>NC_080431.1:19471009-20726009 GCF_028018845.1 Melospiza georgiana
TTTCCTTTCCTTTCCTTTCCTTTCCTTTCCTTTCCTTTCCTTTCCTTTCCTTTCCTTTCCTTTCCTTTCCTTTCCTTTCCTTTCCTTTCCTTTCCTTTCCTTTCCTTCTCTCTTTCTCTCTTTCTCTCTTTCTTTTCATAACAGCATTTAATATATTGAAATTAGCTTTGTTGAAGAACATTTATTTATTGATGGTTTGGGGATATTTTTGCCTAGCAAATATCTAAATCTTATTTGTGTGCATACATTGTGAAGCCATACTTGCTGTATTTTCATATTCAGGAAATTATGTTCTATTAGTTTAAATTAATTAGTGCTTTTTGGTAGCAAACAGTGTAGGAAATAAAATTCAAATTTCTAGACGGAACCAAACATGTTAAAAAAGCTCATAAATTACCTGTTGTGATCCATCATAATTTATCTTTCTGCTTAGGTCAAAGGAAGGGGGTTGCAGATTGTCCCAGTCAGTGTTAGTGTGCAGAAGGAAGGATTTATTGTTAGATGTCTCTGTCAGGGGTCACAGCTTGGACTGGGAAGGATGTCCTAGGGGAGCATGGGGCACTGAGCTCCTGAAATGGTCATCAACTGAGCTCCTGAAATGGTCATCAGCCTTCAGTTTGAATGGTGACCACCTCTGTGGAGAGGATGGGGATCCTGAATAACCCCACATGGAGGAGCCTGGAAAGCAGCCTGCTGAGCCAGTCTGTCCTCTGCCTCAGAAAAAGTGCCTTTCTCCACTGGGGACTCCTTGAGCAAAACTCATGGGAGTAAGTGCTGGGCTCATTTTTATTCTAAATATAGCAGGCGATCATGGTTGTATAATGCCACCAGAGGAAGAAGGTTTCCTCCTCCCTAGCAATAAGCTCAGTGTTCAGGGCAGTCATCTGTGATGTGATAGACAGAATTTCAATCCCCTCTCCTGGGAATTCAAAACTGCATCTTCCATCTTTAAGGAAAGTCCCTGCATAGCCCATTGTCTGTACCAATCCCTGCCATTAAAACATTTGTACCTCTTGTATAAAGACTGTTAATTATAATATCAAGATGTGCCTAAACAAGCCTCAGAGGAGGGTGAATCCTCTGTTTAGTATAATGCTTGATTCTTTTCTCTGTGCTGTTTTTTCCAAAGGAGAAGTGGTAAAATTGTCTGTTTTCTGAAATGGTTCTATGTTAGTGATGAGCTAGGAGTGGGGAATGAAAGTTTGAACCTGTTTATGTCATTGAATAAAAGATTATAGTAATTCTTCTATATCCTAGATGAAGTTTTGGTTACTAAGACTGCAAGGAATTTGTGTCACTTCTGCACTGGGTGTCATGAAATTGGTGTTTTTTATGTATTCTTTTTAGCTCAAATCCAAGATAGGAATATAAGAAATATCCTTCTGGGTTTGACAGAAGTCCTGTGACCCAGGGCTTTTTCTGGGGGTTTGATCTCCCATATTTCCATCTCCCCAGGCTCCTGGCTGTACAGAGTGGCCTGTGTTAGGTGTGTTAGAGAGTTCCCCTGCTCTCAGTGTCCAGTTTTGGATCTCATTTCTTTGGAACACACTGAATTCTGTCTGCCCTCACCACTCCCTGTGGCAGCACCTTGCAGAAATCCTCTACCAAGCATTTGAAATGGTTTTCTTGAATTTAGACTGGGCTACATGCTGCTTCAATGAAGCTCTGCCTGGGTTTGACGAGCCACTGCCTGTGAGCCTGTGTGGACAGGGGGCACTGGGCTCCTGGGGACACTGATTTCAGCAGGTGAAGCACAGACAGAGTCACTGTGATGTGACAGCAGCTGGGAGCTGGTGGCTGGGTTGCAATTTATCTCTTAGAAGTCTGATTTTCAAATCAGGCCTGGATGTCTCTCTGACTTTCTCCCTGCTCCCTTTCCTGTCTCAAAGAGAAGAGTGATGCCATGTTTCCATGATTCCATGTTTCCTCTTCTTTCAGCAAAGGGACAATTACGCAGCTGATGAATAAATGTGTGGGTTTTCCTAGCATGGACCATCTTGTGAGGGAGAGAGGAGAAGTAGCTGTAATCAACACATTGTGAATTAGACCTTGCTCCCCAGTCAGCCTCATGTGTGTCTCATACTGCTCCATGTGCTTATGGGCAGCAGGAAACAGGAGGGAGAATGTGAATGAAACATTTCATTAACTATTCCTTTCTTTCTGACTGTAGCAGATCAGCATGCAAATGCCATTCTGTGTTTTATTTTTTTGCACTGACAGTGTAGCTACACAAAAATATTATGATCTTCTGCTGCCAAATGCAACTGAATGAATTATTCTGAAGCATTCTGATGCCTGTCTTTGTCACAGTCTCCTATTTCAGTCCCTGTCATGCACTGTGCCTATCATTCATTATAGTTGATGGGTTGAGGGCAGAAAGGTGTCTCTTGCCTTGTTCTCTGGAGAATTTTGTCTTGTCTGTCTCACCTTCAATCACTGCTAATAGCTCTGCTGGAACAAATTCAAGAAGGGGCTGTAAGGAGATGATGAAAATATTTCACAGGGCAGTTTATATTTTAATAGCTAGTTTTAAAAATGAATTTGCTGGAGCAGACCAAAATGAAAATTGCTTAGGGAGATTTTTCTTACAAGGCTTTTAATTAATTTTTTAATTGTTATTAATCTTTAGGCCCTTTGCATTCTTGTTACATTTTTCCTGTGGATTGCCATGAAGGATTGGGTTTTACTATGATTGACCAATGGCCATTTATCATATGAATTCATTAGGATGAGTTACTGTTCAGCAAACACTCTGTTGGAGGAGAGAACAAAATAGCACTGCAGCTTTAGGATGTGTTTTTGTAGGCGTCTTTCACAAACTTTCAACTGCTGCTTCCACCTTGCTTTTAAAGCACATTGTGCCTGTGTTTGTGGCAGGTCTCTGTCACTGCTCTGATGTCCTGCAAAAGTTGTAGTGGAGGAGTGAGACAGAGCTCATCATTTTGGCAGGAGCTCAGTGGCACACGAGTGAGGGTGGAATCAGTGGACTGTTCTGAAGGTTTTTAGGTTGTATTCATTATTGCTTGCTTGCAGGACTTTGTGATCTCTCTGTTCCACTAGAATGTCTATCTGAAAAGACAGAACTAAAACAGTCTAAGAATGTAAGAAATACCATTGTGTGTAAATGTTCCTAATTAATTCTGAGAGAATTTTTTCAATCAACTGTAATTAATTGTAAGAGATGTATTTGGGTATCCTTACAAAAATTTATGTTTCAGTCAGCTGTATAAATAAGTATCAAGTGATCAAGTATCAACAAAAGGAGAGACCTCTTGACATCAGGAGTTTGAATTACTATTAGCTTTTATGTTGGTCTTATTTCTATAAGCATACTGGATGCAAGCTTTTAGGTAGCTAGAAGGAGTTCTAACTAATTTCTGGAAGAAAGACAGATATCTCTGTTGATATTAGTATAACCTGTGATTTAATTTTATTTTGTGTCTACATCCTATAATTTTTTCACAAATAGCAAATTATGACAGTGCAAGAACTGGATAAGAAGGATGGTATTAAAACCTTGGACTGAGACTGGGAAGAACAGGCTCCATACCTGGCTGTACTGCAGGCTGGTATGGTGGGGAAGGTGGGCAAATCATCCTGCATGGCTCTTGCCAGACATATCCTTTAGAATATATATCCTTTGGGACACCAAACAGATTGAAGACTCATTCCTCCTGTCCCTCTGTTCATAGTCTCAACCTGAGATGCCTGTGACTCAGTGAGATTGTCTTCTCAATATCAGCACAATGACAATAAAATATGATTCTGTGCATACGTTCCAGAGGGGTATGAAGAAATTAAACCTGATTTGAAGAAGCTACATACTGAAGATGATTTTCCAGATTACATCAGTGTCAAAAGTAACAGTGTCTTTTATTATTTTCTGTGATTTTTTAGAATTTATTTGCTTTGACACAAACACTGTATTTTGAAGCCTTAAAAAGGCTGTGCATTTAAAAAATGCACTGATTGAAGTGCTACCTTTTCACACTTTATTTTTTGCCCCTGGGATTACAAGATTAGGATTTGTTTGAGAAGAAAATAGGGCATTTTGGTGTTAGACTTGATGAAATCATTGTCTGCAACTGTCAAGACAAAAATGACTTGAAGACAGATCATCTTGTTATAAGAGGCTTGCTTCAGCAGTCTGGAACTTACAACCAATTATTTATGTCAAGGTATTAAACCACCTTTTCAGTCAAGACCAGGTATGAAGTAGTAAATGAGGTATGTTTTACCAGATTTTAATGATGACTATTTTTAATTAGTTGCAGAAACATGCACTAATTATGTTAAAGGTTGTAGTTGAGGAGTTCAGAGATTAAACTATTCACTTAATGACTAATGCAAATGCTAACTGAACCTTTGTCCCCTGTGTCACTAATTTTCAAGGATCTATGAATGTTGAGTCCTTTTGGTGGCCTGTCACTGAAAGTTGTGCTGCAGGGGCGCACCTGGTGAGCTCTGGCTGCTCGAGGGCTTTTGGGTCCTGGAGCTGTGAAAATATGAGGCAGCTCTTCTTAATAATTGTTTTTTAACGCCGTGTAACATACAATTCTTTATTTTCTTATGTTATCTGAGTAAAACTCCATTTCTGTTCCATTCAGCTGACACAGAAAACAAGGCTACTCTTTGATCAGTACAGAAAAACATGGATTCTGCCCTCTATGAGTAATGGAAGTGGTGCCTGAATCTATGTTTATCTAGACTTAGCAGTCATTAAACTGTTTTGTCTTGTCATGCAAACTTATCTAAGAGAATTTCATTCAAAGTGACATAGGCAGAGGTTACAATCTCTGGAAAGCATCAGACCATCACTTCTAGCATCGTCCACCCCACACCCCACATTTCTAATCTCACTAATGGTATTGAGACCATTCCAGCTCTTGTGCAGCTCAGAGCTGGAAGACTGCAGAAATTCATATTTCAATTTCAGGTATGGGCAATGCTCCTTCTATTCTGATTCCATTGGAAGAGACTTTAAATGAGTTATTCTTATCCTTTTCCATTAAGCATTCCTCTGCTTAGAAGCATAAATGTAATTAAGATTGTGGGCCTCATGACTCTTTTTAATGGAATTAGATCTCATGACTCATTCGGGCATTATCTGAAGAATGTCTCCCCATACAAAATGACTCAATCACTAAGATTGCTGTCTGGCAGTGTGCCAAGATATTAGGACCCTGAGAGCTAGCACTTAATCTGATTCAGGGACATCTTTAATATTTTTTGAACATACATGCAAGCATATTCCAAATATCTTTCCCTCCAAAACAGAAGTTAAGAATTTATTTCAGGCACACTCTGTGATGTCTTACAAAATTATTGATCCTTTTAAAGTAATTGAATTTAATTCTGAAACATTTTGCAAAAATTCAGACAAAAAATAGTGCATACAAATCAGGACAAAGTTCAGGGCCATGAGGAGGTCACTGAGCTCTGAAGGCTGCAACTACTAGCACTTCCATTTGTTTAGCCATTTTTCCTTTTTTTAATTTTCTTGATCTCAAGATTGAGTAAAAGAATTGGGTCAGACTAAATATCCCATTATTAAATCCCCACCATTACATTCAGTCAAAAATGATTAGGAAAACGTGATGAGAAGCAGCAAGCTTTCTTGGTTCATGTCAAGTTGAGCCAGCAGTGCCCTGGCAGCCAGGAGGGCCAGCCCTGTCCTGGGGGGCATCAGGGATGGCATCCCCAGCTGGGCAAGGGAGGGGATTGTCCTGCTCTGCTCTGAGCTGGGGAGGCCTCACCTCGAGTGCTGGGGGCAGTTTTGGGTGCCACAGTATAAAAAAGACATAAAGCTGTTGGAGAGTGTCCAAAGGGGGGAATAAAGATGGTGAAGGGCCTTGAGGGGAAGCTGTATGAGGAGCTGCTGAGGTCACTTGGTCTGTTCAGCCTGGAGAAGAGGAGACTGAGGGGAGACCTCACTGCAGCCATCAATATCCTCATGAGGGAAAGTGCAGGGGAAGTCACTGTTGTCTTCTCTGTGGTGACCATTAGTAGGCCTCAAGGAACAGGCATGAAGCAGAGTCAGGGGAGGTGTAGGCGGGATGTCAGGAAAAGTTTCTTCACCAGAGGGTGCTTGGACACCTCAACAGGCTGCCCAGGGAAATGGTCACAGCAAGAAGTGTTTGAATAATCTTCCCAGACACATGGTGCGACTTCTGGGGCTGCCCAGGAGTTGGACCCAATGATCCTTGTGGGTCCCTTCCAGCTCAGGATATTCTAGAATTCTATGATTCTTGTAGTATCTCTTTCCCATTCTGAGCATAGGTAGTAGTGGGACTTCTTGGTCTGAGAGCTGTTTATATGTAAAATCTCCCAGTGGATTGATTAATCTTCCCTGAACTGGTTCAACCATTTTTTGCTCCCACTTCAAAATACATTTATGTACTGTGTCAAATTCTAACCTATTTCTTAGTTTAAATCTTCCAGTGAAAGGAGAAGAAATATGCTATAACCATATTCTTAAAATCATTTGTTTCTGAGATGATACTTGCATAACAAAAGACCTAAATTACAAGCATGATGATTTGTTACCAAAAACCAATGGAGTAAAGAGGAAGTGCAAGTTCTACCTGTACCTCTGCAGAGGTGTTGGATATGATTTTATCCAGCTGGGGGGATCTGGACTTAGATATGCTGACCAAGATTTTATTGTGTTCTTATTTGAATTATTGCCCCAATTTATTATTTCTCTGTTCATTGCCAGAAAGCTGATATTTCTTCCTTATAAAAGGAAGGGGGAATAATTATTAAATTAATGCAATGAATCATTATCAAAATAGTTCTATCAAGTATAAAATTTCTCTTGGTGCTAAATGGTGAGCAATGTCATTCTTCATATTTGTTCTAACCTGACAGAGGCCAACTCATCTTCATTTATGATAAGTGGCTAGATGCCATACGGTGTTAAATCAGAATGGGGTACTTTCAGTCATCTAAAATGAAATTGTGTGGCACAACACAGAACTTTGTGAAATCTCAGTGGATATACAAGAATCTAATAGTACCTATTCAGTGATCATGCAAGATCCTTTTAATGCTGGGAGAGTTTTCCCACAGGCTGGTGGTGAAACTGTATCACAGTCTTGGAAGATATTAAAAGAGTGGAAAAAACTTTTTAGAAGAGATGTTTTCTGAGGGTTTAGTGTAAGCAGCAACTGCATGCATACAGCTTTAATATGGTAGTTCAAGAAAACACTGTCTGCTGCCTATTATGTCTGCTCTAGGAAGTGTGATTGATATGTTGCACCAACAGACACTCCCCTACAGACCCACCTGAAACTTGAGACTCTGCCAACAACTGTTGGTGTTAAGCCTAAGCTTAACCCTGCTGAGACAGAATTGACATGACAAGTTGTTTTGTGCTTCAAGTAAGTACCAATAGAGTTTAAAATAGTAATAATTGTTAAATTCAGTCTTAGCAACAGGGCCTGATCTGTTGTTCAAGTCAGTGAGTGAAAAATATGTCCTTTCTGAAATAGACAGGCACTTTCCCATGGACCTCAGTAGGCCAGACTACAATATATGGCTTGTAGAATTAGTTGCCTGTAGATAAGGCCCATAATATTTAAAATGTTTCAAGAAAAAATTCCTGGTATTATTATTTCTGATTTATAAAGCAGAAAACAAGAGTCACCAAGGTGAATGACTGATAATTCCCATGTTCTTAACCATGAGCTTTTCTGGCTCCCTAGGTGGAGAGTCACAGGCATGGTTGTTCAGAATAATGTGTGAAGCAATACACAAGTATAAAATAATTGGAAACTTCATCACTTGGCCCCAAAAATGCAAGGAGCCAGGTATCTAAACACAGGGTTTGTTTTTTTACTTCATGACTTTACAAAATGCTTTGGATACCTGTGGATAAACAATTTAATCAGTGAAAACTTTTGATTGTTTCGAATGCAGCAGCCACCTGAACACACTAAAATGAGTGAGTGCTTAAATGATTACTGATGTGTTTGCCCACAAATGCCTTTGCCCACAAGCTATGGTTAATTTTGTTTTCAACCTGCATTTTGATTTAAATACTTTTTTTGAGTGCTCATAATAACTTTTAGTATGAACATTTCTTAGAGTAAGTGTTTAATTTTCTGTACCAATGGGGTTGTCATAAGGAAATCAGAATCTTGGTTAAGCAGGGGGCAGCTACACATGTGATAAAGGATCTTTCCATAGATTTTGACAACATTTTCTGTATTGTTCCTGACCGCAGGGGTGGAAGATGGGAAAGGTCAAAGTCCTACTATTGGAATGCTGGACCTCC
The DNA here is from genome assembly GCF_028018845.1 of Melospiza georgiana. Lineage (NCBI taxonomy): Eukaryota > Metazoa > Chordata > Aves > Passeriformes > Passerellidae > Melospiza > Melospiza georgiana. The sequence continues at coordinate 19,479,288 of NC_080431.1, forward strand.
AAGTTATGACTCTTCTTTTGGTGAGTCTTGGTGTAGCAAAGCTTCCTATGAACTGTGCTGAGGGGCACTGCTGAGTGCTCCATCTGTCCTTCTTTACTCTCTGCTGCCAGTAAAGCAATACAAAAGAAATATTGTGTGCTTTCAGGTAAGTGGAAGAGATATATTAGGAAAAAAAAAGAAACAAAGAAAGAAGAAAAAAAAAAGGAAATGCATCTTTCAATTATGAGGATTTTTTCAAGATATGGAAGAGAAAATAAATTTCCTTCAATATGATGTTGTCTCACAGACAAATTTTTGCCTTCCTGAAATATTTATGAATATTAATTTCTTTTTTTTTTTCCTCCTTCTTCTGTGCAGCATGTGGTCTTCACTTGGAGAAATTAGTCTGGTGTATCTTCAAAAGCTGAACTTATCTGAACAATGTCCATCAATCTGACAGATACAGATTTATTAAATTACTTAAAGACACTGACAAAACCCATAACTATGAATCTTAATCTTAAGGATCTCAATCCTAATTTGTACAACGTCTTCCACTAGATTAGCACAGGGAAAAGATAAAGTAAAAAGCTGACTCTGTGTACAAAATAGACAGAACACAGCAAAGCCCAAAATCAATAAAAGCAGCAGAAAGTCTGTTGTTCTCTTTTAGACATTTACTCATGGAGTGAAGGCATTTTTATCATCAAGTTACCTGGATTACAGAGCAGACTTTATGGGATTTTTCCTTTCAAGGAAGAATAATTTTTATTGTGGAAACAGTAGTTTTCTTCTTCTTAGAAGAAAAAAGGCACAAGACATTTATAAATATAACAATAAATTCTTGTGGTGCATTTTGAACCTTCCTAAGAGAAATCCCCTGATGGAGAAAGGGAATATGTGGTTTTCAGGTACTGGTGCGACAGAGAACAACTCCTCTCATGTGGGAATTTCAAGACCTCTCTGTCATCGGGGCATTCAAACATGGTATTCTCTGTAGTGACTGAAAGCTTGAAAAGCCATAGTATTTTTTCTTCCTTACATCCAGTTGGATCTTCTCCTGTTTCAATTAGTGACTACTGTCAGTTGTTCTCCCACATTCCTTCATTAAGGAACCTGGATCTGACTCTTATCTTCTCTTAACTATTGAAAAATTGTTAGGTTCCCTTCAGGATGTCTCTTCTCCATTCAAGAAAGTCACGGGTGTCTATTTGAGACATACTACACATTTGTGTCTCAAGTCCAACACTAAACTGTTTGTTTGTTTGTTTTATTGCCATCCTTACAAAAAGACGTCAGTGAAAATGAAGTGTCATTTTGCTGAAATAATGTGCCAGCATGGAAAGTCAAAGCAGCATTAATGCATTAAAAAAACCGCACCAAAACAAACAAACCCAAAGTCCTCTTCTTTATATAAATATACTCTGGGGAACAGTTTGATAAGCAATGCTAAATTGAGGCTTAAATGCACCTGAAAACTACCTAGTCTTTACTAAAAATTATGTTTTTTTAAAGTAACAGTAACCATATTCTTCCCACATCTGCATACAGAACTCCTACCTAAACTGAAAGTCAAACATTACTAAATTTATATTCCCTTGAGGAGGGAATTTGCCTTTTCAGTAGTAGCCTTGACAATGAAGGCACATTTATAGTGACTGCCCCTGCTATGTTGGTTAATGTGTGCAGGACACCTCCAGGCTCACCAGCAGGGGTACTCATTTTAGATGTGCAGCTTTTTCTCTGTCTTTTTATTACCCAAGGAAGCTCTGACTCCTGTAAATGGAAAGAAACAAAAATCTCTAGAGAAGACTACTTTTCAAGCTGTGTATGTGTGTTGGTTTTCCTTGGGACAGAGGTAATTTTCTTCATAGTAGCTATGAAGGGGCTGTATTTTGGATTCCTGCTGGAAGCAGTGTTGATAACAAAAAGGATGTTTTAGCTATGACAGAGTAGAGTTTCACAGTGTTGAGGCCTTTTCTGCCTCTCACCCCACCAGTGACGGTGGTAGGACAATTTCTGTATTTGCACCATGAGAAATAAAGAAATTTAGGTTTAAGTTACTTAGTACTGAATTGCCTCTTAAAAATTTTTCAGCCACATAAGTATTTTCTGCCTCTATACAGTTAAATGTATATTCATATTGTTTGGTAAAAGGCTTCCATAGATACACAGACATTTTGCTTTTTGTACTATTTCTTCTCTAATTTACAAGTCAGTATGAATTGCCTTTTTCTATTTTTGACATCAAGACAGTGACTCAAAGTCACCTGCAGGTTCAGAAGATACTCCATGTACTTGGATACTCTTGTAGTGCAGGAGTTGTTATGGAACTTTTTTGATAAATTACATTAGACAATAAGCTTTATTTGTTTGATTACTTTGCCATTGTGGGGCAAGCACGAGCAATTTAGAGTATTAAACTGAAGCTGCACAGAAATGTGAGAAGTCTATTTTGGGCTCTCAAAGTTTGATTCTTTTGATAAGAGAGTATCTTGTGCCAAATGAACATTGGAGTGGCCTTCTGATTACTTCAAATGCACACTGTAATTTCATTATGGTGACCTTGAATGAAGAGTTGTATCAGTTCCTTACAGGCTGACTCATCTCTGCTACACTTATTACTCCATAAAGGGTCAAATTTCCACTTCTTCTTCATCCCCTACAGACAATTCCCATGGGCATCTAAACCACATATGGTTTTGAGACACAATAGATTTTGGGCAATATCTTTGTGAAGTATTCAATGGCCAAATTAAAAGATGCAATGTCTCTAAGTTCATTATTTTGGATTTACCTCTGCATACAATAGCCTGGAGGGCAATGCTATATTGGAAGACTCCTTTTTGATTTTCCAGAGTGAAAAGAGGGTACAGATGCTGTTTCAGGCACTCTGCAATACTCTTGTTTGGCTACAAAGTGTATGACCTTGCTGGTGCATGAACACCATGACTGTAGCACATTTCTGAGCACAAGATAAGGCATTTAAACATTTCTCTTATGTCTACGAGCCATGACTGAATCATGAGTCATATCTTGTAGTTTTGTATAGACTGAAGAAATGTGTCCTTGTGCCTGCCATTTGTAAATAAATTTGCAGTTTGCACCTAAGTGATGTACTAATATTCTGTAAAGTTTGAGCAACAGTAATTTTTTTCAATTAAATTGGAAACATACTGTATGAACTGTTTAGACATTAAATAGAAGTAGAGAGGGGAAAGTAGCTACAGAGTTGTAATCCATCACCTGTATATAAATCAATCTGAAGTAATTATACAGCACATCTTAGGCAATGAGAGTGTAAAAGGCAGAGGGCCACCTATCTCCTTGATGCTGCAAGGGAAAGGTCACAGTTTAAAAAGGATATCTCTTTGGGAAGATTTGGTAAGTCAGTCACAGTACTGAACACTTCATCTGCTTGACCATGGCTAGAGCCGAGGTCATCACCCTCTTTTCCACCTACATGTGAGTTTAACTGAGACTTAACACTTCCTACGCCTCGTTACTGGCATCGAGGGATGTCACACAGGGAGGGACCTCTGTGACAATGTGATGTCCAGAGCTGTCACAGTGCCCCCAGAGCAGTCAGTGGCTTCTTCAGGGGTTCTCACCTTTCAGTAAGAGTGGAATGAGTCAGTGCTTTAACACTCAAATCAATGCCATTGTCTCTCTACCTAACAGACCATACCTGCTCATATGATTATCTGCCCCAGCTCTTTAGGAGGAGCCAGGGCTGCCTCCCTTGCCTTGGGAGCTAGAGGGTTGATATTTGCTTGCAAAGATCTGCCTTGGTGGTATGTTATTATGAGGCACCTCATCTCAGTTGTGGAGGTTGTGTTTGTTCCTGCTTTACTTGATGATTCTTTGAGCTTGGACATTACAAATTACATTGGGGAGCATCTATCAGTTTGTATTAGGAAAAAGTAAACAATGTACTTGACTTTTCTAATTGTTCTAGACAGGTTTTTTTTTAAGATTGTGCTGTTTTTAATACTGCTACCCTCTGGTCATTTTTCTGCTTTCAGAGAGCAAATTTCAAAGAAAGAATCATCCATCTTGTACCGAATCTGCCAGAACACTGAGGACAGCTATGCCACCTGATGTTTATAGGGCAAGATTGAACCATTGATTTTTTACATGAAGCTCCCCACTGCCCTGAACAAACTGTAGTGAGAAAAAGCTAATGGTATAACTGCAGCTCTTACAGATGAACAAGATTTGGTTCATCTGGCATTCTGTTTTGTTTTACGATGTCTGATTAAAGCATTTCTCTGTTAGTATGCATTTATTTCTTTAACATGCTTTCAAACTGTTTGCAGTAAAGCAATTTGAGAGGAGTGTTTCAGCTATATAAAATGCAGCAGCAGCAAATGGCTTACTGCTATTCTCATCGAAAATAGATTAATAAATGAAACAATTACTTAATGATTTTTTTTTTCTCTGTGCCAGTTCAAACCTCTGACACTTGCAATTTCTATAATACCTTTGAGAAAGAAACTCTGGCTGGAAACTGAGTAGCTTCAGAGTGAGATTGTGAACAGCTGTTCCGATGTCTGTGCAAAAAGGGTTCTTAATCACTGGTGATTTCTCAAAGTTGAGCAAGGGAGATGAGGTTGGCTGACTGAATCCTATGCTTGATATACAAATGGAGTTCCCACAATTCCCATTCTGATTTGTAAAAAAAATTATCTCTAGGAGAAATGGAGGAATGCATGCCAAGGGTGAAGCTACATGCTTTATGTTTAGAACAGCTGGTGATCCTAGCAACTCAACTGTACTCCAGATGATAAATTTGATCTCCTGCTCTGTAGGGCCATGAGTAGGTTTAACCATCTTTCTCACAAACAACATGGCAGTTTTCTAGCACTTCTGGGCACAGGTGTGATGGCAAAATAAGCCTACTGTGATGGCAAAATAAGCCTACTGAAGACCAGAAGTGTCATGTATCACAGAGACAAGCCTGTGTAAAGTAACAAGAATAAAAATATGTGAACCCAACCCTCACTTTTCTCTCCAAATACAAATCTATAATAAATGCCAGGAGAGCAGAAATATAAGACAATGTAAATTAATTATTTACTTTAAATTGAGAGTTTCAAAATAGAGAGCTACCAACCGTGAATGAAACATTCTCTTGGAAAAGAGAAATCTTGCAACGTGTGTTTTGCTTTCCCAGCAGCTTATAACAGGAACATGTGGTACTTTGAGACCACATTCAACTAGAAAGAGATTGAACTCTGCCCCCTTAAGGTTTTGCTGCCGATATTCCAAATTTTGCACCCACAGCATGATAGATACCCTCAATTATGGTCAGGGAATGTTTTCTTAAATCTGTAAATGGTTTTATTATTATGTGTTCTACAGGGAGTCTTTTTCATTGCTTAATCATAATTATTTCCTTCTGTCTTACAGTATTCTAGTAATTTTTGTGTTCTGTCTTCATTCTAACTTCTCTACCACTCACTGCAGGAATTTTCACTTCACTATTTTATTTAATTAAAACATTTCTATATATTTTCATATTTTTCCCAGGTCATTTGTGAATATTGATGCAAAATTTGGATGGGAGAAAGAAAGTTTTTTAAATACTTTCAGCTCGGGGCAGGGGAATAAAATACATAACCATGCTGGCTTTGGATGGACTAGCTGATTTCTTTCTATGTGAATAGTAGGGTACTGTAATTCTGCTGTGTAGTGTAGAGTACATTCTCCTAGCAGAATATACTCCTAGGGTATCATGAATTATCCCTTAGTGGCACTGAACATCTGCTGAGGTTTCTTTTGATCCCCCTGTTTCTCTTTCTGCAAGCCCATGAGAGAAGCAGCTTGCTTGTTTTGTAAGATTGGAGTCTGATTTCTCCCTTCAGGAAAGAACCATGTGTTTCTGCATCAGCATGCCTCAGTAATTGCCATGGTTTTTTTTTTTTACTTTCAGGATAGCCTCACAGAGGCTGGCTTGTGGCATGAACAAAAGTGGAGGGTGGAAGACTGAAAGATGATTTTTTTCAAGGGCTGAACACTTTTGGGTAATCACTTTGGGCTGCCAATGGTCAGCATGGTTAGCTGTATGTCTGGAAGTGGATGGTGGCAATCCCTTGTTGCTTTCAGAGATAATTTTTGATCTAATTAACTGCTTTTCAAGCTTTCTGTGTACTGAACAACAGTAAAAATGACAAAGAAAGATTAGCTGCCATTGAATTTGCCTGTATATTTCTCCTGCTTTAAACTTCTGAAAGTCTTAGGACTTCTGTCTGGGACCAGAGATATCAAAATTGTTCTGCTTAAACCATCAACTTTGAATTTTAGTACACACTTTATAAATACATATTTGGAAAATTACAATAAAGAGTAAGGATCTCATGAATCTCATGCTGCATCTAATGTACTATCTGGAAAGTTTCCATTGTGTTTAAAGAAGGTGGATTTGAGTGGCTGCTTTGAAACTGGATTGCCTTGCTTAAATAAAGAGTAAGAATATGTAGCTTATGAAGAAAAAAAGCTATTTCTGAATGAAGAACTGTGGTAGAGGAGCTATGCATGGTGGATGAAGGACTGGGAATTTGAAATGTTTTGCTGTGTGAATTGGGTTATTTGTACAGAGTAAAAGCAAAAATGTGTGCTTTGCTCTGTGTTGCTCCTCTCTCTTTGCACTGAACTGATGTCAGTTGTTTTTCCTGCTAATCTTCCCTGTAAATGTGCTTTTTCTTATCAAATGTGTATCTTGTGAGTAAATTAAAGGCATTCTTAATACCTGTATTGATACCTGTATTGATGCTTGTATCAATCAACTGGGAGAAAATAGAAAATTATCGCTTGCAAAATTTGCAGATGCCCTCAAGCTACTGAGTAAGTAAACAAAGAGAGGGATGAGCTAGGTACACGGAATGAGTTGGATTATTCTGTAAGTGGGTTGATCTGAGTTTTGGGCTTTTGAAGACAACTGAAGACTGGATTTTGAAACAAAGAATGTAGCTGCCACTTTTGAGACAGGACACTGTTATGCTGACACCGCCAGGGTCTGAAGAGGAAGGTTCAATTAGCAGGATAGGCATGTCCATTGAGTAGTTAGCCTAAGAGCTGATGTGACCTTGGCAGGTATCCGCAAAGGCACAGGTAGGAGGAAAGGCAGGGTGTCTGTGCCATGGCAAGGCCATCACTGGAACCCTTCAGCTCTGGGGTCCTGATTTTGAGAATTCTTCTGAAAAGCTGAAAAGGTTTTGAAAAAATCTAAGCCGTAGTGTGGAAAACAGGTGGAAACCTGAACAAATCACCTTAAATTATTCACGTTGCAGATGTGATTTTCTTATTGCCTACAGACACCTACATGTAGGAAAAGCTTCAGAAAACCAGCAGCTCTTGAATGCAACAATGGAAAACTCAGGACAGGGGTTTTTGCTAAGCAAATAAAAGCTTTAAACAAGTTGCAGATATTTTAAATGGTGAATATGCCTATCTCCTGGAGCAATTTGAGGTAGATGTGGTGTAATTCCCACTGCTAGAATTTTGAGAAACCTGGCTGGACATATTTCTGAAATATTTGATTCAGATTCAGCCAGAGTTCAGGGATAATACGGAGTACAATAGGTGAACTTTTCATTCCAGGGTTTAGACTAAAAGATCAATGGCTCCTTCTGAATCAAGGATTGATGAGATGTTTAAAGATGTCCTGTTTCAGTGAAGAGGGACACTGTCAGCATCACTGACTGTGCTGAGAATGGTATTATCACTCAGTGGTTAAGATTTCAATACTATTGGACTTTCTAGTCAAGGAATCTGCACATTTTTAGATATGTCACTTGGGACATGAAGCTCTCCCCTTTTTTGGATCTCTGTCACTCCTCTATCTCATTTGGATGACAAAAAGGACCACAGCCATTACCTGATAAAAACTTCACCCCATGGTGGAGCAGAATGTCAGCAGGAGTTTTCCCACCTCCCCTGAAGCACAGGAACTGCTGCATCTGCATTAGCTGTCCCCTCACCCCCTCCATACATTCCCATATGACCCTGCTTTGTCACCACCTCTGCTCTGATGGCTTCATGAGGAATATGAAGATTGCTGCCACTTGAGGCTGGGAAGGGGAAAAGAAGCAAACTGCAGAGAAAAAACTGTGCAGAGGGCTTAGCCCAGCACTGGTGAGGGGGGTGTGGGGAGGAAGCACAGGTGGAGGCACAAGAGAACCGGGTATCCACGGCCTGGGCTAGTCTGTGCTGCACTCCTGGAGCTTGTATGCAAACCAGCTTGTTTAGCACCTTGTAGCTCTGTTATTATTCAGTAATTGTAATGGGGAGACAAGACCTAACAAAAGGAGTTGGAACATTCCTAAACCTCAACAAGTCCTGGAGGAAGATGCATGCATATGAAAGAGTCTGGAAGGAGGAGGACCTTTAAATTAGGTGGGAATGAGTTGTGGCGCTTTCAGGAATAACCTGCTTGGAGGCAGCACTCAAAGCTTCTCTGCTGGGTTGGTGTGCAGCCTGCTAACCCGACTCACAGTCTTGGCTCAGATCTTGGCCATCTGAGAAGATCTGAGGAGCGACAGGGACCCAGGACCTTAGCTATGGGAACAGCTTGGTCACAAATGTGCAATGGTTGCAAGGAGAATGACAGTAGCTCCCAAAGTTTTATTGACTTAATTAAACACATGGACAAACTCTTCTGAACTTGGTCAGAGATCTTTAAACACCAAAACTTACTCAAGGTTTTAAATACATCTCAATACAGAGTCTGAATGCCATGATTTAAAGAGCTTCCAAATAAACCAGAACATAGAAATTATGTCCATATCCAGAAACAAATTATGTTCACCTTGTAATTTGATTTTGATGATGTGTTTTGCAGTTATCTCCTTTGGCTCTGAGTCATTACTTGTAGTGGAAATACTGACACATGTAATGGCTCAAAACAGCATGTGGAAACTTTCCACTCTTCCCTCTGTCTCTGCTCACCAGGACTCATTCACTCACTCATTGTCTTTTAGCAGCAGAAACACATTAGCCTGTTTATAACCATGGGGTATTAGTGGGCACCTGGAAAATGGTGATAAAGTTCTTCTCATACAAGTAATGGTGATTCTTGGCCAGACTGAACCTCACCCACATCGAGCATCTGAAAGGATGAAAGGCCTCTGCACACTGAGGCTTTTCAGCAGTGTTTTTCTGACGACCTTATAGGTTTTGTTTTACTTATTCCACCCTCTGTGAATTCCTGCTCCAACTTCTCTGCAGGTAATGCAGATTGCTAGCAGGGATCTCACTGGGGCTGTACATACAATTATTTTTTCTCCGCAATCTGAAAACCTGGAAGAATAAATAAAGGTCCCTAGTACTTTTTTGCAAAGCAGGTAAGGAGAAAAGAAATGGATTCAGTTGAAAAGCCCCAAATCTAAAAAAAAATGTTGCTACAAATTAAGTCACAGCCATTCTGCTACCTCTGTAAGCAAAACCAAAAAAAATTGACCAAACAGCAAAAAATGACAATAAGCACTACTTTTTTTTCTAATTTAGGGAAGCTGCCTGCCTTAACTTCCAAGCTGTAGATGCACAGTTGATGCTTGCTTTCAGTGTTGATTTTAATCTGTATGTGACTCTTCAGTGTCAAAGCTAACTAGACTACAGTAAAGGCTGGTGCTGTTTATCAGCATCTTACTAAGAAACAGAAAATAAAGCCCCTCTCTAAACTTGTGTGATATCCAAAATGCAGTGTTTTTGTTCGCATTTGTTGCTGTGACTGCAAATGGAAAGTAGTCCTTTGTACTGAGAATTATGTCATTCTGTAAAAGCAAGGAAAATATTGACCCCTGAAAGCATTCTAATTATGGTATTAAGATTTAAAGTTCTGTTTATGCCCCTGACACATAGGAGCAGTACCTGAAGCTATATTCATAAAAATACTTCTGACTTATTACCAAGAAAGACTATTGCAGTACAAGAACCTTGTTTTCTGCTGAGTAGAGGGAGATTGAGAAGACGTTTAGATCCAGAAAATCCTGCTCCCCCATCTAATGATTTGCTATGGCTGCTGTGCTGACTGACAATTCTTCACATTAGTATTACTGCCTGGGCTCAGCAGGAAAGAGACTTCACAGCTGACCACTGGGGAGATGGAAAAGGGTCTTTTTCTGCCTATATTCCTCCAAAGGGTTTGATTTCATAAGCTTTTGTATTAAACTCATAGCATGTTCTCCAAGACATTTAAAAAAATGCTGCCATGACTACAATTATTTTCTTTTAATAACATACAAGAAGTAGGTATGGTGTTTCTTTCTAAGTAAATTGCCAGTGCTTGAAACATTAGCTAACAGATGGGAGAATTTCTGCCTTTTGAGCACTTCCTCTTCAAGCCAGAGAAGGCTTACACCTGTGTATCCTCTCTCCTAGGAGAAGCTCTGATTAAAAGATTGGGCCAGGTCGTGGCATCACTGATTCTTCACCTACTTCACTAAAAACCTTCTGCAAGATCCACTGGGTGAACAGAAAGAGGCTCTGGGCTGTGTCTAGGGCAACCTCCAGACCTGGTGGAGAGCTCCTAGGCTTGGATGAAACAGCAAACACTGAGGACTTGAATTTTGGGGGCAGTCTGGGCCAGCACTACTGCTTCTACATTTTGGCTGTCTTCAGCAGGAGCTGAAGCCTTTTTTAGTTTGTCTGTTTAATGTTGTTGTTTTACATGTCAATAGACTTGATACATACCATTTGTACTTTGCAATTTGGAAGGAACTGTCTGACTTACCAGCTGGAGGACACAATAAATTATTAGGACTTTAAAAGCATCTTTAAAGGAGGCCAAAAGTCCAAAGGGGAAAAGTAACAAACCTTTGACTCTGTGTCCTAAAAAATTATACCTTGATGAAGTAAAGATCTAGAGAAACACATTGGGGCAGGGAATTAGATTGGGGAGTTGGAAATGCTGAAGATTAAATTGAGAAACTGGAAAAGCAGAAAGGGAGAGAGTGAGGGGATACCTGATACTAAACAGACTGATGGTGCAGACTTCCTTTTGAAAAGGATTTCTTAATTGTCAAAGCTGTAGCAAGCATCTTTTTTATTTATCCTCTAGATACCTTACCCTAGAAGTCTTATTTAACACCATAATTACATAATTTTGTGCTCAGTTAGCTTTATAAGCCTCAGTGGAGGATCATGAGCATCCCTTTCACACAACCCTGCATTTTTCTGCTGTTAATTTAATGCTTATGAAGAGCCCATAAATTTGTATTGATCTTTTTTTTCTCCTTGCAGACTTCAACCACATTAGTATATGGAACAGATGGGAGTCTTTAACTCATTAGGGGGAACCAGTTTAATACTGATCCCATCAATCTGTTCTATTTTTGCCTTGGAGACACAAGTTTTTCTGTGAAGAGTGTAGTTATATGCATCTACTGCTGTGTGTGTACCTAGATGGCAGGTTCTGAAGCTACTGAGGCAGAACAGAAGGAAGAAGGAACATTGCAGAGTAGATGAAGAGACCTTTTGGCATGCTACCAAGCAGAAAGCATAATTAGAATGAATTTATAATCACAGTGCAGCTACTTAAGGAAAAACAGGAATACACAAGCACAGCTTGATATGGTTCAGAGTTTGCCCTGTTCATGTTTAAATAAACCACACTAATTCTATTGATAAAGGCTCCACCTCTTTTAGATTTAATAACTCTTGGACTTAAAATGCTCTGGAGTGTTTTCTACTCCAGGGCTCCTCTGCAACTGTAATATCTGGATGGCTTTAAGAATTGATTTGAATCAGTAACACAGAAAAAGGTGTGCTTCTGTGATTAACAGACTCCTTCCATCAGGTTAGCATTCTTGTTCTTTTGTTTTCATTGCTGAGTCTAGAGTTCTGAAAGGTTAGTGTATGGACAAGCAGGGAAAGCCTCACCTGAAAGATTACCACAAATAATGCACAAATAAATTGAAAATGAGTGAGACATGGAAAAAAATATGACATTAATTTATTTAAAAGATCCAGTTTTTGCAATGACAATAGTGTCAATTCTAGTAATTAACACATTGTACAATATAGTGATATTTGTTTCTGCTTAATTTGGGAAACTCTCTTGGAAAGATGTCTGAAATATCGGGAAAACTGCATATATTGAGAAAAATAGAGCTTGGCTTTTACAACTTTATTTTACATCAAGACCATGGTCCTCTAAACACTGAAAAAACATCCAGTGACTGCTAATTTGAGCAGCAAGTAAAACTTTAATTGCACTAGTGGTATTGTGCAATTGGATGTGCATAGGAAGGTATAGTGCAAACAAAAACATGACTACAGAGTAATGGAGTTTGTTTTAAAAAGACTTTATAGTCTCAGAAAAACAGTAAGAAAAACAAGTAGATATCATCCAAGATAAAAACATTTATAAAGCAGACAACAGGACAACAAATACATTGTGTGGTTTTCTTCCTATATTCCTAGTTGGTAGGAACAGTCCCAGAAAAACAGACCTTCTTTCCTCTAGAATTTTGTCTTCTGTTACTTATCATGTAACATGACACCACAATAATGTCAGTAGTTGCCAAGTCAGCCAGATGTTAATTAATTTCATACCATCAAATAATTATGGTGCCTTAAGGTGCATCTCCATCTATTTTTACTTTTGTCCTCCCAAAGAGCTGTCCTAATATTTCCTGAAAGTTCAGTTTGTTTCCTTTTAGGCAGATTACCAAAGAAGACTAATGTCATTCCAGATTATAGACTGAAGTAAAGAATAAACTGCAAGATCAGATAAATTCCTGTTCTAGATTTCATAAAACAAACAAATGTATAAGAATGATGCAAACATTGTCTAAATGTATGTTTGATGAAAGTAATATATGTAATTCAATGGTGTCAGACTTTCTAGTTGCTTAGTAAAAAGGCCTTGCAGAACATAAAAATTCTACAAATATTAATTTCAGCATCTTGTTTTTTATTTAATTAATTAATTTATTTGTCTGTTTGTCTATTTATTTATTTACTCTTTAGTTAATAATTTCAGCTTCTTTTTTCTTAATTTCAGCTTCAGCTTCTTCTATACTAATAAATTTCAAGCTGAAATTTATTAGTAACTTATTTGTTATTTATATTATTTTCTTTAAATAAAATAAAGCAACAGGTGAAATATGAGACTATTAATAATTTTAACCATGAGGTTTGTAACTGACCATTACAAATCCATTGTTTATATCCCCACAAGGGAAAAAAACCATAACACAAAACTCAGTCAAGGATTGAATTAACAAGTGGATTGCCTAATTCTTTTTTTTTGCATCTGGCAGTCAAGCAGATGATCAATAAAACACTGTATTGTCAAACTGTGTTGATTATACATTTGAGTTCTCCGGTTTTGATATTTTTAAAGGGAAAGTTTGAGTAACAATGACACTTTAATGACAATTTTCTTAAAACTTGGCATAATCAGTCCAGGCATGGCCATGTACACTGTGCACCTCAGACCACAAGCCTGAACCTCAGCTAACTGGCATAATTGTCATTTGCCATGATACTCCTTGGTATATGTTGAAATAACAGAAATGTCCTGGGGCCTGTTGCAACTGCAAATGTGGGCCAGGACCAAAGCCCTTGCCTACAAACACAGCTGAGTCTATGTAGAGCTAGTAGCAAGTTGGAACTTTCCAGAAGTGCCATGTTCACAGCTAGGAGGCTGCTTTGTGTGGGGATGCTCTCAGCTTGCTCTCTGGAGAATGGCCTGTGTGCACTTTAATAATCAGCTGAAAGGAGAAAAAGAGGAGGAACAAAACACTCTGCAGTATGGTGGCAAGTGCTGCAGGCAGGCATGAAAAGCTGAGTGCAGTCCTTGCTCCAGACACAGTTTGTGGATTTTAGCAGATAGATACTGGCCACTGTGGCTGGTGCTCAGGATTGCTCCCTTTCTCATCAAGTGTCCTGGGACAGCCCTGGCTAGCGCAGAGTCAGTCTGGCCACAGCACAGAGACACAGCTTCAACACACCTTCACTGATAGCTATTGTGATTTTGAACCACTTCAGGTAAATAAAGAATGCAGGTCCCACAAGTCTTAGGCTTCAGTGCATAAGCTGTATTAAAACAAAATAAATAATCAAGTGAAGTAAAATTTGTCAATTTTGGAGAAACCAGGACCACTGTTGGACAGTAAGTGGCCTTAACTCCACTGAGCTCAGGCAACATCTGAACCTACCAGTGTGTGCTAGACTTGTTTTGAGCTGGTGGGCTGCCAGGAGAAAGGTGTGGCAGTGCTTCAGAGCTGAGCTGTGGAGGGAGATCTGAATTAGTCCTGCCAAAATGGGATTAAGCCTGAACTGGGGCTTTGGCAATCAGCACCTCTTCAGTACAGGATGAAAGCACAAATGCAGTTGTGACAGCTGTTCAATAAACAGCTTCTAACACCAGTTCTAGATGGTGATGATGTTCTCTGTTGTCCCTATTCCTATGGCTCTGAACAGTTAAAATGTACCAGAATCAAAATCAAGGGTCACCCCTTCATTAACTTAATCTGAGAGAGCGATTCAGGTGTTTGGGGCTTTTTTCATGTTTAATGTTCTATCAGGAAAGTTTAATTTTCTTTGAGGTGATTTCAACCTTGTTGGAAAAGAAAGGTTGCCTAAATAAAATACAAAGTAATAGTACAAGTTTAATAAGCCAACACCTGTAATTTTAAATGTTCATAAAGTATACAATTTTTAAATTGTCTTCTTAGGAATATCTTACAAATGAGAAATCCCAGACTTTCCCCCAGGTAGATTTGAGGTCTGATATCAAAGGTGAATATGTGTATGAATCTGTAGATATTATTCTGTCACAGGTTACCTTAGGCAATGAGGCTTTTATAATTTTAAACGCATTTAGCCCTGTTTATAGCCTACATAATGCAGTGTTACCTTGACAATTATAATATTTTAACTAGTAAGTGTTTTTTTTTGGAAAATGCTGTCGGAAAAGGCTTTGGAGATTTACTTGATTTAGAAATTAAACTGAAGCCCAGATTCTTATATATATTAAAGTCCAAGAACCTGATGAATTGCTGCTGTCAGCTACATGCAAATTATGCCTTGAAGCAGAGCTTTTGCCTTCACTTCCAAGACAGCATAAAGTTAATGAGCCAAACATATGAAATACTCTTACACAACCAAAATAGAAGGGAAAAGAAAATTTTGGACTGGCAGTTGTTCAGAAATATTGAGTCTGCTTATAAATATAACTCAAAAATGAACAAAAGCCATAGTCTATTGAAAAATGAGAATTTGTTTTCAGTGGGAGAACTTTATAGTGGTAACAAGTTAAGGGCAGCATTTGTGAAAGATGCTGTGGTTTTGATTTAATTTGCCATCCATCAGTTCATGTCACTAAAATTTCCTGTAGTGACTGAACCTGCTTTGAAGGAAGCACAACTGAGAACTTGCTGGAGTTAGTTTGACTTGGCTAGAAATTTTCATGTTTTTCTGTATAATATGCTCTGTGACTGTGTCCCCTCAGATGATCAAGAGCCCTACCTTGATTGCTCTGCAGAGTGAGAGCAGCATGCATTTCTCACTTATTTTGGCATCTTTGGGATACACTGGGGATATATGGGAATAGAGCAGCAATTTACTTTTTTTTCCTCAAGGGTTGCTTTGTTGAACAAAGCAACTCTTTACAGGCCTACTCTCTCACTGTTTTGCTGATACAGAGCCTCCCAGCTACCACCTGAAAAGTGTCTATGGACTTGTTAAATAGCAAATAAAAACCACCAGTTTCATGAAGAATGTCATAAAGAAGGACATGGGAAGGACAAATTTTGGCTCATCTACTACAGTGGCAGCTCTAAGCAAAGGAGACCTCAAACATGGGACAGCTATGGGATCTCCTAAAAGAAAATAGCTGTCACAGAAGAAGAGGAGTGCATGTATCTCTGCTTATGATACAGAAGGAGTGCTGGTATTTTTCCCTGCCAATCTTGAATTTCGCAAATGATGAATCCAAACATAAGGACAGAAGAATAAGATAATTTAGGTCCAGATCTGGACTTTGATGGCAATGGAGGAAGAGTGGAGAGACTATAATTTTGAATTAGTAAGCTTGATCATCAGTTGATAAATGTCCAGAAAAGAAGGACCATAGAGACAGAGTCATGTTATGTGTTTTGAAATGTGATCCTTTCACATTAGGGTTGTGGACAGCTCTGTTTGAAGTGGGAAATGGTTTATTGTTGGTGGTGTTTCCCGTGCTATCCATAGTCCACAGGTAAATAACTCTGTTGCCAAGGTTGTCTATTTGTTACCTGTCATAAACAATAGATTATACTTGCTTGCTTGTTAATTCTATAGAAGTCTAGTTTCTGGGGTCACCGTCTTAAAACATACAGAGTCCCCAGGCTGTGTTGTGCTTATAAATGATACAGCCTTGATGGTTTTTGCATCATTCTTCTCTAGCTTCTACTTGTCACATGGTATTTCTCCTGCTGTGTTTGGCAGTTCTAGTTATTGAATTAAAACTTTATATAATTATACTACCACCCCCTCAAAAAAAAAAAATCATAAAAGAAAGCCCCTTCTTTGTTAATGTCTATCAAGATGAGGACCAATTTAAATCAGCCTGGAGCTTTTCTGCTTCAGCATTAATCATGAACTGCAGAAAGCCTTGTGTATTAGCACTTTTTTGCCATTTGTAAGCTTATGTTTTGATGGTGGTAAAATTGAGTGGTTTAGTAATTTATCCTGGAACTAAGCCATGAGCACCAAAAATAATCATGTGCCCTTTGCAATTTGCTGCTTTTTGCTTAAAGGATTAGAATTGAGTGCACAAGTACATATTTTCCAAACTGTGGCCATTGTTGACCAGACTTGTACTGCTCAGGATTCCTGTGTATCCTCATGGTGTGGGGAAGGCAGGCACAATCTCTGAGGGCAAGGAGCTGACATCTAGCTCTCCTCCCAGAGCGATCTGAAAGGACTTCATCAAATAGGAAAATAACCATCCTGCATGCCTGATCTTGACTAAGAAAAAAATGGAGAATGAGCATTGCATGTAATCATGTCTCTATAATGATTTTGGTGGAACTCTTCCAAGATATACAAAGGATATAGAATGATCTTATGCTCATGTGGAAAAAACAGAATTTAATGTGTTTGAAAATGCATACAGAAGTCCTCAGCACTGTAGGTGGGATGCACTCTGACTTCAGACACAGGCAGCATAGGAATCTGCATCCTAAAACCAGGATGTCACCTGGCAGCCAAAGGTCATCTGAACCCCAGTCAGAAAGTCTACACTACATCTGCAAAGTAGCTCAGGTCAGTCTGCATTGTAGTGACCTTGTCAATTTAGGCTTTTCTAACTCTCCAAGCAGCTCTTAGGGAACTTGGCCCATGGTCTGCTTTAGCAACTCCTTCCAAGAGTGAAAACACAAGGGACTGGCCCAGGTTCACAGATGTCCTTCCTAGTAACATCTGAGTTTCAGTGCACTCTGCTGCTCATTATTCCTGCATTATTTCCCTTTCTAGGGAAAAGAGGCAAAAACAAGGGAAAATGGCCTGGATCTTGTAAATTTTCCAGTCCCTGAGGCAACTTCATGATTACTTTTGTTTTGGTTACAACAGGTGCCTGTTTGATTACCTTGTCATCAAGACAACCTTCCCTGCCCACAGAGGAGGTAGCTCGTTGTCTGGGTCCATTTCTTTCAAATAGTGGAGGATTTCAGCCAAAAGCCTACTATGAGACAATTTATACTGAGGAGCATGGGAAGATGCACCAGAGAAGGTCAGGCTTTCAGTAAATGTAGCAGAATCTGAGCACTCCAAAGTTCCCTGCATCTGACTCAAAAGGGAAGAACTTTCTGCAGGTATGAAGGTCCTGGGTTAGATTCCCATCACAGACCCCTGTGAAATCCTGTCTTTCAAAAGGCAGCACACTTCATAGGCTCCCTAGAAATGGAACTCCTTTACTCTGGAGGAGCTTGCTGCTTCATCCCTGGCTCCCCGACTCCCCATCATGTTGGTCATTGCAGAGATGAAGGGGCAAAAGAGGTGAAGTCACAGAGTCAGCGACAGAGCAGATTTCCATGGGAACATCCAGTTCAGCTGAATGTTTTGTCAACGTATTTCCTAGAACATTTCAGTTCTGATAAGTCTGGCATTTTCTGTCAGAGAAATACCAAGTCTAGAAAAACTTCTGCCATGTCAGCTGTATTTTCAAATACATGCCTATTTACATTAAAGCTTTGTCTTTGACACACTGTTGCTTTTCAGTTAGAATTTACTGAGATGTTTGAAAAAGCTGCTTAAAGCAAGTAGCCTTGAAAGGCACACGTTTTCATGCCAACCATAACAAAAAGATTTGGGCTGGTGGGAGGGCAAGACTGTCATTAAATTGGTACTAAGCAGTGGTTGGGAGCACTTTTGAGTCCTGACAGCTGGGCACCACTTTGCAAGTGAACAGACTTACATGAGAAGAGGGGATCGGGAGGGTTCAGCATCTTAGCACTTCCCTGCTGAAGCTGCCAAGGCCTGAGGGGAGCAGGGACGTCTGTGCCAGGACCCTCACCCTGGGCATGGTGAGTTGTGCCACTTCAGCAGCCCTAAAGTGAGCAAATTTGCACTGAGGGATGGTGTGTGAGCAGTACAAAAGCTGGCATGTATGGATCATTTAAATTGGTTTACTGCTGCGTAAAAATGCTGTGTATGATGACTGATGTGAAAACAGAAGAGGAGACTTAGGTATGAGCTATGATACTTGGGTTTCTCCAGAGAAAATTGGTTTATCTTCCACTGGTCCATAAATTCAATTTGCCTCTTTGACTTCCTGTATTGATACAAATGGAGTAAATCAGATGACGGCTTAAGCAGACATGTTGAGGTAAGCATTTTTCATTCCCTTTTTTCAATTAAATGAGCTGCAATTGCATTACGGGCAACTCTGCTCATCCAACTCATAAATATTCTTAATGCATTCTGTCTAGTGCAACCTATGGTGACGCAAACAACTGGCCCTCTGACCTGTCCTCTCCATTCTTTGGCATATGCTTGGAGAGCTACGTTTTGAATTGGAGCTTTTTCTAGCTGAGATATAGAAATACTGAGAGTTCTTTGTGTATCTGCTTTTTTCTTATGTGGCTATAGAGTGTCTAATTGCCAGATGGCCATTAGACCTCAGCAAATTGTAGCTGGAAGCAGGATTTTATAGTAAAGGCTTGCTTTTAAGAGCCATTCTGGTACTGGTTCAAAATTAACTTTCAAAACATTTTATAGGACATTTTCTTGCCTTAGAGAAGAATGCACTGGAATGAAGAGGAGATCTAAGGAGCGCTGATGCTTTTGCAAAGCCAGACAGAAAAAGATAAAAGAGCCTCCTGCATGATGCTGCTAATATGCCCATCAAAAATCAGTGATGGTTGCAGAGAAAAGGAAAGCAACACTCATCATTATTTTTGTGGTTCTGAATTAATGTAAATTTACTTATACTGAAAAATTCTGCTTTATTATCCTCTGTAGAGGTAATTTAAAACATGTTATACAGCCTACACAGGAAGCAGTTATTCATTGCAGTTGCAAACAAAGAGAACATCAGGTCTTTCAACAGTATAGTGCTTTTTTTTGTTTCTTTGTTTTTAAGTGCTTTGGCTGAAAGCTTATCAAATGAGGAGGTTATAATTGAAGCAGAACAGTCCTGCAATCCTGTTTACTGAAAGAATGCAACAGACTTAATCAAGGACTAATTTAACTCAAGAGTTTTGGAGCTACTGTGAAAACCAGTTATTGCTTTCTAATTTTAGGTTTTCTGACTTGGCAGTATAATAAATTGCCACTGTCCAAATATCCATCTTTTTCCTTGCATCTGATAAGTGTGAGAGTAATATAGATATTTAATTTTTAATGTAATATTTCAATCAAGTATTTCAGTTTGTAAAGCCTATTGTAGCACTGCTTTGGTAAAGAGATGTGGAGGTAATATTTTTATGCAGCCTTAGCAACACAGCATAATATTTGCACCATAATGATGAAGTTTACTTTTCCACAGTGGGATATCATTGAATTCTAAGATATTTTCAGAGCATCAAGTGTTGCTTAGAGTTGCAAAAAACTTTCCTGCTGGTGTTGAGAAGATTCACAGAACATTTCTTTTTAATCTGCTCTGCCCTACAGGACATGTATAGTCCAGACACTCTGAGATTACTTGGCAAGACCACTAGGAATTAGTCACCTTGCAAACCAGAGCCCAAGCTTTCCATCCTTCAGGTTAATATTATAATCTGCAGGCTACAAAGTAAGATATTTTCATTTCTCTTCTCAGCCTTGAAAACTCTGATCTTGGCTGCTGAGCTGCAGGGAATTAATGTGTGTTTTTCTTATTCAGAACATTGTATAGTTATAGGGGGAGGACCTACTCCTGAGAAACATGTATTTTAAACACAGTTCAGGACCTAAATCTTCTTCCTGAGAGCATCTCAAGGCACCTTCTGTTAGGAGAGGGTGCCTCAGTCAAGACTGAAAGGGCCCATGCCTAATCTCTAGGATGGAGGTTAATCTTTTAATTAATTAAAATTTCTTGGCTGCTTTCTGTATTTGGCATATGATATTTTCATATTGCCCTTTGGAATTGTGCCTAATTCTCTCCATTAGTTGTCTAAAGATGCCAGGATGTCTGACTTTGTTCTTCTGAGTTGCACTGTATAAGTTAGAAGTGCTTAAACGTGTACCGTGGATCTAACCTTCAACTTGTAACACAGAGTTTGTTAAAAATGTAGAAAGCCATCTTTTTAAACCAAACATAAATGAGGCTGACTTCAAGGCAATTCCCACAATGAACTTTGTGTGCTATGTCCTCACTTCAAGAAACTCTTGTTCAGATTGACATGAGATATCAACAAAATGCAGAGTAGCTGAAGAGTATAGAAAATGAAATACTGACATTGGAGAAGGCAAAGTCAAGTTTGGAGACACAGAGCAATCCACCTTCTAAAGAGAGGGCACTTCTGGAAACTTCTCATTGCATGGTGCCACTGGGACAAGACCTTTGCTGCCTCTCAGGCTTCTGTAGCCCCTATCCCTGCTGAGAGGATGTTGGCATGTTGAACTTCCTGAGACTGCTCATCCGTATTGGGAGACTCCAGTGGGTGGTTGAGCAGAAAGCTGCTGATATGACAGGATGATTTGCTGGAGCTGGACACTGGAGTGGCCTAGATGAGGAAAGCTTTATATCTGAGCTGAAGGTGTTGGTCCAGGATAATGGAAAGGAAATGCAGACCACTCAAAATTGTTTGCAGCAATCCAGGCTACTGTTCCTGTCACTTAATGTTTTCTGAGGGAGTTTTTGTACTTTAAAAGAAAGAAGGTGAGTGGCTTGGTGCCATCATTCCTATATAAAGATCACAAAAAAGTTTGCATTTACCAAATAATGCACTTACAGTGGGTCCTACAGACACTGTTTAGTTGCAAATGGGACATGCAGTGGACAATGTACACAGTGTGCTGTGGGAATACTGAGCAGAGATTAATTGTCATTGCATTTCACTAAGAAGACGTAGCCCAGGCTGTGAAGGAGAAAGTGCATCCTGCCACTGTAAAGTTCTAGAAATCATCTGCTGAGTTGGACTAACAAATTATTTCTTTTTTCTAAAACCTGCAGATTCTAACAGTTCTTATAATGCTTTAACTCTGTGAAGAATTGTTTTAAAAATTTATAATAACTTCACAGATACTACTGAATACTTTTAATGTAGGTCATGACTGTATAATCAACAGTTACTGTCTTATTTTCTAGACAAATATTAATGCATAACATCCATTTCAGCTCACTATATTAAAAAGACCCACAAATTTTAGGACGTTTGACCAATAGTAAAAATAAAGTACCCAGAAAGCAATACCTAAATCACACTTGAAATTCCAGTTAGTCTCAGCCCATAAGATTATGACATGAGCTGCTTAAGAACACAGCTTGAGTTATGCTGCTGTGAGAAGAAGCACAGAGCAGCATGTGGTTTCCTTGGACTCTGTCCCTACACAGGGTGCAAGGAAAGCTTACTGGTTTAAAGCATCCAAAGTAAACAAGTGTATTTTTAAAATTATATGGAGCTGTATGATCTCCTTGCAAGGGGCAGGAGTGGTACTCACAACCTCTATGCTCAAAAGCCACATCCTTCTCAGATTTCAGCAGATAGCAAATGCTCTTTGCAGTTAAAAGCAAAGCTCACGGTCACACTGGCAGTGAGAATTCAGGGACTTTTCAGTGTGTTTCTGAAAAGCATCACACTGGGACTTTTTATATAGCTTGAATATGAACACTCATCACAGCCATCTTGCACTTATGACAAGTAGCTTAGTCCTTTATGGCCTCAACTAGCCAACAGATGCTTTTGTCTGAAAAGAAAAGCTGAAATACATTGCCTTCCATCAGAATCTGAGCATGCCTTGGAACTTGACCAGATTCATCAAGGGTGTATTCTGGGAAGCTTGTATAGGAAGAACTCCAAAGTGTCTCCTTGGGTCCTACTTGTTGAAATTCATCAGTGCAATAAGGGAGACACTCAGAGTTGTGTCTTTCATATTCTGTACACTTTTATTATTATGTTTATCTGCCTAACTTCTTTATGATATGTTAATGGTCTAACATCAACCATATTTTTATTTGTTTCTATGTTTTTCTTCAGTCAGTGGCATTCTAATACCCTGTAGCATAGATGAGTCCTTATATAGTTCTTTGGATTAAAAGCAGGGGTAAATCTAGTTCATCAATGGCCAGATACTATATACCACATACAGAACATTCATCATAGACCGAGACAAAGGTTTATTGCTATATTATGATAGAATATACTATTTTTCTTTATATCTGCCTGTAAAAAACAGTCACCTGATCATTGCAACACTTACTTCTTCATATACATGGGTATTAATTCCTTCTTTGTTGTCCAGTATCTGGACATTACTGTGAACATGCTGATGAGGTTTGCTAAGGCATCACCCATCATTCAACCAAAGACAACAAAAACTTCATTTACACTTAAGGTGACATAAGGTAGCAGATGCCTTGATTTATATCCCACTCTCTGCTGGCTTGTTTACAAGATTAATTATTCTTCCTAGGTGCATCCAATAGCTTTACCCATAATATTTCTGTGCATCTCACTGCAAAAGACATTAATAAATATACTTAATAAGTTAGGCTCATTTAGGACCACACATGTCAGACGTTCTGTGGATTTGCTAATTAGCAGTGCTGCACACTCCAAATAGGAACCTCCAGAACCTGTTACAAGCAGTCTGGTGTTCAGGAAGATTAATCACCAGGCTGCAGAGCTCAGATGCTGAATGAGAATGTTCAGTGGAGAAATTAAATCCCTCCAGGCAGACTGTAACTTGCATACCCTTTTTCCACAGTCATCACTCAGCTACATGTTTATTTAAGATAGCAAATTACCACTCATGCCTCATCGTAAATGACTTACTGAGAGATGAAAGAGGCCCATCCAGCTCTACCCACAGTTGCTGAGCTTGTGTCCTAATAAAGTGTATGCACGAGAAACCACTTATTTGGTGTTTTTTCCATAGTGAAGGGAATGAAAAATGTGTGTGACTTCAAGCACCTACTAGATTTGTGAATATTATGAGAATCCTATGCCTTCTGCGTCAATTTTTCTCTTGTTTCTGTGTTGGTTTTCATGTATGTGTGGAGAAAAAAGGTGCACAGTAGACAGGCATGTACATTTGCCTAAAATACCAGTTTTGCAGAGGAGGACCTGGAAGTCCTGCAGGGCAGAGAAGTTGGTTGTGATCCAGCAATGTGCCCTCGTGGCAAGGAAAGTTGATGGTACCCTGGGCTGCTTTAGGAAGAGCATGGCCAGCAGGTGGGAGAGGGCATCCTTAGCACTAGTGAGAGCACACCTGGAGTGCTGTCTCCAGTATGAGAGAGACATGAATGTACTGAAATTAGTCCACCAAAGAGTCAAAAAGTGGTTTAAAGGACTGTGGCCTCATTTCTATGATAAGAGACTCAGAGACCTGGGAAAGTTCATCCTGGAGAAGACAAGGCAGGAAAGAGGGAAAAGAAACTTATTAGAGGAAACAGCCTTTTCTGGTCTTCTGATAAGATTTACAGATTCAGGATTCAAGACAGTATCTCCTGTCAACTTGTGTTATGCAGCAGAAAATATGTATACTTTATGATTTTGTTGGACAACTCTATAACTGATCTTTTGCCCTTTCCAGAAAGAAATACATCAGTGACTAATGACTTCAGTCACATTATATGGTAAAATTAAATACACAATAGTATTAGGAAAAGCTATTTTTCTTCTCTTCTTCTGATGTTTATGACAAATGTTTCTGTGTCGAGCTGTAAATAGTTGATGACTAATTCACTAAATTAATGGTAGCAATTTAAGATGAACTATAGCAATACCAAACGAGCAAAATATATGCTTAAAAAAATTACAGTGGGTTCATTCCTCCTTTATATTTTAAGGTTTTACCTAGGATCATATGTCTTTAGGATTCCTTTAACAGCCTCATGTCCTTAAGCTTCTATATGCAAGAGCTATTGTGGAAGAAGGCAGGGCATCTGGACTCTGTCTGACATAATGCAATTTTGTTTTTCTTTTAAGGTCAGCCAAGTTCATTGCTGAAGGCCAGCGACAGCTGGGAAGATTATTCTGTGACTCTTATTCTTTCAGGAAAGCATGAAACCAGATTTCAGTTTCTGGAAATGTAATGGGTTAAAATACAGTAATAGCCTTTTTCCCCTGATACTTTTTATAAAATAACAGAGCTTACAAGAAAAAAAAAATCTACATTCTCAGAAAGGGCAGCAGCACTGTCAGATTTATCATGTCAGTTTTCTCTGAGATGTGTGGCTTCCAATAAATTTAATGTGCTGTCAGTGTGGAGGAAAATGTGTCCCTGAAAGAATAGGTATTGTAGAGCTGAAGAGATTCTCCTCCAAGAAGCATAAAAATCACACTGAGTTCAAGCTAATATAAAGTTTTTAAATGTACAAGTTTTCTGGAGGGAATTATTAGGCAGAAAAATAAAAAGGCCTCTAGTAATACCTTTTAAGTTACAAAACTTATTGAAATACAGAATTTCCTGGGCACAGAAAGTGAAGCCTTGTGGCTTGGGCAAAGTCAGCTTTAGAAGTAACACTGAACAGGCATTAAAGAGAGAGCTGGCAAAGAAAAATACACCTAATTTCCTTCTAAACCTTTAGATACATTTCTAACTCTGAACAGTAACACCTGGAAGAGATCTACTCCTTTTATCCCCAAAGAGTGTAAGTACAAAACTAGAATTTTCATGTTTTTGGAGTAAAACCAAAGTACTACTCCAGCCAACCCAAAAGATCCCTTTTGGAATGGTGGGACTACATTCAACCTGATGAGATAGGAGCGGGCAAGAAAAGGGTGCATTTGATCATGAACCTCTGTAGCTGATTCCAAAAAACCAGGGACAACTGACCTGACTTCACCATGTCCTAATTCCTGCCATCCCCAAATTAAGATGTGGAGTCTTGCTTGTGCCTATATGCATGCTTTATGTTCCAACCATGTGTTCTTTCTTGTGGTCTTGATGGTGCCAGACCTCTGTGCCTGTGTTCTTATCACAAATTATTTGAACCAGTAAATAATTTTTTTATTCATGCTTTTGAAGTCCATGTGTTAGTATTTAATAAACTGTATGAGGCATTGTCAGGCAGTCTGCAACCTGACTGAACCAATAAAATTGTCTACATGTTTCCATACATGGGCTCTTATCTGTAAGTAAGCTAGCAACTGTAGGTAACCTATGACCTTTAAAATGTAAATCTGATTTCCATTTGGTGCAAATAAAAGCTACAGAGACAGCAAGGCACAAGATGGCCTGTGCAATTTTCATAAAGAGCCGTCGTCCTTCTAATTAAAAGAGATTGAGAAGCACAGTGCTAGGTGATACTTAGGCAATCAGAATGAATAAATCAGTTCTCTCAATGTAATTTATATTTTCAGTTAATGTGATTGTCTGTGAACTGCCTGCAGTGTGTTTTTAAGACATGAGATTTGCATAGGCTCATGCTGAAAAAAATATGCTGCCATTACTGCTGCGAGTAGAATCTGAAGTAGTGAGAACATGCTGAGCAGCAGGATGAGAAGACTGCAGATTTGAGACTTTTGGAGATCCTAGCTTCAGAGGAAAAAAATGCTGCACTTTGTTTATTACGAATAGTGTACAAAAATCAGAAACAAAGCAGTTGCCTCCTGTACTGGAAGGGAAGAGTGTCCATGGAGAGATCTGAGGAGGCTGTATTTTCAGTGTGAGCTGGTTTCACTTAGGGCTTTTTGTGCTCACTATGAATGACCTTGACCTGAAGCAAATGTTTCCAGGCCAAAAAGTCATCATAAACCCTGCAAAACACTTATGGCTCACTGATGGGGAGCTGACGAGTTGCTGCACCACACAACTCAGTACACCTAGTTAGTAGTCCTTGGACTACCAATCATCTGAGCAGAGAATAGCCACTCCTGTTCATCACTTTCAGGGGGCTTGAGAAAATTTTGGGTTAGATGGATGTTTTGGATGTTTCCACACCTGCAAGGGTGAAAGGAGCTATGATATCAACATGTGTTGATGTTTGTTCTGTAATGTGCAAACTTAGAGTATATGGACTGTGTTAATGGGTTTATAACTCTGTGATGGTAGTCATGAAATGTTACAGTTAGAGTGATCAGTGTGTGCAGACAGGGTGAGAACACGCTTTTCCTTTTATATGCTTTCTATTTTAAGTAAACAGGTATTTATTTAATTGAAAATAACTTTAGGATATTTTTATTCTTAGTAAAACATACAAGAATTAGAAATGTTAATAATAGATTTTCTTATAGGAAGCTTAGCAATCAAAAAATAACATTCCATATACAGAGCACTTGTTCACATCATCAGCCACGTAATTCTCTCCCAAAAGTCTGAACTGGAGTGGGTATAAATAATGGGTTGCAGAGATAACTTGATGAACAATCAATAGCAATTTTTTGCAGGAAGAAAAATCGTAACAGCACAAAAAATCACCACATCCAACTCCACTGTTGTTACCATCATTACCATCAAAAGCCCTGTTTTAGCTGAAGAAGTGCATAGCAAAATGAATAAACAGAGGACAAGAAAATAAAAAACAGTCCCAAAATCATCCCTAAGGATGATCAGAAAGAAGAAACAGAGGAAAACAGCTCATACAGACACAAAGTATTTGCAGAAACTGTGCGAATCCTTTTATAAGTATTTGTTTTGTTTGCTGGAAGAGGCACAAGTTGTCACAGTGACACCTGCACTTGGCTGGTTGTGGGGCCTGTTTGCTTATCCAGGTGGCTTTGCTTAAACACAGAATATTTAAGAATCAGACATTTTAATGCTAACCAAAATCACTTGAATGTCTTTTACTTTGGTAACTGAGTTTGTCACAGCTTCCTCTGTGGGATACTTTCAGGAAAGGAATTTCAAAAAATACCTGCTTGGTATGGAGATTGTGTTACATTTCCCTTGAGGATGATGAGAATTTTATTTTTTTTTAATATAGTCTCTATCTTACCAAATTGCTTTACTTTTCACTTGGTTGTTTCAAATTCAGCCCTGATTAAGAGGCAAATGAGGCCCTGGGATCGCAACAGAGGGATTTTATTCAACAACACCAATTTGATTGCACAAGAAGTGTGAGGTAGGGAGAGATAAAGAAAGGGGAAACACCTGTCAGAGAAAGGGAGACGAAGAGCAGGAGATCATCAGCTGGAACTACATGAGCTGTAAGGTCCCTGCCAACCCCAACCATTCTGTTGGGTAGAAGCTGCACGGACTCCAGAAGTGACTCCACAGCTGCTTTCTCCTGAGCAGGCCCTGGGCAAGGACAGGGGAGGAGAGAGTGCACGGCTTTAGACACAGGGTCAGCAGCAAGCTCCTTCTGGTGGATGTTTTATGTGCAAAATAGAAGTGAAAATGGGGAGTGTGGTGTTACATTCTAGTTAAATGGTATGCTCTATCTCACCCATCAAAAATGTAGGGTTTATTCCAAGCCTGTGATCCTCCCCTGAAGTATCATGTATCTGTAATTCCATTGGCCCAAGGCTTATTCTGCACCCACTTTGAATCTCCCTGTTAGACTGTGGGGGGAGACCACAGATTCTCTCTTAGCCCTTTGCTCCCTAGGCTCTCCCTCTCTCCCCCTTCTCCCTCAGAAACCATGCTGCTCCCGGGGGTGGCACCCCCAATAAACCCTCATCCAATTTGCACCCTCAGGAGCCGTGTGGAGCCTCCTTGCCTGCCTGCTGCTACCAGTGAACACAGAGCTTAGGGGGCCCCCCGGGGATCCCCCAGATGAACTGCTACAGGGGAGAAGAGCCTTTGCAGCACATTTACCATCACAGCAGGCCTGGGAATGGGCAGATGTTGCTTCTTGCCCATGCCAAACTCGCGCTGCCTTTCCAACCCAGCCTGGCTCCCTGGCCGTGGGCAGTGTCAGAGCCGGGCTGTGGTGGCTTTGTTAACCAGGCTGCACAGAGCGGTTCCCAGCACAGTTCTCTCTCAGCTGGGCTCAACGTGAGCCCTTGGGAAAGCAGGGACAGCCTTGCCCTGCAGGCCCGGCTGGGAACTCTCCTACTCGTGCTGGGGGCTGAGCAGTCACTGCTCACAGGGGACTCACTGGCACTGAGTGTGAAAGTACATCAGCTTGTGAGAAACAACTGCTCACTTTGAAAATTTAAAAAGGTTTATGGGGTCAAAGGGTAGATATAGGTCCAATTGTGTCAGGAACCCACGTCTTAAAAAAGGGACCCACTTGCCGTGGCAAATCGTCCAAATATGGACAACACTGGACAAACCAGACCAGTGAAGAGCCTTTTTTTATTATTTGCACATCAGTCTCAAAACATTGTTACAATGGAGACAGGATGTTAACAGCTCGCTGATCCACAGAGAATGTCCCAAAAAAGGTGGGGTGATACAGAATGACATAAAACCATCTCAGTCTAGATTTCAGCCAATCATACATAGAACAACACATATTGACAAGCATTCTATCCAATCTTATAAAACACACGTAATGGTAGTTAAAACAAAGACTGGTTCATAAGAGACAAAGAACAGAGCTCTATTCATGCTAACCTTCTAAAGATATACATTAAATAACCTTGTTGCCATCCTAAAGCCAATTCTACAGAGGCCTATTGTTATTTTTCACGTATGCTCTACTGCTTGGGAAACTTTTCTGCTTGCTTGGGAAACTTTTCTGCTGTATCTGCAATGCTAACAAAACTTTGGTCTGAGGCCTATACTTTCTTTTTAACCATTTCCTAAAAACCCTCTAACTTTATGGATTCCAACAAGGTTTATTAAACCTTAACAAAAATACAATGAAGGACTACATAAGGAAAAAGCTGCAGCACTGGGAACTGCCCCTCATGCATACTACACAGGCAGTTCAGGTCCAAGATGGATGTTCAGTCTTTTATACCCCTGGGGGTTGCATCAGCCAGCCCTGGCCCCTCCCAAAGTCTGTCAGTCAGCTCTTCTTTGCCATTTATCAGTGGAGACTGCTTTCTTGTTACTTGATTGAAGGTCAGGTGTTGCCCTGCCACACCCCCTAAGCACCAAGCTTTTCCATTCCCAGTTGCCCCAGGCAAGGGACACATGTGCAGTCTTCTCTTTCACCTGTCCTAGACAACCCCAGCTGTCTGATGGTCACAATACGGGGGGGAAAAGGGAACTATGGAGAGAACAGAGGACATCTAAACTACAATAACATAACTATACATCACTAAAGCTTTTATTAATATTCACACAATGGTTATCTTTTAATTGTGAGAGCCAATCATCTCATTATCTATCTAAAAAAAGCTCTCTTCCCTTTTGGCTGTGACTACTGATTCTACACACAGCCTTGCTGTGCCCAGAGTCCTGAGAGGCCTTGGCTATGCTCCCACACGACAGCCCCTGCCCCACTCTGCAGAGCCCTGGGTTTGCAGGCTGCCCTGCCCTGGGCACAAGGAATTGGCTGCATGGATGTGCCAGGGACTTGTGGGCAGTGGCTCCAGGTTCTGCAGGAGCCTGGGGGAGCAGGGGTGTCCCTCACGGCTCTGCCTGAGCACCGGGGCTCATCAGTGCCTTTAGCAATGGCACCCAAGGGCATCGAGCACACCCTTGGTGCCTTTGCTGGGGATGGGAAGCTGAGTTGGGGCAGGGGCACCATGCAAGGATGGGCCATCCACAGGCACCTGGACAAGCTCTGCATGGTTCAGTTTTGCTGGGCTTGTTTGGCTTTGTTTGCCCATCAAAACCTTTCTCCTTCCCTGGCTTGGAGGAGCTGCAGCCCCAAGCCTCAGGGAGCCAAGCCGGGCAAAGAAAGCACAGCAAGAGACTCCAGCTGAACCAGAACTGGATACGAACTAGACACTGCCATAAAGAAAGCAGAAGGAAAATAAAAGCAAATCTCATAGTTATGCATAAATACATGTATATAGACCAAACATGTCTGTGAACACTCTCCAATGCAATGAAACCAGATCAAATAAATAACTGGCTGTAATCATAAACCACGTAGCACATGTACACACACATGTATATGTGTCTACATATCCATATAAATAAAAAGTTTAGTTTGGAACCACATAACCTCAAATTACATATGAAATAGCATGAGATAAAACATGCAGCTCCACACAAAAAATCAGCCCAGTGTAGACTTACTAAGGCATACCTAGAAATAGGCAATGACTGTTTGTCCTAGTTTTGGCCAGGACAGAGTTAATTTTTTACAGAGGTGGAGGAAAGCATGGCCAGGTGCTAATTTTATTCAATACCATGTCATGGCACTTGCCAGGGACAGGAGGAAGGGAGCCAGGAGTGGGAGTAAGGGACCCTCTCCTTTCCAGTTGAGGGAAAAAAACATGGTGGGTGAAATGGTCCAGTAGTGTTTTACTTTTTATGTAAATTATTTCTTTTTAATATACCTTTTTAATATATTTGCCATATACCTTATTTTATTTTTCTATTTCTGCTTATTTTTCTTATGTCATTGCTGTTTCCAGTAAATAGTTTTTATCTCAACATGTGATTTTAAAATTTTTGTGGCTCCAGTTCTCAAGTCTATCCCCCTAGCAGGAAGGGGAAAGCTCCTGTTATCATCTGTTAAAAAGTAAAATAGAACCTCTTTTATCTTGCTTGCCCATTTATATCATCCTTGGGCTTTTGCTGCTGTGGATTTGTAGAACAGGGCCAGCTGTTGGCTGCGCTCCATGCCTGGTGACAGCAGAGTGGTTTCCATGTGACACTGCCCTGTTCTCCTTGCTGTGGTGCCTGCACCTTGCACAGCTCTGTGCTCTCCCAGGCAGTAGAATCCCCAGCTAGTGTCCTGATCTCTAATTAATCCAGAACTTGATCTACAGTGCTACTTCTTGTAACTTCAGGTGCCACGTACAGCAGACCACTCCCTGTGCTGAACCTTTTAAGCAAGAGCCTGAAATGTCAAAAGCAGGGAGTATCCAGTTAAATTTGCTCTTCAGGCATCAGCCCATCTGCTGACAGAGTCTCTCTCCTTGTTCTCACAGGACAGGACCTTCACCATTTGAGAGGGATTGGTTTTGTTCCTCATCTTCACTGGAGTCACACTGTAAATACAGAAATATGTAATGTGCATATATTGTACAAACAAGGGACAATAGCTGTAATGACAGACATGAATCCATAATTTAAGTACAGAGTAAAGCCTTGTGGAAGCACAGGGCTTCTGTTCAAGACCATTAACTCTAACGAAAATGAACATTTTTCATTAGGCTCTATTAGCCTGCTGCAAAGTAGGGCAACTGCTGTGCAGTGTTTGTAGAAACAAATTGCTAATCAGTCAATAAGGATCTTTACTGTGCACTCTGCTACAGCCAGCTTTTATCCATTTTCTACTACACTGAATTATTTTAACTCCTTGACTTGTTACTTAGCGAAAAAGAAAATATGTTTTATTTATACAGCATTCACTGTGGCCATGCATAGTGAGTTTTGTGTCTTGAGTCCATTTTGTTAACATTTATACAGGTGATTTATTATCACTTGGATTTGCCTCATGACTTTTTATTCTAAGGTTCAGAAAATTTTTATTGTATACTGAAAGCCGGTAATGAATTGAATCAATCATTCTTTTAGAAATAGATTTTATAATTCCATTACAAGTGCCCCATGCAACTTAAATCTTAATGACAGGAGCTGTTGCTACTGGAGCACAAAAGCCTGCTGATCAGTATGGAGTGTATTATTCGCACAGAGGAAAATTACAGGCCATATAACATATGTGTGTGTGTGCATATATATATATATGTATATATAAAATATACATGAAACCATAGAATTGATTTTTTTTTACTGTTAAGAAATCAGCTTTAATAATTTGTTTTCTATATATGATGAAATTTATTCATGTTAATGGTACTAGGCATAAACCCCAGAAGTTTATTGTTCATCTTACAATCTAGAATATGCAAAAGTTGCCACATTCTTATAGCAATAAAATAGAGCAATTATAGTGGTCCTTGCTAGGTATGAATTGATGAAGTCCTGTGGTTTTATGACAAGTAAGAATATTATATAATATGCATCTTGATTATGAATGGAATCGAAATGAATTCCTTATTTCTATAACTAGTGATAACATTAACATTTTGGATTGAAATGCTGAGAGTATTTTAGTGGAATTGAAGTTTTTAGTTGTGGACAAGAAGTACTGATTTTAAGGGAAAGTCAGAGAATTAAAAATTGGTAGCTTGGAAAATAATGCTGGGACCTGGAGAAATGTAATAGTTATCTGCAAATATTTAAATGTTATCAGGATTTAATATTAGTTTTATTTTTAATGTTTGACTTTCAGATAAGCTGACATGAGAAACAGATTGATAGTTGAAAATGGGGATAAATCACTAAATATGAAAAACAGCCCTGTAAGATGAATGTGAGAAATCTTAGACATCTTTATTTTCAAGGAAAATCCGAGTTGTATCACTGGCATGTATTTGATCTAAAGGATGAAAGATTGCCTCACAAATATTTGGGAGATTTGTTTATGAAATAATTTCATTATTACGACTGAATAGAAACCTGAATTTTAGCAGGATAAGCTTGAGAAATATTGTATTCTCCATATTATGATAGTGTTGTGTGTTGTATTAGGTTATTTATTGCAAAGATACATGTACATAGTTCTCTATAAACAAGGATATAAGCCTTAGTGTGAAGGAGATGAAAAGTGGACCGCAGGAGCTAAAGGTAAAATACTTTTATGCATTTTTCCCTTGTGAATTGTGACTGTATTCTGAAGTAATTCGGGAGGTTTTTACCACAGCATTATAAATGGTATTGTTATACTGGCTGTGTGGATGTTATCAAATGAGTGTATCAAATCCCTTTTGCTCAATCTGACAGAGCTACAAGATGCACATATATGCCGTTTCAGTAAGGTTGCTCAGAGAGGCTTTTGGAAAAGCCTTTTGCTTTTGTACACTGACAATGAAGTTAATCCTAGTATTCTGAGAAGCACATATGCCAAAAGGAGCTGTGAAATACCTTGCTTGTTTTGAAGTGAGTGGTTGAAGTGAATGCAGGCTACTTAATGTTTCAGGAGCTTAAGCCTGGGGGGTAACAAGAGAGGATAATGTGGAAGCCTGGTAGTTGATGCCTCATTATATTAAGGAGTCTGGAAACGAGTTACTAACACAGTCTTTATAAACTAATCCCTTTTCCTTTCATTCATCCTCTCATAGATTCAAGAGTGGACGCAGTAATAGAAAATCCGTCCAAGGAGCAACAAATCTAAGATTACTTGATTACTTGTTGTGCCCCATTTGTGGTGTTTCAGAAGAGTGTCTGTCTGAAGCACATACTGGACCCTCTCAGGGATGTATTCCTTTCTCTCAGCTGCGTGTGTCCATGGCAATGGTGCTGTCCATTAGGTCTGTAAATGAATTTAGTGCGATGAACTGCAGATACCATGTGAGTGTGGCAGCAGCCATAGTCCACTGAAGTATAAATATTCCCACTGATTGAATGATCATAATTGAAACTTTCTACGTTTTCAAATAGATTTGTTCTACTTTAAACATTGAGTTTTATCATAATGTTCTCTTTATAAGGGCTATTTTTTTAATAAAGGCTATTTTTTTTCTCTTTATAAGGACTAATTAAACAACTTTAATGTTTCCATCCTTCAGGGTTTTTACTCTGAGCTGATGATGCTGAGGTGGTTGCACTAGGTCAGTGAAATGAGTGATGTATTTTGTCCAACAGAATGAACAACAGAGACAATAACATTTAGAATTCTGGCCTTTGGGAGATGAGTTTTAGTTAGTTGAGGTCAACCCTCAGTTTATTGAAAGAGCCTATTCCTCACCTGGATTTGAAAGAAATCCAAGGAACTAGATACAAGGAAGGAACTTTTTATGATGAGGATGGTGAAACCCTGGAACAGGTTACCCACAGAGTTGGTGGTTGCCCTATCCCTGGCAACATTTAAGGTCAGACTGGACGAGACTTTGAGCAACCTGATTGAGTTGAAGATGTCCCTGCTCACTGCAGGGGTTTGAATTAGATGGCCTTTAAAGGTCCCTGCCAACCCAGACCATTCTATGATTCTATGGTGTTATGACCTGTCTGGTATGTCTTCATCTTATGTCTCAGTATTGTAGAGAAACACTTGGAGCTCTCATGAGATATTTTTTTTTGTCTGTATGAGTGCAAACTCTACTGCTCCACTCAACCATCTGGTCCATTCCACTGTTTCTTCTGTGGGTTCCTGTCCACTGCATAATCTTGCTTCTTGGGTAACAGCACTTGGTTTACATCTAGGGATAACAGAGGGATATTAGATTTAGAAGTAGCAGGACTGCTGAGAGCAACCTTAATGCAGCATCAGGTTTGGTTAGCTTAGGCTATGATTGTGAAGGTACATCTGCATTGCTTCTGTTGTCATACCTGTTTGTTTAGACTATCTGAAATATCTCTGCGTATCATCACATTGTCCAAAATAGGCTTGTTCAAAGTTGGTGAAGCATTGTTAGAGCTCTGAACCTATGAAGATGACCTCATATTTGCAGCAATAGAGTACAAATGAAGAGCTATTTCCAGACTCATGTCTGGACTCCTCCTTGGGAGTAATGCCAACACTTTGGAAGGCAGATGAGTTGAAAAATTTTGCCCAAGAGTATAATTCTGTTTATTTATTTGTTACAAATACAAAGCATTTTAAGGCTCTTTTAGCTTGTGACTATCTGACAAACATAAATCCTGGCATAGAAATGTAAGCAAAAAGAAGAGCAGCACTTCTGTTGCTCAATTTTTTCAGGTATTTTACCTAATGGAGCTGCACCAAGGGGTGACTGCTTTCCTTGAAGCAAATTGTGTTCCTCTTTGAGAGCTGAGGCAAAACAAGTACCTGCTGTAGTGACACTGCTATGCTTTGGAAACCTGTTGTGGTCAGTGCAGCATCCGTCACTTTTCTGGTTATCTGGGGTGAGTTACTGGGATGCTCTTTTCTGCTGGCTCTGCTTCAATGTGATCTCACACTGACCCTAAGCCTCCCAGGGCAGCATTTATATTCTAACTGTACAGAAGCTATGCTGATTCCTCTGACATTGAAACAGCCTCTGGGTTGCTTTATTTCTGCTTCACAATGGAAAATAACAGCTTTTCTAAGCTGCTCTCTTCATATGTATAGAGTCCCTCTGGAACTCCATGCCACAGAGACCCAAACCTCAGACCACTCACTCTCTTCCCCCTCAGGTGCTTTTGTCTTCTGCAGGGCACACAACAGGGACAACAAACTTGGGCTCTTTGAAGAGCCTTTTATACTTCTAAACAGACTTGGGCCTATTTAATTGCAAAAATTGTACATGACAGCTCATAGGGACACTGTCATCTTCTGCTGACAGTTCTGCATTGTGGTAGAATACTGTCCTTGTCAGGTTTGACATGCCTAACAAAAACCAGAGCCCCTCAGCACTGCTAGGCCCAAATCACATCTGCAAATTTCTATGAAAATACTGGAAAGAATTCCAATCAGCAGAATTCCAGATATCTAGAAGGATATTTGCCCAGCAGATGTGTGGGTTTTTCATATTTTCTGTGTGAAACTCACAGACAAACTGTTAAACCAATTAGCGAATGAACGCATATTAAAATGTATTAGGTCTTTTTTTTTTCTTTTTTTGTGGTAGAAAACAGATTTTGAATTGGTAACCTTGGATTCCAGCTGTTTTCCACTAGTTTGGACAGAAATACACCAAAGATTTGCTGCTCACCACGCTGCTTGACTCATTGGAAAGCCACAAAGTGGTTTTGGTATGGAGTGAGACTTGTGGTCACAATGGTCAAGGAGCCACAACTGACAGGGGCCAAGCCAAACAAGTGCAATGTTCTTTTATGTGGAGGGATAGAATGTAAGAGAATAGTGCAGAAGGTAATATCACACCTGAGGAGTTGCAGCTGTGCTAATCACCAAAGATTAGGAACAGGCCTGCCCTTAATAGGCCACAGCTGTGTCCAATAAGAAGAGGAATGCTACAAAAGGTTAGCTGGGTGAGGAGAGAGATGGAGTTTGTTGGTTGTACTGTGAAGAAAAAGGAGTCAGTGCTGTGAGTAGCTACCTAGGAGAAATCACCAAGAGTATGTGGGACCTTTGCAATATGATGACAACACTTTTATTCTTCAGTTTTCTGAGAGTGGTTTTGCTAAGATCTGAGAGTTAGAGAGGTACTGGACATACCTGTCACTTGCAGTTGAGTAAGAAGTTATTCAAAGCAAATGGAAGGCCTGGCACATCACCAGCTGACCCTGCCCAAAAGCTTTGGGCAGAGGTAGAATGGCTACAGGTTCTTAAGGAAAACAAGTCCCCTGCAGTTCAAAGGACAGACTGTTTAAGAATGTGCTGTTTGTATTAAAGGAAATGAATGCATCCTTTTTGTCACCACAGCTGAGGGGTGGCTGTGTGCTGAAGTACATTCCACAGTACAGGCTGCTCAGCTATCTGGAATGGGACTAGGACAAGGGTATGTCATCCTTGTCTATCCTGAGCAGTTTGCTTTCCTCTCTGTGGAAATTGCGCACAGTGGCGGGCAGGAAGGTTGTGTGCCTGAGTCTTGCTTTTACAGATACTCAGGAGTCAATGAGGGCATGGGCAGCAGAGTACAGATGCTTGGAAGAGTTCCCAAGTCTATGAGGTAAGATGGAAACAGAAGCTTAAACATGAAGAGGAATATGTTTTAATGCGTTATTAGACTGTTAGTGATACATAGTAAAACACAGAACAAAAAGACAAATGCAAGGTGCAAACTTTTATAGTAAATGCTATTTACAGAGGGAAGAAGTGAGCAGGAGGAAAGAACACAGTGGAGTAAAGCTATCTAGATGCTGCCTTCCAAGGCACAGCAGTGAGCTTAGCCCTGGATTTTCACTGGAAATATGCATGCATGCTTTCATCCCAAGGGAACCTGTAAACCAATGAAAATACAGGTTATTGCTTCTGTCCTCTCCCAATTTCATGTGCTTTCAGCAATAAAGATTGCTAATAAAGCCAGAGTAATTCCTTTTGCTCTTTCAGTCTGTCTGCCATTAAGAGCCAGTAAAATCTTAAGCATTACTTTTTGGATTTTTCCAAGTAAACAGGTAATCAAAACTACTGTCTTCCATGCAATTTATTGCTGAGGTAATGTTTTTGCTGTAAGGGGAAAAAAGATATCATCATCATCATGCAACTTAAGATTACAGCTCTTTTATTAAACTCAGGAACACAAGAAAAGCCAAACCATTCACTGCCATAAAATGCTGTAAATGTTCTAGGAAGTAATCTCCTGTCACCACAGATCAGAGAGGCATCTAAAGTCTTGCAGATCCAGTTTACCTATGCTTTCACTATTGCATGCTCTTGTATTAGACAAAGCTCAAAGCAGACAGCACTGAATTCTCTTTATCCAGATGCAGTTGCCAATTCAGACAAAGCCTTACTGCTTGCTTGATCTTTCAGCACTTGGGAATACAAAAGCTCTCTATACTGTTAGTGTTGTCTTGGGTTTCTTAGTGAAAGCTGCCTCTGGCAAACTCCATCTCTTATGTTTTGGAATAAATGTTGCTGGGACCCTTCTTTCTGTGGTCTTGCTCAATGGCTGCTCAGCATTTTTCTGGGACATGAAGATATCTGTCCTAGGGTGATGTTATGATGCTCGTATCCCCATTCATGTGTTCTGTTAATGTTGGATATTATGTTCTGTACTGTTAAGACTGGCTCTGAAGAGTGAAAGTTTTGTTTTGGTTTTCTTATCAGTCTGGCTGGGACACAGAGACTGCAACTTTTGCTTTTGCTGCTTTTGCTTTTTGCTTTGCTCTCTCTCGCTCGCTCTTGCTTGCTTTTGCTTCTGCTCCTAGCTAGTTTAGCTAAACAGTCCAAATTGCTTCCTGGACTGTTTCTTCTCTCCTTTTTTTGACCATCCCAAACCTGCTCCGGACTGGGACCTGGGAACATCGAGAGTTTGCACCGTTTGGCTGCAGCAGCTGCCCCAGCGCCAGAGGGACTGAGAACAGAGCAACCACCCCTGAGAGAGACTTTCTGAATTTGTCATCTTTTTCAGAGTGATGTCATCTGGTATTGTTCATTTTGTGTGCTGGGGGGTGCTGTGCCAGTCAAATAAACAGGTTCTTTCCACTTCTCTCTGAGGAATTCTTCCCGAACCCTTCTTGCAGGGAAGGGCTGTGTGGGTTTGCTTTCTGGAGGGGCCCTCCTTTGTAGATTCTCTACCAAATTTGCCCTAAACCAGCACAATACCTCAAGAGCCTCTGTGCCTAAAATGGCATCTCTCCAAAAGGAAAGCATGATGGAAGAGGATGGATTCATAGTTCTATTCCGGTTTCCACAACAAAGAGTAATAGTGGTTGAGCATCACATTATTTTTCTTATTTTTCCTTCATACCATTCTTAGCAATAGTGAATTTGTACTGTACCATCAGCCTGAGCTGGGATCATTTGAGCTGTACACACTGATGACATACTGCAGTAAGCAGCACTGTCATTCATCTGCCTCAGTGTTTACCCAAGGTTCCTTTTAGAAACTGAGATATGCTGACTTGAACTGTTAATTAAATTTGGGACACTGTGCAATTTGCCCAGCAATATTTTAGGAACATCTGTAAGCACTGGTTGAGGGAAGAGGCATCTTTATAGAACATAAAGCAGAGATGAAGTCAGAAGTAATCCAAGGTCTCTGGGGTTTTATATCATGGTATATTGGATCAGCAAACAGATATCAAAAACTCATTCTTGAAAAAACAGCTGCAATTGCAAAGTAATGGTCACATATTTCTCAAAATTGGAAGACTGTGACAGAACTGTTATTCGTGTATCAGAAATGCAAAAGAGGGAAAGCAGGACAGCCCTCAGGTTTGTTTCATGGACCCACTTTGAGAGCTGCAATTTCTCTCTCACTATAATCCTGAAAAGTCTCTATTTTAATGCTCATTGTAATACCCTTCCAATGAAAGGCAGTAAGAGAGAGAAGGAAACTAATGCTTTCTTCTCAGATAAGAAACCTGCTACTCATGCTTTTTGTACAACTTCCGACTGAAATTATCTGAAACCTGCAGGCTGATGGAGACTTTGTACTACCAAGGGTCTCTTTGTACTGAGAGGATTTGCTTTTGTGATAGCTGTGATGTTCCCTGTCTCTGCAACCAGGATTTTTGCCTTTAAAAGGGGGGCACTAGCATTGATAAAAAGCTGTGGAAGACCTTTAGGTGCACCCTTGTTGACCAGAACTTCCAAAACTGGTGAAAATGTGGGTCTCTGTTCTGGTGTATAGATAGTGTTTCTTGTGACAATAGGCTGATGCATTAGATACCTTCAAATCAAGCACCTTTAATAAAATAAATTTAAACTATAGTTGCAATCCCAGTCACACTTTTCCCTAATACTTGTGAGACATGGATTTTGTTTATTCATGGCATACTTTAACTTTGCATTAACACTCTTCCATTATGATGTTAGGAGAATGGTTTTTGAAAAAAACCCCTTGAATAAATACTATAAAAACATCCAGAAGTACTTTAAATCAACTACTCACTGTTAGCTAACTTAAATAAAAGCAAACCAAATTGAACCAAAACTCTGTTTTGGTAAGAATAAAAACCTCCAAAGAACCCAAACCCAAATATTTTTGCATACTTGAATAGGGAGAGTGTTTTACTGAATGGTGACAAAACAGAATTTGTCCCCAGATTGCAGTATGTAGAAAGCTGAACCATTCTAGCTGGATCACTGAAGAGAATCTGACATGTTCAGCTCAGTGGCTCAATAGAATATGTTGCTATCATGAGAGTGATATCTACGTAAAGCCAAGAATTGCTTAATCTGCTTTCCCAGAAGTTCAGCACATTAAATGATTCCAAGAAGACTTCATCTACTGCATGTTAAATCAATCTTTGCTCTGCTTATACTATTTTGCTTTTTCTTCCAGTACTAGGAGGCCTTCCATGCTATGCTTCAGTCAGCATAGGTATGCTTGGCATCAGCACAGTGGGATTTTAACTGTGGGTACACACAAGAGAGGAGAGGAAGAACACAAATCACCCTCTAGCTTTCTCAGAGCTAACTCTGGAGAATGTGAAGACATAAGATACTGTTTCTAATAAAATATCCAGGTTTTTCCCAGGGATGTTCTTCCATCACAGCCCTGATAATAGGGCAGGAATACTTAGGTTTCTTTAGGTTCTGAATTTATTTGCCTGATTTGAGAGACCTGGACTTGGATGATTTCATTGAGGAAGTCATCTGTGTATTTGCATCATATGTTCTGTGAAATACATTATTTAAGCAATTTGTGTAGGAAGAGTTATTATTAAGGAATATAGGTAGGGTATCCTTGTTTTTCACTGGTAACATAAGTCTTTAAAAAGTCTTGCTGGTCCCATTTCATCACCAGAAGATGAAAGCAGACATTCATATTTAGGAAAATCTGGCCCTGAATTGCCACTTGTATGTCCAAGTGTGAACACCGACAGCCCTGCATGCATAGTACTCCTCTGTTTTTCCCTTTTGTCTTTATTGGGATTGGTGTTAAATGGGCAGTTTGGGGATGTGAAACTGCAGAACAGATTCATTACAGCGACTTCCTACCTCAGGCAGCAGCAGCTTGAATTTAAAGGCTATCTCCCCTCCCCCAAAGCAGAATGCAAAAATGAAGACAGATCAATGTCCACATCTCCCATTTGCAATAATTCATTTAGTTACGTTAATAAAACTATCTATTTGATTTGTCAAATTGCATTACAAAGCCCGCTGGAGCTGACTGGAATTATCTTGTCTCCTGCCCTAGTGCCTGGCTGCCAAATCAAGGGGGTGGAGGTTAAGATCAGTTTTGCTATGGCTCATTTACTCCAGCTCTGCTGGTTTATTCCATTTAGCTCTAAGTAGGATGAAGGGAGACAAGCTTCAGCTGATTTGCCCTGTGCTGGAGCACAGCCTTCAGCCCTGTAATGACTGCAATGCTGTAGGTACAAGTGGTGCAGGCACAGAGAGCTCCTGCAGGTCATGAACTCTGATAGAATGACTGCTTCTGATTCACATGCTGGACTTTTGCCTAGTTTATGTGAAATCAGCTCCTATGGTTGTTAGTCATTGAGCTCATGTCTCCAGCTGGAGCACATAATTGAAATTGTAAAAGGAGTTTGAAGGCTAAGAGAATAGGAAAGATGGGGGGGTAAAAAGCCAGAAAGAAAAGGCTGCATGCAACATTAGTGTAAATCCAAGAAGTCACAAAGAAAGCAGCTGGAGAAACAGACTACAGCACTAATATAAAAAAAAAAAAAAAAAAGTTTTTATTCTCTTGGTTTTTTTTGTTTCTCTGAAATGCATGTTTGTGCCTACAGTGGTGCTCATGTGCCCATCTGGTAGATTGCTCTATCCCATGTATTTTTTTCTTTCCTCTCTGTTTTGATCAGCAGATGTGGTTCTTTTTGCAGACACAGTCCAATTTAAAAGAATACCATATAACCCTACAGAAATGTTGTGAAAACCCCAGAGTGTTTGTCACTTGACCATAGTCATGAACTCCAGCTTTGCCATGCCTGGAGTGCTCCTGCAGCACCCAGCACAAAGCTGGGTGGGCCTGGGGAGCCAGTGACCATCTGTTTGCTCCTAGATGCCTGAAGTGTCTGCAGAATGCTGACTGCATGGTGATTTGGATTTAACTGTGGGATGAGACATCTGCTTTTCTGGCTGATGTCAGCCCCCAGGGAGGGCAGGTATCACACAGTGAGGCTGAGCAGTGGGGAGATGCCTAGTTAGTGCTTTACTGTCATAAAAGGCCAGTAGCCAGCAGGAGAATGTGTAGCATGGAAATGAAAAAGATTTTGGTCTCTGAATCCTGATCTGAGGGTCTGTCATGGTTTTGCTGTTACCCACAGGTAAGGGATGCTGGAGAAGGAAAAAAGCCAGGCATACACTTAGGCTGCAATTTTACCATGCTGCTAGCCAGAAGAGGTTTCTCCAAGATGTATTCTGTGCTGCCACATTTCTTTCCTTAATGCATAGCATCTTTGGCAAGGGTGAATCCCCCTTTTTTTTGGCCAGGTTTAGAGGCTGAACACAGCTGGGAATTGGTAGTGAATTCATAAGACCTTTACCTGCATTCTGTAGGAGACAGCCTTCTCTTTCCTGAGTCTATTTACTAGGAAAAGAAGATTCCTTCACTCACGTCTAAATTTTGACTGCACTCTCCTGAACACCTCATGGAGAAGGGGACTTATTGAGTCTCTGGACAGCTGAGCAGAAATTAAAAATAAGTGAAAACAAAACCAATTCACATCATACAGCCTAAACTGGCCCTTAGAGGAATGTCTATCAAAGTGCTTGAAAGATTTAGCTTGATGCTCACAGAAAAGCTGCAAAATAAATTCCGTTTGTAAGGACAAATGTATTTGTTAGGAAGACTGGAGGACATCTGAAATATTCCAGAATAAAACAGTTTTTGCCACAGACATTTATTAAGTTGTTTAACAGAGAAACACACATGAATATTTTTAGTTTATGTGTAAGGGCTTATAAATACTTCCCAGAAGCCATTAAGAAAAGAATAACCTGATTTTGGTGAAGAATCAAACTCCAAACTGACAGTATGCTGCATTTATAGGTTTTGAGAGGTGATAAAAGTCAGTGTTTTAGTGGACATTGTATTTCTGACCAGGCATGATTAAATGTTACAAATCAAACACTACCCACTCACTTAGCTCCTGCAGGAGCACTTAAGATTTCTAAAAGCCATATTTGCTGTTATAGATGAAATAGAATAAACAATTGCAAAAGAAGAAGGAGACCTGTTTTGTTTGAGAAGGGTTCATTCTCATCCTTTACAGGAATGACTAGAAAACAAAATATCACCTTGGGTTAATATAACCTCTATAGCTCAGTCTTGCTTCAGTGCACGTTGCATTGTGCAAGAGCAGACACAAGATGAGCTTAGCTGGATGCTGAGCTTGAAGAGAAACATAACCACATGATTCCTCTACCATTCACATTGTCTGTCCCCAGGCAGGTACTCAGTTTTTGTAAGTGATGAGCTCATTAAGATTTCTGCTTCTTAAAAGCCCCTCAGGGACATTTGTCTGTTTGCCATTCTGTATTTAAAGTCTGTATCTGCAAAAAATTTATTGCAATGTCGTCACTCAGCTGTCTGAATAATACCAATACCTTGGAATTATAACACAAATATCTTCCCAAGGATGGTTAATATATATTAGCCATTCAGCTTTGGAAATCAAACAAATAGTTCCAGAACTTTTAACACTATAACCACTTTTGCTTGTGTGACAGTTTATTTGCTTTATCATAATTGTACTTTGAGCTGTCTTCTTGTGAAATTTTCTTGCAAGCAGCACGAATGTTGAGGCCCGTGTTTGCATGGGCAGATCACCCATGAGGAGCAGTTATTAGGAGGGATGGAGAGTGGCTTAGAAAATTGGACTC
The DNA here is from genome assembly GCF_028018845.1 of Melospiza georgiana. Taxonomy (NCBI): domain Eukaryota; kingdom Metazoa; phylum Chordata; class Aves; order Passeriformes; family Passerellidae; genus Melospiza; species Melospiza georgiana. The sequence continues at coordinate 19,523,221 of NC_080431.1, forward strand.
ATGAGAATAAAATAACCTAAATCAGAAACCACCTTGGAAAATGTCAGCAACACAAGTATTTGGCAAGGTGCTTTTTAGGAGGAAATCAAAACTTTTGTCTGCAATAGTTCTGGACACAAGTCTGCGATCATTTTAAACTGGTGCACAAGGCTTATAAATGCTTATATAAATGTGTCATGAATGATGTGCATTTCTAATAGTTAAACTCCCTAATTAGGGCAGTTCCCTGTATCAGGTGATATTTTCATTCAGAGAATATAAATTTTTCTAAGAAACACAGAAAGCTAACTTAGAAAAATAGACAACTTTATACAAGAAGCATTCCATCTTCCTATTACTAATAGTAGAGATTGTGTCGAGGTCTTTTTTATGTTAAGGGATTTAAAAGCACACAAAAAAAAAGGTTTTGAAAGCATCCTGACAGAGGCTTGGAATAGAGCAGCTGTTTAAAGTGAGCACTATATCCAGGCTTGTAGAGCTCCAGAAGACACAGATGCAGGGACCTGTATTAAAGAAGGTTGTGAGAGTGCAGCTATCCTGAATGTGAATGAAAGCTTTAACTAATGTTAAAATAGCCATGGCAAAGTTTTAGGCAGCTTGCTTTTGTTCCCTACAGGACTTTCCTAGGAAGCTACCTCTGAGTGATGGGGAAAACTAAGCTGCAATAAATACATGCTACAAATAATTACATTCTTTTTTTTTTTTTCTTTTTTAATGGAACTTGATGACCCTAATCTAAGCACTGAATTCCTGGTACCACAAATTCTTCATACCATATTTTGTAGTTCTGCAGTTGTGCTTCAGAGTGTCTTCTTCACTGAGCATGCCAACAGCTCACTTTTGCAGCTCTGACTGTAGCAAGATGATGAATGATTTTGTTCCATTCTCCTTAATAAATAAGTCTTTTCAAACAGAGCTTTACTGTTTATATTATTCTGTGTTTAAATTTAGACTCATTTAGAAGCCATTTTTCAGATGTGAAATGAAATTGTGCAAGCTATCTAAATACCAGAGTATGCAAAGAAGGAAGGATCTATACATTGCTTTATTTATTTTGTGTACTGATATCTATGCATTGCCTCAGGGTCTTGTTAGTTCTTAAAAAAAAATGAGATATTAATTATCTTTCCATCTTCAGCTAAGAAGCCATTTGTGGTGCCTGCTGAGAAGCTGTCATAGCTGTACCTTGGCTCAGGCAGCCTGCTAAATGGCAAAGTTTTGGCAGCATTAAATGATTTTTGTTAAAACAAAAACAACAAAAAAGCCCCTTTATAATATACTATCAGCTTTAGACTGGGAAAAGCTGAAGCAACAATGAAAACTCTTTTTTTTTCTCTTCTGATTCATTACTAGTTAGCTATCTGAATGTGATGTGATCTTATATCTGTTTTGCTGTTCTACATAAATACTGACCTCACAGTACTTTTGTAGTCTAGGACCAAAAAGGTACAGGGCAATATGACACCTTTGCCAAGACAACCCTTAACCTTGAAAGCCTTCATTCTCTTTACCCATTCAGTACAGGGCAGCTCCAGAGCTTACAGCTTCACCTTTCCTCAGTGCTTTATTCAAACAATCCCATCTTAATTAAATATTAGGTTGCTGTATTGTTTTAACTTACTTCTCATCCATTTCATAGAGTCATGGGATCATTAAGCATAAGGTTGTAGAGTTCAGCTATTAACATGGCACTGTGAAGTCCACCAGCAAAGTAAGTCCCCAGGTGACACAGCTACCTTCAGGGATGGTATCCTTCACCACTTCCCTGGGCAGCCTGTTCCAATGCTTAGCCACCCTTTCAGTGAAGGATTTTTTTCCAATTTCCAATCCAAACTGCCCCTGGTGCAACTGGAAACCATTACCTCTCATCCTGTCACTTGTCACTTTAGAGAGGAGCCTGACCACCACCTGGCTACAGCCTCCTTTAAGGTAGGTGCAGGAAGTAGTAATGGCCTTTCCTGAGCCTCCTTTTCTCCAGGCTAAACAACCCCAGCTCCCTCAGCTGCTCCTCATAAGATTTGTGCTCCATATTCCTCATGAGCTTTGCTGTCCTTTTCTGGGCACTCTCCAGCATTTCAGCATCCTTCTTGCGGTGGAGGCCCAGAAATGAACACAGGATTTGAGGTGTGGCCTCAGACCAGTGCTGAGTACAGCAGGACAATCACTGCCCTAGTCCTGTTGGATACACTATGTCTGATAAAGATGCCATTGGCTCCTTGGCCACCTGGGCACTGCTGGCTCATGTTCAGCTGCTGTTCCCCAGGACCCCCAGGTCCTTTTCCAGCAGGCAGCTTTCCAGGCACTCTGCCCCCAGCCTGTAACTCTGCATCACTAAGCAGGTGCCTTTATCATGGAAGCAGATCAGGTTGGTCCAGCAGGACCTGCCTTTGACAAACCCATGTTTGTGCTGGCTCAGCCTGATCCCCTGGCTGTCCTGTACCTCTGCATGACAGCACTCAAGATAATCTGCTCCCTGACCTTCCCCAGCACTGAGGTGAGGCTGACAGGCCTCTAGTTACCCAGATCCTCCTTCCAGCCCTTCTTGTAGATGGACAACATATTTGCCAACTTCCAAACACCTGGAATCTCCCTGGTTGGGCAAGACTGCTGATAAATGAGGGGGACTGTCTCAGTCAGCATTTCCACCAGCTCCCTAAGTATCCATGTGTGGATCTCATCTGATCCCATAGGTCTGCATGTGTGTAAGTAGTGTATCAGGTCTCTGACCACTTCCTCTTGGATTATGGATGCTTCATTCTGCTCCCTATCACTTTTTTCCAGGATAGAGTGCTGGGTACCTGGACAACTATTAAAGACTGAGGCACAATGAAAGTATTACGTACCTCATCCTTCTCTTCATCCTTTGTCACTATGGTTCCAATAAGGGTTGAAGATTCTCCTTAGGCCTCCTTCTGTTGTTGATTTATTTGTACATATACTTTTGTTGTCTTTTCTGGCAGGAGCCAGACTAAATTCTAACTGGGCTTTGGCCCTTCTAATTTTCTCCCTGCTTAATTTCATTACACCCTTTCAGTCCTCTTGAGTTGTCTGCTGCTTCTTCCAAAGATTGACAAGTTTCTCGTTGTTTCCCAAGTTCCAGCCAAAGCTCTCTGTTCAGCCAGGCTGGTTTTCCTCTCTGGGTCACCTTCCAGCACATGGGGGTGGGCTCGTCTGGTGACTAGAAGATTTTCTTCTTGAAGAACATCCGGCCTTCCTGGACTCCTTTACTCTTCAGGACTGCCTCCCAAGGTAGGGACTCACCCAACCAGCATCTTAAACAGGCCAAAGTTTTCCTGTGCTAGTCACAGGTAGCCTTTCTGCTGACACCCCTCCTTACTTCAGTGGCCTTTTCAATGGTAGCTCTTTTGCTCAAAATGGTTTTGAGATTTCTTACCTGCCCGAGAGGCTAGGGTTTGGCAGAGCTAGTTAATATTAGTCAGACAAAAGCACTGAAGAAACTAAAATCTTTTATAGACTGCTGGTGGCAGCCCCCTAATATGCCAGTCATTGCATGCTAAAGTGGAAAGGGACCAATACGCATGTGGGAATTCTATGTATTGGAAGCAAGACTTTCAGTATCTAAAGTTTTTTTCTTTTCCCCCAGTAATGCCCTTGCACTGGGGGCTTTGACTCCAACGACATCAGAATTGATGGTGGTGATTTACACTTCACTCTACTTCTTGATTGCACTTTGGTGTCTGCACAAAATGATTGACTTGCAAAGTATTTCTTCTTCAGCTGGCCCTTGGAGAGTGAAGACAAATAATTACTCTTTTTGCTCTAAGCTTTTAATTTAAGAGCTTTTGCTTTAAAAAGAGTATCTGCATATGATCCATATAATTTCAGAGGAAGAGAATACTGCAACAATGAAATGTTTAAAGTGAGCAATATATCCTATCTATCTATCTATCTATCTATCTATCTATCTATCTATGAACACATCACATTTACTATGGAATTCCTGACAGTTGTCATGATAGTCCCTCTGAAATTTCATGTACACTTACACTGCTCTTTAGATAATTAAAAAAATCTACAAGAAATGGAACTATGGCGTGAAAGGACTGTGAATGAAATATTTTTCTTTGTTATTGCATGTCTATGTATCTCAAAGATTCCTTGTTTCAGGTCTCTTAAATAGGACATAATATATATAAGTTCTAGAAATACCTAATTAAGGTCTTTTGCTGTATATGTACTTGTAAAGTTACGTGCATGTATACAGTTAATTTTTACCACTCTCTCTGCACTTTTATTACAATTACTTTAGTGTTTTTGATATTATATTGGCATCCATCTGCAAAACTCAAGCAAAGTCTACCAAGGGGAGACAGTAGAGCTTAGCTAGTTGGATAACTAATATGTCAACCATGCAAAAAATGGTATTGTGTTAAGGGTTCAGGGTGTTTTAAAAATATTTGGCCAAGAACAGGAGACAAGTATAAACATAAGTCCTGGCTTAAAGAGCTTATAGTTTAAAACCCTTCGGAAAATTACCTACATAGGGATGAAAAATTCATTTACCATTAGAGTTATGTGCTATGAAATCCAAGGAATGGTTGTTTTCTAACACAGGATTAGTATAAATATACAATATTGGCAGTATATGTTGGATAGGCTGTCTAGGGCATGTGCTATTACTCTGGGATTTCTTTAATAATTGGCTTCAAAGAGATATTTCAGTATTTGAAAGAGCAGACAGTTATTTATTCTGAAAGTGCCAGCAATGGAACTCAAATATCTACTAGATCAGGTGTAAAACCTTGAGCCTTAGGTAATAAAAGCACAAATAAATTATAAAAGCCATAGGGCAGTCTTTGAAAACAGGCTGGAAAAATGAACAACTACGAAGTTCATTACCTTCTAGTCCTTCAGGATTCACATTTCATTAAAGAAGGGATCATTTCAGGCATTGAGACAGAGCACTGAATTTGTAAGCCTCTAAGGTGTTTCTAATTTTCCCATCAACTACAGGAATGTTGTAAATGGGTAGGCAGCTGTGTGAAATGAAATGCCTCTTTCAACAATAATATTATTGTAAGCAATTAGCAATTGCTAATTTAGCAGTAAATACTGTGCCAAACACTGTGTTTGACTGGAAGAGAGTGTCTTTGCACAGCAACATGACGGTTTTATAAAGCCTCTACTACAGGAAATAGTTCTGCATGTCAAATTGTTAACACCACATTGCATGCACAAGGCCATAGAAAACCTGCCAGACATTACTCAGAGAAATGTGAGTCAAAGAAAAGCCAACTTTTGAATTAATTTTGCTAATAACGTACTGGGGAAATGGCTGTTGAAGCAGAAGGCTAGGGATGTATTCATTACTTCTAGAATTATTTATATAATAACAGCATATAGATATTCTGGACAACTTTAAGCCTTCTTGGGCACATTGCAGACACATAGGAAGACGTTGCCTTAGAGACCTTAAAGCAAAATAAAATAAACAAGTGGAGGTCAAGCAAAAGCAAAGAGGTGCAGTGATTTCTTACTGGGTAACACGTGAGAGATTGGAGGACACCCTACTTCACCTCCTCTGCTCTGCTGCTTGCCCAGCTGGGCTGAACTAGAACAGTAGCATCAAATGCCCATTTTGTAAAAGTGCCCAAGATGGTCTGAGACACCTAAGACATTTTGGATAGATTTGCCACCCTTCCCTGGTTCTACAGATGGTGATATTTCCTTTCTGGTCCCAAAACTTGGGTTATAAGACATGACACTTAAGAGGCATGTAGCCTAATTTGGCATTTATTGTTCTATTTTTAAAAGCAAAACTATAAGCTGAACCTCAGGAGTTGTGTTCCCAGCCAGTTAGTATGAATGGTTGTCCTCCTGTTTAATCCCTGGTAGTTTTACATCTGCCCTCTTCTGCAGCTGTATGGGAATAACTCTCCAGAACATGGACTGTCTCCCTGTATATTTGGGGTTTTCTTCAGTGCAGTGAAACTGCAGCCATTTGACCTTTGCAATGATTTTGAAAATCAACATAAATTTGTGTGGAGAAATTATATAAAGAGAAATTAGACAAACAAAGAGGAATAGTCTGGTGCAAACCTTTGTTATGGTAGAACAAATAAATCCAGCAAACAGATCCAAACATTTTCATTATCTCATGCCCTTAGTGACAGACTGAGGAGAAAAAGATGGGAAAGAAGCAGTATGAAGACTTTGAAGAGGTCACATACTTCCAAGGACTACTTCAGCTTCCTCTAATGCATCATCTGTTTAAATCCAAATTACACCACTTATGTGAGCCCTATTCTTGTCCTCCTTGTCACAGACTTTCAGCTGGAGCTGCATATATATGATGTGGTGGACCTGCATTTAGAAAAGCAATTTCTTGGTGCCTTAAATATTTTTAATTACAAAGATTCTGCTACTTATCTAGAAGTTTAGTGCCTCTTCTTACAAATTATTTGTACACAGGTTATTGCTGACTAGAGCACAGATGTGAGGAGGGGCAGGACAAACACATCGAGTCTATCCATTCCCATCCTAATTTGTTGGTGGTGCCTTGGTTTAGAAGCAAAAGTTAGCTTGCTATCAGTAACTACCATCATTCCCAACTTGCTTTGTCTCCGTACATAAATTGTTTAGGTAAGCACCATATTTTTTAATTGGTCTTGTTACCCTTTAGTGTTCTGTGTGGCCGAAAACCATCCCAGACCATGCATTTCCAGTGGGTTTGTAAACAAGAAGTTCCTCACTGATAATGCCTGTCACAATGGCTCATTGTGTGATTAACAAGAATCTATTACTAATGTAGAGTTTACTTTTGAATATTCGATTATAGTTGGTAACTCTTCAATTGCATCCCCACTGCTTGTTTCCAGGATTACTCTGGCATACAGTGACAGCAGAGACAGGACCATTAACCTTCATTACTAACCTGAGTAATGGAAATGCTCTGCATTGTCTTGGTATTGCTATTCAGTGTCACATTGCCAAATGCCTATTTTCTCTGACATTTCTTCTCATGACTGTAGATACTGTAATTGCTGTGAGATCTCTGCATTTTTATGTCCCTATTTTTAAATTAGAAACATGTTGTTAAATAAATCTTTTTACTGACAGTTTCTCTAGATTCATTAAAAACCTCTGCAGTATTCCTTAGGTTGTTGGAAAGAGACATAAATCTAGAGGAGATGTTGAGAAGGAAATGGATGAGCAGTGCAGCTGTAAATGCTTTACTAGCTTAGGCAAAAGGGAATGACATGAGAAATCCCTCAGACAAAGCCTTTCTTTCTGAACATATGGTCTACAAGACAACAATTTCTGGTTTTGCCTTGATCTAGTGCATGTATTTTTCTCATAGTACACCTGAATAGAAACTGCTTGTGCATGAAAATTAGTTATAAAAAGGCAGTGTCAGGTTTCCCAAATTTTGATGCAAGCCTTCATACAAGATAAGCTAAACATGTATTTTAGTCAGTTCATCAGGCATGGGACTGAACGGTTTCTACAATCCAGGTTTTCTTAAGTTTGTATTTCTGCTTTGACCTGATTTGGTATTCAGGGAGCAAACATTTAACTCTTTTTAAAAATGAGGTCCCCTTAAAATGGTAGCATTGAAATCCTGTGAGAGGGCCTGTTCAGGAATGAAGGCTTCATCTTTCCTTTTTTAAGAAGGGAAATAAGTTCCTTATGAAGATATAACTAGTTTATTTTCCTTATTTGAATATTATGTTAAGCTGCTAAAATGACATTTCTCTTATATTTCAAGTGGTTTTGATTAAGTGAAATCCTCGAGGACACTTCACCAGAAGAAGAAAACTTGATTTTAAACTGATGGAAAACACAATTTTATTTTTAGTCCTAAAATTGGGTAACTGTGCTTGTTCTTCAACATGGACAGCTTACATGCATAGCTGCTGCATATGAGGGGATGCACAAATGTCAGACAATGTGCAAATATCATTTTAACTTACACAGTAGAATACCAATCACTCTCTGTCAGCAACCACTGCATGATTGCTGGATAAATTAGAGTTTTAACTCATTGAGTCCAAATCTTCCTTTACTTGTCTCCTGCAAAAGGTGTTTCTACACCTTCTGGCTCCACACAGCTGATCTTGCTCAACAGCATGTTCCCACGTGTGACACCAGGAAGGTGTCATTACTGTCCAATGGCTACAGTTCAGAGGCTCAATAAGATGACTTCCCAGACATTTGCATTTTTACTGTCAGTTTCCTTGGTGTTATTTTAAATTAAAAAAAAATCTGTCAATTAGGAACCACAGTTATTTTTCTTTCCTGTTTTCATAAACCAGAGTGTTTTATATAGTTCTTTACAGATGAAATAATTAAGTTTAATAGCCTACCTTAAAACTTAAGGAGTAGAGCTGTCCTTTTTAGTTTGGCTGTCTTACCTTTACTTATTGAAGTTTATCACTAATCTACAATTAGTATATGGTTTTGAGTGTATAATAATTAAAATGTACACTTAACAATATCCAGCAGAACAAATAACTGATGTAAAAGAATATCATGTCTTTAAATATTTCTTTCCTGTTGGGCAGGAAACAAGAATGAAGCAGAAGTTATAAGTTCATTGCTTTGCTGGAGCATAATATTTTCTAACAGTCTCACAGAATAATAAAGTTTACATAGCTCTCTGATACACAAGCCCTGAGAAATTTTATTACTTCTGGTGTTCAGTTAACTTCACTGTCATATTTCTTTCATCTCATCTTCATGGGTATGAAAAAAAATGTACAGGCTAGAAATCTTCTTTTATTGCTAACTACTTACATTCCTCTTACATGATGAGCAACGAGGCTTGCACTTCATGTGCTGGCAAAAGTAGCTGTTGATCATTACTGGAATGGGAGCACATTGTGGAGGAAATCAAATCAAGATACTCTAGATTCCAAAGATGCTGTTGTATAGGAAAGAAAAGAAGGAAACCTTAACATTGTTAAAGTAGCAATTGCATGTTATGCTGGGCAGTTCCATGAGCAAAGTGGAATTGCTCAGCATAACATGTAATCAAACCCAGCACAACTTCATTGATGATTTTTTTTTGTGTGTGATTCTGTGGGATGAGGTTGTTTTTGAAGATGGCTCCCTCCCATTTTTGACTGACTTTTAGTGGGCTATGTGCAAGTTCACAGCCAGACAGCTCATGTGATGCTGAGGACAGACTTAGTCACTTTGCTTGACCATAGACCAGAACAATGCAAGTACCAAAGGATGGAGAGACAGCAAAAAGACCTAGAGGCTGGTGGGCAGCGGGCATCTCTCATTCCTCTCACCATGGCCATGCTCCTGCCCAGCCTCACAGGAGGGCAAGTCTTACCCAGGCATGGCTCTGCAGTGCTTAGTGGTGTAATGCAAAAATTGACTCTGCTATCAAAATAGCACTGATCAAAGATAATCTGTGCTTTACCTAAATGTACTGAAACCACATGAAACCAGATAAATGGAGCTGCCCCATGCCTTGACTGCCATGCCCTCACTGACAGATAAGTTTTGGGAGCATCTTTCTTTCTCAGTCTTTTTGAAAATTGTGTCCAATGTTTTGATGGATGTGAACTGCTGAATAACACAAAGTGCAGTTCAGCATTCTAACCTCCGTTATTAATACATAGATAAAAATTATATTCCATTAGCAAATTGGCCGGATATATTTAATTCCTTTTGCCTGCAGTGAAATTCACTAGCTTGGCAAAAAAATGACCTTTTCCATTTCGAGAGGAGTAAGTCAATTTTAGTGCTTCAGTCATAATTGTGGAAAAGTCTCATTTGGGAGAATTAACAAGTGGCTAAGTGCCATTATACATTTCAGGATGCCACTCAAATTTACTTCAAGTGTGCTTAGACTCCTAGAATGATGCACATTAGGACCGGGAGCAACATGAGGTGCAGGTCTGCAGGACCTGACCATCATTTCTGTTTCGTCCACACATAATCTATTTTAGCACTACTTCTGCCTTTTGTTTACAATATCCCAATTATTTCAGAAATTCAATCATATGATAAGGAATTTGTTTCTAATTGCCATTACAGATCTACTCTATAGTATTGTATACTCATATGTCTTTTAATGACTATATTTTAATAATTAATATTGTGTATTTCCACTTTATTAATGTATTTCCATCTTAAATATGTCCTTTAATTAATCTTTGTATATAATCTTATCACTCTTAGCTTCCAACAGAAAGTGATTTTTTACCTCTAGATTTTTTTCAATGACATGGTTTCGCACTAAGTACAAAGTTGAAATACCAACACTGTTCTTCTGTGCTTTGACTGTTTGAAGCAGAAATCTATTACCCACAGGACTAAACCTGCTAATTTTTGGGCACTGCAAGAGTCTTTCTTTCCCAGTTTCTGTCACATTTCAAATGTTTACAGGATCATACAGTTTGAAGTAGGATTTCTTTCACTGAAATACTAATGTGTGTTTTTCCACATTCATGTTAAATTCTTTAGGCCTGTATAACCTCAGAAAATGGTCTTTTCAAATCCTTTTCCATCCTGAGAGCCATTCTATCGTCATTCCTCTACTCTGCATGAGAGGTTTCCGCATCTTGCTTGCAGTTCTAGTTCTTCCATCTCATTACCCACATTTCCTGCATTAGTCCACAAACAACTTCATTGTTTTCTTTTGACCTCACAGAGTTTCCTAAGTCAATTGAATATAGCCAACCTGATCAATTCTTTCATTCACAGAAATACTTTTTTCCCCCGTGCTCTCCAATATTTTGTTCTGTAGCATAATAGCCTTTTATCTGACTACATGCTCATTTCCATTGACTTTACCTTTTATTTATGAACACCATTTGTTCACATAGACCATGTCTCTCTCAATCACAACCTGTTATCACATCCTGCAACCAAGATGGATGTTTTTCTTCATCTGTATTTCTAGTCTTGGTTGCTGAAGGTCAGTGCTCCAGACAGTCAGGTGCACACTCACCCCTGGGAAGTATGCTCTTTCTGGTAAAGCTTCCTGAAGGTTAAAAGCCCCAAAATCCCAATGTAGAGCTTCCTAGGCTGGGTTTTGCTGTGCTTTTGGCCAAAGCTGGCATGCGTGTGGCATTTTACCTATCATGTAATGCGATGAAACCTTCAATTATGTTTCCATTGCAACCTTCAGCGCAACCTTACTTAAGGATTTTTCTTTTTTTTTTGAATCTGTAGAATTATGGACTTGCTTTTTTTCTAGGTTACAAGCTACAGCATATCAGGGGTCTTGTGTTAAAGCATGCTTCAGTGTTTCAAAGATGCAGGTGGGAATTAAACTACTGATTGCAAAAGAGACCAGAGCGTTACAGCCTCAGGGAAATGTCTGCACTGTTCAACACTCTTTGAAAACCTCAGACTGTGCTTGTTCCATAAGGGAACACCTCAGTGCTCTGGAAAACAAACCAGCATGCTTTATTTTTCACATCCATGAGTGGACAGTATTGTTAATGTATTTTTTCAAAGCATTTGGGGGGATAAATATTCTGCATATTTGGCATGTGGCATTATTTGGCAATGCCATTAGCATTTGGAAAGCCACTCATTTGTATCTTTCCTGTGATAATCAAACTCTTAATAGGAGTATAAAAACACGGATTTAGTTTTCAATCCACTAATTTTTATATTTCTAAATATTTACATTTATAACATATTCAATGCCCAGGATGACTTAATATCCCTCTACAAAGGGAAAAGCTATCAGATCCATTCTCCAGTGGGTTCACACAGAAGTGGATCACAGCTGCAGTCCCTAGGTGTGGGAGTTCCTGACTCATAGTGCATTTTGTGCTCCTTACCAAACTCACAGACCCTGTCCCAGTGTGGCACCCCCAAATAAGAGATCCTTAGCAAAGGTTCTGCAGGAGGGAATCCCAATGGATGTAGATTATCCTGGAGCTCAGGGGCTTCTCTTCTTTGTGACTGTGAGAACAAGGGGGACATTACTGAAATGAGAGCTTTATTTCCAACACTGAAGCCAGGTTTGGGGGTAGGGCTGTAGCCATTGTGACCATGCTGGTGGCCAGGGTGTGGGCCAGATCTCATTTTGCCAGGACCACCTCATCTCTGTGGGGCTGTGCTTGTGAGACAGAACCTCGGGTGATGCTGAGTGATAATAAAATAAACGTCTTTATTTTTAATAGATGGACAAAGCAGACCCAAAACCAGACAGTGTTTTCTTGAAATGCATGGACGCTATTGAATACAATACAAATGAAGTTAAAACATAGATATCTATATTATGCTTCCTATCTGCTTTGTTAAGTATAGTCTTAATATAGCATTTCTGACACAGACAAAAATATACTTTTATTTTAAACTACATCCACAAATACTGCCCTGATTAGTAGCAGACTTACAATAACCTACTAACTGCACATGGAACTTGACCAATACACTTGGGCAGAAGGAAAATGAATAACAGTTTTTTCCTATGATACTTCTATTTGAACTCCTAAACTCTTGCACTATATGAAAATAAAACACTAAATCTGACTTTATTTGATCCACTTAATGTTTACATTCAGTTCAGGTTCACAAAAGTATGGTTTGTTTATAATACGTATACCATCCCATTTGGACAAGTAGAGATGAAATAACTTTTTTGACATGTCAGCTATGTTATCAACCTTGATTTTATGAATACATCTCATGCAAAGGAGGAAAAAAACCCCTGTCAAATAAATGTTATTCACAAATGTGAAGAATATGAAAGTAAAATGATTGTATCATGAATATTTTACCTTAAATTTGTAGGCTCAGAAACAATAACCTCAGTGTCTGAAAATGAGCTGTTTGCTTCACTGATTGTAAATCTAATTTACTGTACAGTACTACTGTCCACAAATTGCAAAAGGGGAGAAAAACTAGTAATTCCTCTGAAAATAAAATCTGCTTAAAGAATCACATCCTGTTGGCACTTTGCTTGTGGAGGTAACCTAGTTTTTTTGTTTGTTTGTTTGTTTGTTTTGGTTTTTTGTTTTTTGCTCTTTTTTTTCCCCCACAGCTATCAATCACAGACATGGCCTTTGGTTATATGAACAGCTCTGTACAAATTAAATGGTAGGACAGCTGAGCTAAGGCAATAAAACCTGTAAACAGACTTTGCATGGGGCTGTTTGGTTTGGCTTTTGTAATCCGTCTAAGCAGGAATACTGCATAAAATAGTATCAATTAAAAAAATTTCTATAGGACAGAAAGTGCAAAATATTCTGATAATGTTTAAAGTGTCTGGTTTGAAATTTTTGGGCTAACACTTATATTTTTCACCTACCTTTTTTTGAGCATTTTAAAACCATTTACATTTTTATGGCAACAATGGAATACAAAAGAAAAATAATTTTATTTTTCAATCAAAATTTCTTAAATTATTCCAGCTCAATCCCCTTCTCTTTTCTTTTTTTCCCTTCCCATAACTGGGCATTTTGAAATAAATAATATTGAAATGTTGCTGTATTCAAAGCATCTGGTCACTATGCAGCATCTTGTAGTGAAATTCTAGCAATTTCTGGACAAAACTGAGGTAAGAGAAAAGTTTTTAGGAAGGCCTACAGGTGACTGTAAAATGGGATCCTCTAACTTAATTTGGAACAGCAGCATAAGGCATTGGCTATGTAAGCAGGTAAAACTGTGACTTGATATTTTCCCATAAGAAGGGATTCAGACTAGTGAATTTGGGCTGAAAATGAAGAATAATTCAGCAGTGCCTCTGTTCTTCCCCTCTTTCCTCTACAAAGTCTATTTCCTTATCTCCCTTCTGTGGTTCATGGGGGAATTAAGACTGCTGGGCTCATGTTTGGTTTGTGATACTCAGCACTCTGAATTTCATGGGTGGCCTATTAACTCATCTCACAGGAGTTTTTAATTTCTTTGCTATACTTGCTCTTCTGAGTTTTTACTGCATTATCCTGGTTTTGATTCCCTCCACCCAGAGCACACTCCATATTGGTAAGCACAGTAGTACTGCAGGTCACAGTGCATATTCAGAAATGAGCTGCAATGTTATTTTTAAATGCAGTGTAAGGAGAAAAAAAAAATCAACATGTCTGAAATGAATTTTCTCTACATATTAAATATATATGTATGCTGTTAAGACTCCACAAAAGGAGCAAAACATATCTAAGGATTCAACCTTGTGAAAGCTTATGTCAACACTGAATGCACAAGTTGATGGCTTCTTCCTTTAGCAGCAAAACCTATTCTTACGTCTCCTACCCTCCCTTATAACTCCTCGTGCTGTGAGTGTTAAAAAAAGAAATTTCACTGGTGACCAGCAACAGGAGGATATCTGGATTTCAACCGAACATTTTGCGTCATACACAGATTTCAAAAAGAATTATTGGAGCATAACCCTTAATTGTAGAGAAATGTAGCTACTGGAGCTCGCGCTGAGAAAGGCACATACCAACGGGGACAGACACAATCATCCTGGCCCTGGGCAGGTGGAGACAGCACTGCCTGCTCCTGCTGGCCGGGGCAGTCAGCAGAGGCCTCATCTCCCCACTCTGCTGCTTCTGGCCAGCATTGCCATTCGAGAGCCACGTCTTGTCTGCACCTGGCCAGTGCTGCTGCCCTGCAGGCTCACTGGGACGGCCAGGAGGGCAGGCATCAATGGAGGAGTCCGGCACTTAGTGGAGGACATTACACCACTGTGCCTCTCTCTGTGTTAGTGGGTTCAGCGTTCCTTTCAGTTCCTCTCCAAGCTGCTTTCAGAGGCAAACACTCAGAGATGTGGAAAGCTGTACATCAAGCCTGGTTTTTTGAGAAATTTTTGAGGAGATGTTGTTTTCTATGGAAAATCTGGATTTTTCAGAGTAATTCCAGCATGACTAAGCCAAAAGATTTTTCAGCATCTTTAAGAATAGCTTTTTTTAGTAAGTGAAAATTGGGAATTTTCTGCAGGGAAAACCCTCTCTTTTTCAAAGATTCTTGATTCTCTTTACTTTTCAATATTTATTCCATTGCTGAAGTTTCTCGGTGTCAGACTGCTTTGCTTGTGTTCATTTTGATGATAAGTCAAGATAAGTCTTCTTCACCCAACACTGAAAAAATCTATTTAGTTTGAGTTTATCTATAGGAGCCATTTTTCACAAGCTGAATTTCAATTCCAGTTATTGCTCTAAGAATTTTGGTGGCAGTCACTAACCACAGAAAAAGAAAGAGAACACCCAGATTAACATATTTTGCTTAAGGTTGCCTTATATCAGCTATAACATAATTTTAAACTGGTGATTTAATTTTAATTTTTAAAAATTAATATATCATGTTTAGCACTCCTAAAAGGAATTTATTACTATTTGTGCATTTTGCTGTCTGATACAAATAATAAATTACTAGATTGTATTATTTAAATTTCTTTATGAGGAAAAAAATTACCAGGCCAAAACCCCAGGGAATTTATCTATCTGTCTTTGCTCAAGCAACTAGCTCTTTAGTAATAAATCACTTATAGCTGTGGCAATATATTTTCACTTAATGCCAATAAAATGCTGAGTGATAATATTTCAGACTTACTGTATTATAAACTTTTCATATGATATCCTAGCTAAGAACTGTTGCACATTTTCTTCTACATATATTTTAAATTTTAAATATTTTTTTAATGGTACAGTATATAGCTCTGGATGGAAGGAATGGGATTGAACGTATACTTTAGTAAACACTCTGTGATCTAATCCAACATATTAGATAACAGCAGAAAAGAGTTCCTTCCATGAGATGCTCCTTCTCCTAGAAACAACTTAAAGAATGTGCAGAGGCATTTTATTTCCAATTCTTGCTTTCCTTCTGATAAAATACTTCTTTGTAGAATATCCTGCTTCTCATTGTTTTGCCTGTGGCTATGAGATTTTTTAATTATCTTCAGTGTTGGACAGTTCTGGACTTGAATCAACGTAGTTGAAGGCTTCCTTGTTTGTGAAAGTTGAGCTCAAAGTTAGACTGTGTCGTGGATTCACAGGTGCAAGTTCATTTAATACAATATTGTCACTTTTTACAAGAGTTGCTTTGTCCATGTGTTCTCTACTGTATCTGGCAACAACAGCATCAAGAAAGTCCAGCTTTGGTGGCAAAGTCCCACTTTCAAATAAGTATTTGGCTAAGTAGGAGACTATGACATTAGTAAAGAAGGAGGTGAGCATAGCAAGTGTTTTAAATGGGAATCGCTGGATATAGAGGTTGTTATCATCTTGATACCAGCCAGGGTAGAAGATCAAGGGCTGAAGGTAGAGGTATGGCTCTCCTCCCGTTATTCTGAGGACAAGGCCAAACAGGTATCCTGCAATGGCACCGTAGGTGTTGGTTCCTTTGATAAATAACACACACAGGAGCTGGGGGAATATGATGATATAAATGAGGTCAGAGCTGAGGTACCAGAGGCCGTACACCGATGAAGCCAGCAGTGCCATCGCTGTTGCTGATGCTCCAAACAGAAGAACAGTGATTCTGATGACCCACACAATTTCCCTGTCTGAAGCCTGCAAAAAAAGGGCAGTGTTAGGTAGTTTTTTCATGGCTATACATATATCTATATATGCCTACACTTACACACAGTCAATATAAAATACTGAATTGTAAAAGAAAGCTTTGCATGATTAATTCGATAATAATTATAAACCAATAACTCTAGCTCAATCTTAAGCTCAGAGAAAAAACCCTAGGGGTTATGGTTGCCATTCCCAAAGCCATTACTCTTTGGACATAGCAAAAAGCTTGATGATGAGTCAAAGAGAAAAAACAGCAATGTAAAAAATAACTTTTAAATAGAATCACAACTAGAAAAAAACTGTTATCATCAGAATTTCTTCTTCTCTGTTTCCTAAGAAAAACTCCAACTCATTACCATTCTGATGCCAAATGATTTCCCAATAAAGAAAAGATTAGAAAAATGTCTCATTTTGTGAAAAATTTAAGTGGAACTTACACTTGTAGCAACACTAATTAGCTGTTTGGATAAATTGCATGTCCATGAGAACTCTTGATGGCTGCCCTCCCCAAGCCAGCTTTTTCACTTTTGTCATCAGTCACAACCATAATTATTTGTATGCTTTTCAGTTTGTTCAACATACTGTTAGCAATTAAATTCTTTTTCTAGTTACAGGCAGGAACACGAAAGAGGTGTTTCATTATGAAATTATAGTCTGTGTATCACCTAGGGAAGGTCTCACCTAAAATTTTCTCTAAAAGTAAAAACGAAATCATTGTCTCACATTTTGCCGAAAGGCAAGCTGGTAAATATTCCGAGCAAACATAGAACTTGCTGATAGAATTGAGGAGTCAGCTGAGGACATCACAGCAGCAGACACAGCACCCAGGCCAAAGAACGAGATGTAGACTGGACAAAGGTACTGCAGCACGATTGGTAAAATCATATCTGCTTCTTTTTTGCTCTTGGGGTCAGGGACACCGTATTCAGTCTGGTTCCAAGCTGCAATATGGACACCAGTGTGTTATCAGTGACATTAGCAGCCACAGCACCTCTTGACTTCACAGGTAGGAAGCTATTCATATTACCACATTTTCATGCATGTTCAAGAACAAACTGTTGCTAGGCCCAGACCGATGGCATTTTAGAGAGGCAGTGTCACACCAGTTTCTGTTAGGCAGATTTAATTCTGCTCAGCATTTTTCCTTGTCTCTGAAATAAAATTTAAATTGCTCATAAATGTAGTTTTATTCAATAAAATAAGTCTGAGATCCATGGGTTTTTTTGTGACTTGTTTAACTACTGTTTTAGATTACAAACAGGACTCAAAGCAATGTAAACATTTCTAAAAGAATATTTTTAGCAGTTTAGCTACACAGTCATTATGATGGGGATCACTTTCACTATGACAAGCAAAACCTTGGCAAGTAAATATTTGTCAAGGTAAGAAATTTGTGTTAAATCAAAGAATTATTTAGTTTGGAAAACA
This sequence comes from Melospiza georgiana, assembly GCF_028018845.1. NCBI lineage: Eukaryota > Metazoa > Chordata > Aves > Passeriformes > Passerellidae > Melospiza > Melospiza georgiana. Next base: position 19,541,109 of record NC_080431.1, read on the forward strand.
CGTTTATGATCATTGAGTTGAACCATCAGCCCAGCACTGCCAAGCCTATCAATAAACCACATCCCCAAGAGCCACGTCTACACTTATTTTAAATAGCTCCAAGGATGAAGAATCCACCACTTCCCTGAGCAGCCTGTTCCAGTGCTTGACAAACCTTTTGGTGAACACCTTTTCCCCTATATCCATTCTAAACCTCTCCTTGCTGCAACCTGAGGCAATTTCCTCTCATCCTGTTGCTTGTTATGTAGGAGATGCACCTTGCTACAACCCCCTTTCAGGTTGTAGAGAGCAAAATGCCTTCCTCAGTCTCTTTTTCTCCAGGCTAAATAACCACAGCTCCCTCAGCCATTCCCCATTATTACTGTACTAACCAAATAAAAGTACCAGAATCTAACACAAACATTGAATAAAAGTATTGTGTCTGTAGAAATCTAGAATCTACAAAATTATTTAATTTCATCCACTGTGGTAGAAGCAATTTCCTTTGGGAGAAATACTCTATAACATTATTTTTCTGTGTAGTCTTCTGTTGAAGCAGTCATGAGTTGAAAAATGATGCCACCTGGTTATCTAACCTGTATGTCACCTATTTATTTTCACACACTTGTTGCACTATTCATTTTACATTTATTGTACTACTGATTTTGAATCATTTACCTGTAGATGCTCCAATTGCTCCAATCAGCACTGCAGGAATAGCCATCACAAGACAGCCAAAAGCAGCCAGGAATGACAGGACTTGAGCGTATGTGGCAGAAGATGAGGAAAGAACTCTCTGGAAATACGCTTGCCATGGAATTCCTCCTAACGTCTGCAAACACAACAGAATGCTGTGACTGGGAGATAGCTGAATTGTTTTACTATCACCGTACAGAGAACATGCACAAGGGTCACTTGAATGCTGAAAGCCATATTGCTACTGTTCAATTTATTTACTGAATGTCAGCCAGCCAGTAAGAACTGCAACTTTCATTATCACAAGCAATGCCAAATCTGTGTAAGTCCGCTTAAATCCCATTCTTTTAGACAAGTTATTTTTTATACAGTTAGGATCAACACTTGCACTTTCATAGTCTCTGTAGTCCCCAAGTCTTTTGATTTGATAAAACTTTATGGAAAAAAATATTTTTATATTTTATATTTGAAGAATTTGCTCTCCAATACTCCCGCTCCACTAAAATTAGATTAGACTCTGACATGATATCAGTGCAAGATTTTACCTTCCTTTGTGAATGTGTCTAGTCATTTAAAGAAGGTGGGACAATTATGTATACACTGAATTCAGGAATCTGAAAAATTATTCTCCCACTGCCTTAAGCAAATACAATACCAATAAAAGTTGGTAGAAGACATAGGCAAAAAAGGGAAAAGTTTTGATTTATGGTGAAAACCCTTCTCTTTTATTTCGATATGTAACTGAAGATCCTGAATGGACTTAAAATAATTTCTGCAAAATATGACACAAAAGAGCATTACCAAAGGTTGAAAACTCAAGTGCTAACAATTCAGGATTTGAATAGTCTTCACTAAGTAACCAAGTGTCTGTCTCAAACACCGTAGAAAAAATGGCAAACATATTTTATAACCTAGTTCTATACACTAAATGAGGCAGGAGGCATTTGGACCAGAAAGTGTGTATACAGGTGTTTCATATAGCTTCATGCACACATAGGGACTAAATTAATGTTTCACTGACAATTCTGGTTTTGACTTGCTATTTATGACTGTTTTTCTTTGCCACCTTGATAATAATGTTCCTTTATCAAAGCTTTCCAAGAATGTGTAACTTTCTTGAGCTATAATGAAACAGACTAGATGAAAAGAAAGTGTATCATAATTTGGCAATATCAAAACTTTCCTTTGGTCAAATTAAACCTTCAGGCTTACAGGAGAGAATACAGCCACTTGAGCTAATGTCATACTTTAGGTCTCTGAGAGAATGCTGAATAAAATAACATGTTTTAATAGACCAATTATAAAAAGACCCTGAAGATTTTTGGCTGTGAGTATTTGAAAAAAAGCCAGAAAATGTAATCCCAAAATAAAACATGATAATAAAACCAGTGTAAATTTGCACAGGGACACTGAGAATGGAAAATGTTAGCATGTGTTTCTAGATCCTCTAATGGAAAGTACTTAATAACCACTGATCCCTTGTGTAATACAGGTATTAAATAATGAAAGACCATGGTTCATTCTGGCATGTGTGCATGTATGAATTTATCCATCCTGCCATCCATCTCTGCACAGCTTTTTCTTTCCCTATACCAAAGGCATATTTAATCATTTGTATAATGTATTTATTGCTTTCTGCAATATATGAATTCCTCTGCCAACAATTACATCAGTTAAGCATTAGCTGCACACTTTTATTTAATTTTAACATGTCAGCTCTTTCAGCCTGATGTTATTTAAATTGCATTCCTGGCAATGCTGGCTGATATGTCACTGAAATCATTCAAATGTGCAGAAATATCAAGCAGGAGTCAAGAGGGTAAAAGTTTTCAATTTGATAGAAACTCTTAACTAGACTCCATCATTTTCAGCTGTCACAGTAACATGGTGTGAGTGCTTAAATGCTTTACTCCTTCATACAAATCACCACTTACCAGTAAAAAGAAGTTGTCCAACCATGTGTAGATGTCAAGGGAGTTGATAGATCCAAGCCAAGGTGCTTGGTACACATGGTGCACAGCCGTGAGCCCAATGTCTGTTACTGCAGGATGGGACATGGCAAAGGGGACACTGATCCACTGGAACCAAAGAGAAACAATGTGCTCAGGTCTAAAGAAGATATTCTAAATCTGTGAAATTTAATGATTAACACTCATCTAGTTTTCTTATTCTTGCTTGTTTGAATACCAAATTATCAAGATGAATTGCAAAAAGTCAGATTATGTGCGGGTGGAACATTTCTGAAATCCAGAGGGCTTGGTAGTGGATAGCTCACATGTGTCCTTGAGAGTGTGAGCAAAGAATTAATAAATGGAAACTGAAAAAGCAGAAGAAAATACACATTTACACAACTTTGTTCTATTTTACCTAACCTCCTCATACATTGTTTACACTCTTTGCTGGACCACCAGACATTAGAGGAAGGAGCAGCAAAGCTCTGTGACAGTGGGAGTAAAAACTGCTCCAGAGTCTGGAGGAGAAGCTGGGATAACTGAATCATCTGTGCTCTCCTCTGCTGTGACATCTACTGTGAGAGGGTCCCATGTGTTCTAAACCTGCCTCCCTAGAGCATGGCCATTTAGATACTGACTCTTCAGCCTCACTGATGACACTCTTGAGTTCATGAATATGGGTTCTTCAGCACTACATTACTGATGTTTATTTCAAATGGGAAATTACATAAAGAGCCCAACCTGAATTAAACAAAACACTAAAAAGCTATAGATCTAATAATTTAGAAAACTTCTGTACAACCTTCATTTTCTTCCCATCCCCCCATCGGGTTCACACTAATTTTTATGTTATTCCTGCAGGATCAGGCTCTCTAGTGGTTCATGAGTGGATCATGCTGGAAGACAATTTCTGTACTTTGATTTCTCTCCAGTTTTGGGAATTTCTGTAATGCATACCATCTGTAGAAACTTTATGTCTCACAAATATTAACATTTATGTTAGGGAAAGAGTATTTTCCCCACTGTTCAGATGAAGAAAAAAGATATGAGGGAAGAAAGTCTGGAATAACTTTTCATTTGAGGTGGCCAGCTGGAACTTGGATTTGCTTTTTCAGGCTATTTAGCACCATTTCCATTAAATCACTTAAAGGTTATAGTCCTCACAGCAAGATGCCACAAAGTAAGCACACACAGAGAGCTGGTTAGTGAGCACCTGTGTAAGCAATGGCTGAGGCAATTTTCCGAGAGTTGCACAAGAACTCTGTTGAAAGCAGAGAAAGAACACCAGGCCTCCAAGGTTTCCTTTGATTCCTTCATCTTGAGCCACTCCATTTATTTTAGCATATCACAGTTCTCTGCACACCTTTGACTGTCTGTTTCTGCCACTGGCAAACAAAGCCAGCAGCTTCTTTGATTTCACCCTTGTGATCAGCGTCACACTGATGTTTTTCAATATGGGGCTTAAAGAACAGCATAAAATAAAAGGCTACCCACTAGCATATCATTGATAGCTGATGAGGGATATTCAATTCCACACTAAAAGAGCCAAGACATCTGGTGAGACTTCCTATATTATGGTCTCCAAGGGTGGTGGAGGGAAATGAGGGAAAAACCAGGAAGGTTAACTAAGTTAACAGGAGGTTAACTAAGCTGTGTAGGTGACAACCACAGAAAAGAGAAGCAGTAGAGTATCAGTTCTGCAGGTCCAGTGACAGAATTTCTCTACCAACAGTTTAGTATGTCTGATGCCTCCTGCCAGTGTCACAGTCCTATAGACTGACAGGGAAGGAGTCAGCACCAGTTCTATTCTGAGTTAGATGTATACTCAAGAGGAAAATTGTAAGAGTGGTTGGACTGCCAGACTGGCTGGAAAAAAGCCAGAGAATCAGACCTCTTGGACAGCACTATTTCCCAAGTACAGGCTGTACACTGATGCAAATGCAGACTTTTAAAGTCAGCACTCTGTGAGTCTGGCCAGTTAGCAATGCTGTGCCTGGTACACCCCTGGTACACACTTGGCCCTTCTAGGTGCTCAGGACAAATCCTTGACAAAACAGGGCAAAAAAAGCCAAACTTACCAGTCCCAGGAAGATGCAGAAGAGCTGAACTACGTCGGTGTAGGCCACAGAATAAACTCCACCCACAAGTGTGTACAAAGTGGCAATCAGGGCAGAAATAATGACTGAAATATTGACATTAATGTCAATGATCACACTTATAGTCGCACCTAAGGAGAAAAGCAAAGCACTGTGTGTTAGTGTGTGTATCACAGCATGTCTGATGAGAACCCCACCTTTGTCAAGTTGCATATATTGGTTCTGGACTGACAGTAACAGCATTAATAATTACCCTGTATATTCTGCACACCCTTTCTGCACCTTTAAAGGGAATAGGAAAGAGATGCTCCTGTTGGTCTAAGTTTAGCATCTCTCATTTTGCAAGTTCTTAGGAAAAGGAAAAGTGTCCCAGCACTTCATTTTGTTGCTCAAGGTCGTAAGGAGTACATTCTCTTGTTCTGTCTGTGAAAACCAGCTATGCCCACCCCTGATTGCCACAGTCTTCAGAAGGATACTGAGAATGTTCCTGCAATGCTAACAGACAGCTGTCACAGCACTTGCAGGATGCATCCCCTGAGGTCCCATGAATCTGTGTCTGTCCAGTGTATTTTAAAGTGTCCTCACTTGGTTCTTTTCCAACAAGTCTTCCTTGCACTGGACTTTCCCAAGTTTCTCAGGGTCCTGGGATTCCTAAAAACTGATCTTGCCAGCAAAAAATTAAGCAGAAAAAGCACTGAATACATCAGTCTTTTCCATATCTTTTACCACAAGGTGCCCCCTCCCATTCAACAGCGGTTCATATTTTCCCTTTTGTTAGGATGAACTGCTCTTGAGCATGGAGGAGGTGATCCCTGAATATCAACCAGTTCTGCTAGGCCTAGCTCTACTCTTCTAAAGTCTATGGCTGCAGTTGTGATATTTGCCTTGTTCCCCCCTCTCAGGACCATGAGCTCCCCCATCTCATGAATATTGCTGCCAAATCTGCCTTTGACCTTTATAACCCTGACTTGTTCTTCCTCGTGTCTAAGTAACAGGTTCAACAGGGCACCACCTCCCTACAACAGCTCCCTGATCATTTGTGTCAAGAAGTTGCTGCCAGTGCACTCAAGAAACGCCCTGAACAGCTTGTGTCCTCCTGCCTGGCCCCTCCAGCAGCTATCAGGATGGTTATACATTTCCCTTTGATGTACCAGCTATTTCAGCCATTGCAATGTTTTAAGACCGTGTTTAAGAAATTCCTCTCCTCCTAATTAGGATGATTTCGATGAAACATCTTGCAAGTACTTTTAGTGCTTGCAGTTATTGTAGATGGATATTCTGGAGTACATATTTGAAAGAGTTTTGGCCTCAGAAGACAACATGATGTGTGATATATAAGAACTTCTGGGAGCTGATAGATGTGGCTTTTGCTGCACAATGAGCCTTCAAAGTTCATGTGCTTAAGAATGACAAGCTCAGACCTCTTCCACAGCTTCAAGATCAGTGTTTCCCATCTATAACCCTGCCAAGGAAGGAAAGTAAGTAGTGAAGAATACTGGGATTAAACATTCATCAGTGAGGATAGGTGTGAAAAAGGAACTAGATTACTCACAGAATAGTTAAAATTGAAATCTTCTTTGACCTTTATAATCATTGACAGTCTTTAACTGTTGGCTGTGATATAAATCTAGAAAGGTATTCACATCACTTGTGTTGAAATAAAAGAGAATGGATTGTCCTTAATAAAAAATACTGCAAATACTCTGGGTGTTCTTCAAGTTATTCAACTCCCATCACCTCAGCATGCAGTTATTTCTTAGTCTTTTAAGGATTTTGTGATGAAATGGTGGTAAACAAGCTCCCCATTGCTTTGCAGTTCATCAGAGCGCAGTTGGAGAGTACCTTCAAAGTTTATTTTTGTTTAAAATAGCTTATGCTAGAAGGCATTACCACATGCATGTGCATTATTAGTATGATTAGTTGGTAAAAGTCAATTACTGGTGCTTCAACTCAAGGGCTTTCTCTATTCTTAAAGGGGTTGCTAAATGCAGGCCTGAGATATAATTAAAAACCCTGGAAGCTGATTTTTTTCAGGACTGGATGAGTAGCTGAGTGATTTTCTATTGAGTCACAGTTTCACTAATTCTCCAAATCCTTTCTTGATTATTTTCTTCATTTTGTCAAGAAGAAAGCCATTTAGAATTGAAGAATTCTTCAATTTATTGATTAGCATCTGGTTTATTTCTATTATTTGTGTTATGGAATGGTCTGTATAAGGAGATCTCCTATATTCAAAGGATTATTTTGTTAAGATGCATTGGAAATGCTATTACATATCATTAAGGGAAATTTTGACTGGCTTCTCTCATCCCAGAGATGTAAAAGAAAAGCTGGGTCAGATTTGACACTAAAGGGGCCCTTGCAATCACTTATGTTACCCTCACTATGAACAGAAATTTGCTCCTAAATCCTTTCATGCTCTTTGAAGAGGGACAACTTAAAGGTATGTGAAAATGAATAGATACTTTGCATGTCTTTCCCTTATCAAAATAATTAAAGGGGTAGCATTACTGGGTTTATTTGCTAGTTAGCATGGGTCTGAGAAATGTCACAGTCTGAATCACTTGCCTTAAATAGTTACCATTTGGAGCCAGAATTTTAATGCATTTCTGATATTCTTGATAATTTCTACCTGTAATAAACTAATATTTATACTGCTTATTCCTTACCTAAGGCAGAGAAGATGGCAGCAGCCCAAAACATTTCTCCCATTAAAGCTGGAATAAACAGTAGTCCTCCCATCCTTTTCCCATAAAGCTGCTGAAAGGGGTCCAACATTGTCACATAGCCTTTGGATCGCATGGGTTTTGCAAAAAAAAGGCCACCTACAAAGAAAAAGCCACATAAGACACCAGCTGCAGTTCAGAAATGCATTACCATTAAGGGATAAAAGATTCATTGTCAGTTAAGGGTACAAAAATGTCATCAATAGTATGTGTTTGTTTATTTGTTTGTTTGCAAGTAAAAAGTACAGTGAAAATATCCTCTGGAAACTCTAACGTATGTCTACAGAATTACTTAAACGCACATACTCCATTAGTATCTATATTCTGATGATTTAAAAAAAGCCTTTTTCTTATTTTTTCTGGCTCAGTTTATGTAATCTCCCATTATGGATGCTGTCAGAATTTTGTCTAATTTTGGATTAGCCTAAGAGAATGGCTTTTCTACCTAATCCTGTTGATTCTTAGACTGGAATCCAGCATGAATTTTCACATACTCCTACTCTAAAAATAAAACAGTCCGAGACTCCTGAATCAGAAATAGAATTTCACATGTGGTTTAGTGCACACACAGCAAATCTGATTATTTCAGGATAATTCAGATTTATTATGTATGTTTGAAACAACTTTACTACACCTGCAGGATGTGTCAGAGGTGTGTCAGAGGTCTTCTGAGTTCTGCTGGTGTCAGATTCCATTAATACTTCTCATACAGTTATTTCACTTATGCATGTTCAGGAATTTTGATATATCATTATTCTGCTCTGCCTGGCTGGTATATGGGCTAGATATGTACATAAATGTGCAAAGGCCTTCCCTCCTCAAATTCTGTCTCTCTTGGGCAAATTCCTTCTGTCTTTCTATCTGAGGAAAGCTGAAAGAGCCCTTGTATGGAAACCTGCGTAGTTGAGATCTGCACATGACTGTAACCAAGTCATCACAGTAAAACTGCTGTATAAGGTATAATTACGAAGTGGAAACCCTGTCAGTTCCCAGTAAGATATACTGTATGGCATTTGGCAATCCTTAATTAGGTTCCTCATGACAAGATATGTCATTTACTCATCATATTGTGCAGAAGGTTTTCCCAATTCCTATGTATTGCCTTTTATAACTCATATTTCTTCATTTCATCAAGTTCTCTGAACAGAAGGTACTGGGTCATACACTGTCATCCCAATTTATAGTGCTTATGTGAATGCTGTGTTTAGACAGGTAGATGCAGAAACCCTTCAGCTTTTTTTTTTTTTGTGATTCTTGGTTTGGTAATGGATCCTTTTCCTAGTCTACTTGTTATGCCATCATTGCAAAAGACAATTAAAGAAGAAAAAACATGATCTATTATTATGTTCAAACACCTGTTAAAGGAAATAGGAAGTATTCAAACTTTTAAAACTAAATTACTTGAAAAACTATGGAAAATAAATTGTATGGAGAACAAACAGGGAGATTAAATTAATCTTAAATACTTCCTGTCTGAAGCAGTAATATTTTTCCCTGCCTTGTATTTATAATTTTGATTATGTGTTTTTTTAAAGGATAAAGAATTTCCCTCCTCAAGCTTTCAAGTACAGATCATGCCTAGAGAAATTCTTTCTCTGTGTTCTGCAGAGAGATATGTGGTTATACATACAGACTGCTTTTCTCTGCAGTAGCCATCATAATTTTCAGGAAAACAAGTCTGGGCATCTCTAAACAGCTGAAAACAAGCAGAGAGGCTAACTCTTCTGGACTATTGTTAATTTGTGTCAATTCTGCAGAGGCTGAGTGTTACCACATTTCTCCTCACAGAGAAAAGCAAGGCACAATTCTTCCCAAGAATACTTTTGGGTTTCACATTCTCTGAACCTCAGAGAAAGAAAAAACAATTCTTATCTCATTTACTGCTCCTGTGTTTGTTCACAAATGGAATGCATCGTGGAAGATTGTTTACCTGAAGGGAACTGATAATTGGATTCTGGTGTGTTTTGATTCACTGGCCAATTGGATCCAGGTGTGTGTGTGTCAGGACTGTGGGCTGACAGTCATGAGATTCCGTGCAGTGCAGTGCAGTTGAGTGCTTGGCAGATTCAGTTTAGATGTAATGGAATACAGATGTAATATAGTATAGAACAATATAGTATAATAAAGTAAGTAATTAGCCCTCTGATAAGATGGACTCCTCCTCCTCATTCCTCCTTCGTTGGGGGCAAAAATATCTACTATAGTTGAGGACCGGGAGGACGCTTGTGACTCCAATCCCAACAGGCAGCTAATGACACCGATGGATTGCGACCCTCGGGGCCTCCCAATGGCACCAACTCATCTCCAGGCAGACATGCACAGCCCCTGCTTTCCTTACAGCACACAGAGCTGCTCTCAGGGGTGGCAAGAACTGGAGCTGGCCTGTCATGTCAGGGAGGGTCATCTGCAGTGGGGGAAGTTTCTGCCTAGGAAGTCAGGATAACTAGGACAGGACATTGGAAAGCGTTTTTAAGGGGAAAAAAAGAAAGAGGGAGAAAAACAAGTTGTATAGGAAGAAATAAAATGTGAGAGAGGATCTGGATAAGGAAACAAAGGGACAGATTAGGTGTGAGGACCCTGAGAATAGACTCAGAATAGACTGAGAAGTCAAGTTATATTAGAAAAGTGAGTACATCAGTCACGTTAAGGAAATATGAAAAACACAGGATCTTTTTTTTCTGAAACAACATGCTTTTTAAACAGTTGCATCATTATTTGAGCATTAGAATTTATAATGCTGTCTGTATTTTACACTCTCTCCCTGCATATATCAGGATTTTGCATTAGCATTCTGACATGTGATTTAGAGTTTGGTACATTTAAGAGATTGCATGTTTCAGTTTTAAGAAAATAGTTTCTAGTCTGAGGAAATATGTTCTACATACTTCCTACACAAAATCAGAAAAGTTACCTAGGTTCTTGGTGGACATCTATAAAGTATAAGCACTTTCCTAACCCAAAAGGATGGTTGTCTAATTTCAAGATTTATAGGTGTACTGACACCTGGGCACCTGGGTCATGTTCCAGAGCATATAGGCAATTAACGAAAACTTGAATAAATAAAACCAGGTATTGACAATTTAAACACATTGCTGGTCCCGTCTACCACCCCCAAAGAATATGGTTGTAATAATCAAATAGGTCTTGGCAAGCAATTTGGGACACTTGAGATATCAAACTATTTATACTTGTTTTTTGTCTTGTTTTATTTTGTTTCAATAGCCAAATGTACCAGAAGAAGGGATCCAGTTTACCTCAGCAACCTTTTATGGGACCATAGTTTTTTATTTTAAAGAATGAACCTGACATCAGAACTCTTTAAAATGAGGGTCTATTAGTTTTAGTATTTGCTTACCTAAAACCAGGCTAAGGGAATATCCAATAGGAGCCTGAGCCCAAGCTAGACCATAGTCTGGAACATACACAGCTTCTGCTGTCCCATTGATGTAACCTCCTCCAACCCATGTGGCTGAAAAGGAAGAGATGGAAAAGTCTTTAATGTCCACAAAGAAAGAAAAGATCACACACTGTATAATAAAATCATCATTATGTACGATATGGCTATTTTTTGTTATATCAACAATACAAGTGCCAGGCATGGCATCCTTTTATTAAAGGCAGCCCTAATTTGAATTTACAGCCTAAGCATATGAAAAAAGAAGTCAAAAGGACTGAGGCAATCATCAAAGTGTCTAAGTCTCTATATACTCAGTGATGATGTGAGGGCTGAGTCCCCCGCTATTTATTTACTATTACGATTTTGTTTGTGTTAGTACAAATGAAGGAGACGTATAAGAGGGAGTCTAAAGTAGGACATGTAAATTAGGCAAAGTTTGATGAACACAGTATTTACCAGGACCTTAATAAAAAAAAGCCTTTTAAACCTTGTTAAATTTTTGCTGTTACATGAAGCATACTAATAAACTCGGAGTTCTCAAAATATTTCTATATAGAGTTGTGGTGCTTTTTTTGTCACCATAAAAGTTCTAAACTCTAAACTTTAATTCATTTATTTTATTTTTCCTTGAGCCATAGTCAATAAAGGATATGTGCTATCTCCAATATTTCTGATTTTATCTCTCTCTCCAAAAAGCAGTATTTTTAATATACCGACCTCTGACACTTAATGAGTTTATTCTCTGCCTTTAAGGGAAGTTTCTACATTTGAGAATTTGGGATCAACAGTATATATGAGAGAAAAACTCCAACACATAAATGTGTTGTGATTACATCTGCAAAAATATTTCATAACAAATCAAGTAATAAAGTTCATCTCTTCCTGTTTGCAGATTCCATGCAAAAAAAAAATTATTATCTCTGATGTGTAATGAGCAAGTTTTAGAAATCCAAGTCTGCAGTTTCAACAGGACCAGACAGTCCTAGATTTTTGTAATGATGTTTTGGTTTGTGTCAGAACCCTTTACTTTTTCATGTAAGAGTGGTTAGGGTTTCTGTGTAAAAAGTCACAATTGTTGGAAATGTATTTTTCTTAAACATTCTTCAGAATTTTCCCATCATCCACCATTGTGCAGGCAAACTTGATTTTGTGTTTAAGACAAACAATTGGAGAGAAAAACAAATTAAGAAAATTTAACAAAATTCTTTAAGAAATTTTATTAAGAGCTAAATAACTACTCTTTTCTGCTCGGCTGTGATATCTCTCAAGTACTACTAGAGGGTATTTTGCTGAATTTCACTATGGCTTTAGAATCAAAGATCTCCAGCAACCAGAGAATTACAATTGTCCCCCTTTCAGCAATTTGAAGCACAGGAATGAGCCATTCTGTTGTTGGAAATGGTATAATGGACTTTCATGAGGGTGTGCATGCAGAGAGAGAGGCTGCAAAAAAAGAAGCGACCCAAGGAGCCCTGTTACGAGTAGAGTTTTGGTTATCAAAACTATTGTGGACTACAGAGATAAGGGTGAGTGATGACCGTATGGAGCCACGTGGGGAAGATGGGTTAAGGCTGATTCTTAACAAGAAGAGCAAGGATACATAATCTACATAAAAAGTTGCCAAACATTTGGGATTTTGTGACTCTTTACAGTGTGAATTAAGATAGAAGGGAATATCATACTTTGTTTATCGGATTTCTAGAATTATGGAATTGTTTGGATTGAAAGGGACCGTAAAAATCTTCTATTTCTAATTCCTCTGTGATGGGCAGGGATGGCACCCACAAGGCCAGGTTGCTCAAAGCCCTGTCAAACCTGTCCTTAAACACTTCCAGGGATGGGCAACCACAACCTCTCTGGGCAGCCTTTTCCAGTGCATCACCATCCTCACAGCAAAGGATTTCTTCCTAATACAGAATCTAAATCTACCCTTCAATTCCCTACCTCTGCATCTCATCCTTTCACTTCATGCCCCAATCCCCATCTTTTCTATAAGCCCCCTTTAGGTACTGTAAGGCTGCTATCAGGTCTGCACAGATCTTTCTCCTGTCCAGGCTAAACAATCCAAACTCTCCCAGCCTGTTCCAGAGATCAGTGTTGGGCCCAGTCCTGTTTAATATCTTTACTGATTATCTGGATGAGGCGACTAAATCTACCATTGGCAAATTTGCAGATCACACAAAGTTGCGTCAGAGTGTTGATCTGCAGTAGTGTAAGATATGGACAGGCTGGAGAGATTGGCTGAGGCCAACTGCATGAGGTTCAACAAGACCAAGTGCTGAGTCTTAGCCTTTGGTCACAACAACCCCAGACAGTGCTACAGGCTGCAGACAGTGTCTGGAAAATAGTCCAGCAGAAAAGGACCTGGGGATGCTGATCAACAGCAGATGAACATGAGGAAATGTGTGCCCAGGTGGCCAAGAAGGCCAGTGGCAGCCTGGCCTGCATCTGCAATAGTGCAGCCAGCAGGAGCAGGAAAGACATCCCCTTGTACTTGGCACCTCTAGTGCTGTGCTCAGTTCTGGGCCCCTCACTTTAAAAAGGAATTGATGCTGCAGTGTGTCCAGCAAAGGGTGACAGGGCTTGTGAAAGGTCTAGAAAAGATGTCTGATGAGGAACAACTGAGGCAGCTGGGTATGTTTAGTCTTGAGAAGAGTAGGACCTCATCGCTCTCTACGACTGCCTGATAGGAGGATGTAGTGATGTGAGGCCCATCTCTTCTACCATGCCTGCAGCAAAAGCACAAGAGAAAACAGTCTTAAGATGAGGCAGGTGAGATTCAGGTTAGACATTAGAAAAACAGTTTTGACTGTGAGGATGGTCAGGCATTGGAATATCCTTCTCAGGGAGCTGGTGGAGTTACCATCCCTTGGAGGTGTTCACGAGGTGTCTGGATCTGGCATTGAGTGATGTAGTTTAGGGGCTACAGTGGTAGTGTTGGCTTGACAGCTGGACTTGATGATCTTGAAGGCCTCTTCCAATCCTGATGATTCTACAATTCTGTGATTCTAAATTTTTCTTAACAGGGCTGCTCTTAATCCACTCATCACCCATCCTGTATCCATGTTTGGGTTTGCCCAGATCCAGGTGGAGGATCTTACACTTGGTCTCTTACACTGGGTCAGGTACCTTTGTATGGGATCCCTTCCCTCTAGAGTACCAACCACAGCACTCATCCTGGTGTCATCTGCAACCTTGCTTGAAAGGGCCCTCATTCCCCTTGTCCATGGCCCTGACCAAGCTGCTGAATAGTACTGGTCCCAATATGGACCCCATGCTCTATGGAAAAATCCCTGACTACCTGGGATGTGTGTTGCTTATTGTGTCTCAAGCAGCATAATCTTGTGGAATAAGCACGTGTATCCAATATCAAAAAGTAAATATTTACAAAGGGAAGCTTATTTGTCTCTTTCCCCAGAAAATGCCTAAGCATGAATTCTACATTAATTATATACTTGGTTACAGGAGGGAATAATATCCCACAGTCAGGGGCAGATGTCCAATATTGCTGCAGCTGTGGTGAATGGGGCTTCCAGCTCCAGCATTGATTTGCCAACAGTTGCTACAGAGATGTCAGATGTTCCCCAAAGGGCACTTGGTGCCGTGCCTAGCTCCCTTATTTTCTTCTGGAGGAGATCAAGTCAATTCCCTTCTGTGTGATGTTGTAGGGGTCGTTACCTGCCACTGTCTGCACTGCAGACAGATACTGCTGTGTAAGGATTGAAGGATTTAGCCCTTATTTTTAATTTTATTTCTTGATTTCTGGATTGGTGTTTGAAAAATTGCTGCTAATCAATTTTTTCTGTGCACATGACTGTTCTGGAACACCTGGCAAGGACCACAGAGCTCTAGGAAGGTGTTATATGTCTTTTTCTGAGGGGATGAATGGATAGTCAGCACGTACACTGACACAGGTAAATACATTAGAATTATAAAGGGATAAGATAGGATGGGATTTCAACCTTAGATATTAATTTTCTGATCCTCATTTGGTAAGCCACAATTTAAAGTTAGTTTAATACCATTATTTTTGGTGAAATTCTTTTTGTTTTTACCTAAATCAGCCAAAAGGAATACAATATTTAATAATCTATGGAAGCATTCATGTGGTAATCTATTTTAATCTTCTCTTTGCCTGCCGTCTGAAGAACAAAAAATGCAGCAAATACCAACATCCATTTAAAACATGCACTGTAAAAAAGGATCAAACAAATATTGAGGGTAAGGAGTGCAATTTTTCTTGTAGTTCCTGTGAGACACACAGAAGTTGATCTCTGAGTTCTTGATATATAGTGATATATACTAGGAAACCAAATTTTTGGTATTTCTTCAGATGAATTCCTTGTCTGAGCACTCAAATTATTTAATAAACTCATCAAGTTCTGTAAAATGAAAATTCTGATCCAAAGATTAGAATAAAATAGAATTGTGTAATATTTTTTTTCATGTAGAAGGGTTATGTAGGTCTATCCAACTAAAATGCAAAAATTACATCAATATATCCTTTTGGGTCATGTTTGTGAGTATTTAGTTATGTAATCTCAACTATTTCCTTTGAGGTTTAAACTCAATCACTAAAATCAAATTAGATTAAATTTTGTTTCAGATATCACTTCTTTAAAAATCATTCACAAAAATAAGGAATGGTAGAATTTAATGCAATATTTTATCTATAATTATGTAAAAATTACACAGAGATTAAATGCGTCTACTGTGGTACAATGTTATTTCATTTTAATATAAGCTGCTGTGATCCATCCACAATTCAACCTTTTCACTCCTTCTGTTTTCTTATTTGCAGACACACTCAACCTTCAACAGGCTTTGTATTCAGCATTTCAGTAGCTGGTTGATACAGCTTTTTCTCCTTTAAGATCACAGCATATATCCAAAAATATTCACAGCTGCTATTCATAGGTAATGCTTTAAGATTTTTCAATGTTGTTTAGAAAATCAGCTATAATTACTCTGTAATATTGACTTTGGTGCTTATATTCTGAATTTTATTTCAAATTTATAGGCTCAGTGCTGTCGTCCTCTCCACTAAGTAACCCTAGAAACTTCTACCACTTTCATGGCCCATACCCGAGGAACATTGCAGCGTTTGTCGCAGGCAAAAAAGAGAGAATAAGGCCTTATCTCATAACCCAAAGTGCTTCATGTACATAAAACCAATATCCTTTCTGGAAATCTTTAAAACAATTCTTGTTTTCCTGTTGTAGGGAGGCTTTGCTTTCTAATTTATATTTAGACAATTAAACCTGGAAAACATAAAGACGGTGTTGGAATAGTCATGTATTGCGAATAGTCAGGGTTGCGAGGTGCAAAATCAGCACCAACCATTTTTTAAAAAGCAGGTATGCACTTGAAATGTATGTACCTTTTGTAAAAATTATCAACCTGTAAAAATTATTGTCAATTTTCATCAGCTTACTTTCATAATTGTTTTGTTATGACTTTAGAAATCGAGTGCCCCAAACACCCTCACCGAGACAAAGCTCGGACGAACCCCTGGCTCAGCAGATTAGTGCCCAGATCTCGCTTTATGCACCAGCCGTGGTTCACTACAACTGAAAGGTAGGTTAGTTGCCATATCCAGCTCTAATTGCCAGATTGAAGGAAGGCACAGGGGAAAAAGAGTGTCAGCCTTGAGAGTATAAAATCCGTGATAGGCTTTGGGATCAGTCTGATATTCTGCTGCAAAGATGAGACACTGCGCCATCTCTAGAGCTTGCACAACACAGGATGAACATGTGCGGGTGTGAATTCTGGTGGCTACAGAACATGCCTGAGATACAGGAAATCCCAGTTCAGGTCTCATCTGTGCTTCACTGTTACACAAAGTATTCCTGCAAAATAGGATGAAGGAGACCAGAATCTGTATCTTCTATATGCAAAGCTATTAGTTGTAGCCACTTCTGCGGGAAATGCTTTTTTATTTTGACTCCCCTGATTCAATGTTTATTGTTTTGTGGCAACCAATATTTCTGCAAAACATTCTGTTTTCAGTGCCCTTGAAAACATTTCATTCAGCAGAAAGCAGTCCAACCAGCTCTCACTATGAGCAGACTCTCGTCATCCTCATGCACCAGTAGCTGATGGATGCGTGATATGGTAAATTACAGCATAGTGCAAAAAGCAGAACATCTGACTGCATTCAAACTTTATTGACTTTTACAAACATTCTTTACTCAATATCTAAACATTCAGTCTTCGAATGAGAAAAATACCCCTGCAAAAGAATGTGAAGTTATCTCAAATAAAGAATGCAGATTTTTGGCCCAAGTTTTACTTGGCTCTTCCTTATTAGATAATTGTGAAAGCAGAGCAGGGCAAAACAGCAAAACATAAATACAGTCAGATAAATTCAATTTGGCAATTGAAAGGGCTTTGCCTGAATAGGATTTAGATTAAATTAAGAATTAAAAAAAACCCCACCATGCCTAAACACTAATTTGCCTTAATATAATGGTGGGCAAATCCACTCTTCCTATAATGCATTTTTGTTCCAATACCATAATATAAGTTTCGAGATTTTGGACAGTATTGTGAATATCTTATTTACCCAGGCAAGATGGCTGGTTTGACTGGCTCTGGGAGTTCAGAGAGCACTGTTTACAAAATCAGTGAAGAACTCTTCCTTCACCCAGCCTTTTCTTACTCATACTACTATTGAGAGTAAAGCATTATTTTGTCCAATTGCTGAAAAAGAAGCTAAAAGAATCCACAAAATAAGTTTGCTGAAATCTGTACAGTTACAAGTCTGGAGTTATATCAATTTTCTTTTAGAAAGTTAGTTTATGTTGTACACCCTCCCCTTCCCAACAATCTTTTTCCCTATAAACTTTGTTTTACTCAGATTAAACAAACCCAATAACACACAAATATGGATGGTTTTAAAAACTATAACAATTATGTTAAGACTTTTTAATTAATCTATATTAATTCTGTATTTTTGTCCCAAACATATCTGATCTACAGATGAATATGGAATGAAAATATATGTAAACTAGTTAAAATATATTCTTTCTGTAAGATTTACAAATATTTGTTTCTTCTATACAGATGCTACAATTGGATAAAAAGTATATCTATTTTCCCCACTTTGCATTACTCAACATGCAGACTGCAATTCATTCAGATGGAAAACTGACAAGTTTTACACTGACTAGGAAACAGTAAGGTGTTTTTTTACATACCTGTCATTGTAAATCCACCAACTAGCAAACCAATGTCTCTTCCACCGACTATAATGGCTTCGCTGCGATCTCCTTTGCTGCCGGTGTTCTTGGTTTTCCAAGCAGCCCATATCCCTACTGCCAGGATTGCCAGGTAGAAGACAACTATGGCCACCAGCCCCTCCACATGGAAAGCCATGTTGAAGTCCCAACTGTTTCTTTAATCGCTATTTCATTAAGACCTCTGGAGAGAATGCAATAATAGGTCTGCTTTTAGCATGCCTGCTTTTTAGAATCAGTGTACAAAAACCCTCAGATGGTTTTTAAAGAGACTATTCCGGTGAATTTATGAAATGAGAATTTCAGATGTAATTGAGATTAATGTCACATGCCAATTAAAATGCCAGTGGAGCAACAACCAGTGGTTACAGTCTGAACACAAAAGGGAATGAATGACGTGGCTGAAAGCTAAACTACCCTTAGAAATCAGTTATTGAGCACTGAATTATTTTGGTATCACCAAGTCCTCAATGTCTGGGAACTTTTCAGTCACAGACTAGTTTGGTACAAGAAAAAATCTTGGGCATGTGGACTATTACAAAAATCTCTATTTTGAAGACAAAATTGCTTTAAGTAATAATAGAACTACGTATAAGTAATAGCTACAACAGCAAAACACATCTTTTAAGTGTTTGTATTGGAATGCTGAGTCTGGTCCCCCTTGTAACATCTCCCGTACTTTAAAGTCTGCGATTTCTTTTTTGCAACATTTAATTGTCCAGCACGAAACGCATGAATCTGTTCTCTCACAATACGGGAAGCAAACGGAAAGCTTAAAAGCTGTCGGAAGGCAGAAATGTTGAAGTATACGAACTACCGCGGGGGAAAACTCCCGAGCGGCGCGGAGGGCGGCAGCCCCGTCCGTACCCAGCCTCTCCCGGAGCCCCCTCCCCGCGCCGGCCCCGCCGCTCCGCGCCCGCTCTGGCACCGCCGCGCCGGCGAGCCCCGGCCGCGCTCCTCCCGACGGCTCCGCCGCCCGAGCCAGCCCTACCTGCGCGGCTCCGGGGGCTCCGGGGGCTCCGCCGAGCGCCCACAGCGGCCGCGCCCCCGCTCCCTGCCCACAGCGGCAGCAGCAGCGCCCGCTCCTCCGCCCGCCCGGAGCGCCGTCGGGCCGGGAGAGGAGCCCCGCAGCCCCCGCCGGCCGCCCGCCCCTGCCCCGCCGCCCGCCGCCCACCTGCGCTCCGGCGCCGCGCTGCCCCGCAGCCCGCGGGGCACGGCCGCCCATCCCGCGGGGCGGTGTCGGGGCCGAGCCGCCGGGGCTTTGTCCCCGCCCGGGGCTCTCCCGCTGGAAGGAGCGAAGGAAGGAAGAAAGGAAGGAAGGATCGTCTCTTGACCCGCGGTGCCGACGGTGCGCCGGGTGCTGAGGCTGCGCCGGGGGTCTCGTGGATTAAAAAGAGGAAAATCTCTTTATAAAGGAGGAGGGTTCAGTGGGGTGAGAGGACCGCGTCCGTCAGAGCTGGGGGGAGGAAGGGGGAAAGACGTCAGAGTGATAGGGGACGTTGGGGGGAAGTAAGGATGACTCAAGGGAGACTGATTGTCGTGTCATGGCAGGGAAGAAGGGTTAGGAAGTGAAATTGAGGTGAGAAGACAAAAGGGAATGAGGGGAAACAGGAAGGAACAGGATCATATTGAACCAACGGGAAAGAGGAAGAAAAGAAAGGGCTGATCTAAAAAGACATATTGAAAAGAGTGATGGAGAAAAGAAAGAGGGCAGAGGTGGGGGAGGGCAGGTGACCGCTGTGCTCCCCTTGCCCTCCCTGGCAGCCTTTCCTTGCCACCCCTGGGCCTGGCACTGGGTGAGCACCAAGCCAAGATATGTCTATGACAGCCTGGTCAGGACCATCTTTTGCCACACCTCCCTTCCAAACCTGGCTGAACATGCATTGGCCTTTCCCAGATCTGGGACAGCTAGTTCTTTGGGACACTCTTTTTTTTTTTTTTTTTTTTTTTTTTTTTTTTTTTTTTTGCCATGCCTCTTATGAACCTCACCTGCAGAGCTACGGTCATACCAGCTTTCCTGTGCTTGCACTTATGCTCTCTGTCTCCAAATGATGCTGATGGACACTGAGTTTCTAAGTGCTGAGAATAAGGGTACACATGCAAAGAGGACCCACATATGCCCTTGCCCCAGATTTGAGACAGGGAAGATATTGCTGAACTGTGGCATTCTCTGTCAGCTCTAGAGAGGCAGTTAACATGGGCCATTGGCTCATGTAAGTTGAAAAGTAGAAATAAAAAGCCCACAGGAGTGCAGAACTGCTACTGGCAAAAGAACTAACTGGAAGCAGAAAATCTGAAATCATCCTCGATTCAAGAGGAAAACTGCAATATGGGAAGATGTAAAGTCAGAGAGGAGAAAGGTGGCAATTCATAAAAGCTCAGTCTACTGCAAAGAACGACCCAAGGGCTGGTGCTCTCCTGCATATTTGCCAACTGCCGGCCAGCTTGGCTACAGAGCAGCTTTGTCTGTCTGCTCACGAACTGCTGAGCACATCACACCCCGTTAGCCGCAGCCACTGGTGTGCCTCACGGGCAATAAATTATGGTTGTGCACTCATAAATTGATTGTGTGCATAAGACTGCTTTCAGGTCTGGCCTCACTTGAGAAACCCACATAAAGGTGGCCAGAGAATTAAAGGTTAGAAATGTTACTGTTTTTGTCAGCCAGACTCATGGGTTGTTCAGTGATTCTATTGGTGCAATGTTTGCCTTGGGAGTGTGCAGTAAACACTTCCTCCCAGTAGTAGGCAGCTGAGACATATCTTAGACACAGGTGAGCATCAAGGCACCACCTAAAAAGAAATACTGCCATGGAGGAAACACAAATAGGTATTTAAAGGTATTTCATATATATATATATATATATTTACACACATATGGTTTATATATAAATAGTAGGTAGAAGTCATACACCTCCTTGGAAACAGTGAGGGTGTCTCAGTTAAGAAGAAAATAAACAAATTCTATCAATTAAAATATGATAGAAAATGCTTGGATGCTAAAACAGATGTTAAACTAAATTCACACAAAGTTTTAATTACATTTTAGTCTGGTTTTGTTCAAATACAAAAAACCAGTCATGACCATGGCTCAAGCCTGTCTTAGGCAAATTAAAAAAATATTAACCAATGGAAAAAAAATCCTTTCTGAAATTAAATCCCAACTCTGATCTTCAATGAAGACTGTAAATTTTTTTGTTGTACTTAGGTTATATTTCTTATAATTTCTTTTGTACTTGGGCTATATTAACACTTTTTATGGAACTGGAATGGGAAATTGTTTTTCATTATAATTATTTCTAGAAAATATTTAATTTTAGATAAATTATATTTTAATGAAATTTACTAAAACAAATCCTGAACACCTACTATTTTTAATTTATGTAGACTCTTGTGACAAGTTTTGTCTCTTTGATGCTCTAGAGTGATTTTCAACTGTCCACCCCATGAATCCACTTTGTCCAAGTTTTGCCTTACAATTTACTCCTGTAGTTACTTAACTATAAATAAGTTAAATTACACATCCTCTCCTGAGATTTCCGTTTAAGCTCTAGGTTCCTTTAGTTGATGTGGCTTTGGGCTTTGAAATTGCCTTCACCTGGAGGTAGCTGAGAAGGACTGAGACAATTATTTTAGTGAATATTAGTGGATATACTATGCCTTCTTTTCTCATCTGCTACTAATGTATCAGGTGGATTTCTGGTGCTTTCTTTTGGGATGGGACTGTGCTGTGCTGGATCCCTGTGTGCATTGTGCCAGCTGCACCCAACAGCATCCATCAGCCACACCCCAGAGAGCTCAGCTCTCATGACAGCTGAGGGTGTGTGCCAATGAGTACAGCAAATTTTATGTCCCTTGGGGAAAGATGTGCTTTGGTGCTAGAGATATTTCATGCAACTGCAGGACTGACTCCATGTGGGCCCTGACCACATTTCCAGAGAGAATAACTTCTGCTGTCGAAGCACTAAGAACTGAGTTCATCTCTTCCAGGAAAGGAGAAAATAAATTGGTAGTTTTTTTCTTCTAAAGCAATTGCGCTGCATCTAAACATAATTTTCTTTTTTAAAAGAACATAGCTTGAAAATATGCTGTTTGAAAAGAAATCCTGAAGCTTGGTTTTATTTATATTTAAGAAAGGACACACTTTCTAGTGAAAGGTATCCCTGCTCATGGCAGGGGGATTAGAACTAAATGATCTTTAAGGTCCATTCCAACCCAAACCATTCTATGGTTTTATGAAAGTTGACACGGACTCCTGCTTTTAATCACATTTTTTGATATAGCTATTAAGGAGTGTTTTGGGGAAACAATGGAAGTTAGCTTTCATGTACAATGCCTGCCTTTTAAACAAAGATGTTACAATATTTACAAAGAGTTTTTGAGCCCACATATGATTATTTGGACTCCCTCTTGGTAATGGCACAGATTTTTGCATTTTTAAATATATGTCCATCATCGAGACCTTTTGGGCAAAGGTCACCCTGGATACAACTAACTGAGATGATAAAAATAAAAAACTATTTTTTTTAGGGAATATTAGGCTAAACAGTCACCCAATTTTGTTTTGTTTTGTTTCGTTTTTTAATGCTTCCTGCTACTTGGTCTCTCAGAGGAGTTTGAATAATAGGAAAGTGAAGGATAGAAACTGAAGTCTACTGCCAGTAAACATTTACACAGAGGGCTGTAATTCCCAATATTAAAGAAGTCACAGGTTTAAGCCATGATGTAGGACATTTAAACAATAAATATATGGTTATACATTTAAAACTTTTGAGGCAAAATTCTAGATTTTCATACATTTCTATGTTTAAAACTTTCATGGTGTAATTATGCATTTTATGATTTTGGATTACAGAGTTACTTAAAAACATTATTATTCTTAAGAAAAAACAAACAACAACAACAATAACTAAGCAGCCCTAAGGTTTTGAGGTGTGTTGCCTTAATTAAAAAAAAGGACTACAGCTTAGTTTAAGACCTGTATTTGGAGTTTTCATGACACTTACAGAAAGATTTATATAGAATTATTCTAAAAAAGGACCCCTCTATCATGTGTTTTTTTGGGCAGTGTCCATCTTCAATTCCTTCCACAGTTTCTTGATTAACCATGGAGTTTCCAAAGAAATTCTCCATCCATTTGCTCTACAGCTCACAAAACCCCCTCCTGAATGAGAGCTCTTTTGGAAGATATATTTGATGGTTATTTGCAGTCTCTGATTACCTTGCTGGGAAGATACAGCTGCAGTTCTGAGCTTTTAGGATTCCAGACAGTGTAGATCACAGATGTGACTCTTTTGATAGCAAACTGGATAAGGGATTAACGAAACAGACTTTTTTTGTAGTGTGACCAATGCTATGTGATGCATTTTTCAATTCTGTGCTATAATTCCAGGCAGGGTTTTTTAGTATAAAACAAGCAAAACAAAACAAAGAGTTGTAAGAATCTAAAGTTTAGTACTTAAAAATATAAGAGAAGCAGAGTTAGAACTGTGTGTGAAATCTTATTGTCCTCTTGTCCATGTACTTTTTGAGTCTTTAACTGCATAATCACATACTAACTTTTCTTTGAGATGCCTGTCTCTTCCAATAAGAGTTGATCTTTACTATTTCTTTTTATATTTCTCATTAACCATGTGGCCTTACAAGTACACTTCATTGAAACTTTGCAATGAAAATAAAACTGGTGATTTTCTCCAGGTTTCTGTGGTGCAAAGAATTAGTGCTTCAGAAATACAGATAATTTTATCTACAGAGCACACTAAGGGAATATGCAACACCTTTGTATAGATTTATATATTTAAGAGATAGGTCCAGTCAGTTTCTGTAGCTGCTTTATGCAAATCTCAGAAGCAACTAATGTTTTGTTTTGCTTTGTTTTTTTCTGAAGTTCTGAAGAAAAGAAAATCAATATCCAATCTAAGTCAGACATCTGGCATGAAAAATTTCAGCTTGTAGCCTGGTGCCTGGCTAAGTTGTATGCAATTGAAAATAAGCCTTTTATTGTGAGAAATTTCGGGCAACCTGTACTGAATTAGATTTTGAATACCTGTTGTAAGAAAGCTGTAATTAAAAAAATTGAAATTGAGGGATTGAAAGAGAAAATAGAGCACGTTCTAGTTTTTATTTCTCTGACACTATCTGTATTGCATTTTTCCTGTTTTACTTTGTAAATAAGAGCAAATCAGATCAAAGATAAACTGCTTAATGGTGCACTTGTGTATTTGAATTATACTGATTGAAATGAAGAAAGTAAGGAAGTTTTGCATTATTATAATTATTGAATACTGATATTCCCAGTTGTTTCCAGAAGCCATTGACATCAAAGCTCCATTGTAATAAGTGCTAAGCAAATGTATTGTGAAGTGAAGACCATGATGCAGAAGATGCATATTTTCCCTTATTCTTTCCTGCATTGCTCATCAGCATCACTGAACAACATGAGAAATAACCAAAATGGTGTAACAAAATGAAACTAAAATGCAAACTATGGGTTCTTAATAGAAGACTTAATGCTAGATATCTGTTTGGTAAGCTATTCAAAAGTCATGCATGCCATTATTTTGTGGTTTTTTTTTTTTTTTTTTTTTTTTTTTTTTTTTTAATACTGTGAATTAGGATCAATAAAGGGGAATAGATAAACCAGAGATCCACCTTTCTTTGAATACCATGAACTAAATGAGATCAAGTTGATTGAAATGCTTATTGGATTTCTGGGGAAATCTGTCCCTGAGCAACAAATCTTCCTGAATGGAGACCCACCATTTATCAAGCTCACAGCAAAGGCCTTTGAACTTGTGGACAGTTGGCACAGGAACACCCTCAGCTACAGACCAGCATTTCTGCCATTTATGATCCACCTTGTATGGCAACTTACAGTGTGTCAGTGACCAATCACAAACCCAAGAAAGAAGGAACATGCCTACATGAGCATTATGATCTTGAAACCATATTAGTAATTTTCATCCATGCAGGAAACAGAAAACCAAGTAAACCCCAAAGCAGAAAGAGAAGTGTGGTGAGTGGAGGCTGCCAGTGCTTCACCTCAGCAAATAAAGTCACACATTCATGAGCAGATTGATGCACAAGTGGGCCACAGGGCTGTTTGCACATCTTGGAGACAATCAGGTCTCATATCCCAACAGATCCCAGAGCAAAAGGAGAAACCAAAGGAGGGAGAGAATTTTCTGAACCACTTTTGGAGCTATTACTGACTATATGAAGATTCTGAAACCATGGGGAAAATGGCTTGTAGTAAATTTGGGTTTGAACTGAAAAGGATGCAAGAAAAAATTAGGATGAGTTTAATTCATGCTAAGCTGTTTTTCACATTTTGATACTTGGCCCTGTAGTGCCAGTCGTGAGGGATTGATGTTATCCTGTCAGGTTAACAGAGGATTCAAATGGTGCATTATTTATTAGAAAATTTTCTGTTGCAGTATTGAGGAAAAAAAGTAGGAATTGAGAAAGCATTTCAGGAACTTAAGATTTTCAAACTTAGTTTAGGAAGGATTTTTGTTTTTTGGTGACAGCATGGAAGAGACCTTTACAACAGCAGTTTCAGAAGAGTTTAGGAAAACGTTCTTCTATACCTTCAGCAGAAAACCTGCACCACCCAACATTATGCTGCTTTGACCTTTGTTCTGATAGGACTTCTGTCTTTAGAAGAAGACTTTAAAGAATTTTGGTAAAGCCTCTGATGACTGATTCTTTCTCACGATGAACTGCACGTAAGTAACATAATATTTATACATCCATGGATGTACTAAGAAATTAATCCATCTACTAAGAAATTAGAAAGCAAATGGAATTAAACCCAAATAAAAATAAAAACAAATAGTAAAAATCCTAAGCACTAAACTAAACCATACAGAAACTAAATTTTGTTAACTATGATGCAAAGATATTATATGATCTTTACTTTAGATGTTACTATTTTTAGTAGGCATGGTGCTCATGTTCTTATGACAAACACGATTTTCTGTGCATGATTTGGGCCAAGTAGGAGCTGACAAAAATAATTCAAGAAAATCTCATGGTGATTAAACCATGGCAATTCCCCTGGAAATATCTAGTGAGACCAAGAAAAAGTGGCTATCAGTAACTGGTCTCAAGCATTAAAAATTCATTTTCTCTGTGGCCCTGGGTAAATTGCTTTATCAAAAACCGATACTCTTTGGACTCAGCTTCTCTTCACTAATGTCCATATGTTTTGGCTAAAGAATAAATGATTTCTCAAGGAAAAATAATGAAAAATTTATTGGATTTTGTGAGGATTTTAAAATTAGAACACTCAAACATTTTAATTTTTTTTTAAGAACTAGTTTTTGAGTAGTGTAGCTGAAATATACACACAAGTCAGATGACCCTATTTGGACAATGAATCAGTCTGTTGCTATGTGCATGTTCTGTAATAACAGAAAAGTTGAAACTAGTGTCAGTCAATTGCAAATCTCAAGAAAGAAGAGACATGTACCAGCTTTAAAGAAGATTTTAATAAAAATCTTGTCAGAACAATTCCTAGCTCTCCTGTATAATATTTACAGAAATCGAATTAAAGTCTGCATCTGCTTAGCTTATTGTGAAAGCCACATAAAATATAATTTAAACTAACCTTTTTGTTTCATAGATGGTCAGCCACTGACAGGGAGGAACCCACTAAACCATGATATTACCATGCTTGTTCATCCTTCTAAAGCTTTTACAGTAAACATGACAGCTGCCTTCTTCAGAGCTCTTAAATTCTGTATTTAAAATCGGCCAGTGTTTCTTCAAACATTCATCTAAGTTCTCTTACTCCACTGCTCTATTCCTTCAAGAAAATTAAAGTCTGTACCTACATACTGATGTCTTAAATAACACAAACAAACAACACAAAGAGCAGGGGTGAACAGAGGAAAAACAAAAATGGAAATCCTTCCTGTAAAAGTCAGTAATGTTAAAAAAGTGTCAGATTTTTAGCAGCCAATAAGCTGCATACAGCCATCAGGGCACATTTCAGAGCTGCTTCTTAATTCTGTGATCTAATTTATAAGTGATCTACAAGAAATGCAATTTGGTATTTTCAAATTAAATAATCTGTCTAAATAAAAATAAAAAATGTATTATTTCTCTACTGTTAAGTCAGAGAGCTTGAAATAGCATTTGCAGCCAAATTGAAAGCAAATGGTAAAATAATTTTGATTTTATCACCTTTGAAGTAATTCCTCTCATCAATGTCAGCTGACAGGAGGTGACTAGGAAAGCACATGTACTGCTACCAGGAATTTGAAAACAGTGCCTGTAATTAGTGTGGGAAAATGGTATCGTAGCAGATACATCCTTGGAGGAATGTGAAGGAAATGTGGGTGGGTTTTCTGGTTTAGTCATACTCTTAGACAGAGTATTCAGGAGTTCATAAAGGTAACGTTTAAGTGCAAATTGTGTGGTAGTTAAATCTCATAAAACTTTTATTGAATTTATGTAAAATTGTCAAATTGGAAAACCTACACATTTAATGATGAGGTTCACAAAGTCAGTATTTCTGGGCTGAAATAATGTCCAGTTTCACCAGGACACTAGTGACACAAGTTGTTTCTAGTCACAAGTTAATATTTTATGAGTAGTTTCAAACTTCATGGGAAAAGTAGATTGGTGAGGGTTTTTTTGTTTGTTTGTTTGTTTTTCAGTTTTTTGTATTTTTATTTATTTTAGTTTACTTATGCACATTCAGAAACATTATTGAACACAGTACTGTAATGCTTAGTTGAAGGTGACTGGAATTTTTTTTCTTGTTTTAAAACAAGTTTGAATCAATGGACTTTAAAAAGTACCTCAAATTTCAAGAAAAACTCTTCTTTTGATGCAGTTTCAAATTATTTGAAACAGAAAAGGAAGACAACGGGGTTAGCAGGATAATCTGGACCTTTTAAAAGATACAATATAAACATATTTATCTGAGTGTAAGGGATTCAAGTCTTTGTGCATTTTGTAGCCCTTGTACACAGATGTATCTGATAGAAGGCATTGTTCTTCTGTACTTATCATTTTGTCATTTGTTTCAGTCAGTGCTGCTTAGATACAAATATCTTGTTTACAGTTTCTGTAATGGTATCTATTTAAAACAGAGAGTTATTTGTTTATACGTCCATTGCTATCACTATTGAGTGATTGCATCACTATGTTGCAGTTTGGCTCTACTTTCAGTAATTCAAGTTCTCCTACATATAACTAATTGCTCATCATGATAATCCTGTGGATTTCAGTGGTTCCACTAGATTTAAAATAGATTTAAAAACTTCTTTAACTCTGAATCTCAGTACCTACAGGTATATTGAAATGAACCAGTCAAAGCTGAATAATGCTTTCACTGAAAAGTTCTTGACTGTGGACAAAAATCTCCTCTTTCATTTAAGAATGCTTTCATCTAACCCCCACCTTTTTGTTTCTGTGTTTCTCTGACCTGAGTATGCATTAAAATGCAGTAAGAAAGCTTTTGGAACACAAATCTATTTTGATAAAATTACAAATAATATCTTGTATATTCTGTGTATCAGAAAGTGGATCATCCCAACTCAAAGAGGCTGCTTCAGGGCCTGACAGAATTACTGTAACTGACTTCAGTGAAACTTGTATCAGTACATTAAAAATTTGTAATTCATTTCATCATAGAAATGACATGGAGTGCCCAAACACTATACAATTGTTACAGAACTCTTTGTCTGCAATGCAGAGTGTAAATGACCAAAATATTCCAGCTGTGAAACAGAGAAAGTTTGATAGAAGAGCATTTGATCACACAAAGAAGGATTTTGAAGGTAGAGTTTGAGTTTAGAATAGCCAATGTTGATCAGAAAACGTTGTACCTAGCACTAGTTCTTGGGCTCTTGGTGATGTTGGCAAGGCATTCAAGGTTCTCTTTGTGTCAAAATCTCACACTTTATCATCATAATTGTGGCCAGTTGCTAATCTTGATGTGCTCAGAAAATGGAGAATGTGACTTTTAAAGAGCTGTGGTTCCTGCAGACCTAGGTCAGAGCAAGTCAACAAAAAAGGGAGCTTGTATAGCTAAACTGGTCTGTGAATCTGTAAAATGCTTGTGTATCTGGTTTAAAATACATGAATGTTACTAAAGCTTTGCTGAAACTGACACTTTCAGTACAACATTCTTTAGCAGTTTTGAGTAATTCCATTTTTAGTAAGAATAATTACTTCTGTTGTTTTATTTATGAAGAAAAAAAGAGAAATTAATAACTGAGCTCACTAACTGATCCTTAAGGTATTAGTGCTTTGACACATATGGGAAGCAAATGTAAATATAATGAAATCTGGTATTTTTCTATTATTTGTTGCTCATTGAATTGAAACTGGGAAAAACTGGTAATAAAAAATTGGAGGAACTTGTGACAGTTCCATAGATGAATTTCACTTGGGGAATTTTCTCAAAAATGTGCCTTAGAGTACAATTTTGGAAAGGGCCCATAAATTAGCTGAGGTGAAAAATTAAAAAATAAGAAAAGGAAAGAAGCTAGGCTCCATTACCCAGTACTTTAGCAGATTTATTGGGAAGTCACCCTTTCAGCTAGTGTTTTTATAACTTAAATGAATTACAAGTAAACATCATATTTGTATGTGATTTTTCATGAAAGCAATGTTTCAAAGTGATTAATTATTTATTCCACACTCTGTGCTATACAGGCTATCCATCCAGCTGTTAAAAGTAATGAGAACAAGAAAAACACCTTGTGAGCTTTAGGAGGAGTAACTTTCAAACAATATAAAAGGAAGGGATTTACCTACAAAACTGATGAAACTTACATCAATGAATGAGAGGCTCTTCTGAAATTCAGCAGCCCTTCCTGCTTGCCTCCTGACTCTTAGTGCTTCAACAGAGTGGTTTGTGTTTATGTACTGGCTGAACCACTATTTATGGTTATGTACTGGTTTACTTGGTCTCTCCCTCTCTTGTTAGAATAATAAAAACTCTCAACACATGGGCAGGGAAAAAAAAGCAAAAGGCACATATTTCTCTCTAGAATTAATTCTTTCCTTTTCCTTTTCCTTTTCCTTTTCCTTTTCCTTTTCCTTTTCCTTTTCCTTTTCCTTTTCCTTTTCCTTTGCCTTTTCCTTTTCCTTTTCCTTTTCCTTTTCCTTTTCCTTTTCCTTTTCCTTTTCCTTTTCCTTTTCCTTTATCTTTTCCTTTTCCTTTTCCTTTTCCTTTTCCTTTTCCTTTTCCTTTTCCTTTTCCTTTTCCTTTTCCTTTTCCTTTTCCTTTTCCTTTTCCTTTTCCTTTTCCTTTTCCCTTTCCCTTTCCCTTTCCCTTTCCCTTTCCCTTTCCCTTTCCCTTCCCTTCCCTTCCCTTCCCTTCCCTTCCCTTCCGTTCCCTTCCCTTTTTTCTGCTCTTGTTTTTTACAGACTGGCTTTGTGCTTTTATTCCAAGAAATATAAACTAGCACAAAGGATTCTGTTACTATTTATAATAGCAGAATAATTCCTAAATGGTCGGTTGTTTAAAATTCTTATGTGCATAAGAATTATTATAGATTAATTAAATAATTTAATATAAAATTCTCTCATTAAATTTACACCAAAATTTCACTGGCTTCCCAGTGAAACTATTATTTCTACCTTTGTTTTGCCCTTCCCCACCGCTCCCTCTTGCAGTTTAGGGAGTGGGAGCCAGGCGGGCTCCCGGGGCATCAGCACCATGGACAGCGGCCGCGGGGCCGGGCTGATCCCCTTCCATGGGAATGCCTAAAGCCTCCCGAGGGTCTGGGTATGACTGCCTGAAACACCTCTCAGCCTGCAGCACAGCCTCTCCGGGGTGTCATAGATCAGTCTCAATCACCCAAATAACCCGTGTGTTATAGGGAGCAGGGAGGGAGAGATTATGTTGTGTGAAGGTCTCGTAAGTTCTGAGACCTTAGAAAACGCTGCAATGAAAAATGGAATAAATCATGCTTTGCCAGCTAAATAAACTACTTTGACGCTGTTAACTCTTTGATGTAAGGACTGTATTTTTATTTTATTTTTTATTTTTTGTTTTGGATGTTTTGTGGGGTTTGTTTGTTTGTTTTTAATAATGTCAAACACAATGCAGATACCCTCAAAACACAATAAGTGACCCATCTTTGAAAATAATGGTCAAAGTGATATTAATTTTGATGCCCATGCTTGTTAGGTAGCAGTCATTAAATTACTATGGACTAAATAGCTTTTAGTGAAATATACAGAGTATTTTGTTCTCCTCCCTTCCGGTGGAGAAAATGGACAGTGGGCAGTCTCACTGGCCAGTGGGACTCCCTCACAACAGATATGTGAAAGCATATGGGGTATATGACACCACATTTATTTAAAAAGCCTCCCAAAACCCACCAAATCCTGTCAAAGATCTTAATTTCTCTCTATTCTAATCTAAGACAAGAATGACTTAGACAATAATTAAATTATCCATTGAGTTAAAAGCCTGTATCAAACTCAGCCACTGTGGTGGCTGTAGATAGTGTCTGTGGTTCAGCTGTACCAATCTTAACAAAAAATATGAAAACTTCTTACCTAACTTCAGAGACATCTTCATGTGACTTGGTTATTCCAGATTCCCTTCATGGCCAGTAAAGTGTGTGCTCACTTGTAGAGAAAGATGCAGGTCACCTGAATCTTTCAAGACATTTTCTAAGGACAAGGCAAACTGTGGTCTTATTTTTTTTCTAGTGGCTAAAGAGATCACTGGGGGAACTGCTTCAGAAATAGACTTATACACTGCAGGTTCCTGTTTTAATCCAAACAAAGTCCTCAAACGCTGACGCTGAGCAGTGTGCAAACAACTGGGCAAGCATCAAGAATGTCTTTTGGGGGATTAAATATCCAGGGGTGGGGAGGCTGCTGGGAAGCTCCACACAACTCGTCATTTGCCTGGAGGATATGCCATCAGATGATAGATAGCACTTGACTTGTTAAAATACTTCCAGTCTTACTGAAATACAACCAAATGACAAAAGTCTGCAGATTAAACTTCCGCTGCATGAATTTTATATCTCAAATATAAGCCTCTGCCAAGAGTATTACAAATGAGACCACAACTGATTTAGCTTTGCATTCTCCTCTCTCTCTTGGATGCTGGTTATATTTCTTCAGTTTATTCCACTTTTCAACATCCCTTCCATTAAACACTTCAACAAAAAAAGTGAAATTACTCAAAGAGATGCTGAGAGCTGAAAATATGTTTTAATTCAAATGCCTCTTTTTTTCCTTTTAGATACATAATATTGATACAGAGTGAATATAATATTGAAATAGAGTGAAATGTGGAGGCAAAGTTTACATTAGAGGATCAAGTGATTAAAAGAAAAGTATATAAAACTCCCTCTTTTGTACTCAGGGCCTGCTTTGAATGAAACCTCTTCTTCCTATCAGTACAATGAAAATCAAATGCAGAAGAAATTAATGCTGTATTGTCCTCTTGAGCCTGCAGATAGCTGAAGCAACAGTTCCACTTCAGGAAATAGGAGGAATGCTCTAAACATATCCGAAGAGGTGGATGACTGATAAAGACTGGTGGTAAAGGCTGAAGTTGTGCTGCCCAATTTTAGGCATCTCATAGATCTACTTGAGCCAAAAGTTGGGTTTTCCCTAGACTACACAGGCAAGGAAGAGGGATCTTTTCTTCTGGACATGGACTGGAGTATGTACTGAGATCTCTCTGTCACCCTCACTTTGCTGGGAAATTTTGTATTATTAAGCTCTTTCTATAGGCACTTTCACTTACTGCCATAGTTATATGGTATGATCTCCTTTTCAGCCTTTCTCTGTGCCTCTCCATCCACATTAGTGAATGAGAAATTATCCCAATAGATTAATGTGAGATGTTTATCCAAGAGTTCAAAGCCATTCTCTCAACTCCCTGTATGCCAGAAGGGAAGCCATGCAGTTGCTACAGCTTTCAGCTTTTCTTCTCATTTATAGTGCCAACTGGTAGATAATTTAGTTATATCTATGGTAAGCATGAAACTGGAAAACTGTGGATAATAACACAGAGTACAAGGAACATTGATTTTTAAAATTTATTTCCCTTTTTTTTTTTTCAAAATGAAGAAGCCAACTGTTCCAGTTATCTATTAACAAATCAAACATTTCATACTAGAAAGTATTACTTCTTCATTATAAGGAATTTGTTGTGGCATATCCAGTCTCCCAGAGCACCTCCACAATCCTTGCAACAGAGTTTAGACTCACCTGGGAGCATAATGGATCAGGTCCTCTCCTCTCCTCTCCTCTCCTCTCCTCTCCTCTCCTCTCCTCTCCTCTCCTCTCCTCTCCTCTCCTCTCCTCTCCTCTCCTCTCCTCTCCTCTCCTCTCCTCTCCTCTCCTCTCCTCTCCTCTCCTCTCCTCTCCTCTCCTCTCCTCTCCTCTCCTCTCCTCTCCTCTCCTCTCCTCTCCTCTCCTCTCCTCTCCTCTCCTCTCCTCTCCTCTCCTCTCCTCTCCTCTCCTCTCCTCTCCTCTCCTCTCCTCTCCTCTCCTCTCCTCTCCTCTCTCTCCTCTCATTTCAGAGTATGGCATAGCTGTAATAATGGCAAATAAGAAAAACCAATGGACATACTTTGGTTCTCTGTTTCTATACTGCTTCAGGGGAAATAGTTTGTGACAGTCTTATTCTGTGTCTAGACTGCATTGCACTCTTCAGTAGCCTGCCCATGCTGAGAGGCCATTCCCCCTTCTGCCTTGTTCCTCACTCCATTTATTGCTAGTTCACTTGCATAGGGAGAAGAGTCAAAGATTACAGAAATATTATTTTGTGTGTCATGGCTTGTACCACTAGAAGCTGATTAGATGAAGTAAAATGGTATTGTACTGCCCTATACCAGTATGCTGGATCAGTGACAGATATATTAAGGAAAATAAAATTCAACTGCTTATGTTTTTCCTAACTACTTCTCACAGCACACTTTCCTGTTCAGTTATCCTTTACAATTTAATGCCACAAATTATTTGCAGACTAACATGTTACCACTCAGGGAACTGGATATTTATATTTGTTTAAGCTTGTGGGACTCACACACCATGAACCTGCCATTCCTTTGTGTCAGGGCAGATGCACTTTGCCATGGTGGGCACAGAAAAGGAAAGAAATCCCTCCTCACACAGGCATGTTTCCACTTTGGTTCTGGCTTTGCTCCCATGTGCTGTTAGGCTAGAGAAAAAACAGACATAACATGGATCATTAGTGTCAGATGTGTACAAATCCCTTACCCATTTTCTCAGTCAGTAGTGAACAGCAGCCACTGCCCCCAGCATCCAGCCTGTGGTGCTTGGAGGTGACACCAAACCCTGAGTGCTGCCTGAGCAGGCGCATGGTGCAGTCCAGCACACACCCTCACAGCTCAAGAGGATCCTCAGTAAAGTCTATTGCAAACAAATTTGGGTTTTCAGGAATAAAGTGGCGATACAATTGTAAACAATATTTCTAAAAGGGTCAAAGAAGTGGTAATTTTTTATAGTGGGGTGATATTTTATACTTTTTTTAACTTTCTGTGTGTTTAATGGTAACTACAATAAAAATACAGCTTTCCTTTTTTTAAATTTACTTTTAAATTTATTTTTTATACCAAAGACAAACATAAACTTAGCATTTTCAGATTCAAATAAAGCTAGACAGTGGTACTGAACCACTGAAGTATGACCCCATGGGGAAAGAAAAGAAATGGGTCCAACCATGAACACAACAATTTTTGGAAAAAAAAAGACTTTTGGAAAGGAAAATCACTGTCAACAAGTAAATTACTTTGTAAGGATCAGACACTGATTTCAGTTCTCTGTCCCTCTCCCCACAGTTTTTCCCCTTTTTCATCAAAAAGGGCTACATGGAAAGCGTATCTCGTTAAATGATCTGAGAAAGGCAGAAAAGGGAAAGGACAAGATCATTTCACTTGTATAGATGAGCAGACAGAAAAACAATAACAAGGCAATCAATTGAGCAAAGAGAGGCTGTGGCAGTAACACAAATGATTGTCATTCTCAAAATCTGAGGCACAAAAAATTTGTAAGGGAGATATTAATCATGACATAATTGCTTCCAACACATTAGTGGAACTTTGTTGATGTGCATTTCCTGAAGTTTGGGTTCTTTGTAGTGGTGGTGAAATTATGAAAATAAGGTATGGAGTTGAAAATCTATTTCTGTTCAAGCTATGCACACAGCCTGGGAAATGCAAACTTTCCTGCAGCATGTGAAGGTATCAGGAGCAAGTACCCAGTACATAAGAAAGCATATAATAATTATAATGCATTCTTATTTGTAAAGGGGTATTTACAAGAAGACACTCCAACATGTCATTTAGACAGTGTTCTATTTTGGTTTAGCCTTTAGCTTCTGAATTGGAAGAAATTGCTCTTAACAACAACAAAAACAACAACAAAACCTTCACATGTAGCTCTTAGATTTTGTTTTTTCATTGTATATTTAATACACAGATATGATGAAATTAAAATCAGCTGATCATCTAATTCCTTGAGTGCAATCTGGAAATTGTACTGAATAAGAAATCTTCAAAAGTGAGATTGAGTTTCTGGCATCCATAGGTTTAAAAATTCATGAAATCATAGAATGGTTTAGGTTGGAAGAGACCATATAGATCCTATAGAGACCATATCGTTCCAACCCTTCTGCCCTGGGCAGGGACACCTTCCACTAGACCAAGTTGCTCAATGCCCCATCCAACTTCACTCTGAACACTTCCAGGGTTGGGGCATCCACAACTTCTCTGGGCAACCTGTTCCAGTGCCTCACCACCCTCTGAGTAAAGAATTTCCTCCTAACATCTAATATACACCTCTCTTCTACTATGATCCATCTCCTCTGGGTAATGACATGTTTAAAAAAATGAACTAATGAGAAATATTGCAGTGTAGATTTTAGAGCAGTTTTGACAAGAAAGGATAGCAAGTGCAGCTGAAATCTTGTTTTGCATTTAAAAAATCATGTTGGACTCTTGAGCTTTTTAGCATCTTCTCCTTTCTAAAGGCATTTTATTCTGAAAAGCTGAGCACACTCCCATTAGCAATATGCTCAGTCAAGAGCATCTGGGGAAATATATTTGTTGTATTAAAAAACCTACATAAATATTCCCACGTTTGCTGTGTGGGATAACACATAGCAGCTGTATTGCAAAACCTCATGCTTTGCAGAACACAGTCCATCAGAAGAGATGTGTTTTGGCTCATCTGAGAGAGAGATGCCTATAAATCACCAGGTGGTAATAGGAATTGTCAGGAAAAGCTCTGCTCAGCAGCACAGGAATGAAGGCACAGAGGAGAGTTTGATGGGAGGGAATTTTCCCTGCCCACCTGTCACTCCTTCCCTGTGTTTCTATAACCATATGCTCCCAATTTTAATTTCCTGTCCCAGGCAGGACAACTTCCCTCTGTCTTCATTTAATCTGCCTTAGATGCCTTTGCCTCATTTAACCCCCCTTTGTCTCAAACAGAAGAGGTCCCCATCTCTTTCACACCACCCACTTCCCTAAGCAGGCTGCTGAGATGTTTTATTTACTGGCACCCCATTTGAGGGCTGCCCATCTATTTAATAGGTGTAATCTCATATCCGCAAAAATCCTTGCTGCTTTTCTGTCAGGGGCATGCAATGCTCATCATGGGTGAGAATTAATGTCTCAGGGTTGTAAAATGAATCCCTAATGAAGGTTCAGACCTTGGAGATTGTGAGAAGCACAAGTGGATAGTGTGTGACACTGGACCTGATTGTGTATCTGTTTTATATTAATGGAGGTGGGAAGCTGCTGGGAAACTTGTGATTATTTCCCAGCTCAGCAAATGTAGGTACCTTCCAAACTCCACTAGGATAATTCAGCTACTTTGACAATTTCCAAAATTACTGGAAAATTAAGTATTCTTGTAGATATCTTCAGCTTTTATTTGGCATAAAAAGGCAAAGTTTTTTTAAAAGATTTTTTTCCCTTCAGGTAGAAGCTTAGAATTACAGAATTATTTGGGTTGGAAGGGACTGTAAAGATTATCTAGTTTCAAGCCCTCTGCCATGGGCAGTGATACCTTTCACTAAAACAGATTGCTCTAAGCTCCATCCAACCTGGCCTTGTTTATCTAAGCAGTTCAATGGCATTGCCTTGCAGAATGTTTCATTTGCTAGTTTCTTAGAACAGTTCATTTCTGAAAAAAAAAATACTCTGATGTCCAGTCTGTCTGGCATTCTATCCATGACAAAATGCCAAATTTTGGCCTAAGAATCCTGATGTTGTAGTGTTTTTAAGATAGAGCATTGAGGTTTGGTGTACTAGAAGTACCAGTCTCCTGCAGTAACAGTACTAGGATACATTTTATGTGTGCTTTGAGGTACTGAAGGTTAATTAAAACAGAAAAGGGGTGAAAGGATTGTACTGTCATAATTACTTTCATTTCTGTCCATTTTATGTAACAATATTTTTGTGTTTCAGGCATACTTTTGGGAAGTTACACAGTGGTTGTGAAATACTGTATTTCCATGCAACCTCTGAGATTATTCCTTTGGATTTGCCACAAACTCTTGCAGGTAAGGCCTGCATGGTACAGCAACGAGGTACTAGAAAGTGCCTCATTGCTGCACCAAGTATGTGAAGTATGTAAATGCAACAGGATATGGTATCATGGACCCTTTCATCCTGCTTCTTGCTTGCATTCTGGACCCAAAGGAGATTTGTGTGAGTCTGATGAGTTGCAGTGGGTTTTGTATGCTCTATTATTTGGAAGTGTCATTGCAGGATGATGTCTGCAGAGATCATCTGTGCATCAGCAGTGTTGAGCCTGGGGTCTAGGTGGATTCCTAGTTGAAAGTTGAATCTTCCCGCATCTCAAACTCCTCTAGGAGTAGAAAAAGAAAGAAGCACTTAAAAGGTGCTGTGATTCCAGAGCTTTCAAGTGAGAAGAGCCACTTGAGACTGGTAAAGATTACAGCCAAGAGTATGATATCTGCTGGAGTGTGAAAAGCCCAGAATTAGAGAAGATAATTACTCAGCAAGCAGCAGCCACAGCTAAGGGAAGGTTCCTGCAGTGCCTCACAGTGATGACCCCCAACAGAGCCAGTGGGGGAACAAAACTTTTGCCTGCTCTCCACCACATCTGGTGGAAACAAGGCTTCCTCTCCCCAGGTGGGTGAAATGGGCAAGGATGGGAAGTTCACTCCTTAGTTCTCTTACCAGACATCAGAGATACATTGACATGGCTTCTGTCCCTTGGATCATTCAAGAAGAGCAAAAAGAAGAAAAATGTTATTTTCACTTCTTCCTCAGGCCTGTTATTTAGAAGTAGACTGTGAAAAATAGCACCAGGTTTTTACGGTCTTTAGCCCATCTGGTCTTGGGATAACAAGATTATACAGACATGCTGTATTGTATCTTTCTTCAGGGAAAAAACAGAGAAGACTCTTGGAAAGATCAAGATTGCCATATATAAAGATTGCAGGGTTTTTCTCATAGGCAACTCTTGTTGGAATTTTACTATGGTCATTTTAAAATAGGAAATGTACAAAAATTTGGTGACCTCTTTTGTATAGTGTTATGAAGCTTAGAACATGGTTAGCATTCTGGGTAGTGCACACAACCAAGTTAGTGAAGGGAAGATAATCTACACTAGATTACAATCACCTTTCTATTAATCTGCATTGAAGATAACAGAAATGTCTGATGAGTCTGATGACTTCAACAGGTCAACCCCCCAAGGTTATCACCACAATTCTTTTGTTTACTCGGTGTTAGGCACTGGGCAGGGGTCAGGGCAGCAAGATCCAGTAGAAGCACAATCCAGACTGTCCACACTTCAAAGTTTACAATCTGAAGGGGTCACCACCTTCCTCAGACCTGTATTTCTTTCTCTAGTCCTCATTGTATTAAACGTGCTTCCAAGCTTGAAAGGACCAATATCTTATGGAGCTGCAGCCCAGCTATTCTCAAGAATCCTGCAGGCTGCTGCAGGTCTGGGCCTGCTCAGGTGTCCACTTCAGGGAATGGGTGTACTCTGGAATGCCCACAATAGGAATGAAGTGTTTTTATGAGGAATATTTTTCTCTAGCACATGAAGCAAAATCTTAGTTTGGTAATTAATATTTGTGCAAACACAGCACAGAAAATTGATCAGCTTCCTCCCAGTTCTGGGCAGAAACCTTCAGCACTGTTCGCAGCAACTGCAGTTGTAGGGAAGGTGCCCAGACTTCTTGGTTGTTGTGCACAAGTGCCTCTAGATTTACTCATTTCAAACCTAGCTTTTTGCTGCCTCCATGAGTAATGGTTTTGGATGTCACCAAATATATTCTATATTCACAGGTGGAAAAGGAAAAAGGACAGAACAACACTGTTTGTTTTGTCCCCTGCCTCCAAACTTTATCTGAGAAAACAACTATTTACAGCAAAATAAGCTTCTAAAAAACCAAGGGACAATATGGAAAAGGTTTTTTCTTCTGAATTCACAATTCTGTCCTGATGTTGGCAGAAACATGTTGTAAGCATTGTGTGGCTGCTATGGATAAGCTGAGGCTCTTAGTTTAAATATTCACTGATCTCAGAGCAAAACTATATCCAGACCTGGCTATTAAAGATGAGCACTTGCTTCTAGTTCAGGTTAGACATTCATGCTTTCTAATAATCAAGGACTTTGTGCATACCTCAGGAGATCTCTGAAGGCATGGATACCACATTCAGGAGGAGAGGATTTGCTATTAGCTATTCTACTGCTATTGCTCACTAACGCGTGCTGCTTCATTTGTAGATGAACAACAGCTTAATCTCAGTTTCACCTAGGGATAAGCTGCCTCTCAATTATCTTGTGGTAAACACAGTTACCACAACATAGCTGACATGTTACAGATCAATGTATTACTTTATGCAGTACTATCTTATTCTTGCGCTCCTAACCAAAATTATGTTCCTGCCATGTGTCATGTGTGGCTTCCCCTTTCCCTGACAAGGGACTTCACCTTCAGCAAGACACCATTATTAAATGACATATTCTAAGAATATGTATTTTGTTTTGTAATAATGAGCTTTTCTTGGTGTGTGTTTACATGGTGCATCTCCCTCTGGAGTTGAAATGATTTATACATTGCATAGAAAGGGGGGATTTGATCTGTTCTTTCTGTAGCAGAGCCAGCATCAGACCAGAACTGATGCTGCTACTTGTGCTAGGCTTAAGTGAACAAATACAGATGTTCCATTCCTGATGCTGCCAGTTAGAGACGTTCTACAAGTTGAAAACTCATAGAAGTGCCAAAAGAAAAAAAAAAAATAGTGGGCATCTAAATTCAGACATTGGTCAGTCAGAAGACATTAGATATTGGAAGAAAAAAATCTTAGCTGCAGCCCCTTTGTCACCAAGTGATGAATGAAATTCTTTCAGATTTCAAAGTAAAAAAAAAAATTGGAAAGTATAAAAGGGAAGATTTTCAGAGCATCATGAAGTTGCTGCTTATCCTGTTTGTTTTAGGAGAAAATATAAATCTATATATAAATACCTTATAGGAAGTTATAAACAGTAGCCTAACAATAAAACATGAAGTAATTTGCAGCAACAAAGTAGAAGAAAAAATTTAGTGAACTAATCATTTAAGGAGAAAATAGAATTTTAACATAAGACTATGTAGAGCATATTTCTGTATGATGTGTGTTTAATGTAGTTATGGAGACATTATCTTTTTTAATATCTGAGAATAAACTGTTAGCTCATGAAGAACAGGAAAAAATTCCAAAAGAACTTAAAACTTATGTCTCTCATTCTTTGCATTATGTATTCCTTTGAGGCAGACCAGGAAATAAGAGATCTGTCTCAGAGAAGAAATTTAAAGATAAAAAGAGCATTAAACAGTGAAACCCTTAGGAGAGATAGAGCTTCACGCAAAGGAGACTGGGGAGTGGTTGCAAGTATTTTTGTGGAATGAGTGATGCTGAACTTGGAAACATGAAGCTAATCCATCTGGAGAAAAAAAAAATACACATTTATGAAATGAGAAGGAAAAATCTCTGGACCAGTAGTGCTAAAAGCAGAGAGGATGTGGATGCATTTGCAATGCAATATCACTTAGGAAGAAAAGGCTGGTAGAGCGCGCAGCTGGGCGGAGGGGAGAGGGGGGATGTGAGGGCACAGATCAGCTGCTAAGAAGCAACAGCAGCGTTCTTTGCACATGACCCTGCTGCTCCAGGCCTTGCTGGTTACACATGGCTAGAATGACTCCATAGGTAAGTGGGGCTGATTTGTTGTAAATGTTTTAAAATATGAAAAATAATTCACTTTAACTAAAGACAGAACTCAACAGAAGTATCAACTAGCAATTAATTGACAGGTGAAATCAGCAAAGGAAAAAGCTGATTATTATTTTGTATTAACCAATCAAATATTTTCCTAGTGATGACCACAAAAAATATTCTGGTAATGTGATGTTTTTGAAGAGAGAAAAGTAAATAAATCCCTGTGTAGGACATGGAAAAATGGAAAACAAAGCAATAAAAAAGAAACTGTACTGCTAAAGCAGTTGTTTAAAGCTCTGCTTAAAAAAGACTCTCTGTGTGAAAGGTATTGAATGCTCAGGCTTTAAAAGCTAAAGAAACAGTCTTTAGGGTGCAAAACTTATTTCTGGGCTAAACAGATGAATGAGGACACAAGCATCATAAAGTCACCCCAGGATATTGTCCTTGAATTCTTTGACAGATACATCTTTGAATCTCTTCCTTATAGCTAATTTAAACCTATCCACTCTAAGTTTAAAGCCAATACCCGTTTCCCTGTATAAAGTACCTCTCCAGATTTCTTGTAAACCCCTTTAAGGGGGAAAGCTAACACATTTTTGTCAGAATAGCTTAATGGCATGTTCTATTTTCATAGTATTTCAGAGTTGCATTTGTGGTCAGACAATGAAATATAGCCCCCAGGAAACGGCTTTGTCTGCTCTATTTTGGAAAGGTCGTGTGCACCTCCTGGGGACAGTGGCAGTGGGATCAGGGACGAGGGGAGGGAGCAGGGCTGCCCCACCAGCAAAGGACAGGGGCAGCTTTCCTTTTCATTTCGAGGGATGCTCTTAGAGAAAAAGAAGTCGGAGGGTTCCACCTGCCGGCCAGACGATCGAGCCACTTGCTTCTGAAAAGGGGAAGGTTTCCATCTGCGATTCTGGGCGTTCGTCCGTGCGAGGCAGAGGGAGACCAGCAGCACAGCTCTGACTGCTTCCCTGCCCATGCCCACCGGCAAGCACAGCCGCATGCAAAGGGGATTTCATTACTGAAATGTTTTCTCTTGCAATGGTTTTCTCTTGAGGTTAAATAGATTAGTATCAGAGGTTCCCAAATTTCCTAATTAGCTACAAACAAGCAATCAGCTCAGGTTTATTTATATGCAAACCCCACTGTCCTGTCTGTTCTGCAGGGGGTTGCTGAAATAAATAATATAGCTCTTAAGAAGTCATCTTCCTTATGACTAATAGGGACTGAGAGTTGCAGGTCATGATGCTCATTACCTAATAGGAGGATTTTTTCTGGTGAGTCAGAGCTAACCTGATGCCCTAGAATGGAGAAATGAGACAGTGTTTATTAGTCAAGTGTCACAAACCCTGAAAACTTGTCACTTTTAGAAGCTGAAATTTGAAACACAGGTAATAAATTACTGATTTTCTGTCGCCTTTCAAGCACTATCCAAAGTACCAATACAGCAGGTTGAATTTTCTGCAGATCCCGCCTGACTTGATTCATGACCTTGTCAATTGACACATTTTGGAAATCCAAGGAGCAACATTTTGCATCTTTATGATTTTTATTTCAAGTTGTCTTTAGACAGCCTGGGGCAGGTGCTGTTTTGAGTTCCTTCGAGCCCTACTGCAACAGTGGCAAAACCACCTGCAGGAATTTGCCACCATGCTGGGCTTCTGGAAGAAAGAGGAGCTGAGGACTTACCTATCAAAAACTCAATATACATATTATATGGACATAATATATGTAACATGTAATATTGCAGTTAGTAACATTATTTCCCCTGAATTTGCACCTATTTTTTGTCTCCTGTGGGATATTGAATAGGATGTAAGGTAGAATACATCTGAAAACTCTGTACAGCCTGCTAGATAGCAATTGATTTCCTTTTTCTCTCTAAAATGTACATTCTTACAGTACATCCTGCAGCAGAGAAAACCAGTAACACCAATTATTGAGCATGTTTTGAAAAAAATCTAGTGCATGCTGGGAATATATAAAGTCAGAGACAGACAGTAAAAGAAAAAAAGAAAAACCACGAATGTAGACAGTTGAGTCTTCTGCTTCTATAATTCCATAACAGTACCAGAATAAAAACAACAGAAATGTGTGGAATGCAAATCTCCTGAAGTCAAGGATGTTTGCAGTTAGAGTGTGTAAACAGTATCTAATTTTGTGGGGGAACTGATTAGAAGTACCACTCGTCCTTGAAAGAGCCACATAACATATTTAAAAATCAATCTGTAGCTGAATAAATGTACAGTTGAAAAGGCTTAACAAATCCCCAGGATTAAATGGACTCTTGTTGCAGGTTAACTATGATGTAAAGGTAGCATTTGTCTTCTCTCATTACCCTCCTGGGACTCACTTTCCCTCCTGCTATATGTTAATCACCTATTTGATGGGAGAGAGAGATACCACCTTGTGGAACTGGTTAAGCATTCCCTCTTGATTTTAAATTATTCTCATAGAAAAATATTGCCCTTCTGTAGTATGTAAAGATAGAGACAGACATCTCTCTCAGACATTTCCTCTGTGTAGGCCTGTTGAGATGTGACTGACAAGCATGCTCCTTAGTGACCAAATGGCAACTCAGTGTGTGAAGGAAGGACCAGTCCAGAATGGAGATCTGGACCTTGTAGCAGGTGAGAATTTGCAAGCTGGCTTCTTACTTTCCTACTTGTGCAGGAACAATTCACCAAATGTGAGAAGTCAGATTCTGCTTTTGTCTTTGCAGTCACAAAAAAATATGAACCTCAAGATTATAATGAGTGCAGAATGAAGAACTTCTCATGTGCTGTACTTACTGGTCAGATATGAAGCTTTAAATTAATTTTAAGGTAATCTTGGCTTTAAACCAGTAGGACCACACTAATCTGTTTTAGGGTGCTGCATGGCCATGTATATATACTGTCTGCATTCCAAAGAGAAGGCATATGACACATAACATTAATCACTATTTTTGACATGCTGTTGCACTGTAAGATCATGTCAGGAGGATGTAACTAATTACATTGGCTGCTGGTCTCCACACTGCTGCTTTCTATAACACAAAATTAATTGTGGTGCAGCTGACAGATAGACCAGATCCAAACATCCTCCAACATGCTCTTTAAAGTGGAATAATCAAATCCCATTTACTAGTCAGATACATAGAAATAACAATGGCTGCTTAGATGCTGTCATCAAAATTTATTAACTCATTCATCTTGCTTACATTTTGTTAGTACAAATAAGCATGCAGTGATTTTTCTTTTTCAAACACCTGGAGTAGTTTTGCCATCATCAGGAAAAGCTTAGTCACCACTCCTGTGAGCTGAAAGAAAAGAATATGAGAAGAACAACAGTGCAAAATATATATATAAATCTATATATAAAATTTTGCATGCTGCCCAGATCTTGTGCTTGGCTTTTGTTTGGATTTCTTTGTTTGGTTTTTTTTTTTTTTTTTTTTTTTTTTTTTTTTTGGTGCTGTTTTGGTTTTTTTTTAGTTTTGGAGGAAGAGTATGGCAGTATGTGCAATAAAGCTAAAGAAAACAGAATACC
Source organism: Melospiza georgiana (assembly GCF_028018845.1). NCBI lineage: Eukaryota > Metazoa > Chordata > Aves > Passeriformes > Passerellidae > Melospiza > Melospiza georgiana. The sequence goes on from NC_080431.1 coordinate 19,585,936, forward strand.
AGCTTTGTTTGGTGAATGAATGCCTGAAGATGCAGCAAAATGAAACATGAGGCGGCAGCAGCTGCCCCTCCCAGGCGCTGCTGCTTCGCTAGAGGGAGATAGAGCAGCAGCTTAGAGTTTTGTTTCATCTGTTTTTAGCCCTTGGAAAGTTTTTTTCTGTGAGAAGGCTTCTTGTTAATTTGCCTTCTAAATCCTTCCCTTCTCTTTCCCGAGTGCCCATGGCTGATAAAAGAGACCCAGCAGAGGCTCCTGCAGAAATGTTTGAGATTCAAAATATACAAAGTGCAGTGCCACTACATATAGTATATGGATCTTTGTAATATGCTGGCATCGGGCCATATTCTAGGATAATTTCTCCCTTATTGCTGCTAGGGAATGGATGACTGGGCATTTGTACTGTGCTTGTGAAAGGAGAAAGTTTCTCTTCAGGCCAGGCAGGGGGCTGGCATCTGCAGTTTGCCTTTCTTTGTGTTGTTTTGCCAATGCCATCAATCTACACCCCCCCCTTGAAAAGAGTGAAAGGCAATCTGAGAATAGTGGAGTAGCTACCTTAAATAAAAATAAACCCTCAATGACAGATCAGGCTTGCAGCACAGACCCTACTTGTTCCAGCCCCAGGGTGGCAATAACCTCTTTGGCCTGGCCAAAGTGGCTGGGGCAAAGGAGGGCACATGGATTTGTGGAAAGGGGGTCCTGGTTTCTGAACAAAACCCCCATTCAGGGCGTGAACTCATGGACATGTCCAGCACAGATGGCCAAGGCAAGGCACAGACTATGCTGAGCAAAGACTATGCTGAATAGGAAGAAACCCACAAGGATCATTAAATCCAACCCTTGGCCCTGTGCTGGACACTCTGAGAGTCCCATCATGACCCAGAGAGCATGTTCCAAATTTTGAACTCTGTCAGGCTTGGTGCTGTGACTACTTCCCTGGGAAGGATGTTCCAGTGCCCAACATGCTCTGCATGAGGAACATTTTCCTGGTATCCAGCTTCTCCTGACACAACTTCATGTCATTCCCTTGGGTCTTGTCATTGGTCACCACAGAGGAGAGGTCAGTGCCTGCCCCTCTCTTCCCCTTGTGAGGAACTGTAGCTGCAATGAGGTCTACCCTCAGTCTCCTCATCTCCAGGCAGAACAAGCCCAGTGATCTCAGGAGCTACAATATGGCTTCCTTCAAGGGCCTTCATTGTCTTTGTGTGCATCCTTTGGGTGCTCTCTAACAGCTTTATATCTTTCCTGAACTGCAGCACCCAAAACTGCCCACAGGACTCGAGGTGAGGCTGCCCCAGCGTAGGGCAGAGAGGGATGGTCACTTCCCTCAGCCTGCTGCTGGAGCTGTGCCTGATGCACCTGAGGACACAGTTGGCCCCTTTGGGTGTTGAGATGGAAAATCTATTCCACTGTGCATGGACATGGAGGCAACATCCCTCTGGAGAGTACTGTGGGCAAGTCTGGGCACTTCAAGGGAAGGAGCAATAGTCCTAGGGGTCAGGACAGGAGGAAATAAGGGAGGAGAAGGGAAAAATGAGAGTGTGCAAAGTTCTCTTTGAGGGAGGAGGGAAATGAGGTGTTAGAACAGACTTACAAGGAAAATATGCAATCAGGTAGGTTACTGCAACCAGGAACAGCAAGAGATCTTTTTTTTTTTTTTTTTTATTCTTTTTAAATTACGGAACAATCAGTACTTCATTTCATTTCAAAATGGAAAACTGTTCCTTTTTCATTAAAAATGTACGTTCCATAAAATATAGATCAGCAGCAGGCCCCTCTGGCGAACAGTGAGTTACAGTCCTCCCAATCTGAGCTAAATTATTTGTGTTGGTTTTACGATCTGAAATGCAAAGTCCTGTGCTCCAGTGCTTCTTTCCAATGACTTTAAGCAATTTTTTATAATATTTGCAGCTTTTTAATGTCTGAACAAAGCAATCCATTGAGGAATTATGAGAGGAAAAAGGGGAAGGAAACCAGAAGAACACGACTTACAATGGAAAATAGTAATAAAAAGTTGCAAAGCACTCCTGTGTAGGGGAATGTGGAAAGGGAAGCAGGACTGGGTAATGGAACCTCGGCATATAATCTCTTCAAAAATTAAGTACTACATATTGAATCATTTGACTTGAATCTGAACCAACAGTTATAATTAAAAGTCAGCTCTAGAACATGAAGGGCCTTGCCCCTGCAAAAGGCAGAACATTTTGCCTAAGGACTGCCTTATTCAAACCCAGTTTAGTTCAGCACTGTCTTGTGTTGAAACTCAACTTATCATGTATGACATCCATCATTAGTTGCAGCTACGAAGGAACATCAGAACATGAAGAAGTGTATGTCTTATCTCCAAAGAACAGAATCAAGCTCAGCCTTGGCTTCATTTTAGATTTGAAATTAAAACACTTTTCCATATATTTGCTCAAAACCAAAACTAATAAAGCTGTTGGGCTGTCCTGAGTTGAAAAAAGAAAGTTGGAGAGGGACTTTTTACAAGGGTTTGTAATGATAGGATAAAGGAGAATGGTTGTAAACTGAAAGAGGGCAGGTTTAAATTAGATATTAAGAAGAAATTCTTTACTGTGAGGGTGGTGCAACAGTGGAAGAAGTTGCTCAGAGAAGCTGTGGATGCGCCATCCCTGGAATTGTTCAAGGCCAGGTAGGATGGAGCTCTGAGCAATGTGGTGTAGTGAAAGCTGTCCCTGCCCATGGCAGGGGAGTTTGAGCTAAATGGCTTTCAAGGTCCTTTCCAACCCAAACCATTCTATGATTCTATGACTCCTTAGAAGTTATGCATCATACTTGCCATATTGAAAGAGTAATTTGTACAGATTGTTCAGAGTATTGCCCCAACACCTCCCTGAACATCTATCAACTTACTCTATTTGAGATGTCTTGAAAACTACCTCATTCTTCTGGGTACTGCATTGCTACATGCTCTATAGGCTCCTTCCACATATATTCACAAATATTGTAGTGCAAATATAAATATATATTATATAGACTTATTCAAATGTAAATGCATTTACTCTGAATGCCTTAGCTGTTTCCTGCTGAACACCCCTCCTTTCACTGAAACTTATTGAAATGACTTTGAATTTTAGAGCTGCTCACCAGTGCCTGATGCAGCTCCCTCTGAAGTCAGTGTGGGCAACTGTTGATTTCAGGGAGAGATAGTTTTGCTCTTCAAAGTAAATTTTGCTGACAGATCCCTGAAGATATTAAGGACAGCAAAACTTCCTTGAGGCTCTTCACACTGAATGTCACAGGTACCTAAGAACAAACCTGTTTAATAATTTTTTTGTAAATTGTAAATGTCAAATAATTATTACGTGACCTCTAACACAGTTAAACCTTTTTTTCCAAAATTTGAGCCATTGACTCTGTGATCATTAGAGTTTATAAACATAATACCTTTATAACAGTTTTTATAAACAATAAACTTTCAACAGGCAAAATTTCTAGTCTGCCAACAAGACTAATTATGGTTTAAATTTTGTCCCATTCATAGAGATATATAAATTCTCTCTTTCAATATAACACCTTTTACATAGTACTCCTAATTGTTGCTGTGCAGACTTCTGTTGCTCTCTCTTTGAAATTACTCTCATTTATACATTTAATCTCTTTACAAGGTTTTAACACTTGGCTGTGTATACATTCACAGCCTTGAAAAATTTCACCTCTAAGTCTCAGAGCCTTTTTTCCCATCAATGTTTCACAAAAGTCTATATGGTTGTCCTTAATTTGAAGGAGTGCAGAAGAAGCAACTTGTGGAATCCAGATATTTACCCATATTCCTGAAATCCACAGCAGGCACCTTGGTGTTTTCAACTGGGAGGTATTCCAGGAGAAGACACAGAGTCAGAAATTCCAAGTGGTTGCTTCCTGCCAGCACATTGCAATTTACTAGGACAGAACAGGTTTGGCACTTCTGAAGATGGGGAAGGGAAACTTTTACCATTTTTCCTACCTTCCCAACTGTGAAAAAGAAAGCTGCTGCACACCAGCAGCATGTGCTGTAATGAGACACAGGACAAAGAGATTGCAAAGGGCAGTCTATGAATTCTCTTCCTGTGATGGCTGGGAAGATATGTAATTGGTACATCACTGTGACAGATGGCTCTTCTTATTCTCCTTAAGCATTTATAAGTGGTAGCAAGCCCAGTAAGAGCAGCCACAGGCCTTTTGCTAACCCTAGCCCTTACCCTGCCTGTCCCTGCCCTGTCCTGCCGGGCTTGTCCCCATCTGGCTGCTGTGAGAGTCTGCTGTGTGGGACAGAGCCTGGCACCAGGAGTGCTTGTGTCTGACGGGGGGTCTGAGCGTGGAATAACAGCTAAGGACTAAAAAGTCAGGGCACAGGTTGTATGTGGAGGGTGCATGGCTATGGACAGCTCCATGACAGTTACTGGATGTTGGAGAGGAGCAGCCTTGAGGGATGAGAAGAAATCACTTTGTATCAAAATATGAAAATATAACAAAGAAGAGAAGCAGTGGCAAAGCATGGAAACACCCAGGCTGATCAGCAAGGTGCCATCTCTGCCACAGCCTGGAAAAATAACACCCAATGGAGTCCCCCTGTGTTTAGTCTGGAGTGGAGGCCTAACCATTCAGAAATAGAAGTATCTTGCAAGAGCCCCAGATCCTGAATTTGGGGAGAAGAGTGGGATCACCATCTGCTCTTCCTGTATGTCACTGAACTTGGCAGGAACCACATGCAGCAGAGAAAGTGGGTGGGGAGGTTTGAAGATATGCCCAAATTATTTATATATATATATATATATATATATATATATATATATATATGTATATATATATATATAAACCATTAGCATAAAATAATACCAGATCAAGAGGTAGGTTCAAGACAAAATTCCATAATTACAATACCCATACAAATTGTCCTGTCAGGATTTTAGTGGTAGAAAATTGAGACTTCAGATATGAGCAAATTTGAAAAAAGTGAAATTAATGACTGAAAAGCAATTGGGTAAAGAAAAAATGAAGAAGACAACAGCTGTGAACAAAAGATTTAAACCAATTTCTAGACAGAAAACTGAGTCCAGTATATGCAACTATTCTATATATATTAACAAATCCCTTCACATTACTTACACTTGCTAGAATGGATGTGAGTATTCTGTGGGAAAATTAAATGTAGGTTGGGATCTGGGGTATGTAAAAAAGATCCAGGCTGAAATCCAGATGTTGAAGGGTCAGGTCCCAGCACATGCCTTCCACAGTGTTGGCTCAAGATTTCACACCTTTCATTGTTTGATTCTTGGGAAGGAAATCAAGCTGGAATGTTATGGGGAGAGGAACCTAGTGATCTACTTAATACCAGAACAGAATAGCTGTACCCTTCGGTTCAGAGCCTGCTCAGCCTCCTTAGGGAGAGCTATACTCGGCTGTATTTATACATTTATGCCCTCAGTTTATTTGGGCTCAGTTTTAAGATGGTTTTCTGAAGAGATGGAGCCAGGTCCATATGATGGTTCAGAATTAAGCCACACTCTACACTCATGTTATGCACATTCTTTATCTGCCTCCTGACTTTTGTGGAATAATTTCACCAAACTTTAGGCCTGTCCCAATGCCAACACTTACACAGCACTCACATCCTCCAGTAATTGAACCACGCCCCTCTTGGTGAAATTAAGCATCTGGTCTGTTGGGATAAGAAATAAAAATAAATTGCCCCTGCTGTGAAACCTGGAAGAGGCATCTGCAGTAGCAGATACTCTGACAGTGAAAATGTTTGGAGAACCAAAGGTGCACGAGCCACGATGCACAGCAGCATCTCTAGGAAATAAGTGTGTGCTGAAGTCAATGGGAGTAGCAGGAGAGCAGCACCTCTAGGAAAAAGAAAAAAATAAAAGAATCTTCCATATGTTTTGAGTTGGAGGCCAGTACATAAAAGAATGGAATGTGAATCTTTCTAATGCCTAAAGAATACATAAAGAGGGGTGCTTACTAATTATCTTTTAAATTGGCTAATATGTCACCTGATGAGTACGTGCCTCTGCTGGGCCATCTGGGAGTTTAGTAGCTGCATGAGGCATTAGGTTACATTACAAAACACGCAGGAATTCATTATCTGGGGCAATTCTCTTTCAGCCATCAAGCTATTCTCCCTACTTGAAGCCAATGAGTTTACTTTCCCATGAAACCTACTCTGTATTCACTCCCTAAAATAAGTACTAATTAGATAAAGATAACAGTCAAATAAACCACTTTAATTGGGAAACAGAAATTGGCAGTTAAACATAAAAGTGTGTATGTAAATATGCTGATTATCTTCGGAGTTTGATAAAACATCTGTTTTCTCTGTAGAATGCAGGTATTTCTTCCCAAACCATGAGAACACTACTATTATCTCAATGTCTTAATTATATAAATTAAAAAGAAATCCCAAACAATAAACCTGACATCATTTTTTTTCTATTTAAGAGACTCTGGACTGCATTTTGCCTTAATACACTCCTTTAAGTACTGGTAGTTAAAAAATGAAAAACTCTGTATCCTTTCATTCCTTCTTCATGTTGAGAATGAGAAGATTTTCAAAGAGCAAATTAAAAAGGGTGAGAAACATTGATGTGAGTTTATTGAAAGTCTTCACACTTAGTTTCTTGCTTTGAACTTTATATTGTACCTTATGCATTTCAAATACTGGTGCATTAGTTCAAACAGAGTTTTGAGATCACATTAAGTTGCAAATTATTCAAACAAACAAGGTAAATAATTTTGTGTCAAATTCTTCAGGACAATATGTATGTTCTTCTGCAATGTCCCAGTTTTGGGATCATTCTCTAATAGAAAAACATTGTATCAGAACATTTTCAGCCACCTTGACTCTCCAATCTTACCAGGTCATTCACTGGGAAGCAGCAAGGTCATAGAGCAATTATCCTCTCTAGGCATCTTGGTTTTATTAGCTTTAGTGTGGTTATTACTGGAATGCTCATCTGCATTCTGTGACAGAATTAACATATTGCTGTAGATGACATCTACTTGGACTGATCTTTCTCTCGTGGAGACTGATTTTTGAGGTTCTTGAGCATGCATTAAATTTTAATTTGCCCAGAATTGTCACAGCTAAACAGGTTTGCAGGACTGAAGCCATTCACAAGGCTAGTGGTCCTGAATTTTTGCAAAAGGTACATGGGATCAGCACAGAACCTCTAGGTTTCCTGATAGCAAAAAAAAGCTTATAGAATTGTTAAAAATATTAATATTGTTTAATTGATTGTTTTGAACAGGGAAATCCAAAGCAAATAGTGAGGCAAATGGTGCACAGTCATCACTGAAGTGTTATCCTAAAATTATGCCAGAAATTTGTTTGGAAAAGTACCCTGGGATATGGCCCTGGAGAGAAGAGAGATCCAGGAGAGCTGATTGTTTTTCAAGAATCACTTCCTCAATTTCCAAGCATGTTCCATCCTGACACAAAAGAAGTCAAGTAATGATGGCAACAGGTCTGCTAGATGAACAAGGAGATCCTGATGGAACTGACATAAGCCCAAAATGTACACAAAGAAGAAACAGGGACAAAATATCCAGGAGAGATGCAGAACCATTGTCTGAAGGATGGGGGCTTTCCCTGGTTACACCAGCTCTGAGCTGGCCATGAACCCCAACGCTGAGGAGGTGGAATGTTCTAATGCCAAAGCCCATCTGAGGCTGAACACAGCTGTGAAAGACAACAGAAAGGGCTCCTACACATGTATCAGGTTACAGTCAGAGATTTTTATTTTTGCATTTTACTAATACAAGGAAATGGTCAGTTACCATTAATGAAAGAAGAAACACTTACTTGACCTTCTTTTTCTCTCCCTTTATTTCTTCTCTTTAGCTTCTTTCTTTTTATGCTTAACAGCCAAGGCACATGCCTGATTTGGGGGAACATGGATTTATATCAGCTTTCTCCTGGGCAAGGAAGGCAGCAGATTTTAACCCAGCCTTCCTCCATTCTGCAGGGTCAGCTGCCAGCAGAGGACATTGTATGGCAGAGCCAGGGGGAAAAGGGCCTTTCCATCAATTCTGTGTAAAAATGTGAGCAGATGGCGAGGCATATTGAACACTTAAAATTGATCTCATGGTTCTTAAAGACCGCTGGATGTAGGTCAGTATAAACTTGAACCTTAGGTCAGAGAGTCAAATACATGTGCTCTAATTTGTAAATAAAAATCTGTAGATTAACAGCAAAGTTTCTTCTTCCCTAGCAGTGTACTTACCTCAATCCTGTGGTGTGCTTATTGAATTTGTATATGAGCTTTTATTTCCAAGTTCCTTTAACCTATCTTTATTTGCCTTATTCTGAAAAATAGCAATCCCCCTGCTAGTTTAAACACAGGGCAAGTATGGCAGCAAGGAGACAGCATAGAAACAACAGCTGGTGCAGGAAATTATGCACTTGTTAATAATGACCATAATAGTAAACAACACTGTGCCAGCACCAGCTTTCACAGAAGGTGCAGTCCTTGGTCTACTTATTCACAATTGTCCCTAGAAAAACGTCCATTGGAAACTGCAAAGCACTGAATATGAAATGCCTTGAGACATTTGTGCTACAATACCAGTTTTCTAAGAGGTTAAAATACTTGGAAAACCTCATGCCCTGCAGTGTATGTTCTGTATTAAGGAGTCACTGCTGGAATGAATACAGCTGTGTTTTCAATTGGGTAAACAGTGTTCCATAGACTTGCACTGTTATCTGGGGTCTGCACACCTGTTTCCAATTATGGGCCTTTATTTTTCTCATTCCAGTGGTGAGGGAAATGTCTTCCCCACATCAATGTCACAACAAGAGTTGACTGAAAAGTTCCAAAATATAGGATTAAAAAAAAAAAAAAAAAAAAAAAAAAGAGAAGAGAAAAGAAAAAGAAAAAAAAAAGGAAGAGATTAAAAATGAATCTTGTGTTTTTGAGTCAGCTGGAGAACTGATGAAAACTATAGTGAGAGAATGCTTTAGCAATGTGGACATCAATGACTAGGCAAGATACAACAGGTATAAATTTTTCACAGTCATTAACAGACTTACTGATCCTTTTTGGTTTCTGGAGAAGGTATGAAGAAACATTTGATTGCAGCAGCAGGGCTCCTGCAGTCTGTAGCCTTTATCAAGAGAGAGGCCAACAATATGCCATTGCTAGAACTAATGTGAGTGCAAAATTCTTACCGGCAGAATTAATCAGACTACCAAAAGATTTATCAACTCCATCTGCTACCTATTCCTATTTCAAATCATAGCACCTCTGCACTAAGACATTTCCACCTTTCTGCAGGCAAAGACAAATGCAACAAGGAGGGCTTGATGAGAATGAAAATGCTCTGAGCATCCTTGCCCAAAGGTCAGTTCATACATCTGAAAGTTCTCCCAGAGATAAAAGCCAAGCAGCAGAGAGACTCTGAAATCTAATTGCTATTGCTAACAAAAGCTCCTCATGCAGCTGTGCCAAAACACATCATCAGCACAAAATGGCAGCCACGGGGTGAAGGAGTTCATATAATTTTCATCATTTTTGGCAAATGGCAAAAATGCTTACTGAAGACGAGGACTTTAAGTCCTGCCAAACATCAGCCTGCTGATGTTTGAACCCTCCTCCCCTGTGGGCATCCACAGACTTTGGAGCAGGTTGGAAGAGCATGGGGAGGAGCAGCCCTTCTGCCAAGGCTGACCAGCTGGGCAGCAGTGACTGCCCCCGTTTCTTGAGTGGAAAACCTCATGAAGAGCTGTCTTTATTACATCTCAGCTTTTCCTTGTGCCCAGGCCCCTTAGCATCAGGCTTCGTGTGTGGACATAGCATGGGGCCTGTTAGTGATCTCCTCAGGGCCAAGGGCACAGCATGAGCATTCACACCTGCATTTTAGAGCAGCCAGAGAAGATCACGAAGTACAGAGGTGGCAGGGTAGGCTTGTGTGCACCCAGCTGGCAATAAGACAGTCTGATTTCCTTCTTTGTGCTGTGGGGTGTTTACGTGTGTTGAAAGTTTGCTTTCTCCCCTGCCTGCCAGTTAAATGCATTTTCTTTCATGTCTGAATTGATTTTTGGTCCCAGAAAGGTGAAGGGGTCTATTAAGCAGAAGTGTGTTGGCTGCAGGGCAGTGTGTTCTGGGGAACTGCAGGCACAGCATGGCAACTCATTTCTTTGCTACTCTGTTGTTTTGCCATGAAAGGGAAGCCTAATTGAAGATAGTCAGTCCTTAATGAATAAAGCTCTCTGTAATTTCCAGCTGTGGCCATGTAATCAGCGTTCATCTGCATGAAAAGGACTTTCTGTGCCCATATTTCATTCTGATGTGCATCTGTGCCTGTGTTTTGCCCTTCTGATTGGGTTGACAGTTTTCATCTTTATTAGCTCTGCCTTTCACTTCTGTCTTCCTATTTGCGTTAGAAAACAGAAACAAAATCCCAGAACCCCCCCCAAATAGATTATATTATCTAATAGTTTATTAGAGTGTTTCTCTGAACTTGATCATTGAAATTAATTAAATTCTGTTTGGTTTTGCTTACTGTTTTCCAAATCATTTTTGTAGTAGTACTTCAGAATTTTTCTATCATGTTATTTTTGGTCATTCTCTTGCTCCACAGCACCACTGTGCCACTGCAACACACTTTTTAATTAGTTTCACCACAGTCATCAGCTTTGTGATTATCTCTGCATCTTGAACACCTGGTCTGACTTTAGAAATGACTTGCCATCTGGTCAAATACTGGGTAATTATAACAATTTAATGGCAGGATAAAATAGTGTTGGTTAAAAGACTTGATTGTTCCCTCCATTCCTTGCTCTCATGCAGTTTGGTTGCATTACTTCAAATTAAATTAAAATCCCATCATCAAGTTATCGCTCTTGGGTGGGTTTTTTATCCCTCATTCACAATACTCATAAACATCTCCTGGAGTTAGTTTAGTTTGAGACTCTCCAGACATTATGTCTCTAAGAACAGTGCAAATTACTGATTTAGATTCACTGATATGATACTTGTTCTATAACTTGCATTGCATATCAATAAATGAAGCAATAAATGGGTCTTGTCTGGAAACTTAATGCTTAGACAACTGCAGGGGAGCCATTTGTCAGGAACACACAAATGGAATCTCACTAATGTTATACAAATGGTAGGGGGTTTTTTTTCTGTAAAAGTAGTTTAATACTGCTGTATGCTACTCTTGGCAGCTGATATGCATCACCAGATTATAAATAAGCTGATTGTTGTGAAAAAGTCAGTGGATCAGATAACGAATTTGGTGCAGACTTGTCATTTTATGATTGGCTCATTTTATGACACTTGGGTGAATCAGGGTTTATTTTCCCATTAGATACTGGCTGAGAAAGTTATTTGGGAAGCAACTTATCCAGTGTTGTTAGTATACTAATAGAAGCTGCTTTGGAAAAGTAAATATATGTGATTCATATTACTTTCACATTATGCAAAGGAAAAAACACTAGGTTCTTTTACATTTCATTCCTTTCAGCATTTTTAGTTTGCTGAAGTATATTATTATAATTATTCAGATTTCATTATGATAATGATGCTAACAAAAGCAATAATGAAGTATCTTTCCACTGAGAAATGAATGAGAAGAAGAACCCTTTTGAAACTTTTTTTCAGGTACTTCTGGCAAGAAAAAATAGCCTACTTAATTTTCTAGGGATTCTTTCTTGTATAAGTAACAAAGAGTATTGGATTGATTTTTGAACCAGGTCCCTGAGAAATTAAATATTTTTGTCATGTAATACTTCCTCCTAGCACACACCTGTTTTGTCTGTAACAGCACCACATCAATGAAACAAAGAAAACATTATTGAAGGGGACATGGAATTAAATCTGGAAAGCCAATGAAAATCAACAATATTGTCCATGTAGCAAATAAAAATCCCCTTATTATATCCAACACATGTAGAATGTGACAGGGCAGCCTGAAAGTTCATCATTATCCACTGGAGACTACCCTGCCCACATCTCCCTTTAGGCTGCCCACTCTACTCTTTAGCCTCACAGCACAAGGACTTCTGATGCCAGGCACATTTGCTCTAGGTCCTGGATGTGCCCTTCTCTTTGTCAAGGATATATTTTTATTTAAATTCTTAAAACCTGATAGCAGCTAGGCCAAAGTACCCATCAGATAGGAGACACCTGGTGCATGCACGAGCTGGTGATAGAACATCAGTCTCTCCATGAGTCTAATGCATATTCATTTCCCTGCTCACCCGTGGGTGACAAACTAGCACTCTCCAGAGCTTTAGGGATTCTATATAAAAGCTCCTGAAACCATGAAAGAACTAACTGGTAACAAAATGAAAAAACCCAAAAAAAAAAAAAAAAAAAAAAAAAAAGAAAAAAAATAAAAGACCAAGAAGTATGCATGGTATGCATGTACATCATGAATACAACCTTGACTTTTCATGAGAGGAAAATTATTTTTGTTATAAATTCAATCAAAATTCAAATAATTCTTTAATCAGGAAATACAGGGAAATTGAGGTTTTTGCTTAAGTATTTTCATCAGGACCTCATCACTGCTTCCAGTTCTCCTAGGTAAATTTAGGTCTTAGGTCTGCAGTCAATTCCCCTTGGGTAAAGCCTTGTATGGTACCACACTGGTGTCTGATTGCAGAACTGGGGTCATGGCAATGTAGCTACACTGTAATCCTATGTTCCTCATGTTACAATCCTGAATGACAAATGTCTAAATTTTCACCTATTAATTGACTTACATTATCTAGGAAGTCTGAGGAACAAAACCTCAAGGTTGAAGAAAATTACTTGTTGTTGGCTTGCATGAACATGTAGCAGCAAAATTTCTTTTTTAGTTTTTAAGTTATACATTTCCTTCATAAGTAAAATACTCTCTGTTGTAAAATAATAAGAGGTGGGAATTGGTTTGTCTCATTTGTGTGTGTGACATTTTTAGATAGGACATGAAGCAGCAGAGAGTTCTTCTCACTGTCATTGCATGTTTTCAGGTGGCATGAGGGATGTGCTGCAGAAAGGAGCAATAGTCCCAACACACATTTGTCTTGCTCCACAGTCTTCCAGGTCCAAATGAAAATATTCTTTCTCTTCACTTGTGTCCCCAGCTGGTGTGGTTGTGCTGGCTAAAGAGCACATCTGAGCAGATGGCCAGCTCTGGATTAAAATTCACTGATCCCAGAGCGGGTCCTTGGTCTGGTGCCTCGTCCTTGTTCTTGCTGAAGGGTGAGAGAGGGTGAGGGCAGAGAGCAGGGAGAGAGGAAGGGGCTCCCTTTGGTTGCTGAGCTGTCTGGAACTGCCTGAAGGAGCTCCTGGGCACAGCACATTCCCTGGTTGGTCCAGCACACCCAGGCACCAGGGAGCATTCAGGAGTCACTTGTTCCTCCATCTTGGCTAAGCATGCCTCAGCTCTGCGGCTCTCCAGGGACCTTTACCAAAATTTCATGGAGGTGCCTCTTTCAAGCAAATTGTTTCCCTGCTCACATCAACTCATCAGGATGCCCTTGGTATACAAAGGGAAAGAAAACTGAGGCTTCTAGAAATAAAAGCAAAAGTCTCACTTAGTGCAACAAGGGCCACATGTCAATTGGGAATAGAATAAAAATACTAAAGAGAGGGTGATTTGTCTCAAAATTAAATAAATTTAGGTTATGAACCAGGTGAACAGAGGTGGTCTTAATGCTAAAGAAAGTAACTGCTGTGATGAAACTTAGAGAAATACAGGGAACAACTTGTATTCATAACCCCATTGCAACTCCAGTCCCATCAACTTGTATGTGTGTGTAAGTAAACTTATTTCCTATGTCTTTAATTTTATTTTATAAAAACTATATCATACTGTTCCAAGCTCACAAATATGAAGCCACTAAATCTAATTTCAGCTAAAAAAGGAAATTATACAGATTGTGAGTTTCATAGTGTTGATCACAGTGTTTCTCCTGAAACATGAGGCACTCCTAGCAGAGGACAGTTGGTTGATCTACAGATACATCAACCAAAAGAACTAAGGACATTTGCAAAACTGCAGGCAGTCCAAACTAGTAAAATAAGCCATGTTTAAAACATCAGCTTCAACTTTGTGCCTTGACATCATTAAAGGTCTTCTGGCTGATCTTGAGTGAAGCTAATAGGAGACACAGAAAGCATAAACCCCAGACTTTATTCTGTATTTCCTTCCCCATAGGTGTTGCAACAAATGTCAACAGAGACAACTGATCTTACAGTGTACTCTTTTAATTTTTTGTAATGAAAGGATGATGGAAAAGAGAGAAATAAAAATGTGGGGGAGGGAGCTGAGCTGTGTGGCTTAGGCTCTGGATGTGATACTGAGATAGCAGCAGCCAAAAGGCAAAATAGCCATTCTGTCCTTGGCTGCAGCAAGACAATCCCCATGGGAACTCACACATGAAGTACTCATGTTCATGCAATCCCTTACATAAGTTACTTCTCTTAAAGTGTCATAATTTTAGAGAGTAGATCAAATTAATTTTATTCTCTCTCCTTTGCTCCTCTCCTAATATACATTTTTTCTCATGCTGCCAATATGATGGCAGGTTGATACAGGCTGCAAACAGGGCACTCAGGACCTCAAGGTGAGAGGATAAGCCAAGTGAACCTAAAGAATAAATTAATTGCTTCAAAGACAGTAGCAGATTCAAAGCTCCAGGTGAAGTCTAACCACTCCTGGAAGAAAGACAGAGGGACAGTGTCAGGGTGCTTTATTCCATGTGTCTCCAGAAAAAAAAGAAATAATCAATCAAAGAAATAAAACCTCCCAACTATCATTCTTACAGACTAGTGTTGTATATAGCCTTAGCCAAGCTCCAGGGAAATGCTGTTAATCTTGATGTTCTCCTGGTGCAGACTCAATAACTATACAAGTGAATACAAAGGAAGACTTTCTTGGAAATCAAATGCTATCCTCAAACAAAGAGCCTTTTTTTTCTTCTTTTTTGTGCAGGTACATGACTGTTATTAGCACAGATTCTACTAGTGATTCATCTAGCCTGATATTATTTCTCAGAAAATGGTGAATATTCCCAATAAATCGACAAGAAATCCTTGCTAGCATTTTGCCATAACCCATTCATTTCCCCTCACTAGTATTAGTCCTATGCCTCAAAATGGGAGGGTTTATAGTTTTCTATTGAAATTTCTAACTGATAGCAATGCCACTATATAATATTGTTTCATAGTTTCTTGATATTTTAGTGAAAATTTAATCATTCAGAAAATGCTGCATGATTTCAAATTTTATGGTGAAATGATGACATTATCTGACTGTCCTGCTGTCTATGTCTGTGTCTGTAGGAAATTCTTCAATCTGAGCAGCTTCTCAAGGACCAGGATTAGCCAGCTTGACTGAGACTCCTTGTAGTGGAAAACAACAAGTTTTCTTTCCTTTGGCTTGTTTTGTGAAATTCATGTATGAATAAAAACAGACCAAGCTGGACTGTACATTGTACTCCATGCCAGTGACTTTTCTTCTTGCTAAATCAATGTATTGTCCCCAAATGTTACCATTTTTTTGACCAGGTGAAGAGCATGTCATCAGAAGCATCTGAGAAAATGGAGTCTGAATGAGGGTCTGAGTGTGTATCAGTACTCTTGTAGGGACACCTAAGCCCAGTTGTTAAAAACCGTGGTTTATTGCCTTGAACCAATACTTAGTGCAATAGCATGACTACTAAAGTGATGCTGGTGGGGGCTCAGAGGCCACACCAGCCATGCACCTCAGCTGGAATCATTGCAAGCCTCCCTTTGCTGCCTGTGTGAGAGCCAGTGCCTGCCCACAGCCCACGCTGTGTCTGAGTGAGGTGTGCCTTACCCTGCTGCTCACAGCCCCGGCCAGACACGGTCTGTTGTCAGAAGCCACCAGGCACTGCTGAGTGACAGTCCCTTGCTGTTGCAGTCGTCCCACCTGGAGCTGGCCAGAGCCCCACCGACTCTGCCAGCGTGTTTGCACGGAACAATGCTGTCTTTGTTGGGTACTGAGAGCATTTGAACAGCTGCACTTCCATAGGAATATAGCCCACAAATAAAGCTTTGCCTGTATTTAGGCCCAAACAGAATCCCTCCTTCACACCCAATTTCAAGGGTTGAAGATTGAACACAGTATTTACATTTCATATACAGGCAAGATGTCTGGAACCCTTATAAAAACATCATTATTTTTATATTCTGTAGATGCAGAACCACAGGCTCATTATGCCAAAGTGATGCCAAATCAGAGCCTAACACCTACACCTGATTATGAAGCAATAATATTTTTTTGCTAGAAAATATTTGTGTTATATATGGTATTTCCATCATGTCTACAATAGCACCAGTGATCAATTATAAATCTTGCAAAGCTTACTTGCCTCACTTGTCAAGTGGTTTATTATGAAAAGCTCCCTAAAGACTGTCAAGTGACATAAGTTATTCCACATTAAATGGAAAATTGATCTAGTGGCTAAAGAAGCTAATGTTGAGATGTTTTCTGCAGCAGGAATCTTGAATTTCCAGCTAGCTACAGTTTGAAAAGAAATCTAGTGCACTTTATAATGTAACTAAAGTAATCTCTAGTAAAATATTGCAAAGAGGTAGTTTTTCCAAGCAAACAGAAGCGGGAGTAGTTTCTGGATGGACAGCAGGTCACAGGGTGCTTTGCTGAAGCAGCAGAGAGCAGCGCTGTGGGGCAGCCTGTGAGCTTTCCCTGCACCCCAGCACAGGGGTGTCTGTGAGACAGCAGAGCTGAGGAAGCAGCCAAGCCTGCAGAGACTCTGGGACATGCAGGGTCCTGAATGAGCACCTGGAGCCCAGGTTTGGCCCAGACACTGCACCTCCCAGAGACTGGTTGCCCTAGGAATTTGTGAAAGAGCTCAGAAGAGATGTTGTCTGATACCTAATTGCACAAAAACATTTCTGGTACAGCAATCACCTCAGCCTTCTACTACATTTTGGATAATCTTGCTCTCCTGGATGAACTGGAATATTTGAACAAACAATTGATGAATGTGTGTGAAGGCTTCACTGCCTTGGGTGGCTTAGCATTAATCAGGTGGAACCAAAGCAGCAAAGGGTAGTCAGATTGTAGACTGACCTGATTCTGACTGCATCACAGCTGGTCTGGTATGTGCTGCATTTTGGCTTCAGTCTTTCACCTAATAAATGTAAATAGGCTTTATTGTTGTCAGTATAGTGACAGTACAAGGTAGTAAAGTCTTTGCAGAGAGCAGAGCAGACTCAATGACATCAATTCTGTCATTGGTCATACAGGACATTTAACACCTCCTCTATCACAGTGTAGCAAACTGAAAGAAACTAAAGAAATTTTTCACGATCAGTTGGAAACCCAGGAAAATCCAACCTTTGCCAAAAATCCAGCAGTCACCCATGCATATTCCATGCATGTGTCCAGCAGTTAGTCATTCAGTTCTAAAGGATATGACAAAAATGAGTGGGATATTACAGGCAAAGCTTCTCAGATTTTATTGATTTATTACTATACACATATGCATGGACTGAAATAGGAATCCAAGAGAAGGAAGATATGTTGCCATTGTTTTCTTTCTTTACAAAAAAATGCTTATACATCCACATTTGATTTGACAGCATGACTTATCAGGGTGTGCAGGTTTCCTTCAGTGGCAGAGGTGTCACAGGGAGGCTCTTGGCACAATGTACAAACATGGACTCTGTCTGGTCTTACTGTACATTTCTTGTTCCTTCCTTTGTGTCTCCCACCTGCACCTGTCAGCTGTGACCCCACACAGCAATCCTGTTTCAGCCAAAGATTATCTGAGTGTTGTTTTGGAATAAGGGGAGCCTGAGACCTCAGTCCTGGTGGATCACTTCTTAGGATGGCCCTGAACATGTTAGTGATATCCCTCATTTGCTGTTGTCCTGGAAGAAGTCCTACTTTCCTAGTTTGTCATCTGACTAAGGAGCTGTACACTCATCAGCAGCTTCCAGATGAGTGTGTAAAACCTCCCTGAACAACAGTGTTTCTTCTTCATTCAGGCAGGAGCACCCATGTCCCCTACAGCTACAGCTACCATCCAGAGAGCACAGTGCACATACAGAAACACAGAGTGGAAAATGTGCTAGACAGTTAATCAAGTACCATATAATGCTTATGGGGCTTATTCTTAGTTCTTCAAATCAAAACCCAGAGAAGCCACCAAGTCCATCCCACATGGCCTTTGAGAGTTATGCCCCTTTCAACAGTGAGAAAAATGCAAAACCTCTGAAGCAATGTGAAGTGAACAGGGATAGTCAACTTCAATGAGAGCTTCCTTTTCTGGAGGGGGCAACAGAACAAGGTCCAGCAGGCAAATGTAGAAACTCAGGGAATCCCAGACAGCTCAGAAATCACCACTGATGTGTTGGTATGAAGTATTTCCTGTGCAGTGAGTTCTGCCCTTGTAAAGGAGATATAGAAACAGCAAGCAGAAACAATGAAGAGGGAAATTTAATTTAGTAGTATTTCACTCCTACATAGGAGGCTTGCAGATTACTACGCCGAGCTTGTGAAAAGCAGGGTGAGGAATCAAGGAATGTGAGAGTTGGAATGCAGTGCCAATTGGAGCTGCTTATTTATTTCTCTCCATATCACTCTGCCTCCTAAGATATCACATAAACAGGTTAAAGGCTTAGATTTTGGAAAAAAAAAAAAAAAAAAAGAGCATCCACATGATGCAAATATGGCACCTTTTTTTGTCTGGATGTCGTTTTTGCTGAGGAGATTGCCAAAGGCTGTAGATGGCCTGGGCAGGTTTTTGCAAAAGAAAAGAATATTCACACTAGGGGATGGGAGGCCACTCTCTATCCAAACTCTGCAAACCAGATGCTGTGAAAAAGCAAGTGGGAAGTTTTATCCTTCCTTTTCCATGTTAAGAGGTCCATTGCAGATTATTTGATAATAGCTGTTTTGATATGATAAATTCTTTCTGCTTGAAAGAGTGACACTTCTCCAAAGTGTGTAAAGCTAGGCATTGTCATGGTAAGTTACTCTTTCAAGTAATTGCTCTCTTTGTAAGAGGTCATTCTATGCGTTTTTAATAGATTAACTTGAAACTATATAAAAAAGGCAACTGTGTTAATTTTAAATAAGTGACTTCTGTGGTTTATGAAGTTTTATTACTTTCTTTGATATGCAGATTTGTATTAGCTGAGCATGAAATAAAAGACCATGGTGGCTGTACATGAGAGATAAGTAGGAGCATTCACATATTCATGCTTCAGCTCCCTTTTTGGGGTAGGTTTTGTATTTACATTACTATGGACGCTGTCTGAGGGGTGAGATTGTCACCTGTGTTTTAGGCACAGCAAGAGAAGCATGTTAAAGGATTACTTTACTTCTGCTAATTTCTTTCTTAGCTTTGCTTTTTAGGCAAACAGCCTAGCAAGAACCTCTTTTCAAATCAGATAATTTTAAGAGAGAAAATGTGAGGCTTTGCAAGACTGCCTTACTTACAACAGTTTTATCTTTTGAGCATCCTTTGGTCCTTGCAACTATCCCAAATTAATTTACATTTTGTGTACCTAATCAGAATACATGATGGCAGCAGCGACATTTTACATCCACTTGGTTTAAGAGTAACTAAACATGCAATACTAGGGCAATGAAGAGTGAAAGTCCTAATTTTAACTTCATTCAACTAGTACTTTAGATCCAAGCAATCCATTTTCCAACCTATGCAATTAACTTTGCTCTCATACATTAGCAGAACAGAGTAGCATAGGAATGCATAAGTAAAAAAAAAAAAAAAAATCTATTTTTCCTTGAATTTTAAACAAAGACACCTCAAGTCTGGTGCTTCAAATTTCATTGATTATAATTACTGAGAAGACCTTAAAATTGAAGATGCTGATTCTTAAATGTTGTTACATCCAAGAGTCATGCTATACAAATGCCTTCTTCCTCTTCCATTTTTTTCTTTGAGAAAAATCCCAGAAAAAGTGAAAAACTCAAATGAAGCATTTGAAAATTTTACTGACCCAATATAGGAATTTATTCTAATAACTACATTAGTATTCTCCCAAATGGCATTGGATGTAAGCAGGAA
Source organism: Melospiza georgiana (assembly GCF_028018845.1). NCBI lineage: Eukaryota > Metazoa > Chordata > Aves > Passeriformes > Passerellidae > Melospiza > Melospiza georgiana. The sequence continues at coordinate 19,605,953 of NC_080431.1, forward strand.
CTGTAGACTTTATGCATTCCATTCAGCTATTCTCTCTTTTTCTTCCATTAAACTGCATTTACAGAGGGATCAAGAAATACCACAGAAAACCCTTTAATGAAGTTCTAACATAATACCCTCTTGAAAGCAGATGTGGTCCTAATTTTTAGAAATGCCCCAGAAATCTGCCTCAGAGCCACGACAATATTTTTTTAACCTATATATTGAAGGAACCCAAACTAAATCCACTTACTGCTCTAAACACAAACTCCTATTTTAAGTCCTGCAGAAGAGAGATAGCCTATAAAAAAGAGGATCTAAATGACAAGTGAAGCAACCCAAAATAATGTTGCTCTTGGGCATACAGCTCTCTATAGCAGAAGCAGGCAAGGCCCCAGGCTTCTCTAACCTCCCTCCCCATGTCTACCTAATTGTGGGAGGATAGAATGAAGGAGAATAGTGCACAAAGTATCTCACCCTTGAGGAGTAGCAGCTCTACTGATCACCAGTTAGGAACAGTCCTGCCCTTAACAGGCCACAGCTGTGTCCAACGAGGATGAGTGCTGAAAAAGAGTGGGTTGTGCTGTGAAGAGATTTGGAGTTTGTTGGCTGCGCTGGGAAGGAGGAGTCAGTGCTGTGAGGAGCAGCCCATGAGAAATCACCAAGAAGGTATTAAGTTTTGCAATATGATAACACCTAATAACCTCCCATGACAAAACACTGATTGGGCCACGAGATCTTCATTTGGTTACAGAGTTCTGTGGCAGCTGCACTGACACTGTATGACAATTTCACTTCACATTTGCATGAAGGATGTCAGAGACCTAGAAGCAACCCTTATGGAAAAGTCTTATTCCAGCAAAACTTCTGTTGTAAGAGCTTATTTCTCTGCAGAACTATAATTTGTTAGCTATTATTTCTTTTATGCTTCACCATAGCTTTAAAGTAAACAAAGGGATGTTTTGAACAACATAGAACCCCCCAAAATCAAACCAGCAAACACACACAACCACTCTGCATCTTTTACAACCAAAAAATGAGCAAGATGAGCTGCAGGTTTGCTGCCATTTCTTAGCTACAACTGATCATTGAAATACAATAGTAACTTGTGTAAATACTGAGGCAGACTTACACACCATGAAAGTGCAGCTCTTTTTTCATGAAATCATCTGACACCATGACTGAACCCCAGTGAATCCAAATGTGCTTTCCAAACTGTTTGGGAACAGAGACTAAGGAATTTGGCTACTCACACAAAAAGCCTTTGAGGCAGGAAAGATGTGAAACAATGTGAGGCAGACTTGCTATGTGGAGGAGGACAGTTCATTAAAGGTTTGAGGGCTGATAAATGAGATAGGAAAAAGGATGTGTAAATATGAGAGAGATAAGGATATTCCTCTAAAGAATGAGATTTTGGGAGAGGAGGAAGATGGAGCATCAGATATCTTTTAAAAATATCATTTCAAGACCTTTAAAAAAACCCCTAAGTATTTTTTTGTCACTAAGCTCTGAGGAGCAGATCAGATGTCTCATATCTGAACACTTATTCCAGATAGCAGAAACAGTAAAATTTAATGAAAATGTCTTATTAAAAATATTTCACATGGCAAACTATAAAATTAAGGATGTATTGTATTTCTATTATGTATAGCATACTTAGATTAGGCTATTTAACAGCAGCTTCTTGTGCGATAAGCATATTTTAGGGGCCTGAAGTTTTTTTGTAATTACTTGCATGCACACTGGTTCCTCTCTAATGAAAATAGGAAATACAATGAGAGTGGATGAATACATTACTACCAATATGGGAATAAAAAGCCAATCTACTTTTGTTGGGATGAACACCTAATAGGTTAAAATAATTACTGTGTTATTTTTCCAGTGTTGCATGTGGTTCTTTAAGTATTCCCCTGCTCTTGTTTCACCATTTATGTGGAGTGCTGACAGTATCCTTCCATCTCATGTCTGTGAAACAAATCTTCCTTGCCCAGGCTGACTTGTTCCTGTTATCCTGAAGCTTTAGCTGACAGCTCACTACTATTCAATATCTGAATATTCTGAAAGACCAATATTCTGCCAGTTCCAGAAATGAAACAGCATCAGCTCAAATGCCTGATGTTTCATGTGCTGCTTCACTAAAGCCACAGCAGCAGAAATGTGTGTGTGTGGCTGTGAACAGCCAGTGGCTCATTAAGTTGATTAAGCAAATGATCACCTCATTTCTTGTGGGGAAGTTTCATTTGGCCAAATCCTTGTCTTGGGCACAGCTTTGTTCCCTGAGGAAAAGGTCTCATAACCTTTGCGTGCCTTTTGCCATGTTCCCTTCTCAGTGATTTGGGATAACTCAGTGAGTCAAGTTCAGTGTATTTGGCCCACATGCATCTCAGAACACCAAAACTAGAACCATATCAAATCACGTAGCAGAGTATGTGCTAGAAATGCCCAAGACTAGGAAAGCAGTGAGGCTTGCATTTTGTAATTCAGGTTCAGCACCAGACATACTGAGCTGAAGCAACACAATATTATGAAACTAATCACAAATTTGTATGTATATGAAAAGTCAATAGCTTTTTGTCATGTTGCTGTGAGAGAGTATGATAGAATTATTTGAAACAAATACTTGATGTCCCAGTAAAGAAGCTGTGTTATGACCATAATAGCTTATGTCACTATAGGTTGTTAAATATAATATTTATAAATATTATAAAGGGGCAACTTTACTGCATACTCCCTCGCTGTAACTTATGGGAATAATGACTATCCTCATTACAATAATACATAATACTATTTCCTTTGTGCTTCACATATTAGTCAGGAACCATAGGATGGATCTCTTCCCCGCCAGAGTTTGCTGTGTTCACTTGGCAGAGTGGCACAATTGTATATTGTTACTCTGGGGCAAATGCCAAGAAAGTGTTCCATGGCAGAAGGTAGGGAGCAGAGGAGAGGGTAACCCCTTTGGACATCCAGAAGTTCCACCAGACTCCATGCTGGTTTTCTCCTGAAGGTTGAAGTTCACAGCAGAGCACTAAATTTTACTCTAGTGCTGGGTCCCCAGGTCCTGCTGCAACTGGAGACAACAGAGGAGCATTGCTTGCTTTCAAACATAAATATGTTCCAGGTGTCATTCCAGCTGAAGGAAAGAGTAATAGCTGATAAAGCCATTCCAACTGTTTTCAAGGCACAAGTGTGCACAGCCCACTGCATCCTGCAACATCTTCAAGCAGCCATGGCGAAGCAAGCAAAGCTTGGAACTTGCTGAGACTGGTCAGTTGTTCTTAGCTAAACTTTGACATGGCTGGAGCCTATGGATGGGTTTTCAGTGAATTACTGCTAATGGCATTTATTGCCAGCATTGAGAGTAATTTACCCACTGTAATCAGAGCAGCCAGCTAAGAACTTCTCAGTCATTCTGAGTTCTCACTTTGCCAGTTGACTAAAATATTTTATGCTACCATAAGTCACAAAGCCACAGGAAACAGCTTGTAAATTTAGACAGAGCCTGGGATCTTGAGAAGTTACACCCTGCTTGTGTCTAATTTATCGTCACTGTTTACATTTGTGCCAAGACTGGGGCTTTCCCGCTGATCAAGATTTTAAAATATATAGTAATAAAATGTTCTCCTGGAATGGGCCATCAGATTACATTCTGCTTAGTAGAGATATTAGTGGTACTTTCATTACAGGAGAAAGTAGATCTTCCTGTCTGCAAGGCTGGCAGATTTTGCTTGGTTCATTTAACTTGCTACCTGCAGGACTTGCTGAAATTCTCACCCATGTCTGTGCTCACTGAACTGCAGGACACATTTACAGATATGGTGGTGTCAGAGCCTTGTTCAGGACACATGAATAGGCTGTTATCAAGAGAGGGGTCTGGTTCCCCACTTCCCCTGTGGAAGATCCAGCTGTCTCACTTGAACCGAAACTGTAAAAACATCCTTCTATGTGTCAAGCTATAATATCAGTGACAATTAGTCTTCACTGAAAAACAGGAGAGAAGGGTAACACTGAAAAGCAAAATAATCTCAAGTTAGAACCTCTTTGTGTTTAAAAGGGCAGAAAGGACAGTCTAGCTAGTGATGCATTTATATTAGGGATGCCCAAAGGAAGGGACAAAGAGGGCGGGGGTGCCTTTGTTAACATACCAACCAGCTCTTTATTAATTCATGCCAGAAGCAGAGTCTGTGCTCCCTCCACAAAGTTCTTGTAACAAAAAGCATTTTAGAAGCTAAATGTTTTCTGGAAATCAATTTAAGATGGCCACTCTGCTTAATCAGCATGAAGTTCAGTTCTGCATCAGATTACTAAAGCATACCATTACCCCCAAGGGCTTAAAATTCCTGTAGTTTCATATCAGTCATTTTGCCATGAGCGCTGCAATTCCCATAACATGATCCAGGTCTTGGAAATAAGGATAGGAACACTTAAAGTATCAACATTAACTTGTCTGACACAGGCTACACTGATAAAATATATATTTCCAGATGTTTGGCTTCAGAGCATTATTCAAACTGACATATTGCAAAGACTTATCTTTATCCAGCCTATATGATACAACCTGGTCAGACACAACAAAAAATGAAATATTTTCTCTTTAAATAAAATGGAAGGTTATTGAAAGCTACAAGTGGAAGTGTGTCCAGTTTTGATAGTGATTCACTCACCCCCTGGCTGGTTAGCCAGCAGTGTGTCAGAGGGAAGTGAGTGACTGGACATGGAGCAGCCCTAGATGCCAGTGCCCATGGCCTTGGAAGGACTCAGAGGAGGCCAGCCAAGGGAGCTGCTGTTCCCAAAGCTACATGGGGTACAGTCCTTTCTCTCCCAGATATTTTTTATGTTTAAACTGCAAAAATTTTTGTTCAAATGGAATAAAACCAAAACATGCATTTCTTCCTAAAAATGAAGTTATTCTCAGCTCAAGTCTTAACATATAAATTCCTGCTCTGTCTGTCTGTAGGCAAGTAAGAATTACTGTGTTTGAATAGCTGAAATGGTCTCAGGAAAAATGTGAGTGCTGCGTTTTAGGGAGGTGTAATAATTTTGATTAGCTCAGTGAACTATGCTGGACAATACAAATACATTTTGGGCAAAATCCTTTCCACAGATATGAAACACAAATGTGTCTAAGACTCTGACTAATAAACTGCTTATATATTTTTTATCTAAAAAAAGCTACTTCCTTATAGCTCTGTGTCCTTCCACGTAATATTTGTGGGTGCTTTTGGTAAGAAGAAATGGTAACATGGCCCTTGTGTATACCTGGGATCAGATCCTGGATAATTTCCCAAAAAGAAACAGATAGAGAGTACTTTGTTCTGAATTTGCATGCTGTGGCATAGAATTATTTCCTTTCAAGAGTTTAAATGTGAATTTAAGGAACTGCCAGTGACACTGGATGTTCTGCTTCAGGGTTACAGTGGCTTTACACTGGCCTGACTCTGCTTTGGCATATTCTTTAACATCTTGATACATGCTGGAAAGGCCCTTTGTCCTGCCCCTGTTAGTGTCTCTCCTGACCCCATGAGAGCAGGCCATATACTGGTGTACAGTCTGGAGGGTCCTTGGCCCACTGGGAAGGCTGAGAAATGGGCTGGGGATGCAGAGGTTGAGGTATCTGGTTAAGGTGTTCCACTACTCCAGTTTGTACATTCCTGCAAATCCTTAGGGAAGGAATGCTTTGCTGTCAGCCAAAATCGCTCTTAATTTCAGCCAAGTTATGGTAGAATGGTGGGGGAGAGTGTGGAAAAGGTGGATTTATTTAAGCAAAATTGACAACAGGGCTGCCAATGTTTATAAAAGACATAGATCAAGAAATGAAAGAAAAGAACTTGCTGACTCTATTTAATTTAAACCAAGGGTTTTTTCTCACCTCTCTGCTCCTTGGTTTGCTGTAGACATTCCTAGGTCTACCTGCTTAGAGATTTTGTCTCTGCATTTCTTCTGTCTCAGATTGCATTTGCCACAGAGAAAAGTATTTCCTGATAGGACAATTTTGCTTTCCTAGCTAATCTAACTTTCAGATTCCACCAAATTAATCTTTTTCTTCATAATACATCTCCCTTCTTTTGCAAAAGATATAGTCTTGCTGCTCCCTTTCTAACTGAAATAAACAATGTTATTTTATAGTCAGTCTGCTAAACCAGCTGTTATCTTCTTGATTTTAATTAACCCTTGTGTGACAGTGTTATCAATGCTATTATTGACCAAAGCATAAGTTCCAGATGAAAGCTTGAGGGATCTACCAGAGTTAGATCAGTAGCCAGGATAGTGACAAATGTACGTGGCAGTAGAAGGGAGCTCATATTGAAAGGAAATGGTAACACTTTTCATCCAGATTTTCTTTTAATTTTCCATCTAAATAGAGTGGAAAAAGTATGTTTTGAGAGATGAGGAAAACATTGGCCCCATGAGGAAAAGCAATATAAAAACAGATAATTAGAAGCTACTGCATGTATCAGGGTTTGAAAACAGTCTGTGAGTCAGTGCTGTCTCCACATTTTACATCTTATGCAGTTTTGGTCATTCCTGTTGCTAAAGGGTAAAACTATAATCCAGATGGAGTAATGAAGTGATTACTGACATAAAAGGTTTCTATGTTATATTAGGAAGAAAGCTAAAACCCCATATTTTCAATACTTTTGTTCAAAAAAGGTAATATTTTAACAGATACTGCTTATGATTTTTTTTGTTGCTGGCTAGCTACTGTTATGACTAGTCTAGAGAGGAAATGTATAAGGTGATATTAAACTGTCATCTAAAACGAATGGACAGATATGTGTTGGATGCTGCAGATAAAAATTTTAAAAAATCAATTGGAAAAGGAAACATTTAAAAACTAACATTTAAAACCAGAGTACATAATTCAGTTCTGTAACCACAAGACAAATATCACTCAAGAGAAACACTTTGCAGAAGGTTAGAAAGGATTAGACACAGATAGGTGATCAAGATGAATATCATTCAGTTACACATGTTAAAATCAAATTTATAAGGTAAAAAAGCCATTTGCAGGCAAATAGCTCCCTGAAGTGAAAAAGAAACTTTCCTTTAGCCATATCACAATGCAATAGCTCATTTTAGGTGGTTTTCACCTTTGCTTGAAGCCCTTGCCCTCAGCTGCTGGCAGGCACAGGATATTGATCAGTAATGACTGGTAGCTGAGGGCAGGATGGAGGGGATCTTTTCACAAAGGTTTCCTGCCCTTTTTCCTTGCATGCACTTCTTTCACCTTTTACTCCCCCCACAGTTTTCATTTCATGTCCCCACTTTTTCTACTTCCTATTTCTCCTGCACTTCTGCCTTTAACCAATTTCTCCCAGTTGTACCTCTCCCTGCACTTCTTGTCCCTGTGACCTTTTCATGCTGTTTGTTTGGCCTAGACACAGAATCATAACATGGTTGTGTTGAAAGGTACCTTAAAGGCCACCTAGTTCCAGCCTTCCTGCTACTGGCTGGGACATCTGCCACTATAGCAGGTTGCTCAAAGCCCCATCCAACCTGGTCTTGAACACTTCCAAGGAGTTGAACTGCATGACCTTGTAGGCGGATGTGGCCTTCAAACAGGGGCTGGGATTGACTTCTGATCACAGCAGCCTGTGACATCTCCAGGACTGTGGTCTCTGTGCTATGTCCTGGTTCTGAGATGGACCCATCTGAAGATCACCCAGTCTATTCTAGACTGGTTCCCATGTGCATTGGTTTTGCACAGCCTGGTTTTTGGTAGCAGGGGGGGCGGGCACAAAGATGGTTCCTGTGAGGAGCTGCTGGAAGCTTCCACCATACCTAGCAGAGCCAATCTGATGGCTGTGAAAATGGACATGCTGTTGGCCAAAACTGGGCCAATGAGAGAGGTTCGTAATGCCTCTGTGATTACATATTTAAGAAGAAAATCAAAACAAAGGACACATGGTCTTGCTTTTAGTCAGAGGAGAGGAGGAAGTGGGGACATGTGAGGGAATACAACATGGCGGCACCAAGGTCAGTAGAGAGGGAGGGGAGGAGGGGCTCCAGGTGCTGGAGCTGAGATTCCTCACTGTGGTGCAGATCATAGTGAAGCATCTGTGCCCCTGCAGCCTGTGGGAATCCATGGGGGATGCAGAGATCCACCCACAGCCTGTGGGAGAGGGGCCCACATAGGTGCAGGTGGATGCCTGCTGTGAGGAGGCTGTGACCCAGTGGGAGTCCTGGTGGAGAGAGGGGACCTTTGCTTCCAGGCTGGAGCAGCCTGTCCTTGAAGGAGTGCACCCCATGGAAGAGAGGCCCACGCCACAGCAGGTTTTTGGGACTGTGTGCCCGTGGGGGGAGCTCACACTGCAGCAGGCGTGGTTTGGCTGCTGCTCGAGAGAGGGGACCCAGGCTGGGGCAGTTCACGGAGAGCTGTCTCCTGTGGGAGGGACCCCACGGTGTCACAGGGGAAGGACTCCTCTCTCCCAGAGCTGCAGAAGAAAATCTCAGTGATTAACTGACCAAACCCCCATGCCCTGTCTTCCTGTGCTGTCAGTGGGAAGGAGGGAGGGGCTGGAGCAAAAAGGTGTTTTTAAGGGCTTGTTTTGATTCTCATTAGCCTCCTCTGATTCTGTTAGTAATAAATTCACTTTGCAACTTTTAGCTGAGCCTGTTTTGCCCTTGAAATGTTTTCTCCTGCTCCTTATCTCTACCCTTCATTGATTTTTTCTCTCCTCTGCCCAGCTGTGGCAGGAGAGGGTGAGTGAGTGACTCTCCTGGGTGCCTGGTGTTGGGCCAGTGTCAAACCACCACACCATGCCTGAAAGCCAGGCAGCCCATTCTGCATCGTGAAAGCCTCCTTCCTAATGATTTGGTAACACCGAGCAAGCTTGACTCAGAGCACTGAATAAAAGATATTAAGATCTTTGCTGTAGTTGGATAAATCAATCAATAGATTGATTTTAGAAAAGTCCACCTTTGCCTGACATAATTATTTTGCTGCTTTGAGACATTGGTATGTGCATCCTGTGAATGCTGAAAAGGAAATTAATCCAGTCAACACAGAGTAGTTTATTTTTCCTCTTTTTTTTTTTTTTTTTTTTTTTTTTTTTTTTTTTTTTTGACCATCTTCCATGTATGTGCAGGTACAACTAAGTAAAAATGTCCAAGCAGCTACATGGCAGGAACACCTGGTCAGGATGACTTTGTCTCACTGTTCAACTGTATGAAGTGAAGCGATACAGAGTCCCCAGGCAAGTGCAAAGAAGAGTCCCTTTATTGCAAAAACCAGGCCTTTTCAAGCAGTTAGCCCATTATCAGCTACATTCCATTTAAGTATAACAAATAAAATTCACCCAACCACCATAAACCATGATGGAGCATGTAATGGTTATATAACTTGTTTTTCTATGTCCAATTCAGCTCAGTTCTTTACCCACAGCCCTTTTCTCCTTAGCTGAAGTAACAGGCCTGAGCCATGATTTTGCAAGGATGACAAGGCCCTTATTTTATAAGACTTTATTTGAGCCATGATTTTGCAAGGGTTACAAGGCCCTTATTTTATAAAACTTTATTCACATGCAACATTCAACTTCTACTCTTAAAGAAAATTAGGGCATTATGAATTTTCCATTTGCAGTTCATGCGGATCAAATGGATCCTCATCCAGCATCATCCCCACAGAAAGCATGCAGAAACTACTTAGATGATTACTACATTCACTGCTTCCTGGTGTTTAAAAGGTGACTCAGCTGATGATGTCAAACTCTGTTGTCTTTTCATGAACTGCCACTTAGTGGCCCAAATAATTTCACAAATATGTAGTCTTTTTCAAACAGCAGCCCTCTTTATATTAATTTCATTTCCTTGACATTCAGCTTCAAAGCAAAATCACAATTTTATTGTCATTTCCTCCCCAAAGGTAAAGCCTGTGAAGATCCAGAAGAAGAGAGAGATTTGAGGCAGTATACCCATCTTTTACTGATGGCGTAGCTCATGTCGTGGCTGCAGTAACGTTTATTCTTTTAAAATAAACGTTACTGAAAAGTTTATTCTTTTAAAATCTGTGCAATTACCAGATAGTGTTTAAGTATTATACTGTGGAGGTGCATAGATAGTATCACACACAGCACATTCCATGCTGTAAATACTCCTAAACAATAATCATACAGAGGCATGCACTCTCTTTTCTGTTTGGTCCCAATGAGCCAATTTACAAGAAGAGCATTTCTTCATCCAAAAGGTCCAAGACCTCAAATTATTTGCATAAATTTACTTTGTCCAGTCTTGACAGGTTTTAAAGATTAAATTAAATCCAGACAGTTTCCAGACAGGTAAGAAGGTAGATTCCTCACCCACAGGAATTACAATCAAAGGATGGACAGATGGACAAAAAGCTAGTGAGGGGAAGCCAGGAGACATGAAGTTCAGCACAAATTCAAAAGGTGAAATAAGGAATTGCTTTTAACCCAATCATTTCCCAAACAGAGTGGGAAATGTATCAGAGTGATGTTCATTGTCTTGACTGCTTTTTTTGCCTGCCTTCCTTCTCCTCTTTTTTTCTTGATTTTTGTTGGCATCTGTTTCCTTTTCTTTGTCTGGTGCATAGCTTATCCTCATGTGTGCAAGAGTAGGTGTTTAAGACAATTGCTCAAGCTTGAAAGGAATTCCTCTCTGCAATCACTGACTATCTAAGAAGGATTTTCCTCCTGCACAATAATTATCATCCACCTATGACCTCTTTTTGGTAAACTCTTGGTTGTCTCATTATTGCTTTAAAAAAATGGTGCTTGGAATAAGAATGTGTTCCATTAAGCAGGCAAGTCTAAGCAAGTGTCTAATGCCAGTGCCTATGAAGTTCATCAGAGGAATGCAGATTGATTTTCTTTAAATAGACCAGACAAAGGGCAGAGCATTAGGCTTGTCTAAACAATATGCAAGTCAGCATGGGGCTATGTGTTTTCAAGGAGAGCAAAAATGGATTCATTCCAACAGCAGAATATTGCACCAAGAACAGCCTAAGTATAGAAATTTATTCTGAAACTTTTAAAGGCATATTTTCCATTGGATTTAAGAGGAAATATTCCCATCCTTCATGAGCAGATACTTCTACTTTTAAAATTATGGCATTAGCACCTGAATGCAGTTTATTTTTATCAGTGTACCTGAGAGTTTCATAAGAGTTGCTGAATGATTGCTCAGAAAGGGATGTAAAGGGGACCTGAATTGAAAAAATAATTTTGGTCCCTAGAACTAGAGTATTAATATATTTTAGAGCTCAAATATTTGTTCATGGAATCATAGAATCACAAAATCATAGAATATGCTGAGTTGGAAAGAATCCATCAGGATTATTTAGTCCAAATCCTGGCCCTGCACAGGAGACCCCAAGAATCACACTCTGTGCCTGGGGGTTTTGTCCAAATGCTTCTTGAACTCAGACAGGCTTGATGCTGTGATCACTTGTCTTGGGATCCTGTTTCCATGCAGTAACCACCCTCTGGGGGGAAGTTAATTTTCCTGGTATCCCACCTAAACCTTTCCTGACTCAGTTTCATGCTGCTTTCTTGAGTCTTGTCACCGGTCACGAGTGTGAAGAGATCAGTGCCTGCCCCTCTGCCTGCCCTTGTGAGGATGTTGAAGATAGCAATGAGATGTCTCCTCAATCTCTTCTTCTCCAGGCTGAAGGAACCAAGTGTTAAACACCTAGCACAATTTTCAGGAAGCTGAAATTTGTCTAAGATAGCAGACTTTGGGTTCTTACCTGCTGAAGGAAAGAAAAGACCAGAATCCCTGTGGTCCAGTAAGGCCTGCCCCAAACAATTTTGCATCAGAGCAGCATCCAGCAAAATGGAATTTCATATTGCATAGGAAAGGATCCATAATTTGTTTCAGTATGTAAAACTGCTGTCAAACAATCCTAACCATAATTGACAAGATTCCCTCATCTGCCTGGCTTTTCCAGCTGTCTGGCTTCAGAGCTGCTAAGAAGCTCAGTGTCTGGCAGCCTTTACCTGCCTTGATTTTATTCCCAGGCTTTGAGGTTGCCAGGCTTCCTGCTGCAGAGCTGGGCCCCAACTATCAGGACGAGCTGGCAGAAGATCAGTCAGGAAATATTCAGGAGAAGTCCCTTTCCACTGTCAAGTGAATTAAGGTTTTCTTTTCCTTATTTGATCTGCATCAGCAGGACAGGAAAATTTGGATGATCGGTTCTGAGCAAAGAGCAACAACCACTCTGATCAAACCCATGTGTTTGTTCAAGGATATCTGCTGGAGACAGGAGTTGTATTTTTAACAATAATGTTGGTTCTTGCATTTGAGTTATGGTTCAGGACAGGTAGTGCCAGTACATCTTGAAGAGATGTTTGCATTGGCAGGAAAGTAAGGGGGCCTGAGGCTCTGTTCCCCTCTCCTTCACCAACATCCAAACACTGCTAATGGCAGCCACTCTGGACAATAGGGAAAATCAAATCCAAGGCTGCACAGATAAATCTCCTTCCCCTCCCCTGCCCCCCCTCCCTCCACTAAATAATAAAGAGCTCCAGCTCTCATGTAATTGTAATGGAGAAGCACACTTGGATTATTCTGAAGCTTTTGGGGACAAATTTTCTTATGTATATTTTCAATCACTTATTCAACTTCTTTGCTGTTCTTGGCATAACTCGCAGAACTAATATTTCATGAATGCTTGAAATTGCATCAGCTGTAACCACAGGGTCAGAGCCTATGCTGGTGCAGATTGCCTCAGCTTTCTTGAGCTGCCTGGAGGCAAGTCAGTGTCTGCACTTGAGCAAGCACCCCACGGTGAGTACTCAGAGCACACAGAGGGGGCAGTCCCTTCCAGTCACAGAGGCAGGGAGGAGCAAAGGGCATCTCCAGCCTAATAGCAGCCTTAGCACCTTTATTTACTGTGCAGCCTGGCAGCAGGAGAGGAAGGATAGGGGAGCCTTAATTGAGGGTTTTCCATGTAATGTGCAGCCCCTTGCAGGACAGGGGTGGTAAGCATGGAACAGCAGCAGCATAAGTGACACCTTTGGGGAAGTCTTTGCTGTCTAACTGAGAGGTGTCTGTGGATTCCTGCTGGCACTGCACAGCCCTTCACAATGCTGCTGCCAATTGTGCTGTGACTCTCTGCTTAGAGACAGTTTTTAAGTGTTCTGTCACAGACATAATTTATGAAAAATCCTTTTGCTAGGCTTTTTTCCCTGAGAGGCCTCAGAAATGAAATGTAAACAATAATTATCTGCTGTTGTGGAATGCAACAGGTGGATCTGTGATTGGTCTCATGTGATTGTTTTTAATTAATGGCCAATCACAGTCCAGCTGTCTCAGACTCTCTGGTGAGTCACAAGATTTTATTATCATTCCTTTCCATTCCTTGCTAGTCTTCTGATGAAATCCTTTCTTCTATTCTTTTAGTATAGTTTTAATATATAATTTTCTTTTAAGATTATATATATCATAAAATAATAAATCAATCTTCTGAAACATGGAGTCAAGATTCTCATCTCTTCCCTCGTCCTGGGACCCCTGCAAACACCACCACAGTGTGCTGATGAGATTTTCTCCAGGTAGGTCTTTAACCCAGAGATGTGTTGGTTATCTCTGTATTATTGAAGTCAGTCACATACCTCCTTCTTGGCACAGACTAAACACCCCATGGAAGTCAAAGGATCAGAAGATAAGGGCTCAGTGGGCACTGTAGACTCTCAAATGCTTGCTGACTCATTTCAAACAAACCACCTTGTGCTATGTCAGGAGATAATTCAGGGTCTATATCTGTAAGTTACATGCACTACCATTTTGGTGTAGAGACAAGATGTAGATCAGAAACTGGTGCTAAATGCAGGATGGAAGTTTAAATAAAGCCTGCTTTTCAGAATGAAGCTCATCCCTGGCTCTTCAGCTGGTTTTCAGAATACTCATGATTTTGGAAAGTGTGCTCTGGTTGCACAGAGTCCAAATCAGGACTGCCATGGTTATCTAGCTCGCACAACCCATGCAAATGAATTGCCCTTGACACTGAGTTTATTTTCAGCTGTTTAATCAGCTCATGATTTCAGAGGCTGCTTTGAGAAGACAAACATCTCTCAAACATATATCCCTTCAATTCTCCATAAGCCTCAAAGACTGAGTTGTAGAGAGAAGGAAAAGAGAGTTTTGTTAAAAGGAACTTTACAAATAATTTATAAGAAATCCAAACCAGCATGGCTGATATTTTGCCCTCAACCAGGACACAGACACCAGCTGTGAGACCAATCCCAAAGATAATTTTTTTGGGTACCATCATCACAGAAAGAAAGTGGCATTTCACCATCCCTGCACAGGATTGGAGGTGCCACATGGACACCTGATGGAGGGATGCTTCCAGTCCTGCTTGACTCCAGTAAGGGCTCACAAGCTAGACTTTTTCAGTGACTTTTACTCTGGAGTAACTCACCAGCTTCCAAAGTGATCTGCTGCATTTAGGAAAGCCTATTGATATTCCTGTGCGTGGTGTGTGAGTCCTAAAGGTGGTAATTTTCTCAGTGTTTGTTGTTCCAAAAAGTATAAAATAAGAACTACACAGCTGGAGGATCCTTTTCCATCTTTTACACTTGACAAATTCACTATTCTATATTTCCCTTATCACAGCCAGTTGCATCAAAATTGAAAATAATATATAGTGATCTGAAGGTGCAGAAAAAGACATATTTAGATACCCACAGAAGGGGGTAGAAATGATTATAAAGAATGTGCTTTCCCTACCTTTGAATTTTATCTATTCTGAAATCGAACGTTACAAGGGTAGAACTCAGTCTAGAATAACATACAATTTAGAAAAAAATTTTCTCTTTTCTTTTCTTTTCTTTTCTTTTCTTTTCTTTTCTTTTCTTTTCTTTTCTTTTCTTTTCTTTTCTTTTCTTTTCTTTTCTTTTCTTTTCTTTTCTTTTCTTTTCTTTTCCTCTTTCTTCTCCTCTTTTTTTTTTCTTCCTTTTCTTTTCTCTATTCTTTTCTTCCCTTTCCTTTATCCTTTCCCTTTCCCTTTTTTAATTTGTTTTTTTTCCACTGGGATTTCATCTTTGGGCCTGGGTTTTCATGAGCTGGTTTGTTATCTGTCATCACCAACTCAATAAAAAAAATATGTATTCCTTGATTGAGGATTTCCCAAGTACACAGGGGAGATATGTGCCTTTAAGTCTTTTCTGTCTTTTCATATTATTTATTTGCAGTTCTAAAGATTGTCAGATCAGCAGTTTCACTGGTACCATGATGATTATTACTGCCCCAAAATCCTGCTCTACAGATTTGTGATGTATTTTGGGATAAGACTGCAATCTTGCTTTGTAAGTTTTGGAATTGTGTGCCAGTCTTTTTTTTTTTTTTTTTTTTTTTTTCTTTCTTTTTCATCTTGAGAGTAGAGATTTGTACTTTCAAGGGCAAGGAGTGAATTCAGGGTAAATAACTACATCAGCCCAAAAATCCTCATAAATTCCCTATGGTTTACAAATTATGCCCTTTTGTATTGAGGAATCATAACAAGACAAGTAATGAAGCAGAAGACACTGGTGAATTTCTAAGATCAATGAGGACACTATGGGAGAAGCTGATACATAATTCAAAATGTGTAGAAAAAGCATTTTATAACATTACCAATATTTCTACATGAAATAATTTCTAAAAACTCAGTCATCTCTTAGCTAACATAATAGTCATATAAGAACATTTTTTGGAGATATTTGTTTCTGAACCTCTATCTTCTTTCACAGCATTCACAGGTTTCATCAAAAAGTCTAAGGGTTTATCAAAATATTTTTCACTTGCCTGCCAGAGGATCTTTGGACTCGGATATTGAAAAATTGAAACTATGTTTTAAAAGGAATTTTAAAGCAAACTGTCCTGTGAAGCCCCTGAAGTTTTCAGATATATGTCTGTTTTAATTTCTCAGATCTCTTCAGTTCCTCTGGCAAACCTTCCCCAGCACTGAAAAGTCCAGGACAGCAACAATGAGTAAAACTCACAACTACAGAAAGAATCTTGGTGTTGGAGTTTCACTGAAGAGAACAATTTTCTGACTATGGTCATGATATCTTCAAGTGATCAAGGGAACAGTGACTCCAACTACCTCTGGAGTACCTATGAGGTTTTCTATGACTTGATCTCTGTGAAGCATTTTATGGATCTCTGCTTCTTAAGCAGGATTTCTCCAAAGTCACAGTTTGAGAAGAATTTGAGGCTTTTCAGGAAGCATCAACATTTGACATTTTTTACATCGCATCTCCTCTTAATCCTATTCATGGTCCTATGGCATTTCAAGGATTCTGTATTTAGCACAGACTTTCCCAAAATCTGGTAGCTGTTATAAGCTGAATGCCTGTCACCTGTCTACTCAACATCTGCACTTCAGATATGATACAGCATAGAATCCAGATGTTCCATAAGTACTGTGTTGTGCAGACACAAGTTCCAGTACTTTTGGGAAACTCCCGTACTATACAGTTGTTTTCCTCAAAGAAAGAATGTTTAGACAGATTAGGAGAGAATTAATGGACTTGCTGAGTACAGGCTGTGTGCATGCTGCCTCTGACAAGTTCTGACAGCATCCACATGGAGCTGGAGGAGGAGTTCACAAGGGTGAACCCCCAAAGGACTGGATTGGCATCATCTCTATGTGCACAAATCTCTTCCGAAGCAAATGCTGGTTATTCTTTTAGAAGACCAACATTCTGGGCCTCCCTCTCCTGCACTGGGTACTTGCAAACTGTCTGCAGTGCCATGGTGAAATCAGATGTGTGACTTTAGGAGGCAGCAGGAGCATTGCACTAATGCAGCGTGGCTCGCCTGCCTTGAAAGGGGGGCAGTCTTAGCAAGGTCCTCATAGGAAAATGCAGTGTATTGACACAGGGGATATGAACAGACATAAACTCAGTATGATAAATAACCAAATGATGGCTAGCACTATATATTTTGTGGAAGAATCCATTTTTTGGCAACAGTCCTGTCAAAACTGGCTGCTCCTGCCCAAGTATATGATCTGGCAGAATTATCTTCAAAATATGTACACTCTCTAATGGCTATGGTTACAAAATTTTAATCCAAACCTATAAATACTGAAAGGAGCAGAAATAAACCTGACTTCAGAAAGTAATATTTCTTTCAAAATACATTTAAAATGTGCAGCATCCATGATAGCACAAAAAATGTCTGTATTTGAGATGTGTTTGCCACTGTAATTCAGATATACAATACCTCAGGCTTATTGTTGTTTGAGACATCAGGGCCAGCAATGACCACAGTCCCAGTGCATATCCAGCTACATGGGAAACCAGAAAAACACAACTTCTTGGAAAATTAATGTGTGAGGGAACAAACGTAAAGACATTTGAAAACAATTCTACCAAATATGCTACTACTCTGTAAACTGAAATTGGGTAAATGTACTTTTTGTTGGGCTGCAGCATACATATGAAATCTGAATTTGTTATCTTAGTGAAAAAAAAGCCCACTGTCTATGCAATGTGGGGTTTTGGTGGGTTTTTTGGTTTTTTTTTTTTTTGTTATGCTCTTTGACATTCTGTTACTGTTTGATCTAGACCTGTACAAATTTATCTGATCTGTGTGGTTTTCATGGGTACTGTTAACCATCTGCTGTTGTAATCAATTTTATGTTACAGGCACCAAGTTGGACCATCACAAATAAAAAGAAGAAAATCTCAAGGAATAAATAATTTAGTGCTGCCATTCATTGTGCTGGATTCTCTTTGAAACATCTTCTTTGGGAAATGGAATGGAAATCGTTCTACCCTAAAGCAGAGTGTTAGGACTTTTATTTGCATTGGGGAGCTGAAGGTACGTGAACCAGCAATAGATGAGGAAAAGTGCCAGAGTAAACTGTCAAAAGTAAAGACATTTGATCAGTTTAAGAAAAAGGCAGAAGGAGCACAAGTCAACTCCTCAGTATTGCATTTAAGCTTACTTCCTGGTGGATTAGATGAAATTCAAGCTACTCAGGTTGTGTTATGTTTCCCTTCTTACATGGAGCATGCACAGTTTTCCTTCCTCCAGAGGACAAGTGAGCTGTCAATTAACAGAGGGCATGACCTCTGCTCACGCAACAATATTTTAGCAGAGGTTAGAGCTGCTGGAATCTGGAAAGCAGCAAAGAATCTGGAGACAATTTTTATGCTAAAATAATCTCCATGGTTTTCATTCTGAAGTTTACACATTTTTGTACTCAATGTGAGACTTTTACGGAATGTACTGATAGAATCTGCATATTTTTTTAAATTATATTTTGGTCTCAATGGCCACTTAGGCCAGACCAGCCTTAGTGGGGAGAAAATGTGCAGCAGTTTCATCTGCTTCAGTAACACCCCAAAAAGCCAGACAAAATACAGAAATACAAAAATCACCATTCAGTCAAGATTTATTGTATTTACTTTGTGCTTTGCTGCACATTGATTATTATATAGGTCTTTCCTGTGGATCTAGTAGGTCATTGATAAGAAAGGATAAAGATTAAGAAAGTTTATAAGCATTGAAGGAGCACACTTCTGGGAGAGGCTTCCAATTAGAGGAGAAAAGGGTAAAAATCTGAAATGGCTGATAGTAGTTCTATTGTAAAGTGAGAGTAATCCCAGAGGCTGTAATTCAAGCATGTGATTAAGGTTTCCAATGCCTCCTTTGCTGATAGATATAAGTGAGGGTTGAAGACATTTGGTCATGTATTTTATTCCACATATTGCCAGTGCTTTAAACTGAAACTGTGTTTTAGGGTTCTTGACCACATGCAGGCACAGGATGAAATTTGTGGTTTTGGTTTGGTTTTTTCCACTCCAGATATACAACTTTGCTTTGATGAAGAGGGGGGAGGAATTTGGGGTTTTCCTTCTTTTGGAAGACTGAAAACTAGCCACAGCTAGCAAAAGGACTTTTCATTGGCATCTATAGTGCTAGCAAATTGTCTTTTGGTTAGTGGTATGTGTCTTGCTTATGCATTCAGGACTAAAAAAAATGTGTTATGGGACACAGGAAGGGTTTTTTTAGCCCATTACACAATCAAGGACTGCTGACTTGTGGTTTTTTTTTCCCTTCTGTGTTGTGGTCCACTTCCTAGGAACTTTTGGTCATTTCCACCCCAGATTTGTCATAATATTTCTCAATTGAAAGTCCTCCCATCCTGCAGGCAGAAATTTTGTAAAATTCTAGTCATTTTTCTAAAGGGATGAAGACTGTTACATAGGATCAGGGACAGTTTCATGAATTTTGGTTTGGGGACATCTGGATCATATTGATCTAGATGTGTCTTACTGTCATATGACACAGCAAAGCAAACTTAGCAAACAGAATTAGACCCATCATTGGTGGAGCACTCTGATAATCATCCACCAGAATTTAGGAGGTGATGAACTTCAAAGGGCTCAGTCTTGGATGCTGCTCACCTGAAAGGACTTGGCTTCAGAGGCTATATTTAACCAGATACACATCTTTGTTTAAAATACAGACTTTACTAGTGTCAGCTATGATTCTATGTCTTGGTTTATCACCTACATTCCTTAATTTAAAGGTCTGAACTAGAAAAGCAATTGATCTACCATTTTCTCTGTAGGGTTACTGCAGCAGTGCTTAACATTCTGGACTGGTCTGCTTATTTTTGAAAGGACCGTCATACATTTGTTTAGACTAAGAGTACAAGGTCAGTGAGATTGCTCATGTGTTAAAACTACACACACTGCTGAATCCAGTCTTCCTGCAATTTGAGATTTGCTTAACTGACAGACAGCCAACTTTGCTTTATGGAGATATTCAGGCTGTTGGTCTCCTGGCTTAAAAAGAGGGAGTTGGTTTCAGGACAGGGCTTATGAAAATCCTGGCTTAGAACTCACTTTCAGCTTCAGTAAAAAACCCCAGTTTTTTGTACCTTAAAACCATGTTGAAAAGCAGATCTTTACTTTTACTCAGAAGAACCTAAAAAATCTCAAAATGTAAATGGGAGATACTTCCATCAATATGACTTGAAGTTCGTAACTGAGTCTGCCTAGATCAATCTTCCTTTGTTTCTATTAATTGTGCATTTTTCACACTTTATATATAGACATGATAAAACTGTAAAATATAAATATATGTATACATACACATATATGTACATGCAAATGTGATCTGCCTATTTAATATAACATGCTTTGTCAAAATTATAAATAGATCTAAAGAAACAATTAAGGAAAACATAGTTAAAAATTGCTTGAAACATCAAACTGATGAGTCAAGCATTGTGTTTATCTCTTTATTAACCCCAAATATTAGGCACAATACAGAATACATGAGCCAATCAGGCTGCACATGAAAATAATGCCTTGTGAATCACCAAGACTGCTGAAAATTACAGTCATCACCAATGAACCCATCTAATAAACATATGCTCATCATCTTCCTGACTGGTTTTAAAAGATGAACAATATTTCTCCACCTGACCCTCCTACCAAACTACTGATTCAATTTCTCAGTTTTAAAGAGCACTCCTACACACAAAGCCCCCTGGAGCTGGAATGAAGAGACTTAAGTACCTTCTGATGAAAATATACAACACCTGGTTCCTCAATGCTTTTTTAGGCAACCCTGCATGTGTTCAACCAGAGCTATGTGTGGAGGATCTCTGCAGGATGTGGACCTGAGAACATGTGGAATACATATGGATGTACTCGGATTCCTCTTGTAAGAGCAAAGATGAGTACTTGCAGAAAGATCAGAAAAGGGTAGGGAGCAGGTTAGTTTATTGTAGCTCTTACCAGCACGTGCTGGATTGAGAGAGACAGAGGTACAAAGACGGCAGATACATTAGTTAGGCAACTTTTCCATGGTCACAGTCTCTGTCTAGGGTGTAAAGGACATTAAAGCAGCCCTCTGGTGATTCTGCCCCTGCTGGGAATATGTCTGTACAGGTGGAATCCCAGGAGTCTTATTAAGGCAGCTTTTAATTTGCTTCTCTGCTTTAGGAGAGATTCAGAATCTGTGCTTCTTGACCCCTGGCTTTAAGAAACATTAATTGTATAATTTCTCAGCAGGGGTTTGGCCAATGTTTATTTTCTGGATTAATAATTTTTAGTATTCACCTCCTAAAGTAAATGTTTTACATCCTTGAGTGAGGCAGATAAATAGTACACCAAGAAAAACTCTGTTTTTCTTTTCTGTGACCCTTTTCTGTGCAGCAAAAGGCAGCTGTATGAGAACTGCAGATCCAATGTATGCTCATAAAATCATTCATTTATAATTTATATAATTATTTGCAGAGAGCTGTTGCCATGACAACTTTTACACATGGTGAGATAAATCCTTACATAGGCAGTAGTCACGACTCCAAACACTGTCACATGAAGATAAGTCTACATGGACATTTCAGGCTTTGCCAGATTTTTCTAAAGTAGTTATTGATACAAGAATAACTTTCTTCTGCTAAATTAGAGAAAATAGCCTTGTTTTAGCCTGACTTACTGAAAAAGAAAGTTTAACGAATAATTTTTTCAATCCATCTGCTTATCCTCTCCTAATATCCTCCAAATCTGTTGACATAATTTCAATTACCTTTCACTATGATGTCTCAAAGATACTTAAATCTGACACACTTCAGGGAAAGTGGTTGTATGAAGGTGCAAGAGTACTAAAATAGTGTGTTACAGAAATAAATATTCCACCATGACTATGACTGTGGTGAACTGCTTTTGTACACTTGTTCAGACAGCATCACACTGGCCAAAACTCCTGCTATTTGTGTTGTAACTAGGAGGGAGTCAAGGCAGAAAAGGTGGAGTTGCAGGAAGGTGGAGGCATGAGGGGTTCTGGTGGAGACTGGAGATGTGGCAGGCAGGACAAGAGGAAAGTTCCTGCGGTGATGGGGCTGTGGGCTTGCAGGACACAAATTAAAATGGAATTAAAGCTTCATTGAATTTTGTCACTCAAGGACAACAATTTCCAATTTATGCAGGCTAGAGCAACCTCCAGTTTGGAGAGCTAGAGCTTAGCAATATCTGAGACAGTCTAGGCTGCTTGGCTCCTCCAGCCTCACTCTTGGGGCAGAGACTTCCAAGTATAATGAATTACATACACTACATGTGCAGGGCTTAGGAACTTCCCATCAGACAATCCAGGCAATCAGCTGGCACCACAGCCTGGTGTTTGGGAGTGATAGTGCAAGGCAGACTTTATCCTGGGACAACGTGAAATGGATTTTCATCCTTGGACTGAAAGAAATGGAGCTCCTCGAAGTTTCACACCTTCTGGCCACTCAACAGGGACACCTAAAGCCACCAAAAGCTCTCCAGGCCTCTCAGATCTATTGGACTATGGGAATCTGGTTTGATATTTGGAAATACAAGATGGCCTTTTTTGGAAATGCAATATGTGTTTGGAAATGCAATGATAGATATATAGATGTTAGTTTTTGTTGAGCAATTTTATATTTTGTATTTGCACTCACTCAAGTTAGTTGCTCTGAAGTGTTAGGATTGAGGGAGACACATTCTTTGAATGCTAAAATCTGAACCATTCCAATCACAACATTCCAAAGCAAATGAGAAATAAGGTCAGTCTTTTGCACCATAATGCCTAAATAAGTATTCTGTATGTGTTTACTTCACTGACTTCTTTACTGCAGATATTGGTCTCCCTGTTATCAGTGATATAAGTTGAGAATCTTTAAGTCATTCCAGCTTTAGGTGTCTGTACATGAGAGTTTGATGCCTGTGATCAACCATTTTGTTTTAATTTGATTATTATTCACTACAGAACATGTCAAAAGCCTAATAGTATATCAGAAGGCTGGAGGATGTAGTGGATTGACCATGGCTGGATGCCAGATGCCCAAAAAGGCCACTTTATCATTCCCCTTCTGAGCAGGGCAGGACTGGGTGGCACAACGTTGCCTCAGATGATGATGAAGAAAGGCAGGTTTCTTTTGTCATCTTAATTTAACCACTGTACTCCTTAAATTGTGCTTTGAAACACATCACATTTAACACTTTTTCTCTTATCACTCCTTCTCTTCCACTCTCAAGGAAGCTTGGCAGTCAAAGATTAGTGATTCATGCACTGCATGATTTTTCAATACAGTAATGAAATTCTCTAAATTCAAAAGGAATTAAATAAAACATTTTCTAAGAGCACAAAGTAAACCTAATAGCCAAACAACAGTGTGAGAAATTTTCAGGCAATGCAGAAATAGCCAATAAAACAAGCCAGTCAAGGCTGCCAAGAAGCCAGATGCTGTGATAGGAAGAGCATTTTTCACAGCTTTCAGTCAGTGTCATGTGATTTCCAGCTGAGGAAAGAAAGAAGACACTCTAATGGTATTCATTCGTTAAGATTGGTGACACCTTAAGTGTTTAATTTCCTAATCTTTTTCTTTAAAGTTTGACAGGAATTTGAGAATAATTAAAAGCCCTTCTGATATCTGGGTCTGATTTTGGTGGCCTCATACTTATCCTCATTCATTTTTATTACCAGATCACCATAAATGTCATCATAATTCATTAACTAGGCACTATTTGAACAAGTATGGGCTGGGACTGAAGTAGAAAGGGTTTTGGAAATCAGGCTATTAGGTACTTAAGCAAGCTTTCCCCTATAGCTCTTCCACAACTTCCTGGCACTATGCCTGGCTTGTGCTAGCACTGATAATATTTCGTTTTCTTAAGCACCACCTTCATTTACAATTTTGTCCAGAATGAAATAATGCACTCAATCTGTAAGTGGAGAGTATTTTATCTGTGTTTTTTTCATTCCTCTCTATATGCAGTTCATTCACTTTCAGAAATAGGCAAATAGAATTAATATTTTGACATGAAAGTGGTGAAAAATGTTTGGAACAGTATACAAGATAATTTGAATAGTTTGATTTCAACATGTTTTTTTAACAACTTATAACCATGATATCTTTGGTTTTATGTATCTGTATTGCTTGTGCTACTGAAAAAGTCACAAAACTGGAAAAAAGGGGAAGAAGTTTGATGTGTTTACCTATTCTCACAAACATGACACCTCATTAAATCTGGTTGCCACATGAGGGGCTTGCATACTTTGAAATATTTCTGAGGGTATTCCTGGGGATTCTAGGACAGGGAATACCACCTTGATAGAAAGTCAGTCTGTTGGAAACCCACGCTGCTTCAGGACAGGAATACAGCCTCCTAGATAAGCAGATTTTCTGACAGTGTCAACAAATAAAGCGACAAAGGTTGGCATACTTCCTGGACACTTTCAGCTAAGGCATCAATTTTCTTTTTGTCTTTGCAAATAACTTTTCATTATAAACTTTGGAAAGTTTCCAAGAGGATTTGGACTTAGACCTATCTTTCCCAAACGGAAATAGATTTTCCTACCTGCAATAATCATGTTAGTGTAATGAGAGCCACTTTACTGCTACTAGGCTTTTAGGAATTAGTCACTGAACAAACCACCTGTAACTCTCAATTACTTTCATCCCTCCTGTATTCTGAGAGAGAAAAATCCTTTTATAGACAGAGAATGCTGGAGGAAGAATGGAGAATGCCTACTAAGCCAGAGAAAGTGAAGCAAAATGATAAAGACATATATTTCCCATAATATTAGCTGAGAGGTCTAATTGTGTCATCACCACAATTAAACACACAATGTTGCTGTTACTCAAGGAAAGGGAGGTGCATAAAAAATTTAGAAAACTATGCTGCAAAAAGAACAGCATAAACTTCTTACATAGATCTTCTGAAGAAGAAAAGAGTATTCCTCCCTGTCAGTTCAAGGGCATTTCTCAGGAGACTTTCAGCTGAAAGAATGACAGTCTTGCTCCACTACTTGACCTTCCTACCTCAAACTGCAGCAAAGAAATGCATCTTCTTTCACAGGAAAGCATTTTCCTTCAAAGATGATGAATGTGAAGGTAAGAATTATTCAAGGGCCTATTCCAAGTGCAAGAATTGCAGAAAATGGTGGAAATAATTTAATTCATATTAGCTAGTTAAACTTAGTGATGGGAAACAGAAGGACGTATCTCTTTACCCCAGCCTCAGTCATGGAAGTAACAAGTGCAGAGAAATGGCTTTTGTTTTCTTTTTCATCTTTGCACTGCCCACAGCATTCCCAGCTGCAAAAAGCTTTCATGCCTCTCTGCCAGAGAAACCCAAAGGCAGCACAGGCCCCAGACTGATCACGCTGGCATGCCAACACTCATGGCAATTTCAATTGCTGTGTTGTATCAGTTAAATCAACACACCAGTTGATCTGCTGGGTAAAAAATTTGAAAAGCTCTTCTCCCTGAAGAGAATAAAGTCTCAGTGTTGTTTTCTGTTCTTTAATGTACTCTTGTAACTATGCACCCTTCCCTTGGGAACAGCAGGAGAAACCAAGCTACTCAAACTGTGCTTGAACTGCAGACACCTCTGTGGAGATAAGAGGCTATGATGAGCTCTCTTTGGCTGATTCTCAGCTTATTGCTGAGAGTACATGTTGTCACAGCAACGCACCATCTTTCACAAGAATGACATAATCTCTCCATTGGAAAGACTTTTTTAAACAAGACTGCACTCCCATTCACCTCCTAAAACAATCTCTCAGTGACTCTCAGAAACTGAATGCAGACCAGCATGTGTAGCAGAGTGGGTGTCCTTGCATTGTAGGAGGCTCTGGTTGTTATTCACCTTTCTGCTAGAACAAACCTCTCTCAGCATTCATTGATGCCATTGTGAAATACTGGCAAATTAAAATGCAAATGGTTTAACCTCAGATGCCACAACAGAAGAAAAAAGCACTTCAGGCTGAAAAGCTAAATTTTCAAAGTGACATATGACATAGACTAAACTGTGTGAGAACTCACCATCCAAGTGTGTTGTTTGGTTTTGAATGGAGACAGTAATTTCAATTAATTATTCCACTCAGGAATGCCTCTCTTTGCTGCCCACCCCAATCCTTCCCTCAGTGGGAAGGATCAATGATACTGGCAGATGACAATCACCTATGTCCTTAAAGAACCTCAAGCTTGCCAAAACAGGTCAGCTCATTTATAACCTGTTCCTAGGAAGAACTCATGTTCCTATGACATTACATCAGTTTTTTTGGTGTTGAGTCCATTAACTCTTGTATGCCTAGTATAGTCATGGAGAACTGGTTCTTCTTCAGCCTTTCAGTAACATTTTCCATCCTTGAAAATTGTTGTCACATCCTCTCTCAGGCTCCTCTTTGCAAGCTAAACTGCCTCAAGTTCAGATTTTTATTGGAACTCATGACTCATTTCTGGATGTCTTGACCAAGCCAAAAGAGATCATCTGATGCAGCAACTCAGACACATTTAACTTGAAACAAATGATCATTAAAGTATTTTCAAAGTGAAGTTTTGTTTTGTTCCTTTTCATAAGTATTTTATGAGTTCATATCCCAATATGGAATGAAAACAAGTGTAGGAATATCTGATTTTCACATGGAAATTAAATTTTAGCATCCAGGTGGCACTTGTGGGTGGTTTGGCTCCCTGCAGCTTCAAGTCAGAGGATGATGTACATGAACATGCAGGTTGTTAGGTTAAAACTGAAAGATAGAACACATTACCAAACTGCAAAATATCTGTTCTGTTGATTGATAGTGTAGCAGGCAGGTTATTGTAGATTAAGAGCAAAATCTGTTTTGGAGAGTTATTTCTAATGGGTGAATCTTGTATCCCTTAACTTCACTGTGCATAAATTAACAGCACAGTCTGAAAGCCTTGTCTTGCAGCTCACTGGGGTGCACACTGCTTCTCTGTCTTATTCCCTTATTCAAGGCCCCTATTCTCTGTCTGGGCCAGGGCCTTGACCAGGTTTAACTGTAATTTCAATGGCTACAGTTCTACACTTGAACTCTGACATTTCTCACCCTAATGTTGGGTTTCATTTTTTTTATGGTTGGGGTCTAAATCTGTGTTCCTGCTGACAGGGTTGCTCTCGTCACTGTGGATCTGAATTTTGAACCTCACCTTGTCACCTTCTTAGCATTTAACACTAAGAGTAGGCAGAGAAATGTTGTAAGCATTTCAATTTCTTCCAAGCCGATGTCCACCAGAATATTGAGCTGGCTGAAAATTAATTGTTTGCTGCTGGTTTCAGATTAGGCTTTAGTCCTGCAGCATATAACCCATGTTTATGTAGATAAAGTGCTGGGAATGTGTGACTGGAAATAGGATGGTGTAGAAACATCTTTTTGAGTGGAAACTGAGAGTTTGGCTTAGATTGTTGTGACCCCAATGTATTTAACTACTAACTTTACAATTTCTCCAGTTTCACTGCTGCTTCTGGTCATGTCTGTTCCTTTACAGAGCAATTCAAACATGTTAATCCAGCAGAAAACCACCTAAAAAATCCACTTAGTTTGCTGCACCTAAAAAAAATCCACTTAGTTTGCTGAAATGTCTCAGGAGGGTGTTGGGCAGTAGTGGCACAAGAGTCAACTTTCCTTGTGTGTACCTTCATCTGTGGATTAAGGATGAAGCAAAACCTGGCACTTCAAAACCCTTGGCAACCTTAGGGCTAGCAACATCAAAATGAGGTCCCTTGTATGCAGTATGCTCATGTTACTCTAAGGATGATCACTTTTAAATGTGCTGTGTTGTTGTGTGCTTCTTTTGCTTAAAATTGTCTCCAATTACCAGCTTTTCATTTATAATCAATACTTCCCCTTTATTTGTCACATCCTCCTGGACATTTGCTTCTCAGATTCTTCAGTACTCATCTGCTACCTCACATGATGCTAAATGACTTTCTTAGAATGATGGAAAGAATCCTCTGTGGAGTAGCACTAAATTAAACAGTAGCAGGTAGCTGAAAATTAACAGTAACAAACTTAACCAGGGGTGTGCAAAGAAAATGTGACTTTTCACTTCACTTATTTCTAAAAAAAAGCTGCTAAAGTTATAGTACAGCTATTTTGCATATAATTTATTTTTAGATGCAACACATCTATAGAATAGTTTTGGGATTCATTTGATCAAGCATAGGTCTTCTACATCAGAGCTAGTCACTATAGACTTCCTTCACAGCTAGTGGAGAGAATTGCTCTTACTAGATGGCAACATCCTTGTGTAAACTAGGTCATCTGAATTGTATCCTAAATTCTATTGCCTGTAAAGGGAAGCCATAGCTATTCGTTTAGATACAGTATTATTTTATTATGGCGGCATAAAGCCAGAGAAAGACAGGGAAAAGTTGGGTTTTTTTACATGATGCAATGTCTGTCATTAGGCCAGATAACTATTTTTGAGACAATGACACTAGATTTTGAGTGAGTAATTTTTTTTCCAATATAAAATAAAAGATATAGATTTTTGAGGAAAACACAAACTGAGAACAATTTCTCAGCAGTTACTTAGAAAGAGATGCAAAATTAACAGTCTCTTGCCCTTGCTCTGCCAGTGGCCTGTGTAAGAGTGGTGAAGACAAAAGATAGAGGATAGAGAGAAGATGCAGACTGGGGACAGGCTTGTCAGGCTTGTCAAGAGAAGCAAAAGCAGGAGAAGGAGAGCTCACAGGCCAGTGATCATTGCCTTCATCCACATGAATGACAATGTCAGCTCGAGTAATGACCAAGAAATTATTTGAATATCTGTTCTTCCTCTGTCTGGTTCTGGCTCTTTGGGTTGTTTTTTCCTGTGTATTAGGTAGGACATTCAATAAAACATAAAAACAACTCCAAAAAGGAGAGAGGTTTGCCCTCTGACAGGGGTGTGCCTTCTTCAGTAGACCAAAAAGCTCTTGTAAATATGTTCTGGTGATTCTTTTGTCTATTTCCTCCTCCATCTTATCTCAAATAGTATGAGGATATGAATTGGTGCCTCATCCTGGGGTCTTCAGGCAATCCCCTGACCCGTCACCACTTGGGGATAGGAGAAAACCCAAGGAACAAATGACCTTCAGAAGAAACAGAATGACAGAATGGTTTGGGTTGGAACAGACCTTAACAACATCTGGTTCCAACCCCTCTCTGGCATGGAAAGGGTTCCTTTCCACTAAACAGGATAGTCCAGTAGGATCAATCTCTGGGCCAGTGACAGCTCTACATGGTGCCGAGTGACAGGGCTCAGCCTGGACAGCACAAGACCCTGCCTGGATCCATGGGAACCCACGGAGTTGCCTTTTTAAATTGCTGACAAGAAGTCCCAGGGCTCTGTGGTTGTGTGCCCACAGGGAGCAGCGTCACCCACTGCGGGGGCTCCTTGGAGCTGCAGCTGCCAGTCAGAAGCTGCTCCAGGTGGCTGGGGCAGATGAAGCTCCTCATGAAATGCCTCTGCACTCTCCGGCTGCTTGTTAGGCAGCAAACCTGACCAACCATCAAAATTAAACTACTTCTTCAAAATCCATAATCCAATTTACAATATAATTTGCATTTAGTAAATGTTTGTTAATTGTTAATGAGATAACAGTTGGTAAATATGAATTATTAAGGCCTGGCAAATATGATTTGATGGCTTCTTGGCCAAATTTTCAAGGAAATAATTATAGTAATAGTGAATTAGAGTAAGCTGCATGCTTTTGTTTGTAAAAACTGGCTAATCAGAAGGCTAACCAAACATTCTGTGGTGCAAATTTGACCACACAAGCCAAAAGGCTATGCATGGATCCATAAGCACATTTAAAGTCTGCATGTGAAAGCAAATTACCCTGTGATTTAACAAATCTGTCTTAATCTCTATAACAAAATAATTCCATTTTAGCAATTTTTCACTCTAGCAGACTACATTTTGTTTTAGTTTTTTTTCTGTTTTATTGGTTTGGAAGAAATATGTTCTCATTTATAAAGTATTTATTTTATATTAATTAAATATCTAAATAAATCTAAAAGAAACGTACCTAAAGTATTTAAGTACTACTAAAACTGACAAACAAATAAAATCTCCATGGAAAGGTATAGTCCCAAATCAAGTTTATTTTGACTGCAGTTTTGCTTAGATTTTCATCACCATTTTTGCATACTAATATTTTTAGTATATAAGTGGGCTTCAAGAGCATGTATCCAAGAGCTGAGGATCTCATATAATGAATCTTTTACATCTTCTAGCTCTGTGATTCCACTGTTTGCTATTGAATAATGTGTTAAACTTTCCCAGGCTCCTTCTGTTTGCCATATGAGACCTGCAATAGTTTCTTCATGTTCATTTATTCTCTGTATCTGAGTGAGGCCACATTAACAGCCATTATGCTGCTGTGGTTTAACAACAGAAATAAATTATAAAATAGGTCAGAGAACCTGCCTAGATTTACCTTTCCACTGAAAAACAAGGAAAAAGCATGTAGCACCTTCCTACTGTCAGTGTCCATGTAATGTATGCCTACATGGACATGGAAACACCAGCTGCTAAACATGGAGAACTGTGGTCTTGTCTTCCACGAAGACATGTTAGTTAATTTCAAGGGAAGCAGAGTTGTCAGCAGTGGCATTTGGTGATCTGTGCTCATTTCCACTATTCTGTCTTCGCCATAATTTTCAGGTAAGCGTGCAGCTCATCCTCTGTTTTGATCATGTAAGTACTGTAGTGGAAATCAATTACAGGTGGAAAACTTCCTTTTCTATTAATATTGTGTTTTTCATTATGATTGAGACTGCTAAGGAAGAGACCTGGATATCCCATTACTCCAGTGGAAGAGCAGAGATCGTAGATGAGCTGTATGTAAAGCTATTGGGAATTAGAAGCGAGGTGAGGTATGCCCGAGCAGCCATTTCATCACTCAGTATATTCACTTGAAAAACACAGGAATAAAGGGCTCCCAGAAGTTAAGTTTTGCAAAGAAATAGTGTGGCTGACATGCTTGTGAGAAAGAGAATTTGGTGTGATTTTTACCTAAGGGGTTGGGAAATATGCTAAAGGATGTAGAGGAGAAAACATCTAGGGGTGAAAATTGTCTAAATAGCCACGTAGAGTGAGGACAGGGAAGGTGGGACAGATCAAGCATGCTAGAGCAGACCTGTGAGTCCTGAGAGCATAAATATCTTAATAAAATATCAAGAGAAATATATTAATCCTCCACCCAAACCGTATCATATTTATAAGAGAAAAAAGGACCTTTCTCTAGCCAGTTATTAATGACCATGACAAAGTGCAAGGGAATTAGAACCTTTCTCCAGTCACTTAATAATGTCTATGACAATTTTTAAAGGAATTAATCTATTGTGTAAACCCAACTAGAAGGTTTAGTATAATCCCTGTAACACAAAAATAATTTGCATTGTGCAATCAAGAAAGAAGAAATGTACCCATCCACATGCTATATTCATATATATCATGAACATATTGAATGCTAAAGCAGAATCAAGGAGGACAGTTTATATTCACTTTTGTAAGCCTGCTTTCATCAGGGTTTAATTTCTGAAGTTTTATATCCATTCAGGATCCAGCATTATGAAAGAACAATGTTTTTAAAGTTCAGATCTGAGCAAAGTGGACACTGGTATATGTAGCTATTACACTTCACTACATTAGCACAGTTAATCAGGACTGATCATCCCTCTTCAAGGAGACAGAAAGACCACAATAAACTAGGCTAAAATGTGCTCTTGGGCCTGAAGAAGTTTTACAGCTGCAGAAACATTCATCACTGGTAACTCAAGGCTAATAGCTGTGAAATTTCTAAAGGGAATATTTTGCTTCAACATTGAAATGACCTGAGGTTTAACAATGTTTCATTGCAGATGAATTAAATGTCTTGATATCTGGAGAAATGATGTAAAATCCTCCCTTAACTCATTCTGTGCCCTTTCTGTACATGTGTGTCAATTCTGTTTAATAAGAGAGACTTACGGATCTGTAGATTTGCACAAAAAAATAGAAAAACCCCTGAAAACAATCCATCCATAGTCCCATGCTTTTGTTGTGTTGGTTTTATGTTTGTTTGGTTTTTTTTCCTGTTTTCTGGTTTCCTTTTTATTTTGTTTGTTTTTGGAGTTTTGTTTTTTTAATGAAAAATATCCCTAAGCGTAAAAATTTTTCATCCGAGGGAACAGTCTGATATAGGTCATTGCATAGTCCTGGGAACACATTTTCTAATTTTGCCATTGAAGTTATATGGTGCCATTTGGATTATGCATAGATTCTGGGCATGATTAAAATCTTTGGAGTGATTCTTCAGTTGCTTAAATTAAAAAGGATTTTATCCAGGAAGATGAAATGAAGCTAAATGTTGGTCTTTTGCCACAATAGCTAATCTGACTTAAAGGTACTATTACCAGAAGGATAACTAAGAGCAATTATTAATGATGAACATTTTGGGGGAAATTCACGCACAAGACCCACTTGAAACAAGTTCATGTTTATCATTGCCTGTCTCTTCTATGCTTAATTAAATTAGCATAAAGACTTTAACAAGAGATGAAACATAGTACTGAAATGAAACAAGTTGTGGCACCTTCGAAGTTCTGTTGAATTTTCCAGCAGGCAAAAGACAGAGGCAAAATAAAAACCATGCACCGTCTCTCATGCAAGTGTCACAAGTGAATTTTGTGGGTTTTTGTTTCTGATTTTCATCAGACCTTGCCTATAAACCCTATTTCTCTTCTACCAGTTACCTTGCACTTCTGAAACTTTTCCTACAAAATCTGCAAGACTGAACAAAGACTGTGATGCAAGCCTATCTATATGAACATGACAAAATATCACCTTAAGGAAGATACATCCTTGCCCTTCTGCCTTTTGTACCCAAGAAGCAAGTACAAGCCCAGTATACCTTTTCATAGTATTTGGGATCTTTCATGGAGACACCAAAGTAGAATGTAAATTTGGACTGTTGGAAGGACAAGGCATTTTTATCTGTGGTGATTTTTGTAGCTATTGCAGTCACTTTTCTCATTGCCCATAACTTTATACTATCAAATAGTGCATTTCATGTTTCTTAATGAGGGCTTTGCATTAAGGCTGAAGTGCTTTGAACTCTGTCTGCTTCTTTTCTGCACAGCATGGATCCTTGGCAGAAAGTCTACTGATCACAAGGAAGACTGAGAAAAAAAGAGTGTAAGGGCAAATTAAGGCATTCTTGTGGAAGCTAAATTTTGTCTTCTACCACCAGTGAAGGCTATATTTTATTTGCTGAGTACATCAAGCTGTGCTGCTAAAGTAATGTGATTGTGGCTCTGCCTGCGGTTCCTTTTTCTACAAACTCCATCTCATTCACAGGAGCTGCATGGAGTAACATAGTCCAGGAAACTGAGGGCTCTAAGCAGCATGTGTTAAAGTGGGGAGAAGAGGAGAAAGTCAAATCATTTGCCAAAATTCAGAGCAAAGTAGTGGCAAATGTCTTGCTGGACTTCAGGGATATTTTGCTGGGACTTTTTTTTGCCTAGTAACCAGTCATCTTTTAAAAGTGCTTTGGAGGCTTCAGGCCTTCAAGCAGATAAGGTTTATTAAAAGAGAAATCATCATACAATAAAAAATATAACCGAAATCAAACCAAAGCAGTAATGGAAATGACACTAATTTGCAAGCAACAAGAGAAAGCATGAGTGCAAATCAACCCTGCTTCAATAATACAGGGAGTTTTCTTGAAATAATTCCAGTCAAATTCATTTGACTGGAAGAAGTTGAAGCTGTCCTGAGAAGTTTTTCCACTGCCCTCACTTCTCCACAGTACTGTGCTAAATGTGACCATGTCATCCCATTTCAGTTACCTTGCAGCTTCCCAAGGAACTGAACTGAGGGCACTCTTATGGCCTAGGGATACAATTATCCTAATTAGCTTAATTAAGTGGTTCCTTTACATCTAGAGCACAGGAAAGGGAACAGTAATTTACATCTATATTTAATCAGAAAATTTGAAAACTCTGCAGGGATACACCACTGGTGCAATAAAAGTTACTGCCACTGGTCAGTCCTCAGAGACATCTTATGACTCCCATGAATCACAGAGAGGGAGTTCAGATGGCTATCCCAGATGTAAAAAACCCCAGCAAACACACAACCATTTAAATAAACCAGACAGGAGCAATTTCTTTTCCTGTAATCTACAGAAACAAATGCCTCTGCAGGATGGAGAGTCAAACAGGATAGTGAATGACATCTTTCTATGGACAATGTGACTGGTATTCTAAGCTTCTTTCCTTTTGGGATGGTCATCTACAGCTGTCTAATATTAAATTACATGAAGGGAATCTTGCCCAGACATTTCCAATGGAGCCCCTAAGCAAGAATGGAAGGATTTTATTTGGCTTCCCAATGGGGAATTTTGTGCCCAGAATGAGCTGAAAAACAATAAAAGTTTTTATTGTCACTGATGGAAACAATTATAAAACAGACCAAATCTTGTTACCCTCATAGAACAAGAATGAGGGAATATGTTGTATTTGTACTGTATTGGCAATATTTTCAGTTTCTGAGAACTTTTGGTGACCAGAAAACTGGGCTAGAGGGAATTCTAGGTCAGGTTAGAATATTTAGCCTTGTGGACAGGGCATACAAAAGCAACTTACGGCTTCAACTTACCATGTGGTAGATTTATACTTCAGGTTGTCTTTTATAGTCAGATGCATTTCAGCAAGAATCACTTTGTTTCACCTTTTTGACTCCTGATGTTATATTTTTTCACTCTCTCAGTGTTTCAGATCAGATTTTTCTTGAAACTCTTAGACTAAATATTACTGAAACTAATGGTCTCTCAGAAAGTTTGAAGTAGAAATAGAAATGAATGTGGCTGCAAAATCACACTTGCAGTAAACTTTAATTCTTTTAAATTAATTCCTCTTTTAACTGGTGCTGGAACTCTACAGAAAGTTCACTATCATTAGTAGAGATCTGGCTGCATTATTGAGGGAAAAGAGTAAACTACAATTCATTATGCTCTGAGATAAAAAACTGAAAGATACTGAACAGAAGATTTTGAGACCAACCCAAAACAGATGTTGGAAGTGTAGGGATAAAGTAAGAGGAGCCTTAACCCTCAGAATGTGCTGACCAATATATTAAAGGAAGAAAAAAAAAAAAAGGAAGAATAAAAAAATCAAACAAAAACAAAACCCCAAATATGAAACTATAGTGGGTTGATGCTGGCTGGGTGCCAAGCATCCACCAAAGCTGCTCTATTGCTGCACTCTGCAGCTGGACAGGGGAGAGAAAATATAATGAAGGGTTCATGGGTTGAGATAAGGACTGGGAAAGAACACTCATCAAATACTGTTGTGGGCAAAACACGAGAGAAATAGAGATATTAATTGAATTTATTGCTAACAAAACCAGGGCAGAATAATGAGAAGTAGAATAAGACATTAAAAACCCCCTTCCTTCCACCCCCAGGGAACAGGGATTGTGGTCAGTTCATCACCTGTGGTTTGCCCCGCTGCTCAGGGAGGGGAGTCATTCCCCTGCTGCACCATGGGTCCCTCCCATGGGAGACAGTTTTCAATGAACTTCTCAGATGGGAGTCCATCTCACAGGTAACAGTTCTCCCCCAACTGCTGCAAAGTGAGTCCCTCCCATGGGCAGCAGTCCTCCCAAAACTGCTGCAACTGAGTCACTCTTCCATGGGGTGCAGTCCTTCAAGGGCAGGCTGTTCCAGCAGGGGCTCCTCTCTCCATGGGTCTCCCATGGCATCACAGCCTGCTCTCAGGAACCCACCTGCCCTAGCATGGGTCTCCTGCATGGGCTGCAGATGGATCTCTGCATCCCCCGGACTTCCATGGGCTGCAGGGGGACAGCTGCTTCACCATGGGCTGCACCATGGGCTGCAGGGGAATCTCAGCTCCTCCCTCTCCTTCACTGACCTTGGTGTCTGCAGAGTTGTTCTTCTCACCTGTTCTCACCCTTGTCTTCTCTGGATGCAAATACAACTGTGCCATAACTTTTTTTGTTTCTTCTTAAATAGTTTATCACAGATTTATTACCACCATTTCTAATTGGCCCAGCCTTGACCAGCAGCACATCAGTCTTTGGAGCTGCCAAGGATTGATTCTGCCAGGCATGGAGCTGCTTCTGGCAGCTTCTCACTGAAGCCACCCCTGTAGCCCCTCTTGCTACCAAAGCTTGGCCATGCAAGCCTAACACAGAAATATATACATGCCATTTAGGAAGACCTGGAAAATATCCTGAAAGGGGAGAAACTCTTAAGTGACCTAATCTTGGCTCTAATTTAAGATTTTTTTAATCCTGGTTTTAGGATTCAGCCTGTCAAATTCTTGCAATGTATGCTAAAATGAATAGAGTGGAGTAAATGAAAAGTCCAGTTCTCTAAAATTACATCAGCAGTGTGTTGCAAATTATTGCAGCATGGAAGGAGATCAGAATTTGAAACAGTTGACTTTTTCATTCAAGTACACTTTACTTTTTCATTCAAGTAGAAATTACTGTTGAAGGCTTAAGACAATTTAAAAGACACGTTCCAAGCAGTAGCTTTTCTGCTGCCTGCAAGAAGACATAGACATTTTAAAATACCTTTTAATTTAGGATATCTACTTATTTATCTGTCTATTTTTAAGAGAAAACAGAGAAAGAAAATTGAATGACCGCCCAAAGCATTCTGAATATGCAGCTCAGCTTTCTGAGCTCTATGCATGGACTGTCCTTTTATGTGTAAGAGTGCCACATGGGAGTGACAGATGCTCAGAAGAGTATAGGTTTTCTGTTGACATAAAGGGCTAGGAGAGCTCAATGTGTTTAGCTATCAAAAAGAATGCGGAGAGGTGATTTGATTACAGTATATGAATACCTCATGGGGAGAAAATACCAAAGGAGTCTTTTGTAGAGCTGAGATGTGACTTAGCAAGTATCAGTGATGGGAATAAAAGGCTGAGAATTCACATTGTTAATGACTTTATTTAGTGAAAGCAAAGGTATGTAAGAACTGAAACAAAGTCCTAACCAGACACTGGAATTTATTCTTCAAGTAAGAGAGCAGCTTTTTATACAATGTGTTATTTACATGTTGGACAGATCATAAGGGAAGCAGGATACAATATAACAGCCACAGTACAAAGGAACTTAATTCAAGCTTTAGAGGTGCTGTGTACAGCTGGGCTAAATCCCACTTAAAATGTAAAACTTTAATGTTCTGTGTCTCTAAGCCTGAGCAAACTGTCAGGGATCTCTCCTTGGAGAGACCGCTCGTCATGCCACTGGAGAGCCTCATATCAGTCTGTATCTAAATGTTAGTCCACTTGTTACTTTGGCTTGTCCTGATGTTTATACTGTGGTCAGCTTTGAACATGTCCTCCAAAAATACTTTACTTGTGGATGATGCAGTTTTATCAGGATCAGCTGCCACCTTTCTGCAGTGATCCATAGCACATGCCTAGGACACGGAATTTCCTCCCTCCAAGTCTAAGAAGACAGAACTATGTTCACATCTTCTGAATGTCTCAGTCATCACAAAACCAGGACTGAACCACAGACAGGGTCTGGTGGCCTGAGGAAAATACAGACTGACACTTTTGCCTTGGGTAGTGGAGAGAATCTCAGTTCCTCTTCTCAGTCTGCTTCTGGCACTCGGGCCACTAAATTTTGCAGACAATCACAGAATGACAGAATGGGTGGGTTTGGAATGGATCACAGGGTAACTTGAACAGTAAGGATGTTCTTCCCCATGATCAGGTGGAACTTCCTGTACATCAGTTTCTGCCCATTGCCACTTGTTCTGTTGCTTGGCCCTAGCAAGCAGAGCCTGGCTCCCTCCCTACCTCTTTACACCTCCCTTCAATCCTCATAGACATTCATAAGGTTCCCTCTCAGCACAAAAATGTGAAAACACTTCTGGGAACAGTGGCTTGGGGTACCCCTCTATTCCAGGCATGCTCGTACAAATACCTACACGAGGCACAAGAATTCCATGTAGGACCCATGTGAGGTTACACATTTGTTGAAAGTCATGCATGAGTTACTTCAGTTATGCAAAGCTTTCATTGCAGCAGTGGAGTATGAGTCACAGATTGCACATTGCCCTTCACAGCAGTGCACAGTGCCTAACAGGGAAGAAATAACTCTTTCCAGGCCTGCTTTAGCTGTTATATGAGAGGACTTTTTCTTGTGCAACTTAGAGGGACAGAAGGTAACTGGTGTCATTATATCTGAGATTGTTACAGTTTTCTGCAACTGAAAGGAACAGATTGTCAGACACTGGGCATATGTGTGCTTCATGTTCTTTTCTATTCAGTTAATCAATAAAAATAATAATTTCCACGTCAAAGAGAGAATGTGTTGCCTTTTCACACTGAAATACATTGGGGATGGGGGATGGTGGCAGCAGAAAGCAGTAACTTTAGGAAGTGGAAAGACAGAAATGGATGTGTTCAGTCTTGGGTAAACTGACAAGAAAAAAAGGAGGAAATGAGAAGAATGAATCAAAACTGAGTCAGCTACCTTAACTGTTTTTTAAATGAGGTGTGCTTCATCCTGTGCTGATAAAGATGTTGACCAAACTTCCAAATCCCACTATATCTACTGAAACATGTGTGGCTCTTGTTACCCAAAAATCATGTACCCTTTCAGAGATACCCTGGCTGAAGGAAATAATATTTCTTTGGTTAATCAGACTCACAATGGTCAGACTGGCACATAATTTCTCTATATCTCAGTCATGGCCAAAAATCTGGGGGAAAAGACAGGCATTAGATGAGGAAATTGCATCTTTATAAATGAAATGGATAAAAGATATCTTTGTAAGAGATCAAACATATGGCTGGGGTTTTTTTGCAATAGTGTGGTTGTTCAGAGCCTGGCTGAAAGGGACAACATGAGGAAAAGTTCAGCAAAGGATAACTGAGAGGAGAACAGCTTGAGGATATTGAGATTGCCAGTAGAAAAGACAAGCAAGGCCTTTTTATTTTTTGTTTATAAGTTTGACAAAGGTAATGAGAAAGCAAGGATATAATCCTTTCAGTTGCATGAGTGTGCCTGGGGATTTCTCTGAGTTGTGGTGTATAGGTACCTTGGTTTAACTCAGCCCACCACTAAACACCACTCAGCAACTTTCTCAAACCATCCCCAATGGTGGCATGGGAAGAAGAATTGGATAAAAGTAAAAAAATTGCCAAATTTCATGGCTCGTGATAGAACAGTTAAATAACTGAAGCAATATAAAGTTATACAAATAATAATAAAAAAATGAGGAGAAAGCAGGAGAAATAAAACCCAAAAGAAGACCCAAGCAATTCATGATACAAGTGCTCAACACCCAGGTACAAGTGCTCAACACCCTATAAGCAATGCCCACCCCATTACCAGCAATCCTCTGGTGATTGTCCCCTCCGAATTAACTTCCTCCAGTTTGTGTACTGAGATTGGCATTTTATGGTGTGGAATATCCCTTTGGCTAGTTTGGGGCAGCTGTCCCAGATGTCCTCAAGGCAACTTGTGCAGCTCCTCACTGACAGGGCACGGGCAAATGAGAATTCCTTGACCCAGGTTAAGCACTATTTGGTAACAAGCAAAACATCAGTGTGCTGTCAACATTATTCTATACTAGATCCAAAACACAGAACTGTACCAGCTACAAGGAAGAAAATGACCTCTGTATCAGCAGAAATCAGGACAATAGGATCAAAGTTCAAGAGAAGGGCATGCTTTAGGTGTAATGAGCCAAGAATAATGTCAAGTCTTAGAAAATAGGTGGAAATTTTCCTGCAACAAATGCGTATGTAAGAAACTGATTACAAAAAGCAAACACACAGAAGTCAGTCTACTTTATTCGGAGCAGGTTCATTATGTAAGGGCTTGCTGAAAAGTAAGAAGCAGTTTTATATCAGTTTTTTACATTTCCCAGGGCAGACATGCTGTCCACAAGAGGATCTCTTCCAGAAATTTATCAGAGTCCTAATCCTTTGGCACTCACCACTTGGATGCCTACAATAAATACATTAAAGTCTGAGACATGCCTAGATTTTGTGCCTTCTCAGCAGAGAGGAATAAATGCTTACAGGACACAAGCCATCTTCTCCTAAGTGGATTGCTGGAAAAGATCAGATGAATCATAAGCCAAAAGTGCCTATTTCTCTTTATTGACTGTAAAGGGAGTACAGGCTCATCCATATGCTGCTATGTGTGTCATTTTCTGTGAAAAGCTCAAACAATTTATTAGTCACCCTCAAACAGTCAGTACTAGAATTAAGTAGAAAAAAGGCTTTGGAGCACTGAGGTGCTCAGATATTTGCTTTCTTTCTAACTTGGAAAGGAAGGAAAAAATGTCTGCATTAACCTGTATGAGAAAATGAAGACTCCTCACAGAGTCCTAAGGATCTGTACATTTGAGGACATGTATACAAAGGAGACTTCCAGACAGGAAGGATACTGAGCAGACAAGGAGATAAAGAGCAAAGAAATAGTCTGATGGGAAAGAAATCACATTAGAAGTCTTCCCTTTTTGATGTTTTGCCATGTTTCCCAGTGCTGTCCTCCTTTCAGAGGTCAAAAAAAACCCCAACCCTTTCTAGTTTTGTGATGCACCTGAATTGATTCTTTTACAGCAAAATAACTTTCCTCTCTAGAGGACTGAAAGACAGAGAGACTGGCAGATGTTATAGATATGTAATTTTGGAAGCAAACTATTATTTACTAATTATGGGCTGATGATGCTTTGATCTCTCTTGAGAAGTGGTTTTGGGGTCCTACCATACCCAGTACTAAGACCACTCTGTCTTCCATACTGAAGACTACTGTGAACTTTAATTAAGCTCTGAGCCTTATTTCACCATGCTCTCCCTACTATAACTGGGGAGGGAATGGAAGACAAGATGGATAGCTGTGGAAATAATTAAGAATGAAAAGTGGAAAGCATGGCAAGACAGCACTAAAAGCCAGCAAGAAGTGGTTTTAGCAGATATGTATAAGATGTAATTTCAAGTCCCTGGAAAAGTCCAAGCTCCCCCAGAGAAAGAGTTTTCCCCACAAGTGGCTCTGCTGACACAATTAGGATGCCCTTTGGTTAAGTTTCTCATCTATGTATCCTAATACTACCTGAGGCAACCACTAAGGTTCAGTCAATGCTGTTGGTAATGCAGCTCGTGAATCACTGGGGTAGGATGAACCTGGGTGAGACGAAAAGGCATAACCTGACAAGGAAAAAAATCTCATCATGCCTCAGTATTTCTCAGGCTGCCACAGAGGGTTGGGAGGGGTGTAAACTCATTTGTTGGGAAGGCTATGTGCTCAGTTTCAGCAGTGTGATGCAGCAGTCATCTCTCCACAGGGATCAAAGAGAGGCACGCAGCTTGACATGCCTCTGGGTCAAACATCAAATGATGGGCAACAGCAGAAACAGGAAAATATTTCATCCTAAAGTACATACAGCAGGACAAAGACTTTAGGAACATTATCTCCCCCACTCTGCCTTTTTTTTAAAGTTAAGTACTTAGCTTAATAAAATTGTCTCTCTTTTTCCTACAAATGAAGCAGTTAATGTAAAATTGCTTAACTACTAGCAAGAATTTTTTGTCTGTTTGAATTAAAAGAAAAAGAGTGTAATCACACCATTATTAACTGAAATTACATTTAAAGAATTTGAATCCAGTCAGGGTTCTTTTTCTAAGGTTCTCAGCTAAAGCAGATTTCACCCTAGAAGACAGCAAAACTTTGGGCACTCAGTGAATTGACAGCAGAGGCAATATATATGACACCTCAGTATCCTAAAAGACTCTAAAAACTTTTCATAGTTGGACTTTTTATTCCTGTTCCTAGCCTTGATCAATTTTCATTTGAAAATGTACTTGAGGCCCTCTTGAGACTCAAACCCCACTGTAATTATATTATAATGCTCTTCAAGACATATATTCAAATGAATGGAAACTCCCTAGTCAAAGAATGATAATGCACTTATTTCCTTGATTTTTTTTTCTAAATGCATTGATTGTAATTGTAATCTACAGGGGGAAGGAAATAGAAATAATAGTTTTTATTCTCCCATGAAAATAATAGTTTTCATTCTCCCAAAACCAATGACAAAAACCATGAACCAACAAAACCTAAATCCAAACAACCAAAAACCCCAAACAAAAAATCAACCCTAGACAAAACCCCCCCCCCCCAAAAAAAAAACCAAAACAAAAAAAAACCCAAAAAACAAAACAGCCCCGAGAACAATGAAAAATAAATTCTCAGTACACTAAGCAGACTGCAGGCAGAGGATGCAACCTGTTACTTTTTGCCTTGGTACCAATGGGATTGTACTGATAGGGAGCATCAAGATGGAAGATCAGCTCCAAACCATTTAGCACTGCTTGACTGTTTGAACCAGTGGGATACAGGCTGCATGGCAAAAGACACAGGTGGAAGAAATTGCTGAATGTTTTCTGCAAACATTGAGCAATTCCATAAGCTGAAGACAAGGTCTGCAGGGGAGTCTGGCTGCAGCCTTGAGCACCCATAAGTGGGCTTTGGAAAATAATATCACCTATTCCCATTCCTGTCATTTCTGAACCTTCCAGATCCTTCCTGATATCTGTAATAATGACAGAGTTGACAACCCTCCCTGCTGGCAAAGAAAAGTGATGTAGGACAGACACATATATCATTGGATCAAGAGAAAGTTAGAAGTATCCAAATTATGTCTATCTGTGGGAGAGAAATTCCATAGTATGTTCAGAGGGAGTTTAAAAGAAATTTTAAAATCTTTCCACTGCTTCTAGATAGGCAGCATGAACACCAAGATCCCTTGAAACTCTTTAACATCTGCACTGTGTCACATAAGTTGATGGTCATCACCCACACATGTAAAAAAGTGTGACTGAGAACCTATAGCCCTTATAAAAATGAGTAGTTTTGCAGGAATGACCACTTCAGGTTTGAGAGAAGTCGTTTTGCCCTGTCCTTCAAGTAGAAGTTCCCTTAGAGGGAATGTTTCTTTGATGACTGGTAATTGAAAACTCCTAAAATACAGAAACTCAATCCTGTGATGAACATGAAGTTGGATGCAATGATCCTTATGGGTCAACTTGAGATAATGCATCATTCCATGAAAAAAATCAGCACCATTGCTTACTTTTGCATGGAAAACAGGTGAAAATGAAAAGTTGCATCAGAACTTAGCAGACCACACTCATAACTCTCCTGACCCCAGGGAGGAATCTAGATTTGTACTACTAATCATAATTATTGCTTATGTTTTGATAATATGACATCTTGTGGGAGCCAAGCCACTGAAAACAGGATCTTACTTCTCCTGAAAATATAATCAACTTTTCAGTGGATTGCTGCTAAATTTTGCAGGTTTGTAGTGAAAACTGATATTTGGGGGCAAAGCAGCAAAATGAGTCAGTATGTGCCAGAGATATGAAAGCAGTATAACAGCTTTTGGAAGCTTACCAGAGGGAAGAAACCAGGTCTACTCATAAATAATGAAGACATGAAATTAATAATATTTCAGAAGTGACTGAGATAACTTACAGTGGTATCAAGCCTGTCATCAGTAAAAATATACATCAAAAAATGTTGAAATATTAGGTACAGAGAAAACTTACTCAAATACTTTTGGAAATCTGAATGCATACAATCCAGCTGGTCTTGATCATACCTTAGGGCAATCACCTCCCAGAGTTATATAAGCTGTAGGCTTCACCTACTCTTGAAAGTTACAGCAATAAAATTGATGATGTGGCCCCATATTGAGCATGATTGAATTACTGCAGGTAGGCAAGTTACTTCATGCCAGCTGAGCTGTGGTGACTGGCTCCGTGTGCTCTCCTCTAAGTAACGTCTATTGCTTTCACTAGCAGCATAAAAACAATTTACAGAAACTGAAGCTAAAAGGCAGGGCCCCCTTTTCCAGTTAAAGAGTGGCATATTTCACTTTGGCTTAGGTAGATTCATAATTTTGTCTCAAGTAAACTATAAGTTGAGAGGTATAAATAGCTGGGGTAAAACTAAGATAAAAGTAAATTACTTAAGAAGTTAATAAAAAAATACTACTGTGGCCTTCAGACTAGGAAGGAATAACCTTTGGAAATGTTCTATGATAAAAAACTTCTAAGAATTAGGGGCAGTGAAAATAAAAATCATGTAAAAAATCCCAGCTCACAGGCCTGTTTTTTTCCACTATTATTTCATGAATGGATCCTTCTTTTTTAATTCACTTTTCTTGCTTTTCTTTCAGCAAATTGTGGAATAAAATACTTTGAAAAGTCAGTGAATTAATCAAAACAAGGTTCCAGTTACCCCCCTGCTAGACAATACACACAAATTGCTGAAGAACAAACACTGGCCAAAACATTTACTTTTCTATAAGTGCTAGAATTAAGCAATTCAACATATATTTGTATATTTACTTCAGCACTAACCATCCCATTTCCCAAGGTCTTATCTGGAAAAAAATTGTAAGATTACCCTGAGCAGAAGCTACCTTCTGTATCAACAGTCTGGAAAAAAGTTTTGAATGCAAGAAAAGTTTCAGGAGCATTTTATTTGCACATTACTGAGATTGGAGATTTTTCTCTTAACCTGAGCACCCCATTAATGAGAAAGCAAACAGCACATTATTGAAAGCCTGCAGGTCATATTGCACATGAATTTGTATTAGAGTAACCCAATCAAGCACCAGCTTAGTAACATAAATATAGATAGAGAGAGAATAAAAGGGATTTAGAGAGATTTGAAAACCAGATTCAATTGAAGACTACCCCTACTAATCTAACATATGTTCAGGATGAAAAGAAGAAGAAATAAAGAGAGGCAACAATGCTGAAAGGTACAGAAAGGTGACAAAACAGCATGCATGAATTTGAAATGTGTGATGGCAGCTGAAAGTGCTTGTGCAAATTGATGCTGTGTATGCAAGTGCGTGGTACACTGCACATGATACTTCTGGCTCTATATT
The DNA here is from genome assembly GCF_028018845.1 of Melospiza georgiana. Taxonomy (NCBI): domain Eukaryota; kingdom Metazoa; phylum Chordata; class Aves; order Passeriformes; family Passerellidae; genus Melospiza; species Melospiza georgiana. Next base: position 19,650,610 of record NC_080431.1, read on the forward strand.
CTCAAGCAGTGTCTTTAAGCCAGGATGCTCAACTCATGCATTTTAAGAGGAGAAGGATGCCAACAAGTTTTAGGAAGCAGAAACACAGGTTATGAGACTGAAAGATATACAAAAATTTGAGGCATCTCATTTAATGAAGCAATAAAAAACCAGGGAAGAGAAGGGAAGAAAGGTAATAAGTGGCAACTGCCTGAAATAAGTAGAAGCCTAAAGAAGGTAAATGGAAATAAGAAATGGAAAAAATAGATATTAGGAATGTAAAATGGTAAATGAGCTTATTTTTCTTTTATTTTTTTACCTTCTGAAATAATCTGCAGATAATCAAAGTTCTCTGACTTGTTATTTTCCTGGAGGCCAAAGTCATCATCATCAAGTCTTTAGTATGAACCACATACTGGCAGCGAGCAGGTTAATGGGAACTAACAAATCTTCATCTTTCCATTAATTTTACCTGCAGTTTTTCTCATTATGTACCAAAGTTTCCTCAGAGGTCCAGTTATGAGATATATAAAATTAAAAAGCTGCTTGCATTTTTTCTGGGTAACCATGATTCTCTGAATATACATTGCCTGATCCGTAAGCTTTCCCCTTACTGGGGAGAGATGTTTCCAACTGGTTGTATATGAAGCAGGTCCTTTCCTTTCTTCTTCTTTCCATCAGGTTTAGAGTGAGTAATGTTCCAAATCCACATTTCATTAGCTTCTTCTTCTTCAGCAGTTTTTTCAGCATCTCAAATCACCATTTCCTGTGCTTGTTGCAGAGACAGGAATTCCTCCACATAAACATTGGAGTACCTAAGATCAATTTTCTCCTCTTCCAGTTGTCTTCAAACTCAAGCAATCTATCCAAAATTTCACCCTTACATTTTTCTAGCAAACCATACCTCCAAAAACATTATAGAGAAACCCAGTCAGCTTATTTATTAGAAGCTGTGACTTAAAAAAAAAAACCAGCACTGCAGCCTTTGAAAAAATGTTTTGAAAGATGAGTGTCTCCAAAATTACAGTGTATAAGCCCAGAATTTACTAGATTCAGCAAAATCTAAGCAAGATCTGATGGCTCTGGCTGAGTTAAAATAGCCGAGAAGTCTTTTTTCAGACTTGAATAGTCCAGATTTTTATGAAGGTGTCTCCAGTGAGAACAGGTTAAGAATGACATCACTGTGTGCTTTGGCTTTCAGAAGGGATGTGCAGTTGTGAAGGCAAAGGGCAGGTCCCCCAGGGCAGACCAGTCTGAAATCCACAGACCTTTCAGTTGCTGAGCTGAATGCCTGTTTTAGTGTTTTTCTTTGCAAAAATGAAACAATTTTCAAGGTTTCTCAGACAGTAAAATGAAATTTTGAAATTGTACTGCTTTCCCTTAATTAAGGTCTTTTTCCTACTGTTTATACATTATCCAAATTGCTGAATTTTAAATTTTTTTTATCACTGCTGAGGAGATCTGTAATTAACATCCCTTGGGTTTGGGTTTTTGGTTTTTCTTTTTTTTTTTTCCTAGATCTGAAGATCTTATCTGGTCAGTAGTGAGTAGCTTGACATAGGCGTGCTTTTCATTTCCCCAGCTGTAGGGATGGGCATCATCACCACATTGCGATACCTAGATGTGTGCCAGCAGTGCCAGTGTGCACCCTGCAGAGCTCCAGACACTCCTGCCCTGGGGTGTCTGGGGCCATTTGAAGCCCCTGGGTTGCCTGAACCATCTGCACAGGTCAGGCAGTGAGGACAAAACACCCGAGTGATCTGGGCTGTTGCAGACAATCCTTGTCTGTAGCTGGGAGGCCCCAGTGGACTTGATGGTCCTGGAGGTCCTTTCCAGCCTTACTGATTTTATGATACTATGATCCTAAGTGACCATAACGGCTTCATTTAGACTGTAGGATTGCTCTCCATGCTCTGTTGCCAGCATTGAAGCCTTTGGAATCTTGGACATTTGGTGCACATACAGAAACTAAAATTTATGTGTCTTAATCTGGAAAACAATGCCACCTAAAGGGCAGGATCTTGATGCTTAAATTTACACACCTCATGCCATGTGAGCTATTCTGGGGTATCTAAGAACCCTCATGGGGCAAGCAGATATAACAACAGACACAGAGGTAGCAGGTAGCTCAGGCCACAGTGGAATAACAACTGAATGTCAAGTGGGATGCCTAAAATGTCCCACATGGCAGTAGACATCTAAGTTTAGTCAGCTGAATCTACTCTGGATATCTATGACAACTGAATAATTTTTTAAAATCTTATTTTCTACCAAAAAAAAAAAAAAAAAAAAAGAAAAGAAAAAAAGAGAAAAAGGGAAAAAAAGGAAACAAAAGTATCAGACAACTTGGATTCACTCTGTAATCCAACACTGTCTGAGATGATCAGGCTGTCCCACCTGCCCTGCCATTCCAGGTGGAAACATATCTCCCTAAGGATGTCTTAGATACCCTTGTATCTCTCAGATGACAAAGAATACCTATATAATTTACAGAATGAGGCCCTGATGGAGTGCTTTTCTTGTCCTAAGCTTGAGGTCTAAAACAAAGTAGACAAAATAAACTTCAACAGTGCTCTAACTTGACTATGAGGGGATTTTTCACATAACTTACCCATATAACACCTGAAATGAATCCCATGTAAGGTGTCAGACTCTTCTTAAATAACTGTTGCTCTCAAAGATTAAAGCGATGTTTTGGCAGCTTTTTTTAGCTGCAATGTTCTCCAGGTCAGAGTTTGAAATGTGAACTGTAAAATACATGACAAATGCAAAATCAAGGACAACAGAAAATTATATAAAAATGTACAAGTCAAAATAGCTCAATGTGATAACATTAACATTTAGAATTTTGAAATCTGTAAACTTTCCAAAATAAAAATGTCAAGACATTTTCTTTTTTTATTTCTCCACAGTAACTTTTGCAAAATGATTATCAGGAAATGTTTTGAAAATGGATTTTTGACAGCTCCAGATTTTGAAGAAAACAAGACTGAGATAATAAATGCAGAAGAACTACCAATATGGCATTCCCATCAGCTCCCCAGTATCATGGTGCATAGCTCTTTCTGCAGGCTGCAGAGTAATTGAGACTCAGTCACTATGACTGGTAGGTGGGTGGCTATTACAGATTTCACCAGTTCTCGTTTTCCTGTTAATGAACATGAACATTAGTTTTGATATCTCATGACATACCTCCTTCTTATGGGTACATCAGAGAAATCAAAAATTAGTGTAATTTTCAGTAGAAATTTTCGAGGAGGTGATCCTGATGGGGAAACACAATTATCGGGATAGTAAATAAAAAGGTACCAGTGACATTTTCAGAGGTGTTTAATTATTGACCTAATAATGGTCTCACTGGAGGAACTGGTAAATACCCTACTTGTTTAAAGGGCCTAGAGTGTTACACATTTTGTAAAAACCTTAACCTATTGGGAAGAGATGGAAAGAAGAGGAGAGGAGAGGAGAGGAGAGGAGAGGAGAGGAGAGGAGAGGAGAGGAGAGGAGAGGAGAGGAGAGGAGAGGAGAGGAGAGGAGAGGAGAGGAGAGGAGAGGAGAGGAGAGGAGAGGAGAGGAGAGGAGAGGAGAGGAGAGGAGAGGAGAGGAGAGGAGAGGAGAGGAGAGGAGAGGAGAGGAGAGGAGAGGAGAGGAGAGGAGAGGAGAGGAGAGGGCCCAAGTATGAGCTCATGTGATTTTGGAGGCTGAGGGAATGAATTTATTTCTGAAGGCAGTTCTGACTTCCTTACATATGAAACACATAAGTGAAAGAAGATGGAAATTTCTTTCAATACTCCCCTATGTGGGAAACACATATGTAAAAATGTAAAAGAAGACAGAAATTTCCTCTCCACACTGAAATTTCCGTTTGAATTTTGATGGGCTAGGTCTGAAGAGTCACTTTGGCTTGGAACCAATAGTAGAATTAAGGTGCATTCTTCTGAAATGCCTTGCAGTGCAGTAAAGGAGCACTTACTGCGCAGGCAATGGACCACAGAAGGTGTGTGTTCCCACAGATATGTTGGTATTGATATATTGGTGAGCTAGGAATTCACTGAAGAGGACCCTGCAAAGCAGTGCTTGAGCTCCACCTTCCCCATTGGCTCCATCTCTGTCCCTCATGCCAGCAACACATCTCTGCAGAGGACTGGCATTCTTCTCACATGGATCTCCTCCAAGGCTGTTATGACAGGAGCTAGATCAGCATCAGTGCAATGGGCTTTTTATTTCAGCTTCTTTTCAGAAGATCCAAAGATGGCTGATGTGTAGATGGTACTTATGTTTTTTATTTTCTTTCTCTGCAACGAAAGCTTATGCATTCTTACCTCTTGCTGAGACACACTTCAATTCTCCAATTGCCTGCACTGATGTTTTTCCTGTGCCAGTAGTGACATCCAGATTCTCACTCATTAACCTCTTTCCACTGAGACTACCAATACAGCCATCCATATTTATACATTCATTTCTCCCCTCTTACTTAAGATAACAATTATTTGTAATGGAACAAACTGTGTCTTTGGAATGTATTTTAACATATCAGATGAAATAAGGACTGAAGACTTTTTGTTTTGAGGTCAATTGTAAAATTCACCCAGCAGAAGCAGAATGAGACCCTGAAGCCCAAAGGTAATAGGACAAGAGCAAGCTGAAGAGTGGAGTGCCCATTAATTATTAAGCCTTCATTTCCTCTCTCACCACAATAGCATTAAAAACTAGTATAGACATGTAAATTGAAAATAAATACTCTGTAGTTCAAGACATTAATTTAACCTTAATACTGAGGACTCTCTCTAGGGATACAGGCTGAGGGTTTTTTTTAATTGCAGGCTGCTAATTCAGTGGATTCCGCTCAAATATAAATTAGAACAATCTTTTTGCATTAAAAACACACAGATTATGTTCCCAGGACACCATTCTCTCATCTTCAGCAAGAGGGGTGACATCTCTGCCACCTTTAGGATGTTTGGTCATCCAGAGTGGAGCTTGGCACCCAACCCTGTCCCCCTGACCATATGGCAGGGAATGGGACTGCTGTGCCTCGGGGGGTGATGGATCTTCTTGTTTCTGTGCATCCCTGTCTTTAGTATGCATGAGGATGGAGATGGAAAATAACACTACATCAGTAAGAATCCCTGTCCAAATGATGCATACACATCCTCAACCAAATACCACTTTTGCTCCAGTCAGAGGCAGTTGACAGGGGAAGAAAATTACTTCAACTGCTTGCTTAGAAAGAAGAACAAAAATTAAAAATAGAATTTACAGGTGAGGCCAGAAATATTTAATTCCTATGTAGGCTGAGAGGTTAAAAAATGGCACATAAATGGCACTGTATTTAGTTCAGTAAGAATTCATACCCTTCTGCCTGCACCCTTAGTTTCTCACTGTTAGTGATTGAGACAATCCTTACTCTCCATTTATCAACAAGAGACATAGAAAATGCCCATATTAAGCACTGTTTGAGAAAATTAATAAGAAGTTGTGACTGAAGTGGGAATTAAACTATATCTTAAGCTGTGTGATAGTGCTTAGTCCTCCAAACTAAAAGCCTGCACAGGCTTTGTTAGGCAACTCCCTCACAGTGAACCACTCATTTCTCATCTGCAGTGTAGGACCATCCTCTACAGCTGACTGTTCTGGAGATATACTGGGAAGGTCTACCAAGGTAAATTAACCTAGTAAATGTAGTCTTCCACTGCCTGGAGCACAGTGCAGGCTTCTGTTAACTAACAACAATGGTCATATCACTTCTCACACTTTGTTTGGACTTTGTTTGGCCTTCCTGGAAACTTATTTTAGCTGACACCAGCAATCCTTAAGACAACATACCCGATCTGGATTTTTCTTAGCTTTGGTATAACACTTTATGCTTCATGTATACTTATAATATCATCTACTAATAGTAATAACAAATAGTTCTTTCATGCAGACTGGCTTTTGAGCCCAGAAAGAAATACAGCTTGGAGAACTATAGGCTTGAGAAAATAGAAGACAACCTTGAAAACCTAGGCAAAGGATGTGCTCCCAGGGCTATAAGTAGCTCACCAGTACTCACTAGTACTTACTAATCACCAGAGGAGTGCAACCCTGAGAGATGGGTGAAATGGTTTTAGAAGTGACTTCTATCTGACATTGTAAATTGTGGCATTGAGAGATTTACTCATAACGTGGACTTGTAGATCAATGAAGAAAGAGAAGAGATTGAAATTTCTTGGCAAACATGCAAAAATTACCCCAAACTTTCCAAGGATGAGAAGGCAGAAATGATCAGTGTTGCATTCCAGCTGGAGAAGGACTTGTTCATAAATTCCCAGCAGCAAGCACTCTCAGGAACCTTGGAGCAGTGATGGGTACCAAAGAAATTTTGCTATTTAAAAGTTTTTGTATATATCATTTAATGCTATGTACTTTGAAGTATTTGTGTCAGTATCATCATAACTGTACTGATAATTTTTTAACTGGACTATTAAGACTAATTAGAATAACAATGAACTATTGTCTTTGCCTGTATAATGTGCTCATTTTGCCCATAAAAAGACTTTAGGCATAACAAATTAGTGAGAATTCAAGCAAGCTCTTCTGTAACTTGGATGCAACAAGCTGTTAACAATGTGTATCCCAGAAGCTCTTGTTCACCTTTCAAACATTTCTAGGATGAGCAGGGGAGCAGCCTCCTGTTGCCTTTCTGTTCATTTCACCATGGCAGGATGATACAATTTGTTTGACATAATTTTGGCAAGAGAAAGTCTCAGAACCATAAGCAAGAAGGAGCAAAACACTGGATGACTAACTACCTCATCCCACTTGCCACAGACCTTAAATTAATATCTTTTTCAGGGTAGTGGAAATGTCACAGTTATGGCTGGTTGGGGAAGTCCTGCTGAGTCACCTAGCAACTCCATCCTGTGCCATGCTGCTCTCCTGTGAGGCTGTGGAGGAATAATGCCCCTGCAGTGAGTTAGCATTGGCTGTGGAGCCGCCAGGGTCCTTACCTGGTCCAATACTGGGTAAACAAGGTACTCAAGTGGCTGGCCAGGCCACTGTGCCTACTGGGTTACCTCTGTTGAGTTCACTGTGTTGCAGTGCTATGAAGTGCCCAACATCATGTCCTGTGCCTCTCTGAATGTGTTCCACAGCACTCTGGACATCATTTAGGAAGAGCATCCTGCTCTGGTCTGCTAGGTTGTTTGTAGGAGAGATAGTCTGACTCTGATAGTCAGAGAGGAGGAAGAGAAGTAGAGGCCATGACTGCTGAAATAGTGAAGGGCCAAAGCCTTGCTAAAAGTTGTGGCAAATTTATTCTGGAAATCTGGAATCTTCATCTTATTACAGCATATCACCTTATTCTTGTACACAAGATTGATGCGGGGGGTGTGATGATACTAAGCTCAGAGCCAAAATTTATTCCCTGTGCAGTAACAGATGGTGTCTGATCCAGGGATCCTCGCCAGGAGTTCATCAGCTCTGTTTGGGTAGCTCGAGCCACTGTCTGTGAGATCAGCCTGTTGGCAGAGTGAGGAGCAGCATCATCACCATGGCCTGCTGCACATTTCACATGCGGCCAGTGAGTCATGTGGCTGAAGGCAGGCCAGGTGCTCACTGGATCCCACCTCGCCTTAGGCAAACCTGGGGGATTGAATAAGTGACAGCCTCCAATGGGGAAGGAAAGAACACTTAAGTGCAATGCAATACGGGCTCTGCAAGCACCATGGACTTTCTGCCTTTTCCACAATCTCTCCATCCTTTCCTTAAATTATCTTGCCTCCTCAGTCTTGGAGAGAACAAATTCCTCTCTTTATCATCCTGAGACCAACAGCAAAATGCCCAATATGTTTACAATAGTAGCCCCTAATCTCTTCCCTCAGCATAAAGTAACTTCTTTTGTAAGAAACATTATTCTAGTGAAGAAAGCAAATTCTTATTCTATGCTAAGAACTATCCATTTCTGTCCTTTCCAAACAGTAAACTCACCAGAGGGCTGTGGAAAGAGAGACACCTGATGCCATCCAGACCTCACTGGAACTCACCCCTGACCTGTCATGGGGTCATCCTCAGACAGTCAGAACTCCTAAAAACAGGTGAATCTTGTTTGCTTCAGTTTTAAGGGCAACAGGGACAGTATTCTCATCAAGGAACTGGACTAATAGTGGAATATAATCTATTCAATTTTGGCCCAGTGCAAGCATGGTGATAATATGAGGTTTGAGAAAGCTACTATTCTTTCAAATGGAAACTAATTTGCAGAAGGGTACATCAATCAGCCAGGCCATAAGTAACAGCTAGGACACACTAGCTATCCCACTGGAAGAAGAAAAAAGATTTGATTTGGCTTGGCCTTTCTTTTTAAATAGATGCCCATCCCTTTTTCATGGGAGATTTCTGGGATTATGTCTTTATTTTGCACAAGCTTTGAATAAAGTTTATTCTTGTGAGGACTGGCTTGGCTTCTGTGTTTACACATTACTGATTGCCAGACAAGCTATCCTTAATTAGTTAGGCCAGCTGATATTAGTCACAGCCATCAGCACAGTCAGCTGAGGCTGCTGCAGCATCATCTGGAATCACCTAGAACATTCACTTAGAATAGCAGCACTCCTGCACACCCACACTGGCATTTTGCAGGGGAAGAAAAGCAGAGCCTTTGTACCTCTGGTCCACACTGCAACTAGCAGTGGCACAAAAGACCTTTGTGTCTGAGACAGGTGTGTACCAAGTGCTCAGGTATACATTCCGGAGTGCAATATCTGATATATTTATTCACTAAACAGTTGCTGGAAATGTTGAGATAATGTTATGTTAGATGTGGTTTTCAAGAGTTGTGAGAATGTCATAGAGAGTCATGGAGGATAGTCTTGGATTAAGTGATTACGCTTTTTCTAAATAGAACAAATTTCAGTAAACTGGGAATACTGATTAGGAAATTCAAATGACCTCAGAAACCAGGGACTAGAATGCTAAAGTTATTTGAGATTTATTTGGATCAAAGTTAAAACAACCAGTCAGCAATGTGCATGACAAGAAAGTTGCAGGCTTCCTTGCTTTAGTAATCTCTCCCTCCTTCCCAAGAGAGGTATTAGAAAGAAGCTGAGAGCTTAGAAGGAGTGAAAAAGGCTAGATCAGCTCAAGCTATGACTGCATTACTTGACTGGGAGTACATCCAAGTTCCTTTGTCTGGGTCTGTCCTTCTGATGTATCCCAAATCCCATCTCTTGTTCTTCCTCCAAATGTACTCATTTCTGTGCAAGGCAAGTTTTAGGAAATAGCGGATCTGAGTCACTGCAGGACCAGCATCCCTGAACAAACATCAGGTAAGTCTGATGTTTGGAAGCTGGAATCAGGTAATATATTGATACAGTAATAATTTTCCATGGTGGAGACAAGCTAGGTTTAACTTTTAATCTTAAAGCAAGAAACAGGAGATGATTTAGATGTCTGATAGGGAAACTGAGAAAAGAAATGGATAATAATGCAATACATATACATTGGAAAAATTTAGGACTGTTCTTGTTTTACCCTAGATAACACATGGCAATGACTTTGGGAGACAGGGCAGCCAGAATGAGGGCAGGAAAATGGAAGTCATCACAAAACAATGCCTAGACTACGCTGACAAGAGTAGTGCAAATATCTTTGAACAGATGTATCAGCTTGGCTTATAAGTAGCCTAACTATGCTTTCAGGAGGGCAAAGTCATCTTCTGTAGAGGGAAGTATGTAGCAGGGTCTTCCCTGCTACAGGAGGGCTTATCTGTTCTGCCTGTCAGCTGGAGTGTTAGCTCAGGACATTGTCCCCCTCACATGAATCTGCTAACTGGTGAGATAACCCAAGCTGGACATCTGTCCCATGGGGAGTTACCTCTGGTGCCATGGAGGTGGCATTCCCAGCTGACAATAACCACCTTGCCTTGAGAGCAGATTGAAGGGAGATAAGCCTTGAATTTCTGACTGACAGACACTTCACTTGACAAACTATAAAAGATACACAAAACTTTTACAAAGTAAAAGTCTTGTGCACATTCTCCGGAAATGTGTGAGGGGATCTCTTCCCAAGGTGTGGGATGCTAGAGTTTGGAGTTTCTCTCCCAGGGACTGAGTGAAAGGAATCTATGTACCCCATCATCAATTGACTGCTAATCTATACTGTCTTTGCTGGCAGTAATATGGGTACCTTTATGTTGTGCACTGTTTTATGTAAATCTACTAGTAGTTCTTTGTTTTAACCTGTGTAGTAAGGAACTCGGTTTGAGGCCTTTGGTTTGTTAGTCTTCTGTCTATCCAATAAATAACTCATTTTATATTAGATCTGATTTGCCATTTTTTAGAACTTGTGAGCCAGGGTGGTTTAGACGTGGGTCACCTGAATTTAAGCTGCTGCCAAAAATCTGAACCTAAGGCAGGGTTGTCTAACACTTTCACTCAGTCCATAACAAAGTAAGAGTGTTGGGAAGAGGCACCGTGAAAGCACCACCTCTTTTGAACACCAGCCTGCACTGTCTTAAAATGCCCTCACATGGCATTTCCAAGACAAAGGCTGAAGGAGGTTACTCCCACTCAGCTGCAGAAATGCTTATCCTGAGGGGAGACACTATCTTAGGAAGTTGACTAAAGTCAGCAGAGTCTGTGATAGTAGATATTGGTGAAACTGGGAAGAAATTACTACTAACTGAAGTGCAGCACCTGAACATTTGACATTGAAAGACTCAGGAGTAAACAGATATGAATTGACCACGAATAGGCAGAGGCTGGAGATTAAAAGACTTTTAGACATCAAGGCAGAAAATTTCCAAAGGAGCCTTCCAAAATTGTATAGGACTAAGAAAAATAAATGCTCTAGATAATTTGCAGATGAGTCTTGGCTGGATTGTGAATGAATCCATAAGGAAATCAACGAGGGAGAGAAAGAAAGGTCATGCAGAATTTGCTGTAAGGTTTTTTTCTTCATGTGCAATTTTTTGTAGGCTCATCTTGGATGATATTCCTGCAAAGGAAACAGTTCAATTTACAATTAGTCCTACTCTGACGTGGCTTGTGCTGCTCAACAGCAAGGATAGTGCCAAAAATAGTTCCAGCTCAGGACTGGAAAGTGCTCAGTGATGATACAAGAGTCATCTGACACCCCAAGGAGTTTCCACAGATTTCCATTTCATTTGGCTATGTTAGAATTAGAATAGTTCTTCTTTTCTCAGGAAGTGTGAAAAATGGTGAAATGCTTTGAAAAAGCCCCTCTTTGGGGTTGTTATGTTAAACCACAGTGCTTCAAGTCAATTTTGCCTTGCTGTGGCAAGTTAATTCTTTGATGTTACTTGCATTGGTTTTCACAAGTTTCCTTCCTAGGCAGAGCCAGCCAAAGAGTAAGAAGGCAGGAGACTTTTCAAGCTTTTCTCACAGTCCCCACTACTCTGTGGCTTCCTGGACCCGATCCATGGGCATGGTGAATAGAAGAAAGCCTAGGAAAAGAGAAGGGGAGAAGTAGTCCAAATCAGATGTTTGCCATGGAGAGTGGCATTGAAGTAGCCCACTTCCATAAACATTGAATAGTACACTTGTGTATTTAAAGTAATTCCTTTTCTCTACTGCTGTAGCCTATGCTGGAGGGGCCAATGGGTTTGCTAAAGAGATGTCAGTAGCAATGAAGATCTGAAAAGTATTGTCATAAGTGATAGCTCTTCATTGGGTGATCCTTTATTGCACAAGACAGCATCTCTAGTGACTGTGTTGCTTCATACATGTGACTTTAGTTGCTTTCCAATGAATTATGCATGAGGTAGATATCCCAAAGTCCCCTCTGCAGACAGGCTAGAGAAATTTGCTTTCATACTAGAGCCTTGTAATGAACTCTCAGCTCACATAATCACCAAGATATTAATAGTGGCATTTACTTTCTCCTATTACAGCAGGTACTCACCTATATGAAATAGATATAGTGTAAATCTGTTTACTTCAGTCATCTCCCATGTATTTTAAACTGAATTAAAGTGCAGTAGTGCATGGACACATGCCCTTTTATTGTCAATAACACAGGTTTCTGTTTTAGCCAGTCACAAAAAAACATGGTTCCATTTTACCCTGCTGAAGAGTATGAAACAAAGTATTGCACATGTTGGGAGCTAATCTGTGAAATGAGGATTGTATTTTTAGGGGTAAAGTCATAGCATGGCTGAATACACTCACAGTGATGTTACACAGCACCTCTGTGGGATCTTGCTTCTGCACCAATCTCTTGTAGCCAACACACAACAAACCTGAGGCTATGACTTGCTCTGAGCTACAATAGCTTTTGAAAACAACTGAATGACATCTCTGGGAATCCATCTCTACTTTCCTGTTGCTGTTGATGAATAGCATATGTATATTTTCTCAATCAATAGGCTTAGTGCTCCTGACACCCTCCCAACAGTTTAGCACAAGTATGAGTCTTCCAACAATAAAATTTTCTGCTAAGTGCAATCCATTCTACTCATTGTGTAGAGTCTTAACACATTGTTTAGAGTTATGCTTTTTAAAGATTTAACCCATCCTTTGGAATATATAACCATATTCTTGCTGTGATTGTATAAGAAACCTGAAAGGAATCTAATTCATTTTCATAAATTTGAAAGCAATTTCTATATCCCTCTTTACAGTTTTATCTAAGGAAAATGCTTCTAAACATCAAAAAAGACTCCAAATATGAAGAGGCTTTCCATGATAGAAAATGCCACAATTTCTAAATGGCTATTCCATAGATTCTTTCAATCCTTTGGTGTAAATTTATTTAATTATAAGGTCTATCAAGACCAGTTTTTTTTGTCTCTCACTGGGGTGGGGGAAGGTAGTGGCTTGTGGTTTTCTCTCTAGTGTGAGTGCTAAACTGGGGAATACCATTTCTAAACCACAACAGCCACCATGCTTTAGCTTTACCTATATAATTGGTAGTGAGAATTTCAGGAAAGCATGTAGTGATCAGCTACTTTGTGTTTTAAACAGGAAATCAGAAGTTGTCCAAGGGCAACAGAAGGCACATCTTGACAGTCAGAAACACCCTTCTGGTGGTATTTGACCTTCAGACCCGCTCATGTGAAATCCCAGCCAAAAGCTATAATATTCCTGCAAGAAAAAAAAGCTGGGTTTTTTTGGTACTCTGATAAAACTCAGGCTTTATCTTTATGAAGAAAGGGAGTAATGTTTTTTTTTGGTTTTTTGACAGTTTGATATAGTTAGAAAAAAGACAGAGAAGTATTCAGATACACCAATACTTTTCAGATTTGAAACATAAGTCAAAATGCCTATGCTTTCCTCATGCTATAGCAGCATAAAGTATTCTCTGTGTAATAGCAGACTTGGAAAGGTCCACAAAAGATTGGATCATTAATGTTCCTTCTCAAAGGGAAGTCCTACCATACTGCTAAGAAGTTTTCAAACAGCCTTGATGTAGTGGCTTCAGCTACCCAGAGCAAGTCCTATGTCAGAAGTGATTGAGAAGAGTGGAAAGCTTTATTTTATTGGAAAACAACAACAACAAAAGTCCTTTTAGAGTCAGTTCTGGATGACATTGAATGAAGGAACACAACACCAAAGGGATATCACTGGGATTTGAGAAAAACACAAATGCAAGCTGAAATGCAGGAGTTGGTATAACCTACACACCAAGGTAAGACAACTTATTCCCACTTCTACCTTCTGCTAAAAGCAAAATTTTTCAAACCATAAAGAGCTTATATGCTGGCTAATTATGAAGCATAGGTGTATTTTGGCTGGAAGGAGGAGCACAGGAGAAGAAATGCCACTTTTCTACTCTGACAAGGAGTTATACGTTTATTAAAAATGGATGTTAGTATTGGCTCTGTTATGTCGCATTACCAGGACTTTATTGAGTGAGATTCTCAAAGTCAGCCAGAGCAAATGGGCAGCAGAAGGTGGGCTGCCAATTTGGTTTGGCAGAAAACCAGTGCTTTCTGTACTGGTCAAGTTGAGTTTTTAATGTATAGCGGGAGCAATGAGGCCAGAGCCTCTAGAGAGATGTAAGCTCACTGCTTATTTTTATTTCATGCTTCTGAATATTTTCTACAGATGAAATAACATTAAACCTGTAAATCATGCTCTCTTTCATATTTTGGAGGATTAAGGCATATATTCTGGTGGAGAGTTGGCCTTGAAACTCTTCAGAGGTCTTTTTAACCCACCTGATTTTCTTTGATAACTTATCTTCCCACCACCTACCCCCACAAGTCAGGTTGGAATACCTTAAGATGGAACAGAGAAAAAATTATTTCCTTGCATTTATTTTACTGAATCTAAGGCCTGAAATAATTCATAGAATGTGCTTTGCAAAACCTTTTTACTACAAGTATTTAATTTTATGACTTGAGCAGAGCTATGCATATACATAAGACATATTTTGAAAAGAGACATTCAGAGACCCTGTGAGATTCAGTATTCAGTAAATTCATTCCTTTGGTACAAAACAGCTAGCAAAATTTGACATAATCACATTTTAAAACTCATAGTTTATGGAAAGACTGAAAAATTACAGCTTTCTCTAAGGAGATTTTACAGTCAAAACTTTGCCCTCACAAAAGTAAGAGATTTTAATATCAATTTTCTCCTCCTTCCATGTAACACTTAAAGAAATCTGTTGCAGGTAGATTTTTTAGTGTGTCAGTCCATCAAACAAGTTATCAAGATAATCATGACGCTGAAGTCTGGAACTCAGAATGGAGAGAACCAATAAGCATCATATATCAGTGTCCCAAACCAAAACCCCATTCAGTATTTCACAGTACATACAGAAAAATTGGCTCTTCAGTCAGTTGCCTGTATTCTTGTCCACCCTCTGAGTTTTTAAAAAACTTTTGCTGCCACTCCAGAGATGCTAGCCATTCCTTGAATGCTGTTTATCCATAGACTCTTAACATAAATACAAAACTTGTTCCCTAATTTGTCAGAGAGATTTTAGAAGAGGCCCTTTCCTGCTAAAATATCTTTCTCTTTCAATCTGCCATTGCTATCAGTGGAAAGGGATGATTGAGTTGGATGCATTCACCCCCCTTGCATGAGGAAATAGATGCCTTTACAATGCAGTCACTGGAGCATTTTGATTGGTTGTTTCCTTTGAGTGACCACTACAATATTTTATAAGTGGATTTAAATAAAATCTTAGGTTATACAGGACTTCCCTTGAAACCAGGAATTCTACTTTTGCGGTACCTTAACCCATGGTTATCCATCTGAAACCAAGAGGCCAATTTGCCTTTCAAAACATTCTCTTTCATGGATCTCATAGTGATTTTAATGATGTGCTGACATGTTACATGCATCCATGCATTTTAACCAAAAACAATTTAAGAACACCCATATATTTTAACTTCAAAACCCTCACCTCAAAAGAATTTTACTGTTTAAAGCAATCTATTTAATTTTATTCAGTAAAGTTCAGTTTTTAAAATATAAGAGTTATATGGTGCAAACAGTGAGATAAATTTTCTGGTATTTCTTTATAACACTACTGGTTCACCCTAACAGCTAAGACAAAATTCTTTCTGTACTTGCTATTGTTGATAGGGTTGGGATATTTGTATTTTCTGCTGCTCTGAAACACACAAAAGAGAAATCAAAGTATTTCATTATGAGTGGATAGCTCGCACTCTTGTATAAAATGCTTTTATATGTTTGATCATTCAGGGAAGCAGCAAACACCCACTTAAAATCAGTTGGTAACTGCTTTCTGCTGAATGACTCATCCTGCAAATCAGTGGGTCTTATTGTTGAGACTTCAGCTTCTAATTTTTTTTTTTCAAGTTGCCCTGAATGTTCAGAGGTGAGCCCAAGCAGTCTGGTTATATAAATCAGGTGTTGTTTGATGCTGTCTGTTTTTATGAGACAATGGATGACATTACAGGTGTCATCCACCTTGCTGTTGCTGGCAGCAAACAACTATTTTCTCCTATTCATCTCTTCTCACTACCTTTTCTATCAGTCTCTCTGATGAGCAGTTATCCAGTTACCTTCAGCAACAGGAAAGGTGGCAGTTTGCCAGCACAGGTGTTTTGGGACACAATTGGCATAAGAGAGCTTCAGTATTTCTGTCTCAGGATGCAAATGTATATGCCTATATATGTATAAAAGCATGCACAAGTGTATGGATATATATTAAATTGATGTGTATGCATGTTTAAAACACTCTGCACCCTCCCTCTGGTGAGGAGGATGCACACATGGCAGCAGTGACGGGGACCACCCCCAGGCTCCTGGCAGATCACTCAGAGATTTTCTCTCAGGTCGCGAAGGTGAAAGGGATTTGCTGCTTTGTCTCCCATGACAGATGGAGTCACTTACCTGCTTTCAGCATGGACACTGGCCCTCTTCAAGCTGCCTGTCAGCCAACACTCCAATCCCATCACGGAAGCATATTTTGAGTCAAGGTCTAAAGACCTTCCCTACCTCTTCTCACCAGCCTGCAGCAGGCTGAGCTTTTCCTCTTTGACTTTCCCTCTTGTAAGGACAGTGCAGCAGAATCCTCTTTCTTTAGCTGCTGAAAGCATTTGAACCATCACAATTAGAGCTTAAACCCATTAAATTATTTCAGAGTGACAAGAAATCCTTTTGTGTCCTTTTGCATTGAAAAGGCTTTGGTGGTGGGTGGCCTGCAGAGGTGGTTTCAGTGAAATGACACCAGGAACCGCTCCATGTCACACAGTGCCAGTTCCAGACAGCTCTGAGACAGACTTGTCACTGCCCAAAGCAGAGCTCATGAGTGGCTGTGCAGGACCTCATGGCAGAGCAGGTGGAGATGCCTTGAAGGAAGCTGGAGCCTGCAGAGAGGCCTTGCTGGAGCTGTAGCCCACAGAGAGAACGCTGTGTAGGAGCACGTTTTCAGGCAGGACCCAGGGCCAGTTCCTGAAGGACTCCACCCTGTTGAAAAGGACCCATGCTGGAGCAGTTCTTTGAGAACTGCAGCCTGTGGGAAGGACCCAGGACACAGGAGAAAGCTGGTATCCTGTGGGAAGAGGTATCCTGAAGCTGGGATGCTGTGGGAGGGACTCCGTGTGGGAGCAAGGGAACAGTGTGAGAAGGAAAGACTGGCACACAAAGTGTTCTGTACTGACCACAGCCACAATTACTGATTCTTGTGGTCTGCTAAGGGGAGGAGAGAAAAGACCCAGCAGTGAATTTGAGGCTGGGAAGAATTGGAGGTGTGAGAAAAGTGTTTCTAGTTTTGGTTTTGCTTTGTTTTATTTCTTTCTGTCCTACCCTGTTAGCAATAAATTAATTTCCCTAAATCAAGTCTGTTTGCCCATGATGGCAGCTGGTGAGTGATATCCTTGTCCTTACCTCAAGCTATGATTTGTTTGCTTTTTTTATTGTATTTTCTACCCCTGTTTTGTGAGAAGTGTGAGTGGGAAAATGGTTAGAGAGGCAACTGTAATTAAGCTAACTTTAACCTACCACAGTCCTTTGAAGTGTAGAAAGTAATTATTAAAGCTTACAATTTTTAGATGTGGTTCTTGGGTAGAGATGGTCTTCTGAGAACACCTGAATTCTCCTATGCTAGCACCCTTTGCTCATCATACCAGCCACCTCCTGCACATTCCCATCTTCTTCAAACAGCCCACAAATACAGGACAGCCAAAATAAACCTCTTCCTTCTTGCAAAATTTTGATTCTGCCGACTCTTCTTTTTACTGAAACCTCTTATCTGGAGGGCCTCAACTAATCTTCCCTATGGAATTGCTCAGTAGGTCTTGAGAACAAATAAAGCTCTGCTAGAGCTGGTGTGACCTTGCTTTAGTCCATGCCTCAACACCTCTCTCTCACCTCCCATATTTACTAGCAAAGTGGACCAATGCAAGCTCTTGCTCTGCTCTGAGCCTTAATCACGCATTTAAGGCAGTGGGAGGAAAAGTTACCTTAAGAGCACTGTTCAGACCTTAGCTCGAGGATTCAGGATTCCCCTTCCATCCCTGTATTCCAGTGCTTGAAGTGCCAGGAGAAAGCAAGGTGGTTTCCTCAGAGAAACCAAGAAGAAAGGCTATACTCCCAATTGCTGCACCTTTGCCTTCAACAGTATTGTGATAACTCAATTCTCTTCTCATTATTTCCAGGTGATGTGATCCCTGCACTCCACTCAACATGGCTAGAAATAGCCAGGTTCCAAGGAGCATGAAGAAAAACCTTGAATGACAGAGCTCTTTAAAAATTAAATCAGATATGCCTTTTTTTCCCCAGATGTATATGCAATAGGAAAGTCAGGTGAGAAAGACCTGTCCCAGGAACTGGTATGTGGCTGAAAGAGAAGCAGACAGCAGTGAAAGTCACTCAGAGATGTACAAACATGAACAAAGCAGGGAAGAGCAATGAGTCATTCTGGAGCAGTAGAAGAAACAGAATATTAGTTAAGCATTTTAATGCCATCTGGGGTAGACTTTCTCCTCAGCACCTTAAACTGAATCTTCCTTTTCTATCTTCCTTTTCAAGTGGGAACTATTACCTTGAGTAGACTTGAATGAAATATTAACCAACTAAAAACTATGTTCTGCAGAGAGATGTAGTTTATGGATGGCTGCCATTCCAAGAAAATTTTAACATTGGAAAACCATTTGACATATTGGGAGTGGAACACAGATATGCAAAGTGCTGCTTGAGAAAGGATCAAAAACACTATTCAACTTTAATCTAGCCTGGTGCATATTCTGGCAAAAATTCCCCTCAAACCTTAATGGCTGAGATTTGGAAATGCATGTTCTCATAGCATGAAGGGATATATCTGGAACTGCTTCTGCTAGAAGTATTTGCTCAACATCAGAACAGAATTATTCAAATGTACTTTACGTTTACTGTGTGGAGACTCCTTGAGCACTTTCCTCCTCAGGGACGCAAAAATGTGTCCATGTTGCAGTGAAACACATGATGGATGGTTTTGTAAACACCCAAACTGGCTTTACCAAATGTAGTCAAATATTGATATTACCTTTCCAAATACTTTCCTTCAGTCCCAAGTCGACTTACAGCCTACATTAATCCACAAATTGCAGAAGTCCTCACTGCTCTGCCAACTTTTCTATTATGAGCTAGACATAAATATGCTTAAGTTATGCTGAGGTCACATCTTTGGCTGCAGCAAAACTTGCTGTAAAATAGTAATGACATATAATCAAGAAAGTCCCTTTCTTTATCACAGAACTGTCCAGCTTGGTGAACCCTGCCAGTTCTCAGGATATTTGGAGTGAAATCCAGCAATTGCATGTCCTGATCTTTAAGGCCTGCCTATCACAAGGAAATTTGCACAATAAATAGCAGAGCTATTTATAATGCTAGAGCAAGGCAAAACTTTCATTCTGCAAAACGAGAGAGCAAACTGCTCCAGTGCGTGTCTGTTCTGCACCAAAAGCAGTCAGGATTGCAAGGGGGAGCTGTTGAGAAAGGGTTTCTCATTACAGTGCTCAAACCCTTATTTTTAACTAATCAGATACAAAAGTGGTTTTGAAACTAAGGCTCCAATCTGTTAGATTCAGGAGGGAGGATGTAAAGCTGATTTACCCTGAGTGTGTAGGTCAGAAGGATGTGAGAACTGATCCACAGAAAGAAAACCAGAGAGGGAAGATCAATTTGTTTATGAATATCAGTTTCAGAATTAATGAAGCCTGCTTTCCTGTGAGTGTATGTCTCATGGTTGATTGACTTTTTAATTAAATGATATCAAGGCTGCAGCATGAACTCAAGCCTTTAAAGATCCTAGTGAAACTGCAGAGGATACACTGCCTGACTGGAGTCCCTCATGCTGAGCAAGGTAAGAATTAAGACAAAAGAACTCTTAACAATTTCCCTGCATAACTGACCACTAAGTCAATGAATAACCACCTTGCTCCAGTTCTTTAGGAAAACAAACTTAAAAATTATAATTTAAATGGGACAATATATTTCTGATAAAACTCTCCTTCATACAGACATCCCTTGGGTTATGTGTTCTGTCTCCATCACCCTTTGTCATTTTTACTTTACACTGTACATTCTGCAGGACAAGCACTATGTCTGCTGCTGGTCTGAAAAATACCCAGAATATTTTGGGTCCTAACACAATTAAAACAATGTTAATAATGAAACAGGATGGCTTCTAGACCAGAACTTGTAGTCTATGATCCTAGAACAGCTGGATATCAGGTATAGATATTGACCAGAACTGTATTCAATTTACAGCCCTATACATCCACAAGAAATCCATTACTATTTGCAGAAGTACTTCAGATGGCTTTAAATTTTCACCTGAATTGCTGAAGTCAGAATCTGACCCAGGCTCATAGATATTATTGGATCAGGAGTAGGAGTGCAATAAATCATAAACCAGAGAGAGAGGGGAGTTTGGTCTCTCACGAGTGAATTTAATACAGTGCACTCTAAAGTAAGAGTCTTTGTATTATTCACTTTCTATTAGATTATTTTCCTTTTATATATCCTCCCAATACCACTCTGGCACGTAATTTTCACCCACTTTTATCTCCTGCATGTACAGAGGGGAATGGATCTCAGAGCTATGCAGAACTGAAGCCACATATATTTAAGTCAGGAATCTGACAATATTCTCCTGGCACAATGGGCTGCATCTTACAGCTTATTGCATCTGTGTGTAGAAGTGGGATAGACAGGTGAGTCACTTCAGATGCTAGCACCTGGACAGGCTTCATTGTAAAGTGCATTCTCACCCTGATTTCCCTTCCTTAAGCTACACAGGTACCATTCAAACTTGCTCAAGATGAAGGTTTCATTTATTGTCCCCAGCTTACCCCTCCTCCTTGACGCTGTGGAATATTTGAAAGAAGTTTGACTAAAATAAACAAGCACATAAAGTCAGATGGGAAGGAAGAATCTCTTTGTGAAATCTTCACAGCTACAGTAACCACCTTCTTCCTTTTGCAGATTCAGGGGACTGGAGGACAGGCAGATGAGAACTTTCTCTTTTATTGATGTGTTTACATCTCATTGGCATTTTTGGACATCATGTTTGATAGTCTTGAATACTGATCATTGGCTACGTTAAGGTTGGTTTTTTATATTCCTTACTCTTACTCACGTGTGTGCTCTCACTTTAGGGTGAAAAGACAGCAGTCTGGAGAAAAACCCATTCAAAGAGAATATAAGGTAGAAATAAGGGATTGATGCTGACTTGATGGTCACCATATTTATTCACCCTGCTCAATATAGTTTACAAAACTTGCAGCATACAAAAAGAAAGAAGCAGAATAATAAGAAGTAACTGCCAGTTTGATTTCTATTCAATACTAAAAATAAAGGGAGAGAAAAAATATCCACATTTGAATTTATTTCCTTTAACTAATTTAGCTGACTAAAAATGCATAAATCTGCTTGCTCTTCCTTGCTTCTTCAGTTTTGCAACAGCGACCCTTCACTTCACCTTGAACTTCCCAGCAGTGTAATCAGAATTACTAGTAATTATTCTAGAAAGTGCTTTATGGATCTCCATTGCCTCCTTCATGTTTTCCTGCTACTCATCTTTCATGGGGAGCTGTCCTGTATATTCTGGAGACAGACTTCTTTGTTTCACCACACACACCTTCTGCAAGACTGAAAAAATCTCCCCACTGAAAGATGATAAAGATCTGGTTATACAGACTTATCCAAGCATCATGGCAACTTTACCCACTGTCAAAGGGGATTGTTAAAATGATTAATGATTATTAATGATTATTAATGATTATGAAAATATGGAGGTTTATAGGAATCTCATGAAAAATACTTTGACTATTTTGGGCATTGGTTGAATCTAAAGAAATTAACTTAAGATGTCTTAAACAAGATTACCAAGTCCAGCTTATGAGTTTGGTGGAAGGTCACCTGGGCAATAAAAAAGGTCAGAACATTGAAAATAAAGCACTTCCCAAAGCATTTTGGTGTAATTCATTCATGGTCCAGACAGCAGAAAATGTTCAGAAATACAGTCCTCTCTCCTTTTCTTTTTAAATGCATGGAATTTTAGACTTTGTGAACCCAGATTCTGCTTCCCATATGTAAATTAAAATACCTTTGAAAATCAATTTCTACGATCAGAAAAGCCTATCCAGCACAACAGTGTACACAGAGGATTGCTAATATGCTGAAATCAGGGAAATACATGCGTGCAGTACAATATCATTGTAAGTTCACTGGAAGAGTAATTTAACTTCATGAATGCAATGTGTCATTGCCACAAACATGGCTGTAATACCCAGTTCTGAGTAGTGCCAAATGCCACCTAGAAAGTGCTGGTAGGCTGTTGACAAATATGTTCAGCCCAGAAGATTGAGGCCTGAGGGCAGACTGTATCCTTACAAAGGCAGCTCAATCACTGAGCCGTCTGAGCCGTCATTACACATTGCTTTCTGAAACAGTATTTTTCAGCCTCTAACTACCTTTAATTATCTTTTGTTTCCCGCAATGGGGCTCAGAAGAAAAATTGTTAGCAAAGCTGTGTGTATTTATGCCTGCCAAAATCTCCCTGCAGCTATTTCCAAACTGATTTTTTCTATAGAATAATTTAGACTCATACCTGCAATGTCCATGCAAGAATAAAAACAAACAATAGGAAGAGCTGACTGACTGAACTATAAAATTGTTCCCATTGAGTTGAGGTTTGACCTTACAGCTCTAATCTCCTTACTGCATCCCCTAACTCTACATCCTAGCTGCACCTGGGCTGGGGACCAGGGAACTGGACACTGGAACTGGGCAGATCTGCAAGGTCTCATGTGCTGTGCTCCCAGGAGGGTGTGCACACCAGCAGGTGTCTCAGCGCAGGGAGGAGCTCCATTCCTTTCACTAGAACCTGTGCCATAAACTCTGGTCCAGCAAACATAATTGCAGTCTTCTCCTTATTGCAGGGGGTGTGGAGCAGTCTCCAAGGGCCTGTGTCCACACCAGCCCAAGGTTTCGCCAAAGACTGACTCTGTGAAGCCTCCTAAGTGCAGAACATCCTGCTGTAATCCTGCAGCAACCACAGGGATGAGGCCCCTGCTGCTGCTGGGCACGGGGCTGTACCCTTTCACTGTGGTATGGCATCCTTAGATGTGCCTGGAGCAGCTGCAGGTGTTTTCATTCCAGCCTGACAGCTGTGTAACCCACATCCTCTGATGACCACCCTGCAGCTTTGGGTAAGGCAATGTTTACACAAATGCTTATAAAAATGTGTGGGTTTACACTAATAATAAAAATCACACCCTGGTGCACCAGAAATTCCCACTGTCCCCACTAGACTTGTCTGTGTCTTCTTGGCAGCTAAAGCAAGGGCTGGCAAATCTGGACCCACTCACATGGACTTGGTCTGCCTGATGGGCCCCAGACCACTGGAATGTCCTCAATTTTTCACTGAGAACCCTTCTAGGGTTTGGTCATGCCAGAGGGTCCAAGAGAACCTTTAAGAGCAGGGGAAGAAATTGATGAAGGGGGAATTAGGATCCCTTACCTCATACAGATGGTGTGAGTTCAGGAGCTAATGTCCTTCCCTGGGGTACAGCAGGAGACAAGGTGACACTGTAGATATGTAATTGTTTCCCAGTGAGGACCAGAAATAGTGGCTGTTGCCCAGGACAGACAACAGACAAGATCACTGGGACACTTGCATTGTGAGGTATCCCAGATAAACAGATAATTTTTTTGAAGAAATGTGCCAAACATGAGTGAACAAGTCCACTGGGAAAGGAGCAGTTATGGGATATGCTGCACTGCAGTTTGGGCTATTTAATGGCTTCTGCAACATTTTTCAAGCACAGGATACTCTTAAACATGTTCATTGAATCACCCCAGAGGACATTTCAAGGCTGAAATGTTCGTCCTAATGTGTGAACAGGAATATCCCTGAAGGTCCTCCACAGGAAATGTAGGCAATCAACAGGGACTCTAAAACTCAAAACAAACCAGTATTAAAATAATGCTATTGGAGCTCTCTAAAGTGATACATGGAAATCTTCACAAATGCAAGACTTTGTGTATTAAAACCATGTTCATGATGTGAATAGTTCTGTACTTTAAGGGCAAAACCTTTTGTCTGATTGGTCTATGCTGAGAAGAAAATTTTTGATGGTTTTTTTTCCTCCCTGGAAAGGTAGAATGAACCAGTGGGAACAAACACACACAAAATCTTTCAAAAGCTAGCTGCCTTCAAAAGATTTTTTTAAACTTACTTTGGGGAAAAAATAACTCCATAAAACCTATTTGCTTTGTTGCCATGGGATGATTTTTTGAGGAATTATAGAACCATCCGAGAAACACAATCAGTCTGCAGTAAAATGAAGTGCTGAGGCAATGTAGCATATTTAAAAAGCTCTGACAGCATAAAACTGGAGTCAGCATGAAATGTACAGACTTGCCTGTTATGAATTTATAATGAACAAAAATTAATTCTGTTTTAGATATCTATTTAATGGATATTCTCAATACACAGCTGTTCACTGTGCCTTTGAGAAGATGATATGTTTATCTTTCTGTTTATAGCAGTACACAGGAGCTCTTCAGCTCTGTGTAAGTCAGGCAGAATATTCCTTGACATACAGAATATGGCTGAATTGAAGTTTTCTTTAAACAAAGAAATAAAAACTTTGTGATTCATTAAGGTGGTCCATTGCTTTCTTAGCCTTAGTTCACTTATTGTGCTTAATGCTTATCTTTGTTTTTCCAATACTTCCTGCAAAAGAATTCTGCCCTGCCAAAAATAAACCCCAGATTCACTACGATGACTTCAGAAAAATGACCTCAGGAGAACAGTTAGACAGGGGACCAGCCTATGTTTCTAAAATTTTTTTATTCGTTATTTTACCTTTGATATTAAACCACTCCCCGATTAGATCTTCTTGTACTGTTTCTCTATCCATCTTTGCCTTGTTTCTCATGTATCAGGTGAGCCCATGTGAACCTCATGATGTTCAGCAAGGCCCACAGCAAGATCCTCTATGCCTGGTTGGGGCGCCCTTGGTATCAATACAGGCTGGGGATGAACAGACCAAGAGCAGCCCTTGGGGCTGGGCAGGACTTGGGGGTGCTGGGGGATCAGAGGCTGGACATGAGCCAACAGTGTGCACTTGCAGCCCAGAAAGGCAACAGTATCCTGGGCTTCATCTGAAGCAGTATGGGCAGCAGGGCAAGGGAAGTGATTCTCCTTCTCTACCTGTGATTCTCCTCCTCTACTCACCTCAGGAGTCCCCACCTGTGATGCTGCATCCATCTCTGGGCTCCTCAACACAAGAAGGACACAGACCTGTCGGAGTGGGTCCAGGGGAGTAGGTCCAATGATCAGAGGGAACTTTTCATATGTGAAAAGACTGAGAGAGATGGGATTGTTCAGCCTCGAGAAGCTACTGAAAATTCTTCCCTGTGGCCTTTTAATACTTAAAGGGGTCTTGTAAGAAAGACATAGGCACTTTAGCACAGCCTATTGCAATAGGACAAGGGCTAGCTGTTTTAAACTGAAGAATGGTTTATTCACACTATAAGTTTTTCCTACATAAAGGAAAAACTTTTTACAAACAGGTAACAAGTTGCCCAGAGAGATGACAGATATCTCAACCTTGAAAACATTCAAGATCAGGTTGGATGAGGCTGTGAGCTGATTAAATTGACGATGTCCATGGCAGGGTAGTTGGACTAGATGACCTTTAAATGTCCCTTCCAGAGGCTATTATATGATAGCAAAACTGCTTTCCATAGAATAGAATTGAAGAAATTTCCCGTGAACTTTTGATTCATTTGGGTTAAACAGGAAGACCAGGCTTTTATAGCCTGGAAGAGCAGGCAGACTGTGTCTTTCATGTCGTTTGTGTGAGAGCTTGCCAGAGTCGATGGTAAGTGAGTTGGAAAGATGATGCATATTACTCACACTAATTGCTGTGACCGCCCCAAGCTTGACATAAACAGCTGGTGTAATAGAAAGATCCATAGCCCATGTCTGATTTCACATCAGCCAGGAGACATAGAGTAATAGGGCTGTTTAATATTTTCCTAGAATATATTTCTAACCCATAACTGTTGTCAGAATATGCACTGATATGCTGTGTCCTCACACACAGTACGACAGTGTCTGGATATTTTGTGTCACTCCTTTCTTGTAATGGCTGCTAACAGGGGAAGAGTGCATGCAGAAATCTGTAAGGTTTGGCAGCAGATATCTGAAAAAAAAATTCCTTTACAATCAAATTTGGATCATATATGCTGCAATATATATGGTTAAACCCTTGCTCTTCAAGCAAACAAAAACCCACATAAGTCATACCAAAATTTTTATCAATAGCAAAATGATATAAAGAATCTCATACAAAGTAGTACCTCTTCTCTGGGAAACATAATGAATAAAAAATACAAAAAACATCCTGTCATAAGCAGAGAACATTGCCTGACACTCAGAAAATTAGCAAGAAAACAACAGCATGTCCTCTGTATACTTCATTGTATCCCCAAGTACCTAATCCAGGCTTTATAAAGTGTTTATAGTCTTTCAGAAGAAAGTTGCATAAAAGTACAAAGGGAGTTTAGAGTGGTTTTTGATTGATAAATTACCCTTTCAAAAGCACATTTTCATTTAAAATACACACTTTTCTCAGGAAAACACATCTTTACTATGTGCTTTCATGTTTGATGGATGATTCTGTAATGTCTTACCTTTTTCCTTCCAGGGCTTGAATAGTATGAAGGCATAGGGCCTTGTTTATTGTTTGTAATCCACAAAACTCTGGAAATTTGAGGAAAAACATCCCATCTCTAATAAATCTATTTGTTTTCTATTTCAAAAATCTCTATTTACCACTCTTGTTGAATGTTTTTCTGTTTTAGGAAAAGAAATTGACATATGCTAGAAACTAGATAATAGCAAAGTTGTTAAGTCAGATCTCACTGTCTTTTCTTAGGTGTTGCAGTTGTAGTTATCCCAAGTCTGGATTGTGGGATCTTGTTCTACTTTGCCCCTCCTGCTCTTGGATCCCTCTCTCAACATTGGGATGCTAATCCCACCTCTGCACTGCGGGTCCTTCTGTTAAAGCTGTGCGTGCTAACCCCCTCTGACAACCAAGGTCTGGTACACAGCAATGCTGGCTACATATTTGTTATTAATGTGCTCAATCCAAGAAATTAATAATTTTATAAGGTGATTTCACTTCTTTTACTTCTTGTACTTCTTTTACTTCTTGTACTTCTTTTACTTCTTTTACTACTTTTACTACTTTTACTTTACTTATTTTAATGTTATTGGGTGGATTTCGCCCAACTGGAAAATTGATCCAACTGTAAGATAAACACAATTTTTGGAGAAATGAGTCTGGCCTCATCCAGAGCATGACTCCAAATGCTACTCACTGGAGGCTGCTTGTGGAGATGAAAGGGTAGGTAAGGTTCACTCAGCTCTCAGCATCTTCTGTTAGACTGTACAGGATAGGGTGACTTGGTGAAGCACAAGACCCTTCTGAGCTCATCATAAAAGATGTGGTAAGTAGATGCTGCTGAGAGAATAACCAGCACAGCTCCCATCCATCCTTTCACCGCCGCCCCTTGGCACGCAGCTCACTCTTTGCTCAGGGCCAGCCAGCTGATGGTTTGCCAGCAAAGGGGATTTTGCAGCTGTGTTGTGCTGCTGAAGTCTCCAGCAGTGCCCCTGGCTGACCTTCTGCCTCAAGATCCTTCTGGTAATCTAAGCCACCAGATGCCAGCCTGGAGACTGGAAAAGAGAAGCAGAATTATAACACAGAAATTAATTTTGCCTAGAAAAAAGGAAGGACGTTTTTTCTGTCCAGTTTCTGTAGTGAGTGTTACAGGCTGAACACAGACTGGCTATAAAATCTTGAATTGCTGGATCCATGGGGTCTTTCATTTATTTTCTTCTAATAAATCATCAGTGTGAGAATAGACTGATGAGTCAGACCATGCTGACAAGAGCATCTTCTGAAGTGGCTGAGGAACCAGCAGAGACCTTGACGATTTCAGACAATTTTTGATCAGTATTTAAGCCTCTGGGAAAAAAAGCTTTAAAATATGCCTCCAAACTAATGGCTGATGCACTGGGGATATGAAGATTTAACATCCCAACAAGCATGGGGGGAAGGACACGTGGCTTGCCAAGCATCCACTGCATGTTTCCAGCCCGCTGGAATGCTTTGATGAACATAAAGCATGTCGATGATGGTATTAACCAAATGAGATGGAAAGCGCTGTCTCTAAAGAATAAGGAAAGTCTTAGAGATGACATTGTCACGTTTAAACTTTTCTCAGCAAATGAAATAACTTGGAAGATTCTAGTTTGATTTTCTTTTTAATGAATCTGCAAGGACACAAAAAAAACGTAGCTAAAAACCTAGCCTGATATATTTGCAGTTCCCACTGATCCTCAGTTAGAGATATCACAATATAACCTTTTCCTCTGGGGCAGGATTTTCAGAAGTTCTTCATGTTCTGTAAACCTCTTCATAAAGTGGATGACAAATATGAGATGCAGATTTGCTTTGAGGGAAGATGGGTTAGTAAGTGGGGATTTAACCCCATGACAATACACAAATTCTGGGTGTTGTGTTTCATGTCACCTGGAAAAAGCTACTTCATCTACACTGGATCTGCATCTCTGCAAATACCTGTGGGAGCTGAGGTGGGCCCAATAAGGAACTATTCAAAAAACCCCAAGTACATTTGTACCGCAGCTGGATAAATACATGTGCAGGGACCAAGTGTAAAATAGTCTGACATTAAAATGAAACCAATGCATACAGCTATGACTGTACAAAATTGCCACAGCTTTATTGTCTCCTTTCTTTTGCAAGTTCACACATGAAATGCCAAGCTTCCCTTAAGACATAGTTTCTTCTTTTGAAGATATTGCATAAACTGTTAGATGTAAAGGTTTAAAAGGCTCTTGCCTCCCTTCAAAATGTATCTTTTGTCTAAATGGCTTTATCTAAGATCTTATAAAAGGGACCTCACTGGTTATTCTTTAGTGTGAAAAATGAAGGTAGCTCATGTTTTTTATAGTACAGGCACTTTTATTAATTCTGTGCAGTAAGAAAGAATATTTGCAGTGCTGCAGTGGTGAGATGGATGTCCAGGATAATAACAGAGGATGCCTACCATGAGCCTAAGAGATTTTGCCCTTTAAAATAATATATAAGGCTAATCTAGGAACATGCTGGAACTATGAATATTTATTTATAATGTGGCTTTATCTCATCAGTGAATTTCCCTTAAGAGAGAAATACTTTCTTCAAGGATATCTATTGTTTGAACAAACCTATGGTATGCACTTTTCTACTTTGTCCCTGTAGTCAGTACACAATGCAAGATTACACTGAAAAAATCACATAGTATTTCTTAGCTTACATACCAAACTTTTAAGGGAAGTAGACAAAAAGTACAGCAGACCATCAAAGGGAAATAAACTGCAGAAAAATAATACAAGCAACTTTTTAAAAACAGGTTATCTCTTCTAGTTTTTTTTAAGTTACCTTTCATGCTTGCATGTCAGCACCAAATTCCTAAGAGAAAAAATTCTTGGGCCTCCTGCTGTATTGCACTGATGCCAATAATATGGCTTTAACAGTCTTGTTTTAAATTTTGCCTTGAGCTACATTTCTCCAAGGAGGTACAGGTGGTTGTAGCCAAAGCCAGACAGAGGTGTCTGTCTCTGAGAGCAGAGTGGAAAAAGCTCACAAAGTGAAGGCTTCTAAGACCACATTCCCCTCACCTCTGCTCACTGTTGTTACACTGGACAAGACTAAATAGGATCAACCCACCAACCTCAAAGTAAAATCAAGCTGTAGATGTGGTACAGGAGCCAGTGCACAAAAGTGCTCCTTCTGTCTATAAAGTGTCATACTGATAAGTCATCTTGTCATCATTACATAGAAAATGAGTAAGTTTCTTAAATATGTCAGCTAATCTGTTGAAGTTTGATTTAATGGCAATCAATATAATCTATTACACATCACATTAATCCATTAATGAAGCAACATCTGCAAGTCAACTGGCTCCGCTTTTATCTATATTCAAATGGTGCATTTAAAAAGACTGCCCAATAAAATGTGACTATTTATCAAGCCATAAGTGTTCTGCTTAGCATTTAAGGCATTGTTCATTAATAGTCTTCCATTGTGTACTTTAATTGGGCTCTGAGCAGATGAGTGGCATGCCTGTGCAGAGTGATTAATTAATAGTTATTCAGATACGATTTTAACCATGTAGCTTAAATGACTGAAAACTTTTCTTTCGTAATGGGTACAGGCACCTGTATAATGTGTGCTGAAGCTGTTTCTCCAGCTGCAGAGCTCAGAGTTACATGCAAACAAGCCTTAGCCATTTCAGTCAGACAAAAGAGCATCATCAAAATGACTGGGCTGTCTCATATCATTAAGTTGAGGAGATACAATGTGTGACTGAAATGGATAACTACAGAACTACTCCTTCACA
Source organism: Melospiza georgiana (assembly GCF_028018845.1). Classification (NCBI taxonomy): domain Eukaryota; kingdom Metazoa; phylum Chordata; class Aves; order Passeriformes; family Passerellidae; genus Melospiza; species Melospiza georgiana. Next base: position 19,680,978 of record NC_080431.1, read on the forward strand.
CACATCTCTGACATACTTTACACTGAATGACTAAGGAGAAGGGCTGAAAAGTTGAGATTCACCTCACCAAACATAAAACCATTTCAAAAAACTGAGTTTCCTTTAGAAGCAACTGGAAGAAGAGGCATTTTCAAAGTATGATTCACCATTCTGCAGGTGACTAGAATAGGTCACATAAGTTGTGTGCTATTAGTACTGTTTTTGCCTTTTTGACTATAGGTCATCTGACTAGCTTAGGTGTAAACACTTCTTCTGTAGTCATTTAAAATGAATGGTGAGTGTAGGCATGGACTGAAGGATGGTGTTGGAGGAGTGGGTTTGTTACTAGTGTCCATCTTGGGCACCAGGGCAGTGTCACAACTGCACTGACTACAGATATATGTGGTGTGATAGATGCGTAATGATGGTTGACCCTCAGCATTAAAAGGCAAATATTATATATATGTTAAGAGAAGTTTTAGAGATGTATAGTTATGTTTTACCCCCCCTTGCATTATTATCATGGGATGGCCTGGGTAGTCGAGGCATTTGGGCGGGTTGGCTTGTTACTATGGTAACACCTGACCTCCAATCAAGATGTAAGAAAGTGATCTCCACCACTGGACAGCAAAGAAGGAGTTGATTGACAAGACTTTGGGAGGGGCTAAAGTGTTAAAAGGAGGAACATCCATTGTGTGGATGACCACAGGGTGAGAAAAAATCCTTTGCTCCTGGTGCTGTATTAGTTCCTCTGTTCAGTCTTCTGTTGTATTTTATGATAAGGTTTTAACAAATTGTGTTAAATTTTTGGAAGTGAGTGGCATTTCTCACATGTGGCATGTGGCCTTTCCCTCCACACTGACATTGAGATGGCTGGGCTCCATGGATCCTCAAGCTGTTGCCTTCATCACAACAGTAGTTTGATCTTGCAGACAAACTCCTCTTTTTAGCATTTCCCCTGACACCTGTTCTCTTCTCCTGACATTGCTCTGCAGCTTGTGGGGGCAGTTTGCTTCAGAAAGTGGCATCTGCCTCTGTCCCTGCCACCAAGGCTCCCACTCCTGACAATGCCAGGCTGAAATCCTTGCTCAGGAAGACATGAGAGGGAGTTGTTCCCTTTCTCCTACTGGTCAGCAAATACAGTTTCCAGAGCAAAAGTTTCAGACCAGCAGTTCCTTCTTAATCACAAGTATGACCATCAGTTCCCTATCCCTACTTGTTCTTCAGCAATCTTTTGTAGATTTTCAGTTGCATTTTCACTAACAGAACCAAAATCACTCACAAATCTCCATATCTCCTTTTTCAATCTTCTTTCTCCACTTTCTCCTCCTAGCCATTGCTGAGCTGCTTTTCAAAGTTTACTTGTAAGGCAATCATACAGGTCCAGCAAGACTACCAAGATAACAAGAACATATATATGCACATTCAGTTTGCTGCTTACTGAGGAAGGTTTGTGGGGATGCTGTGGTTTTAAGCCCAGCTGGAGATCAACCATCACACAGGTGCTCATCCAATAGTCCCTTTCTTGCCCCCCAACCCCAGTGAAATTGGGAGGAGAATCAAAGCTCAACCTGTATATGGAGATGAGGACAGTTTAATAACTTAAAATAAAGGAAAATACAACAATAATGTTAAATAATAATAATGGTGATAATAAAAGGAAGAAATCAAGTGCTGCAAAATACCATTGCACACCACCTGCTGACAAATGTCAGACCCCACTTCCTGAACACAGATTAGCTTCTTCCAGGTAAATTCCCCTAGTTCATATTCTAGGTATGATGCTCTATGGTGTGGAACATCCCTTTGGTCAGGGTCACCTGTTCCAGATATGCTCCCTCCCAGTTTGTTTTGCATCTGTCCTCACTGGCAGATCATGAGAAAAGGAAAAAAATGTCCTTGACTTAGGATAAACAAGACTTAGCAAAAAACCCAAAACATCAGTGTGTTATCTACACCATTCTCATTCCAAATCCAAAACACAGCATTGTGACAACTCCTAAGAAGAAATTAACTCTAGCCTAGTTGACAATCAGGACAGGGGAGATAATAATATCCCTTATTTGGACATTTAACACAGTTACAAAAATTACAGTAGGTGTTGGGCATCTCTGAGCTGCTGTTCAGGTTACCTAGTACTGATGATTTAATATTAGGAGAAACTACAGGGTTTTACTATTATTCTTTATTTCACACACAATACTTTAACAGACAATCAATGATGGCCTTTCCCATCTCCCAAGGAGTACATAGACAAACATAATTTATGTTTCACAGAAAGAATCTCTTTTGTTCCTTGTCTTGTTTCTTTTCTCTCTAATCTGCTATGATCTATTAGCACATGAGAGAATTAATGGTGCAATTTAGGCTTTAAGCCTTCCTTTCATAAATTCTTAATTGAATGTGAATTTCAGGAATGCAGGAAATGCAGAATGAGGATTTTCATCTGTATTCTTCAGGTAGATATTTCTCAGGCTGATCTGCAAATAGTGCAAGTTAATAGAGTTACGAAGCAAAGTCTGTGTGGAGTTTTGTAAATTTACACAAGATACACGTTTGTTTGGTTTGTTGTTTTGTTTGGGTTTTTTGTTGTGTTGGGTGGTTTTGTTTGTTAGGTTTTTTTTTTTGGTCTGCTTTCCTATTTGTAGTGCAATCTGTATATTCTGCAAGTTTCAAAAGTGACTTAGCTTTGAAATTTTGTGGGCAATGACAAACACTCATTTATACAAATGATCCAGGGGGATCACTCATTTGCCAGCCAAGGATATGGTTTTATTCTGATACTACAAGAATCCATTAAGTGGGTCTTTGATGTTATTTTGGGCCCAGTTTGATGTTACATTCTAGCAGTATGGTGGCTTTTGCTTTTTTATGGTGTGGAAAGCCGGAACCAAGGCAGCATTAGGAACAGGAAGGTAATCAGAACCTATACATGAAAGTGACACAGGAATTTTCTGATTGATGAAAAAGAGGGGCAATCAGATGGATTATCTGTCACTTTTACATATTTTCCTTATTCTGTTCTTAATCAGTTTTCCTTTTCCTTCACCTGCTTCTTCTCTTTTGTCTCCCAATGCTTTTCACTTATGTTCTCTCTTCCTATGTAACTTCAAATATGGAAAGGTAATGGAGACTGACGTGCTACCTGCAACCACGGTTCATTGTTCTGGTGTGCTCTGTCCTTGTCCCACACTGGGATGACTTGTCTGTTTCAAATCCTGTCTGTTCCACACGTCCTTTGAGGACCACTCACGGATGTCCTAGTTGCATCACCATTAACTGTGTTAATAAAAATCCACATTTATAAGTGAGTAAACAGAGATTAAAGGGTCTTATCTTCACTAATTCAGATGAAGATGATCTCCTGCAGCTTTGGAATGATCCCAGCTCATGGGTTTTGGTGTCTGCCCTACCTAAGGTTCAGCTTCTCATTGGCATGAGCTCCAGGGACATACAAAATTTTCTACTTGCTACTACTCAGCACTCAGTGGTAAACAATTGTGCAGGCTAGAAATGAGCCATGATGTTCCCTAAAGCCTCTCTGTGTATTCCAATGGAGTATAGGAACCAGTCTGTAAGATGTCCCACAGTGTGTTCTCATCTCTCAGAATTGCCATTGCCCCTGTGGAATAATGGCAGTGCCTTCCCTTTGACAATTCTTTGCTGCTTCATCTCATCTGTCCCTGTCTACTCTCGGAGACTGAACAGCCAGAGTGGAGGTGTGTGCTGCAATGGGAAATGGTCAGCTCTGTTCCCAGTCACTCCTAGTGATCCTGAGCTGAGTGCAACCACAGAGAAACACAGAGCTTTTTCTGGCTCTTCATATTTTAATATAATTTGATTTAGTTTTTTCAAGAGTCTGCAAATAGCAAAGACGTGGAGGAAATACTGTTCATTTTAATATCAGGACACCTGTTCTAACACCAGTGTCTTTCTTTGCTTTACCAAATATTTTACTTTGCTTTCTTCACACTTCCTAATACAATGCCCAATTGCAAATTAATTATTTAATATGTGTGTTGAATGAAGTAGGTGTCTTTGGAAACATTGATTGTTACAAAACAATTAAGATAGTAGCATAGATACAGAAAGTGTAAAAGCAGCAAGAAAACTATGTTTGGCATTTGCTGATTTCCAAATTTTTGATTTGGCAATTTATGCTGAGGAGTTCTTTCACTGTGAGGGTTTGAATTGAGCATCATTTCCTCCACTGCATTAGTAGGAGGCAATGGGAAGCCAGGCATCAATGTCTGAACTTGAACTTTACAAATAAGCTGCGGCCGCCTGATGCAAAGAAGAACCCAAGGAGGAGCTGTCACCCTGCACCAGGCTGGGCTGCTGGGCCACCTGCTCCCTGAGAGTGTGCCTGGTGCCCTGCTCTGCTGCCTCACCCGAGCTGAGCTTTGTTTGCTCCTCTGCGGGCCCTCAGTGAGACTGGAACCTTTCTGTCCATCCCCTCTTCGGCATGAGCTGGACTCACAATGCAAATATGACAACTGGATTTTTCTGTTAATATTATGTACCAGCTAAACCTGTAAAGCATTTTACAGGGTGTTTCCTGCGCCCAGATGGTTTGGAAAGATCTGACTAATGTCAACAGCAGGAGTTTCTCCAGAAAATACCTCTGAAATATTTTTTAACAGAAAATGTTAGGCAGTTTAGTTTTATGAGCTTTAACCATAATTTTCAGTAAGAAATTTACTGTAAATAAATGGAGTTTTCCTGGTGTAAAACTGAGGACAGTGGCAAGTTAGATGCATCTGTGCAGCAGTTCATAACTGATGTATTAGATTTTCTCTTTCATAAGAAATATACTTGCAATTTAAACTAAAACAAACCAGTAAATATTCCTGTCTAAGTTTGAAACTTAGGCCTATTTTTCCTCCACGATCTGTAGCTTAAACCCTCTGGTACATATGAAGACTAACTTTTATGCCTTTAATTTTCACTTTTCAGCTATTCAATTTTTAAGATATTTACACCTAAACTTACGACAACAGGCTTATCTGAATTGGTTGCACCTGGTTGTACATGACACAGTTAAAATGATGAAGACTTTGGCATTGGTCTGACAAAAGTTCCTGTCAAACATGTCCACAAGTGCCAAACTCATCCTTTCTAGTGCTGTGACTCACCCAGTCATCTTGCCTCAAGCAAAGGCAGAAAGATAAACATTCAGTTGCATCCTGAAGGACAGCATTTATCATTGCTAACATCAAGCTAAAGCAGATTTTTAATCTGTTTTCTTTCCGTTTCACAAAAATTAGGTGGTATCTTTTAACTGTGGAGGTGGTATTGTAGACATTGTCCTACTTCCTAGTCATTAAAGACCAATACATTAAAATATTTGGATTTTTGTACTTGTAATTACTATATGTAAAATACATGCCTCTACAGACTGTCTGGATAAGTCTTTTTACAGAAAGTCATCCCTCCTGCTCCCTGACAGCAGGCCAGTCAAGTTGTAGTATTTAAAAAGTGGTAAATAAAGATTAAATCTTATTTAACATGATTGGAAGTCTTTTGCTTCACAACAGAAATATTTGAAATTAGGGACTTGAAATTACAATTTCAATCAAAATTACAGTGTCAGTACTGTGAAGTTATAATCACCATAGGAGCAATTGTTGCATATATCCTATTATAGAGGAGAATGCCTGAACCAATTAATAGAAGAAAAGTGTTAAGTTGACGAATCAGAACTTCTGCTATGAAGATCAAACCAATAAAATGTTCTGACTTTCTCTGTGTACTTACAGCTTGCATGGAAGTTTGAACACAGTATGAACCCAATTGATCATGCAAACATTCAGATAATAAAGCTACTTGGTCATTACCAAAGCAGGTCAGGCTTCACCCAGCAACCCATCTATTCTCTCCAGTCATCCATTCCTCAAAGGTCTTTTTTGATGAATTTTACTGGTTTTTTTTGCTTCAAGCTAAAGCTGAGTCTTTGTACTGCCAGTTTCTCCCCATGCCATGAGCATTGCCAAGTCAGCCATGGAGCTCACCACGCAGCAATCTCTGCTGATGTTTTGTGTGAGACATCTAATTGGTTTTGCTTATTTTATGCTGTGAGAATTACAGAAAAAGAACAACAGCCCACTGCTCAGTGTTTGTTGCCTCTTCCCGAGAGGCACCTAGATTAAATTCTTTTAGAAGCTCAAAGTAGAGTTTTAATAACATCTTGCAGCTAAAGAAATTCCTCAGTTAGCTGCAGAGCAGTGGCTCTTTATCAGTCCCACTCTCTCTTGCTGCTCTAGCTTTTGGCAAGATCACTATCTTCCTGAAGTGATGAAAGACAATATTAAATACATACATCAAAATGAAAGACATGGTAAGTCGTTTTTTATCTTAGTGTTTATTAAGACTGTTCATCCATGATTTATTAAGAGTGGTGCTTTTAATTGATAGTAGTGAAAATTAAATCTCTGTCATAATAGATCATATCAATATCTCCTTGTATCCAATACTACAACCCAAAACCCTGTTATTTACCTCTTATAAGGAATACTGTGCTGCATGATTTCATATGGGAAGTTATTATTTTAGGTTTTACTTCTAGGCTAGAGTGGCAGTTCAGAAATATAGAGTGATAATTCAGATATACTGGTACAATTAGAAACCAAATAAAAATTTACAAATTAGGCAGGCTGGTGAGAGAATGCTAGGAGAGAGAAAGAGTGAGACATAATTATCAGGCAGATATGCAGAGAAGCAGGTAGAAATCAGCAGTCTGGACTGCCACAATATTACAAGAACAGTTTCAGCTCTTTCTGGTAACACTTCCCCTGTTTTCCTCTCAGAAGTCTAGAATCTGTCAGTAAGAATAGTGCAGCGAGAATATGGCTTGCGGGGGAAAAGTGCCTTGAAAAACATCCAAGGTCCAAGGTACTCGGGAGTGCACAGATTTGTTTTGGCATCCAAACTGCCATCACATAAACTTCAGAGCATTGGACCTGTGTTTCATACTTGCAAACTTCTCACTTTTACAGAAGTGTGTAAAATAAACTGGTTATTTCCTGAGACCAAAACTCATGTGTGCTTAACTTTGTCTGTGTCCAGCCTTTGATAACAGCTGGCTAACTTTAACTTTGTGATAAGACTAAGACAATTCACATGTATTTACTGAACCTTTGGGCAAAATGCTGAAAGTACCACCTGTTCCCTGGAAGCTCAGGACGCATTCATATTTCCCACTTGATGGTAGTTAGGTGATTTCATGTAGGGTGGCCTTAAGCACTAAGTTGGTTATTCCTATTTTTATCACTTCCATACTACCCTGCCACTGATGTCAGTCAGCTTCTGACATGTTGCTGGCTGCTCCCTTGGAGAGTGGCACTTGCTTTTATATTCACACAGAGAAGGATTTCTTTGCAGGCATTACCATGGGAATTTGCTGGGTACATGAAAATGCAGGAATGTAGCAAGAGGCAAACTCCAAAAAGTGATCCAACTTCAAGGAGAAGCAATCTGCATTACCCTGGATGACTTTTTTTTACCCCAGTAGATACTTAAGATCCACATTTATCTTGAAGCAGATTTCTGTCCTATTATTATATTTTTTCTGAGTTATAATTTCACCCAAAGAGGAGTGAACTATATAGTTGCCAGGGAAAGTAACCTGTTCTCAGGTGTAGAACAAGCAGGATTAGAAGAGACTGTCAAGATCTGATTAGTAAGGTTCTGAGAAATGCCTCTGCCCGAATTAAGGTGCAAACGAGACCACATGTCTGTGACAATAGCGTGGGTAGGAAAATCCAGGTGCCTCCCTTGGGGGAGGATTTGCTGTTGTCTCTTACAGCAGACTCTGGGTTTGCTGCATCACGTGCAGTGCTGTGATGGGTGCAGGGCTTCAGGAATGACTCTGCGGGGCGCTTTGGGGGCCCTTTGGTGGATTAAGGCACCCCCTCAGCTGCCTCTCACATGAATGCCCTGTGGATGTGGCCTTCCCAGCGTTGGGGGTTCCATAGACAGTTGTTTCAGGAAGGATGGGCTCACTGCCCCTGAGCAGAGGTTACAGCACACCAACATCTCCTCCTCCCTACCTCAGCTGGGGAAATCTGTGCAAACCTGCTCCCAGCAAAGGGGTCTGTGGGCTACGGCCTCCCCTGCCCTGAAGCAAACCAAAGATGATTCTTAGCCCAACTGCTGGGTTTGGATCACATTCTTTTCCTTGTTTACTTGTTTGTTTCAGGTGATTTTAGAATGGGTTTTCCCTTTATCTAATCTCAGCAGTTTGATTTTCAGTCCAAAGTCTCCATCAGGTATCTTCAGGGAGGCTTCTTTGGTTGTAGATTCTTCGTACCACTTTTGTTATAATGAGAAAAACTTTTTATCAATGTTTGAGGCACGAACTATTTAAGTCTCTGACAACATTCTCAGTCACTAAATCTGTTACCTTGCTGTCACAGAATACTATGTCTCAAAGGCAGGAGTTCAATGTAGCAAGGGGGGCACAGTCCTGCTGAAGGCTTTATCTATGTCACTGTCTTAGAAGGACTGACTGGTTTCCAGTGCATTTCTGTCATCAATAAAATAAGTTAAAATATTTGGCAGTGGAGCTACTGCTGCAGTATCTTTTTCCAGAAGCAAAGGTTGAGCCTTTGGTTATACAATAGGTGCAAAGATAGCCAGCCAAATTCCTGAGTGCTTTCCTCCCAGTGACTTATTCCTTTCTGGCACACTAAGACCCAGCCTTGTGCTGGGCTTAGGCCCTCATTCCTAAGCATTAACCTCCAAGTTTGGTCACCCTGCAGATGAAACTCAGCTTGGCTGGTGACATCAGGCACTCTCTCTGTATGAGCTTTTCATGCTGTAGCTGCATACTTGGTTACAACTCTAAGTTAATCAGCAAAAGTTCTCTGGTCCTGCAGCCATTGCAGGCAAAACTGCTTTGCCTTCTGCAATTTGTGCTTAGTTTAATCCTTTTGACACAATAAACCAATCATTGTCTTTAATTAACACAAGATTCTGATCACTAGTTTTGTCATTAAAAAAATATACAAGCAAACATATTAAAAGAAAGTTTTTCTTACCCAGACTCAACTTCAGCCAAACACTCTTCTCTCACCCTCACATCAAATTCCCTTATTTTCACTGTGGTTACACTCAGGCTCTTCCAATGCCTTCTGTGAAGAGATAGGGAGTATAGGTTGTTTGGATTGTGTGCATGATTTTTCCTGCTAACTTCTGCTTCTTACTAGCTCCCTTCTACCCTATTGTGGCTCACCAATGACTGCAGTCCCTTGGGCATGTCCTTGTCCTGGCATCTCTCACACTGGTGTTGGAGCAGACTGGATCCATTATGTACATCCCAGGCAGTTCCTATGCTTTCCTTCCACACAGGACACCTGCAGATCCTGCTGCCCAAACCTATTATACCCAGAGGAGGTTATTCCAGAACAACACAGCCCTAAGGGGAACATTTTCTCTTGTCCCTAAGTCCTAGCTCTGTTGGTGTATAATTTATTTCTCTAAAAGCATAGCTCTTTAGCTTTAGTTGTTATCCACCCTTCCAGGTGTTCAGCTGGGACTTGAACCAAATGAAAGAGGAGGAAATTTACAGCAAATCCCAAAACTGTGTTTTGGCCACGTCAGTGCTACAGGTAACTCTTTCAAGTTTTCACACACAGTAATATCTTGGTCATTAGCCATTTTCCATGTCTGATATTTAAAGCAGGTACTTATGGTAACTTTATGGTGACTGCTTATTAAGATTGGCCCTTAATAAACTGGTAGGGAGGACCCAGTGGGGAACACTGCAATGAGCAAATGTTTTTAAGGATAACTGCCTCTGACAGGGATTTCCAATAAGAATCGATTGTTCACAGAATCCTTGTGGCTTTAAATAAATTGATTGAAGCATCTGTCACAGCCAAGCTTGGAAAAGAAAATTCCCCAAAAAGCAGATTACATAAAATATATATTTATGAAAATTTTATGCTGACAGAAACAGCCCATGGATTGCCATGCCATTTCCACTTTCAATTTTTCAGCTTTTAAAATATATGTATTTACATATTCTGCCTTTTACCAGTGATTTCTTATACAGATTGACAATAAGACACAACCCTTTCTGCCTTTTCTTTGCTTTTGCATTTCATTTTGCCATTGTGTTTGAAGTGGAATAATATACACTGGCATAGATTATGTTTTCTGTTACTTTTGATTACTCACCAAATCTTTCCGGAGAGTTCGTTGGGCTTTTTTCCTAATTATTTGGTTTGATCTCTGCTTGGGGAATAGGGCATTCTTTGCTGTGCTGTCCTGAAAATAATTGCATTTGCAGTGATTGTTTTCTAATAACAGTTCTGTGGAATAAGTGCTTTGAGGCTATATCCGGCTTTATTTATGAGAACAAAAGAATTCTGCCCAAATAATAATTGAGTAAGGACTTTGTGTGTTGGTTCACTATTTGTAAAATATTTATGCACCCCATGACAGCTACTACATATCTTCACTTCTCCAGTACAATAAAGAACAACCATCATGTCAAACCAACTCTTATAACGTTGTCATCCAGTCTGGGCAGCAGAGTGCCTTGGGATGGACATGAGGCTGTCCAGATATTCATGAGAGCTGATGGCCCAGACAGAGCACAAAAATCTGCAGCAAATATTATTCTGTAAGATAATATTTCGTTGGGTTTTTTTAATTGTAATAACAGGCCAAGGTGATTGTGACACTTTTGGCAACACTGAAAAACTATTTGCTTTCCCCAAAGTATTCTCATTTATTTTAGACGGAATATTCAGGCTGATAGAAAGGTAATGAGAAAGAATGACAGTGTTTTAACTGGGTTCTCAGCATGTATTTGGGTTTTGAATAATACCTAGTGATTATGTGGCATTCATTCAAAGCGTTCCACAGGTTTGTGCCTAGGTATCCTGCAGTGCCACTCTTCCTGACTTTCATTTGGAGCAGAGTTCATAACAGTTCAGAGAAAGGCTTTCCATTGATATTAGTGGTGGATCTGAGCAAATAATTCCTGCACAGAACAAAGACACTATCATCCTCCAGCTCCTCTTTATTCTTGTGCTACAACTAACATTCAAAGTAGTATTTTCCGTGGTATAATTTTTATTTTTAATTTACACTTTGTGGGATATTGAATATTTCAATACATGCTTTTTCCAAGTTTTCTCTTCTCAGCTGCATAAATCTAACACAGAAGCTCTATCCTTAATTATTTATGCTATTCCAGTGCAAGAGTGTAATTCTTTTAACATATCTCGTGGGTTTAATTTTGCTTTTTATATTCTATAACCTGTAAGAGTACAGTTCTTTTAAAAGTTGCTTCAAGAAATAGTTTTTGCTTCTTTGAGAAGTCAAGAATCAAGTATAATAGTTAGAATTATATCTAGAGAATTATCATTCTGAAGAATCATTGTGACAAGCTGTGAAATAAATGAAACCAATTAGTAAACATCAGTTATCCTTGAATACAGAAAATAAACCAAATGGAAACAGAGCTTCCAGAACTCTGTTCTGCAGGTGTCAATTAATTATTTATTATTATTATTTGTCAAACAAAACCTCATTGTTAATGCGATATATTGATCATTATTTTGACATCTGCTAACTGATCTGCCTGCATATACACATTTCAGAGAAGTTATATTGATTAATATGTCATCAGCACTGTTTATACAGTAGAGATACAGTGGCTTGTTCAGACTATCAGAAACCCATAAAAAATTATAAATTTGGATATCATTAAGGTTAAATAGCCATAGTTTCTGTCTTTTCCTCTCCCTTCTTAAAAAATCTGACCATTCCTTTTATTTTGCTATACTGACTTTTACGTGTTCCTTTCTTTCTCCCTACATAAACCTATTTTTTCATCAGCCAGCAGGGAGTTATAGTCTGTAATAAAAAAAATTGCTGCTTTTGATCCTTTTATAAGGTAACTGTGATTAATTTTCATGGGTATTATACAAAAAGGAAGAGGACAGAATTTATCCCCAATTTGAGGGATACAACAATTAGTGCTTAGGTACAATTAAATGCTTAGGTGTACCTTACTCAAGTAAACCTTCCAGTGCCATAATTTAGAAAAAAATAGATCAACCAAACAAAGTGGAAGACTATGAGGATTGAATTTATTGCTATATATTTTTCCTGACATCACTGATTACTGCAGTGGTCAGAGCCTTGCTGGTAATGACCTATTGATATTCATGAACATCTTGGGGTTGGGCCCCAAACAGAGAAAAATGTGATTGCAAATTCCCTTAATGGCAGCCAAAGTCTTTGTTGGCTCATCTGGCACTTTTCCTTTAGTTATCAGTCCTACATGGACCTGAGATCATAAACTCAGCCATTTTTAGCTCCTAACTCCAGTCATAACCAACAAAGAATCCACGGGATTAAAAGCAATCTTTTTTTACTGCTTCCTCATCTGTTTTATAGGCTATCCTATCAAGAGAGGTTTAAACCATGTATTATAGAGAATTTGTAATGATTTCATATGGTTTTGTTCTTTAATTTAGATGAAATAAAAGGTGTAAAGGTCGATTAAAATATCAAGTTTCTGCGTGCCTTTTCTTTAGTTTCCTTGCTATTTTGGAGCATTCCCTGTGGCAGTAATTTGCAGTTTTAGACTTCCCCCATAAAGAAGTGCCCAGTGAGGGACATTTTCTTTATCTGAAGATGTTATATATTTTTTATATGTGCCACCAATCTTAAAAAAAAAATCCTCAGTACATTAATATTTTTGTAGCAGGGTATATGAGGCTATGAACTTCTTTGCCTAAGAAGGCTCTGGTTTGAACAGTGTGATATGGAAGTGTAACAATGCTCTGTTGTCAGGAATGGCTAAGGGTAAATGTATCTCCCCAGATATCTTCCATACTGCAAAAAATTATGGAAGAGTTCAGCTCTACACTCAAAATGGTCTCAGAAAAGAAAATAGGGCTTGAAATCTGAGGAAATTTAGAGAAAAAACACTAATCCAGGATATGGTTTATACTGAAACATCCTGAAGAAGCAGACATGCTTTTATGTACCTTACGTTTTCTGTTGTTGAATATTGTAATATATTCAGCAAATATTCCTGATAGGGTTTGATCATCTCTATCTGATCAATGACTCCTCTCTGAATAATTTATTCAAATATTAATGACAAACCAGATCAAATAAGTTATGGGTTCAGTATTTTTTCAGTGTAGTCACTGGCCCTGAAAGCTATTACAGGCTTTAATTCATAATACATACTATTCTATATATAACAATTTAACAAGCACCATGAATTATGGAAATACAATTTTATCAAAGGTGACATTGTAAACCTCAAAAATTAGTCTCCAGCAGTTCAGAGAGACACAAATATTACAAAACAGAGTGATAGCCCCATAATTCAAAGCACACTTACATTTTAATTAATACTAAGATTTGGTGTAACAGTAAATCTTCTTTCTTCTTCACTACATAGCCTTATTTGTCCTCTTTCTACTTCAAGCCCTCTCTGCATAATCAGTTCTGTTCCTCCCAGTCCTGGTGCTTCTCCCCAGCTCCCACTGCACCCTCTCAGTAGATGTCAGTGTGCATCAGAGCAGAGCCAATCTCCATCTAAGAAAAATGCTAAAATTCTTGCTTATAAGGCAAGGGAGTTGTGCTGCTGAAGCCAATGGGACAATGGCACATCTTGACCAGTGCTCAAGGAGTTGGAGACTGCCCAAGGGGGTGGATGCCAGAGGGATCCTATTGCCCTGCCTCTTTCCATGTCTCTTTCACACACTGTGTGCAAAATGCTGTCTAATCATATCCTGTTTTTTACAGAAAAGGGAGAGAAGCTCTTCTCCCCTACCCTTCACACTGGCAATTGTTTTTCAGTAAGTCTGTCTAATTTTAACTTTGACTAATAAATATATGATTTGAAAAATAGAAACTAGATGGTTTTGCTGCTGTTCAAACCAGATTATTTTCTTGCCTCTCTAAATAATTTTACTTTTCTGAATTCTTGTAATTTTACTTCTTACTGTTCAGGAAGCATTTCCAGCCTCGGGTTTGGAGTGTTTACATTGTCATTGCTCTCACAGAATGGTGAACAAAGATTGAAAACTAAATCCTGTGCCCTGAAGCATACTAGCTTAAAAAGAGAACCTGGTTCCACCCCATAAAATACACCTGTCTTGAACAATCAAGAAAAGCACTTTGACATTACTGAATTCTGAAAAATTGCATTGAATCCCCTCCTCCCCTATCCCTGTGTAGATTTTTTCCCCCCAGAATTTGGTTTAACACTGTTTTTTGATGGAAATTTTGAGGCACAAAAATGAGAAGGAATATGCCCAGTTGTGTTTGGTACTCTCTAATTTTTCTCCTCTTTTTCCTGCCCTTTAAGCTCCATGGTTGCTTCAGCCTCTCTTTCTCCACGTACTGAGGCCAGACATGTTGAGGAATCAGCTTGTGGTCCCTCGACCACAGTTACAGAGTCCCAGGTGCAGGAGAAATTTCTTCCCATACTTAAAGAGTCACTTCAATTTTGCTTCAAAAGAGAGGACTGTCTAGAGGTCTAGAACTGCCAGAACAGTTTAATTCTGTTTAGAAAATGTGTTCTGTGTACTTTGGGTTTAACCACTAGCTGGAGTACTGCAGATACTGTGATGTGACTGCCTCTCTTGCTTTTCCCCCAGCTCATTTTATAAAAGGCTGTATGTAGTTAGTGCTATTACTTTGAGAGTGTGTCAAGTTGGCAAAAATAGCATCTCAGGTTTCTGTCCTTTGTAGCTTTCTAGTTAGGGGTATCCCTCTTCTACCAGCAGATTTTAACAGAACTCAAGCTACTCTGAGAGTCACAGAGTCTTAATATGATTCAGCTTCCAGATTAATAAAATTTCTCTCTCTAATGAAGGTTCTCTTCTCTTTCATTCATCAGTATTTTGATTTTGCTGGCACTTTGGAAAGTGTCACACATTTTCTTCTTCCCTATTCTAAAGAAATTATATATTTTCTTTAAAAAATATCTGATCTCCACCAAACCACTGGACATTGTAGGTAAATGCAAAGATAAAACAGTTTTAGGTGATGCTGTCTGGATAGGAGAGAAGGTGATATTCAGGTCTAAGTTGGACCTACCTTGAATGGTTGGAAACAGGTGACTTCTCAAGGTGTTTTACAAACTGAGCTACTCCATGAATCTATGATACTCCTCCCTACTGACAAAACTGCTTCTTCTCAATGATGCCAGTCATCTTGAGGCTGGTTCCTGGAACTCCATGAACTCGGATTTTTTTCATTCTGGATGAAGCTCACAGCTACAGCATCACTCTGCATTTGAAATACATAAAAAGCAGATACTACTTTGTTTAAAGCGCATGAAAACGTTTCTTTGTACCACAAGTACAAGAGAATATGAATAAGATTTCTTGTGTTTGTGATGTAAAAGATTAAATGAACAGTGCCTCATTTTCTGAAGAACAAGATCTAGTAAATTGAACAGGAGCAATGCCAGCTGAAAGGACAAGAAGATGTATTTGTCTGTTTCAGGGCCCTGGAAGCGTTTTATCAATTCCTCCAGCCTGCCTTTTCTCTGTCACAGCAGGAAAGACTTCAGAGAGGAATACCAGAGCAAACAGATATACAAACCCTTAATGACAGCAGTGGGTCTTATTACTACAATACACTCCAGAAATGTTATTCCCACCTTTAGCAGTTTGTGGTGGTTGACATTTTAAAAAATAGTCAGAAGGAAGGGTGTTGTGCTTTGTGATATCAAAGTTCATCAGCACCAGGCACTGTGAGAGTAGATTCCAGCTGCAAGTGTGTGAACGTTAATTCGTGTGAAGCTGTTTTATCTTCTAAAAGAGTTTTTTCCCCTTCATGTGCCTTTTCTCAACTTTTTAAAAAGACCCTTTGTGTCATCTGAAATGCAATTTCACAAATGGACTGCCAGGATACATTGAATCCTAAGGCTCTTCCACCCAGAAAAGCAAAATTAGAGAAGAATATTCATCCCCAAAGCACCTATTCTGCCATAAAAAGATTTTTGTGGCAGCTCTCTTTTATCTTACTGTACTTTTAAAATAGAATGCTGAGTTTTTTTCTTAAAAGCCTGAGAAAGCTCTCAGGCATTTTAACCTTCTTGACAAGGTAATGTCTGTTGGCATTTCCATATGTTTTGAGTGATGGCTTATGTACCATCCAGTTGAGGGTGGGGCACTTGAGAGGAAGGCAGGACTACAGGACTGTCTGTCCCTGTAAACCTTCACCTCAGCTTCTGGCAAAGCCATCCTACTGGCTTGCCCAAACACTGAGAACTTCAGTGCAGGGGTTGGATTGTAATGTATCTCTTGACAAAAATGAGAGGGCTCCAGTTTTTATGAGAGCCATGAGACATTGCAATGTTATCATCAAATCATATCATTAACATTGTCAGAAAAAGGGCTCACCTCCCTGCCAAAAACCTGAACTCATTGAAGTCCAAACATATACCCCTACCCCACCCTTCTGTTGAAATATTTAAGCCTTAGCAACATTTCAGTTGTTGAAAAGTTCAGGAATGGAAACAACTACTTTTTTCCAAAAACCGATGCTGTTGCAAATAAATAAAGACTTACAACTTACTGTTCAATTGAGACTATTGAGACCAGAGTATGGTTAGACTCCTCAAAGCCCCTTCTCAAGTAGAGACTTACCAGCCATTTGTGTTTATAAAGTCTGTGTTAAAAGCCTCAGTCCAGAGATCTCTGAAGGGACAGAGAGGAAGTTTCTTTCAACTTCTTAGAAAGTTTATTAAAATCTTGTGTTCACAAGGAAAAAAATCCAGCTTAGGCAAGTATAAATGGTTTGTCTGCCACAATCAGCAGATTTCTTAAATTGGGCTGTTCTTAAAAGCAATGCAAACACTTTCAGGGTAGGCGTAGGTTAAAAGAACCCGGCCATGGGGTCTTCAAGCTCGCATTGCTTCTTTTAGGTGCAGTCATGATTTAGGGATAGAAATCCTTGAAGGCAATGACTTCAGAGCCAGAATGAGAAAGAAGATATTGGACCTTTACAGACACAAAAGGATTTACTGTAAAGGATTATTGCTTAGAAGTTCACTGTCATAGGCTGTAAACAGGTCCAACAGCATTAGGCTGTGGTCACAGCTGATTCCTCAGATCAGTCTAATGGGAGCAGACAGCACTAAAGCTATATGGCCATGATGCCCTCCAAGCCTGGATCCAAGTAGAGAGCAAAGAGGAGGAGCAGAAGTGTGGCATTTGTATAAACACTAAATTAGAAGAAATGTTAAATATTAAGCTAAATCCATAAAAAAAAAAAAAAAGTAAAAAAGTAATTTAGGAGATTTGCAGCTCAGTTAAGAACTCTTCAAATGACTCTATTAATGTTAAATTGGGGTGAAAATAGGTCTAATACATAGTAATGAAGCTGAAATTTAGCCTGCAGAGTTAAATGGACAAGCCCGTCATTCCGTGTTAGCGTGAGTGGAAATCAGGAGGGACAAAGGGTGGATAGACAAAATGATAGCATTGGCAGACAAAAGCTGTGGCAAGCTGTTCACCAGATATTCAGTCTCTGCTGAGCAAACTCATCACTGGCTTGCTCTGAAAAGCTCACAAATTCCCTGCCTTTCACCTTTTGGACAGAATGAAAGATTTGCAGGCCGGCTGCCAACTGCTAATTCAAGTGCTTTATTGAGGAGTACGACAGTAATTCAGCCAGGGAGAGACAAGGAGTTTGTGTGGATCCAGAAGAGACTCTTTATATTTTTCCTGGAGATTTCTTGGTTGACCCTGACTAATTTCCTCTTACTGGATTTGCACCCCTAGAAACCTTTCTTTGAAGAACATTTGCTCATCAGAGGAAACTGTCCAGACCATCACAGGTTGGAGAGACAATCACTGAAGGGAAGAAATTCAATCTTTGCTGACCAATGGAAATTCATGAAAGCTTCTCTGAAGCCTTGTAAAAACCTGTCTTTTTAGGACAGCAATGTACACAGTACATAGGGCCAAACCCGGCGTCCTCATCCATCCTCATCCTAGAGAACATGGAGGGGTTTTTCGAGCATTTGGCTATTTTTTTCTTATTCTTTCTCAGCCCCTTGTACTGCCCAATGCCAGCATTTCTTTGAGATAAGAAGAGACAATTTTTCCTGTAGGGAATCATCCTCAAAGTTGAATCCAAACAGTAGTTTCTGAGTGACAGCCTGGAGCCATGGCAGTGCCGTGTGGCAGAAGGAAGTGCCAGTGACTGGCTGCATGGACCAGCAAGGGAAGCAGAGGGGACGAAAGGATGCAAACACTGCCTCTTCCTTGTGCCTGAGGACAGAGGGAGGGAGAGCTTCAGACCCTTTCAAGAGGCTATGAGGGGCCTGGGGTTGAGTGTCTGCTGTTTGAAAGTACTTAATTTTGTTCCATGATTTTAATGCTGGGGGTGTTGGTGGGAGGTGTACTCTTTGATTTCTGTTTCTGCTTTGAACACAATGCAAAATTCACATCCCCTGGTATAAAACTCTGCCTTTACTCTTCCTCCACCTTCCTGTCCTCAGTTACTTTGAGTCCATGGTCTGACCAAATTATAGAACACATAAAAATAAACCTTCTGTTCGAGTGGCAAACCAGACATAGGTTTTGATTTAATATAGAGTATGTCTTATGTTAAGAAATTATTTTATATATTCATTTTATGTTGCTGTCCTGATTTGGGTGTCTGAACAGGTTATATGAGTTATTGAAATGTTATTTTCCTTCCAAAGTTTATGCCTCATTCCTACACTTGTATCAATGTACTGTATTCTCCTGACCATGTATTTAGAAGTGAAAAAATATGAATATTAAATTTGTATGACATTTACCATCCACAAACATATTAGACTCATGTATGGCATTTGAAATGAGTTATTTGGTCTGCACTGACAACTGTGTAGGGGGGAGTTAAGTCAACAGTGCAGTATTGATGGAAAAGAAAGCTTAATAATATTAAAAACCATTTCTGATAGAAAGAGCAGATAGCAACTCAGTCTCACTGAGATCACGACTTATGCTTTTGTCCTCCCTGAAGTGATGTTTGAGAGCTGCAATCTCCTGTCTTTGTTTTCCAGTCCAAGAAGGATGAATAATAAGAGAAAATAAGAGGCCAGAAAACAGGAGGAATCTCTCCAGGAACCTCTAAATACCTGTAAGTACATGCATGCACACCTGAACAGTTTTAGATTTGTTTTAAATACCCAAATGCAAATCATTGGGTGTGTGTGTGTCTGTGTGTCTGTGTGGATTAAATGTGCTAGGTAAAAAATATCACAACGATAATGCACATTAAAAAAAAAAATGTTCTGATCATATGATCATTAAGGTGATACTTTTAGCAGAACTGTGGGCTGTCACATCTCTTGAATTGCATGAATAGTTCTCATGTCAAAGGTGAGTTTCAGAGACAGGCACTCCTTTTAGTCTGAATTCCTAAGGAAAAAGGTGCAGTTCCTCAAGTACATGTAACAACATGGCTTTTTTTTCAAATCCATCATCCCCCATTTCACAGAGGCAGGTAGATGTCTCAGACATGATAATTACTGGCAAAGCTGTTCAAGGTGAGGGGCTGCTCAGAGGAGAGACAGCTCCTGCTGCTTTCACTGGGGGCAGGACGGATGGAGCACTCAGCACTCCTGCAGGCTGCCCAGCTCAGCAGCCCAGCCCTGCCTGCAGCATTGTCTGGGGCCCGTGGCACACACATATTCCCAGCTGGTGGGTGGCAGAGGTACTCAGGGGATGGGGACAATGTCTGGGGTAGCCAAGGGGAATGTGTAGGAGATGGGAGATGTAGAGTGCTTCCCAAGGCAGTTAGAAGGGGTGTGGGGGGCATAGGAGAGTGGGAAGGAAGATCTCTGCTCCAGTGGTAAGCTCACACTGTTTGCCTTCTTACAAAATAATATTTCCTGCATTATTTTCACTACCCTATTACTCCATGATAATTTTTTTTTCAGCTACCTGAGCAGTACCTTATCTAAGATATGTGGTTTATCGTTTGTTCTGACAGAATACAGCTGTTTTTCCTCACCTGATTTTCTAAGCAGAGGATATGGCTGAGCACATTTGTGTTTGCCTTCATCTCGTCAGTAACTGTAAAACTTCATGGCTGACCTCAGTTAAAGGATGGAGGAAGAAAGGAAACCTCAAAAATGCTAAATTCTTAAACGAAATTTAGCTGCAGGTGAGAAGAGGGATGTCTTTAATATTCTGACCAAGGAAAGGGACTACATGTCTCATCCTCAGAAAGGGGAAATCTGTAAGTTAATGAATGAGACTTTATCACTGTCTTTGCTGCAGAAAAGTTACTCTAGAAACCCCAGTCCAGCCCAAGATACCAACCTGGACTGAACCCTGTACTCTGACAGAGGGTTTCTTCCCAAAAGGTGAGACTGGGGAGACACAATTTACTACAGAGGAGAATATGCAGTGTATTTTCTTTCTCAGAACACTTTTTTAACTTTCTTATTTTTTCTCCCTTCATTTGAAATGAATCATTCAATCTGTGTCACTCTTCCACATTAGATTGTACCAGTTTGATTTTGTTTGATGCAGGGGAGAGGGGAAGCAGTGATGGGATGTGACATGCACTTTATCTTGAGTATTATTTGTCTCTACACGCCTGCGGTGAGATAAAACCTCGGAAAGGCCCATGGTAAAGGACAGTCATTACTTTGTAAGTGCTTACGCAAATGTGTTGGAAGATTACATTTGGAGAAAAGCTTTTCAGGCTGTCACAGGCTCCACACACATTTTCTCTTTGAGAGCTGAGTTAATCAGAGCACACTGACAGACGGGTGGGGATGATGCAAATTTGCAAGTTAGAGGCTTGGTGACTGACAGACACAACACATAATACAGGAGAAGGAACAATATGTGAGAACACTTTCCCCAGATTTAGAGTATTTTGGCTAGAGATAAGAGTATAATTCCAGCTTTATTATTAAGTCATCTTGTAAAGTATATTATTTCAGTGTTACTTATTTTATTGAACAAGTCAGAAAGTATTCCTCACTTTCAGAGAGTAATGAGTTTGTAGGTTTGGGCAGAGAGGAGAGAGGGCACTGCTCTTTTCTTAGAAAGTGTCAAATTCCCAGGTAGACCACAGGACTCACTATCACCATTCTGCAATGACTGAGAAATTGTCTTGGAGAAATTAGACGACAAAATCAAATGGGTGCATATGTATGAAGGCATAAAATCTGACATTTCCTATTTAACCACAAATCTGCAACAGACCTAAGCATGGTAGAAGGAGGGGGATCTGTAGGAGTAGCATAAGTAGATCTGCACTCTAAGAGTTCATGAAAGCCACTTGTAGTGGTATTTATGGTGTGTTACACCATTTGCAGCATTTTTTCTGAACATTTATTGTTTTTCTAAATAATGATGAAAGTGACTTCCTTCTGACTTTAATTCAAAACTATTAAGAACTTGATATCAACTGCAACATGTAGTAGCCTTGATGTTTAATGTTGAATAATTTCTAAAAAGTCCTGAAATTCTGGAAGGTTGGGCAGTGGTTCAACAATGAGATGTACTGAGGCAGATATAAAATGGTAAAACACAGCAGTAAGTTGTTATTCTTATTTCATGTTATACCTACACTTTGTATTTCAGGCCTTTAATTTCCTAGTGAGTCCCTATAACATATTCACTTTTCTCCCTGGGAAGATTTCAGCACTCTAGTAGTTTTTTTTTTTTTTTGTGTCTCCACTTTGCAAAGGACTTCTATTTAATCAAGCAGTAAAAAAAAAATTATACCATACAAGAGGGCTGACATCCAACCAGAGAACTCTAAATAACAAACACTTGAAGTACTCACAATATTCAGGCTCAGATATGTTTGGAAAAAGCTCTTCATCAGCCAAATAATAAAAGCCATGATAAATTCACAGATAATTCTGCAAGAGATAAAGGGTCAAATCTGATGAATGAATTGTTCATGAGGGCCGTTTTGATGAGCTATAATTATGTGAGCAAAATCCCATCATCTTTTGTCTCCTGATTGCATGATAACCACATAAAAGGAAGAGAATAGCAAGGAGATTAAGTTCTCGCAGTGAGTAAGAGATGTTGCATTGATTCTAAGTTGTTGCTAGGTAAATAATTAAACCATGATTTCACTGTTGATTTTATTTGTCTGCTGTGTGTAAAAGGTTACTTAGATGCATCAGTGAAAAATTAATTAATATATTTCTGGCACTGCTCAAATAATGGAAATCCATGAAAATAAAATTACTGTAGTGGTTTGAAACCACTCATTAATGATCCGCCTCAGCTTCAGAAAATGCCTCAGAAATCTAATGGTCCTGACAGCTCAAACCATCTTTCTTCCTGTTTTTTAAAGTCTTCACCACAGTTGCTAGAATAAATAGATATCTATGAATGTAGCTTAACCAACCAGATTTGGTGTGTTGAGGTTTACCAAGGCTGTATACTCACCTTGTGTGTTCTTGGTGTCCCACCTGGCAGAGCCCATCCCTGTGCAGATCCAAAGCTGTGCTCATGCAGTGCACCAAGGGAAGGGCAGCGCTGAGCAGGCTGAGGATGTCACACAGGGGTTATCACTGAAAGCTTTCCTTTCCCACAATAAAACTTGGCTGCAATGTGACAGTAGCTAGGAACTGCAGGAAAAAACAAAAGGCAGTGAAGGTCTGAATGATGAAGCCTCTGAATAATTAGCATGGTAAAACCTGAGGCACATTTGTTCGCACCACATCCGTGCTAATTGCCCATTTACCAGGCTAATTTAGCATCAGTTATTTCCGGGTTCATTCCATCATCAGTGTATTTCTCTTGTAACTAGGCCACTGTAATTTCAACATCAACTGTGTTTTCACTTACATTCCTTTGTAACCCTTAAATATCCACAGGGGAGCTCAATTTGCTGTGAGTTTTACTGTTTAAATATCTTATATATAAAAAAAGCTGGGGAATTCGCATTTCAGATACTAACATGCCCATTTCAAGCACACATGATACAGTAACTCCTGATCACCATGTGGTCACCCAATGCAGTTTTGACAGTTCTGTTTTCTGAAGATTTCATACTATTTCATTTCCCCCAAAATTCAATCATTCAAAAAGGTCGCCCAGTCATTAAAATGATTCATTTCTTTTATGGATTTGAATGGTTGTGGTAAATAAGAATTAGAAAGGACAAATGATATTGTGTAGTGTGAAACAGAACTTGATTTGCAAGGAGATTAACTAATTAATCTGGTGTGTCCTTTCCCATTTTACTGTGTTGGCTTCTGTGATAGCTATAGACGTTCATATTTTTCATTATCTACCAATAAAACTAAAAAAACGTGTTGTTGTTTCTCTTCCTGTAAAGATTTTGTAGGATACTAAGTTTCATTTTTACTTTTGGGAAAAGATGAATGTTGCCCTTCACATTTGTGAAAGCAGATGAGACATTTGTAGTGGTTTTGATACTAAAGCATTATTCTTTTATTTCTACCTGTGAACGGAAATCTTAGCTATCCTGAAAACCTAAAAACAAGAGGACACTGGTGGATTTCCTGGTAGTTGTCTGAGAGAAAACTGACTTACCAAATGGTGCCCAAGCTGTCTGGACTCACTTGGCATCATAAGTGCTCTGGGGATTTTGGGGCATAAGCAAATCTATGGGGCCCCAATGTAGTATAAACATGATAAGTTGTGTTATTGGTAGTTTTCAGTGTTGGATATATGCATGATTGCAAAACTTTTTATAGTAATCAGTGATAAGTGAGAAATACCACATGTACATGCTTAATATTTTCTACTAAGAATGAGGATGTATATTTCTTACTTGTATGCTTAAAATTGATGAGGTGAAAAACACAGAAGAGATCAAAAAATGGATCCGGATAGTTTACTTACATGTCAGGCCTGGTATATCCTCCCTCAAGACAAAACTTAGAAAATATGCAGTGCAGCTGCTGCCTTTCTCTGGAGGCACCAGAAATCCATGGTGTTTGACAGTCTGCTCGCAGAGAGCTGTGAAACCTTAAGCACTCACCAGCAAGGGGACACTGAGCTGGCCTGGAGACCATGGGGAAAAAAGGTACCTGGCTCATCCTAAGGTAGCTTTTCCATCCGTGAGGACAATGGATGGGGAGCTTGTTGCACCTCCTCTGAAACATTGATTGGAGGTAGGTTTTGTCACTGTTTCCCACAAGTCTTGTCTAAGACTTGTCACACCCAGTGGGATTCAGAAGGTACTTAGCCCTGCAATTTCCGTTTGTAACCATAGTGGGTTTAAGGGGCTTTACCTATCAAACAGGGTCTAAAACACAGGTGAGACTGGAATAACAGCCTGGAGCTTCTTCAGAAGAGACCCCAGGCAACTGTGAATGTATTATAGCAAATGTAGTTTTAACAGAAAAAAATGGAAGGTACATGCAAAGACGTCTTTTGCTTGGCAGTGTAGCACTGTCTTGGCAGCTGGAAGTCACTGCTTGGCAGCTGAATTTTTGGAAGTCATAGGTGTGTACCCAGTCCCTGGCACATGCAAGAGGAAAATTCTTAACTCCTCAGCAGAAGAGTACAGGAAGGAAATGTCACGGTTACAATGCCCAGCTGCATTTTATAAAAAAATTAATGGGTTTTGTGTCTAGCTCCAGCCTCAAGAGGTGAATCTTTAAGACAAGAAGATGAGGTTTTTCTGTAGATCTATGTTCATTTACAATTTCCTGGTGGTGGCTCCTCATTCATCAACATGCTAAGTGTGTTTCCTTCATTGAAGTAAGATATCTATCAGATATTAGGAGGGTGGACAGCCCAGCAGAGAGCAAAGTACTTTGCTAGGAGTCATTCTATTCAATGGATGGAGGACACTAGCCCAAAATTTCTGTGCTTCATGGAAAACTGTGTACAGTAGATTTCTTTCAAAAAGAGTCAAAACCTGGATAGTTCCCTTCTGTCATTTCCTCAAAAGTTTGAAATAGGAGAGTAGGAAATGGAAGCAATTAAAGCCACTGACAGATATTTTTGAACCATAGTCTTACCTGCTTTTTTAATTCCTTGGCCCAAATTTTCCAGAAAATGAGATGTTTAACTATAAAATTAAAAATTGAATATAGAATAATCTTCAGAAAAACAAACATGGGAAGACCAGTTGGTAATTCCTCCATAAAAAGAGCCTGAAAAGTAGAAACCAAGAAAGTTACAACCTTTTTCCATGTTAACATTATCATCAATACACCACAAAAATGAGAAATGCAAAGCAATTACTGCAGCAGGAAAAAGACACAAAGAGATGCAGCAAAATGCCTTGAATCTATCTCTGCATTTGCATACCACTACCAGAAGTGTCTTGAAATTTGCTGTGAGCATATGGAGGTCTTGATCAAAACCAGAACATACATTTTACACAAGGGGCTTTGTACAGATGCGCTAAATTTACAAAGGCAACTGAAGGACGTTTCAGACAGACTTGACAGATTACAGGCTGCTGCTGTTACTGTCACAATCTCTGTGTAAATCTGGTTTAACAACAAAGAACTGACACCACACAAGGACAAAATTGAAAAACAATTCAGAGGCGCTGTAGAACTTTTCCCATTACAAATACCAAGGTAGCCAAATAAAAAAGATCCTTAAATATAGGGGTCACAGACTGAAGCCAAAATGGCGAAAAGGATATGTCATGTGAAAAGTCTTATTTTGCATTATGTTTTTCATGCATTGAAATGATATAGGGAAATATACAGCAGTTTAGATTTGGTACCTTTTTTTAAAGGACTTGTCATCTCAGAATCATTTGAGTGATTTCAGCTATTTTGACTGAAATTTTATAGTGGTTGAGAAGATGACAGATAAAGTTTCATGGCAGAACTATAATCAATTTCAAAGAAGTGTCAAGAATGTGAGGCTAAATTGAGTAGGGACCTAAACATTCCCTTCTTCTCATTGTCTTGGTTTAAAGTAAAAAAACACGTTTAAAAGAGAGTACAGCTCTGGTTACTGGAGGATTCTATCTGTCAGATTGCATGAAGGCATGGAAGGAAGTGTCTGAAAAAGTCAGATTTTGTAAGAACCTTAAAAACAAAAGCCCAGTGCTTCTCCTCAGCTAGTGACCTGCACCCGCTCACTTTTGCTTTGACTCAGTAGCAGTCCTAGGGAGCAGCACTGTGCTTCCTGCACAGTTCCTTTCCCTCCACGTGGTGCCCATGGCTCCTGAAGTCTGTAATTGATCTCTTCTGCCTCCCAGTATGTCTTCTTTCCCTTGGATCCCAGTGCCTTCCTTGAGTGCTCATATTTCCAAGGCACAGCTTCTTGAACTGTGCTTTGCACCCACAGAGAGCCACAGCCTGTCATAGTCCTAAGGCTAGGGAAATATCTCTGCCCTCTTAACAAAAATCCTGATTACAACTTTGACAACAGTGGTGCTGACCAAAGAGATTTGAGATGCAGCACGACTGGAGAACATCACATACAGTATTGAAGGAACCAGAGAAGAAGCAAGCTTACCTGTGTGGGCCACTGGGAGGACTTGAGGTACCAGTAGAGGAAATGATGGTGGGATCAGGGAAGCAGCTGATGGCTGAGCTATGGCTGAGAATCTGTTTCAGAATGACAGATGTAAGAAATTTCTGAAAACCTTTAATAACAATGTGGTAGCAGTAAATAGGTACCAGGCACCATGCAAATGCCAGCAGCTCCTCAGAGAGCTCATTTCCCAGGTGATTTTTCTGTTTGGCACAATTGCACATGGATTACTGTGAACTCCTAGGATGAATTGACTCTGTTCCCTGCTGTTCCAGGGAATGCCACCAGCACAGCTGCACTGCCTTCAGGAGACGCAGTAACTTTTGTGGAACTAGTCCTGTTTATAGCTAAAGAGTGGCCAGTAATGTATAAAAACTGTATTTATGGTCTTAGGAAACTCAAAAGTGTTTGTTTTTCCCTCTTTCCCTCATCTGCTTCTTCAGAGTGCTTTAGTTGTATTCAGACATGTATTGTGAGTGCAGACCAAGTAAAGGATTTTCTGTTTATTTATTTAAGGAATTTATTTTTTATCCATTATTGAAAAATATATCTGAAGTTAATCTATACACTTTCTCCTAGTAATTATATTCTTCACAGGTCATTTTCACAACAAAAGGCCCTAGTCCTTACAATCTCAATCCTTAATGCAGGCACTTCTTAAGGTTATGATGTTTTTCACATTCAATATGGATAAACTTATTAAAATTAAATGACAGTTATTAAAAAATATTAACGTATTTCTAGACGCAGTAGCAATAAAAATGTGTGAAAAAAAATTAGGCATCATTGTCTATTAGTTCTGCAAGATGAAAAGCATACCAAAAATGTCAAAGTCTTCTTAGAGGCATTTAATTAGAGTAATTTTGCTCCATGCTGTTGTTACTGTGTGTGACTCACCAGTACAGAGTACAACAGGCCATTTAGATCCTAGTGCAGTTTGGCAAGTATTTGTTACAAGTTTTTAATTTTCCAGATTACTTTCCTGAGTGAAGAAATGGGAAAGTGTTCTAAACAGAGGTTATGAAACCTCTTCTGCCAGTTTACCACTTTATGATATTATGCAGATTTCAGTTTTCCATGGATCTGTCTGACATTATCCTGACATATTTTGAGCCTGTACCAAGATTGTTCCTGTGACAAACACTTTGCAAGTAAAAAAAAATTACCCTTCTTTAAGTAGTGTCAACTTTAAATTTAGGACAATTTCAGTCTGACATAAAGGCTTAAATTTCATATTTCATTAATTTCTTAGCCAGGAAATCACACTAGCAGCTGATGAGATGTAGGATAATTGTAACACTGACACTAAAAATTATGGAAACAAGGATCATATCAATTTGTCTGAGTTCCACTGAGGTAAGTCAAGAAAATACTTTCAACACAAAACAAGCAAATGCTGAGAAGTCAGTCAACACTTTTCCCTCCAGCGCAACTGTTCATTGGAATGGATTTTTGGATTTTTATTTTTTTTTTATTCTCATATTGCTGAAAATTAATGCTGAAGCAGCATCACTTTGATTACCTTACTTTGATCATAAAAAGTTCTTTATGGGTTTGAGAGTGAAAATTGAGTCTCTACCATGTAGTGCTCAGCCACTCCACACCTTATGAAACAGACACACAACATCTCCCTGTGAACTTGTCTTAGATTTTCCCTGTGTTGCTTTAATCTCACTCAGCTTGTTGAAAAAGAGATTTTTCAGTGAGAAACTTTTCTATGTTCTTACATGGAGCAGTGGAATGTCTCAGGAGATCTGAGGAACGGAATTGCTCTGTTGTTTCCATTGATGCATCTCTACCATGTTCAGTTTCAGCTCTGGCTCAGGAGGGTTCCACACTCCTTCCTGTGAAGGGACAACACTTATTTTTATGTCATAAGTATCAAGCACTAAAAACATCAGCATCCATGAAGTTCCTTATGCCATCTTGGACATGTAGGTGCACAGAAGGAGGGAAGAACATGGAAGGGAAGGAGGCTAAAGATAGCTATCTTTTCCCTGTGGAGATCACATGGGTTGTAGGATAAAGATTGTACTTCTGAGCAGTCTGCATTTCCAAAGCAATCCTTTCTCCCTAGTTTACTCTCTAACATTTACTTCTAGACAAATATCTTTAAAGCATGCCTATCCTGGAAAGCTGGAAGACTGTGCTGTAACATTTTAGATAGTGGAGATCACAGCAGCTCAAGAACATGCAGGGATGAACTGACTGGCAGGATTTATCAGGCTGGGAACCATGGTCTTGTGCTGCTACCTAGACCAATGCCAGAAGCAAGTGCATTTTTCCTGTTGCTGCCTAGACCAGTGTCAGGTATCCACCTGGGACACCTCTCAGCAGGGCATCCATTACACAGGACACATAATCCACATTTCCAGTCACTTCCTCTGTCTTCCCCCACTGTCCTGAATTATTGCATCCACCAAGAGATTACACAACCACACACTTCTTCCTCAGTTCGTGTTCCACATCCTACTTCTTAGCATCCCTGCTAGCTCTATTTTTAAGAGCTTTTCAGTATTAGTAATTCTTTGGTCCAGTTGAGAGTGAGAAAAGATAATGCCTGACTAGAAGCTGGGTGGTGCAATAACCTGCTGACATTCTTCATGTGATAGAAAGTGACTGAGTAAGTCAAATGTGTGGAAAATTTATAAAAATACATAGACACATTTCTAGTGTTATTAAGCTTTAAAGACTAGACTTTCAGCTGGGCTGAATTTGAGATTTAAATCAATTGAGTTATTAGGGATTTCTGGAGTGTGTGAGCTGCTTCTAAGCAGTGATAGAAGATCTCTACAGCTTCCCTTCTTCCCACCTGTGAAGAGTGTGTATTTTTGGCAACTCTGGTTAATGATTAATGAGACCAATTTCTCAAACATAGCTCATGTAATTATCTTTGCAGTGGTTCAGTTTGCATGCCAATTACCAAATTCCAAAGTGAAGATGCACTTGAAAGGTTCTCAGTTTCTTTTTATTCCAATTACTTCAGCGGTCCAGTAATATCGATTACCTCTCTCTATAAACCTAGTTTGGCTTAGATGCCTAGATGTCACTATTATAATAACATTATTACTGTATATGTTATTTATAGCATGCGCTTACTTCAACAAGAATAATTTTCTATTGCCAAAAATTTCCTCTCAAACTTCCATTTTCCTTTTCTTTAATACACAAATAGGGACAGTGTTCCTGAGATAAATTCTGAAGTGGGTTCACCAGAATTAGCACTGCTTTGTGGTCACTACACCAGGGTAAATGAATTGTCAGGTCTGAGGCCATGTGGCAAACCCCTTGTGCTGGTGGCACTTTGCTCCTTCAGTGTCTGCAAGTCTCCAAGCATGCAATGGAGGAGTTAAAGGGGGAGGGTGGTTTGCTGATTGACTCCTCAGATGCTGAGAGCTGGGAGCGGATGTTTAACCTTGTGCCTGCCACCAGATCATGAGGCCTCACGCTGCCTCAAAGTGCCCCCTCACACCCCAGCCAGTGCAGTGTGGGACTCAATTTCCATTTTCATTACACAATCATTTATCAGTACTTGCCCATAATAAGCAGATAAAGTCCTTCATCTCTGTTTAGCAGTGGATAATTCACTCATGTCTGCTAGTACTGATACTGTCTTTTCCAGGGGCCATACCTCAAGGTTTTTATTCAAGTTCCAACTTAGTTCCCACATTGACATATTTCCTGTGAAAACAAAAAAAGGAAAGTAGTGAGTCTAAGGCAATCAGAGGCTGCTAGTATTGTCCCAAGTCACCATTAAAGAAATATTTTTTTTCTCCTGTTTTAATATCTGCTCTGAAGGCTATGGTCTTCCACTGTTACAGTTTTCATAGCCACTTTTTAGTCAGCTTATTATTTTTAAGGCAGATTGTCTGCCTGGGTATTTTCCACATGCGCTATTTTTGTGCAGTCCTGCTTTTGCCAGATCTCTGTACTGATTTCCACCCATGGAGCTGGAATGTCGGAATACCATTGCACTCACCTAAGATTGAATTAATCCCATTTACTTCGTCTTTCAATATAGGACATATAGAAACTATCATTGGAGAAATACTGGTAGAATTTCAAATTTCAACTGTATCTGAGTTAGTATAATTTTAATTAGCCAGCACATCAGTATATTCTTAGGTTTTAATATCACTTACACCACAGCCCAAGCAGTTTTTCACAGGGACTCCCAGACTTCACAGTCTCTCAGGGCTGCAGACAGACACAGGCAGTAAAGTCCATGTTCTGCAATTTCTTATGCTTGAAAAATGACACTGGATAGATCATTCTCACTTCTTTGTGATGAGTTTTTTTGCCTAACTTCTCCTTTTTGAAGTTTTCTTTTATTTTCAGTTGTCATAAAAATGTTGTCTATTCCACAAAGTTTGTTTTATTTATTGGAAAAAACCAAACCATCTTAAGTTTAAGAGTAGAGGGATTTTTGTCAAAATTTGATAGCAGATTCCCTATATCATGGACTAGAATGAAAAAAAAAATAAACTAGGATCCTGCAATGCCACCTGTGTTGCCACCCTAACTATTCCTGGATCAATGTGTTAAGAAGAACATTTAAAACTCTAGTCTTCTTAAGAGAGAAAAGATCTTCCTACACTACTCTAAAACAATCTTATGAAGATTGTAAAATGACAAATATACTAATACTAATACCAATACTACTACTACTACTACTACTAATAATAATACTACAACAACAATGTATTACCACTATGTTATTTGACTATGATTCCTCCAAATTATTTTTCTTAAGTTATTACTAAAAAGCACAATACATATGATGGTGTTGAGGACTGAGAGAAATATTCCTCCCTTTTTTCCCACAATCTGTTTAAAGCCTGAAAGGTATTAACACTATAATGAAAGTTATACAGATGGATTTTCAAAGACTTCAACAAAAAAAGACTATGTCACCCATGATTGATCAAAGGGATAAGTGGATTTTCCCTATTAAATCTTGAAAGACAAAAGCTGGATATTCAGTATCTAACTGAAACATCGATTTTAAGGGAACAATTTTTGTACGGTTAGGTGGTGAAATATTCTAAATCTGATGACTAGACTGATGAAAACTCTAAATCAATATGATGTAACTATTTTTTATATCTGGCATTAGTCTTCCCATAACATGTAGCTACTATCAGAGTGAAATAAAAGCAATGCCCTTTCATTAAATGGATGCACTCTTCAGCTCACACCAAGATTTCTAACTCATCACCTGCTGTTGTGAAACTTTCTTGGGTCATCATCACTGTGTAAGGAAGTACATATTTAAGTATTTTAAGATGTTTCGTGTGTAGGAAATCTTGTAATTTTGGATAATTTTCTTTTGGTCTTTAAAAAAATTCCTGCTATAAAGTAATGACGTTTTCAGAACCACCCCAATGCTGTACCAACACAACCAGAGGATAAAAACATTTGCCTTTGTTCCCTAAGGCAAGACTTTTGAGTTGACTTCAGATCATATTCAAATTTTTGATACTGTACCAAATTGCAGGAATGGTTAATCTGCTTTGTGCTTGCTCTTCAGCCTGGAATGTTAAGTTGTTTTGCTAATTTTAAAAAATCATGGCTAGTTGCCACAAATTTTGTCAGCTAAGGCAGAGACTCTAATGTTGTTGGGGAAGGTTTTATTTAGTGGCACTTTAATTTGCCATTTGATTTAAAAGGAATGTCTCTTTTTTAGAATATTTTGGTGACGATCATGGGAGACTGAGTGATTTTTTATTTTTTATCTTTTTTCGAGCTTGCGGAAACAGAAAATAGAAAGCTCATCCTAGCTCAGAAAATTTAAGGGCAGGACTGACTAAATACAAAGCTTTTAAAAATCTGCGTGCTGAGTAATCTGTTGACTGGACGACAACTATGAGTTTGCTTATGAGTTAGGAGAGTCAGAGAGAGAGAGAGATGGGATTTGGGTTTTCTACTGTATTAGGAAATGTTAAGGTGGATGGAGAAGGCTGCTATAGCACTAGCAAGGAAAACAGCAAATATGGCATAGGCCATAGAGGTGGCTGAAGTTGGGTCTGTAAGATCGGCATCATTTTAGAGCTCGTTCTTTATTGAAGATATTTCCTGACAGAGCTTCTGGAGAGGTTTCAGGCCCTAAACATATAAGTGAAGATGACAACAGACCTTAAAAAAAAATTTAGGGATGTGATAGAAAGCTGAGATGATTTGCAGATACCTGGTACCTGAAAAGAAATTATGTTTAAAAGAAAGGGGAGCACTGGCATCATGCATCTTCCAAGAAAGCTCCTGGCTATGTGCAAGAGAAATCAACCACTGGAGCAGTGTCATTCTGTTAAGGAAAAAAAACCCAGCAGCCTGATAAAATGGGATAGCAAGAATCATAGGATCATAGAACAACCTGAGTTGAAAGAAACCCAAAAGGATCATTAAATTGAATTCCTGGCCCTGCACAGCAGCATCCCCAAGAATCACACCCTGCACCTGAGAGTGCTGTGCAAATGCTTCTGGAGCTCTGTCAGGCTTGGTGCTGAGACCACTTCCTTGGGGAGCTGTTCTAGTGCCCAGTCATCCCCTGGGTGAAGAAACTTTTCCTGATATTCAACCTAAATCTCTCCTGATTCAGCTCCATGGTGCTTACTCGGATCATGTCACTGGTCATCAGACAGAAGAGATCTATCTATTCCTGCCCCTGCACTGCCCCTCATGAGGAGGCTGTAGACTGTGATAAGGCCTTCCCTCAGTCTCCTCTTCTCCAGGCTGAACAAACCAAGTGTCCTTATCTGCTCTGTGTACGGCTTCTCTTCAAGGCCCTCCACCATCCTTGTTGGTCTACTTTGGACACTCTCTAATAGTTCAATATCTTTTGTGTACTGTGGCACCCAGAACTGCCCCAGCACTCGAGGTGAGGCCTCCCCAGCTCAGAGCAGAGCAGGACAATCCCCTCCCTTGCCCAGCTGGCCAGGCTGTGCCTGATGCCCCTCAGGACAGGGCTGGCCCTCCTGGCTGCCAGGGCACTGCTGGCTCATGTTCAACTTGCCACTGACCCCCGGGTCCCTTTCCATGGCCCTGCTCTCCAGCCTCTTGTTTCCCAGTCTCTCCATACATCCAGGGTTGTCCCATCCCAGGTGCAGAATTTGGCAGTTGCCTATATTAAATTTTACACAACTAGTGATTTCCCAGCTCTCTAATTTGTCTGGGTATCTCTGCAGGTCTCTGCTTTCAACAGAGATGAAGCAAAGAACTAGTCTACAATGAACAGACAATGAGATGATAAAATCCTTCAGAGACAGTGCCCAGGAACAATAGGAGAGTGATCCAGAGAGCAGAGATAGCCAAAGGCAGGATGCAGTGCAGGAAGAAAAATGAGCAAAAAAATAATACCAAGAGAAACAGACATGTCTGTTGCTAGCGCCAGAGCATCAGCAGAGGCTCATTACTGAGAGGAGTGAGAAGGCATGTTATGAAAGAGAACCAAACAGTGCTTGGAGAGCAAACTGATTTAAGGAGAAAAAGACCACTGGTTGCTCTTCACATCAGAGCAGGCAGCCAGGTACTTGCCATAGAAAACAAATTGTTTAATGCCATGGGGGAACCTAGTCCAAGACTGAAGAAATGGGAATTATTTCTGTTCTGAAAAATGGATTAAAAAGATTAAAGAGTTTGAAAAGTAATAACATACTTCTTGATGATTATAGTATATCCAAACATACACCAGTACACTACCTATTCATGAGGTTTAACATTACTTTTTCAAAAGAGTGTTGTCAGAGTCAGGTAATTGCAAAAAAAAAAAAAAAATGTTGAGTCTCTTGAGTCTCAGGTAACCTCTACTCCCTGCAAAACACCATAACCACTTGAAAATGTCTCTATGCTGTGATTGTATGGCTTTATATCAAAGCTACAGCTGCAAATTAAGGAATACACATAAACATACGTATTCTGTGTGGAAACTCAGTTCATAGTTGGTGAAAACAACTGAAATGTTTATTTTCTGCTTGTGAGCAGACTGAAATTCTTGGGAAGGTTATGAAAGCAGACATTGCAGGAAAAGTGAGAAATTGTAGGAAAGGTAGGGTTAAGTGGAGTGAAAGCATTCTTACATTCAGAAAAGAGAAATGAGGGTATTGGTTGTGCTGTGTACCCATTAAGTAGCTGATGGAATGAATTGTACTGTGGCAGCAAGAATAAAATGAAATCTTTTCTTATAAAGAATACCCCTAAGAAGGATGATAAAAGCAGAATTACAGACTTTTCAGAGCTGGAGATGGATCTAGCTAATAACGAGAGATACATACAAAGAAATGGTGGGGATGGGGGCGGGAGAGAGAGAGGAAATGTCAGCTTCTCAAATACATGATGGAGGGATAAAATACCCCACCAAAAAACCCCAAACCACACAACATACCAAACATGGTAAGACCCAGACATCTGGGATATTATATTTAGCAAAAATTTTGACAAATAGTCAGTGAAACAGTGATACTATTTTAGATTTGGATTACATGAGCAGCAACAAACATAGAGTAAATAGTCATAGAAAATAATCCTGGATTGGATAGATGTGACAGATTTTGACTTTTTTAAAGTGAGAGATTGAAACATTAGGATAAAACACTGTATGACTTTCTAGGTATAAATGAAAAGAAACAGAGAAAGTTAGTTTGCAAAGCCAATGGGAATTAAACTCAGAGTTCTCATTAGGTATCGGTAGAACTGCTTTGGATCTGCAGTGCAATACTCTGGGTTTTTATTAAGAAGGATGAAATAGTAAAGAAGAAATACAGTTCCCCTGGAAAAATATAAAAGAGTAGTGGATTAGCAAGGAAATTGTATTTTTGTAGTAAAAAGTTTCTGTACATTTATGTACAGAAAAGAAAACATAAATGAAACTGAGGTGGGACTTAAAAAGAAAATTAAAATAAATTGCTATGAGTAAGAGAATATGGAACAAATTTCAGGCATTCACTTTTGCATTAAGCATCTTCTGTAAAGCAACTTTGGAGGCCAAGACTCTGAGCCAGATGGTCCCTTCAAACTCTCCCTCTCCTTTCCATTCAATTTCTACACTTTCTGTCTGGCAACATGAGGAGGAAAATAGTGGAAAATTAATTCTAACATTAGCTAGCTTTTGTCTCTGTGTCTGGCCCCATTAAGTCAGCCTGCAGACATGAATGTACCAACCTAGAATAATGTTGCTAGCAGCGTTTCCAGGAAATACTCTCGCATTTAGGGCCATAGGGTTCATTCTGATGCTAATGCATCCACTCAGCATTCAGCAGAATTGTCTGCATGATACCAACAGCTCAGGTGTAGAGCCAAACAGATGCATGATTGTTACCATCCCTTTCCTTATGACAGACTGAAAAAACCCATTCATGATGGGCCAAAGGCACATTTGAGGTGCTTCTGAGTGCACAAAAGTTTCACAAAGCTCAGCTCTATGTCTTTTCTTCTTCAGGATGCATTCTATCTCTGTCAGTGAAATGCACAATCCCTGCTTGTGTGTCCACCAAGCAGTGTCCATCCTCATGTCATCAAGTGACTGAGGGTCTTGCCCACCTGCTGCCATTCTAAAAAGAAATACTTTCTAACCAACACACAATTCAGCCCAGTGTATACCAAGATTTTCTCTGTAACAACTAACAAAGAGATTTTTAAAAGTTAGCAGTTTTGAGGGCTCCCACAGAATATTGAAATCAGGTGTAATTCTCTTTGATTTGTGATTGAGAATTAGCAAGTGGCCAGAAACATCCTGATTTCACTTTTGATTGACAAAAGGACTGTGCATGTTCCCCTTACTGAAATAAGCACATTTTAGCTCTTACTCATCTGCTGGGAAACCGTTCCCTACAGCTACTGTAAATTTATGCATATATATATTATTTTTTCTTACAGTTACTGTGATCAGGAGCATAACATTGATTTTCTGGAATTAATACTGTTTCCACATACAATCTGGATGTACCATATGGTCATAATCCTCTTCATTAGTGGACAAAACCGTAGCTGCTAGAATGGATTTATTTCAAGCACCCTTCTGTATTTCGCCAAAGATACGGTGATCAGTAAGATGGGTACTTTTCAGAGAACTTTCAGTGGAATTAGTTTTAGGTGAGATAGGATTTTTTGAGTGCAACAGGCCTCCCACAGTCCCAAAACACACTAGGAGAAGTTCAATGAACAATATAGGTGGTAATTGAGGAAATGTGTCATTCTGCCTTGGAGAGTTTAAGGAAACACATTCTAATTGAACACCCCCCCCCCCCCCCAGCTTCTATTTTTGTAGCCTCAGCAAGTTTCCTGACTGTAATGGTGAATCCTTTAATTATTATGTCCATTTAAACATATGCTAGATAAAAAGCTTTACTCTTGTAAAACTGTAATTCAAAAGCTGATGTTCTGTTGTGCTATTTATCCTCAACACAAAGTCTAAAGCTAAAACTGCATTTTGAGCTGTAATGTAACCAGACAGCGCAGATCAGCAAGATCATCTTCATTAGCGAGTGTATCCTAGATTAGTCTCATCTGTGAAAGAATTGGTCATGACTGACATTTACAAGTGAATAAAGGCACTAGCTGGATAACAGAATAAATAAAAATAAAAATATTCTACTCTCCTTGTGCCTAGACAGACAACAAACAAATTTGGGATAAAAAGTCACTAACATTTTAAAAAATTGATTGACTTGCTTTAGGGAATAGCTGCAGTGACAATTGCTCCAGACAAAGAATATCACCTCAGCTGAAATCTGCCTCCTCCATACAAATTGGATAAGAAGTGAGACTGTATATGGCAGAAAACACTCCCAATAAGTGGAAGTGTTTAAATTGCTCTTTGACCTTTATATATGCCTTGGAGAAACTGAACTGAACAACTCTGAGCAAGTGCACTCACTGCAAACTATTTTCCACTGTTTTACATAGCTTGGCCAGTTTATTTTAATGCATTAGCATTATAATAACTTTCATTTCTGGGCTGTCTCAGAGGCAATGGATAATGATGTACTGTGATGCCAAAAGTCATGCCTTAATGTTGACAGCTGATTTTTCCAATATCTTGCTTCCCAGAATACTTATCCAGTTATTCAAATCTCTTGGGTCAAGGTTTGCTCTGTTAGCATATGTGTCTCACTCATTTTCGGATTCTTTCCTCCACTAGGAAATTGAATTTTATTAATAATATTTTACAGGATTTCTGTGAGCTTCTATTTTAATTCACGGTTGAAAATGCTTAGAGTAGAAATGCTTGGAAAAAAAAATACTCCACCCTTAATAATTCCCCTCCATGTTTTGTCAACAGCTGAATGCAACTGAAATCTTTCTATGTTTGAAAATTTGGGATTAATTCTAATAATATTCTCTGGTGTAGTACTCTAGCAATCCTTTTGGTTTTTATTCTTTACAAGATATGAAGAAAAGTTTTCAGGAGAAAAATTTAGCATATTTCATTTATCCCCACACTTGTACATGTCTCACAATGTCAGGAAGAAAATGCTTTCTCTTCTCTCATACTATTGAGCAGGGTGACTTTTCTGATTTATTTTTCTCCTACCATTGAATAGTGCCCTTTGAAACCGAAACACAACATAGAATTTTGAATGTATGAATTCTGACATGTTAATTGTTTGCCATCAAATCCAGGCTTGCTGACAAAGGTTTGGTATTATTCATGTCTGGGATTCTGCACTAGAATAGTTATTTCATATTAAGTGGAAATTTCTGAATGGCTCTTCCCTGCAAACCTCTTGCTGCTGTGTTGCTAACACTCACTAGAAGCCAGCTGAATTAATCTCAAGCACAGCAGAACCTTCTGTAACGCCACATGAAGAATTTGCCGCAGTGACATTCCTGATTCTTTCCGACAGTTGAATGACACACAGCATTGCTAATTCACAAAGTAATGCTGGGCACTTTTATGCAATGCGACTTTTCATCTTCCCCACAACTGCTTGCTCACATATTTTTTTCCATATTAAATTACTCATATGCATATCTGATATAATCTCTTTTCTGCATTCACATGTGTCTACAAGAATTAGTTATTATCCTGTCTGGAATTAAATCTGGACTCCTCTCTTACAATTAAATAATTATTCTTGCATTTTATATCTCCTTACATTAGCTGCAAAGGAACACATTATCAAAATTGCTGTAGCCTAAGTTAAGGCAGCTTTCCTAATTTCCATTCCACTACCCTTATATACTGGATGAAAGATGGATGTCTTGGTCTGCATCCAGGTGAAACTGTGGTGGCAATTACTGGCAGGTGCATATATATGACAGAATCAATATACTTTATCAAAGTTTTCCCTTAACTTGATTTTATGAAGGTAAAGTTTTAGCCATTTTTAGCATATGATGCAAGATCCATTTTGGTCCTTCTTTACTAAGCCTAGGGTCTGGGACCTCCCTGGTGACTAATCTTTAAATACTCACTCACTCACAACCCTAGTGGTGCAGGGCAGGTGCATGATCCATGTGATATGGAGAGAAGGCTTACAGCCACATCTGAGTGGAAATTTGTGACACTTGAGATTTCACACTTCCCGTGAAGGTTTGCTTAGCTTTCAAGGCAGGTCCACTTCCATTATATTTGTAGGATGTGTTTGCATGCCTCTCAGCTATGGCAGTGTCTAAGATTAATGACAGAAGTCAGTCCAGAACCGTCATGTTGTAAGTGAATCTTGTAGACTAATAAAGGAAAAAGGGCTATATATGAAAAAGTTCTTGTGCAGGAAAAGTGTTTGAAAGAGCCCTGCTTAACCAACCAAGGGTCAGAAGATATCAACCCATTGGTAGACCTAAATATGAAATAAAAAGGGGCTGGATTTAGACTGTTCCTTATGAACTTGTAAATCAGACACAGAGTGCTCACACAGATTGCCTCGCTGCTTTTCAGTGACAGTGTACTGAGAAAAATCATAGTGTGTGCTTTCAGCAGCCTCCAGCCTGCAGGGGAAGTATTTTCCAGGTACTTTCACAGCAAACATTTGTGACAAATGATGTGTCCATTTAAAATCCCTTGCTCATTGGGACAGTCAGGCACATGGAAAATTGTAGTTTTGATTGCAGAGCAGCGGGCTTGGTGCTGTGGGAGAGGGTCTTGTGTATAGACTGGAGGGTCTCTGCTGTAGTGGAATATAGGCTTGATTATGGCTATCAACATACTCTGGGACCAAGAAGCATTTTCCATCTCTCTTTCCATTTCTACCATGAAAAAAGAATCCTGGTGACCTGTCAGGAAAAACCCTTCATGTGTGCTATTTCTCCACCTACAACCTCTCTCCACACACCTACCACTCCTTTAGAGGGGGATATTTTAAAATGGACATTTCTATCAACTTCTTAATTCCTGCCCCACAGTGAGTGAAGCAGTGCATAAGTTTTGTCTAATCAAGGTTTAAATTGAAGTTTTACAATGTACATTACTGTAATGTCTCCCTAATGCATTCATAGTGATGGTTGCTTTTAGATAATAATTCTAATCCATCCCTCCTCTTGGAGAAAAAAGGCCAACAGAATCTAATCCAAGACCTAAAATATCTGTTCACAGTGGAGAAGCAAAGGACGCTGATGCTGCCTGATCAATTCTTTAATAACTGGGCATTAGGAGTCCCAGCAAAGCGTGCTCCAGCTGCACCATATTACCCTCTGATGCAAGCCCCAGAGCTGCTGCCTGGTCTGTCCTGGCTGCCTCAGCGTTTGTACTTGACAGGGATTTCTGACTGACTGAAAATCAGCTATTGCAAAACACATGGGTCCCACAGATGGGTCTGTAAAGGCAAAGTATTTTCTTCCTTTTAGAGTTTCCATCAGTCCCACCAAGGCTGTGTGTGACATCTGCAGTTGCAGATGAGATACTTTTTAGTGGTTACTATATTTTCACTGTCAGCCCCAGTCCCTACTGTGCTGCCACATATAACTTTTCAGTGGCTCCCTTTGTGCAGTGTGGGGTTTATCAAAGGCAAAGCCATGTTGTCATGAATGAATGATGTCCTCATGGCACATGGTACTCTGTAATTTGTTTTGGTTCTCTATGAGTAACTCCTGTAAAGGGATTTTTGTAATGTTCTGTACTTGTACAATAGGTTTCTCATGGCAGTTTTGAACACATGTAGTCAATTTAATTGATTATGCCTCTATTAAAAATAGTCATACAGCAGTGACAGTCTTGACAGCCCATCTGTAAACAACAGAAGCTATTTAAACCCAGCACTGTAATGTTAATTAGTAAAACACTATTTGTGGCTGCATATGAAAGCCTCATACTTTCACTATGGGATGTACTGGGGAATGGGCATGAGGTTCTCCTTTAGAGATCCTCCAGGCATAAGGAGCACCTTTGCAAGGCAGGAGCCTCTGGCAGAGGAGCTGTGATTTTGTTTTGTTGGCTGGAAGCCTTATGCTTATGGAAGCACAGGCTGGTGATTTCTGCAGCATATGCCCCGTCCAAGCATTGGCCTCTCCCTTTGGGCATTTCCTACCCCAAATGCCAGTAGAGAGCAGAAGGGCAGGAATACAGGCACTTCCAATTCTGTTGAAATGCCACATTTCCCCTTTACATTATGGTGACATTTCTGGGCCAAATAAACTGATTTATATGGGAGATTTGACTGGGATGTAGCACAAAGTAGGTATGTAGTAACAGTAAAACACAAGCATTATCCCTGCAGCTCTTTCAGATGCAGTATCATTCTTTTGAAGGAGAAAAGATGCTACAAAAAGAAAGGGTAGGACTGTGAACAGTTTTAATGTGACAGCTCCCTTGTCACTGGAACAACAATGATTTATGCTGGTTGAGAGTGTAGGCCACTGAATTCTTTCTTGCATAACTAACAAAAGATTTCCCTCTTAATCTAATTGCTTCTTCCCTCTTAACTCTCCCTTTGCTCTAGAGCTTCTGCTTTGAGTGGGTTTTAAGGCTTATTGCAGATAAAATGCAAGTGCACAGAGAGCATGTTAAAAAGAAAAGCTGATGTCAAGTGCTGAGCACAAGAAAGCACTCCTGGAAAGCTCCTGCTTTGTTTCCTGAGCATAAGCTAAGGGACCGACCACCCTTTTGGGCCCAAGCCTCAGAGGTGCTAATTATCTGTGAAACCCACTGGAAAATGATAAGTCAACAGTAACTTTCAGGATCTAGCCTCTATCCAAAATAGCTGTTTGAGGGAATGCCTTCTTTTTTCTCCAAGATACTTTTCAGTGTTGAAGAAAGTCATAGTTCAGTGACATTCTCTAAACTACTAATTTTCTATTTAATTTTGGTTCTTTGAAAATATTTTTGACAGAATTCCTGTGCATGATTCATCTGAACTAGATGATGGGGGACATACCTCATATCTAAAGGAAATTTCCCTCAACCCTGCTGTGATGTACTGATTGATACTATAATATGGATCAATACTTCTATTACCAGTACAGTATGAAGTGATCAGCAATTTTCTTACTATTTTTAGCATTTATCTTCCTTTTGAGCACTATGAAGCTGTCATATTACTATTAAAGTCACCAGTTATGATAGATATTTGTGTAGATGCATTCTTGGGTATTTTGGTCACATACACAAGCCAGGATAATCCAGCAAAACCTTAATTTTTTTCTTTTGTGGTTTTTTTTTTTTTTTAATTGGAGCCTATCTTACTTCTTTTGACTTATTCATTTAAAAGCATCAGAAAATTTATCACAGATCACCCCTATGACATGCCATAACACTTAAATCCACTTTAGCCATCCCAGGGATTATTTGTCCATTAATGGCTGACAGCAATGAGTGTGCATCCGGCACTTACAGTTTCTGCTTGCTTCTCACTTTCAGCGATGACTTCATTCTGAACATTTTGACAGTGTAGAATTATTCAGTGTAAAAAAAACTTTCCAGTACTTGTCCAGCAGTTGCTGCAGTCTATCATCACAGCATATGTGAACTATTGCATTTTAAAATGTTTATAGACACAAGTGTTCTAAATCTGTGCTTCCCAAGAGGTGCCTAAACAACAGTGAAACTTTGTGCCCTAAAATCCTTGTGGTTGCAACAAATATCCAAAATGCAGTGTACATTTGGTATTATACCTATTGGTTTAACCATTTTGCTGAGACATGCCAAGAACTCTAATGCTTCTTCTTATTTCTTTTACTTCTTAGAAGCAAAACTATTCTCTGTAACATTAGACTTTTACCATGTTTAACTGAATAACTGGCAGAATATTTTTTGGTTGATTGGTTGGTTTTTGTTTTGCCAATGGGCTCTCACTGCTATAATGCATTAGGTACACACTGACAGTGCAAAGAGTATTTTTACTTCATCCATCTAGAAGCCTTACTCAACACAACATTTGTTTAAACTTATAAGTTACCCACATTTTGCCATTTAGATTTCTATTTATTTTTGGCACTTTTCTCCCACCCTTCCACTTTAGGCCCCTGTCACTTTTAATTACCCAGCTCATCTGTCAAAGGGCTGCAGTTTCTACTTTTTTAGTCAAAGGCTTTTTAACAACTTTTCTTGAGATCATGTGTATTGCAAACTAAGCCAGTATTTTATACAAACAGCTGTGGCAGAGGTGTTCCTTGAAGGTTGCTGCCCAAGAAGTGGAGCACCTGATCAGGCAGCTGGCCAGGGCTGGCTGCAATGTGGTGAAGGTTTTCAAAAGTGCCCTAGAGCTGGACACTCAGATCCCAGTTAAAAGTAATGTTTGGGGCATATATTTACTTTTTTTTCTCTTTTGAAACTCCAGTCTACCTCATGTATTAAGCCAAAGTCAATTTTGAAGGCTTCTGTACACATAAATAATATCAGCATATTTAAATCAATTTGTAAGGATGATATCTGGATGATATTTTTGTATATCCAGCCCCATCAACAGAGAGGGTTGTTCCTTATTACTCCTGTGTGCCAGTCAGGAAAGCTGTGTCTGTCCTGGCTGGTATTTCATGTTCCTATGTCAGAAGGATTCCTCTCCTCTCCTCTCCTCTCCTCTCCTCTCCTCTCCTCTCCTCTCCTCTCCTCTCCTCTCCTCTCCTCTCCTCTCCTCTCCTCTCCTCTCCTCTCCTCTCCTCTCCTCTCCTCTCCTCTCCTCTCCTCTCCTCTCCTCTCCTCTCCTCTCCTCTCCTCTCCTCTCCTCTCCTCTCCTCTCCTCTCCTCTCCTCTCCTCTCCTCTCCTCTCCTCTCCTCTCCTCTCCTCTCCTCTCCTCTCCTCTCCTCTCCTCTCCTCTCCTCTCCTCTCCTCTCCTCTCCTCTCCTCTCCTCTCCTCTCCTCTCCTCTCCTCCCAAAAACACTTGAAGTGCCACCAGGCTTGTGTGATGCTGGGAAGACTTACAATGCAGAGGGTAGTTTTTTGCAATATAAAAAAGCCTATTGTGGGCTCCAACAGACAATGGGCCA
Source organism: Melospiza georgiana (assembly GCF_028018845.1). Classification (NCBI taxonomy): domain Eukaryota; kingdom Metazoa; phylum Chordata; class Aves; order Passeriformes; family Passerellidae; genus Melospiza; species Melospiza georgiana. The sequence continues at coordinate 19,724,761 of NC_080431.1, forward strand.
CCGGGACAGCTGAGGCTGAGATGACAATTGGGGTCATCTCCCTGCAGGTGCCTGCCCTCTATTGAGGCATTAAAGTCAGAGCTACTAGTCACTGTCTCTATGCTCTAAGCTTGAGGTTTTCAAAAGCTGACTGACAAGCAGAGAAAGTGGGACAGGTAACTAGGTGTTGGTAACCTCAACAACTGAGAAACTGGCTACAATAGAGGGGCTGGACCCCAAAGTAAGCCAGCAGCAGTTAAACAGGGCAAACAAGCTCATTTCTGACTTGCCTCTCTGTTTAGTTGAGTCAAAGGCTGCAGTCACCTCTAGCAACAGCCCATTCCACAGCACACAGGAAGATCTCCTTGGGTTTCTGTGTGCTCCATGGCAGGCGGGCAGGCGGTGTGAGAGGCTTTGCTGAATTGCCCTGAGAAGGGGGAAGAGAGCAGGAAGAGATAGGGGAGCTGTGAATAATCTGATCCATAGCTGCCCATGCCCAGGGGCACAGCTTTGTGTGCTTCTGCCCATATGCACAGGTTTTGCAACGCTAAGCTGCTTGTTTGGTGTGTCAGGCTTAGCAGAAAGCTGATTTGGATCCCAGAATCACTGTATAGGTCTCTTGGCTGGGAAGGGAAAAACTGGAAGGGGTGATTTAGTCCAGATTAAGCTGCAGGCAGTGTGAGCAATGTATTTCTCCCTTTCGCATTCAAAATCTTACTTCTTTGGCTTGCAAGTCTTCACTTCTCTGTCTCCTGAATGGAGTAAAACTTCATTTGTTACCTGTCTCTGAAAAAGTGAGGTCTGTATGGGAAATTGATTCATGCAGGACATTGTTCCCCTGGGGACAGCTAATCCGTGCAGCAGGCAGGGTGGTCCAGGAGGGGTCTGTCATCCTGCCTGGATTGTAGGTTTGAGGCTTACACTCTGCATTTGCCATTGCATCATGGTATTATTCATACAAGGCAGTAATCCTCCTTAGAGTATAATTATGCACAGTCTGCTGAGCTCCCAAAACATAATTACCTCTCTATGGGGCTGGGTTATGTTCACAGGCTAAGCCAGGGCATAACTCTGCCTTTCAGAGCCTGGGTGCCACACACTCTCCCAAGAATGTTTTTTCTGTTCTTTCTTGACAGGTAAATGGGAGGAGTGAAAAATAAGCATTTTCTTGACACAGGTGTCAGCTGTACCAGGATGACTGTGGTGTGGAGCTGAATAATGTGATCTTCTGCCCCTTACAGGCTCAATAAACTGCAAAAAATGTGTCATGGTCTAAAACACAGAAAAAAGATGCCTACATAAATTTCACTGGCCTCGTCAAGTTGAGAAATGGGGCTTGGACTGTTCTAGAGACCTGAGACAACTTTCCCTTTCCAAGGTATGGTGTGTAAAGTGCTGTCTGCAGGGCCTAAGAAAAGCATTTTGGTAAATCTCATGGGGGCAATCTAGAAAGTGTCTGAAAAATAATAGGGATGCTCATCACTTGTTTTGTGACAAGTTTTTTTTCCTCCTGCTGCTTATCTGTGCCCCTGAACTCTGCCCATTATATTTAGCTAATAAAGAAGGCATATCTATCAAGTTTCCAAAAGGACAGAGGTCATTGTGAGGGGGTTTTGCCAATATGTTCTAATAACTTGTCCCTCTGTGCATACACCATTCTTGAATATGGGCCAGGAAAACCCAGTGTGTTTCCAGGGAGATTTCAGCTCTGCTGAGTGCCACATATTACAGTAAGCTCACAAAGAGTGAATTACTATGGAACAGTTTAGATACGGGAACAGGCAAATTGCCACACTAACACATTCTATGTCTCTGAAGGGAGGCAAGAGAAATATTCCTACAGCCTTTCATGAGCTTCCTATTCTGCATCATTGTATAAACCTTTCAGTCAAGAAAATCTTCATGGTACTGGATCTTAGCTGCCCACCTCTTTTGCTCCTCAGCAGGGAAGAGCAGGCTCTGCTGGATGCATCCAGGGCTATTTTAAGGCCATTTCCCTGAGCAGATTAGCCAAATGTCTTATCAGTTGCTTGACTGCTTTGGAGATGCAGCTTTGTGATACCATTATCCCTAGAGATGAGAGAACACCCTGGGCAGCGCTGAGCTGAGGAAGGCAGCTACCTCTTGTTACTCAGATTGATTGCTTCAGATGATGCAGAGGGCCTCACTTGCTTTAGGGGGAGATGACTGTTTTGGCAATAATTAGAGCATGAATTTTTGCCCCTCCACAAGACTGCTATAGATCAACATCTCATTAACACAAAGTTGGACTTTTGCATTTCACCTATGCTGGGAGAAACGGGATGCATGTAGAAGAAAACTCCCACTTTTTTGTTCTATGTGATTTTGTTCCTTTTTTTCACCTCATATTGCAATCTCTATGGTGAAAGATCTGTTTTGGTAGTCAAAGTGTGACTTACCCAGCTAATGAGCACTCCACAGAAATGCAGCGGCTGCTGGCTCTCCTGGTGAAGCATTTCTGCTGTGTTGTGCACCTGCATGCTCCCCAGTGCACAGCAGACACAACTGGTCTTCAAGGCCCCTTCCCAAAAGTCAACATGGACATGGTCTCCCAGCCTTGCACATTTCTCCTCCTTCAACCACCATTCCTACAACTTGTCTTGATGCCTTAAGGTTTAGCTTTTATATTTTCCAGATTCTGTATTGCGTTTATATATAACTCTGAACTTCATATAAAGTGTTAGCAAGTTCTCCTCACAGTTCAGATAGACAAAAAAAATCTTTTTCCAGCCTGAGAACCAGAGACACGTTGAAGCTTCAGGCGCAATAAGTATAAACAACAGCAAATTGAGGAGAGCAATCTGGGAGGATGGGGCTTCATAACCTGAAGCTGTAATTGGACAATTAACTCCAATATGTAATTGGACCAAAACTTATAGAAGTGTGAAAACTTGTGACTCATTGTCCATCTTGGGTGTCCATCTTAGCCTCTGCCAGGCTCTTGTACTGCCCAGGGTGTATCCTTTGAAGGCCTTTTTAATAAATACTTACATCATTCCTTTAACAAGTTCTAACACAGTTCTAGGTAGCCTCTCAAGGCATCGCTCTTCCTCCAGGCAGCTGAGGCCAGACTGAGGACAGGGCAATTTTCTGCTGCTATGTTCCATATAAGATTGTGTATAAAAACTGTGGTTAAAATGAAATAATACTTGAAATGGAAAATTTTCAGGTCCTGTGTTTTAAAAGTTTGCAAAGCTCCAACTTTGAAGCTCAACCAAAATGCGGGGGGTTTTTTTTAAGTCTTTGCTCCAGAAACATCTTTTGAGCAGTCCTGACAGCTTTCAGAAACAAAAGAGCCTTCCAAGAGAATTTTAAAGATTTTTTCAAAAACACTTTTGCCTTTGTATTTGAGAGAGGCTTTGGCAGCACAGTAAAACAGCATTACTTCTCTTCACTCCCTCTTCTCTTTGTCAATCATCTGAATTTACACTGCATTTAGAGTTTAGAATCACATAAAATACTGCAGACCTTAAAACCATTCCTTCTAAACTAGTAATTTTTTAATGGAAAATCTTGCAAGGCTATGTAAAATGGACTCAAACAAATGAATAATTAAAATAATGATGAAATTCCAAATGTAAATATGTTAAAGAGCAACCACATTCCCTATTGTTCTTCCTACAACAGACTTTTTGTTCTTTTACTAGGAGGAATACAATTGGTAGGCGTTCTGAAAGGAACTGCTGCTGGGCAACTCCACATGGTTTTTTTCAAAAATGGATTTTGCTGTAAAGGATCTGATTGAAACACCCATGTGAAAGCAAGAACAGAATTCCCGAATGATTTTTGTTTGTAACTGCACAAAGTAATTTGGAATGCACAAGAGTCAACATTATGTATGTATGAGAAGGTCAAAAGAAGCAATGCAATCTTAATGTGAGTGATGTATTAGTAATTTGTAATATATTAGTTAGAAAGCCTATTTTAAAGCCCAGTAATGAAAACACACCTCTTCCAGCAACAAATCAGTCCTTCCTTGTTTGCTTTCCTTCCTGCAAGTATGGAATATTTCTGTACCAAATCTGTAGAAAACAGAAGTGTGGTTCACAAGTCTACTGTGACTTCATATTTATTATGAAGCAAAGATTACCTTTCTGTCTTTATTCATCTTTACAGTTTTTATCCAGTATACATTTAGCAGAACTTTACAGTCCTTTACAACATAAAATGATTCATGAAGAAAGTACAGTTAACTAGGTCTATGAAACAGACATTCAAGATATGGCATGGAAAATGGAATAACTATGAATACACACCCTCAAATCAGCAATATGTTAATATTTCTAGTTTAGTGTTTACAGATATTCCCACAACTTTGAACAGTTCTGTGTTACTGTATTTGTTTGTTGAATGCACACTGTATGACCGTATAATTATTGAACACAATTATGTATGCAGAATTAGTAAAACGCATGAAAAATTTTCCACGTTCTTTTAGTGATTAGCAAGATAAAATAAGAATATTGCGCCAAAAGATATGTATATGCCAAATAAAAAATATAAATTAGTTTGACCAGAATTTCCTTAACTGCATACTCACAGTAAGAATAAGGAAATGTATTGAGACAAGCACTCTGGGACTGGATTCATCTGGTTGCATGCAGATGTTAGGAATTTATATTCTTTTGATTGTAAGTGTGAAGAAATTGAAAAAAAAATCTGGGATATGATTAATCCTTTTTAAAGATAGTCATCTAAAAAATAGACATCTAAAATAGATCATATTGATTTCACCCTCAAAATGCTTACTTTTAAGAGTAGATGGAATTTTTCTCAAACATAAATATTGGTTAGGTAAGAAGATTTTCACCCTTTTAAAGCCTATGTGTTGCTGAAGAATAGAAAGGATGAAGTACTGCCTTCCTTGAAGTCAAAGGCAAAAATCCTTTCATTTTATGAAAGCAAATATTTCATCCAAAATTAATAAAGCTGCATCAATAAACCCTTACTCACTACTATTTTTCCCCTACTCTTCATACTTTCTTTAAAAGCGTTTTAGGATCAATACATGTATTTTCATTTTCTCTCTTTCTCTCTCTCCCAGGAATCTGTATCTTGTTGTTTTTTCAGAACTCAGTTCTTGAAGCCTGATGACTTTTTGCTACCATGTTTAAAGACTCACTATAATGGGGCCAGCATGTTCACATTAGCTGTCTTCTGGAAGGGGAGAAGGGTAGGCAGAATAAGATTTGTAAAACCAATAAATTAATTCTGGCATCTTCACTGAAGCCCATACTCTTGCACTGGTTACTGTTTGATTTATTAGGTGTCTGAAGAAAGTATTGCAGTGCAGGACTAAATGCAGGTTTTCTGGGACATTTCTTTTGAACCCCAGATTGGGATGTGCAGGAAGGCCTGGGTCCTCGCTTCTCTAGAGCTGGCTGGCCTCAGTCAACCACCTCATTGCATAATATTCAACCCTGCATCTCCTTCCATACTTTTATTTGCCATCAAAAAATAAATATATTACTCTTTCAGCTGGTAATGTGAGGAATGCATTGCAACAAAACAGACAAGTAGGTTTTGGCATGAACCTGCTTTGCACACTCAGATGTGACTGAGATAATGAAACACAGTGGATCAACACTGTCCCATGCCTGTCCCTTGGTGTGCACATGGTGAGCTTTTCAAGTAGCCTTTAGTGTTGTCTGGGGCAGCTTTGCTGTGCTGGAAAATACTACATTGGTTACTGGTGACCAGCTAGACTATCACAGAACAAAAGGAAGCTCAGCCCAGGTGTTCTGTGTTTTTGCAGTTTGTTCTTTCTCTTGTAGACTCCAGCTAAGCAAAAAGTGATGAAGGATTTGCGGGGGGGAGGGGTCCATTTCATTAAATGGTCTTATGTATATATCTTAGTTTTTTCTGTTTTTAAGTCACAGCATTAAAGGCTGTAAATGCCAAATTTCAGTATCATCTTTATTGCAGGAGATGCAATGTTTTTTCTTATTAAAATAATCTATTTTCCCAACAAACACCATATTCTTATGGTGTTAAGTGACAAATCAGAAACAGTACTTGTAAGGAACCCTTGAGTACTGGGAACAGGCAGGAGAGAGCTGGTTACTGATCCTTCTGTTTCTGCTGCAGAGAGTGAAATCAGTTCTTAGAGAAGCAAACTGAGTGCCAGGAGAGTGAGATACAAAAGGCATCACCAAGACCAAGTAATTAGAGAGTGTTCCAATATGCAGAATTACTGCCACCATTAATCAGTACCCATTGCTTTTAATTATCACTGGGCTTAAACAGCATCCCCAAACAATGTCCCATTAAATGATTTTTCTGATTAAGCACATCCCAATTAAGTAGAGTGCACTGTTTGGCACTTGAAAAATGGCACCATTTACGTACAGATCGAATACAGATAGAGTGCTTATCAGATCACCATTAAGGAATCATTTGCTGACATCAGAATATTCTCCTACTGGCACTCTGCAGTGATATATATATATAAAAAGAGAATGATCTTACTGAGATATTAAAGATGAGGCAAAGCAGACTGTGTTTTTATTTCTCTTGTCACCTGCTATGGAACAGGATAATTTGCAAGGAGCTGGTATTCAGGGAGCCCTTTATGGCTCTTTCAGTTGATGAAACAGAGATTGAAAACACTACATAATCACTCAGAGAGATGAGCTTGTGCAGAACACTAGAACTTTTACTTTTGATTGTTTAGTTTTAGGTATTTAATAACACTTTATCAGAAACTTTCAAGTAAGTTGAAGATGCTTCTTAAAATGTTTGTCATATTTTCTTCTGTCTTTCTAGCAGGTACTTTTAAAATGGCTGTAACAGCTAACCTGTTATTATTTTCATGTTACATTAATAATGGCTGTAATAGGAGGTAGTGAGTTTTCTCCTAAAAGAGGTGCATTGATGCATAGTATCAGACTCTGCCTGTGAAGACTGTTCAAGTTCCACATTATTTCCTAAAAAAATTCTTGGTAACATGATTCATATTTTGCACAAAACTATTTACAGAAATTTACTTACCTTTGTAAATGTAAGTAAGGTGCAACTGGTACAATACCACATGATTTCTTTACCAAAAAAAGTCCCAAGTGTATCTATATATGTGTATGTGTATATATATATATGTGTGTGTGTATATATATTTTTTTCCTGTGGCTAATTATATCAATGAAGAAATAATTAAAATGAAAGTTGACCCGCTTCCTAGATTTCTACATATATCCTATTCCATTCACCATTCAAAGTACTATTTCATTCTTGGAGCTTTTGAATTGCTGCACAACCTATAATGTTAATGTTTTGTTGTGTTTTTTTTTCTTTGGGAAATTCTCTAACAGATGTGTTTTCAGTTAATTTTGGCTGTGGTCAATAGATTTGGAAAGACAGTAATGCCACAGTTCTGTGCAGATGTATCAGAGAGAGCCTTTGGCACAGAGTGCATTTGGCGTTTTCTAAGGGGAAAATATTTGTGCATATGCAAAATCTGGAGTTTTAGCAAATCCTCTGCATGCTGCTGGTATGTGTGTTTTCAAAAGTAGGAAACTGAGGGCATGACTAAATTGGGGATCTCAGAGTGATATTTATATGAGAAACAAAGAGAAGAGCTCTCACTTTTTACTTTTTTTCCTTTTTTTTTGTCCTGAGTTACATTCTCCTTTGGCTTCTTCCAGTCAAAAGATGTGGATAAATACAGTGATATTTTTAAATCCTCCATTCAGCCATTTGTTTAGCTGCCCCATCACGGTGCTAACCACTGCTGTCTAATCACTCTGTGCTTTAGAGGAGAAAAGCCTTGCACTGCCTAGAACATAGTCCATCAGAAACTTTTAAAATGTCAAGTAAAAAAATTTGACCATTTCTTCTTGGAATTTGAAAATGCAGATCAAGTCTGTGTCTCTAAATCACTCCTTTCATATACCTTTGCCATTCCAGTGATTTTGGGAAGATATGAAATGGCTGAGGAAATCTGAGCAGAATGTAAAAGAAGAGGAAGAAATTAGGCAAATTTTACAAATCACATTGTTCCCTGAAAACTTTCCAGTCTGGTTTCCCAGACTTGAAAGATTAAGATGGTTTAAAAAACAATTGGGATTTTTATCTGAATTTCCTAGTCTATCAAAACTTCTGAGTTGTAGCCATCATATCTTGAAGACACCATAATTGGAACTTAAGATCACAGGCCTGACTCTGCCCTTGCAGCATGAAATATGCAGTGCAGACAGTGAGTCTGTCACTGTGTAAAACTAGAGAAATTTAAGATATTGACAGAACACTAACATAATGCAAAGTCATATGCAGAATATCTGCTCTTTGATTTATGGTTGCTATGGTAATGTACAGTATATTCTTGGCCAGAGTCAAGTGGCATGGCATGCAATGCAGTGTGGTGGTGTACCAGAAACTTAGAAATATTTCTAAATCTAGAAATAATATGATTGAGCCACAGTAATATCTAGCACAGAATCACAGAATTAACCAGATTGGAAAAGACCTCTGAGATCATTGAGTCCAACCTATGACCTAACACCACTTTGTCAACTGGCCATGGCGCTGAGTGTCACATCCAGTCTGTTCTTAAACACCTCCAGGGGTGGCTCCACCACCTCTCTGGGCAGCTCAATCACCCTTCTGTGAAGAATTTCTTCCTGATGTCCAGCCTAATCCTCCCCTAGCACAGCCCAAGACTACATCCTCTTGTCCTGTCACTTGTTGCCTGGGAGGAAAAGCCAACCCCCACCTGGCCACAGCCTCCTTTCAGGTGTTTGTAGGGAGTGAGAAGGTCCCCTCTGAGCCTCCTCCTCTCCAGGCTGAACAAGCCCAGCTCCCTCAGCCACTCCCTATAGGAATTGTGCTCCCTTCACCAGCCTTGTTGCCCTTATCTGGGCACATTAGAGCTTGTGCAGAACCTTCTTGAACTGTCCGTAACACCTCAGTGCTCATAAGAATTGCTGCAAATTAATCTGTCTATATGAAAACATTTTACTGCTGTTGGGTTTTATTGCCACAGTTCTTATATTGAGAAATTAAAATGCATTCACAACTTTCTGCCCATTCTTTGACCTTGAACAGCCTATCAAAAATTCTAGATTTTCAATAGGAACTGTAAAAGCTCAGATATCGCTCAGATCCGTGCTCGACCTGTGCAAGACCCACTCAATATTAGTTATTACAATGTTTGAATGGTGTGAAGCAGAGTTAATAGCCATTATCCGGGTTTGATTTAAATATCCTTGAAATTTGCTCTGAATTCTAAAAAGAACAATTTAATACCAACTAAAATACCCTAGGAGAGCTCCAAAAGAGAGGAAAACCATTCTGACAAAGCAATTATATCAGCCTTATTCTAACACACTATGATTCAAAAACTAGCAATGAACCAAATCTAATCTTTTCCCCAAGAAGGTATCATTATTTATCAAGCATGTTTTGTGAACCATTTCAAAGATCAGACCAGTAAACAATAAAAGATGTTTCATTCTTCAGTAGCAGAGAGTAGAACGACAGATGTCCTACAATTCAGCTTTTTGGCAGAAAAAATTCTAGCAAACCAATATTTCTTCCAAGACTAAGTTTTGATTAACTATTTATTCAAGACAGTTGGGTTTTTTTTTTTCCTTTTCTGCAGAGAAAAAGAAAAATCCACTGAGAAAGAAAGAGGATGGGAAATTGTAAAACTCTAATACTGATATATTGCCAAAAATATGTGTTCGGAGTCTTCTATTAATTATTTTACAAAATCAACCTATTATGTATGATATCTCTTTCTCTCTCTTGTGCCTGTTTCTCCTCTAAGAAACAAAACACTCTCTCTTTTATCGATGTGGTAAAAGCCATTGTTTCTGTTAGAGAAGGTTATTTATTGATATATACAGGTGTCACAGAAAAATATGGAGAATATCAATAAAGGAAAATGCATGAAGTTCAATATATAAGGTGGGAAGTGCCACTTAGTTATAAAAAATAAAAATAGATCTCACAGAAAGGGGGGTTTTATTAACACTACATTTATAACAATGCACATCTCAGCCTTCCTGTCAAGGCTGCAAACCACCCATGATCTTGTTTAATTCCCACTCACATCAGCAAAAAGAAATCCTGGTACTTTGCAGGTTAGTGTCTGGTGGTATGTCTTCTTATGTATCTGCTTTGATATCACAATCACATGATGTTTTTACAAATACATTAATGGTAGAAGGAAAGGTAAGACCAGCCTTTGTTCTTTATTGGACAAAGGAGGGAACTTAGTATCTGAAGATGAGGAAAAGGCAGAAGTGCTTAATGCCTATTTTGCCTCAGTTTTTAGTGGGAAGATGACTTGCCCTCAAGACACCTGCCTGCCTGGGCTGGTTGATGGTGACAGGGAGCAGAATGGTCCCCCCATTATCCAAGAGGAGGCAGTCATAGAACTACTGAAATGCTTGGATATTCAAAAATCTATGGGACCAGACGGGATCCACCCCAGCGTAATGAGAGAGCTGGTAAATGAGTTTGCAAAGCCACTCTCCATCATTTACCAACAGTCATGGCTCACTGGTGAGGTTCCGGATGACTGGAAGCTGGCCAATGTGATACCCATTCACAAAAAAGGTGCAAAGGAAGATCCTGGTAATTATAGACCAGTCAGCCTGACCTCAGTACCTGGCAAAATAATGGAACAGTTTATATTAAGCGCCATCACGCAAAATTTACCAGGTGGCCAGGATATCAGGCCCAGCCAGCATGGATTTAGGAGGGGTAGGTCATGTTTGACCAACCTGGTCACCGTTTATGACCAGGTAACCCACCTAGTGGATGCAGGGAAGGCTGTAGATGTTGTTTACTTGGATTTCAGCAAGGCCTTTGACACTGTCTCCCACAGCATACTCCTAGACAAGCTGGCAGCCCATGGCTTGGACAGGAGCACTCTGTGCTGGGTTCAGAACTGGCTGGATGGCTGGGCCCAGAGAGTGATGGTGAATGGTGCTGCATCCAGCTGGCGACCAGTCACCAGTGGTGTCCCTCAGGGATCTGTGCTGGGGCCAGTTCTGTTTAATATTTTTATTGATGACATGGATGAGGGTTTAGAGTCTTTTATTAGCAAATTTGCAGATGACACTAAGCTGGGAACGTGTGTTGATCTGTTAGAGGGATGTAGGGCTTTGCAGAGGGACTTGGAACAGTTGGATGGATGGGCAGAATCTAATGGGATGAATTTCAGTAAATCCAAGTGCTGAGTCCTGCCCTTCGGCCACAATAACCCCCTGCACCGATATAAGCTGGGGACGGTGTGGCTGGACAGTGCTCAGGTGGAAAGGGACCTGGGGGTGCTGGTTGACAGTCGATTGAATATGAGCCAGCAGTGTGCCCAGGTAGCCAAGAGGGCCAATGGCATCCTGGCCAGTATCAGGAACGGTGTGGCCAGCAGGAGCAGGGAGGTCATTCTGCCCCTGTACTCAGCACTGGTGAGGCCTCACCTGGAGTATTGCATCCAGTTCTGGGCCCCTCACTTTAGGAGGGACGTTGAGATGCTTGAGCGTGTCCAAAGGAGAGCAATGAGGCTGGTGAGGGGCTTGGAGCACAAGCCATATGAAGAACGACTGAGGGAGCTGGGGTTGTTTAGCCTGGAGAAAAGGAGACTCAGGGGCGACCTCATCGCTCTCTACAACTTCCTGAAGGGTGGCTTGGTGAGCTGGGGGTCGGTCTCTTTCTCTGGGCAGCAACAGACAGAACAAGAGGACACAGTCTCAAGCTGCGCCAAGGGAGATACAGGCTAGAATTAAGGAGGAAGTATTTTACAGAAAGAGTGGTCAAATACTGGAATCATCTACCCAGGGAGGTGGTAGAGTCACCATCCCTCGAAGAGTTCAAAAAAAGACTGGATGTGGCACTTGGTGCCATGATCTAGTTGAGGTGTTAGAACATGGGTTGGACTCGATGATCTTAAAGGTCTCTTCCAACCTAGAATTTCTGTGATTCTGTGATTCTGTGATTTCTGGGGCTGGAAGACACTTCTGGAGATCTCCTAGTCCAGCCCACTGGTGAAGGAACCAACTAGAGCCAGTTACCCAGGGTTATTTACTGGCAGGATTTGAACATTTCCAGGCATGGCTGCTCCACTGGGCAGCTCCACACTGGGAAATATGCTCCAGTCACTCTTCACAGTAAACCACATTTCTGTTATGTTTAAATCCAGTTTCATCTATTTAGTATCTAACCAAAGCCCATACAAAACTCCTTCTAGTAATTATTGTTAGGTGTAGACACAAGACAGTAAAACATGATGTAAAAATGCATAATAGAAGAGATTCACTGCTTGACAAAAAGCTATTTTACAGCTAATATAAAGATTAAAAAATAATCTCCTAAATAGCAAATTTAAAGTGTGCTGCATGTTTTTCTCTTTCTGTAAGGTAGAATGCGTTTTTTTAAATTTCTATTCACTACTCATGAAGAATTGAAAATACCAATAAATGCCATGGAAACAACTGTGCCATCTCCACGGTGTTTTTGGCTGTATCTGCACTGACTATTCTGCAGCCTTCAGCCTGTGGCAGCTGAGGCTGCACATCTTGGTCCCAGACTGCACTGACCCTGGGGGAATTTGGTATGTGCTGTCTCTGGAAAGGAAAAAGAAAGGAAAAAGAAAGGAAAAAGAAAAGAAAAGAAAAGAAAAGAAAAGAAAAGAAAAGAAAAGAAAAGAAAAGAAAAGAAAAGAAAAGAAAAGAAAAGAAAAGAAAAGAAAAGAAAAGAAAAGAAAAGAAAAGAAAAGAAAAGAAAAGAAAAGAAAAGAAAAGAAAAGAAAAGAGAAAAGAAAAGAAAAGAAAAGAAAAGAAAAGAAAAGAAAGGCTTGAAGAACTATGATGTGCTCTATTAACAAGACAAGAGGAAATGGTCTCCACATGCACCAGGAGATGTTTGAATTGGCTATTAGGAAAAATTTCTTCACTTGAAGTGTAGTCAAGCATTGGAACAGGCTGCCCAGGGAAGTGGTGGAATTATCACATCTAAAAGTGTTCAAAAGGCATGTGAATGTGATCCAGGCATTTGGTTTAAAGGTGAATATGGTGGTGCTGCATTAATGGTTGTGAATCAATGATCTTAGAGGTCTTTTCCAACCTCATTTATTCTGTGAATCTATGGTTAAGTCTCTTTATGAGAGGCTGACTGTGACATTGGGACAGACCTCATTATGCCTGGGCAAAATTTTGTCCCACAGTTTAACCACAGCCATAGAAACCCATATTGCAAGACAAAGCTAAGTAATAAGCTTCTTGCCTAAAGTCTGTCAGTAACCATGATAACAAGCAAGTCAAGAGACAACCTCATGCTGGAAAAGAGAATTGAATGATGATTTCCCTTTCTCTGCATTCACACCAGAACAAGAAGGGTCTTTATTACTCAGACCCTCTTTGCAGAGCTGATGGCACCTGAAGTGTCTATAATGAGTGATGTGCCTCTGCAACATGGGCTGAAAGGCATTTAATAAACCATTCAACAAGTTACAAACCATATCAATGGATCATCAAGAAAGACATAATAGTGCACACAGAGTCATAAGACACTCTGAAATTTCCTTCCCCTTTCCCACTTTGCAACAGGAACTACAAGCACAGAATAAAGGACCCATTATATTTTAGAAATTAATGCAGCCACATGTCCTCAAATTTTCAAGGTCCAATTAGGAGAAGCCTAAGCAAGAAATACTCAAAAAGTCATTCAGGAAAGTTGTAAAGAGAGATAACTATTGAAAGTGACAGAACTTAGATGTTACTTCTCCCATTGTCTCCTTTTCAGACTTTTTTTAGGACAATAATAAAGCTCTAATAACCTTTAATATAAATTTTTTTTTCAATCCTACATCTTCAGACAAAGAGGGATTCCATCAAAAGCAGTAATAATTCCCTGTCACAAAATTAGGTTTGTTAAGAGAAAATGCAACCTACCTCCTGTCTTATTTTAGCCTGAGAGTTTTAGACTTAGCATTTGCACTTTTGTACTGAATGTTCTGACCTAAAAGTGCTAAATGAGAAATGTCATTTTGGGTAGAGACAGCTCCCATCTTAGGGCACTGCTCCTAAGAGCATGGGACTGGAAGGACCCTGTTTAATATCAGCACTGAGTCAGCAGTGGCCATGCAGTAGATAATGCCTCCATGGAGTAGTTATCTGGCTTTGTCTCATGAATCATTTGCCTCATTTACTGCTTTAGCTCTAGCTGGAAGCTTGTTCTAGAACAGCACTGAACTAGTGGTAGGAGACATACTATTTCCAGTCTGAAGTTATTCAGAGCCAGTTATTGTGCTTAGAGCTTTTCTTCTTCCCAAGGGAAAACTTATTCAAAAGTGATCTTTGCTTCCTTATTTACTCAAATATATTCACAAAGGAAATGGTCTCTCCTCCAAGCCTTCCCTGGCCGGCTTTGATGACCAGTACCTTTCTGTTACCTCTTCTTTGCCTTCTTCTATAAATCTCACTAGAAATTACTGAAACTACAGTTAATAAATGCCAACAATCAGCATTCATTGTTTCTTTAAAGCAAAATTTGGGCACGTCTGGCAGTGGTTAGGAACTATTGAATGAGAGACCAAAGTCTTTGTGATTTCCTCTAATGGATGAAGAGAATTAATGTAAATTTTTTAATATGTCTATACTATTTTTTAATGAAAAATTGTTCCTGGAATTCTGCCTGATCCAGATGCTTCTTTGTAGGTGTCTGCATTGTGGTCTCAGGGATGCGGACAAGAAAAACTCTCAGAAGATGAAACTACATCCTGTATCAGGTAAAAGTTATAAAGCTGTAAGAAGGAGTCTCAAAAATGCATCCTCCAGATTTCATTTAAAGGCTGGACCTCTGTGTCCCTGCCTACAGTAAGGGGCCCACCCTGAAGTAGTATCAAGGGGGAAATCCTGTAGGAAGGTAAGTCTGCATGGGAGTTAAGAGGGAACACTTACATTTTAAAAAAACCCCAAAACAAACAAACAAACAAACAAACAAACAAACAAACAAACAAAACCCTAAAAAAATATTTAAATTTCAGATTCTCACTCCACAGACCACCAGTGAGCGCTCCAGTTGCTCTTGTCTCTACATCACAGATACGAAATTAAACTTTTGCATTTACTTTAGTGAGGAAGAAAAGAGATAATTTTTCCTTGGGAATATAGTTTAAAGTGCATTAAAACACTGCTCAGTTTGTTGGTGTCCAGTTGAATAAAATGGGATACCTTCTAGAGACTGTTGCATAGCTCTGTACCCACATATCTTCCATGGGAATTGTGATCATCAACAGGAGAACACAGAAAGGCATTATGCACTTTTCCCTGCTCATGAGTTTCTGGGCTGTTTTAATTTGTTCTGTTCTGCTTTTATATTCTTTTAATAAATCTGAAGGCCTTTCATCACTAATGCAGCACTAGACAAAACAAGTGGGAAGGATTATATGAAATTTGATCAGCAGCAACAAAAAGCCAATTTAACTGGGGGGTTATTGCTCTGCTTGTGGTGTTTTAACTTTTGTGAGAGGCAGAGGCTTAGTTTACACTGGGATTTCCTGCATGATTTGCAAAGCAGGAGTGAAACCCCTCACATCCATTCTGATAGATCTCTCCCTTCATCCATCAGTGCTGACAGTGCTAATCTGTAAAGAATTAGTGAGCTAGAAGTTCAAATCAGCTCTTCCCTTCATCTGGCTATAACCCTATTCATGGAAGCTGCATATAAAAGGTACCAATAAATGTCAGTGTGCAATGGGAACAGAAAAGATTGATTGTACATTTTTGCATGAGAAAGTGTTTTATAACAAAAAGGCTGATTATCAAATCATTGACATAAAAATGGTAATGGAGACAATGGAGTCTTCTGTGAAGGACTTGATTTTTGCTAGATAAATTGTTTCTGTTCTCTTTTCAAAAGGCATAATTTGATCAGAATTAAGTGGCAGCACTGACATTGCACCAGAGTGTCTATCTACAAGTCAACTTCTCGTTTCATGTGGGAGAGCTGATGTCTCAGTGGACTAAAAGCATAGATAGTGTGGAGCTGGGCAGGATCATCTATGTCTAATTCATAAACGAAATGGCTTAGTGGCACAGCACAGAGGAAGTCACACTGACTTTAAAGACCCAAACTGGCTGTGATTGGGTCCTGTCTGACTGAACCTGGGAATATCTGCTGCCTCCAGCTGGCCATTTCCAACAGCTTCTGACTGATGCAGCTATTGAAGCCATGAGCTGGAATTGATGTGCACAGTTCAAAGTCAGGACATATAAATCTTTGGTCTTTCCATGAAGAACAGCAGCATATTTTCTCAGCAGGAAAGCATATGAAATATGGTTACTGTACTGCCACAGAAGAGATCAGAAACACAGGCTTTCCTTCTTCTCCCCTCTATGGTTGCAAAATATGCAGACTGAAGAAAAGAAACTTTTCCGGGACCAAGAAGGCCAAGAGTTCCACAAATTTTTGTCCTCCTGCAGTCTTATGAAAAAACAGTACAGAGTCATAACAAAATAACAAGAGTGCTGACTAGACATCACAGTCATCCAACATTTCTCCCAATAAATTAGTTGACTAATACAACTGAAAGATGAGAGGTAAAATAATTGAAGGTAGCAGTAATTAGGGAATCCAGTATGGCAGTTGTCCTTTTCTAATTCTTAAGGTACCCTTTTAGGCTTCTGAGTACCTTTATTACCATTTGCACTCTAGAGCAAATCTCATGACTATCTAAGGCAAGTCAGGCTAATACTAGGCAGGGCAAATAGTGTGCTTGCTCTGGAGTACTGTATTTTACAGAATTTCCCTGAAATCTCTTGGCTGCATTTCAGCCAACATCTCCTCCTCTACAGGCTTCTTTTCTGTGAGAAGTGGTACCAAGCAGAATGGGTTTGACTTTTATAGGAGGTCAGTACAGGCCTCTCCAACAGACACCTCTTCAAAAACCTGTCTGGATTAGAGATAAGAGAAATTGCTCCTGAATGCAGTTTAAATGTCAGTTTAAAGAGTTCAGAGCTTGATAAGGGGAAATACTTCACAGAACCATAGAGCTCCTGCAATGCTGGGCAGGTGGTCATGACAATTTCTTGGGGGTGGTTAAAGTACTTAAGCACGTTTCATGCTCAGGTGTGCTTGGGCTTGCAGGGTCTGGCAACCTCTTGTCATAGCACCAAATTTCACAAATATCCCTTGGGGGAAGTGAATTGATGCAGGTTGAAAAAATCACTTGGGACTTCTGCTGTGAACAGCTGCTTTCTTGTTCCCTCCAGTACTGCCTCGTATTACTGTAAGATTTTGGCTATCTGGAAGATCGTAACACTTGGGTACTCATTTTCACAGCCTCCTTCAAATGCTAAAGCATTATTTCATGATGGAATAGAAAGATTGCAGAAAAATAAATGTCAAAAGAGTGCTGAAAATGAGCTTGAGAACAGCAGATGCATTTCGCATGAAGAAAGGCTGTGTGGGTTTGAGGTCCTTGAAAGACAGGAGAGAGGTTTTAGATGATATTCAATGGGTTTGTCATATTTCCCTTTTGATGCAAGATGCATCACAAGCCCCAGAAAGTTGTGTTTTAAAGGCAATAGGACAAGCCTTTCCCTTCCCTACAAATCCCAACTTGGAGCAAGGCAGAAGATGGGAAATAATTATCTACTGAGAGAAAATGATGTGACCAGCATATCCCAAAGCAATGCTCACATATCAAAAGAAGTCTTTAATGTGTTCACATATTGACCACCACTGTAAGGAAAAGCTCAAAGTGGACAGTGTCAGAGAGTAGCACTTTTCTGCAATGTGCCTTGAGTGTGTGTCTAGATAGTTTACCTTGCAGAGAAAACAGGATTTCTGCTTGTCTGGGACAATGAAAGGTAGAAAAAAGACCTCTTCTTTCTTAGAAATCTATGTACAGTTTGATTTAGACTTTATTCCTGAAATGACTTCAAAAACTGTTTTTAAATATATGGTGGGAATTGGCATGAGATAGCAGAAAGAAATGCAACAGAATTTATTTGTAATGCTTAACTTAAAGTTAGTCCCACAAGAATTATTGTGCTTTTTCAGCTCAGCCTGGAAAGATTATTTGTGAACATGAAGGTTCCAAATTTAGCAAGTAGTAGATTTGTGTATATGCAAATGCATACACGTACATTGCACTAACACATCGTTCATATTTCACAGGGCAACAGTTTGGCATCTGAAGCAATGATTTTATTTATCATAATTTTGAAATCAGGGCCTGAAAAATGAAATTTACATTCTCTTAATTGGGTCCCATGGGAACAGCAAGCGTTCAAACAATCTTTTAAGCATTTGTCTTTAAAGCTCAAAGCAGTAATTTGGGGTTAGTTTTATTGGATTGTAAAGCAACTTCAAAAAGGTGGATAGAAAGGTTATATAGAAAGCATAAAGACAAATCATGACAGGGAAGATAGTCTTTCATATTTCCTTCAGTCTTAAGAGCTGTGAGAAAATGGGATGAAAAGACATTTTTTTTGTTGCAATCAAAACCTTTGGGGAAAAGGGTATTGAAAAATATTACTGTCTTGGAGAAATATATAAACTACAGTTATGCCTTAAAAACCAGCTAATGCCAATTCCCTCATCTCTCTGCAACTTAAATCAAAGTTCCTGAGTGACCAAACTGTATTGGCTGATAAGATGGGCATATTCTTGTCACTGAAGAATAATTTGCAGAATGTCCTTAAAAGCTTTTCTGCTGCAATGTATTTGATTTGGTAGTAATACATAGAATTTTCCTGCATCTACAGAGCATGATCATAAATTTTAGGTGTCTATGTCACCAACAGTATCTCTGGATTGTTTCTAATCAACACCAAAATCAGAATTTATTTATCTAAGAATAATATTATGCACAGAAAAATCATGTTTTTACTAACATTGACCATAAAGCTATTTGAATAGTAAATGAAGGTGGTACAAAGACACAACTGCTGCTCAAAGGGGCTGCCCAGTCCTTAACTGAACATATGTGGGTGAGGGTTTATGGTGAGAAACATATATTACCTAATGTTCTGTATTATTGTTGGAAAAAAAAGACTAACACATATCAGCTGTACTTCCTTCTGGGAAGGCGTTCCTAGGATTTTTGTACAACATCTAATTTATTTCTTTCATGCAAATTCTCAAAGGTGGCATTGAAAATCTCAAGAAACACTTTTTACATCACCATAGTTTCAGACCATAATATTATTGGCAATTTCTTATTTCATGTACAGCAATGAAGCTGCCACAATGAAATGTATGTCTTTAAACTTTATCCACTGTCCAGCACCGCTTTCTAATCAGGTTGTTTCTTTTTTTTTTTTTTTTTTTTTTTTTTTTTTTTGCATATTTTTCTTTGAAACATTATTATAACAACATGCATACACACATGCAATGCACATAAGCATAAGCAGAGTTTGCTTTGAATTGTCATTCTCTTTCTCTTTTTATGTATATATATAAAGAGAAAGAGAATGACAATTATATATATATAGGTATAGGTGTATATATATATAAATATGTATGTATAGGTATAGGTATAGGCATGAGTATGTATAAAATCATAATTTCATATATATGTTCAAGATCAGAAGTAGATTTGGTTCTTTGACAGATTCCTTGTGATCTAAGCTTAAACACATTAATTTCTAAAAAGATATTCCAGAGGAGTCACGATGTAATTATATAGACTTGTAGTAAGAAACACATCCTGAGATATATATCCATAATTTACCCTTATACCTTACATGGAAATTTTGAGGGAAAAAATTACTATTTCCAGCCAAGAAACAAACTGTTGGTGTTATTTCTTATGAAGGAAGATACATTTATTGAGTAGCTATACTTAAATGATGACAAGGAACAAGAAGTGGCACAATCTGTCAAGAGAACTTTAAAAATCTGAGTCAATTTAATTAGAATGAGCTATGGTACTGTGCAATAATTTTCTGGTATTTTAGTGTGTCAGCATATAAGTTTTGCATTGAAGTTCTCTGGTATTTTTACAGCAGAAATCATCCTGGAATATAGTGTTTATGTCTACACAAGCTTAAGTTAAATTCCCAGGAGAACTATTGAACACTTGCAACTGTGTCATTCATAACAGGACTTGCTTGTTCTCTTTTATTGTACAATAAATTAAGAGCCACTGGAGAGTGGATTCTCTGGCTTGCTCAGTTTGGAGGTTTTCATGACCTCTTGATTAGATGAGTTCCTTTAGATCCCAAGTCAACAGAGGAATCTTACACGACACCCTGGAGTGGTCAGCTACTTTGGACACAAATAAGGAGCAATGTGATGCGTTTGCTGACTGTCCTGTAACAGTTTTTCCAAGAGTCATATTGGAACATTTTGAAATACAGTTGAAGTAAGAACTCTTGTTTGGGACTGTATTGCTCTTTCTCCAGGGTACTTATGCTCTTAATTTGGAATGGGAATCCAGAATACAGACGTCTGGAGACAGTGATTGGTAGGAGATACGTTGCCAGGGAGAAGCCTTGATGCCACTTACATTTACAGAATTAAAATAAAATTAATGGAGCTTTATAGAAAAAACAGGTACTATTTACATGAATAAATACTATTTACATGAATAACTTAAAGAATATGAATGCTTTGGTTGCTGTAAGGTTTAAGGTCTTCTGCAACAGTGGTAGACTACAAGGGAAAAATTAGACCTACAAAAATTTCCTTCATGAAAGTGGAACAGACCTTCCCATATTTTTGTTTGATTCATTCATCTGCAATTTCAGCTAAGACTTGACTCTACAGAGGTTTGTAGGACCTTTAATTTTGATTTCACTGGGCTTTTCCCTGGACAAGAACCACCGAAAGTCATTGCTCTGAAGGACAAGAGGAAATGGAAATATAAGTGCTTTCCAGTCAAGTCTGAGACTTCCAAAATTTGCTTTTGAGGAGTAATTAATATACATTATTACTATGAAATTAGAAATTCTTGAATTGCAGGCCTGAAAAATACTGACATGACACCCTTTGCACAACCCAGAAAGAATGTGTTCCTTCAGAAAGCTTAGTCCTTCCTCTTGTTAGGTCTACAAAGCTAGGGAGATAGTTACTGTTTATCATTAAGAAATATGCCCAGAAGGTGTAACTTATTTGTCATTCAAACCAAAGAAGTGAGAAAGTCTAGACATCAGTTTTCTTGACAGTTGAAATATTGTACTATTAACAACATCTAAATAAATAATACATGCTGTGGAAATTATATTGGCAAGGGACTATTAAAACCATTTCAAACTGAGGTAGTTGGGGCAGAAATGAAAACATTACAGAAATGATAAAGGAAAAGCAATAACTCAAGGGGAAGTACTGAAAGTAAATATAGAGCATTTACATATCCAAGGCATATGTATATATATCTGGTATACATGTATATATGTGGACATATCCTTTATGTGCTCAAAACATACTCATTTATGGAAAGGACCATATATTTGAATATTTCTTGATTTTACCAGATGTGCAATTGGGGCAAGGAGAAGGTTTTTATGAGCTCCCACTTTAGATGGAATATACATAAATCTGTATACATAAATTCTGTGGCAATGTCAAAATGTAATAATCTGAAATCCATTTTCTGGCAAGTCTATTATCCATAATTAATTGCACTAGTAAGTGGTCAATTCCACTTATAGTCCTGATAAATCTCACTGTTACTCCATATCTACTCCTCTCCTTGTAAATGACATGAAATTTCACTGGGGAACTGTGAATTTTAGGGAGGCTTGTATTCCCATTTTCTTGAACTCTTATTTTCATCTTTAATAGTGCCCTAGGTGAATAATACAGACAGCTGTTCCTTCCGTCCAGCCTGCAGACAAAAGCAAAACAACAATTCACCTGCAGACTGTGCTTAGAGTAATATCGTGAGATGAATGAGGATCTCAGTTGGCAAAGAAACCAAATTACAGCTCTTCCTGGGAACTAAGGTGGAGGTTGCCAGTGGGGCAAATTACTGTGACATAATTACAATAGTGAAAGATAAATTGATCTATTTCATTTCAAGTGATGGGAAGACCTTACTCTTTGTATCTACAAACAAATATACACAAAATTCAGTCAGAGGCAGGAGTGGAAAAACAGAATATATTGTTTGAAGGCAATTGGATTGATAAATGTTTCACAGATAGGGTCTAATTAAGTGACTCAGAGAAATTTTTGTCACAGCTTTGCAAATTTGACCAGGAAATGTCCTACTTTGGATATAAGTCTGTATTCAGGCATAACAATGCATTTTCTGTGAAACTAATTGCATTAAAAAAACCCAAACCTCTCTGTTTAAGTAGGATGGGATAAATGTCATGAGACCATACTCTCTAAGCCAGTGTTTGGTTATCAATGGAAAAAATTACTCTCACTGAAGTATCTTAAGTCAATCTTGAAAAAGGGGGAAAAGCACACTAATTATGCCTTCACTAATATTTCTGCATCAGTTTGCTTGCTCAAATCAATGCTATCTTAAAAGCTCATGAAGTAATTTGACATGTTTAGAAAAAATCAATCAGGAAAGACCTTAATGTGGCATATTTTTCTTTAATGTTAATGACAGGAGGACAACCTTCAAGTTTAAATAGCCACATTTTTGGCTTATTACACCAGTCATCAGATGACCCAGTGAGGTGCGCACTATGAGAAACAGGGTGGCAAAAGAAAATGTATTCTTCAAAACATGCTTCACTCTACAACTAAAAGTGACTGTAATTCATTATTAGTATCCACTGGAAGAACTAGAGTCCATTGCCAGAGAGTGCTTTTCTGTACCACTAAATATTAATGCGCTGCACTGGTGGGATGTGTCTCTCTGTTTCTCTGCTCTTCCCAGCAGACAAAAACGTGGTGACCCTGGAGCATCCACGCTTGAGTGTGTGAGAGCCTGAAGAGCAACAGGTCAAGCACCAGTTTGCCCTCATACTGTGACAGCTGTAGCCAGACAAAGGCTGTGAAAAGATAATTTAAGGGGGAAAGGAAATTGGAAAAAGCAGGAGGGAGAGAGAGGTATCTAGGAATGAAAACAGAGTTCAGGATTTGGGAACTTGGGCAAGGGCTGTGCAAAAAAGAAGGGGAAGAGAACATCAAAACATGGGAAAGAGAGGAAAAAAAGAACTTATAGATGTAAAAAGAATAGTAAGAAAAGAGTGTGAGAGGTGTTATTTGAAAAATTTTGCTGAACTTATGTTGAAAAATTATTAGGTTTTAGTTTACCTGCCAACAACAAAATCCAGACAAAAGGGTGAAAGTCAGAGGGACCACAAAGAAATGAACACCATCTCACATTACTGCAACCAATGGGAGGAAGAAAGAAAAAGAAAAAATATCTCCAGGACTGGTATCTTGGTTTGGAAATAGGCAAGAGAGATTCCTACAGGCAGGAAAGGCTTCTTTTAGCTTTAGATCCACACTGACCACATACCATAATTCACTATTCCTCATAAATCAAGCTAAGACAAATTCCTCTTTTGTACCTGAAGACAGCATTGCCTTCAAGGCTCAACACTGTTTAGTTGCCCATCTGCTGATAAAACAAGCCTTGACACCTTATGCAGAGAGTCCCTTCAATGTCAATTCCATCTCCAACACCTGTCAGTATTTTTAAAGGGCTGGCTAAGACATAAATCTGCCTACACACAGTTATACCTCATGTTTAGAGCAGTTTTCCTGTTGGCAACTCTGAAAATGAAAAGTAGGGTCTATCATACATATATGTATGACCAGAACTAGAACTCTTATCCTCACAGTGTTTTGGCTTTTTTTTCCCTTGCCATTCTAGAAAACCTGGTTTTTGCTGTTGCTGGTATCTGTCCTTGTTTCCTTCAATCTGTTTAATCATTCCATTACCATTCTGGATATTTGACACCTGGTGAATATGTCAGCATAATACACTGGTCCATTAATTTTAAATTGATCATGAGGAGCATGCAGAAGAAAACAATTTACCTGTATTCGAAATAACCAATTATGTTAGTATCACAATCATTTTAATATAGCATTAGTATTGCTCATTGCCTTCACAACTCAGCAACCATAGAACCAAACCTAGGTAATCCTCAGACGTCAGAAAATTTTTGGGTTATAATTGGTATTTCCACTCCAATGGGGGCATCAAATCTTTTAAAAAGGTGAAAAGACCCTTCACCACTCACAGAAGTGAACCTGGAACCACATCTGGATGCTGGTCAAAATAGGCTGTTTAACAATTTATTTACAAGTTTTTCAGCTTCTTTAGGAACTGCATTCCAGCTTTCTTATACCAAGTCTTATCTCTATTGTGTAGATTCTACATTTGTGAAAATATCTATTTACTTAGTGAGGTTGTAACAAGGGAAAGTCTTGCTCCAAAGACAAGATATTGTAGAAAGAGCCAAACAGGTCATCAATAATTGTGTGTGTAGCGATGGACAGGCAGGCATATTAATTAATATAAATATCTCTTGGGACAGAAAGTGTCAAAGTGATTTGGGAATCATGTATTTAGGAGGTTAAATCTTTTATGGATTTAGGTCTAAAAATTTTGTCAATATTAGCAACAGTCTAGATGACTCCTAATTTTGCCATGGACTGTATCTGTGAGATGCCGAGGGCTGCTTATGGTGACTTTAGTAAGGGCTGTGTATTCTGGGCATGTCCCAGGACCAGAACCACAATAATTTGACTCTAACTGCACAATAGATTCTGTACTCACAGCTGTCTGATCTTTCTAATATGTCCATTCCTTTCTCTGTTCCCAGGGAAAGTCTGCAAGAAAATTAGAGATACAGATAATGGCAAAGCAATTTAAGTGAAAAGAGCAAAAGTGTAAGGCCCTTTTCCCCAGACGAACAGGGCTCAAGTTAGACAGCTACTGTCTTTCATTGGTTTGTTTGTACACCCAGCCTTCCCATTCTTTACCTCATTCATGTGAGCATATCTCAAAGCACAGCCAGTATGCCATGGCATTTAAAAAAATAGCCTATTTACCCAAAATGTCAGTGCCTGAATGGAATCCTGTGCCCATTCTTAAAGATCCAGCAGACACAGGGGCACCTGCCAGCATGAGGCAACTTAAAGAACTGGCATTTTAACGTTATGTCTTGCAAGAGTTTGCTAAATGCCATCACTCATTGGAATGAGCTCTCTCACCTGAACAATGAGTTAAGTCTGCACGTCTTTTAAGAAAACCCAACAGCCCTGAACTTTGCATACTCTTTTAATCATGTTTTACCGGGAAAGAGTAAAAACTTTCAGAATAACCAGAAATATCTCTACTCTCTCCCCATTCCCATTTTACCTCATTTTTCTTTATAAAGGCAGAGCGTTTCGTTCCCTTGAAATTGTTCTCTTTAGAACTGTAGCACATTTCTTGGGAAATAAAAAAAATAAGGTTAGCTAAAGGAATAGCAATTTGTCTGTGGCGTTTCAGCAAATGTGGCAGTTTTCTCCTGTGCCACTGGATTATTTCAGTTATGGGAATACAACCAACCAATACGTTTCTGAAGCATGAGTGAAAAAAAGCCCACAGAACAAAATCCATCTGTAAGCACAGAATCAATCAGTGTTGCTGTAGTCAAAAAGAAAGATTTTTTCTCATAGTTAAAAAAAGTGTATCAGATTATTACAGACACAGAAGTAAAGTGTGCTAAAGGCAAAATCCAAGATCAATTGAAGTATTTCTATAGGAATTTAACACATCCTATGAAAAAAGCTTTGAAATAAAAGCATTAACACTAGATGAAACTCAGGTACATACATGATGCTCTCATGTTAATGAATGAGACAGATCCTTTCCTTTTATCTGGAGTTGTGCTGAAGGGTGATGATAGCTGTGTGAGCTACCACCTCTTGTGAATGAGAGCAAATCATGAGGTGATTTCATAGGGTCATGTAAACCCTATCTCCTAGATCCTATCTCAGAACAGAGACATGCCATCTCATGTGCTTAGTTGGTATAAGGCTGAGGATGGGTAGCCACTAAATGTCTCTGCCATTAACCTAGGAAGTGATTTCGTTGTAAAAAGGTATTTGCCTTACTTAAGGTGTTTTTCTTGAGTCTAAAACACTGAAGGTGTGAGACTTAGGTGCCTAAACACAGGTTTCTTCCACCATGTGAGGCACTCTGCTGTGTGCTCTGTGATCTGTGTGATTGATGTATCTTTCTCCTCCCATTTCATCCTTCTTATGTGCAGTGTCCTCTACAGAAGTGGCCCCAAGCTCTCTTTCAAAAAACACAGTACAGGAGACACTTTAGTGAAATTAGTAAATACCGATAAAAAAATTGTTGTAGCCACACTAAACATGGTGTAGCTACTGTTTTTTTCTTTTGTCCTCTCTTCCATCTCTAAGTTGTCTAATTAACTTGCAATCTGTCACAACTGTAAACATTATTATGATGATAATTACTGTCAATGGTGTGCTGGCTCTTTATTGAGACACGTCTCAGTAACCTGAATTAGTTGAAAATTCTCAAAAATAAAGGTATTTTGATTGTGTA
Source organism: Melospiza georgiana (assembly GCF_028018845.1). Classification (NCBI taxonomy): domain Eukaryota; kingdom Metazoa; phylum Chordata; class Aves; order Passeriformes; family Passerellidae; genus Melospiza; species Melospiza georgiana. Next base: position 19,751,192 of record NC_080431.1, read on the forward strand.
ACTTCAGTAGAGCTAGTGACGGTGGAAACAACTTCCCTTGGTTTTCCCGACCTTACTCTAACCTCCTTCTGAGGCCCTTAGGAATAAACAAAAAAGGACAAACTACTGACTTCATTGGGAAATGTCACCATTAACATTGAACTACAATTTTTATAAGTAAGGACTAGACTTTTCTCAAGTCCTGCGCTAAAATGATGATTTGCAAGACTGAGCATCTGGATTAGTGTGTCAAGAGGATGGAGCCAGGCTGTTATTGGCTGTGCCAAACAATTAGGCAAGCAGCAATGGACAGGAACTGATGCACAGGAAGTTTCATCTGAACATGAGGAAAAAATTCTTTACTATTCAAGTGATTGAGCCGTGGGAGAGATTGCCCAGAGAGGCTGTGAAGTCTCCCTCACTGGAGATATTCAAGAACAGTCTGGATGCAATTCCTGTGCAATGTGGTCTAGGATGTGCTTGAGCAGGGAGGCTGGGCCAGATGACAACTGTGGTCCATGCAGACCTTGTCCATTCTGTTTTCTGTAGCCAAACATTTAGAGTGTGCTGTTGGTGGGCCAGCCTTTGCATCTAGACAATAAAGAACAGAATGCCATGAGCCCTACCTCTGTTTCATCACAGGCTCTGAACAGGTCTGGAAGTCTCTCTAATCAAGCTGTTAATTATCTCATTGTTCAGGAAACCAGATTTTTCTTCTGAAAGAACTCATCTCACACCATTTAAATAAAATATTTCCAAGTAATACCTTGATGGTATTACTTGGAGATATTTTATTTACCAAAAGGTTAAAAAAAAATGGTGATCCCTAAAAGTGAAGCTACCTATTAATACACCATGATGTAACAGCCAGAGCCATATCCTTGATCAGCTTTCTCACTTGGAAATTGGCATTGTGGTCAAGCTGGTTGCAAATTGCTAAACAGAGTGTTGATGCTTATATTGAGTACAAAGTAACAAAGAATCTAGTCTAGTGTGCTTTAGGTAAAGGACACATAATAATAAAACTGAAAATGTATCTCTATGTCTTGAAATCAAACAATTTTTGTTATATAATCAACAGTGCACTGAAGACAGAATTGCAATCAATCTTGGTAGCTGATATTCCTAAAGTTTTGTTCAGATGGATAATTCTCCAACGTTTCTACTCTTCTGTTAAAGATGATGGGATGGTTTAACTGAGCAAAAGCTGGCAGGAACAGGCCTCTGGTTTTCATTTGGATTTTCTTCTGGGATGAAAATACAAGCAAAAAACAACAACACAACAAAAAAAACCTCATTAAAAAAACATGAATTCTTTTCAGTTTACACTTAGTGCTGCTTAAAATGCCTTGCATTGGCTTAGTGAACAGCTTGATGCTTCCATAACAACTGTATAATAACTTAACAAGTAAGTGCATCTAAAACTGATGCATTACATACATAAAGATGAAATAATTAATAGATGTTAGGTCTTGCTTTTCTTGCTCTTCTTTTCTTCCAAACCTCTTTATCTACTTTCTTTTGAAGCGCATTCAATTACTCCATTGGGCAATAAACACTTGAGAAATATAATCAAGATGCATTCTGTGTTGAGAAAATTACTTTTGTAAATACAGAATCTAGTAAAGACTTGCTAAATACAAGATAAAATAATTTTATAACACTGGATTTTGATCTCTTTAAACAGGTGATTAGAGACTAACACGTTGTACCTTCTGAGAAGTAATACTTGATCTAATGACCAAGTTAATGTTTCAACCCACCAAGATCTGTTGCAAAGTGGTTACAGCAGTTGTGCCAACAGCTTCTCTCTGACTCCAAAGTATAAAGATTAATCATAGGAAAACCTCATGGTCATTGCTAATAACTGACTACTCTTTTCCTTGCAGGCAGTACATGGAAAGTTTGGTCAGTGTTGGCAGAACCACACATCTCAGTTTAGAGATGTCTTGATACAGCTGTCTTTTGAGAGCTGCCTCCCCTTGGGCTGAGTCACCCAACTCTACACTCTTCTTTTCAGCAAGACCTCCACACATTAGCCACTGCTGACACTAGAGCAGCATGCATGTTGCTTGGCCTGGGTACCTTTCAAAATTCCCCATCAACGTCAAGACCCATTTTGGCTGATACTGATAGGAAAAACGTGGAAAAGCCACAGGCTTAAGAGGCCAACTTCCCACATGGACACTTTCCATACTACTGCACTAAATCCCAATTTGCTAAGCTTTTAGTTTCTTAGGTTTTCCATAACTTGTTCACTGCTTTTTTATTTCCTATGGCACTTCCTCCCCACTCCTTCCCCACCCCTCTCATTCCTGGGCACAGACTGGCTTTTGGTTACCTCTCCAGCTAAATTAAATTCTGCGGGATGCAAGTTCCCTGCCTTAGGCCAGCATAACCCTTTCTCATTGCCATCTTCAAGTTCAACGTTACCTTCAACTCGGAGCAAGCTCTGTCCTTTGGGTACATCTTAAGAGGCACTAAAAATCTAGAGTCAATAACACACATGCACACACACAGGCAGTAGCCTGGAAAAAATAATTTGCTGGTAATGCTGTTTAAAGCCAGACAGTCTTCCCAGGCTTCAGACAGCCTGATGGCTTGTCTGGCTCAAATTATGAAGACTACATCTCTTTCTTGCTGATCACACATCCAGCAGAGGAGTCCAACCCCAGCTGCAGTGACCTTCTGAAAGCAACAACTTCAATGTGTCAGCCAGAATTCAGAAATTGCAGTAGTTGGATTACTGCAATGATCATATTTCATGGAAGATGCATATGGATACCAACCTTCCATGTCATGTCTGCTGCAGCAGATTCTGTGCTGCACCACAGGTCTTGGCCAGAGCACCCTTGTGCAGTACAAAACGCAGTACAGACACATCTATTAGCTGCAGCAGGCAGGCATTTTCCTCTTTCCTATGTGGTTGCTTATCCTGAAGCAAAATCCTGGCCCTGTCTTTCCTCAGTGGGCTCACTGTGAAAAAGGTTAAGCAGAAGACTGAGATTGTGGAATTTGAATTTGGCTTTCTGAAATCCTTATGTTAAGTCTTCTTGCACTTCTGGAGGTGCTGACCACCCACGAGATTCAGCCATATTCTTTCCTATGCCCACCTAGTAGCACAGGGTATTATTGCTTCTTCAGAACTGTGGGCTTGTATAGAGAAGGAGGAAAGTCTCAAGCATAAATTATATTTAAAAATTAAACACATTCAATTATGTTTCTGAGGATTTATCATTGCTTTCTAAATGCTCTTATTATTTGTTATTTCTATGCCTTTTGTTCCTCTGTGGACTCGCGTCTGGCGAAAACAACAACCCTACATATGAATTCTTTGAGTTAAAATATAAACTCACAGTTAAGTGCATAGCAACATGGTGAATTTAAACCAAATCTTTGCAAAAATGCCTAGAGCATGCACAGGCAGTGTTGGGGGAATTAACTGAAAATAAAAGGAGCAAACTGATTCAGCGGTATGTTGTTCCTCTGCTACATTTGTCTCAAGTTCCTAGATGCTCTACTGGTGTAAACTGCACTAATTCAGTTTTTTTAAGTTTTTAGCTAAAAAGCTATAAAAATATTTTGACTACAGTGTATGGTCTTTTCATATAAGGAGCAACTTTGCACTATTTTACCTAGGACAGAATAAGAAATAAAAGAGGACTTTCCTACAATGCCCTATTTGTGTAGCTAGGATAATCTCAAGTCTTCTCAGGCTTTCAAGGTTTTCAGACACCAAGTAGAATGCATTTAGATTTGTACATATTCAGAAATCAAAACCCCCTCAAGTACTAATGGCTTAATTTATATTTCATAGAATAAGAAATGTTAGAGTAGGATTTTCTGAGCTGAGTAAACCTTTATCAGCTGTTCTTATGCTTTTGGCATTCTTTGTTCTCATCTCTCTCCCTCAGGGATACAATAAAAATAGCTAATGTTCATTTTCTTCTCCAGTTTGCATCCACTGCTTCCGTTCAGCTTTTATGTGACAATCCAGCTTCCATGGTAGCCAGCGTAGGATTTCAATTCCTGCTGCCTCTTTTTCTGGCGGTTGCTGATGATACTTTCTCCCTTGCTGTAGCTGCAATCAGATGGCCTTGTGCCACCAGTGGTTGTGTCCTCACTAACAATGCAAGTCTTGGTTCAAAGGCAAAGCCTTCTCTTCCATAAGGGACAACTATTTACCAAGGCATGGCAAGGTGCAACTATCACTCCAGTGGTACTGAGACAGAGCCTGAGTCCCTCAGCCACTCCTCACCTCCTTGTCATATTCCCCCCTCCAGGCTCCTTGCAGTGTGCCAGGGGGCAGAGGCAGTGCAGCTAAGCAGTTATGGCCCAGAAAAGTCTTTTATGCCTCAGGAGGAAGTGAGGAGTCATGGAAAATTAGCAGACAGCAGCCTGGACTTATGTCCTGCAAGAAAGTTAGCGTGGGATGTCAGATTAATGATAGGAAATTTATTTATACTTTCCCTAAAAAGATGTTTTTTGATGTGATCCTGATCTTGTCTGTGTTGTCTCATGTTTTCAACCATCATTTTCTCAGCTAGATTGCATTCATGCTGGATGCACATCCTTCTGTGTCTGGGAGCATCACTGTGTTTCTGGGCACAGGGACAAATCCAGGCAACATCAGGGCAGGGCTGCTCTTCCTCCATGCTCTACTTTCCGCCCAAAGGTGGATCTGGACAGAAGCTGCAGCATGCCTCAAGGGGGTGATGCCTCTGCCTCCAAACACAACCACTGCATGAACACACACATGCTCTGCTCTCCTAGGTTTAACCACCTCCACCTGGATGGTGAGCAATGCTCTGTGCATAGCCCAGGTTTTTGTGTTGTTGTCATGTGAGTTTAGGCTCAGAATGAAGTGAGGACTTCTGTCCATTTTCCCTTTCCATGTTATCTTTTCCCCTTCTTCATGCTAGCTGGCCGTGGTCTGGATAGGAATACCCTTTGCTGGGTTAGGAACTGGCTGGATGGCCGGGCCCAGAGAGTGCTGGTGAATGGTGTCACATCTAGCTGGCAACCAGTCACCAGTGGTGTCCCTCAGGGGTCTGTGTTGGGACCAGCTTTGTTCAATATTTTTATTGATGATATGGATGAGGGCTTAGAGTCTTTTATTAGTAGTTTCGCTGACGATACCAAATTGGGAATGAGTGTAGATCAATTAGAGGGGTGTAGGGTTCTTCAGAGAGACTTGGAAAGGCTGGACATATGGACAGAATCAAACGGGATGAGCTTCAATAAGTCCAAGTGCCGAATATTGCACTTCGGCCATAATAATCCCCTGTACCGATACAAGCTGGGGATGGAGTGGCTGGATAGTGCCCAGGTGGAAAGGGACCTGGGGGTGATGGTTGACAGTCGACTGAATATGAGCCAGCAGTGTGCCCAGGTGGCCAAGAGGGCCAATGGCATCCTGGCCAGTATCAGAAATGGAGTGGCCAGCAGGAACAGAGAGGTCATTCTTCCCCTGTACTCGGCACTGGTGAGGCATCACCTGGAGTATTGCATCCAGTTCTGGGCCCCTCACTTTAGGAGGGACGTCGAGTTACTTGAGCGTGTCCAGAGGAGAGCAACGAAACTAATAAAGGGCTTGGAACACAAGCCATATGAAGAGCGACTGAGGGAGCTGGGGTTGTTCAGCCTGGAGAAAAGGAGACTCAGGGGTGACCTCATCACTCTCTACAACTTCCTAAAGGGTAGCTGTAGTGAGCTGGGGGTCGGCCTCTTTCTCCGGGCGACAACGGATAGAACAAGAGGACACAGTCTCAAGTTGCGTCAAGGTAGATGTAAGTTAGAAGTAAGAAGGAAATACTTCACAGAAAGAGTGGTCAGAAACTGGAATCATTTACCCAGTGAGGTGGTGGAGGCATCATCCCTTGAAGAATTTAAAAAAAGACTGGATGTGGCACTTGCTGCCATGATCTAGTTGAACAGTTAGAACATCGGCTGGACTAGATGATCTTATAGGTCTCTTCCAGTCTTGAAAATTCTGTGATTCTGTGATTCTGTGATGCTGTTAACCTCATTGTCTTTGAAAAGACCTGGGTTAATCAGTAGCCCTTCACATTAAAGGGTCAACAGTGAAATCCTGTTTTTCCTTTCTCTAGGAAAAAGAGAAAAACAACTAGAAGGTTGTTGATTTTTTCTTTTCTCTCTGATAATCTAAAGGAATAGCCCTGGTCTGTTTCAAATCTGGTTTCTTGTAGAGGTGCTTAATTTTCTGGTGGTGCAGTACATTGTTCCTTGTTGATTAAACCTGCATAGCACAATGTTTAATGTAAAACCAGTCTTAAAGGAATCTGTGACTGCAGAGAGTTGCAATGCAGCACAGTAACTCAGAGGTATGCTCCTGTATGATTTTATGATAAGCTGTGCTCCCTATTGCTGAAAACGAAGTGTGATAACCTCTGCTCCTCCCTTACCTGGTCCTGGGCTGTCGCTCTGTTTTTCTTGGAGTAAACTAATTCTAATCACTACCACAGAGATCCATCATCGGCTTTTATATGCTGGGTGAATTTTCTGCCTTTTAAATGTGTTGAACTTCTTGTTGTGCACTCACAACATGAGAGCCAGCTCTGGCTCAAAATATGACACAAAAATCACAGCTGGGTTGAGGAGAGGAGCTGGGAGGGGATAATAAGACTCTCCCTTTTGACAGAGGCAAGCTGATAATTAATCTTATATTGTATCATGAAACCATGCACAATTAGGCACATCCCAGACACTTTAGTGATTGTTATGGCACTCAAGTCTGGAAGACATCAACACAATGACTCATTTCAGCTCTTTCAAAGCAAATGGTACAATCCCTGTTTGCAGGTTTCTTTTCCTGTCACGCTTATGTGATTCTTCCTCATCAAGCACAGCAGCACACACACACACATGCTTGTTAGCCTCCACCACAGCCATCCAGAGCCAGGAGAGGAAACAAGCTCCTTTAGATCACTCAGGGGCTACTGGAAGAGCACCTTTATGGTGATGGAGAGGCAGCCTAAACAGACCTGCCGCCAGATCAGTTAACTTGAGTGCTGGTACAAATGCTCTAATGGACGGGACTGAAATTTTCTGACACGTTCAAAATGCAGAGAGTGATAAAGAAAGCCATGCTCTGTGATGACTTCCTGCTAGATCAAAACATGGGGAATTAAAAATTTGCTGGAAAAACACTGGACTCAGCAGCGACCACTTTTACACCCACCTCACCTGTTTGTGCTGCTGTTTCTCCATGTTTCATAGAGATGTTCTGCTAGCTGTCGCCTTCCCAGGGCAAGTCTGCCCCTGGTATTAGTTTCCTAAAGTCCTTCTTTTCTACTTCTGAGGTCTTTCAATATGCCACACAATGGCAATTACTATGCAAACTGCTTTTTTGTTTCCTCAGATTCAATAGGTGGTGATGGTCATCAAAACTCCTCAAATGTAAATAAAAACACAAAAATGCTGTTTAAAGTTACTTTAAGTTACTGGTGAGCTTTCAGTTGGGTTGCCCTAACTCAGCTTTGTGGCTTTGTAGCAGACACCAGCAGTTTTACATATGGTGAGGGCTTAACCAGTGTTGATATTTCATCTCTTTCAATCAGCAAGGGTAGAAAATGTAGGGATAGAAGCCCTCCACTACAGGATAGTGAGTGAGACTGAGCTTCTGCATGGATCTGCCTAGAACTTTCCTTACTATGAACACTCCAAAAAGCCCTCAATAGAACATAACTTCAACTCAACATCTCAGGTTTTATAGAAGTAAATAAAAATTAATTTATTTGTTTTATTTTAAAAAGAGAAAAAACAGTCACAAAAGTTTTATAAACAGTTTTCTCCCCAGCTCATCCTGGATTACAAAACATTATGTAATCCTAATTAGTTAATAAACATTACTGTGAGTTACCTTCTCTTGCTGACACAAGCAATGCGTTATTGCTGATACACAATTCCAAAGAATTGTCACTCACCATCAACTACTTCTATTTAAGGAGAAACAGCCTCCTCAGAATAATGAATTCAAAATTTCAGTGGCTTAGAAACCCTGAGGGTTTTACAGTTTGACCTTGAGGTTTGGGTTCTGTAATGACATTACAGCAGAAGTTCCTGCTGATTCTATGTAACTTTATAAAAGACACACATCAATATTCACAGGTGCTAAATCTCTATGTCAGAGAGAATCTCTATCTCAGATACAATTTGCAGGCTTTTTACATGCTATACTAGATTTAACAACACTACCTTGATTAATATTGTGTTGCAGATCACAGTTAGTATTGATGCAAAACATTGGAATTAGGTTTTCCTGGATGTAAATGAGAACAGAATATAAGCTTTATCACAGAAATTTCACTCCTCCCATTCATGAATTTTCCATGAATCAAGGAGTTGATTCTTTTAATCAATGGGGCAAAATCTTGCACCTGTGATATTAAGATGTACATGCTTAATTCTGGCAATCTAGCACACATAAAAATCACTGTCTGAAAGGCTGTGTCTGTATCTTTGCACTGTAAAATGATTAGAATTTTGTGAGGAAGGAATGAAAGGGGATAGTTATGTCTTCAGAAATCAGTTTTATCTCAGCTAGTGTGGTGTCACTCATGAGGCAGAAGCTGCATGCATGCATGATTTATGTGCTTCCATATATCAGATCATCCAGATTTCTTTTCATTGTAAAACTGATATTGATTCTCCTGTATTAGTAGTACTGACACTGGGATAATTCTGACATCATTATAAAGTATGCACTAATACCTCCTTCCTTAGTGAAACCATTCTGCTCAATAAATCATGGAAAGGGTAAGAAGAAGAAGAAAGAAAAAAATGTTATTAGAACTTGCTGGAATCACTCAGTGCCCAGTCCAAACTGACTGACAAAGTCTATTCTTTTCAGACAGTAAGCAGGATACCAGTGTGTAAAACTTGTAGTTGGTATTACTCATTAAAAATTAAGGATATTTATTGACAAGCAAACCTCAGAAATTGGTTTATGTCAAAGAAGAATGGCAAATAGATACATGTATCAGGGAAAGAGCCCTGAAGGAAACATTCTTTGCACAATACAATTAGATTCACAGGTCACAGAAGATTTGTTAGTTCTTTCCAAGTTGTAGAACCGTAATTTGTGGAAGAGTTCTCCCAGATTCTTGCACTGCAAAAAAGAATCTTTTTTCATTAAAGTGTAAGTTGCATGCACTCACTAGTGACAACCCACAGATCTGATTAAATTAATCTAATCCCCTAAGAGCAGAACCCTCCTATCATGATGGCAAGAGGTGTTCTTTGAACTCTGTTTCCATTCTTCTCTGTGAACCTTCTCATTAGCAAGCCCGGATGGAAGAATAGCTAAAGGGCTGGACAGTTTGTTTTTAATGCAGAAAGATCTCACATGTCAGCTATTGGGGTTGCCCTCCCAAAGTAAACACGTTGCCACTGCCTGCTTGTAGTTTCTAGAAACAATCTTTTCAAAACCCGCACCTGCAGCTAGCACAGCTCACAAGGCGGGGAGGCTCTGCCTACAGCAGATACCTGCAGCTCTTGCCCAAGCCACGCTCCATGCTGCTGCTGGAGCACGGACATGCCAGCTGTGGGAGTGCAGTGAGGGTGCCTCAGGCCCCCCGGGTCCTGCAGTAAGGGTGCTTGTGATGGGAGAGAGGATGCTGACAGGGATCAGGGATTCCCCAATAGTACTGGGGCAAAACTGCTCTCACCTTGGCAGAAGTCCTCTGCCATTTCAAACATGGTAGCTTGCCAATCTCCTGACTAACCTCTCCAGAGGATGAATAGACAGATGAAGAATGTGTTTTGTGAGGCTTTTTTGTGAACTTCCACAGCAAATGAACAACTAGTAGGATGTTGCAATGTATGGTCTATAGGTCACCAATAGTCCCTGCTTTTTATACCAAGAAAAACCAAGTCTTGAAAGTCATGGCTGCCTCTGTCTATGCCACTGATGACCCCACATGCCTTTGTGTCCATCTGCATTGGGGCTCCTTTAGGACCAAGAGGTGGCAGACAGTGTTAGTCTGCAGCTTAAACACAAGGTTGTATTTACCACGTGCTGCCTAATCCACTCTGAGCATCAGGAAGGCAGGAGCAACAAAGAACAGAAATTTCCATCTTTTCATCTTCTTCTACTGAGACAAGTCAAAGCCTTGGAAGAAGCTTCTCTCTGTACACTTCATGTTTTATGATTTCCTAATAAACTTACCAGGCCCAAAAATTATTTGTCTTTGATTAAAAGTAAATATTAAGTACATGTTTTGGAGATTAATAATGAGGCAGCTGTGTTTGAAAACATCCCCTGAAAAATGTTAGCAGGCTGAAAAAGGCTTTCATGGAACGTTGCAGAGCACTAACATATTTTGGATAGAACTATCAATAAGGCAACTGTCAGTTGTGACTGATTTTTTTTAAATAGGCTTCTGTCAATTATTTTCTCTTCTTTTCTTCCCATTTCCACGCTTGTTTCAAGGTGCATCTGAATGGTGATACCAACTAACAGTCCTTAAAGTCATTGTCACACAGGGGCTCTGCCAAGCTGGCTCACTGGTGCTCATGGGGACAAAGTCAGATTCATACATCCTACTTATATTTTTTCACCCTTTTCTTCAACTGCTTTACAGATGACTCTGTAGTCATTTGAAATGTACCAAGACCTGGACAAAGCCACAGCTTTCTGGGGAATCAGGCTGTTGGTAGATTGAAGGAAGTGTAGGATTTCAGCTCCCCAGTTGTTACATTTGCTATTGTGTTGTGCATGTGTGTAGGTGAGTGTATGGGTGATCATGTGGGAGAAAGAGAGATGGATTGATGGTGGGAAATATTGAAGAACACTTCTCTCTTTTACTTAGGAAGAGAATATTTTTTTATCTCATTTTATCAAAGGTGACATCAGGAGTAATGACAAGATAAATAATTTTAAGGCTTCAAAGAACAAGGATTCTAAAGAATAGGATTCTGAAGAACTTTAAAGAAAGGATCTGTCTTGGAGATTAAGCTTTTTAAAATCCTTCAGATCCCTTTGCCAAATGCAATAATATTCCATTGTAAATCCTTCCATGAATTTACATGTAGCATTGCATTTTTCCTTTAATGGTGTATGCAGGTACAAAAAGGCAAAGATGTGTATTTACTAAACTGTTACCTTTTCAGTTAGTGAATTGCTTAGCCTGGATGCTTTCTTTCATAAATACAGTCATTAAATGCATGAAATTATTGATCTAAACTGCTTTCCTGGGAGATTGTTCCTTATAAAGAACAAAGTCAGGTCTCTTTTTGACTGCAAGCTAGGCTAGATTTTATAATAAAACTTTCATCATAAAAAAAATAAAAAAATAAAACTCTGATCAACAATAACCTCTCTATGATACATCAATGACTAAATCTCTGTGAGAGCTGGCTTTAATTTTTCTTACAGTGAAAGAGAGTAGGAAGGATGCAATTTTTTGCAAGGGACTCCTTTTTAAAGAGATCATGCTGAAAAGGCTGCTGAAGGGATCTCTTGCTGCTACAATTTGTAGAAAGGAGCTCTCATCATTATAGTCAGAGTTTATTGTGCCTCTCCCTGTCTCCCCCCCTTCCCACTCCCTCCCCTCCCTACCCCCCCGCCCCGTGTGTGTGTATGCAGAGAGCTGGAGAAAGCTGGCAGCACTACCTGAATAGCTGCTGAAAGAGTGAGACTTCTCAGCTCCTGCTTCATTACTGGGTAGCAGCTATTCCAGTGTGTGCGAGCTCCAAACTGCTTCCTCCCAGCGGAAAGCCCTTGGTAAGTCCCCTCAGCCGACAGAGCTGCGGATTAACTCAGCAAAAGGCAGGATGGGGGGGTGGCAGGGAGCTCTGGGGATACTCAGAACCCGTGTGCAGCTTAAGATCCATTAGATTTCAAGGATTTTGTGTAATAAATGTGTAAAATCTTCTGTGGATTGCTGGGATGTGAAGGCAATCATGAGGAATGTTTTGCGTGCTCAAAAGCAATGCTAAGTACATTCAGGAATGCCTGAAAGAGAGCAGAATTTTTCTACATAAGATAAGATTAGTAAATGCTTCTCAGAACTACCAGAAAAGTGGTTGTGTGTTGCTTTCTTATGTTTACCCCTACCATCTTTCTCTTGTTGTCCTTTCCCCCATCTCGTCTTTTTGATTGTGTTGAATGTGTTAATAGGCTCAGAAAGAAGAAACTGTATCTTCTTGCAGAGTGATGACATTTGAAATGTAGAACTTTTATCAGAAGAGGGATGAGAGCTGAAGCTAAAGAGGAGATAACGTGTGCTTTTTACTTGCATTTATATTCTTGTGCATGTTTCTGGTGTTGATTGTACAGACTTGCTATGCTCACAAAAAGTTCAAAAAGCTGGGAGATGCACATTTGCTGCTCAAGATGCTGATGTTTGCACTTGCATCACATGTTTTATTAGTCATCCACATGAAAAGTAGCACTCTTCAGGTAGGTCCTTTCAGTAGCAAAAAGCATTCCCGACACTCTTCTTCTTTGCCTTGATCCTATGAGTCAAGCTCATTGAACTCCACAGAAAATTACAGAGGCCACTGGAGAGGTCAGGTCACAACTCTCCTTGCCCCAGCTGAGCAGTGGCATTTGAAACAAGAGGCTGAAATAATGCTGTTATTTGAGCATCCCAGTACCTTGGACCTGGCTGTGTTTTGATTTGAAAAGTAGGAATGAGTTAAGCAGGGACAGGCTGAGGTTTTTGTCAGGCAGCACAGAGCATTAACAGAATGACTGCCTCTGAACTGAACCTCAGCTACTCAGTCCCCTGATGGATAAATCCAATCTACAAGAGATGACAGCCTGACTAGCTGGGCATGAGGCCACTGGCTCATTTGTTACTGTCTGTCCAGTCCACACCTCTGTTGGCTACAGCTGTCTGTCGGATCACACACAGGTGACACAGCTGTACTTGTAACTATGGGGGTAACCTGCTCCTTGTATTTAGAAAACATTTACCCATGATGTGAAACTGCCACTCAGTGTCCCTAGACATTATTTCCTTTGCTACTGAGCAAACATGATAGCTCAAAGGATTAGATTTCAGGTCTGCAGTGATGTCTTTCCAGTCTGTATGAGTAAATTTACATCTTTTCTATAGGTCAAAAGAGTGATACTGACAGATTTTCTCTTTCCAAAAGATTTCAATGTTTATTAAGGGACAGCTTTCAAGCAAATATTAAAACAGAGATTAGCCAAGCACAGAATAGATGTTGCTTCCTGAAACTCAGTCATTTTATGTTATGGTGAAGGGGAATCATGGAAAGGGATGCGAAGGACTAGGGGATTGATAAGTGAGTTGATGTAACAAGTAGCAGTGGAAATTGCAAGTAGGAGAATGTCTCATGTTCCGGGTTGTCAGAGTCAACATTAGTTCATCAATAAATTAAAATATTGTCAAAATTGCATCATCACCTGGGCTGCTTAGTACATTAAGTATGATACTGGAGTTCAATATAGAGAATAATAATTTCCAGGGGGAAGAAAGTGATAAGTGAAGAAGATGTCTGGGTGTTTTTGGGGTTCTTTTGTGTTTTCATCCATTAACTACATAAATCTCTGCTGGAATACTCTTGAGTACAACTGAGTGTTCTCTTTTCTAAGTTTTTTTTGCTTTCAACATCTGCTTGGATGTATGAAGGAGAAGAAACAGCTCAATGAGAAGAATTCCAGTCTGAAGAAGAGCAGGAACAGGTAGCTCTCCAGATCAATGACACATCCTTGTGTCAAATTCAGCCTTGATCACACTCATTTTAGTAAGTGAACTGTGCTGTCTGTTTGCTATCAGCATGGCAGGATGTTCTAAAAAACATCTTAATATCAGATCAGGATGGTGGAGAAATACTGGGGACATTTTGCCAGGAACCAGATGCCATGACCTTTCTGCCTATTGGAAGTTTGCTCTGTGAGGGTGATGCAACTCAGCACAAGAAAAAAAATGAGGAAAGCATCTTTTCTGATAGGCAAAATCTGTGTTTATCATGGGCAGTGTATGCTCTGCAGACCCTCACTCATGTCACAAGAAATCTGCCTTCCCCCTCTCACAGAAATGTGGGAAGGCAAGAACTATTTGTGTCTTGCTGTAGAAGGGATGACCTGTCTCACAGACAAGGCCACCCTCCTTGTGGCTGTGTGCCCACACATCCATACAGGAGCAGATCCCTGGTCAGGGGTGGGCAGGAGGCATTGCCTGTGCTCGGGCTGGTCTGACTGTCACCCTGCAGCCAATATGTGTCACCTGGCAGAGCCTTACTCCATCCTCCCTAGCAGCCCTAGGGGAGTTGTTCCTGGAGGATCACCAGGCATGGTCTTAAGATCTTGCTGATAAAAAGATCTTCAGACCCTGACAGTATGAGCCAGGGAGATCTAAATGTGCCTTCAAGACAACCTGGGTTTTCATCAGAAATTCTCTCTGTTGCATCTCTGAGTGAAAATGAGCTCCTCTCCCTGCCCCCCATCAAAGATTACAATTCATGAAGCAGAAAATGCCAGACACTCAAGCACTGGCAGAGTTCTTTTAAATTATATTTCTGGTTTATCATCCTTTTATATGTCAAAGTTTTATATTTCCCCTATCTATTTTTATATATAGCAAAACTTATCAATCCAGGCATTTCAATATCCATCACTAAAGCATAAAGATCTATATATCATTGTCAACTGAACAAACAGGGATTTTCAAAGAGTATTCCCTGTGCCAGCTGTGGCTTTTGTTTGCATTACTTGACTACAATTCTGTTTATAAGAATTGCAAAACCAAACCAAGGAAGCAGAGACTGGTGTCTCTGCTTTTAGGTTTATTACCCTAAAAGCCCTCACTGCTGTACTTAGACATCTTCCATCTTTCCCCTTTCCCTGGGAAATCTCCATGGCTGTGATTTAGACCAATGCTCTTTGAAACAGATATCACATCTCCACTCATTGCACACATTTATGTCTATCAGGCTACATGGAAATATGAAATATTAAGTACAGCCAGATTATTTAGCATGTGTAAAAGCCTAGTGCAATCTTCTGATCATAACTGTTCATTTTTTTGTAACTCCTTGCACTTTAGCAGGGTGAAAAGGAGAGAAAACTATACAAAAGTTCTGTCACTGCCTTTTAGTTTCTGGGCCCAGAGAAACAACTCAAAATCCAAACAACTGTTATTTTCTTTTACTGCAGGGCAGTGGGAAGGGTGAAAGGACCTTGAAAAGCCATAATCTTGCAGTTATGAGGGGAATTATGTGTGGCCTTCTCGTGATTAGAATGAATCACAAATTGTTTTTGTCATTGCTAGGAAAAGACTGGAAGTGACATTTACTAGTATATGAATTCCCCAGTAATTGGTACCCTGTAATATAAATTAGATTAGAGGCAGTTTACCAAGTCCCAGTACAGCAAGTTTTCCTTTCACTATTTTCTCAAAGGAAGATAATCTATAATGTATATTTTAGAAGATGACTGCAGCAAAGGAAAGCTACCATCCTAAAGGAAAAAAAATTATTTCAATAGGACTTTGCAGTCAAAATTCCTTGCTGTTTAAAGAAGAAAAAATTCCTTGCTGGTCTATATCCAGAAATAATACTGAGTTTGAGTGTTTCCTTTACTGCATTTCTGTGTTAACTCTGCTAAATAATTATAGAAATGAAGAAGAGCAGAACAGATATAACTAGGTAATAGCAGGCATAATCACATCCCATTCCTTTAAACCTGGATCTGAGTTCTTTGACTTGCAATTGGTGTTTTTTACACGGAGAATCTGTGGCAGGATACGTTCCTAGCACTATAACAGATGCTATTAAAGCAGCTTCTTTTCATTATGAAAACAAAGCTGAAGCACTGTAACATATGTTGTGTTGATTCATGTCTCAGAAAACATAATCCCATGGAGATATATTTTATAAATGCAATAAGAAAGCAGCTGACTTCTTGAAAAAATGCATTCGACTGCAGCATTAGCCACTTGCATTTTGTACTTGACAAGTACTCGAATGCAATGTGTTTTAATACATTGCCACAACACCTAGGAATTTTCATTCACATGCAACACTGTTCCTTTCTCTTCACGAACGTCTTAAACAATGCTACTGGAAAATGGGAAAGATTGGGAAACAATTCCTTTTTTGGGACTCTGACCCTCATGTTCAGTGGCTAGTGTTCAGACCTCCAGATTGGATGTCTCCTCATCTGCAAAAAAGAGAAAATAGTTCTTCCTCTCCTTCTACCTATGCACCCTTTATCTGTCTTCTGTGCTTATGCAGCATACTGGGGAGAGAGGCTGTGCTTTATATGCACAATACCTACACAGGTCCTGCCTGCTGCCTTTAGGTGCTCCTGTGGAAGAATTCTCCCCACATCCCACCAGCTGATATTCTTAGCATCAGCCTCAGACAGCTGGATGGTGCCAGTGGTACTGGGGAACATTTCCCTCAGAGTACAGGGCACAGAAGCACCTGCAGACTCCAGACACTTTCCAGGACTGGCGCAGCAGTCTCAGAAAACTTCTGTTCCCCCATCTACAGCTGATCCTCTCAATAAATACTATAATGTCTTCATCCAAGTGTTTGAAGAAAAGACTCAGCATATCATTTCTGGAATCGGTGTCTGGGAATGTATGTGGCAATTATATCAAGAATACTGAGAAATACCAATTTCTTTGGCGGTTCTAGCAGCTGCCCACAACTGACTGCAGTAAGTGTTTGTTTCTGACAGCTGACTCGATAAGGTGGATCTGTGATGAGCTGACAAGTGCCCTAACAAAGCATATTCTTGAAGAATTCTCTTTCTGTCCAGAAATCCACTCACATCTCTGACAGCTGGCACATTCAGTGTAGAACAATCAAAACACCACTCCACAATCCTGCTGTGTTTGTGTCCCAAACAAAAGTTGATGCATTTGGCTGCAACAGGCTGTGTGAAACAGGAGCAGATTTTGGTGTACTGCATGCTCTTATCTTCTTATTTAGTATATTTTATATTAAAATATATTTCAACAAAATTTAAAGGGTGTACTCTGCCCCCTTTAAAGAGCCAGAAACCATCTCTCAGCTGAAGTAAAAATGGTCAGTGAACTGATCTGTGATTAATTTCATCCACCCCAGAGTCATTAAACCTGGTTGTAGGGGCAGCACAGAGTAAACAAGCGCTGTTTCAGGGGACCGGGAACCTGTACAGAACAGCTGCTCTACATCCTTTCTTCTCTTGTTCTCTACTGGGAGCACAATGAGGGGACAATACAAGTTAAAATAGTCACAACACAGGACAGGGAGAAGAGTAAAAATATTAGTGTGAAAAAACAACACAGAAACTTTACTGGAAATCTTTTTTTTATGCTGAGAAAGACAGAATAAAACTGACCACCTCTATAGCTCAACTAAAAGCCTAATTTATGATGACGGTCCTAAAAAGAAAACTCAGATAGTGAGATGCAAAAGGTCGCCTTCAGTTAGTTCTAACAGAATTATATTTCTAACAGAATTGTTGTAAAATGCCTCAAGATAAATCCAGATCCCTCCATCTCATAACTGTTGTTGTCTTTTAGATGCATACAATCGGAGGTCAATAAGGTGACTCAAGCCAAGGCTCAGCACAGAACATAACTCCCAAGAGGTTTTTTCCAAGCTGCTGTCTTCTTGCTAGAGATTCAAACAGCTCCCCAGAGCTTACTATCAGAGCAAGCACCCAGATTCTGGCATGTTACAAAGCACTCACGTCTTTTCCCTACATGCAGGAAATCTGGCAGTCTCATTTGCTGAAATTGCTGCTTCAGTCCTCTTTTGGGGGCACGTCTGGTGTCAGGTTGCTTCCTGTTGCAGGGTCCAAATGTCCCTGTTGAGTGCTTCTAAGATCAGATCCCAGGAGGCATCAGCTCTTATCTCCAAGGTTATCCACAAACCCACTGGTGAGTCTCCAGGGAAATAATTATAACCTGTCATTCTCCTTTCTCTATGCTTTGAGACAGCAAATTTCCTTTTCTCTTTAGTGGCACAGCATAGTTGACCACTTTCACAGCATTATACAAAGTCATTTGATGGTGAAAATGCTTGACAACAGAAGAGAGCTTATTTATTGATTAAACTCCCCACAGATGTTACCTGATGTTGCTGAAGCTTATAGGATCAGTATTTTTCTGCTAGCATATTGAAGAACATAACTTTAGAAATTATAAGTAGATGCAGTGTTAGATTTAAAAACGACAATTTTATTTCTTTATGAGAATGGTGTGCAAAGCAGGCAAACATTTGTTCTGCTATGCTCATTGAGAAGTACCACTAAAATATGCTTTCCAAGGCACTATAGATGCAATGCAGATACAATGCACTGCCTTACTTTCACTAAAGATCCCCTTTGAATTTCCTGAGCATATTTCTCTAGCTCAATATCTCTCAATATCAATATAGACAAGATCCATTAGCCAGATGTGTTTGAGGAAAAAATTAAGGACCATCATATTTCCAGATAATGTATCTTAAAAGCTGATCTCATAATGCAAAGGTCAGATGAAACCAAAATACTGTTTACAGCAGTGCTCTTTCTTTTCAGCTCTGAAGTTATTAAAGGCATTTAGACTGAATTAATTAAAAAAGAAAAAGGAAACTGTTCTTGACTAGCTTAAGGAATACCATGTGGCATGTAATTTGGATTGCTGAGTGATTTAGACAAGTAAGCTGCATTACTCATCCATCTCATTTAAGATATGTCGATTTTGTAATCTTCCATCTGGATTTTCAGACAAACTTTGAGTTGCTTCTTGGTGGTTTGAAGAGGGCTGGAGAAGATGGCTCATCTTAGAATGAACAAAGAAGGGTGAAAGCTGTCCAACTGGAAAAAGAGCATATGACAGAAAGCAAAGCTGGTTACAGCAGTACATTTTCAACGTATTTTGAATATATTTTCAAATTATTTTCAGTGACAGAATGACTCTTTAGCTTTGTTTTCCACAGCAAACAATCCCTCTGTATTTAGTACAGACCCATTTAGAATCAGAGGGGCACATTGGTATCCAGCACTCACAAGCTTTGTCTACTCCTGCTGTTCTAGCTACAGCATCATCGTATCAACACATCTGAGGTCATGGACAAGATTCATTAGCAAGTATATCCAAGCCTTCTATTCTTGGGGTGGGGGAAAGGAGGGAAGAGGGAAAGTGTTTTTAAGGGAATTTAAGAGGAAAAACAATACTACCTTTAACCCATCATCCTGCAATGCCAGCACCATTCATTTAAATATGGAATGCAGATAATACAGATGCCCTGTTACTTGCAGAACAAATGGTATTAGTAGTTCAAATTCCTGTGTTTCCACTCATTAACAAGTGCATGGAGGCTGTTTCCAGGCACTCACTATCCATTACATGATGGAGGCCAATCTGTCTAACCAACCAACCAACAAGAAAACATTAGATATGCCTATCTCAGTAGAGGTAAGAAAAAACCTCCTATGGTAAGGCTGCGGATAATAAGGTTTGAACAATGAAATGAAATGAGGGACTGAAAAAAAACAACCCAAGCCCAAATCCCAAACCCAAACAAAATTAAAGAACTCTAATGTTCTTCAAAAAGATATTTACAAACTCAAGGAGCAAATACATCTAAGGCATTTGAGCCATGTTTGTGTGAAATTTATTAGAGGGAAAGGACCAAAATCTAATTTGTTAATTTTGGTTTTGGAAATCAACTGCAAGAAATCCTTAGCCAAAACAATCTCTGGAAATAGATGCTCCACAGAGATAAAGAGAAGTGCCATAAACACCATTTCTCTCCCCCTGCCTCCTGAAAGAACAGTAAAATAGGAGTGGCAGCTTCTTGAAGCTCATTTTTTATCCCATGACAAATATTTCTAGCATCAGAAGCTCAGAAAGGTTCATTGAAGCATCCTGATAGACCTCATGGGAAGGCTAGGAATTCCTGCTACTTCAAGATGGAACTTGGTGTGGGATAATCTAGACAGATTATCATGAAGGGTGCTCAGAAGTAGGTCATTAAAGGCTCCATGGTAGGTACAGTTCCATAAAGCTCCACAATTGCTTTATAATTCAAAGGATCAAGGGACAGGCTTAAGCATTAAAACTAAATGAAAATAATGAGGTTCTTTTTGTTCTAATTGCTTGTTTGGCAGACTGGTTCACAGTGAGGTGAGATGAGCTTTGTTTACTTGAACCATCAGCCTAATGTCTTGCTAAGTCCTGGGTACTGTTTTAAATGTATCAGGCACCTGGAGGCTGCTGAAGCCAGAGAATCTGTGAAGGCTGGGTGTGTGGGACAGCACACCCACACCAAGAGCCAGGGGCAGTGCCTCACTGAGGGCCCAGTGACTCACAGGGGAACAGGACTGGCCCGGACAACAAGGATGCTGACACGTGCTGCTTTGGGCCAGAACACCTTGGTTCTGTGTCACAGCGAGACACTTATCTGAGCCACAGAAAAGCTGATGGAAGCATCAAATTACACTCCTCTGCCTTGGTTTTAGTATTTTATGTGGTCCCCAGGGGTGGTGGTGGGGTCCCACTCATATTCAGACTCCCTTTTGCAGCAGCAGAACCTGGGAGTTCCATGGAAGCCTGTAGTGCAAAGCAAGAGGCAACAGTTCTGTGTCTCCCACCTTCCCCAGTGGGGCTTGGCAGTGTGGGTGAAACAAGGCACTGCTTTCCACAGGCTGGGATTTGCATTAAGCATAAGGTGAGAGCTGTGGGATCAGCTTATGTGGCAGACATGCCTCCAGAGACACAGAAACCATGTTTGATACCAGTGAGAGAACCAGACTTGCTGAAACACACAGAAGTTTGCAGGGGGGGGGTGTGAAATTAAGATGATGGAGGTGATTTTCCTTGCCATCCCTGCCCTGAGCCATCAGACTGCAATAGATGCAGTGCTTTGGGCCAGGCAACTAAGGGTAACTCTGAACTAAAGGAAATAGAATTTTTGTAGAAAGCATGAAAACTGTATACATGAAAAGGTGATATGGTGAAGTTAGCACTACTGTTGTTTGACAAAGAAAGAGCTGCCAAGCAGAAAGCATTTTTCTTTGGTGTCTTTGGTGGCATTTTGGTTTGCAGTGCCTAGAGTCCAGGCAGCAGCAAGGCAGGGCCAGAAGCAAGAAGAGGGACTTTACTCACAGCACAGATTCTCAAGCCAAGTGGTTCAGAAATTGGTGGCCCAGTACAGGCAATAAACAGCAACATATCAGAACAAATTCAAAGCTCTTATTTCACAGATCCAGAAAAAACAAACAAACAAACAACAACAAAAAAGGAGTTACCAGTGTGAACACAGGGTAATTTGTGTTTGACTTGGCTCCAAATTCATGCTGTGAGATTCTTAACCTGACAGCATCAGCTGTGATTTTTTATTGAGAACAGTTATAAAAGTGAAGATCTGTCAATTAACAGGAACACGATTGTTGACTGTGTTGCATTGTTCAGACATCGTAGAAAATTATGTACACATCATGTGAAAAAAATTATACTGCTAGTGGCAAGAGGACACTCAGAAGATGTCACCATTAAAGTTGCTTCCATGAAATTTTCCGTTTTGGGGCTGATGTTTTCATTCCTAGGAAGGTACAAGCTTTGAATAATCACAGAAGAATGAGATGCAGAAAGCAGAAGTGTGAAGGAGCTCCATGCATAAGAATTTAGACAACATTTAACTTTCACTTTAATTTATTGCAGTTGTCTCGTGTTTTGGTAGAGTACGCCCCCCCTTTTATATAGGATGTAATCTGTTTGAAAACAGTGAGTTGCATGATGCCTTGCATATTTACAGGAGTAAGACTATTTTAACATGTTTAGATAGGATAGTTTGACAAGCACTCAATTTTTGGAGCAAAACCTTGCAGGCAAGGTTTTTAAAAACAGGAATCCAAACATAGGCATCTGAGACATATCTATATGGGTCTATATAAGTAAAAGTACTAAACTCTAAATATGGATTTCTAGGTTTAGCAATAAGGCGCAATACTGAGTTGCTGAAAGCAACATAGCTGCAATAGATAGGAGGGTATGTTCACCTCGATGGAGACTTTCTGAACAGCATCATGCTGCTTCCAGGATCCACACTAGCCTGGATAACCTCACAAAACCCTGTGTTATGCCACACAAATGCATCCAAAAATAACTCTGCTAGAAAATGTGACATCCAAGTTAGCAGATCATGTTTGGTTTTACCATTTGTGTTTCAGGACAGACATATTTCTTATTGTCCTGAATTTGGCTGGGACAGTTTCTTTAATCTGTAGGAGCTGGTACTACTGTGCTGTGTTTTGGATTCAGTATGAGGATAGTGCTGATAACACACAGGTGTTCTGACAGTTGTAAAGTAGTGCTTATCCTTAGTCAAGGATTTTTCAGCATCTCATGCTCTGTCAATGAGGAGCTGCACAAAAAGCCAGGAGAGAGGATAGTTTGTCCTGCTGACCCAAACTGGCCAAAGGAGTATTTCACATCATAGAGCATCATGTCCAGTACCTAAAATGGAGGAATTACCCAGAAGGAGCCACCTCTGCTCAGGGATGGGATGGGTATTAGTCAGTGGAAGGTGAGCAATGGTATTGTGCATTGCTTTTGTCTCTTGTGTCCCGTTATTCTTTCTCCCTCTCCTTGTTATTCTTTCTTCCTCTCCTTATTATTACAATTATTAACATTATTAACATATTTATAATTATAATTATGTTTCAATTATTAAGTTATTTTTATCTCATCCCATGAGGTTTACCTTTCTGTTCCAGTTCTCCTCCCCCTGGGGGCAGGGAGGAGGCTGTGTCAGAGGCAGTAATGTGGTGCTTTGCTGCTGGCTGGGATTAAACCACAGCACTTATCGTCACTACAGTGGAAATTTAGGACACACAAGTGTTTTGTTCTTCAAGGCTTGGCTCATAAGACTACTTTTTGACAAGCTGTGACACTGTTAATGCCTATGGAAGTGCTTACACTATGAGTAACAGCTAGTAGGAATAGTATGGATAATAGTTAACTGCAGAAGCAGCATTCTCTTTATTTAGTCCCTTGCCTGGGCTATTTTCAAACAACTGCTGTTTATTGTCATTATTGGGTTCAAGAACTGACTCTCTTTGTTCTCTTTCCAAAAAACAGAGTAAATCAGGTCTGACATTCGAAGCAGTGTATTTACAGCAGCACGGAGCATGTGTCTCTGGAGCGTGGCTGTAACAAAAAACAGAGAACAGCAAAAGCTCTGGTTATGTTTGTCACCCAGGGGAACAGGAGAGCAGGATGGCTTCCTCATCATCCTATTTTTCCTGCTTTTTTTTTGCAAAAACACTTTGAAATAGAATATTAAAGCAGGTTGCTCTTCTTTTAGATTTAGGCCTAAGGAATTTCACAAGGAGGTATTAGTAACTGAATTTTGCATCCACATTGGATGTGTTTTGTCCCTGTCTACCCATGAAGGGAGGATGCACCAGTTGTCACTGCTTCATTAATTGTTCAATTTCTCCCAGTGGTAAAGGGACAAAATTCTGAATTCCAACTGGCAGGGTTTGCAGGGGTGTATAATTTATGAGCCGTGAGAAACTGGAAAGATAACTACAATCAGTATGAGCATAAGAAAAACATCCAGCATGCAATCTCTGCCACACAGCATAGGTGCCCATGCTTAGTTATCACACTGCGCATATTTTTTACTTTCCCAAAACCTAATTCTCAAGGTTGTTGTTTTGTTTGTGTTTTGGATTTTTAAAGGACTACATTCCTTTTTATAGACTGGAAGGCTTCTCAAGGGAAAGAGAGACAGTCTGGAAAGAGCAGGATTTAAATAGGTATAAAACAAAAATTACATCTTGCCAAAACCATATCAACACTATTGAATATTGTGGACAGCAAAGGATATGTAAAAGCAGAAGTAGGATTTTCACACTAGACATCTTACTAGAAATGGAAAAGATCTGAAGAAAGACAGGCAAGGCAGACAGTCTTTCACAAACAAGAGGAAAGAAAAGCAGAAATGTAGGGATTGTGGGTACACCAATCTATTGCTATTAGTTTTTAACTTTTCTAACCAAGCTTTCTGCATTACTGGCAATATCACCAGAACACAAGCCAGGTGTCTGCAGATTTGCATAGATCTACATATTTTTAGTGATATCTGAACCATTGAGCAAGAACAGATAGGATAATATACAAAGGGCAAATAGAAATACATAAATACTTCAGGATTTAAAATAGTTTCTTATCCATATATATCCTCCTTCCTTCTGCCTGTCAGTTCTGCTTCCTCCCTCCCAGCAGGAGACTTTCACTCTAGTGTCACACCACCCTTAAAAGGTTTCACTTGATGAACAACCTCACAGCCACATCTCCTCTCCTAAGTTAATTCTAGTCCCCCAACTTCATTTACGATCTGCTTCAGAAAATCAGGAATTTCAGCCCACTCCTAAAGGAAACCAGCCTTGAGTTCTGTACAGCTTGGCTAGATATGAGCACAGATACCATCAGTTTCTTAGTTATGTTATATGTTTCCAATAACTTTCTTAAATAAGAAGCATCTGGCTTAAACAGCACAAAGCACTGGTGCCAGCATTGCCAGGAGGGTTTGGCAGAAACCACGGTCTCTGTTCTTGGAGGTGTCGTGGGCTGCAGACAAGAATTTATGTTGTCACGTAAGGAGCTCTAGCCTGGCACACAGACTGTTTGTGCAATTCTCTGTTACATACTTTTATTCATGCAGAACCTTCTTCTGGAGTGGGAGAACTGAGCAAAGGATGAAGCAGACTTCAGCCCAGCATCTCCAGTGTGTGTAGATAACTGAGAGGTGATACCTTAACCTGTGCAGCCCCATGTTCTCCGTGCTAACTTCACCTGAGATGATCCCCTCCCCAAATGGATGTGGGCTGCTCGGCAGAAAAGGCTGTTGAAGGGGCCACAGGGCTCGAGTTTAGGGTAGACTTCACCCACCATCATCAGAGCTGAAGCACTCTCACAGACAATGAAGATTTGCTTTCCTCTCCACCACCTCTTGTGGGATAAAATGAAAATTCATTTAGCTTGACTTAGTGCATTTTTTCTGTGTGTCTGAATTTCACCCTTAAGTAAGAATAGTGTTCCTGAGTCTATCCAGTTAAAACTATATACATATCTCTAAAACATAAAATATGCACTCAGAAGCGAGTCTGATGCTAGATTTGTTAGACTATCAGTCCTGCTGGAACTGTTTCTAATTGGTGTGGCAGGCTTAGGTTTCTCCATTGTAGTCCATGAATTATTCCTCTGTACTGTGCTGGAGTAGCAGGCAGGGTGGTAGCACACAGAATATTTATCAGGATGAATATAATGCAGTATTGAAGTGGAAAGTGCAAGGAAAGGAAATAAATATCCACTGGAGCAATATGGAATAGTTATTTACTGAAAACATATGAGAATTTACATATGAAAAAGCATGAAAGAAAAAATTATCTTTCCCCAGTGCAAGTAATAGTTTTAGCTGATCTGCTGTCAGAAAATGTTTCCTAAACTAGTTTTTTTTAAAGTACCTCTGAAATGGTAAACTGTCTAGCAATCAAGGAATCAGATTAGTTAATTCACCTTGATTAACATGGTACTTTTCAAGTGCTAATAAATTTTAACTTTTAATAAACTGGAAACAGCACATAAATTGCTAGTACCTAAACTTCTAATCGGTTCTGAAAATCCAAATCAGTGTGCATTTTTTTACTATTCTCTTTCAGTCATTGCCTGAACGTCCTTCTTAGCCTTGAATTGTGAGAGAATTTCTGTGTAAAATAGGGGAAAAGATGCCACACTTCAGGATTACAATTTTTTAGTTACAATATAAGTATGAAAGAGAAATGAAGAGCAAAAATGCTTTTAGTAAGTGAGGTGCTCATAAATGGCCTTTTTTTTTTCCATCCAAAGGGCATTCTTAACATGTTAAGATACAATGTTCTTCAAGCATACAGTGCAAACTGCTGGGTATGCTACTGTAATAGGTTTACTGAAAAGTTGCAGCCAAAAAATTTCTTGCTCTGAAATCCTCATGTTTTGTAAGCTTAGAAATATTCAAAGAACACAATGAAATTATTGATAATACAAACACATATGAGTTTTCTACGTACGTCTTTCATTTTCCATGTTGTCACAAATAACACAGTCATAGGTCTTTAGGAGTATAACTTTGTCTGAAAATGATGAATTTGCAAATGTTAAAGGAAAGACACTTTTTAGCAACCAAATCTAGTCATCAGCTATCTGGAGCTTCTTCCACTTAGACATATACTAGAAGAATAGAGAGGCCTGCTGTCTTCTGTAAAGAAGAAAAGTCCCACTCCTAAATTAATTGATGCATTTTGTTGTACTATATCTACATACACTTTTTTTCTCTGTTTCAAAAAGAAACCTATTAAACAAGCTAGCAGAGCAGAGGGCAGACCACAGATACTGATTTAGCAAAAAAAAAAAAAAAAAAAAAACAACCAAATCTTTATGCTGGAAAGAAATGTCACAAGATAGATAAGTTCTGTGAAAAAATGGCAAACAGCCTGGTGCAATGTGCAATAAGCAGAAGAGCAGTGCTGGCTTCCCCCAAAAGACACAGGTGCATGACAATATTTTCTGATTTAAGTAAGTTAAGTAGGGCAACCAGTGGCCGGACAGTTGTGCCCAATCTTCCTCAAATGGCACCCAGTAAGGCACAGACTGTGTTAAAACTGCTGGTAGTTACATAGATGCCTACATTGGTATTTAAGTTTTCCTGTTCTTCCTGGACAGCCCATGGAAAAATTCAGAATGTCCTTTTTAGGCTTTTTTTTTCAGGAGTAACCCTCATTTGATTGCTTGTAGAGCACGGAAAGTCACCTCATGTAGGAGCTTTTACCTATGTAACATGCAGACTTCTCCCCTGAATGGTCCCGTGTTGTTTGAGCACCATTTGGATCCTGCTGGGATCTGTCTTGGCTTGTGGCCCTGAATGCCAGTGCTGCACATTTGGGGCCTGTGTACTGGGGAGCATTTCCCAGACATTCCCACTGCTCCCAGCTGTGGTGTCCCAGTAAAGCATGTTCAACTCCATTTCCTCAGACACTGGTTCATAGGTAACCCACTTGACATGAATTAATCCATGACTTATGGCTGCCTTTCCCTTGGTTCTGCTGTTTCTATATGGACACATGATTTTCCCAATATCCTCACTCAACACAGAAATTCCTGTTTGGCTGGCCAGGGAGAGCCTGAGCTGTCTGCCACTGTGCCACTTCTATTTACTGGAGACATACACAGCCCAAGAAAATGCAAAGTGAAAAGCTTTCTTCTGATGCTATTTTTGTGCTCTTTTCCTTCCAGTCATGTGTTATTTTCTTTCCACAATCTGGATCCTCAGGTCAAGCTCCATTGTGGCTTGGACAGCAAAAGGCATAAGAACTTGTGGATCCTTCACATTCATCAAAACACGAAAGAAATTGTGTCCTTCATTTGCTAAAAGCAATGTGATTTTCAACTTCTCAGACTGAGGAGGGCTGGGATAAAGGCTGAGAAAACATAGTTTAGAAAACAATGTGTTTGTGTCCCAGAATAATCATCATTAGGAGAACTCAGTTGCTTGTCAGTAACTGGTATAGTAGATGTGCAAAAGATATTGGTAATCTGAAATATCAGAATGCTGTTAGTAAACATTTTATGCCTAGAAAGTGAAAGTAAATATGCTAATAAGTTTTTCTGCAAAGGATGATACCCTCCTATCAGACAAATTTCAGGATGCCCTGAAAGCTGATAAGCATGGGTTGTGGCAGGAAATGGATGTGTCCCCACATCCAAGTGCATGCCTGGGACAAGCATTGATTCCTGAAATGCTCTGCTCTGCTCTGCTCATGGACAGTGATTAAGAGACTCAGCGCATTCACTTCTCTCAACAGCATAATGAAAATTACATCCAACAATGTAAAATTAAATACAAGTTAATCATCATTAGGTTATTGGTAATAGCAGCAAAAATATAACCATTGTGTGTATTTGAAAGATGAAATAGAGGAAAAGAAAATAGAAGTGAGAAATTAAACTGAACTGAGAAAGATTGAAAAAGGAGACAATTCAGAGAAGACTGAATGGGAGAAGAGGAGACAGGAATTCAAGGAAATGGACAGTAAAGTAGCAAGAAGGCACAACCAATATAAAAATTGTCATACCTGATCTGTGCCACTGCCTTGGACACCTAGCATCCCTTTTCTGCTAGAAACTAAGATTAGGTGTGTCAGAAGATGGCACATGAAATCTGTTGAAAATTGGCAATGCAGTCATCCTGTCAAGGAGCTCTCCTCTTAAAAGTGATTATTTGAAGTCTAGAAGCATGAAAGATGGGTAAATGATGAAAGATGGGTAAAGGATGAAAGATGAGGTGCAAATAAAAATATAAGGTGGAGATAATTGAGGGTGTGAAGAAAAAACAAACTGGGATATAAAAGGAGCCCAAAAGGTCATAATTTATTTTCCCCCGGTGTTGTGCTCTAGAGATGATCCAGCTCAAAGTCTTCATGTTCAGCTCCTGTACACTGTGCAGAAGAGCACATTACCTTTTATGAGGATGTTTTATATAGTTTCATGTGGTGCTTGTCAATGTTGTAGGATTTCCAAGTTACTAGGTTTGGTTCTCCTTGTAATTCGATTTTTTTAAACAAATCTAGGTATTTTTGAACCTAAATGACTCTATGATTCACTCTTTAATCCTCAAAAGATTTTTTTGAAAAATATCCCTGTCCCTTCCTTATATCTTCTCTGCTTATTAACACTAATCTGAAACACATTGGCTTGACTATGGTGACGTTTCTCATTGCCCTTTAAAGCTCTTATTTAAAGTCTGTAATTTGCACAATTTATATTACATACTTACTCTAGTGCCTGCTGTCCGGGCAGGAAATTTTCTTGACTGATACGCACTCTGTATAGACAGCAATCGAGCAACCCCATCATGAGCAGCACTTGCCCCAAGGCAGTTCCAGGAGGAGACTTAGCTGGGGTAACCCCAAGCTTCCCTAAGGCTCTTTCCTAGAGAGGGAGCCTGTTCAGGCTACACCTCTCCAGAGAGCCCAGCAGATGCTGCACTTGGTGCTTACTTAGCCAGCTCTGCTTGTGGTACCTGAAATAAGATATATGGAGCTCAGAGAGATGACAGGAACAGCCTTATCCAAGAATTTTTACCTTAGCAATTCAAAACAATGCAAAACACAGCAGCCCCTGAAGAGTAATTTCTTCCAGATGAGTTCCTCTCATGATGGCCCTAGCACCAGGATATGAGAAGTGACAACCAGACCAGGCCTTATGCACCTCTGCATGCCAGATATTCCTTGAGGAGGAGGGGGACTGGGGTAGAGAAGCTGCTGCCTAACAGCATCCAGCTTGTGCAGAGAGAAGGGAACATATTTGAATGGTTTTGTACAAATACATCAGCTCCTGGCAGGATATTGAAGCTGATCAGTGGGCCCTGTGATCAGCATATCAGAGCTGACTGATGTGCCAGTAGTGTCAGCCTGTTGTCAGGGGTAATTTTTTTTTTGTTTATGGTTGGCACTTCAGCTGGAGATTAGATAGCATACCTACTAAATTTGCAGCATTGTTATCTTGCTGCGGACATAAGCTTTGAAACATGCCTTGGACAGAAAATGTTATTACACTGGAGGAAATAGTTCCTATATGCATCCTATATGGCCCAGATTTCTTCAGTTTCTACACTGTAATTGGCTTATGCTTTAGTACAAACTTTGCTTCAAGGATGTAACTGGAATAGCATCATAGCAAGGAATCCTATTCAAGAAAGCATGCAATTTCCTTGTATGCAGAGAAACAAAACTCTTTAAAGACAAAGAGAGAGCTAGAAAAGTTTCCCATGTTACCATAGCAGACTGCCCCTTTACATTGTTGATTTAAATGGCATTCCTGTTTTCATATTGTGTTAGTGTTTCAATTTCTGCCCCTCCTTGAGTTTAGCTTCTGGGATTTTGCCATTTATAACTCAGTGTTCTGCTTTTCTGTTCCTAGTCTTGCTTACTTTGCCCAAGCTTGTAAAACCAGATGTCCGTCTTGCCATGACAAGTTTGCTCAGGGTCAGCAGGATAAAAAGTCTGAGAGAGGAATAATAAAAAAACCCAAAAACACAAAGACATGAACATAGTCTCTCCTCAAGCACAGCTAAATCAGATCTAGGATCAGTCTATGTTTAAGCTACCACTGTTTGTGTTTTGGGGAAAGAAATGAAGTAGTACTGGAGGAATTTGAATATGCTGTACAGAAAACACATTTGTTTGTCATGCACCTGATAGATCACCTCATCACACGAATGTCTGAAAGTAACAGATTGCTTTTTCTCTGAAATTTAGATTAGAAATTCTTTGTAAATGAAATAAAGGAATGACTGTTTTCTAGAAATAGTAAATTTGTTTTTTTCTGAGATAAACCAAGTTATGTGGACCCAAATTAACAGCAATATGTTTCATATTTTCATTTCTTGCTGCTATGTGTATCTCATCAATTCATAGGACACAAAAAATAAAGTGCAAGAGTAGCATTTTTCAGAGGATGAAAAAAAGAGGATGCTGTTTCTAGAAAATAAGTTAGTTCTTTGCACAAAGTGGAGGAGCTGGCGGTCAGAATGAAGGATGCTGTGAACCAACTCTCTTCCTCCTAAAGTGAGTTGTGAACATTTGTGTCTGGTTTAAGTCAAACACTAGCCTCTCATGAACTGGAGAAGAAAGGTGCTTTTGTGGAACAGGTGATAAACTGGGACAAAATCCCCCCAGTCAGCCCTTGCCAGGTTTCCTGTGCGATACTGAATGTGTCGCTTTGAGACTCATCCCAGCTGAGTAATTAATTTCACTGATCTGAGAAGCCTCCTCAAGTCAGGATGATCTGCCCAGCAGACAGTTTGGCAGCTGCAGCCTGGCATCCAGCCACGGCCCCGGCGCTCGGTCTGCTCTGGTGGGCAGCTGTCCAGAACCGTGTCCTGCCCGGGACAGCCCGCTCTGCTCAGCCTGGCAGCTCCTCAGGACAGGCTCTGTCCAGGCAGCCTGCTCACAGAGTGCTGGGTGTGACAGTGCCCTGCGTGTGCTGGGAGACTGCTTAGCAATTATTATTAACTACAGAGTAATAAGTGAATAACAGCAGCAGAGTGTTGCTTCAGGCTTTGTAAAATTCAAGTTTTATAGCAGGAGGCATTTCAATGCAGAGAACTACAGACGGTGAACAGCCACTTTAACATCCTCTGTTGTTTTGCGTCTCAGCTTCTGACATTTACAAACCCAGTGATAATAAAATGAAGAAAACTGGCCCCACCGAGTGAAATACGCATTGCCCTCTGTCTTTTTCACATTTCATGGTTGGAAGTTCAGTGTAATTAATCTGACAAGGTAAAGCTTTCCAGATCACTGTTATGCTGGTTTCTCTGGTAATCCTGATAGCATCCATGAAAGTGCACCAGGAGTACCATGTGACAGAGCACATCCAGAGGGCTTTCTTGGTTTGTTCAATCACACTGAAAAGCTCCACAGGGATGGTTTAATTAACCAGAAATGTATCTTTTCACTTAGTCACTTCTGCTCTCCGCATGCACTTTACCCCTACTGTTGAACCTTGTGGGCACTCAAGCCAGGAAAAGTTGGTTTGAGACAAGAGGTGTGCTCCCAGGAGTGTGGCTAACCCACAGCACTTCATCTGAGGGACAATGGTCAGTGCAGGCTGCCATGTGTCCTCTGTACTCTCGTACTTTTAACAACACACACATTCCCAGCTTGTCACAGGAGCTCAGAAAAACCTGCTCACAGTGAACACCATGGTGGTGGCCTCAGCCAGTGCCACTCAGCAGCTGGGGTGAGAGAGGAGCACTGGCATGGCAGTGGGTGGTAAAGGCTCAGCTGGCTAGTGGAGTGGACAGACCACTCCAGCTTGAGAGAACATCTCCAGGGATGTGATGCTCAGAACACAGCCTTAGCCTCTGCTCAGTCTTCCTGTGTGTCCTCAGATGAAGTTCACCCCATATCCCCATCTGCTAATGAGGAGGACATAAATTCCTTTCTTGCCTCTGTTCTCTGTTTGCATCAGTGGCCCACCCTTCTGTCATGGTGCAGTGCAGCACTGGTGGGGCCACTGCTGAAATGGAGAGAATTATGGTTTGTTACAGCCCCTGGGATTTAACCTGACTGCTTCCTGACTTCCAGAGGTCGGAATCGCCAAAACCCTATTCCCATCTCCTCTACAGGCTGATGTGGAGCAAGTGCAGCTCTCTCCATGATCTGACACAGATTACAAACCAGGTGGCTCTGACAGGCTCAGCCTAATCCCTCGTGGGATCTGCTCTCAAGAAAGTCACAACACAACACAGTTTGGCTCTATCTGTACTAATAGTACTCGACACTTAGAAAACCCAAGGCGTCAGAGCAGTAGCAGGTTTTCACATCAGGCTACTCCAGTGGCATACTGAGGGGAGATCTCTCTGCTTCTCTATGCTCAATTTTTGTTAGCACTGCCCCTTTCCACAGGCAAAACTGAGGCACACAAATTGGCTGAGAAGTAGTGTTTGCCACTATCACAGAGGAAGATTTCTGATTCAAATCATTGTTCTTGAGCTGGCCTTGAAATTTTGAAACCCTTCTCATGTAAGTTGACATTCCCCCCATTTATTTCCTGTCTCAATTCTTAAAGAAATTAAATTTTACAGATATAAAAGAAGCACATTGAGAATGGATGCACGTTTCATTTACTCTAATTATGCACAGTGAAAAGTTTCCATTTCAACAAACCTCATTGATATTCTGCTGTGAACTTGACTGAGGGAAAAAAAAAGCACTAAAGGAGATTTTACCAGTCAATTAACTTTAACTTAAAAAAAAAAACCCTTTTGTGGATTTAAGAATGTTTCACTTTTCACTTAAATTTCCTTCCACTCTTTCTATGACTACCGTAATGATAAAACCTCTCCCTAGATCACCCTGAGATTCTGCAAGGGCTGTAGTACCTAATACTATGATACAGGAGCTGGTGTTATTTTATGGATTAATTCCAAATAGCAGGATATCATTTGTCAATATTGCACTGGGCTTTGTGCTATATATGAACAGGCCACCTCTCAGGCCTTAGGGAGAAATACTTATTTCTCTCACATATGTGGTTAAATCTTTCAATATTTTGTGACCTCTGTCACTAATGCACTTAGACTCTACATGATCTTTACAAACAGTGTTCACAAAACTTACTTATATGGGGATTTAATAGATCTGAGAGCAAGCTCAAGAGTCATAATGCGAAACAATGAATAATTTATTAGAAAATGTGGAAAACCTCAATGAGAAAATGAGACAAGAGTATTTTTTACTCACAAACCTTATGAACATTGTTCTCTTAGAGGTAGAAACCTAAAGTCGTCTGAGATTTTCTTTATCACTATCAGTAATACATAAATTGAAAATAATAAAATTATACTTTTTGCAACTGTTAGTATCCTTGCTTCCTTCTCAAACAAGGAAGAAAACATTCTGAACTAAGCCTACTGTAGTAATTGTCTGTTCCATGACAAATACAGTGATTTCATTGTATTCTGCTTTCCCAAATATGAAAAATTCTTCATTTAAAGATTTAATTTGTATCAATGGCTTAAAGAATATAAGCACTAATAGTATTTTACTGCTTAAGAGCCTAAACATTAGAAATACAAAACTAACATGACACCAGAAAACATGGTAATCACTGTAAAATAGAGAGAAAAATGCGATGATTTGAGCTTGGTCTCTGTATGTATAATCATCATCCTCTGAAGTTTTTTGTCTGCAGTCCTGATTAAGAAACTGAACAGAGTTTCCCTCAAAATATATGACAAAGATATGTCCCTGAATTGTGCAAGTACAAATCTGAGTTGAGTTTGGGAAACTTGTCTTTAATATGAGTAGAGGCTCATCTTGGTTCTTTTGAGCTACAGTATGCTGTAAGATTCCCCTTTCTGTTCAGCACAGGCTCAAGGCACCCTCCCCAGTGTGCCAGCAATGAATTCACACCATCCTCACCTGTCCTGCAGCAAGCAGAACTCCATGGTGTGCTCCATGCTGAATTTGAATACTTTCATCTGCATTCCCATGTGTCTATGATGTCACAACCTTAATTTGTCTACAAGTTGCATCGACTAAGAACAGCTTTAGACCTAGGTTGCTTTATGTCTATTCCTTTCTTGCAGGATTGCAAGTTGCCCAAAATCCCCCCAGCCCCAGCTGCTCCTTCACCAGGCCACTGTCTCCAAGGAGGCATCTAGACAGAATTTGCTGCAGATTTCAGAGGTCAATATTGCAATATTAAAAGCACAGGCCTTGCAAACTCCAAAAAGAGACATCTTTCCATGCTTTACATACTTTTCAAAGGGGACACCTCCATCTAGTCTTGCCCTGAGTCAAGAATTGTTTTTCAGTCTTCCCCTTTTTCTGATATTGCTAGCAAAATAGAGCCAATAAATTTAAACAGATTTACTAACTTGGAGTTATTGGGAGGGTTTAAGGGAAAACTTGAAATTGTATCATATTGATATAGCTTTTGTTTTGGTTTTTCTTCAACTTTTTTTTTTGGTGCTGGAATGCAACAGCACAGTACTGTCAATTGCCACTAATAGTTACTGAAGCAGCTACTAAAATATTCCACACTGAATTCCATATGAATTTGTCATTATGTTTCCCCTCACATCCAACAGAGGATGGAGATAGTCCTTGGCCCTCCTTTTGTTGTTGATGTGTTTGTTAATGAATGAGAAGAAGTGTTAAGAAACAGAAATAAAATAAATACTACAAGATCAACGCATGGAAAACCTTGAGTGAAATAGGGAAAGCCATTATGGCCAAGGGTAGGAAATAAAACATCTTTTAAGAATCTCTGTACTATTGATTTGTGCCAAACAAAGAACCACCCTGCTATTCTGGGTGTTGCATAGAAAAGTGTGGCATTTGAACCAAGAGGAGAAGCTTCATATGGTAAAGCTGTGTGACATCTGTCAGTTAAAATTTTTTGAGGGACAGAAATGCAGATTTATTTTTTCTGAAAGTTTGAATCAATTAATTTCCTTTTCATTGAAATGCTCTTTTCCACTGAAAGAAAATAAGAGAAAAAAAAGTTCTGTTGAGGCATTTTCCAAGTGAAATTATTCAATTTTTCCATCAAGATTTTAAATTTGAATTTCCCTTTCTCTTCACTCTTTTTGGGAGGAGGAAGGGAAGTTCATAGATTTCAAAATTATTGCAACTGAAAAGAGATATTTCAAGTTGAATATATTAATAATTGAAAAAGTAAATGAGAAACTGTTATTCAACTTAGCACAATTTTTTTTTAACGCAAATTTGGTTTTGATTTTTTCTGAGTTTATTTTTTATTTCTCTCTGGAACCGCCAACAACACTGTCAAGAAGACTATGTATTATTAATGTACTACAAAATGCTCTTGGAACAGAACTCCAGAGATTGTGTGAACTTTCTGCATATGTTTAGCAAGAGTGAGCAAAAACATTTACAATGACAATGCCCCAATTATTCTGACTCCACAGTTACTATAACCTAATAACATGTTTAAGATTAAAGAAAACATCCAGTTTTGCTGTACCTCATGAATAGCAGCACAAACCACTTACTGCCGTGCAACTAAGCATTTTTCCTTGTGTTTCTTTCCTGCAAAAGGGACAAATGAGCCCCTGGACTTCATGAGATTTTTTTCTGTCTCGGATGAGAAATATAATGTTACGATTATGACCACGTTGTGTTCACAGTGAAAATCTTGCCAGCTTTGCTACATGAGAACAGTTGTCCAAGCACTATCCCAAGTCCTGAATATGTGCAAA
Source organism: Melospiza georgiana (assembly GCF_028018845.1). Taxonomy (NCBI): domain Eukaryota; kingdom Metazoa; phylum Chordata; class Aves; order Passeriformes; family Passerellidae; genus Melospiza; species Melospiza georgiana. Next base: position 19,786,925 of record NC_080431.1, read on the forward strand.
GAATAGTTATAGCACCATTTTGTGTACTGCAGCAGTAAGGATGTGTCAGTGCTTCAGTGTAAAATCTGTGGACCAAATCCTCGTGACACCATTGAGGAGCTCAGTGCTTTTTGTCCTCAATGAAATGTTGTCTCTGAATTTTATATCCTTGACTTCCTTCATCAGAAATTAAGGAATGATTGTCAGATTCAGACTTTTGTGCCTATTACTCATCCTGAACTTCAGTCAAGATATTTGAAGTATCTTGAAAAGCAGAGTACATTGGTCTCTAGCCACACATCACTCTCATTGAAGAAAAAATTATTTTGGATTTACACAGGTTTCCTTGGCCTTATTAGATGGGCACTTCCAGGAAAGAAGTGCCAGAAGGTTTATTCTGTAATTTAAAACACTAATTTATTTGTAGCACATGCTGGTAGCTCTAAGGTAAGTGTAAGAATTAAAAACCAAAACAAGTAAACAAATGATGCCACCTGTCAAAAAAAAAGAAAGAAACAAACAAAAGAGCATAGACATGATTGAAGGGAAAGGAGAAGAGAGGTGAGAGTACTTGAAGGCAGGGGAGTGGAAAGAATTAGCAACAAACTAACAAAAATAATTGTAAAATATTTTTTAAATACGGAAGATGAAGTTAATTGCACCTCAGTGTCCTGCCTCTGAGTATGTCCAGAGCCCAACACACACAAAGCTTTGCACAAGCACTCCCCAGACTCCCAGACACCTGAGGCTGAAGGACTTTGGAGTGAGTCACACTTTCTGTTTGACCATATCCCTCAATGGATTTCTGCTCCTGGTGTATTTTCCCCTTGAAATCATGCAAACTTTTGGAATCTGAAAAAAATTCTTTCAAGTCCCAGATTAACCACCCCAAATTAAAGAACTTTTTGCTTCTTTTGAGCTCTTTTCCCATTGACTTCTTTGAATGGCCCTAATACAGGAATTCAAAGAGTTGGACATAATAGGTGACAATCCCTCTTTACTTGTGTCATGTTATTTCATGCCATCAGAGACTGAAACTCAGATTTTAGTTTTCAAGTATGTAGGTGTTTATTTTGAATTTAGTACTTTTCAATACAGTGGTGGTTTGCAAAGCTGGTGAGGTCTTGCAGCACCCATGGACTTCTCTGGAGCATGGTTATTCTGCATGTTGGAAAAATTTGGCTTGTGGTAGCATGTGAAGATGCCTGATCCATGATGCCAACAAGTTTTTACAAAACCATTGCAGGGATAGATTCTGGATGAATTCTACAGAACAATGTGAAAATCATGGTATGTCTAAATAGTTTCACCAATAATGTGTCGTAGATCCCAGTTTTAATCATAATCCTATGTAGTAACAATGGGTTTTGTATGCTTGTAAGTACAATAGAAAACCTAAAGGAAGGAGATCTGAAAGATCAAGAAAATAACACACACCAAGGAATTAATAAAGGGTTTTATTTCTATCTACATAAACAGGGAGATTTCAGAGCTAAACCTGCATTTCCTTCCTTAAGTCATCCTTCTTCTCTTCAGAATTTCAAATGTTTTTCAAAATTCATAGCTTAACTTACAATTACTGCCTCATACTTCATTCAGCCAGGTAAGGTAATACAGCACCATACAGAGGTTTACTTGTATGTAGAGATGAACTCAGACCCTTGGCAGAACTCTAACACAAGTTTCCAGGGGTTTTTGGCATGCAAGTAATTAGCTTGTGCAGACAGATGACAGGAGAGCCATGTAAATTGGCATTTCCTAGAGAATGGCAGGGTCAAAGGGAAAAGTTATCTTTTGACTTTATATAATTGTTCTCAATATTGATAGATCATTTGAACTGAAGGTTTAAGCCCTATCATACCCTCATTTCCAAAGGCCAGTTTCAACTGAACATGGCCTTAGTAGTCTTAACTAGCACCACTAGATCAGTAATAAGGCATTGGCAAATTCATTCTACTGTGCACAAATGCTTCAGTTTCTAACAGACAACTTTTCTGCACTCTTTATTGGGTTCTGACCTACTTTGGAAAAAAAATATTCATAAAATGTCAGGGAAAATACAATTACTGGATGAGGGGACTGCCAGGGAGTGTACCTCTGCTAAGTGCATTCATGCCCAAGAAATGATTAGATGAATCTTACAAGGTGGAGATTTAAATATTTTACAGATAATTCCCTCTGTCTCTCTTTGTTTGTGGTTTTGTTTGTTTGGCTTCTTTTTTCTCCTCCCATACCCAGAGAGGAGAGACTGCCGATTATTGTCTAAACTCTAGCTTTTCAACTGAAAGCTATTGACCTCTCCTTACAATCTCACCCAAGGTCCTACTGCAGGTTTTAATTTGTGGAGAGCTCTTGTCTGATAGGATTTTTGCTGGCCAGAATTTAAGGAGGACATTCAGCCAGGACATAATTATATTAAAAGAATTTTCACTGAGAAGTGTTCCTGGCAAACATACTGACCCAAAAGGACTGTGTTGTGCTTTCAGGCCTTTAAAAGGGCACCTACATGAGTTCACTAGAATAAACTGAATTTCCAGAGGTGATGAAAAACCATCCTTTAGATGCTGCTGTGACTGCTCTTGGAGAGGAAGAACGTGTTGGTTTTGGTTGCTTTTGCTGTAAGCAAATTCTGTACTCCCAGAGCTCAGTAAAATCAGAGGAGATCAGTACTTCCAGAAGAGGATGTAAAAGAGAAAATACATGATAATAATAAATTGAAAAAAGGGGATAGCAAGAGTTCAGAGAAGAAAATAAGAAGTATTTTGTGATAGGGTGAAGAGAAAGAACTATGGAGCTCCGTGAGGTATGAGCAGGAAAGAAGGAGGGCAGATGAAACTAGAAATTGTGGATCAGGGAGAAAAAAAGTCATGGAGGAGAGAACAGGAAATGATTCAAAATAGCATGTGGGAAAGTAAAAGTAACAAGAGAAGTCCTTATATAAGGCAAGTTTACTTGAGAAGACCTGATAAACAATAGAAATCTTGTGAGACTTGAGACATGCAATTACCAAGACCTTCAAAAGGCAGGTACATGGTATAAATAAAAAAAGCTTTGATGTTGAAACCTCTGACAGAAATTATGCCTTTTTGTTTCACTCCTTTATTTTTTTAATTTCATTTTGAAAGTACAAGATATTCTCCATTACACCATGTATTTTCTTAACTGTCAGAACAAAATACAAGCACAAGTCTACACAGACCAAGAAATGCAGTACAGAGCAATCCAGTGTTCCACAGTAGTTTTTATGGGTAATTTCTTTTATTTACCTAGGTGAAATTAACTGCCCGTAAAAATGTTTATTTTCATTAAAATGCAGATATATTCACCACTACAGTTGGTATAGAAGTAGCCTATAAACATGTATTCATGCAGCCATGCATAAACTTTAGAAATTCACTGGCAAATATTTACTGGAACTGTCATATTACTGTTCAAACCTGTTACTTTTTCCATTTCCATATCTAAGTTTTGGAACACTCAGGTATCTGCCTGCTTGATGACAACGGATTAATTAGCTCCTCAGAGAGTCAAAACAAACAAACAAACAAAGGCAAGAAAGCAGGAAAAAAGGAAAGAGAGAAAGAGAGAGAGAAAGAGAGAGAGAGAGAGAAAAAAAGAGAGAGAGAGAAAGAGAGAAAGAAAGAAAGAGAGAAAGAAAGAAAGAGAGAGAGAAAGAAAGAAGAGAGAGAAAGAAAGAAAGAAAGAAAGAAAGAAAGAAAGAAAGAAAGAAAGAAAGAAAGAAAGAAAGAAAGAAAGAAGAAAGAAAGAAAGAAAGAAAGAAAGAGAGAAAGAAAGAAAGAAAGAAAGAAAGAGAGAAAGAAAGAAAGAGAGAGAGAAAGAAAGAGAGAGAAAGAAAGAGAGAGAGAAAGAAAGAAAGAGAGAAAGAAAGAAAGAAAGAAAGAAAGAAAGAAAGAAAGAAAGAAAGAAAGAAAGAAAGAAAGAAAGAAAGAAAGAAAGAAAGAAAGAAAGAAAGAAAGAAAGAAAGAAAGAAAGAAAGAAAGAAAGAAAGAAAGAAAGAAAGAAAGAAAGAAAGAAAGAAAGAAAGAAAGAAAGAAAGAAAGAAAGAAAGAAAGAAAGAAAGAAAGAAAGAAAGAAAGAAAGAAAGAAAGAAAGAAAGAAAGAAAGAAAGAAAGAAAGAAAGAAAGAAAGAAAGAAAGAAAGTATTTGATTAAATGTGCTGGGAACAACTAAGCAATTAAAGGAAGACAATGAATTTTCAGTAATTACCTTACCTGTCTTCTATGTAGTGAATCTGTGAGGGAGAAGATATTACATGGCATCCCTGAATAAATATTGTACCCTCCTGATGTGAGGACACCTAATTTTTTATTTTCTTCTTATTTTGCATACTTTTTCACCTCTATATTAGGTGTGACAGTTTTATTTGCTATAAGTCTTAGAAAAACATGGTAGACTATTCTTAGTTATCACCAGAATAAACCAATAATGGGTTTTGTTTACCTACAGAAATAAGGATACTCTTGAACTGGATTTGTAATTTGATATATGGACTCCTTAACCACCACTCTCCCTGTCCAAAGACAACCCTAACAAGATGCATCTTCTGGGGATTTTTTTATCTGTAGCAGCAATCAGTTAAAGTCTGAGGCAGGGATTTAATTTTGTTTGTGTTTGTGTTGCTATTAAAACAGCAGGATTACTTATGAAATTCTAAAGTACATTAAACTATTGCTATGGAGCACTATTTTAGGAGACTGATAAATTAGGAGGTGACATTAAAAAAGCATTTCTCAATGCCACTCAATGTCACTCTCAGACAGATGTCGAGAATTAAAAAGGAACTTGCCATTATTTCCTTGATAAGTGACTAGTGACCAGAGTTGCTGAATCTCGTTCTTGTTTACAAACGTGTATTTGCACACAGCAGCTTTGCTAAAAACATTTTGTGATTTGGAATAATTATGGCATTTGAAGCACAAAGGTAGAATCCAGGTCTCCTTCAAAGACTAAATATTTACTTGGAGGTTTTCACAAAGATACAGAGACAGCTGATTATTTGAAGTACTGTTCTAAATCTTCATCATCCCCATTGAGATGAAATTCCCCTCTAGAACTGCAGGGGCTTTTGTCTCTTCTCCCTTTGGCTTGTCTTTAATGTCAGAGTCTGCAATTCTTTTTTATCTTGATATACTTCTAGGTCTCCATTTCATGCCAACACTTAGAATGCTAAGCACTGCTGACATTATAAAGATCAACATCTTTTTCTAGTGATAACTCCACACTTAGAGAAGTGGGAGTTGGAAAATTATTTCAGGTGCTTTATATCTGACTTGAAGCATAATGTTAGCTTCCATTTGGAAGAGTGACTTTTCCATTTGTTATGCATATTTATGGATGGGTAAATGAATGGACTTCACCACTACATGAAGATAAATACAGACAACTTATATTCCACCACATGTGCCTATCAGTGTGATCTTAGTAGAAACTTGAGATACTGCAGAAGTTTGGGGTTTTTTAAATTTTCCCCAAAGAATGGGCAAAATTACACTGCATGATCTCTCAAATGGAATTAATTTTAACAACATATTTTACCCAAGGTGAGATCAAAAATTGAGAAAAGTATTACTCCCTGAGAAGACAGACCTTTTTCCTGGGAAAGTGTAGTCATTTGTCTAGTATGTTCCCAGAACCTGAGGACCAACCTGAGGACAGATAATACGCCTGCACACTCATATCTGTTCAGCTGGAATTGAGAACAGGGCCTTCTTTGTACTAACACACAAGTAGCAAAGCATCATTTGGGATTTTGAACCAAAAAATGCAGCACATGCTGCTTTATGCACAAATCAGCTGTCAAGATCTGAAATTTTGTCTCCAAGTATCCCTTGACACTACAATAAAGGATGATCCCTATGAAGACAGCTTGATGAACAATATGATTCTGCAAAACTTGATAACAAGAAGCGAAAATAAATTATCATTATTGGCACTGAATTAAACAAATTAGTCCTCTTGTAGGTCTTAATACTGCCCATAATGGAAATTATAAGCCTTGATCTCTATTGTGATATCGGTCAGATTGGTTTTGTTGTCATCTTCAAATCTATTATCACATAATTTCAAATAAATAAACACAAGAAATAAATGACTGTCTTAACTGCTGATCTAAGCACGAGTCTGATTTTTCTTCCACTTCAAAGCACAGAGATCGGGCACGCTCATTACCAGGAGAAAGCATGAGGACTGATAAGCCTGATGCAGTGAAAAGGAAGGATTGATGGGACCGAGACGAACAGCAATATGCAGTCTATGTAGATTTTCTTTAACATGACTAGAGAAGGAAAGCCATTCAGATTTATATATTTAGAGATTCATTAAATTTCAGAACAGTCAGTCCCTTCAGTGTACTTAGAGAGGCAATGTGACCTTTCCATTCCTGATTAATATTCTTCTATTTACTCACGGAAGAACAGCATTAATCCTTTCAGCTCTCCTCTTTCTGTGTTTAATGTGTTTTACATCAGGTACTTCCTCAGGAGGGTGTTCAGGGTCATCAAACTACCAAAAATCATATTCCTCTGATTAGATTTAGGTAATCTAAAAGTTTTTATAGCAGCTCTACTTCCCAGAACTGATCAGCTGTTTTTCTTTATCCATCTTGTGTATGTATGTATATATATATATATACAGGTATATACATATATACATTGTATATATATATACACATGTATATACATATATACATATTCACACATACACACACACACACACATATATATAAAACTACTTGGAAATACATCAAAGTATTTACCAACAATTTAACCAATCATTTCCATTTTTCAATTCCTCCTAGCTCCTTGTTGGACAGAAACTTTCTCCAGCAATGATTCTGTGCTTGTTTCTAGGTTTGTTGGGATGAGTCACACTGCAATCAACCTACACTTGGCTACTTCAGAGCCCTTCTCATCTGTCATTGCACTCAGATGTTAATGAATTCATCTGTTTTAAGCCTCTTACCACAGCCCACACCAAGTTTGCATTTGAGGGGCTGCCTTCAATCCACTCACCAACCAGTTTATCTACATATGCCTTTACTTGTGTCAAGGCCTTTTCCTACTGCCAGACTAATGTGTGGCTGGGAAGATGTTTGAAGCCAAAGACTGGTCATGGTGGGTAAAAGAAACAAAAAGACTGAATGAGCTCGGGCCCACAGTGAGAGTCAGTATCCTGGAGAGAGAAGATGAGAAGCCTGGCTGATGTTGAACAGCCAAAATAGGTGTCTGGGCCTCAGCAGTAACCTGGTGGTGAGAGGAAAGGCTCCAATAGGTGCTGGGGAAGGATGAAAGGTTATGGGGAGACACCAGAGCGTAAAATATCACAGTACAAATAAGAGACATCAGACTGTGATTAAATGGAGGAAGATTTTTTTGAATATGTTAGAGAAATAAAAGAATATTTTGATCATTGTCCTGGTTGGTCCAGGTGCTCGCTAAAGCTGCTTTGTCCCTCCCCTCCTCAGCTGGACAAGGGGAAAAAACACAACAAAAGGCTTTTGGGTCAGGACAAGGGCAAGGAGAGATCACTCAATAGTTACCACAATGGAAAACAGGCTTGATTTTTGCAATCTAGTTTAATTAATTACCCATCATATCAGAGTAGTATAATGAGAAGCAAATTCAGATCTTAAAAACACCCCTCATCCCTCCCTTCTTTCCAGGCTTAATTTTATTCCAAATTCTCTACCTCCTCCTGCCAACAGGTACAGGGGGGCAGGGAATGGGGGTTGCATTCACTTTATCATGTTATCTCTGCCACTCCTTCCTCCTCAGAGGGAGGACTCTTCACACTTCTGCTCCATTGTGGGGTCCTTTCCATGGGAGACAGTCCTCCAACGTGAGCCCTTCCCAGCAGCTGCAGTTCTTCACAAACTGCTCCAGTGTGGGTTGCTTTCTGAGGGGTGAAGTCTTTCAGGAACAGCCTGTTCGAGTGTGAGTGCCCCACAGGGACTGCAGCGAGGCCTCCTCTCTCCAGGGATCCACAGGTCCTGCCAGAGGCCTGCTGCCATGTGAGCTTCCCACAGGGTCACAGCCTCCTTCAGACAACCACCAGCTGCACTGTGGACCCCCATGGGCTGCAGGGGAATCTCTGCTCCACCATGGACCCCCATGGGCTGCAGGGGAATCTCTGCTCTGGTGCCTGGATCACCTCCTCCCCTTCCTTCTTTGCTCACTGACATTGGTGTCTGCAAGGCTGCTGTTTTCACATATTCTCACTCCTCTCCTTGGCTGCTGTTGCTGCTGCACAGCAATTTTCCCACTTGTTAAATTTGTTGTCCCAGAGGTGCCAACACTGTCATTGATGAGCTTGGCCTTGGCCAGTGGTGGATCCATCTGTAAGCCAGCTGGCATTTGCTCTGTCGGACATGAAAGAAGTTTCTGGCAGCTTCTCACAGAAGCCACCCCTACAGTTCCCCCTGTTGCCAAAACGTGGCCATGTAAACCCTGTACAATCATGCAATCTGAGTTAAGTAGTGAGAAAAGCAGCTATCAGCTGTTATGGCTGAATGTTTTTGTTTAAGTAATTTAAGTAATATATTAAGTAATTTAATATATTGACAACACAAACTTCTGATGGTTCATTCAGGTACTAAGACAAGAAAAAAATAAAAGAGAACAGAGATACTTGGAGCACTTCTAATTCCACCTCCTCAAATTCCCCTATTTTCACCATGAGTTGTACTCACTTTGTCTCAGTTCTGCCTGCGAGGCACAGGAGGTTTGTGGTTGTGGGCATGATGATATTTGTCTGTTACTCCATGTGCTTTGGGGGTCTTTTGTCTGCAGTTTTCTGCTGCTTGCTGATTTTCCTCTGCTGCTCTTTGTTTTGGGGTATTCCAGCTGCTGCTGGTCACTGTGGCTGTAGCGTCTTTGCTGGTGTCCCTGCTCTGGCATGGTCAGTCCTGGGGTGTCTCCCACAGTGGCACACCTCCAGCTCCCACTGTGCCCAGCCCAGATTCAAGGGTGACCCTGAGCCAGTCCTTGGGCACAGCCTGGAGTGCTGCAGCCTGCAGATCCTGCCTGGCTCCCAGCAGGCTCCGTCGGAGGCGTTGCACTGGACCAGGGCTGCCCCGAGATGCTCTGCTGCCTCCTTGTCTCTGCACCGCTCTCCTCTGCACCCTGCAAGCATGCCCAGGCTTGTAAAAGCCTGTCAGAATAACCCTCTTAATCCTCAGAGGAAGGATTTAATTAAGTTATTTCGCTCTGGCATACATGCTGAATGTTGGACTGTGTGTTGGATGACCTCATCGATGGCTTATGAGTGTCAGTGTTTTACTGAAGCATATTAACATTTCATTGAGAAAACCACATTAAACATAGCAGCAGGCACAAATACAAAATCAGTTTCCTGAATGGCAAAAAGGTTTATCAATGTAATTATAAATAGTTCCTTCTACTGTTGCCAGCTCTGAAGAACTGTATAGATTAGAAGCAGTCATATCTGGAGATGAGCTTGTGGTGAAGTGTTGAGGTGACATCTATTACTGAATAACATGGAATGCTGCCAAGATAAACTGACACACCATTGTTTAAAAAAAAAAAAAAAAAAGGAAAAGGAAAAAAGAAAGCAAAGGAAAAAGAAAATGTTTTGCTATGCAGCTCAGATATTTGCTGGCCCACAGAATGATCAGACATAGCAATATCCCCAGTAGACCCTTTAAAATCCTTGCATATAATGATTTTTGTTTAATGTAGCTAAATGTGTTGACAGGATTTATTTACAATTTCATACTGTTTCCCTGACACAGATCTGTATAAAAAAATAAAAGGGCTAAAGGCCACTGAGTCATTAACTGGAGCACTGAGGTCATAAAATTTGTGATGGCTTTTCCCTAAACCTCAATTAAAACACTTGAAAACTATAATTATACCTAATCCATGTTCTGGTAACCTACATGGTACACTGGTATTTTTTTCCACACAAGAAAGAAGATAATTTAAAAGTGGTTTTTGAGTGCTGCATCCTGAGAATGTGCAGGCTGTGGTCCATTTGATGATGTGGCAATGGCTGGACCCCTCCATGCTTCAACACTGAGACAGAGCAGGGACTCTGCTTTTTGCTTAGTCCATGTCATGTCCTGATAATTTCTTTGCCTCATATAAAGCACAGTGATAACAGGCAGAGTTCTGTAGGTTTTGAAAAGCCTTCATGAGCATGTTTTAGAGGGTAAAACAAACAACCTCCCAATAATACCACTTCTAAATCTTTAATTTTTGCAATCTTTTGTGTGGATGTCAGCCCTAAGCCTACAAAACATGAATAAATGACTCATTTGCAGGAAAGAAAAGCAATGCCTGCATTTTATCAGCTCAGGTGAAAGTAGCACAGCCTTCAGACATATGCTGAATTCCATTACCTGTAAAGAGAGCATTGATTTAAAATTTTCCTGTTTTGAAAACCGTGACATGAGAAATGAAAGCTTTCCATTTTATTTTTATTAATTGTATACATACAAGGAAGCTGATAGGGTAAGATTGACTTTAATTGAGCCATAAATTTAGCATTGAGAAATGCCATCCATTTAGCTGGACAGTTCTGTGATGAAATACATTTCTAAAGCAAGGATTGCTGGCAGAGTGACTGAGATAACAAATGACAAATGCTTTATGCCTATAGCTACAAAGAGACAGTCCTCAATAAAAAGTGGAAACTTCTCAAAGGGCTACCATAAGTGATTTTCCCTTGATTTTGCCCCACAAGATTTTTTTTTAATTAAAATACTGTTGAATAAATTACTCCTTTTATTTGATAAAAACTTGTAGAAGATACCTTCTGAAGTCCAAAATACCGGACCTCCTATCACTGCTTGATGCGTCACTAACCCTCTGCTCCACAGGAAAATCCTTTTACTTTAATCTGATTAAATAAAACTCTTCATATCTGTACACACATGAAAAGGTAAAGTCATGGATACTCCCATTCATGTCTCCAGGTGTTGTAGGCTGCCCTACTGCTATCAAAGTCAATAGAGTTTGAACTGTTTACACCAGACAAGGATCTGCTTCAAAGTGTGTATAAACCTATCTGGAAGCAAATTTCATCACAAGTTATAACATATCTTGAAGGTGACTATGAAAAGCATAATTATCCTCCATGTATTTCTGTTATTTTCCCTATACTGAGTTTCATGAGGAAAAAATCCTGCCTTTTTGATTACAAAGTCTCTTTGAGCAGCTGCAAGAGGATGATATCAGAAAGATAAAAGTTGTGCCATGTGGGTAAATGTGGATTTTTAATTTTCAGCCATATAATCAAAATCTTGTTCCTGAATTAATCCTTTTTTTCTAACTACTTAAATCAATCTCATCAGTCAGAGGCCTGAATGTCATTTTAAGTCAGATAGTTCTGCATCCCTTTGGAAATGAGATGATTTGGCTTTGGGATGGAGAAAATGTAAATGGTCTTATGAGAAAGAATGTCAGAAAATAAAATGGTCATAATTAAATGTGAAAACAGTGTAATGGCTGGCCTGACTTCAGCTGTCATGGATCTATGAATGCCTTTGCCTTCGACAGATATAATTATTTTTCATATTGATCACTGGTACATTTCTGTTCGTACAATAAAATCTTAGAGGGGATGATAGCAAACAAACGTGGTACTTAACCAGATAAAAAGCTCCTAATCAGTGTTGAGTTTTCTCATGTAGAATGATGCACATAACAAGTATTTTAATGCATGTCCACAAAGCATGACAGAGATATTTAAAGTTCTGTCTTCCTACTTCCTTTGAAGACATTCACTTACCATATGGGTCAGCAGAGAGAAACAGCAGTGCTGAAACAAGATCATCTGATTCCTCCCTCCAGTTCCCATCCATTGTTACAGCCTCAGTATGGAGACATACAGGGCTGCTATTTCTAGTGATTCCTGATACTCCAACTAGCAGGAAAACAACAGATTCTTATATATATATATAAAAGTTGTTCTTATATATGAACAACTTGTAGGAGAATATAAACAATAATTTATTTGTAGCATAACCACTCATTATATGTCTGAAAGAAAAAGAATATAGTGTTTTGAGCAGGAGTCAAGTATATGGTTCAATCAGTATTTTAGGTCCTAATGTCTAGATGCTTATTTTGAGTCCTTTACAATGATTTACTTTCTTTGATGAACACTTTATTTGAAGCCAATTTAAAAAACGTTGTATGAAGCAACAGAACAGCTTTATCCCTATGAAAACAGAAAAGAATTATGATCTGGTTTAAGTGATAGGGGGCTAAAATATAACCAAGGATTTTCAGTGCTAAAGTGATACCACCTCATATGATAATAAGTGATCTTCATTCCAGAAAAAGTGTCCTAAAACTGATCACTGATATTTTTTTCCTTTAGGAAAAATAACTCTTTGAGGCATTAAGAACTGTTGTCATTTTTATGACAACTTTCTTGGAAGATACTTAGGTTTACATTTTAAAAGAAACCAAAAACAGAGCTCCCGAAATAAAAGGTATAGTGTGTTGGAGATGGAAACAAAACAAATTATTTTTTTTTATTCTTTAAAACAATGTAACAGAAAAATATTAAGTACATGTCCACTGAAGCTCTCTCTCTCTGGAGTTAAGCTCTCTCTCACTGGAGTTAAAGCCCAAAAAACCAACAAAATCCCCCAACAAATAAACAAGCAAACAAACAACAACAACAACAACAACAATCCCTACGAAAAAGCCCCCAACAAACCAGACAAAAATTGCAAAAAAAACCCCTACCCAAACCCATAAAATCTCTGTATCTTTGATTCAACTCAAAGGCAAATAACATTGGAGAATTTATCTTATCCCTTATCCATCCTGAGCAATGTGGTTTAGGAACTGGATTTGTGCAGATGCAAGGAAGTGCTCGCCAGCACAAACATTCTGCTCACATAAGATGCATACAGACCCAGCATTGTGGTTTACTCCTGACACCTAGAATAATAGCTCACATCTTCTGCCAGAGATGAATGACTGCAAATGAGTGTTTAAGACACTCAACTTCATCATTGATTCCACAGGCTTTTTTTGCCACTCAGTCTCCTCCGCCAAACTCAAACCGCTCACAAATTTCTGCCCCTTTTCATTTTGTTTTGCAACAGAAATACATCACCCAGTGTATGCTTTTGAATTTATAAAATACACAACAGATAGTGCGTTTTCAGCACTAGCATAACTCTGGGGAGCTCTGAAACACTAATATTGCTGCAGTATTACATCATGCTGTGGATTTGGAAATATTGCCATTTTATTTTCTTTTGTAACCATAATATTAGTCAAAATCAGCAACACATTAATGCAGGCAATTATAACAGTGATTAAATGGAGGAATCTAGGAGATGGATAGCAAGATGTTACCTCCTGGTAACAAGAAGCACATTCTGCTTGTCATTTGGCATTTGTCCATAACTGTTATGTCTTGGACTTCAATGGTGCTTTGGGATAATAGCTGAAAACTTTCCCCCTTCACCTCAGCAGCACGTCCTTCTGGTTTTTTCACCAGCTGCATTGGGAGCACATTTAGGGATGTGTGGGTTTGCTTTCCAGGTGACAAAATGGTGTGTGTTACATCTCTCAGCACACAAGTAGTGTCAGCAATCTCAGGAAAAGAGATCTCCTGTCCTCCCATGCTTCCTTTATTGTCTCTCTTTCTGCTGTAGCGCTGACAGGCAGGTGTGAATGTGACACATGTCTCTAGTGCAGGTGGGATAGCTTTGACTTTGGCAAGTGGCCAGTAACTCTCCTTCTTCATGTTTTTATGGAAGAGTTTGGCTTTCTTGTCTAATTTATTTCATCTGTTTCTGCCTCTGAGTTGGTGGTGCTGTAAAGTGCAGGAGTTTTGTTATATTCTTTTCCCACTTACTACATGTTTTTTGTGCTTGTGGAACCAACGTGGAAATCAGAGGGCTTGTAAATCACATTTCCACACCCTTTTACCTATTGCAAGCTCAGTCATTACTTCAGAGGCCACACAAATAAGTCTAAAAGCCAATTTACAGTACTAAGGTAGGGACATCGCTGTTTTAAAGCATCGTATCTGAAGAATGCCTTATGAACAGATAAGGTTTATGAAGCCATGTATGGAAAGGGGAACTGTGATGATCAGAGATTTGTAAGCTCTTTTATTACTGTTCAGTTCAATATTCTACCTGGCCATACTTCTCTTCAGCAACTATTCATTCTTTACTCTTTCTATTTTTGTTTCATAGTTCATAAGTTCATCCTTTTCTTCTTGGGCCTCAGAGCATCCTGTTTCATCCCCTTATTCTGATGTGCTGCAAAAAAGAACTCAGTATGAATGAGAATAAAGCAGGTCTCACTCAGAAAGTGGGGGCAGAGAAGAGTTGAATCTAGAAAAATTAATATAAATAGTCTTAGAAATTATTATTACCAACTGTTTTAATAATCTGTCCTGTTGCTGCCTGCTAAGTAGAATGGAAATGGTGGAAGTTCACAGGTATTTTGACAGAGCAGGACGCTGAGGTTGTAGGAATACACATACTTCTGAAAACTTGCAAAGCATGACATGCTAAATTCTTTCCAAATTTTGTCAATACTTCCCTGACTGCACTAAGGCCAGGCTTCTACCCTAAATATCAGCATTCTGCTTTGAAATTATGTGCACTGGACCATCCCTTATCAATCTCTGTAAATTCTGGGCACAGAGTTCTTAGAGATACCACTTATAATAAATAGGGTGTGCACTTGTTTTCACTCAAGGTGCAATCCTCAAAAGAAAGGTTTTTGGTATTGTTATATTCTTTTTCTATTTTTAAATGAGTGCCAATTTTTACATTTATGTTTACAGCTTCAGAATATTAACAGAATATTTACAGGATGCATTTCCAGTGGTAGAATTTCAGGTTGTTGGACTTGAGTTTGCTCTGACTTATGGGAGGATTTTTTATAATTGCTGCATGTAGAAGATTTGAAACTTGGCATCCAAAGCCTGTCATTTTCTTTATGAATATTAATTCATAATTAGTTTCCAGTCTCTGCTATTTACAAAAGACAGTTTTGGTTAATTTTACTCCTTAAGCCTTTTTCCCCTCCAGCTGGAAAAAACCCAGACTGGCTGGATAACTAATTTTCAACAAGATTTTATTTTCCTTTTTATTATAAGAAGATATATGGTCATCTATGTTTCTTGGGCATACTCTGGTCTTACACAAGCTTTCAGTCTACAGATTCTAGAAAAGGCCTGCAATGGAATGATTAAAGGAAATTCCAGATGGTGTCTGTACACATGACAATTATACTTACATGTCTTTATTTCAGCTATTATCCCAACCAGCACAAGGGATAGCAAATCTCTGCACTAATGGGCAACTTTCAAAGCCTCTCACAGCAGGATTGTCTTGGCAGGGGAAAGGTCATGGTAATGGGTTTTGACAAAGAGTTCCTTAGAGTCTCTCTTTTCTTCCAAAAGTTTGGATTTTCCTTTCATCTTGTATCACTGTTCAAATACACTAACGATCATTGCTGTTCTGAAAAAAAAAATCCTGAATAGGAGATGTGTCCAAATGGAGTAGTTATCATTCATTCAAGTTCATGACACAGCAAGTTCTGCAAACCAGAGTAGCTGATGAATTCATTGTGCACAGCTAGCCAGGAACTGAAAATGCTGTTTCCTTGCAAATGATGACAATTCCATGAGGAAAATGAGATTCATAATAAAAAAAGGCACTAAAAATATGACTTCTGCTCTAAAATGAAAATAGTCTGAAAGCATACTTATGGAATCAAAACATTTTAATTTGGTAGAGTTCAGAGGTTTTTATTTGAATTAAATACTTCTAGATGTTTCAATTCTTTCTTTCACGAAAACTTTAAATGTCAGCAAAAACATGAACACATGAATGGTATTGAAATTAAATTCTAAACACATAATATACAACACATACAAAATAAATTATATAGACACATAAATACATAGTTATATACACTGTGCCAACCATTGTGCTTTCTGAAATGTTGTCTTCAAACTGCCACCCATGCTACTGTATTTTTAATATTACCATAGAAATGTAGAATCACAGAAGGGTTTTGATTGGAAGGAACCTTAAAGATCATCTGGTTCCAGCTCTGTTGCATAGCCAGACATGTCCATCAAGACCAGGTTGCTTGTAGGCTCATCCAATATGTCCTTGAAAATTTCCAGCAACAGGGAAGACACAACTTCCCTGAGCAACATGTTCGATTGTCTCACCACCCTCAAAATACAGAATTTGTTTCTTCTATTTAGTCTAAATCTACTCTCTTTCAATTAAAATTGCTGTCTTTGTAAAAATGTCCTTCCTTTTTTTCCTGCAGGTCCCCTTTATGTACTGGAAAGTGCTCTAAGGTTTCCCCAAAACCTTCTTTTCTCCAGGTAAAACAACCCCAACTTATTCAGCCTGTCTTCATAGGGCAGGTGCTCCATCTCTCTAATAATTTTCATCTTCATGGCCCTCATCTGGACAGGTCCATGTCTTTTTTGTGCTGAGGGTCCCAGATCTGGACATGGTATTCCAGGCAGGGAGAGAGAATCACAGAATCACATAATGGGTAAGATTGGAAGGGACCATGGTGGATCATCTGGTCCAGCCTCCCTGCTCAAGCAGTGTCACCCAGAGCACATTGCGCAGAATTGCGTCCAGATGGTTCTTGAGTGTCTTCAGTGAGGGAGACTCTCCAGTCTCTCGGAGTAGTGTCTCTCTTCGAGTTCACAGTTACCTGCACACCAAAGTCCTTCTTCTTGTTCAGGTGGAACTTCCTGTGCATCAGTGTCTACCTGTTGCCACTTGTCCAGTTCCTTGTCACCACTGAGAAGAGCGTGGTTCCACCCTCTTGACACCCTTCCTTCAGATATTTATAGACTTTGATGAAGTCCCCTCTCAGTTGTCTCATGTTGTATCTGGACAGTCTTGGTTCCCTGAACCTTTTCTCCTAAGAGAGGTGCTCCCATCCCCTCATCACTTTTGTCCCCCTCTGCTGGATCTTCTCCAGGAGCTCCATCTCTCTCTTGCACTGAGGAGCCCAGAACTGGGCACAGCACTCCAGATGTGACCTCAAAGGGCTGAGCCAAGGGGCTGGATCACCTCCCTCAGCTTGTTGGCAATGCTCTTCCTAATACTCCCCAGGACACCACTGGCCTTCTTGGCCCCCAGGGCCCTGCTGGCACTGCTGGCTCATGGACATTTTTTTGTTCACCAGGTCCTTCTCCTCAGACCTGCTTCCCAGCAGGTCAGTCCCCAG
Organism: Melospiza georgiana; assembly: GCF_028018845.1. Taxonomy (NCBI): domain Eukaryota; kingdom Metazoa; phylum Chordata; class Aves; order Passeriformes; family Passerellidae; genus Melospiza; species Melospiza georgiana. Next base: position 19,804,141 of record NC_080431.1, read on the forward strand.
CCTGTACACGGAGTTGATCCTCTCCAGGTGCAGGACCCTCCTCTTGCCTTTGTTGAATTTCAGGCAGCTCTCTGCCCATCTCTCCAACCTGCTGAGGTCCTTCTGAAGGGCAACAAAACACTCTGGTGGACCAGCCACTCCTCCCAGCTTTGTGTTGTCAAATCAATTCCCTTGACCTTCTGACCATGCTTCATTTGATGCAGCCTGGGATAAAGTTGACTTTTTGGACTGTAAGAAAGCATTGCTGGGCCATATTCAGTTTTTTATCCACCAGTATACTTAAATCCTTCTCTCCAGTGGCATGCCAGTGGGTGTGAATAAATGAGCTGGAAACTGTGATGAAAGGATTTCAGACTGAGACTAAATGGTGCAGCACAGCGTGGGGGCATTGCAATCACTGCTCTTTCCCTTCCATACCTGGGAAACCACATGCAAACAGACAGCCTTTGGCTTCCAACCCTACTTTCTGACCAGCCCAAAACTGTTCCTGCAGCATTGCCAAACATCCGACACCATGGACAGTCAAGGGACAGTACTTTGTCCTATGCTTCCATTCTTTTTAGCTTGCTCATGCAAATGTGGTCATAGATGCTGCTCCAGGAGAGAAAAGTCCAATTCTCCTTCCTGAGGGTTTGATTTCAGAAAGTGCAAACATATCTTGCAGCAGGAAAGCTGAGGAAAAAATAAATGAAATCTCTCTAGAAGAGACATGTGGAAGGCCAGTGAAACCTCAAGGCCTGATGTGAGGTTATCCACATGACTCAGGAAAAATAATAATGAAATTCTTTGGATTTATTTGACATTAAAGAAGTGTGAGATAGCCACAGACAGCATCCAGATAGGGATACAGAACTAGATTTCCAGCCAAAACACTTGAAGGAAAAAAAATAGCCTTCAGACTACCTGCATATTCATCAATCTTTTAGACTTTAAGTCAACTTCTGTAAAATTTACTCCTTCAGCAATGTTTAATCATAGAGCAGTCTTTTTCCAGACCATAAGGGTATGTATTAAAGCTACACGATTGGGCTTTTAGCTGCATTGTTATAACACATACATCAATTTTTAACATACCCATTATCACACGCATGCAGCACTCAACCAATGGTGATATATGCCTCCACTGTTGTTGTCAATCAGTGGTGACAAGTGTCCTTGCTTCATTCTTCAGGTTTATAGCATAGCAACCTTACTGAAAATTCCTGTTAATGGTGGTAAGGAAGAATGCATCAGCTGTATCTGATGGAAACTCTTACAGCAATGCTGCCCTGACATTATAAAAACCTCTGTAATTTTTCAAAGCAGCAGCCTTTTTTACTTCCTAAACCAGAGCAGAATTGATTCAAGCATAGACACTGCTGAAGTCCCAAATGTATGTAGAGATGTTAGCAGTGTAGATTTTCTTTTAGAAGAATCCTACAGGAGCTCAAATAATCTGAATGTGCTTTTAGGGTTGGTTTAGACAGTAGAGTTCATAAAGTATTCACGACAGATCAGATTTACCCTAACAATAGTTTGTATGGAAATCAACACATCATTAATGATCATTAAGTGCAAAACTTCTGTTCATACAGAAGCATTATGACTGAAAGAGGGTAGAAATATCACTTTTCATTTCTACATCATGTTTTCTTTCACTTACATTCACAGCTGGGTTTCCTCCTCACTTGCAGCAGCATGTCTCTGGGTTTGGCCTGGCGATGAGACTGTCCAAAATGGATATACAACATACAGATATACTTGTCACATTTTTTCCCAGGTATTTAATTGCTGACATCAGAATGTTTGTCCATATGTAGAAACTGTTGTGGAAAGCAAAGCCTGTCCAGATGACAAAGAGGGCAGATAAGAGTGTGGGATTTTGACAGAATATAAAAATATTGCTGGTACATGTTTACCTGGTGAAAGATATTTCTTACATAGCACAGAAGGCAGATATGGATCAAGTAGCTGGTATAAATAAAATTATAGATAAAGGAGAAAAGAGAAAATGAAGAGAACAGAAATTAGAAAGGCTAAGAAATGGGTCTGGGATCATATTTTGTATCTTCTTAAATGAGTCTTATTATGAAATACTAACACTCAAATTCTTTTCTTCTCCCTTCCTCATTTAAGACCTTTCAGATCCAAAGTTGAGAGCATAGTTACTTTCAATCTCTGTGCAGCCTTAGGTCCTTTAGCTTAGTACCATTCAACAAGATGATCTTTCCTCTCTCTCACAACTATATGGATTAGTTAGGGCTTAGAGTTACAGGTGGGAGAGACCTGAGCAATGGGTTTAAAACAGACTCCTGTGTATCATTCTGAGGCTGGAGGACATATGCTGTGCAGCATTTAGCTTTTTTATTATGAAGCAGAGGACATTCAGCCCCTTAGGGAAGGAGCTACTTTGAAAACACAGCAGTGGGTCACAAATACTTCATATTCATCCATACAAATGTTGTTTAGAATTTTTCCCTTGCCTTAAGGATTCCCCTGTATGAGTTCAGTAAAGTGTAACTATACTTCTGATAATTATGTTTCTTTGATATTTATTGTCCTTTCAAAAATAGTTTTCAAATAGAGGCTAATAGAGTGGTTTGATGTTTGTGTCAATTATTATTGAAATGTAACTCTGCTGACACAGAAAGCTGCTCCAGTGGAGTCAGAGAATTGAAGGTGATCTGCTGGAAAAGCATTGCTTCCTAGGGTTTAGAGAGGATCCAGGCTGGTGGTTCATGCATAACAGCACACAAGTGTCTGCACAGAGCTAATGCACCAGAACAGGGAATTTCTAGCACAGAGCAGTAGCACAGCAGTAGTAAAGACTCCACATTATGAAATGTGGAGAAATGGAGAACATAGCTGAGAGAGAAAGAGGACTTCCCAGTGATGTACTACTTGCAATCAGAGACATGTTGAAAACTCTACAGAAGAAACATACCTGCCACAGGTTCATTTTATAACCAACAGCTTAGGCAGAAACTTTGATAGGGTAGAAGAGAGTATTTGCCAGACAGTTGCAACCATCAGGCTTGATCTTGAAGAAAGAATTGTTCAAAGAGTTTATCTGAATCTTCTTCTGGTTTACCCTGAACCTATATTTGTGAGGGTGAGGGAGGGTAGGGAGAAGAGGAAAGAAAAAAAATCTGTCTTGATTTTAGAATCTTGGGTCCTTGTCATGATTGCTTAGTTGTCTCAAAGACTACACATCATCACAATATGAAATGTGCACCCTGCTTGTGTTCTGAGACGGTTGAACTTCAGCTTCCAGCCTTTGGCTCTTTTTACTTCACCTTCTGTTAGGTTGCAATCAAGCCTTCTTAAAGCTTCTTTTTTGAGAAATGGAACAGATTTTTCTCATGTCATGTTTCACTCCACAGGACAATTTCCAATTATTTGATCGTGCTGGCTGTCTTCTCTAACAACCACTGTTTCTGCCTTTGAACTCCAAGTCTTGCAACCACCTGCCATGTGCTACAAGCCATTTCCCCACTACAGTTCAAAACAGCAGTAATAAAGCCTCTCTGCTTCCACTTCACATCCCTCAGTTTACACAGTCTTCAGTCTAAATCACCTCTGCTTCCTGTGTTGTTCTAAGATCTCAACCTGACTGCCAAGTAAATCTCTTCTAGAGTCCCTATTCCCAGAAGTGAAGCCTGTATTCACTCTTTGAAAGGTATTTAATTTAATGTTTTGTCTTAGATGTACTAGTTCCACTTCTCCTGTGATTAGAGAGATCCTGTTACATTTTCCCATCATAGCTGGAGACATTTGTTCTACTTCAAAAGGCAGCAGTTCTTATGAGCCATGACAAATTAATTTTCTGTGCTCTCTGGGATTTTTTGGGGAAAAAAGAAGGTCATGGAGGCAGCCAGGCCTCCCACAAAAGTCAAGAGTAGAGCACTTTAATCACACAATGATTTCAACTTTTCAAGTATATATGCTAAAGAGGAGCATTCTTCTGAAAAGGTTTGGGAAAGTGACTGCAAATTTCTTATCTCTTTCCTCGTCTCCCTCCTCCCCCACCACCCAAATTCAGCAGACTCAGAGCTCTGGTCTGCTCCATGAATGTTGAGACTGCTTAAGCTGTATTCCATAGTCTATCAGTAGCAAAGGACTTCCAGACTTCCTTAAAAGATAAACAAACAAACAAGCAAACAAACAAAAAACCCCACAAAGCTGATTACACTTTGAATATTAATCACTTCCTCCCCCATTCTGTATGGTTCTTTCAAAGAAATCTGTGAGTGTATGTGTGTGTGTGTGATGTGAACATTGCTTATTAAATGCCCTTATCTGGCAGATCAACCCCATCTCTTGTACAGTCATCTGATGTGTTAGCAGCAGCTGTGAGCAATGGGATCATAGGCCACAATCACTCCTTCAGATCTCCAGGGGTTCTGTAAACCCTCTCTCTCTGGAAGCAGATTTTGGCCCTATTGTATTCCTTGACAGAGTATGGATGACGGAAAGAAAATTTGAAAGGGTATATTTAAGTCATGCTGAGAAACACTGACTGAAACATTGAAAGTGTGCTATTTTCACATCCACCATGGGGTTTTTCTCCTTCTCCAGGAAGTCATGTGTTCCTTACTGAAGCAAACACAGGGCTATATCTCAGTAAGAGAGCAGCAAAATTGCATTAACAGCAGTTAACTACCTTGATTTAGCCCATCTGTAGATTTCCTCTATTATGACATGTTTGAGTATTTCCATTTCACTGAGAGTGGGTGTATTTTTGTGTTTGGGCATGTGGGCATCCATTAGGGTGTAAAGATGTGTACAGGTGTGTGTGTCCATGCTAGCGTCCCAAAAGTAAAATATGTTAAATGGGTAAAATATGTTACAGTCATAAGTAGATAACTGAACTACCTAAGTAGATTTCCTTCAAGCCTATGTCCCCAAATTATATATGAGCAAAAACCACAAGTACTAAAACTGTCAGCACAAAGGTAATTTAGAGAAGAAAAAGTTATAAGCTACTGCAAATTAGATCATTGAAGGAGAGTAGCTCTTCTGTGAGAGAAGTTCAATTTCACCTGGTTTTGGCATTGAATTTTTCAGGGAGAAATCATCCTTAGAACTGACTTCAAATATTAAGAAAAGAAAAAGTGCACAAATGCTGATAATTGAAATGAGAAAGAACATCAATAATTTAGATTCTAATAATTTCAAATGTAGAATCTGTCAAGGAAACATCTGGGAAGAATGTTAACTAGAAGTCACATTTACAAGGATGGCCTTTAATCACGAATCACACTGAATCAATTAGTGTTATATTTAACTACATATTTGTTAATCCAGAGGCAATTTTGGTTCGTGGATCGCACCCCATGAATAAGATGCCTTCATCTTTATTTTATATTTTTGAAATACAGCAGAACTATCACATGTGTCATGAAGTCTGGTGCTTTTTCTTAATGTACTAGATTCTGAATGCAATTATTTTTTAAAAAACTACACTGAATATTAAGGCTATGTTTAATTATAATCCATGAATTGTAAGCAGTACTGATGCTTCTTCATAAAAAATTGCTATAAAGGAAAATTAATTTGTTTGATCATTTTCTGCTTCTCTTATTTATGTTTTGTCAACCCTACTATTGCTAAAACACAGTTTTGTTATTTTTATTTTGACAATGAATGTGTGTTAATAATCCATGATAATAATGCAGCAGACAAGATGGGAAATATTTTGTTGTTTTAGCATTGTATTTAAATAGTGGAATAGCCTAGTGTGTTAAACTGCAGTGCTGGGACACGGTAAAATTTGGGATAGAGCAAATTGCACGTGTATACTTCTTTGATCCAAGGTTTATAGAAATCTGTGCAAACTTTTTCACTGACTTTCACTGAATTTTGATTCATGGTTGCATTGCTAGTAAAGGTCTAATGTCAGATCTTTCAGAACTCATGGGGAATGTGATTCATAGAACACAGAAAGAGCAGTCACAATTTAGCGCTTCCTGTCCCGTCATCTGACCTTCCACAGCTAATGATAGAAAAAGACAGAGCAAAGCAGAGCTCTAAACAGTGAGTCCTGGCCATGCAGCTCTTTGTGATCTCTCTTTGCATGGCTTCCTCTCCCTGTGAGTCTTATTTATCCACATACAGTAAAACAGCTTTCACAAAACATGTCCTCTAGAACACAAAAAAGAAAACCCCTTTGCATCAGGTTCCAGACATTCTCTCAGCATAATCATCTCCATGATGTACCCACATATCCAAGATGAATGGTAGTTACAGATACCATTATTCAACTGCACATCACTGATCTTTATCAGCAAAGTGCATAATTTACAGCCAATTCTCTTTTGTGTTTATTGGGCTAGTACACAACCTATCACTCAGTCCTGGAGCTTCTACTTTCCCCCTTGCCTTTCCATTTTCCCCCTGCCTTTCCATTTTAAACTTTTAATTACAGAATAATCCAGGCATGGTGACAAACAGAATGAAATCTGAGGATGTTGGAGCAGGCAGAGTGGATAGCAACTGTCAGACACCACTCTTGGAGTTTGGCAATTGTTGGTGGCTGTATCACTGAGGTTTTATGAATATTAAGTTTGAGAAAGCATCAGCAAATACCATACAGGAAAACTAGTTAAGGTTTTGTGCACACTTGAGTTAAGCAGAAATGAAATATCTGAGCCCACAGGGGCACTAATGATTAGAAGAGCTAGGAAGACACAGCATAAAAATTCAAATGCCAAGTACATATTTGCCATAATAAATAAACATTCTGATTTCCCAATGGTTTGGAAAGATGCCTTTTGCAGGTCATTTACCTTTATATTAGCATCCTTCAGATTTGCTATAGTCATTGTTTTTTTTAAGATTTCCCTGAATGTTTTAGGCATGTTGATATCTCAGTTTAAAATGTTAGTCAGTACCCAATGCTAAGCAGAATATAGTATTTCTTACATAAACCCCATTGAAAATAGCTTTTATAAAGCACTGGAGTTAATAGGCTCTTCTGATTAATATTAAAATACAAGAACAATTAATGAGGGCTTCTCTACAAAGCAAAACCATGGAATGCCAAATTCACAGCCTCTGCCCAAGGCTCTCTCAAATTATACTGTCTTTTCAACATTCTGTGCCTTTCCTGTTCCCAGTTTCAGGCTGGACTCCTTGGGATATGCTTCCTCATAAATCCCTTTTGAGAGTGGTCTCACAAAATAAAGAAAAAATCACCCAAAGGAGCCACGTTTTCTGAGGAAAAATATCTGGTATCTTGGCTTTCCCTCTTCCTATTTCATCCTGCCAAGGACTCATAAAAAGGTTGAGAGGACACAGTGAGCATTTCTGCAAGGCCCATGAGTTCCCTTTTTTGTGACTAGTTTCTGTCTTGTACTCAGGCAATTGAGAGAACAGATACCTGCTCATTTCCTCCTTTTTTTTTCCTTTTGGTATATCTGTCTGACCACAGCTCTGTGTGTTCTGTAATTGTCCAAAGTCAAGGGAAGAGCAGGCTTCATGAAACAGCTACCTCATAAAGTCCAGAGATAAATTTGTGTTCCAGTGCAGTAAGAAGAGAATATTATGTTTCAGGAATAATAATAAAAATGTCTCTGTTTCTTCTGTTGAGGATGGCAAGACAAATGCAAAGTTGAAATAAAACTGGAACTACCATGTCCCTATTGAAATGCATTCATTTATGCATTTTATTTCTGCTTTATCTGTTCAACCAGTAAATCATGTGGGGGAGAAATGTCTTCTCAAATGAAGACATTGGCCAGAAGGCTCCCTTCTGTCTGCATGGCATGTTGCTTTAAGACCCATGGTGTCTACCTTTAACTGCTCTTCGCAGCTGGCCTGGTGTATGAGGGAAATTAAAATGGAGAAAGCAGGGCTTGAGAAGTTTTATATACCAGTTCCAACCTGGAATAGCTTCTCTGACATCATTGAAGGACTGTTTTTCAAGCAGTAGAGACCAGAGTTTCCCTTGATGCTCTGTTGTCTGTGCTTAGCAATGTATAAATGCCCTAGAAATACTTCTCTGTGGCTCATGTATGTCTGTTATGGGAGGAAGATTAGGGGAAGGATGAATGAAGCTTTATACAGATGTTTGTTCTATATTTGTATTTCTATATTTTACTATTTTACTTTCAATAAGGCAGTGCTCTGTACTCGTGGTAGAAAAGATCTCATGCTTTAGAAGGCAAATAGCACTGTTTAGGCTTATTTGTTAAAATGAGTCAATTCCTGTCTGAGACAAGCCCTTTTTCCTGTACTTGAACTTGTTAGCATTTAACAGGGAAGGGGAAAATGTCAGCTAGACACTAATAGCCTTCATTAGTAATTAATTTTAAGTAATAGTTATGAATCTAAATCAGCATCAGAAACTAATGAATTCATCCATGTCACAAATGAAAATGACTAATGAATATGGTCTGTACATAGCTAAACAATGTAAAGTAACTATAACTTATCAAGCAAAAAAATGAATACTGTGAGATCCTGGTCTGACTCTGCTCCCACTGAAGTTAATCAAGAGGTTTCTAATTCCCTTCAGGAAGATGAAGTGTGGCAGTGTCTTTTATCACTGAAGAAACAGACATTTTTTTATAGCTTTGATACAGTTTTTTGTGGCAGATAAAAGACAAAGACAGGAGTATTTATTGAGGGAATGCTGCCAAAATGCTGAGGTTAGACTATCAGAAATGTCTAAGAGGTTTAGATGCTGGACTCTAGACACTTCACTTTAGATACCATTGAAGGAGCATTACAGAGACAAAGAGTGAAACATCCACCCAGCCAATAAGCTGTCAATGCTTAGGGTACCAATTAAGGGGTACCTGTAAAAGAATAATGCCCACTAGTTGGGAACACAAGCACTAGTTTTTTTACATGGGTCTTTCTATAGCTGTGTGAATTTCAATTTATTGTTTCCAACTACAAATTTGTAAAGAGATTGTATAATAATAGCACAGTCAGTTACTGATGCTTTGGCACTGTGTCGCATCTCAGTACACAGATTCAGAAAGAACAAATTTTCTCCTTCTAACACTGTAGCAATTGGCAAACTAGGTATCATCTTACTCCTGAAGGGATTTTGAGGGAAGAGAGGTGGCCTAGGAATTAATATTCTCTTTCTACTTCTGAGGGGGTGAAAATGTCTTTTCTTTCATGTTTCTTTCATTTGCCATTTTATGCTGCACATGTGCAGTTTGTAGGCATGCAAAGACTAGTGGCAAATCCCAGCTGTGGCTTAGCATCATATGCCTGGTCTGTTGTTGTGAAGATGCCATATGAAAGATCAGTCCTTCAAGGGAACAAATGTACAGCTATCCTCAGTGCTGTCTAACTGCTATGTTTTCACAGGATCAATCTTAGAGACTGCCTTGAACTTTTATCATGGAGCTGGAAGATGACACAGTGGGAGAAGTGACATTTAGTGGCATTTTTGAAGAAGGGCTATTCATCTGCCCTCCTCTCATCTAATTGCAAAAGTGCTACCAGAACTCTGCTGTACCTTGCCCCAGGACCAACAAGAGCAAACCAGAATAAGGCAGCTTACATTTACTGATCAATAGTGATTTGCAGTAGCCCCAGAATAGAGCCTAAAGAGCCCATGTTTTTAGCTGAAAACACACAAGAAGCACAGCACTAACTACAGGCTGAAATAGAGGCAGGAATGGCAGGTGCTGAGAAAGTCTGGTACTTGTTCAATCCTTTTGCTCTGACATAAATAGCTCTTTTTTTGGACATAATCACTTTTGAATGACATTACATTTTCAATTCTATTTCAAGTTCAGAAGCACTCACTCTGAGTTGGTGGAATTCTAGTCAGCTTCATTTCCATTCCGACTTTTCCTTTTCTGTTGCAGGAACCCCAGCCTTGGAAGTTTTGTCTTCTGCAGAGGCAAAAGGGGTCTTCCAGGCATACAGACTTCAGGCTAACTCCTTTCCCAGTTCTGCTCCTGGATTTTTGGGGTGCTCCTCCTAGTCTTGATTTTCTTTGGAAATAAAATGGCCCTGAGATGTCCCTATATCAAGGTCAGTCAGGAAATTGAAAGAAAATAATCTGGATTTGGTTTTAAGTAGAAACCCACTGCTGCAAAGAGGCAATAAATGTGGAATTTATTGCAGACAAACTCAGAAAGTTTGTACTGCTGACAAGAATGACATGAAAGAAAGCATGGCAGTGATAGTGCACCCTCTGCTTTAGCTATACAAACACTATACACTTGGACTATGAATAGTATGAAACTCCTCAGTCTCTTGTAAAAGAGAAACTCATAAACTCACAAAGTTTCAGTCTGGCCCACCTCCAGAAGTGCCTGATCTCCTGTTATGCAGGAGCATCTCTTGGCTTTTCCAGTACAGGATCTTGAGCTTCTACAGAAAAAGTCTCTGCCTCTTTGTCCAATCTTCCACAACTCTGACAGTTAATGTTTCCTAGAAGGTTTTCTGCCCTCTTCTTCTCACTCCTCCTGGTTTTAGGAGACCTGATCCACATTGCTCTTTCGAAAACAAAAAACCAAAAAAAAACTCCAAACAAACAAAAAAATACAAACCAAAACCCAAACAAACATAAAACCAAACAAGAACATGAACAAGAAATCCTTCAAAATTTCTTCTGAAGTATTCATACTCTTTTCTCTTTTTTTGCTCTGCACCATATTTTGAGTTTATGCATTAAGGGGATTCTATTAACCACAGCTCTTTGTTTTGGTTGGTTGGTTGGTTTTTACCAAAATACTTTCATTTCAATTATTTGTTTAGCTGGCATTTTAATAGCCAGCAATTATATCTGAGGGAGTCCTAATGCTGAATTTATTGAAAAATGTGTGGTGGTAACAACGAGACACTTTAGGATTGCAAACATAAATAATTTTCTACATATTTTACATATTTATATATATTTTCTATATTTTTTCACTCATATCATTAATATAATTTCATTTTCTATATATTTTACATCAGGTAACGTCTGGAAATCTCCTTGAAAAAAAAAAAAAGCAACATTTTTTGCATCAAGGACACTTATTCAGAATTTTGAAGCAGAAACATATTTATGAAGGACACAAGACTGTTAAATAGTCAACCCCTTTCCAAGGCAAAGCAGCCTAGTGAAAGTCTAATGCTTACTTTATATCTCAAGATAATCCACTGATCAGTGTGGATTTTAATTCCATTCTGTGTTAGAGATTGTGCATAAATTTCACTCAAATACAGATGAAAAAAACACCTGACATTGAAAAGAGTGTCTGCTCTTAAATCTGTATGGGAAGCACAGAGGGATCAGGTTCCTTTAAAGACACTGTAAACTCGTCTGAGGCTCAACAAATCCCATTGCCAGATCCTTTATGTGGGTCACAACCACCCCAGGCAGTGCTCCAGGCTGGGGCAGAGTGCCTGGGAAGCTGCCCAGTGGAAAAGGACCTGGGGTGCTGGTGACAGCAGCTGAACATGAGCCAGCAGTGCCCAGGTGCCCAAGAAGGCCAATGGCATCCTGGCCTGGATCAGCAATGGTGTGGCAGCAGGAGCAGGGCAGGGATTGTCCCTCTGTACTCAGCACCAATGAGGCCACACCTCAAATCCTGTGCTCACTTTTGGTCCCTCACTTCAAGAAGGACATTGTGGGACTGAAGCCTTTCCAGAGCTGGGGAAGGGTCAGGAGCACAAATCTCATGAGGAGTGGCTGAGGGAGCTGGGATTGTTCAGCCTGGAGAAAAGGGGGCTCAGAGGGGACGTTACTGATCTCTACAACTCCCTGAAGGGAGGTTTGTAGCCAAGTGGGGGTTGGCCTCTTCTTACAAATGTCAAGCATTAAGACAAGAGGAGATGGCCTCAAGTTACATCAGAGGAGCTTTAGATTGGATATTAGAAAACATTTATTCACTGAGAGGATTGTCAATCACTGGAACAGGCTGCCCAGGGAAGTGGTGCATTCACCACCGCAGGAGATAGTTAAAGATATGGATGCGGCACTTGGGGACATGGTGTAAGGCTAGACCTGACAGTGCTGGCTTAATGGTTGGATTTGATGATCTTGAAGGTCTTTTCCAACCTAAACAATTCTAGGATTCTGTGGTGTTCTTTGTTGCAGTGTGATGTAATAGCCAACAGTTCTTGAAAGACTAAGTTGCTTTTTCCTGGGCATTCCAGCCACAGGGATTCTTTTACATTTCTCTGGGATAAGTAACATTTTAAAATCTTTAATGTGGCTTTTAGTATGCTGGAGGCATATTAATAACTCATAATATTTTCCTACCCGTCTGTAAGTTTTGAATTGAAGAGGCAGACTTAATTTCCTAAATGTACCAAGAATAGAAAGTTTGGATGGTTTCTTTTTGCCTTCATGAGCTCAACACCTTTTTGTTTCATACAAAATATGAGGAACTAATTTCACAGAATTAACTTGAAAATCCTTTTCTGAATAATTCATTCTGGAACATCTGGCTGACTCATAGAGACTTTGTTGCTGCAAGAAACTTCCAAGTAGAGATTGCTCTGATCATGTCTGCATTTCTTTTGATTATCAATGTGATGGACAGGTTTCACACTGGTTTGTGCAAACATATAGTAGCTGTGCAAATGAAATTTACTCAGAATGTGCCTAATGTTGTGTGAACTACAAGAGTTCTTCTACTGAAAGCTTGATTTTTGCTGTCATTGAACTCAGGGAGGAAGGAATAATTTTGTTCTTATGACTAAGGCTGCAAGCTTGAATTTCCATTATCCATATTAGGCCATTTATAAACCTCTTTTTAACATTTACTTGATTTAAAATATTTGTTTCTAATGTGATACAGCACAAGCATTTTGCAATTCCTGTGCAGAAGCAAAATAAATTTATAGTTCAAGTTAATTAAACAGAGAAAAGTAAAAGATGCTAAAAATACTGTTTGGTGCAATTTTATAAGCAAATCAATTTACCATAGGAAGAGGTGTCTCCCCAGATCCATGCTCTGAAGTTGTGTTATGTAATCTGTAAAAATGCCTACAGAGAAGAACCCAAATCAGCTTTACTGCTGACTTTTGAAATCTCACTCATTTCTTGATGTCATCTCCCAGCTGCAAATCAGTGCATTCTGCAATCAGTGTTTGCTGCTCTCTGATTGACCCCTCTGCCCCAAATCATACACAACATCCAGCTGTTCATGGCACTGCAGGAGTTACAATTCCAATTAAAGCTCTCTCATGTGACTTATGTGAAGTATGAAGGTGAGACAATATATATTAACATTGGCTTTTTATTTCCCTCATGAATTAATTGTTATTGGCTGCAGGATCAGCTCCTGAGTACCACATGTTTGCTACAGACACCATGGGCTAGAACGTGGTGCACATAGAGACACAACTTATAAACTGGTTAAAGGGTGCACTGGTAAAAGAGATTTTGTGTCCAGGCACTGGGCAGCTGATGGATGGACTCAAGTGCCCTGTGCAGTATGGGCTGGGCTGCACAAAGCTGTTGGGAACATGAGGGGTGCCCAGTAGGAGCTTCTGGTTGTCTCCTACCTTAAGCAGTCCACAGGCCAGGCAGCCTGCAGGATCTCACACCAAACCTGGCTGGGTCCCACATTCTCCTCCCTCCTGACCTCCAAGGGCACTGGTAAGCAGAGTGCCCACACTGCCTGCTCACCACCCTGCGCCAGGGCAGAGGCTGGGCCTGGATATCTCTGCTTTTCACAGCAATCCCCATTGTGGGAACTCAGCACATCACTCCTTATGTCCAGAGTTGCTGAGATAACCCTTGGGGGGGGGGGGGGGGGGGGGGGGCTCGGAAATCCTGGAATGTTGCCAGAAGTGCTTGGTGGTTGGATTTTGACCCTGCACTGGATGTGCTACCTATATGAGGGCGAGAGGATCACTTGGGGATAAGTGGTGAAGGAATTGATTATTCACAGGGTGAAAATACAGGTTTTGGAATTTTGGTACAGGGGGGTTTTTAGGAGACAAGATGGAGGAATTAGGGCGTGCCTTGTCCTTCTCCTCTTCTTCTTGTCATCCATCTTTGGTGGTGATGCTGGCACTTTGGGATTGGTTCACATTAAATGTGCACTTGTTAATAAGGGTAAAAGGTATTGGAAGGTAAAGGTAAATATCTTATACGTAGTTTTTAGTATAAAAATAGACGACCGCCCAGAGGGAGGTCAGAGTGCCCATGGCTGTCTTGCTGGGCAGACCTCTGTCAGGCTGGGAGACGACTTTGTAGATAAGAAATAATAAACAATATAGAAGACCAAAAACTCTGAAGAGTGCACTCGTCCTCTGGAGCGCGGGCTGTCCCAAGGCCATTCTACGCCTAACCTGGCAGAGACAACAGGCCGAGAACGGAGACCCCATAACCAAGCTAGTGTAAGTAACAGCTGTGTTAGGTCTAGACTATTCAGTCAGGTCTAACCTCTGCAGATGCCTTTCCTGCAGTCAGCTCTGCCTGTCACCCAGTGAACAAAAGGGGATCTCATGAGCAGGCCAGATGACAGGACTAAACTGAGTGCCTGTGGCTGAGGAGGAGTGAATTAAATTGACTACAAGAAGGATTCTGGAGGCTTGAAAATAATGACTTTCATTAGAGCTATGACTGTTTCCTTCCTTGTAATTACAAAGTGAAGCAGCTCAATGCTGATCCAAACTAATCAAGGCACTCCCACCTTGAAAAACTGCAACCTTGAGAAGGCCAGACTCTGCCACAGGGATGCTGGGCAAGGTAGGGAGGGGGAGAAATCTTTAGCAACTGGCCAGGAGGTTAAACAACACATTGGAGGCAGTAGCAGCTGCCTCTTCCCCCTTATTGAGGCAAAAACCCCTCAAATCCAGCCTGTAGCAAACATATCCTGCCCTTCTGAGTGGCTATGTATTCTTCTGAAACACTAGCTGCAGCACAAAAAATAATTCTCATCCTGGAAAATATACACCAGCAAATGTTTTTGTTTGTGAGAAGTTCCATAAATGTTTATAAAAAGAAATAGGTCAGAGGAGATGCAGCCTATAAAACTTCAGAAGCCCTATTAGCGAAGTCATTGTGCAAAGAAGCACTACCTAGACTTCAGAAATGATAATAAAATTGCAAAAATCCTCATTAAACTGAAATACTGTCCCAGTAAAGAGCTTTTTTTATCAGACATGCTTTTAAGAGTGCTGATAAACACTGAAAGGAAGAAGCTGCAGGAAGAAGGGTTTGAAGCAAATGTGATTCAAGTGCTACCTATTACTGTTATAACATTTGACAAGTTTGAGCAAGAAATGTAAAATGACCCAACTTCACAGCAGCTTGAAAGAATTATCTTAGACTGAGGCTAACAAGAAATAGCCTCAGCACTATGGATAATACAAAAGGCATTGGGATTATGGAGATGAAATAGTTATGTGTGATAAGATTTTTTACCAGAAAAAAGATTGTCACAATAGGGTATCATAAAAGGTCAGCACTGTGGCACAAAATCCACATGGGATGTTGAATAGAGCAGAGCTCACATTGTCTGCTGCTGGTCACAGAAAGGAGCCTGAAGAGAAGCTTGTCCTGGCACAAGCAGTAATGCTGGAGACCAAAGGGGGAAATCTATAGTACACTCAGGGAAAACATGTCAGAGAGCCAGCAGCTCCATGTTTAATTCCTGATTGCCCCAAGGCCATGATGGCACAGTCTGAATTAAAAAGACTTTGCATCTTGAATACTTGAATCCATGGTAAGTTTATCTAACAACATGCTTTACATATTTTTTCCCTGAGATAATCAGTTTCAGAAGTGAGTCGGAAAAGAAAAAATCTTTTAACTCTTGAGCTAAATAAATTAAAGGTAAGCAGACCTGAAATCATGGTGGCAGAGCCCTATGCCAGGCAGAAGGAATAAAGGATATAAATGATGAACACTCACGTGCTAGAGGTAGAAGAGTTTTATATAATAGGACTCTTTTTTTTCTTTTTTTTTTTCTTTTTTTAAACACTGTTGCATTGGTATTAAGGCTATTGTATGCCAGTTTCTTTCCCTTTTTCTTTTTCTGATTTTTTGACATGGAAATATTTGCTCTGGTGCAAGACAGTTTCTGTATCATTGTACCTATCCCAATTCTAGGAAAAAACCCCTGTTTCTGTTAATCTGGTGCTCACACACTGTCTGTTACCAACCAAGTCCCTGATCACCACTGCAGATATTCATATTCTTCTTAATTCATTTTGAGGACTCAAAATCCTATTTTTATCCTCCCTTTTAGTAATATTAGGCATTTTAGGTTGGGCAAACTCAAAGAGAATCCCTAATCAACTCCTGTGTGAGGCACCACAGCATTTGTGAATTCTGTTTTGCAGCAAGAGGGGAAGTATAGGAATCCCTAATCACGGTAATAAGGTGCTAGAGACAGAGAAAATATTTCTAAAAACAACGACAAAGTCCCTCCCCCAAAGATACTCATGTAAATGTCAGAAGTTTCAAGCAAGCAGTCACAATGATGGATAACACTGCTCAAGTAATTGGAAGTGCTTTCAGCACTACATAAATAAACATTTTCCAGCACTGATATGTATTGGATTGGCAAAAGTTAAGCAGCTGTGTAAGACAGATCTGACAAAGATCTAGAGTGCAGAGCAGCCTGAATATGCAATCCTCATTATGTCTGGTTCCAAGATTTAAGTATGTTATATATTTTGCCTACTGTTTCCATACTGTAGCTCAAAATGTCTTCTCTGCTTCTCCCCAGTCCTAGAAAGAAGGAACATAAAAAAGTAAAACTTCAAATAAATAAATAATTAGCAGTTATATTGTCATTACCACAAATATGAGTATTTATTAGGAAATTACCTGAGTTCATTGAAAATAACTTTTGGCATATCACTGCAGCTGCTCTTGTGGGGCAAGATACACTCCAAGTATAAATCAGTTTTGGAGAAAGCTGCCATGGAGTAGAGAACAAGTCAGGCCATTCATTGCCACTTTATATATTTATTTTATATTAATTTTGTCGCTTTTATTAATTTTTGTCACTTTATTATATTTATTTTATAGTAATATTTGGCACTACTCAGACTAATACATTATTTTGACAGGTGTATTGAAAAAAATCCCACTTCATTTCAAACTAATTTCATTAATCACTTTTTTCTTTCAGTTTTGAAAATACACAGTAGCTGAACTATTTTAAAGTGCTATAGAACTTCATTACATTTTTCCTGATTACTACCATCTCCTCTACTATTGGGCTGCCATTGGAACCATTGTGACTTTAGTAGATTTCATTAAAGAATACGGTCCAATTTTATGTTACTGCTATGAAAAATACTTGAAACAAACAAGTATGAGAAATGGATAGATTTAGATATAAGTCAAATGATTTTATTAATTCTTATTCACTAGATCTGATTCATATTATTCACTTAAATGAAATAAACTTCCCTACATTCTTGGCTTTGTTATCCCATTTATTAACATCCTGCCATTTGCCATTCCTTTTTGATAGGAGAAACCTTTTGAGATTTACTAGATTTTCCAAATTGATGTCCACGTCTCTCATTCATGTAATTATACCAAGTGTACAACCCAGCAGCCAGTCCCAGTGGCTCAGGTGTCAAGCGGTCACCTCCAGTGCCCCTTACCTGACATTTGAGAACAGCAATGTGTCATTTGTCATTCCTTCATCTCCCCCCTTCCCAAGGCCCTTCTAAAATTCTTCAAATCTGTTTCCAGTCTTGACTAATTAAAAATACTTTGTGTTCTCTGCAAATGTCATCACCTCAGGGTCCTGGTGCTTGGAGAAGAATCAGCTTATACGCCTATGTTCTTTCTAGGCATCCACTCCTGGCCACTATTGAAACACCAGGCTAAAAATATTTTTTTCCCAACAAGAACAGTTATTCTTACAGTCACCCATTGCCACCACTATCCTTGGTCATAACTTGTTTCTCCAGATGAAGTAGGTGAGACCCTGATAGTGTGTGTCTGCAAAAGGCTGCTTGGCAATGTAAATGGGGAAGCTGTGATTCAGCAGAAGCTCCTTGTCTCAGCAAATGCATAGAAAACACAGGACCATCTCACCAAAACTCATAATGACCTTAGGCCATGCTCAGGAAATCATATTTACTGAATTCAAACTCCAAGACAAAACAGAGAATATGCAAAGGAGTATTTGAAAATAGGCAGAATACACCCACCATGAAAAAATGTCAGTCTCACACAGTTCCAGTTTAGGCAATATTTTGGTTACAATATTACCAAGCAGACTGACAGTTGGAGGAATATATTCTTTGCAGAGTTGTTCAGATTGTTTCTGGAAACAAATTAAAGGGCAAGAAATGATGATTTGATGATTTGATTTTGAGTGGAGAGATTACATCTGATCTATATGCTCTCCATGCAGTCTTGTCTCTGCATTTCTGTATGTGCTATCTGCAGATGATCAGAAAATTGAGGGGATTGCTACATTCTACTAGTTATAAAGAGATATTCTGAGACTTTTTAAATTAAACTGTTCCTCACTCATAAGTAACTAATGTAAGTTATGTAGGAAACCTTTACCCTTCATCGATCTATCATATTAATGACTATGAAAATGATTAACATTCCACAAAGAGCTCGCATGCAGTTATTACTCAATTTATTTGTAAAACCTTATGCAATTCTTTGCTTGCAAACGTAATTGTTCTGTTGAGGTTCCAGACCTGAATTATCTGCAGTTTTTACAATAAGGTGATGGAAATACAATATTCCACACGCTTGCCTTCCAGGAAGAGCTGAAAACACTTCATGCTAACAATAATCTTGGCTCACATTAATCATGATAGAAATCAGAAAGAGCACTGTGGTAATGGAAAATGAAGAAACACACTGGATAATTCCCTGCTTAGAGGGTTATTTCTCTAAACTAAGAGTGAGCTTTTTTGATGATTTATTAAAAACATGTCTTTGAGTCTTGAAAAATGGATAATCAGATTGTTCTGGTGCTAGGCATAAAATAGTAATTAATACTTTAGCTAAGCTGATGCATTTCTTTTTTAAAACGCTATTTGTGTTGTACATTGTTTTATTGCAGTTGTGATAAATGATACAAAGTTATATGAATGGCAGCCTTACCTTGCAAACCAAATCTATTATCTGCAGCAGTCACATTTTAATAAATCATGCCCTTTATTTTTTTAAAGCTGCACTACATATTTATACCTGTCATTATTCACCTAAATTAGCAATTCTTTCTGACCTCCTGTGAAATCTCTGTTTGTGTTTTCCCAGATTTTTTGTCAGATAGATGCTTACCTGTACATACAATGTCATATTTGTGTAGAAGCTCTCCATAGCAACAAATGAGCTCTTGAGGGTAAGAAAGCAGTGAAGTTCAACTTTGATTTACAAAAATGAATCAATCTTGTCCACTTTTTGATAGTAACTTTGATAAGATTTATAGTTCAGCTCTGTTGTCATTCGCTTGTCCTACAATTGTCATAGAAAATGTATCCTTATCCTTCAGAGAAGTACTGCTGTCTGGAACTCCTATGTGTACCCAGGTACACCAGCCTCTGTGCTGGATGTCTTCTTCTTATCGTCTGCCTGGGACAAACTTTGAAAATTCAGTGATCTGCCACTGAGGAGTGGCACCTATCAACTGAGCTGTAGTTGGGAGGTCTTTTTCTGCCAGCACTAGAGCTATTTCTCCTCTTCTAATGGGCACCACCTAATTTTCCTTCCATGCTGCTCCATTTGGATGGTGGAAGTTGTCTTGTCAGGTACTCCTCCCCTTGCTCCTCTGAATTCAGAACCTGTCAGAACATAATTCTCATCAGTGTGGAGGAGGAAAGGAACTTTGCCCAGGAAGGTCCCTATCTGAGAACTGCTAGAACAACCCCAAATGATGTGCTATTTCACATTTAAAACTGGTCAATTTTAAAGATCTTTGCTGCTGCATTTCAGGATCAATTTTAGTAATTTCTTCATAAGAAAACATAGAGTAGGCATAAAAACTTTTTAATATAGTGTGGCAGAGTGAGTGAAGTTCCTAAATTTCACTGCCATCCATTTTATTCTGCAGACAGGTGCTCCTTTAGGTATGATCATCTTTGTTTTAGTCCCTTCAGGTGTGTCTCTGTGAAATAGCTATATGTCACACTTTCATGCTATTTCCACTATTTCCATGATCCTGTTTTTCACCTTCCTCTTTCAGCCTGGTTGCAGACCTATTCACTTTCTCTATTTCCTCATCATCATCCCAAGAATTTCCTGGAAGCACAATGGATTGTCCTAAAAGACCAACCCAACTAGTACTAGAGGAAATTATAAGCCTCCAATCTTCTTGGTGGTTTGCTCACTAACCAGTGAGCTTGTGTCTATTTTGGATTTCATTCTGAGACTGAGCCATCCTTTTGCTTCAAGTTAAGAAAAGAATTGTCACACTACAGAAATACTGGGAGCAAAAGAACTTGCTTGCACTGAGTGGTTGCCTCTAACTTTCATCCATACTCTCCCTGACAGATTTGTATTCCTGGTGTCTATTAATGGTGGGATAACTCACTGGAAGTTCAAATGCTCTGTCTCTAGCAATAGTTGGAATTCAATATATTTGATAATTCTACCTCTCTGCCATTAAGTTAAAAGTAATCAACACATTCTAAAGTTATATGCCCAGCTCACAGACACAAAAGAGCACAGGCAGCATAGCAGGATAAGTTTTGTTTCCTTAGAAAAACAGGATATAGTTATCCATTCCCCTTTCTCTTGTACAAGCTAAATTTCTTTCTCTTATTCCCCCTTGCTATAATATAGAACAGATAACTTCTTGCTACAGGTCTTTAAACCTTCAGTTGAACATACACCAGAAAACCACAGAGAAATGCTCACTACTTTTAGTGACAAACTTGTTCAGATTTTATAGAAAAAAAAAGGCGAGATTAAGCTAGTCAGGCTGCTCTTTTGGGGTTTTTTGAGATGCTTATAGGATAAGCAGTGTTTTTAAATTATTATCCGTACCCTATCTCTCTAAATCCTAAACTCTCTCAGCTGTAAAGAGCTATGACCCTTCATGTGACCTCTCAGAGTTTAACACCTATTGTTTTCTTTATGCAATTTTTTATCCTAGCACACTATTGTTTATAAACATTATTCATCATACCTCTGTTTTCAAGCATATCACTCAATCAAAATCCCCCAGAACATTTTTTCTATATCACAATTCATGAATAACAGTATTTTACCCTTTTGAAGCAAAAACACCTGTAAAAAATGAAAATAATTTTCCAGTATGTGAAAATATTGCAGTATTTTGTATTTCGTTAAAATTATAGGCAGACAAGTAGTATTTTTTATAATTTTTGCCTGATTTCACATAGTGGTTAAACTCAATTTTTTACCATTTTCCCTCAGGTCAGGTTCCAGTTACCTTTCAAATGGTACAGGGCACCTTGACTTCCCAGGACGCAGAGGAGCAGGGTAAGTGGGTGGCTGTGTAATCCTGCTGTTCTCTAACTAAGACTGCAGTGTAGGGAATAGGAAACACAGTGGGATTTTTTCATTGTGAAAAACCTGCTGGTGAAAGTGTTCTGCCAGACAACAGCAGCAGCACACACAGGGCTGAGTCTCTTAGAGGGTGAACTTGGCTTTGTTGTCTCCTCTGGACTTGAAAAATATCACTGGAATGAATGGAGTCTCCCAGGATCCTGGCAGCAAAACTAAGGAGTGGGTGCTGGCCTCTGGGTTTTATCAGGGTTTTTTCAAACCTTCCTGTATTTTCCACAAAGTCCCCTAAACATGGACATTGTTCTTGCCAGTCTTGTTGGCTTTGGCAATGTTTGGCTGTTATGCCAAAGCAATGTCGAAGCATTCCAGAGAGGAACACTAAAACAAGCAAAATGTATGTCATTTCCTGGTATTAAACCAGAGCTTTTTTGTATCTCTTTAGCTTTAACACTTTGATAATCTTTGATCAATTCTCTTATTTTTTTCCTTTTGCAAGAGTAACATTCAGCTACTTCATTGTCAGAAAGTTTATGATCAGAAAGGAAAAGGCAGTGCTAATGAATTGCTTACAACAAATATAATACTACTGAAACTATTAGCAACAAAAATAGTTTGTGATTTGAGGCACTTCTGCAAAATTACTATTAGATTCTCTTTACTGTAGGCCAAGTGAGAGAATGTCAGACTTCTCATTTCAAATATCTGATGTAGTTACATGCATTTTCTTCTTCCTGAAGCTTCCTCCTTGTGTGAATATTTGTCTGACTGTCCTTCAGAGTGGCTAACACAGTTTCTAGTTTTGCAGCTTTACATAAAAGTACGGTTAGGATTTAAGATATGCCATATTTGCCAAAACCCAATAGTATTTTCCCATAAATACATGAAATCAAGCACTTCCTGAGCTGGATGTCTAGTATGTGTGTGCCATCATGCTATTTATATTACTGTGCTCCTGTTAATGAATACATAAGCATATGTTTTGTTTCAGATAAGAATCAAGCTGATAAATATTTATCTGACTATCCTTCATGCTTAGGCTGTCACTCCAGTAAAGAAAAGCAAAGCAAAGTTAAATATTGTGCATAAGGTGCCACCCTTTGCCTATTCAGCCCCTCCCCTGTTCAGGGCAAGGACTGGAGATGAAGTTATGACAATGCTTGGGAGCTCTGGTTTCTGACTGATATTACTATAGCAAAAATAGAGACACAGATATCAATTCTGCCAAACACAGACATGTAGCTGGTGACCTCATCTGCTGGCCACAACAACAGAAATGTCTGGCCACAGACTACAAAGATGGTAAGAATAAAATGAAGAAAGCACATGAGAAATCAAGTGGAAAATCCTAGAGATCACAGAGTGGGGGAATGGTGAAAAAACCAATAAATGTTTCAAGCATACCAGGAGCAAGAGGTCAGTGAGAGATATAGAAATGTTCTTTGAGAAGAAACAAGTAATTTATTGACACAAAAAAATATTTCCTAGGCAGCACACTATCTCCAAAAATTGGTCCTTTTATCTATGAAGTGGGATGGAGAGAAGTCAGAAACAGTCAATGACATTCTTGCAAGGATGAAAAGGGAGGAAAGTAAAAATTCAATCTCTGCAAAAGAAGGGATTAAATATACATCTATTCCAAGAAAATCTAGTGTACAATAAAATATTAAGTATGATAGGAAATTAGTCACATCAGTTGGATGTGAAAGGATTTTTTTAGTATGTAAACCATGCATTTGGATTCTGAAGACCAAGAGCATGAAAAGAAGAAGTACCACCTTTAGTTTCATCATCCAGTGTATTCATTGTTCTATGACTGTGAGCAAACTCTTCCTTGCTGGCATGGATTTAGGCCAAGGAAGATCCTATAGCCTCCATTCTGCATAGTCAACAGCCTGCTTTTTATGAAATCTGATGTTACTGTTCAAATGAAGGATGCTGAGTGATTTTCTTCCACATTTTATGTCATCTTCAATGCCATCAGATCTGTGCGTATGTGCATGTTGCATTCTTATGTGGGTGTGGGTGTGTCTTGGCATTACCATAAGGAACAGGAAAATTTCTCTTTGGAAACAGGAGATGCTCAGCGGTAACCTGATTGTCTAAACCATCAGTGAATATGTAGGACCCCTATTCTGCCTGACCACAAGTTTGGATATAGGCTTCCTATCTCCCACATGAGTGTCCTGGGCTATTAGTTCTGCCGTTGTAGACCTTTTTCATTCCCAGCTGATGGAGGTTGTATTCAACCTTTATTATATCTGAAGAAAAAAAGGTCTCCAAACTTCCCACTGTCAGCATGCATCAATAATGTGCCAAGGGGCCCAGGTTCATTCCTGTGTGTTTTAGTATGTGTGCACAGTGGTTTGTGTTCAATATGTTTAGAGCCATAAACAAACATACAGTGGATCACTGTTTCTAGCAGAGATGTGAAAGACTGGAGCATCCCAGGGAAGCAGTTCATACCTACATCTCTCAGCTGCCACAGCCATGTTGTCACACAAGATCAAGCTGAAATGCCTCTTGCTTTGCATGGAACCCCTGCTGGAGACCTGAAAGATCTTCTCTAGCAGCAATATAGCAAAGAAGCTGCACTTTCCAGCCTCTGAACTCAACAGGAACCATAGTCCCAAGCAGTTTGTTATTCATAGTCATATGTAACCAAGGGTTTCTTTGCAATGTGTGCCTACACCCTACAGTTTTTGGCATTTCTGGGACATTTTCACAGAAAGGTAGGCATCTGATGTTACATCTGCTTCCTCTGCACCTGTCTGTGCATCCTTTGATATCTATAACTGTCTGAAAATGAAGATTTTCTCTCCTCTCTTGGCACTGCAACAAATCCTGGTGCTGCAATTACTCCTCTGCGTGTCATGAGAGGTGCTCACTCATGCTCAGTGATAAGTTACCCTTGGTACTCAGTGAAAAGTTACTCGTGGTACTCAGTGCAAGGAACCTGGCAGACAAAGAAGAAAGAGGGTACGGAAAGCACTCTCAGGGGGAGGCAGCTTTGCCAGATCAGGGCAAGGTGGGTGCTAAAAATATTGGAATAGGCAGAACACATACACGTAGATGGGAAAATGCAGGTACCTCTAGACCAAAGGAAGGTATATGTTATAAATTTGACACATCAAATCCTCACCTAGCATGGTGTGCTTGATAATGGAAAGGAAATTTACAGTTAATTGTGAATCACAGCAGTCATGTCCCATTTTTGCTTAAACTATTAAAGATGGATGAGTTAATTACCACCTATTTATCCAGCAGAAAGATTCACAATATAAAATACTCTCATGGAAAACAAAGTCAGCATGGTTTCCACCTCCTGTCCTTAATGCAAGAGAATCAGAGAATTGTAGGCTAGACCATGTGATCAATAATTGCCAAAGTGGAATAAAAATACAGCCAGAAAACATGACTATCTGCTTTGAAAGTTTCCATGAAAACATCTCTCACAGAACTGCAAAGAAAAAATATTCAGAGGTTTTTTGAGTGGGAGACAATTTTCCAAAAATACTGTAATTTTACAGTAATTTTGCTTGTGGAATAACAGAAATTTGGCAAAAAAAGTTTTTCACAAATTTCACTCCTTACTTCATCTGCATTGATTGCATAAATATGGTCTTTCAAGTACAAAATAGGCATGCAGCACCATTACCTGGTGGCCAAGTGATCTCACAGAGGCCACCAAACCCGGGGGTCACCAAGCAGTTGAAGGCAGGCACAGACTCAGCATCCCTGAGCCAGCTTTGAGTTCAGGCCTGATGTTGATACCTACATTACACTGCCACTCTTGCTGTTTCCCAGCCCTCAGACTCTATGTACCAAATATCTGGGCAATAAATTAATATTTTCACCTCCATGATTGCTATGATGAGGGAGCTTAAGGTTGGTGCAGATTTGATTCGACCAGACACCCTAGACCTGTGGTATTGTCTGAGACCCCTGTCAAAGGGAGGAATGATGAATCTGACTCCATGTTCTTAGAAGACTAATTTATTATTTTATGATACTATATTATATAAAAGAATACTATAGTAAGCTATACTAAGGAATACAGAAAGGATAGAGACAAAAGGCTAAAAGATAATAATAGAAACTTGTGACTCCTTCCAGACTCCCAACACAGCCTGACCGTGATTGGTCATTATTTCAAAACAATTCACATGTTGGATAAACCATCTCCAACCACATTCCAAAGCGACAAAACACAGGAGAAGCAAATCAGATAATTATTGTTTCCTTTTTCTCTGAGGCTTCTCAGCTTCCCAGGGAAGAAACCCTGGGCAAAGAGATTTTTCAGAAAATATGATGGCGACACTGGACCCACCTTGGAGAGGAATTAATTTGTTAGCTCAACTCCTGTGCTGGGATAAATGGTTGAATCTCCAGTGATGCCAGGGGGATTCAGCCCCTCACACCAGCTAAGGAGCTGCCTTGCTGGGAGCACACCAGCGTGCTCTAATGAGCTGCTTTGTAACAGCAGCTGCACTGACATCCAGAAAAGAGCCTTCCATGGCCTGGGCACAGGACTTTCAGCTGAGTTCATCTCAGTGGGAAGTATTCCTCTGCATATCTTCTGGTACACATGAAAGAGCATAGCTACCTGTTGTTTTGTAGACTGAGCGTGAAGAGAACTTTATATTGCCAACAGAAGGTGTGAGCATTATTCCCTTTGAAGTTGAAGGCAGAACTCTAGACTGCAGGAGCAGAAGTATCAGGAGCATCATTAGTAACTTTGCTGTTTCTTCAGCACACAGTTGAAAGGCTTCTGTCATGGCAATTTTAAAACATCCCCTTTGAAATTATTTTAGATACCTTTTTTGCACTTAACCTTATAGTTTTTCATCTGCCTTTTTTCCCAGTTCAAACTGTGAAGCATTCCCTTCATTTAAGTTCCTTATATTTATTTCCTAATATTTAATTTTGTAACACTGATCTGGGCTTGGTTTTACAAAGTAAAATCCAAATGTGTGAGAACTATGTGAGTGAGATGACTGGATAGATAGGCAGATAGACATATAGACACTGGGATTTTCTGTCCTTATAGATTAGCAAATCAAAACCTGGTTAACTTCTCCTATTTATTTCATACTGCTTGTATCTCCTGGTCAAGGAAGTAACCTTTTTTTCCTATTTGCTTTGAAGGTGATATCACAGAGCAGTCTAAATATCAGAAATAGAGGTGTACCCCAGCAAGTGCCAGCTGAGTAAAATCTTAGGCCATTTTGCACAAAACAAAGTAGAAATGTTGATAGCTTTAAAACACAGTGGAACTGATGAAGACACAGGATTCTAAGTGCAGATAAACCTTCTGGACTTGGGCCTATTTATGTATTAGTAGGAAATGAAGGCAGCCAAGAACCACTCTGACTTGTTCATTGCGAGGAAAAACTTCTGGTTTCAGGTATTCTCATGATAGGAAAAGACAGAGACATGCTTTTGAAACCACCACGTTGCCATCTCAAGTATGGGGGAGGGTTTGTGGGGAACAGGAGACATTTCTTGTAACCAGTGGTGCTTTTATTAAATACATGTTCTACATTCCAAATGGCTTCAATTACCTGTATGTCAGCAGTAATAAAGTATTTCTTTAGCACTTAATACAAGAAGTTCTTTGTATTTTAAAATCAGAACTGATTTCTGGAAAATACTTCATGGATAGGATAGGTCAATGTACAAAATCATGCATCTCCCTGTGAATTATTTTAGTCCAAGGGTGGGTAGGAACAGAAATTTGCAGGAAAGCTCTGCTCTTCCATACCTGCCTCTCAACAACTCTGGCTTTTTTCTTGGCTTCTCTGCAGTCTGTGAGCAGTGGGTGATGCTGAAGGAGACATGAGAGAGGTCAAAACTCGTTCCACCTTGTTAATGCTGTGGCAGAGCCTATTTCAGACAAGGTAAAATCTGAGCTGACCTGCTGCTGCTCTCAGTTGCACCTGCACAGAGAAGGGAGCTAGTCTCAGCCTCTCTCATACACAGACACACATAAAACTTCATGGAATGGCAGTGGGAAGTACCTAGCTCTCATTAAAAATCCCCCTCCCAGCCAATTTTTCAATGATCAGCAAAACCCTCCTTCTTCTCCTAAGAAAGAAGTTCACCTTCCAGCAGGAACAGCTTCCATCACAAGAGAATATTTGATTACACCTCTACCCTGGGCCTAACAAGAAAATAAAGAAATAATGACAGAAAAACAAAAAAGTACTAGGTCATACAGCAAGGGCATGTGTTGACCACATAAATTAGGACTGAATGGCAGACCTTTGCCACTTCAGCAGAGCTCTGCCAGAAAAATAAACCAAATAGCCTGTATTTCATAACAACAACAGTAGTAAAATTCATGGCAGGGATTCTCATCCAGCTGTGCAGAGGCAGACTCCCTGAAGCCATGGCAATGCCTCCACCAATACAGCTGGGTTTGAGTCTGCTCTAGGAGAAGCAGGAGAGGAAACAGAGCAGAGGTTGCCTCTGATGATCAGGAAAGGGCATGCAGGGCAAGGGCAGGATTGCTGTACTTCTGCCTAGAGGAACGTCTCCCATGTGTACCAGGACAGGAAAACCAGCATGGAAAATTAGGCACAGTGACATTAGGGGTTCATCTCAAACTGAATCTCTATCCCAGCTTCAGCCTAAGAAGCTGCTTCCCCATGGCTGTGTGGCCCCATGCAGGAGTCCCCCTCTTCCTGGGCTCAGAATGGACTGCCAAATGCAGGGGTCCAATGTGTTTTTTAATGAGAAGTATAAAAGGGCTTTTCTTTAATTTACTACAGCATCTTGTTTTTCTAAATTCACAGTCCTGTAGGTTTCATGTTAGAAGAAATGAGGAAAAAAACCTAAATGAGTAATGCAGCTTTTAATACAAGCATCTGGTCCTGCAGACTTGCTGAGTGGGAGGAGGAGGATTTTTCCATTTTAAATAAAGCAATGATTATAAAAACATGACAGAAGTGTGTCTTCATATGGGAAAGCCTGTCACCTTTATTATTTCTGCTGGCAGCAGTGACTAGATGTACTTTCTGAAACATAAGCCTTTCACTCACAGACATAGCATTGAAGTATTTCTCTCATGAAATGAAAATAGAAAGCCAGAGGTAGATTCAGATTGTATTGGGAGAGGCTGTTAAAAATAATCACTCATTTCCACCTTTATTGTTTGTCACAGCAACACACCTTGGGCCAGGCCCCACTTTTACAGAGGAAGGCTATGATCTTTCAGAGCAAAGAAGATTATTTCTTTTTATGGTTAAGTACTTAGGTAAAGCCTTCAATAAGCCATGTTTTGTGCCTTTGAAACTGATCTTTTTATTTAATGTTTTTTGCATCCAGAGTTCCTTGCTGATATTTCATTATTGAAGATGTGTGAGAAAAACTCTTCACTTTTTTTCACTCCATTTCCCTTTCAATAAGAATGTCTGAAAGTTCTTACTCTGGTCTACTGAAAAGAAGAAAACTTTTCAAGTGAGGATAAACAACATAATACCCAAATAAAAAATCAAACATACAAAACCAGGAAAAAACACATCAAATCCCAGAAATTATTGCTGATAAAATGCAGGGATAGTGAAAGAGGCAGAGAAATTATAATATTCCCAAAAAGAAAACAGCTGGGGAAGGAGGAGAGACATGATTCCACCCATGCCATAGTCCTTCAAGATATCCAGGATGCAGAGAACAGAGTAATGCTACTGTCCAATCTGGAGGTTGGTTGGCTCAGTTTGACCAATTAATTTGTGATAACTTCACTCAGTAGCCAGAATTAGTTTATGATAGTACAGGTCATCAGGTTTCAGTGCAAAAAACACAGAAGAGGGTTTCCAAGCAGGGCCTGGAAGTCGTTTGCCCTTCTCACCAATGGCAGATCTAACTACAGAATGACAGAAATAATATTCAAGTATGGATGGTCTCAGGTGGAGAAGACAACTGGCCTGATTTTGTCACTGCTGGGCAAACATTCTGACCCAGGGGGATATACAAGATGGAAGAGGTGGAGGCTTCTAATTTTCCTGTTATGTTTAGGGGGAAAGTAGCAGCCATAACCACAGTTTGCACAGAAACTGATAGAATGGTGAATGTGAAAATAAGAGGAGACCCACGTGTTTGATACATCCCAGGAGGTACAGGCCTGAGAAGTGAAGGTGAAGATCAGCAGAGGTTCAGGGGCAGCTGCCTTAATTCCACCTACATTTCTTGGGTGCCCATCTCTATTATCAGGTTTGCCCCTGCCTGGCTTTGCCCACATTCCCACACCTGTGGAGCAGAGGAAAGAGAATGCCAAGGGCAATTCTGATGGTTGGCTCCAGCAGGGAAAGGGATAGGACTTACAAAAAAAAAAAAAAAAAAAAAAAAAAAAAAAAAGAAAGGCATTTAAATGTAAAGATTCTAAGAAATCACTGAAGTGAGTTATCAATTCTGAGGCCAACCCACTCAGCAGACAAATGCCAACTCACAAGCATGGAGATGGACAGCCAGGCAGACAGAGCCTGTGCACTTCCAATGCAAAATCTAACTCCCAGCCTTCAGAGAACGGTCTAGCAGCCAGTCACAGCAGTAACTGAGTTTTGTGGTGCTCTGAATCCCACCAGGGTCTGAGGCCTGCTTTGTGCTGGTTATTGCCCAGCAGGTTTGATGGGAGACACAGCATGTCTCAGAACTCTGAGGATGCATACAAGAGGTGAGCAGAAAAAAGCTCCTTTGGTGTGGTAGGAAGAAGGATTGAAAAGAAAGTTTAAAATCAATATTTAAAGCAAAACAGATGCTGGAGGTCCTGAAGGGTAATCCATCCATTTTTCTTGAGGAAATGTGTTTTGAGAAGAATTTAAAAGGAATTAATTATGATCTTGCATGCATCTTGGTGGGAGAAATCCCTAAGCCAAACCACTTGGGTGCAGGCTAAACTGCAAACTATGTTCATTCAGACCCATGTTTTGAGAAACAAAAGGGAATTTTGGGTGCCATTCTTTGTCCTTCTCTCTTTTTCTGCTGGTCTCAGGCATACATTGAACGTTCACTCTCCAAAACAAAAAAAAAAAAACAAAAACAACTGTCTCTTGGTGGATAGTAAAACTCACTGATCACTTATAGAAACACAGGCACAATGTGGCTGTGAGGGAATGCAGTGAGAAAAAGACTCAGTTTTTACTTCTTTTAGGGTTATTTCTGCATCCATTAGGAATCATCTGGAGTTAGCAAAACTCACTCAGGTCACAGAGAAGACATCATAAAATCACATTTTTTGTGTGTCATCATACTTTACTTTCAAGTTAGCCTGGTTTTGGCCACATTATGATTGGATAAAATATAGTTATTTTAATGATAATAGATAATATGCCTAATTCAGTAACACAGTCTTCCTGTGCAGGGTTTTCTTTAACCTTTGTAATTTGTTCTGTCACCATCACTTCCATTATCCCTACTGAGAATCATACCCTTTTCTAAGAATCTCTGTAACAGTAAGAGGTCTGTGGATATTACCATGAGACAGACAAAAGCAAATATGGAAAGACACTATAATGTCTCAGTATGCTTCCTACAATTCCATATTCTTGCAAGTCTCTGGTACTCAGAATCATACAATCGATCACAGAGCCCAGCCATTAACCCTTGCCAACCCCCACATCCCTAAATGCTAAATCTACATGCCTTTTAAATACCACCAGGGATGGTGACTCCACCACTCCCCTGGGCAGCCTATTCTAACATTTAACAACCCTTGCAGTGAAGAATGCTATCACAATTTCCAATCTGAACCTTTCCTGGCACATCCTAGGGCCATTTCCTCTTACCACTTGTTACCTGGGGGAAGAGACTGACCCCCACCTGTCTTTCACTTCCTTTCAGGCAATTGCAGAGAGATAAAAGGTCCCTCCTGAGCCTCCTTTTGTCCAGGCTAAACAACCTCAGGTCTCTCAGCTGCCCCTCACAGAACTTGTGCTCCAGACCTTTCCCCAGCTCTGAGGCCCTTCTCTGGACTTGCTCCAGCCCCTCAATGTCTTTCTTATAGTGACAGGCCCAGAACTGATGGATTTGATAGGGAAAAAAAAGCTATATGTTTATCAACATCTTAACTTAATTGACAAGCAAAAGGTATGTTGTTCTGTGGGGTTTTTTAATCCATCTTCATGCAGGAGTGAACAAACTCCTGTACAAAGTACTTTGAACAAAGCACACAGAAGTGGCAGCATCCAGAAGGCCTTACCTCAAATCCAGGTTGTACAGCCATGCAAGCTCAGTTCTCCTGGAATTAGTAAGGTCTTAGTGACAGTCTGGAGTGGAATATGAATTTTCAGTGTATTCACTTCCCTGAGCATTCCTGCGCTTTACCCACCAAAGATGTCCTTACACTTTCAGCCCAAAGTGTGTCCCACAGCCTTCTGTTAACAGTTTTCTAATATAACTGTTCACACATTATTTTCAGCTGCAGAAACAGGTACTTCTTCATGCTGAACTGTCAAGGAATAACCTCAAAGTTAACTTAAAATATAAGGGATGACTTGGAAAGGTTATCTCCTAAGGCAATATCTCCTTAAATTAAAAATAAATAGGATTGTTAATGCACAGAAATTGCATGGCATTGTCTTCTCAGCAAACACTTTATTCCAAAATAAATCACAATATTTTGAAATGTTCAGCCCATCCTGAAATACTTCCTGGAAAAAAATACTAGAATAAAAGCATCACATTCTGGGATGCAGGCAGAGTAATTTGGGGTTAATCTTGACAATATTAATGTGGTTGCATCAGAAACATCATTTTGAAAGGGCAAAAGAGTCTTCTCTCAGAAATTATATCTACAGGTTGCTGTAGATACAGGTTGCTACATATGAGGTAGTTTTGAGCTGGAACATCCTCAGATAAACTAGGAAGCTGGGCAAGTATTATTTTGAACTCATTCAGCCCAATCTGCTTCTTCTGGGCTCCCACACCACAATCATCAGTAAGGCACCAAGGGCACACACTCAGATTTGCTCAGAGTTAAGGGACCAGTTTCAGAAGACTGAAATTTAATGTAATAGAGATGAAGACCTCAGAGGATTACAAGGGCTGACTACCTAGAAACAAAAAACCCCAAAACAATGTGGTCTTAAAGTTTGTTTAAATTGACTTTAACGACTCTTCCTCTCAAACCAATAAGCCTGAATGAGCAGTTGCTAATTAGTGTGTCAGTGTCTTAGCTGATTGTCTTTCCTGGGACCACAGTGCAAATAACCCTGTGACTTTTCTTGCACCAGGAGAATGGGTTTACAAAGTCTAATTAGGGCACTGAACAGCTGATTGTGACAAAGAGCCCAACATAGCCTGCTTGTTTTATAAATATCATGGGAGGGTTTCTAAAATTCTCCCTATTAGTGCTTCTCTTTGGGAAAGTAGTTCCACCAAAAGGAGACAAACACAGAAAGAAGTGGGAAGTGTCAATGTCCAAGCAGTTTATGGTTTGGGAGCAGGCCTCTTCTCCATGTGTTATTTAATGAATGAATCAATTTGCTTTCCTCTTCAGAGAAAAATTAAAAAAGGATTTCATCCCACTTAATCAATATTAGTCAATAGTAGTCTTCCTTGGTGAAGCTAGAAGGCAGTTAACATTCACTCACCTCCCACTATAATTTTATCTTCATACAGATAAAATAAATTATCTGTAATGATCCACTTTCCTCCCCCATTTGAACACCATGGTCTACCTTTGGCAGAAATGAGCTAATTCAAGCAACTAAATTGCTATCAGGAAAATAAAATTATGATCTCAACAGCAGAGGATGATGTCTGGTACATGCAGGATGATCTATCTGGTACATGCCCTCTGATGCAGCGGGGTGTGGCCTTAAAGTCAGGTGTCTGGCTGGCAGAAGGGCGGCCAACACCCAGCTGCAAATGTGTGAGCACCCCTCAGCATCAGAAGGCTTTGGGCTGTGCTCACAGCAGACGGAATCACTGCTGGCCGACGAGAGCAAAGAGTCCGGACACTCACTGGGGACTTGTCAGATTTATTGTCAACCAGGGAGTGACAGCCACCCAGATGTTGAATCTAACGTATCTGCCAAAGAGCGGCCTTGAACAACGGGGTGCAGTAGGATTATAAAGGGGGGAGGAATTTATGGGAGGGGTTTACAAGGAACCAATAGGGGAAGGTGAGGGAGTGGACTTAGGATAACGGGCATGAGAGAAAACCCAATAGAAACAATGTAAAGGAGGGGCCCCGGAGCCACAGCCAATCAAGTCTCCCTAAGCACAGAAGATTCTGGCAAACTAGGAGGAGAGGGGAGTGATTGACTGGGCCCAGGGAGGAGAACAAATTCACATATAAGGAAACACAGGGGAGGGGAAATTATATAACAGAGAGGATTGACATAAACTGAGGCAGGAGTAACCAAGGTAACCAAATGATAGACAATACAATGGCGGGAAAAACTGGTGAGGGCAGAACCATACAGAAAATGGGGGAACAATTACAGAAAATAAGGGAGCAACTAAATAAACTAGCAGAACACACTACAACACTCTGAGATTAGAAGGGGCACGTATTTTTATGGAGTTTGCTTGGTCAAGTTTTGGTACTGGGAGTGGTGGCATCTGTGAGGTTGTTTGACACTTCTCCCTGTCCAGTGGAGCCAGTGGCAGCCAGCTCCAAGACAGACCCACAGCTGGCCAAGGTCGAGCCCAGCATCAACAGTGACAACAAATGTAAGAGGGAAAGTTACAGCACAACAGCAGCTGCAGGCAGAGACAAGAGTGAGAACACGTGAGAGCACCAGCCCTGCAGACACCAAGGTCAGTGAGGAAGAAGGGGAGGAGGCGCCCCAGGAGCTGGACCAGTGATTCCCCTGCAGCCTGTGGTGCAGATGCTGGTGAAGCAGCAGTGCCCCTGCTGCCCTTGAAAGTCCATGATGGAGCAGAGATCCATTTGCAGTGCATGGAGGGCCCCCTAACAGAGCAGGGGGATGCCTGAAGGAAGCTGTGACCCTGTGGGAAACCCACACTGAAGCAGGATTCTGGCAGGACCTGGAGAGAGGAGACCACACTGGAGCAGTCTTGCTGGCAGGATGTGTCACCCCATGTCACCCCATGGGGGACCTGCACTGGAGCAGTTTCTGGAGGCCTGCACCCTGTGCAAGGGACTCATGATGGAAGAAGAAAGGCAGCCCATGGGAAACCCCTACATTGGCAAAGTTTATGGAGGACCCTCTCCCATGGGAGAGAGAGGCAGCTAGAGAAATATGAGAGTGAATTTAGTTCAAGAAGAAGGGAGGGGTGAGAGACAAATATTTTAAGAATTGGTTTTACTTCTCACTACCCTACACTGATTTCATTGGTAACAAGTTTAATTAATTTGCCCAAGCTGAGACTGTTTTGCCCATGACAGTAACTGGTGAGTGCTATCTCCCTGTTCTTGTCTCAATCCACAAGATTTTCACTGTATTTTCTCTCCCTTCTGCAGCTGAAGAGAGGAGTGATAGAGCAGCTTTGGTGGGCACCTGTTTTCCATGAGGGTCTACCTACCAATAAAATTGTTTAAGGAATTGTATTTCAATAAATACAGGGGTTTTTTTTCTGTAATATCAGCAGAGCTCTTCACAACTGTGGACCCTAATCCATCTACTTTTGTGCAAAATGCCAAAAAGAGCATGACAGAAGAGACTGGGGGACAGAATAATTCAGATTCTTTGGCAGTCACACCTGTACTGCAGACCAGAATGAGATGTTTTGATATTTCATTGGTGTGGATAAAGACTGCCTAATCTCCTTTCACAGTGTGCAACTGTTTATACACATTCCGCTAACATTTCAGTGGTACTCTTTTTACTCTGCAGTCCCAAATGTCCAGATCTGTGAAAAGCACATTATCTCATTCTAAAGTGAAGTTTAACTTTGAGAAAAAAGGCATTATAGAATATAAACCAATAAATACCTAGAAGAAACACAGGGAAATCCAGCTATTGAGTTTTTTTTGTATCCTATCGATGCATTTCTGTCTGGTAGGAGTATATTTCTGCTACTCATTTTATCAGTTTCTCTGCTCAGCTTTCAGGTTCTATAAAAATATTTATGACTTCTTTTTCTTCTACAGAATATTTTATTGATCTTATATTAAACATGATATAATTTAGAGCAGAGCTCAAGTTTACTCACATTCTCAGTATGCCACATCCTCATCGCTGTCCTATTTTCCTGCCCCTTCCCTCTCCCATCATAGACACAGCTTGTTAAGAGCTAGGGATTGATGTCACCCTCTGTTGGCATTTGCAGAGTAAAGTACCCAGGAATATAATGTTTTTTCACAGTGCCTTTTTCTCATCCTTATGGATCCAATCCGTGTGGTTTGCTACAATCCAGCTAAGCCTTTGTGCTAATCCCCCTTACAAGCATTAGCAGTGTCCAATATAATGAGATCATTTCACTAAGTGAGGTTTGGGGTCTTCACAGAAAAGCCAGTGATGAAGCTCATGGGCAATCTCTGTGCAGATGAGATCTTTCTTTGATGGCACCACCTCTGATCCCAGAGAAACACTGTGGGCCTCCTGATCATTCTTCTTCCCAATCATATCTATATCCAACAGGGCAAGCTCAATTCTTACCATTACATTATAAGTTCTCTGCTATAATTAATTTTTTTTGTCGCACTCCTGCCTGAGTGATTTCCTTTCTAACTAGATATTTCAAAAAGAGGAAGAAAAATGATCCTTGAATTGCAGCTACATTGCTGGCTTTATGAAGATACATGGTACAGCCAGAAAAACAATGACTCCCAACTTGAACAGCCTTCTCTGAAACCACAGATATCAAGCAGACACTGTTCAAAATAAAATGATAAATTTTTAGCAAGGGGGAAAAAAATCCCACCTCTTTTAAATCATAGAAATTAATTATTAATGGTCAACTACATCCTTTCATCCTATTCCTGTTTGCTCCTAGGAATGGAGAGGAAACAATTTAAAAAAAAAAGGCTGCTGAATTTCCTGTCAAGGGTAAATTGACTTTGTTTTCATGTCCTGAGGGCTGTTCATGGTGATATTGCACACTGCATGTCTGTCAGTGACACTTCAATTGTTGGGACTCCAGTAAGGCTTGACATTCTCTAAATGCCCTGGAAAATGCTCCAAAACTGCTCTAATCTTACATCTGCCCAACCTGCAGAATGACTTTGGAAGTACTTCACATACATTTAAATTAATTAAGGGCCTTCGCAAAGGAACTTCAAGGAAATTTAACAGTGAAACCAACAAATATTTGGCTGAGCTACAGACCCAGAACCAGACCAGTCTTTGCTATTTTGGCTCACAAAGTTTTGCAGAGCCAGACAAAGCAGATCTCCTCCACCTAGCATGGAATACATACTCGGGCCTTAATCCAACAGATTCACAAATTTAAACCTTTTTTAACACTGTCTCCTTCCGAGGGATCTGTATGTAGAGTTTCATTCTGTGGTTCTTGACTTGGTCTTCACCTTTTTCTGTATTCCTCTTATCCCTTGCTTGGGAAAGGATATGATGAGCAATGACATTTTAAACCCAGATTATTCACAGATGTTGATTTCTCAGGGACAGAAATGCTCTTGCTACTGCTACTGTTCCTCCAGTGGACATTGTTCTGATGATTCACAGGCTGTTTTGGTTCAAATTCAATCAGTGGGTGGTCCTCTGGGTTTGGGATCCCTTGGTTTTCGTGGGGGCCAGGAAATCCCCATCAGCTGGCAACCCTTTGAGTTCCATCAAGAGTATGATCCCGTTGTTGTTGAACACTTGTGAACAAGTAGACCAGATACTTTGCCTGCACTTTTTACATAGGTGACTTATATGATTTAACTTTGTCTACCCACACCTACCTGACTCACAACCAAAAAAAAATTACTCCAAACTGAGATTGTCCTGTGCTCACAGTGAAAGGCCCTTTGAACTTGTTCAGAGCTTCATCCTTTGCTTCATTTCTGAATATGCACCATTTATCAGCATTAAACCTGGAACATGGGACAAAGCTGCCACTTGTGTTTCAATTACATGTGCTTGAATATCTAATCTTTTACAAATACAGCTGCTTGTTCCTTTGAGAAAAACAACACTGTCTATGTCCTGCTTTCTTGCCAAAATGGAATAGTTGAGAGAAATGTTATGTTAAACATTTGTCAAACCAGGTATCACAGAGGAGGAGTACCAACTTGTGTGGGCTTTTTTACTCTGAAATTTCCTCAGGATGGCAAGTCCCAAGCATGTGTGTTTACTACACCTGTGCTAGGCCAGATAGATAAATCTACTCTACTCATGTGCTGTTGACTACTATTTTTTGTCTTATGCCTACAAAAGTTTAGTTTATTCTTGCCCTCCAGAGACAAGTTTCTTCTGTTCCTTTCACAGTGTTAAAATCAATATTCTTAGAGTATTTTCTCGCCTTATAACATTTCAGGTGTACAACTAGGAAAACATGCTATTCCAATTTTCTGTTGTCCAGCTCCTTGGCTACTGGGTGAAAGGGACAAAATCTGTGTTTATACTAACCAGACTAAGGGAGTTAATTTTCATCTCTCAAGACAATGGTTTTTTATTTCTTTCTTCCTTTTACTGTCTTACATAGATTGTGGGAGAGAATGAGAAGGAAATTTAATGTGTTGGGTTTGTCACCTGAAGTAATTAATCATAATCTACAAAGCCCAAGGGACTTACTCCAGTTTGCACCAACATTGCAGCCAGTGTGCTAGAACAGTTTTCTGATTGTTATCCTGTTTTTCCAGCATAACTGTCACATCTTTGTTTTATAATAGTTTGCTATTTTTCTATTTTCTTCTGGTAACATCCATTGTTCGTTACACATTCTTGAATACAAGCAGAGGAATGGGGTTTTCTTTGTCAAAAAAACCCTACTAAGCAGGTGCCAGTATATATAATTCAGAAACTCTGTAATTGCTTTTAAATAAAAAGTTATCACTAACTCATGCATACAAAACCATAATTTCCAAATAACTTCAATTGTATGTTATAAAAAAGACGAGGAATTACCATGTTGAGACTTTATTCTAGCCAGTGCTCAGGGCTTTGGAAACAGCTGGTTTAAGTTGTGTAAAGTAAGACTAATGTAATCTATACAGCAGCAATAAAATTTTTTTTGTGGGTTTGCTACTGACTTGCAATTATGATGTTTTTTGTTTTAATTATTGGTTATAACCCCAAACCTCAGACCTGTGCAGAAACGACTATTGATATGCAAAGACATTTGCTGTCAGGAGATAAGCATAGTACCCAAACATGGAATAACTCTTCCTCACCTCTAGACTTTGGGTAAGTTTTACCCTAAAATTCATACAGACTGGCACTGCTGATGGAGGCTTAATCCTGTACTGACCTCAGTGCAGATATTTGTCTGAACTTTTTTCTCTGTCATGACAGAACTTGTCTTAAACTGGAGATGTGAAATGGGCTTGTGTATTGCAACACAGAGAAAAGACCTGCTCAGGTAATTTCTTCCTGTTTGAAATCTGCAGTTATTTCATCTATAAGAGACAGCAACCAGATTTTCAAATGGATCACTAGGAGGACACAAAACATTAATTTTAATTTTAACTTTAATTTTTAGATTTTATTTTGTTTAGTTTTAGTTTATAGAATTATTATTTTCTCTCTGGAGCTCAAAAAATATTTCAATTAATATTGCCCAATGCACACATTGTAAGCTTTACATAACAAAATTTGCTGTGACTGATCTGACCCAGGAAGACACTATTCCAGGTGAGGAGAAAAGTCCAGTCCCAAATCACACTAATCCAGAACAAACCCGTGCCCAGTGCAGAGCAGCAGCCCCGTGCTGGGATGCAGCGTGCAGGGATGGCCCTCCCATTCTCTGCACTGCCTCAGGAGATGTGTGCCCTCACTTCCACCTGCACAGCTGCTGTTCCTCAGCACAGCAAGGGGAAAGGGATGGGTCCAGTCCAGGCTGCACACCTCATTCCATGGACTCAGCTGTAAAGTTAATCTCCCAGGAAATTCCATTCCCTGTCACAGGAGTGATTCCCTCCTGTACCCCTTGATCCTGCCCCCAAGATTCAGCTGGTGTTAATTTGGCAGCACAAGCCCAGGAAGAAATGGGAGAAACAGAATCCAAGGAGCAATATTTGAAGAACATGGCCACTGTCACAGAGGGTACACCAAAAGGAGCTGAGTCTGAACTCACCTGAGCAAAATGCAAAGGGTGGCTCTGAGGCTGGTGCTGAGGCTGACGCAGTAGAGCAGGAGAGGAACAAAGGAATTGGCCAAGGAGAATCAGCTCCACATAAATGAAGGCATCAGAGTAAGGCCTTTCTCTGAGGTCCTCAAAGACTCTTACATCTCTCCACTGACAATGCAGCTAACTGAAGCACTTTCATCAGAAGACTTTTTCACCGAAGCTTATAGATAAGTAATTTGCATTAATTAAGAGGATGAATCCTATGTAGTGACACTAAGGAAGTGACCTGCATCATTCTAATACTGTTACAAAAAGTAGACTATTCTGGCAACATAGCTGAAACTGTAAAATTTTAAGAACTTGACTTCTTTTTGATCTTCTCAGACTTCCTCAGAAAGCCTCCCTCTGGAGCAGCAAAGCAGAACAAGGATAAGCAGAGCTCTGCCTTGCCCCTCCATTCCCTACTTTTTCCTACCTGCAGTTTTGGTAACCCTGATGGGAAAAGGAATCAGATGAGAAGATAGTCTAGCATCTCCTTTCTATTCCTTTCTTACAAGGGCCAGGGAAAAAGCTTTTACAGTGTGTGGACAGGGTCATGTCATTGCAATATTTCAGCACTGAATCTTAGTGGAGAGAATTTTACTCTGCTTGGAAGCATAGAAGAACATACAGCTAATTTCTCACTGAGATAACAAAATTGGAAACCAAAGTCTTAGATTTGTAAAAATAACAAATTCTTTTAGAAAGGAAAGGCAGGTCAGGTCAGGTCAGGTTGCTCTGAGTCAGTGCTCAGAAGACTGGGTCAGTCAAGAAAATTGGTGATGATATAATAAAAACTGGTAACTTCAGAGAAACTTGGGTCTGAAAGCAGTAACTTTGTACTGCTAAGTGTCAGAAGAGAAGCAGACAGCTAATTTCCATGACCCAGAATCAATAAAACCATTGCTTTGCAGAATTGATGTGCTGATGAATATTATCTGCCTCTTTTGAACTTTATCTGGTGGTTTGCCAGTAAATTTGCAAAATTTCTGCACAAACTGCAGACCCTGTCACTGAATGCAGATCAGTGTAAGAGCACAGCATGAGGAAACATGGTGGCTATGGGATAGAAACTGCAGTGAAAGTGTGTGAGAACTTTCACAATCAGTGTGCTCTCCAGGGCTGTAACATTTCTTGAAGAAACCCTTCCAGTGCTGAGTTGAGATCACAGCAGCATGTACCTTTCTTCTTAGCAGCAATAAACTCAGCTCCAGCCTGGCCTGAAGGAAAGGACAGTGCTGCCTTGTGACTCCATGGCCACATTTCCTGCCTTGAAACAATTGGCAGTCATAGGGCAGAAACAACACCCTAAACCTTTCACCTCCTTTTGGGCCATCTCACCCCCCTGCCACTGGCAAGTCACATAAATAAATTCACACCTGAGCTTCACACTTGAAGATTACTAAGCAAACAACACAAATGGCCAGACATATTGAAAAAATCTTATAGAAATGGAAACACAAAATAATACTCTGAACATCAGACAAAATATAGTCAGCCCCATGATTTCTGAAATCCACCCTTGGAACTGCTGCTGTTCACACAGCTCCCAAACCTGCACTGAAGGGACCACTCAGAAAGTCAGTACTACTTGTTATTTAGGGATCTGAGAAATACTTCTGTAGGAGCAATGTGAGTAGTAAATCTGAGTGTAACTCAAATGAGAGGTTAGATGAATATCATATGCATTGCATTGACATTAGTCTCCGCTGTGGTGGTGTTAGTGCAGTGGGATGTCTCTTTGCTGTTCTTCTGATAAACATGTGTGTTGTTCTAGGTGTTTTTTGATGACTTCTCAGACTGATGAGCAGCTTTTTGTTTTTATGATAAGCTTAGAAATACAACATGAAAGCAACAAAGCAGTGGATGGCAACAGAGATGTAATTATTTTGAACATGAAAATTGGTAGTTATCATGGGCCAGGTATTGTCAGGCAATAAAGAGTAAAGACATGCCACAAGTGACTGATAGATATGCAGGAAAAGGGAGGATTGCTGACAAGGTAAATGTGGTTAAAGCAAGAATGCCTGTCATAGCAGTATTTACATGCATATAGGTGGAGCAAAATGTCACAGGAAAAAAGCAGCACCCATTGACACTATTCATTTCTTCCACAGATGCAAGTTACTTTTACATCTGAAAAAGAAAATTTTACTCCCACGAGAGCTGGGAAAATAGTTTCTTCATTTACAGAGAGCAATTTGAAAGATTTAGGAGTAGGTTCCAAACATAGCTGATACAATATCTTTTTCTCTTTTAGTTAACATAGTTTTATTGATCTGAATATATCATTAACAGAAGTAATTGAGGGGGCAAGGAAATAGAATGTCTACTATAGTTTAATTTTCTGTCAAAATCTATATAGCTGCTCTACTCTTGGTTTCAAAATGCAGCTGTATTGCCACTGGCCTACTACTCATTGAGAAGATTCTGCTTTATTGAGAGCATAATGTTCATGACTTGTCCTCTCACAGTTGTGGAGACAAAAAAAGCATGGACTTGATTTTACTGACTGCAGCTTTAGTAGTAACACCAGAACTGACTAAAGACAGTGCAAGAGCAAATTAGGCCAACAAGTGCCTTTCAGGTATGCATGATCCTACAGCCATTCACCTATGAGTAATCTTTAAAGGTAATTTGCTTGTGTGAATGAGGATTTGGCACATCATTCAGTGAAAGCTGTGGGATTAGATTCTCTGCTCCCTGTGCTGTAAAATATGGGAAAATGGTCCCTTTTCTACAAACGGGATGAGTCTGTCTTTTATTATGTAAAATGACTGAAGCAGGACAATCACAAGTATCACGAAAATTAGAAATCACTTAACATGGAGCTGTAATGCAAGTACCAATGTAACTCTGATGTTTTTACTGTGCTTATTAAAGCATCAAATCCAGTTTCCCCCAAAGCTCCAGGGTGCTTCACAGCCTCAGCACAAACCCTGGGTCCTGCTCAGACCAGTGTGCCTATCTTAGCCCAGATCTGCAGCCCCGCAGCAGGCTCATGTGCTTACCCTATCAGAAAGCACGGTACTCAGTGAAAATGAGAGAAGGAGGGGAACAGGGCTAGCATCTGTATTTTTCAGCTGAGGAGCTGGCATCTGCAGCTTCAGAGCAGAAGCCATCCTGGCAGGGCCAGCTGCCAGAGGGATTCAGTGCTCAGAGC
Source organism: Melospiza georgiana (assembly GCF_028018845.1). NCBI lineage: Eukaryota > Metazoa > Chordata > Aves > Passeriformes > Passerellidae > Melospiza > Melospiza georgiana. The sequence goes on from NC_080431.1 coordinate 19,846,851, forward strand.
AAACTCTGGTTGATCAGAAGCCCTTGGCAGTGAGACTTTGAGAGCCAGTCCCACAACCAAAGCACTGCTAACAGAGACAAGTCCTGTTTTGGCGCAGACCAGTCTGAAGTGGCTGATGTGCTGTGGTCTGGAAGCCCTTGCTAGAGGAAAGAGCTCATTTTTTATCCCCGAGAGGCTTTTGTGCACTATGGAGATCCAGGTATTATTTCCTTCAGCTTGCCACTTGTTATTACAACCAACATCTTGTTCTGTTTTCTATGAACCAGAGGGAATGTGTCTCATTTAGCCCAAGACCATTGGGAAGGGCGGGGGGCAGCTATGCTCTGAGTCTGGTGCACAATTTGCAATACAGCTATGGTTGTAACGAGTAGTTTTCCCATTTTCAGGACTTGATAGCCTCTGCTGGTTCACACAGGTTACTTCATGCTTACCTGGATCTTTTCCTAAAAAAAAAAAAGTGTGAGGGAGATTCTGGGGGCAGTAGGTGTCCTCTTAACCTTGCCAGTGAATCAGAAGGCCTGCTGACCACAGAGGGGCTTCTCCTGGCTACAGGATTTGGTTTGCAGTGATCTTTTCCAGATGAAAGCCTTTTTATTTTTTTATTGATTTTTTTTGCTAAATCAGAAAACTCTTCCCAGAAGTATGAGATTCTGAGTGCTATAGCTCATCATGGCAGTTCCTGAGTTGTTGCAGACATCTTTTCATTAAAAAATCCTTTTTTAGGATTTTTCTTCCTGAGAAGCTGAGAGGCTTCAGGAACAAATGCAATCAATGGTTATCTGCGGCTGTGGAATGCAACAGGTGCATCTGTGATTGGCCCATCTTGGATGTTTACAATTAATGGCCAATCACAGCCCAGTTAGCTTGGACTCTCTGTCCGAGCCACAAACCCTTATTATTCATTCCTTTCTATTCTTAGCTTAGCTAGCCTTCTGAGGTGAAACTTTTCCTTCTATTCTTTTTAGTATAGTTATAATGTAATATATATAATAAAATAATTCAAGCCATCTGAACATGGAGTCAACATGTCTCTTCTCTCACTTGAAACCCCTGTAAACACCATCACACTGAGTGCTCAAAGAACATTTCAGAAAAGCAAGAAAAGGGTTAAAACCTCTGCATCATCTCACAGTTCTTAGATGCTTATGGATATATGCTTTAGTGGCTAAGTCACAGCTTATTCTCTTGTTTTGCTGCTGCCTTGTAAGATCTTTACTGGCTGACTCTAGGTGGTGTAGGAAGAGTAGCACATCTACAATGCGATAAAATGTAAATTGCCCTTATGTGTGTCTGTTGTGATAGACACAAGACACGCTGAAGTGGCATAACTCTGCTCTTGGTGGCACTGAACCCTGTGTGACTGCTGCTCCAGCAGAATTACCTGTGGACTGCAGCAGGGCACACAAAATCAGGTTCACTCCTGTGTCACATCTTCTTGCTTTTCCTTAACACTCAGAGGCAGCTTCCTGCTTTTACTATTCATTCCTTGCTGAAAGGCAAAAGAGCACACGGGTTCTCTCCCCAGCCTTTTAATATCACTTCAGTCTCGATGGGGGCAGGACAGATTTTCCCCTCCAATAAGGGAAGGGGTTAAGAAACTCAGATTTGGCAGAGTAATGGAAAGAGATTAGAGAATTCAAGTAATTGGTACAGGGATGACAGCTCAGTTCTCATAGCACATGAAAGCACTTTGGAAAGAATTTGAGAGGTCAAAACATGAAATTACTTTCTACCATATTGCTAGTTTTTCCTGGCTGATGTCAAAAAAAGCACACCAGAGGACCATTTTCCCCTTCTACTTCAAAAATTGTTGTTTTTCTCATTACAAAACCACCACATAAAATTTTGTGGTATGCCATATCTGATTCTACTCTCTCTAGCATTTCTATGAAGAGATCACTAACTACAAGTGCAATATCTTTTTGAAGTTGCACTGCCATGGAATGCCTTGAGCGGGGAGAAAGGCACAGTCCAGGTGTTGAAAACTATTTTGGAATAGGAAATGTTCAACTTTCTTCATTTCACCAGGCATTCAGAAACAAGTATTCTTCCTTTTTAACACAATAGTGCTGCAAAGAACAATTTTAAATTGATTTGACATTGTTATGCTGTAGTAGTCTTCCAAAATCCATGCTGAATTAAATGCTTTCAGAGTATAACTCCTCATGGTCCCTTGCAACTCAGTTTTCTATGGTTCTCCAACCACAGCAATTTCCCCATGTTTCTCTAGAGAGATTTCCTTCTATATTTCCATAGCATAGCCTACAATTACTTCAAAGTGCAGTAAAATCAAATGAGCATGGAAGCCTGTGCAAAGATCAAAGAAGACCTTATTAACAGTTGTTTTGTATGCGGTTAAATCTTGCAAGAATACAATTCCAGAAAGTCAGTGTTATAAAAAATGTGTCTCCACTGCAAGCCACTATTCCCAAAGCTGGGTGCTTGATCTGTGTGAAGGCTAAGGGGCTGCCCCTTGTGTGCTGGAGTTCAGAAGCAGTCACATGCAGGAGACAGGCACAGGGCTAAAATCTTTTGCACTACTTTTGCACTACTTCCACTGCAGCAAGTGAGATTGGGTTACACTGACAGGCACCAACACAACAGCCCAGGAACTGAACCCCCTCTTATTGCAAGCTGATGTGAAGAGCTGCGTAGAGGAAACCATGTGCAGCACACAGTAACATGTTTTTATTGGCCCCAAATAAAGCACAGGAAACATAGTAAATATTTTCAAGTGCCACCTCCTGGCATTTCATTTATTATTTACATAAATACAGCTATTTTCCATTTCATAGAGCAGATGAAGGGCTCTAGAAATTGCATAAATCTCATCAGCTGTCTGGCCAACAGTTGAGCAGAATTCAAAGCTAGATGTTACCACATTTTGTGCACAGCACAGATATTGCACCTTTCTCCTGTGAAGTTCAGAGACCTGCAAATGTGAATGAAGTCTCTGTAAATCCAAGTGAAGTAAATGCAATCAGTGGAGAGAATTCCCTTATATGCAGGACCCACCAAGGACAATAGTTACCAATTCTTGGTTCCACTGCAAACCACATGATAAATATCTTGTGAACACTCCAGCTCATGGAGCCAAGAAATTGCAGGAGAATATTAGTTCTATTCAGGAATAAAACTGGTTATGTGTGCAGCTCTGGAAGGCAGTGGTGAGAACCTGAAAATGAGAACCCCCACCGGCCTAGAAAGCAAAGAAACAGGAGGTACTTTCAGAAATATTTTTTTAATCTCAGTGGCTGGTGAAGAGTTGGTTAATTAATTTGCATATTGGGGCTTGGCAGCATTGCAAGAGCTGAATGATGAGGCCAGCATCTGACAGGAACTCTGTGATGCAGCTGGCAGGAAATCCCAGGCTTTCTCACTCCTAACTCCTGCCTGCAAATTACTTCACTGACCAGTACATCTGATTTTTACTGATGATACATACTAAATATGACACTGGAGCCTCTGATTTGTTTTGGTTAGTTATTCCTGTTTTGGTTTTAATGTTGCTGTTAATGTGAAATCCCTCTATATGGCTCTTTTCCATGCAGGGTTGAAATGTCTAGAATGTTGTGAGAAGGAATTTTATAGACTTTGAGAAAAAACAAAATTAATTTAATGATGTGAGAAAATGATTCAATATAACCATGAGTTTTTAGGACAAATTATTGGCCTTCTGCACAAACTCCATCCAAGATTTATACTGCCTACAAAACCCACTAATGATATTGAGGCAATAGTCTTATGAACCAGGCTAAAAGAAATTATAAATCTAAATGAGCACATTTGACCATGAGCCTGCCATTTTCCCCAGACAGAAACAAGATTTACTGTGAGAGTTATGAAACTTTGGACCCTATTATACATTAAAGAATCCTATTTATGACCATGCAGCTAGTTCTGAATTATTATGCTTATTTTAAACTTTCTTTTGCAAGATTTATGTCTCGTTCATTTTACGACTTACAGGGATGAAACTTTCTATTCATGACCACAGCACAACAAAAATTTTTCAAATTTTTGTTTTAAATACAATCAGTCACACTTCAAAACTAGAGAGGTGAAAAAATGTTATTCTTGTTTTAGGGTATCCTCACACCTATTAAAAGATGTTGTGACCATGCTTTGCTTTAAAAATTACTTAATTTTAGAAGCTATGATTGTATATCCTCAGTCCCTGAACTATTCAAGTTCACTATTTACAATACTGTTTTTCAAATATAAATGTCTTAGAATTATTTCATGTGAAAGGTAGTTGTTGTAAACCTAAGTAACATTCATTAAATAATTTTCTTGTTGGTGGAAAAAACCATTCCATTTGAATAAAAATAATTTCTAATTTTGCCAGAATTCTCTTGCAAATTAGTTAGAATTGGGAACAGAGTGTTGCTTAAAAGTGAGGAAAAGAGGGAGTGATTCTCATGTCCAGACATCTAATCTTTAAAGAATTAACTGGGAGAAGTGTTTTGATATCTTGATACCCCCTGGACAAACCATAATTACTTGTCTCTATAGATGGACTAGATAGCCAGCATGTGGCACTGGATTATAGCTGGATCAATGTAGGTTTGGTTTAGAATTTTGTTTTTTAGACAAAAAGACTAACCAGCATTTACATGTGGGGGCTTTAGCTTGTCACAGCTCCTGTGGCTTGCAGACTCCCACCTACTTAGTGCCTGAAAATATGAAATGGAGTTCTTTCTCAGTGTTTCCAGATGATCAAGGGCAAGGAGAAACAAGAAGAAAACTTCCAGCCACTGTTTAAACTACAGCAAAGTCTCATAGCAGAATTCCAGGTGAGATGGTATAGACAAATTACTCTTAAACTTTGTCATGCAGAAGAGTCCAGTGACGCCTCTGAGGTGTTGAAAAAATTTTGCTGTCTGGGCAGGACAATGCATGAAAGAAAATAGCAGAATGTTCCCTACATGCCATCTGTATATGGCCCAGTGTGTAGAGTCTCTGGTGGTATCCCTGCCACACCGACAAGGAGAACCTCAGCACTCCAGCAGGGAGAAGGTCAGACTGAGCTTCATTTCTGAGCTTCATTTATTTAAGTTGGTCAAAGATTTTTTTTTTTTATTTATTTATACAGAGTAATGCCACCATAATTCTTAACATAGGCATAATTGTGTTTGGACAAAAATACTTTAAAAATTGTGTGAGAAGAGACTGCCTTCAATAACAGGGAGCTGGAACCAGTTATTTTGTTCCCCCCTCTCATGAAATATTTCATGCGTCTGTATGTCTGCACCAGTAATTTAAAATAACCAAGCTTAAAGGTCTGCACAGTACCCCATTTGCTGTTTTAAAATCATAGCCAGCTCTCTTTTGGAAAGAAACTACAGCTGAATGAAAGTGATGTTGATCTCAAATCATATTAACTTGTAGAGCCTTGTGCACAAAAGGACCACTCACACAGTTGTTCCTATGAGGCATAATGCAGAGTTTGGCCCTTTTTAGGAAACTCATTACTTAACAATACATTGTTGTGCTTGATTGAATTGGCTCAGATAAGCCTGCCAAGGCTTCAAGAAAAATCTGTGTTGTCATGCCAAATGTTTTTCAACCTGTGTGTGCCTGTGCTGAGGTCTGATAAGGTTATCCATGGTGCATATGCTTGTCATCAAAAGGTTACATTCTTGTACTGTCCATACAGGCTTCAGGTTGGTGGCATTTAAAGCTGAAAAAACCCACCTGGAAAGGAAATTCTGCCCTAGCACACTACTAGATCAGCACCCCTTGCCCTATTCTGCTTATGTGCCTGTGACTGGTTACACTGTCTCTCAAAAAGAGTGGGACAGCGCCACTTTCAAATTCATCCTCTTTCTATTTTGTGCAGCACTTATGAAGACAATCGTGGGTTTGCACATTTTGGGGATTGATGGGGTGACAGAAGCAACTTCCCCTTACCTCATACATAAGCTTTAGTCACCATACCAGAAAAGAGGGCCTTGCCTTTCTCAAAGGTGTTTTGAAATGAGCCTGGACCTGCTGCTGTTCCTGTACATTGGGTACATGCTGAAAATGCTGCATTCCTGGAAGTGTATGAGGCCACTTTGGATGGGGCTTCAAGCACCTTGGTCTAGTGGAAGGTGTCCATGCCCACAGGAACTAGATTAAATTTAAGGATCCTTCCAACACAAACCATCCAATGAGTGCTGGCCATATCTGACCAGCGGACTTAAAGAGGAGGATCTGCCTTTGGGTAGGGAAAATATATCCAGCTCACCAGTCTTTTGTCCAAACATGCACTGGCATTCATATTCAGGCATCTGCTAGATTTTGATGGCTTTTTAAAAGCTCATCCCAGACTGGGGACTTCTGGGCTGTGGATGGTTTTCAGCGCTGCCATATGAGCTCTTAGTTTAGGTGCCATTGCAGGTTCTTTGATTCTCTTGCTAAAGTAGGGGATGCTGGAAAGTTTTCCCTACCCAAAGCATGGGTACACTGAAAAATTAAGGATATTGAGCTCCTTGTCAGTCCTGATTAAACCTAATTTGAACACAGGTATTTCATTGTCTTAAATTAGTTAAATTACTTATTTTCTTTTTTAAAATAGTAATAATGGTACAATTCTTACTGTGAACACAATTATGTCAGGCTAAAAAGTGCTTCGTATTTGTATGTGTACACAGGAAGGGCTACTGGCAATTTTGTTCATACTGAGCTACTGTACCTCTTTATATTAGACTTATCTAAACAATTCATTCCTAACATCTTTTATAGACTTCTGAGTTGCCACTGCTCAGGTTTTGTGTCTGGCTCTCTGATGTGCAGGTGTAGTGGGTTGCTAACCAGCATAGCAGGGTGTTGCATTTTTTAAGGACAAGTGCACGTTTCTGTTGCTAGAACAGGGCTCTGAAGTCACACATGCTTGCAAAAGGTCAAGTTTGGTAACCTGGTATTCGTCAGCATCTGTTTTACACTGGTTTCTTCCTTTGGTCTAAAAATGTTCAGTATTTTAGGCAGCTCCATTTCATGTGCTGCTGTTTCCATGAATCTTCTTTTCACCATTTTGTCTTTACTGTACACAGATGTAGAAGTGCAGGAAGTGTCCTGGATCATCCTCATTTCTCTTTTTCCCATTCTCTATTTCTTTCTTACTGTTCTCATTTCCTAGACAGCTATTAATTTGATACTTGGCAGATTTCCATGTTTTGAGATGCCTTCCCCAACTAATTTCTTAACACCCAATTTCTGATTGCCTCTCTCTTGGCAAAATGCCTCTCTGATATCAAGAAGAAAATAAAATCTCTGAATCTATAGTATCAGTTCTTACCTGGAAGGTTTTGTTTGCCAGTCTGAGGACTCAAAGTTTTTTTCCTGGTTTAATGTCCTGCAGAAAAAAAATAAATTGTTGAGACAGCTGGTTGTTTAGGAACAGATGCTCTTAGTGTCTAGCGATAAGAGCTTTCCTTCCTTGGCTGGGCAAGTTCTTTTTCCTCTGAAGGACAGAAACAGTACTGATTCAAGAAGCCCATTTCTGTAAAAAGTTTCAGATCAAGGTCCTTTGTGAGTTACTATCTCCAAAAGCAGGTGATGAAGAGGAAGCCATCTCTGAGTCTCATACTGGGCAAACACATGACATGGTTCATGGTGCCATCTCTGCTCAATCTGCGTAACCAGACATGTCTCAAAAGCACTTTTCTTGGCTTACCTTCATTTTTTTTTTGGCTGAACACAAGTCTATTTGTCCTTCCTATTTAGACAACTGCAACTTGTTTGCCCAGGAAGAAAATTGCTTTGGTAGCCTTATCCTTGTTTGTGGCAGAAAGCTGTGGAGAGCAATGTGTCTGCTCTGCTGCAGCCTCCCATAACATCCCTGCATGTACTTCTGCTGTAATTCCTCACAAGCGAAAAAATGGGGTGGAGACAAGGACCCTTCTCTCTTCATCATTGCTGGCATTCAGACATAGAGAGAAGCTTCATGCCACCCCCTGAGTGAGAGCTGAGCCACCAATTTGTGTCAGTCATGTTCCCCATGTTTATACATGAGAGTAGCAGCAGTTGCTACTCTTTGAGCTCCCACAGATTTGGTAAAAATGCCTTCAGGAGTAGCTCCCTCTGCACCTTCCCCCCACTGCTGGATGTTGCTTAGAGCCACAATCCAGCCCTTAGACTGCAAATGGCTTAGAGCAGGGATTATGTTTTTTCTTTTATGTTAAACAAGAGCAACCCACACTGAGTGTGCTCATTAAAAAATCATGTTGTTCGACACTGTTCCCTTGGGCTATGGTTAGAGCTTTGCAATTTAACATGCAAAAGACAGGTTGGATTCTCAGGCCAGCCAGGCTCAGAAAGGGATGAGTGGATGGCAAAACAGCGTGATGGAAGAATAAACCCCATACCCACGGTGGGGCAACAAGCCTTCAACAGGAGATGTTCATAACAATGTGATTGCTTAAATTAATTTAGAAAAACTCGTAACAGGTGTTAAAGAAATGGCTGTTTCTTTCAGAAAGATAAGTTCATTGAAAACCAAGTTAAATAGTACCTTGTGCCATTACTAGAAGGTGCATTTCCCATCCTTCCCTATCAAGGAAGCTTACCCTTCTCTAAAGACCAAATGCATAGATGGATAAATAACATAGGAAAGAGGAAAAATTACTAAGAAGTTAATAATGTTATACATTATATTAACTTCATAAATGACCCTAATAATTTTGCTGTGGGTGAAGGGCAAGAGGGAACTAGGAGAGATAAAAGATGTCATATCTATAACAATTCAAGGGTTCCATAAAATAGATGCACCCCCTGAGATGAACACAGAATGATGTTCTGAGAAAAACATTGAGACTTCAATTTTTTTCCATCCTAAATATCAGGAGCTTTAAATGAAGAGAACAGGCCTACACACACACAGTTTTTGCTTCAGATGTTTTGACCAGTTTCAGCCTCTCTGGGCAAACTCTTCCAGGCAAGGTCATCCTACCATAGCCTCTTGTTTTGGCTGCCCCCACAATGCTCCTGCTCCAATAAAGTTGCACTGGGCTGTGTGCAGGAGAGATATCTCCAAAGAGAATTAAGGCACAAAGGAGGGAGAAGTGAAACCTCCTCCATTCTAATGGAGGCTGCAAAACCAATTGCATTAATACTCCCTCAATTCCTTAGTGCATCATTTGAAGATGAAATTTGTTAAGCTACTATCTCTGCATCATTATCATGATGAGGCAGTTCAATAGGTAGAGCCTCAACACTCTACCAGCCTGAACCTAGGGAGGCAGAATAAAAACTTCACTCTTAAAATTTCAATTGTGCTGTTCACTGCTGGGATAAAAAAAGATTAAAACTTCTAAGTAGTTGGCAGAGACATAGACATCACAGAAAAGTGGCGTCTCTGTTAGGTTCAGGGTACAAGATTAAAAGAATTTAAGTAACAGAAGAGTTGAGCATCATTTCTCTGCCTCGGTGGCATAACACCAACTATCTATGAGATATTCAGAGATGATCCTCAAAAAGATTCTACCTAGCTAATTTTCAAAAATAAAGACATTATTCCCACTCCTACAGGTAAGTATGCCAGAGAATTTGGGGAAGGAAGCCAAAGGTATTGAAACGACACAAAGTAAATCCTATAGGAATTCACTCAGAGTGAATCCTACTGAAATCATCCTTTGAGGACATCAGAAGAAAATGGGCTAAGAACCTCCAAGCCCTGGAAACATGTTGTCATCTAACTTGATCGACTTGTGAGATTTTCTTTCCTCCTTGTTGCTTTTTGCATTGATATTGTTGTACATTAAAGTCCAGGTCAGATATTAATGGGCCGATCAACTGTGTTTACAGCAAGCTGTAGCCTTTAAAGTACTTTCTTTTTTCCTTCTCCTCTGCAAGGTGGACACAAATCCTACTGCTTCCTGTAGGCTTGATCTGCAGGAAAGGAATTAGAAACTGTTTTGTCAGAAGGCAGGGAAAAAAAAGGTGAACAAAGGTTTCATTATTATCCTTTTGAACCTGAACAACTGCACTAAGGACACAATGGGCTGTCCTGGGGTCAGTATTGACAGAACCTACAAGCTTTGCTGTGTGCATGAGGGAACCATTTGCCTGCAGACATCTTGCTGCTGGAAAAGAATGATGGACTAAACTAAACCTCTCTACTTTGTGCTGGTAAGCACAGTGTCCTCCTGCCTGGACAATTGTGACAGCTGGGTCATGCAAAACATGTCATCCTAAAGAAACCTCTCATGCTACTGAAGCACTCTGTGCAACCAGCACCAGTGATGACCTGACTTTGGGAACAGCACAGGAGAGCTCCTTCCTGACTCCAAACAGGGGATCCCACCCCTTCCCTCCTGGGAAACCTCAGACACATTTTGAAACAATTCCTTGCTTGTGACTGGGAAGAAAAACATTTGGATTTAAATTCCCCAACAATTTGGCCTGTCATGACCCCATCCGAAATCATTTTGTAATCACTATATTTAGTGGGTTAGTGTACACCCTTCCAACAGCTGGAGAAGAACTGATGATAACTACCAAGAGTGTCTTGATTTGCAGCAATACTAAGGAAAGTGTTTAATTGTTTACAAAGCTGTTAAACTGCTTTTCTTAATGTAGATGAGTCCAGCAATAAAAATTCGAGATGATCATCAGGAATCTGTTTTAGAGATACACTACTTTATTCTTCGGGAAGCAGAAAAGTTGCCTACTGGTGCATGCCAGGACAGTAGGGCAGCGTCCTTTCCATGGTGTTTTCTTTCCCAAGTGTTATTTTATGCCTCAAATGCTAAAAGATGTTTTGCTGCTGCTCCATGGGAGAAAGGTAGCCTGTAGAGCAGAGTATGCAGGCAGAAGTGGACCAGTATTTTCCAGCTGGAACTAGGTTGTTGCTATAGTAACACTCAAATGATAGACAGATTTTCTGAATGTGCAGTGGTCTACTGCGATAAGAGAGCTTCCAGGATTCCTACCAAATTGCTCCAAACTTGCTGGAGTGCAATACACGAAATGCCACATTTTTGAAATAGCACAAGCAAACAAAAACCAGCACAATAACCAAATAATATTTTTCCCCCCAGCTTTCAAATCAAAACTGCACTTAACACATGGCATTTATATTCCTAGACAATATCTTCCTGACAATCTCTTTTTAGTGCACTGGCATTCCAAATGACAGACCACACTCTAAGTTTAACACCACCTACAGGTAGATTTAATACGCAGCATGCAAAGTCTTGCGTGCACGCGTCACTAACTCTTTTGGAGTTTTATTTCTGGGTGAATGCAGCCTGTGCACTGGTGAGAATCCCATTGAGTCAGTGGAGTCTTGCAAGAGCACACCACTCTGTTCAGGGCTATATTTTGCAGCATAGAGACCTTAGAGATAAGCACATGGCGGAGCAAATATTACGTTCATAAACCATCCAAAGAGAAGTTTCCCAGGGGCCACTTCCATAAAGCATAAAACTCACTGCCCTTGGTCATGTCCCCCTCGCACACACTGTGCATGTGGTTTTCATTCAAAGCAGTTTCCTCCTCTGCTCTTCCTTCTTGCTCTGCTCCGGGGGAGGAGGGTTCAGGATTTTGGATTTCCAGGAAGAAATCTTTCTCTGAGCACAGCCGGGGCTCGTGAGCATTGCAGAGACATTTTGGCTGTGTCTCTTCATCATCCATTAGCTCTCAGTGGGAGTGCTACTGCACAGTCTGCAGTCTGCAGCTGACAGAGTGTGTTTAATATCCCTGTGCCCCAGTACCCAATCCCCCCAGCATTTCCTCTCCCTAGCAAGCTGCTGCCAATTATATTGGTGAAATCTTCCACTGAACTTAGCCTGATTTTTTGTAAAGGAAATTTCATCCCCACTGAAATGTCCAAGACAGAGGTTTTGACCTGTTTGTATGTGTGAAATACAGTGTGTACTTAGATTACCCTCCTACCCTTAGACTTGTAACCTAGCTATCACTAGTGCCTTTATCCTCACAAGAGATGTGGGACATAGGAAAGTTTTAACAGCAGCTTTGATGTAAAGGTAGCTGTTAACGTGGAGACCTTTGCACAAAATATTAAATGAGAAGTCTTGAGCTGGAAACCAATTTTCCTCATTTAAGGGCTTAGATCTTATACACACAGTCCTTCTGCTATCAAACATTTCTAGATAATAAAGACGAAAGATTTCCTACACCTGTATGACAAAATCTCATCGATTGCAAGAGGAATTACATGTGCTGAAGGGTGTCAGAAGCACTAAATCACATGCATGCCTAGATACAATAGCAGATATATAATTTAGGAATGGATTAATACATGAAAGAATAGCTTGGAATTTGATTAAATAGTTACATGTATTTGCTTGTTATTTTGGGGAGTGGAGGGAGTTCGGTTGTCTTATTTCTTAAGATTGCTTTGGAACTTTTTTTTCTTGTTTACTTGGTTTATACAACTTTGATAATGTCCCACAACAGGGCTTAACTAAACAAAAAGATTAATTGCCTTTATGATTCACAAGGCACTCTGGATAATTAATTACTCAGCATTTATGGTTTGGCATGTGGTCATCAATCGTTCAAAAAATTCATGTTTGTAAACATATCCTTTGCAGCTGGTCTTCTTATGTCAGACTTCAAAATGACTAGTGGAGATATGACAGAGCTATAAATGTCTTCCCTTTAAATTTACTGCTTGTGCTCCAGTTTATTTCTTGTGGGAAAAATTAAGCAACAGATGTGGCAGGGTAGGAGCTGTAAGGAAGAATAGTAAAGCATCTTAAATGGTTCTCAAATATATTTTCTTTTTCTCTTTCTGTTATGTTGGAATCCTTAACTGCTCTTTGTTATGGCTTCTGTCTGTGAGCATTAGTTCTGATTGTAAGGTGACTTGAAAGAATTCTGAAATGAGACCTGTGGCAGAACAAGAAGAAAAGCTAACCAACACAGTTAGTATCTACTCATCTCTGCCCAGCAGGGGAAGGCAGTGTAAGAACCACAAATCCTGAAAGAATAGGCTTTATTTTTTTATCAGAAAGATCAGCAGCTCTATGGCTTACAAAAAGAATTCTTAATACTCTCCATGGTAAGACTTAAGACTCTCTGGTCATTAGATAGCAGAAATCACAACCATCTGAGCTAGAGTTTTTCATTGGCGTTGAAGTTGATGTACGAGACGTGTCCCACAGCTGACTGATTCTCCCACCGCACAGTCCTGATCATCACCACCCAGGCCCAATGCCCTGAAAGGGGCAGAAATTCTGTGAGGGAAAATAAAATGCCTTCTTATTAAGTTAAGGATCAAATTATCTTTAAAACAGACTCATCTTCAGATTGCTCGGGTTATGTTATTTCTTCATTTCCTAAGTTGCAAACACTTCCATTTCAAGCTGTGCACTTTTTACCAAGTGATTGACAGCCACTATATGCATGCATATATGTATGCAAATACTGAGAGCGTATGCAGAGTCTATTTTTAGAAGTGATACAGGAAAAGGCAACTGAACACCATTTCTATTTAAATTATAGTGTCAGTTCATTGCTTTTTTAAAGACTAACTTGTGCTTTTAAAATCAGATGCCAGCTACTATGCCACACAGTAAAATTTTGATCTGCCTTAAGTGTAGGCTTCAGCTTTAGTATAGACCTATTGAAGGACACGTATTTAGAATTAGAAGGACCTTCCTGGTTGCCATGAGACCTCTCTACAGGCTATTCTGAAACAGCTGACTTCTTCTGGGAGACCAGAACAAGGGCTTTTGAACAAGAGTAGGTACCATTATAGTGACTGCAGAGACTCCACATGCAAATCAATGTAAATCTTATGCTTGTTTACTTTGACCTACTGTGTCAGAGAGATTTCTGTGATGCAGTTGTCATTCCCTCAGGTATCTCTGTCCTAGAGTTTGTGGCCCTATCTCCATGTCTTTCCTCCTAATATCCTCCATGAACCCCCCAGACCTGGTATGTGCTTTCCAAGCCTGTTTTGGGAGGTGGGAGAAAAGGACTCTTTAGTATAAATAGTTTTTCAGCTTAATAATATATTAAAAGGTAAGCAAACTTGATTACCTGCTGCCTGTAAGACTTGGACATGCTCAGAGGTGGCAGTGTTAGCACTCTGTCTTGCATCATCTGAACCCCCAGTCTCTCACTGTCATATCTACAATCCACACCACTTTGAGGGGCAGAAGGAGACAAGAGGGCTTTAAGGCTTAAAGTGAAACAAATTCCAGAAACTGAAGAGTTACCTGCTGCATGCAAACAAGACAGGCCACACTCTCTAAGGCTGGGTTCATAGAATCCTATGCTAAAACAGCCTACAGTGTGCATAGTAGAAGCAGGGAAATTATCTATATTTGTCTTTGCTTGCCTCAGATCCTGGTGTGCCATGTTATTACTGGTTCATTTTTGAGGCAGCTTAGGGAAGAGGAAGGCAGCTGGAAGATTGCCCTGCACAGGGGCAGCTCTGACAGCTCCAAAATCTGGTTGGTAGTGTCAGTTCTTCCCTGGTGAACAGGTGAAGCAAGCAGCAGGCTCTGAGGAGCCTTGGGAAGCCTCATGCAAGGAAACACTTGAACTCATAAGAACAATAAAGAAACCCTTGAGTACCACTGTAGGGCATTTTTTACGTATGTGGAAGGAAGAAGTGGGTAGCTGGTGCTGACAGGACTCAAAGGCTTGGATGCTTGGCAGCAGTACTGAGGTTCACAGAAAGAATCCAGGGGGAATAAATCGACAGCACTGCATTATGTGTTATGAAAAAATCTACAGAGAGGCTTAACACAGCTATCTCAATGAATGCTGTGAGCGAGTTTCAGCATAAATTACCCAGACAATTCCTTCTCTTGCTGATGCACATAATAGGGATGGAGATTTTGCATGGCTAAATATAGAAGGAATGTGGGGCAGAGATATTTTGTACACCTTGACTAGAGCTTGCAGTTTACACAAATCTCTATGTGTCAGAGAGAGTACTACTCAGAATACCATGGTTTTGCCTGCCATTTAGGGCTGGCCTGTGTTAGAGAGGCTTTATGCTGCTATTTTCACTAGCACTCAAAGATACAGGCCCTTTTTTGAGTGTTTTACATCTATTTCTAGAAGCTGCAGTTTATGTAGTTTGAAAGTACCATTTGTACTAGAGAAACTCATTTTGCAGCTGGAAGCAGAATAAGCTCTGCCACTAGATGAAGCACCTTTAACTGGTATGATTACATGGGGTCTCAGGAAAGTAAGAATGGCTCCTTTACTAGTGCAGCTAAAGCTGCAAGACTTGCTTGCCTAAACAAATCTTTAGATGCACTTTTCCCACTCCAGCTGTTTCCATCCATAACACTCCCAGAGCTCTCAGGTCCTTCACTGCAACATGGAGTGCAGTGGGGGAGATGGAATTGAAAACCACATCTGCTTTCTTTCTGAGTGCCAAACTAGGGGAGTGGGCATGGTATGCAACAATGGTTTATTTTCAACCAATCTGATTACAGTGACGAACCCTGATTAATCTGCATGTGTGAATAATGCCTTTGCATTTTGCCTAGGAATAAGCTCGTTCTGTAAGCATGGCCTGAGCTTGCCAGCCCTCCTTCAGCACACAGCTCCCTCCACAATCCTCCAGATCACTGCACTCACTCTCTTGCTGTCTTATAACCACTGGGAAATTGTCTGCCTACGTTCTGAAGGACACTGTTTCAGCTAGAGCCTTGCCAAGTGCGCAGTGCCTCTGCATAAAGAGAACAGACAAGGGAGAATTCACTTTAAATGGAGCAAACTTAATTACAAAAGAAGAACTTTTCTTGGGTAGAATGATGGCTTTCTCATGGCTTTTTCTGCTTCCAGGATTCTTTTTGCTTAATTTATTTTTACTTTTTTTTTTGTTTTTAATATGGGTGTGGTGCCTGAGGGCTTGGCTTGGGACAGGCAAGTGCTTCATGCATGTGGCCAGCCTGAGCCACATTCTGACACATCCTTCACTTTCTCAGAGCTTGAGTTTGAGGATTTGTGTTCTGGGAGCCTCCCTGCCCAGTGGGGAGCTATTCAATACAGTGATAGAACATGGGGAGAGGTTTATCTCATCCTGAAATTAATGCCTATTAGCTGGTTACCTGAATCCCTTCCAGACTGCAGTGAGTACAGAGAGAAAGAGAAGGAGGTAAGAACATGGTCAAATCAAACTGAATACAACAGCTGTAGACATTTTTATTGATTCTCATCCGGGACAGCATTAATTAGCTAGGATTACCATAATTTTGTGGATTCCAGAGATTCAAAATTGCTGCAAAACCAAGAAACCAACATTTGATGTGTGCACGTATTTAAGATACCTGAGAAAAAAGAGTCTCCAGGACTGAGAAGATCAGTTATATAGACATGGACATTGTTTCTGAAGATTTTCAAGCATATGATCTCACAGATTTTTTTCCCAAAAGTGTCAGAGACCTGTTCCTAGCAGTAGAATTATAGAATCATAGTATCATAGAAGAGTCTGAGCTGAAAAGAACCTTTAAAACTCATCTAGTCTCATCACCTGGTAATGAGCAGGGACATCTTCAACTCAGTTGGGTTGTTTAGATCCCCATCTAAACTGATCTTCAATGTTTCCAGGGATGGGGCATCTACCACATCTCTGGGAAATCTGCTTTGGTGCTTCACCACCCCCATTGTAAAATTCTTCCTTATTTCTAATCTAAATAATCTTATCTAAATCATAGCTAAATAATCAACGATCAACTTATTTGTGAGTCCTCCAGTGCTTAAATGAGTAGTAAAGTTTTGAGAATTTGGGGGAAGAGGAGAAGGGGCTGTGCCTGGAATATTTGGAGATCAAGTCCAAATCTGAAGTACTCTGCATGATGGAAGTCTCAGGACAGACCCTCCAGAGTGAAAGGAGGTGATGTGTCTTCCTTTTCCTTATTTCATTCATTACTGCAAGTTTTGTTCCATTATAATGAATACTCAGCTCCTGTATGAAAGCATATTTGTACATACATACTCATTTTCTGGTCCAGCTCTTTTGAGTATATTAGGAATTGTATCCAGAAACATTATTATATGGAGGGGGATTCTATCTCTGAGGACTCTGAAAGTATCAGAAACAGTAGATGAAGTGAGTACAGAGAACCTACTCCCAGCTGACTGCATACAACACTCCCTGAAATCCTATTCCATATGGAATGTGTATCTGTTCCCTATGGATCATGTGTGGTGCCACTGAATTTGCTGCAAGTACAGACTAGTTCCATGCAAATACCTACTATCTGATATTTAATCTTGCACATTCAGTAGTTTGTGCTCTAAAAGCAGGCAAAAAAAAAATTAATTCCCTTTTTTGACTTGACCTTTAAGCACTGTAATATGTACATGGCCCACATCCAGGCTTAACACCTTCAGACATATCACTATTTTTAAAAGCAAGGCTAGCTTCTATTGTAAAAATGCAACATATACACAGACTGTCTCCTTGTTGTTCCTTTGGGCAGAGACAGGAAAAAAACCCACCAGCTGTTCTAGGGGGTAGGGCAAGATATTTGTAAGGGATTAAATTCTCTTGTATAAAGACACTGCTGATTTTCTGCCTAGATATAACTTCCCTGTCTACTGTGTGCTGCTTGTCCATTACAAAGGAATAGTGATGCTCAAATGCCCTGAAGTATGACAGAAATGAAGGTCATGGAACAGATATAGTTAACTCCTATTCTTTGATCCAGCTTTGCATTAAGACCCACCTAGAGGATTGCTGCATTGTGGCTGCATCTTTACCCACCAATAGGGATGGGAAAAACGTGGGAGTTTTCAGAGATGTCAGAATGGGCATCCTTTCTTCATATTAATGTGTTCATCTTGTTTTGAGGACAAATGCAAATAAAGCACCTGAAATGATTACACTGCAAGTGTAATTCACAGCTCTGCCTCTAAAATCATGTGACCATGCATGAAATAGGATGCTTCTGACTTCAAAACATATTTTCTCTTATGAAGATCAAACCCTTGTATTTTGACTTAGTGTATATAGTACCATAAATTGGTAAACATGTTTTATAGACAAAAATTAAAATTGTTTTACTCTATTGGAGAAAGTAACATGGGGGGGTCTTGAATGTCTTCTGTCACCACAGCTGCTCTGTTTCAATACAACCCAAGTGGAAAATGCCTTGCAAAAGTACCTGCATCACCTCAATCTCTTACATCTCTATGGAAGTTCCAGGGATGTGGCAAGTCACAGCTGCTGCCATAGACCTGCCAATTCCTTATGTGATACCCAACAGCTGTTGGAAGCTGTGTGTTAAAACTCATGCTGGGATTTGAATTTCTATATACTCTTCCTCAGGAAGTGAAAGCTGCAAAGCAATCTTTATGTCCCTTAACTCCCAGCCTGTGCTTCCTTATTAATAGGGATTCCACTTTGGCTGAGAATATGCACTACATCATGCTGTTATTCTTAATTTCTTAATTTTTTTTTTTTTCACAAAACTACATTTTGGCATGCGACCACTGCCTCCATCTGCCTACTACACATGCATGTGCTCTCAGTTACAAAGCACTCTGATTTATATCTTATGTAAAAATGCAAAGCTTCGGGAACACATCTCAGGAGGGCTGCAGCTTTCTCAGGACTGGCAGCATCTGTATTCCTCTGCCTCTGCCAAACACCATACAGAGGGCTCAGTTCCAACACCATTAGTGCTGCTGAAGCTGATTTCTGGCTACTGCTACGTTTTTCAAGGGCTGCTGAGGGCTGCATCCCCAGCTGGAGAGTTGAGAACCCAGACACAAGGTGCAGAGAGAAGCAAACAAGGAAGCTGCAGGTAGAGTATTGCTCACCAGTCTAAGCAAGTCTCTGCCAGACAGGGTCCAAAAAACTGCAGGAAATTCAGAAAAGGGCAACAAAAAATATTTAAAGGACTTGAGGGATTCATTTCCAGAGAAGATTAAAGAAATAAAAGTTTAGCTCAGTATCACTAACAGACTAAGGGGGAATAGAATAACTCCATAAAAGCCTCTGCAGGTGCAAAGAAATAGAGAAACCTTGTTTAAAATGATTTAAGGAATAGCTAGTAACAAAAGAGTGGCATTGATTAAAGGAAATGTAGTCAAAACTCCTGGAAGCTTTTTGTAACATTGTTGTAACCTAGAGATGGATCACTGAATTCTAGAATCCAATAGAAGTTCTCTTGCTTTGATAATTTGAAAAACAGACTGGACAAAGTTGCCAGTACTAATTGGGAATGAACAAGATAAATATTATACGGAAAAATATGTACTTTTTCTTTTTTAAGAGGTAGGAAAACACCACTAAGAAGAAGGTGAACCTGTGCAGCAGAGGTACAAAGGAGACTTTAATGGCTCTCTCAGTGTATGGCACACCAGGAGCTGAGCATTCTGACTCAGATACCCTCTGTCTGATCCACGGATGCCATCCACATGAGACAAAACCTTTCAGACTTGTTGGTCATGTAGCAATAAGCTGCTTTACCCAGGCAGATTTCTGGTGCTGGACTTAATGCCAGTCCCAGGGTTCACATTTCAGACAGGAACCATGTAGGAGGATGAATCCCATCCTGTCTACCACCCACTCAGACACTTTCTTTTTTTCCTCATGTGGTGCTGAAGTAACCCTGATGAGCAGAAGAACTGCACTGAGAAGATCTGGTGCAGAAATATGCAAAAATGAAAAGTGCCCTCTGTTGTGGTGAAGAAGTCCAAGCTGCAATAAATAGAACTTGAGTCATCATTTGAGGATACATGCTGGGGAGGTTCAGCTCTGCTGAAAAGCTGCTGGGGGTTCTAGTGAGAAGCAGACCAAACATGATCCAGAGTCTGTCCTTAGAACAAGCCATGCCTGAGCCTGTACCAGCAAGAGCACAACCAGCACACCAAGGAAAGTGATTACCTCATAGTAATAGAGGTAATGGTACTTTTTAGGCCTCACATAGAAAGAACACTGTGCCCCAGTTTGACAGAAGCATTGAAAAACTGGATAGGACCCAGAGAAGGGTCATGAAGATGATGAGAAGATTGTAGAATATGCATGAAGAAATCTTGATGAAATTGGCTTTGCTTGTTCTGGAGAATGAAAGGCTCCAGGGGGACGTAGTCACAGTCTTCCAATACCTGAAATGCAGCTACAGAGTTGATGGATGTCCTGACAATGATGCATAGAGTTTCATCAAGAGAAAGTCTGTCTGGATATAAGAAATAATTTTTTGTTGTGAAACAATTAAAACACTGGCTGAGGCTGACGTGAAGTGGTAGAATCTCCCTCATGGCAAACATTCAACACAGAGGTCCCTTTCAGATGAGACTGGCCGAGCTCACTTGGGTTACATGAAAAATATAGAATACTTCTGTCATACCGAAATGATTCTTACTCACTTTCACAAAGCATATCCCTGCATTTCTTTCCTGCAGTTCCTTAATTAGCTTTCTTTTTAAGGTTGCCTTAAAAAAGACCTTAGTTAACTTGTTCCTTTCCATAGGACAGGTGAATTTTTCTTTCTAAGATCCAAAGGAATAGTTCTCCAGCATGATATCAAGCCACATCTCTTTGATTTCATTGTGGCAAATTTATTTGCTCAGATAATTCCATATGCATTTTGCCCTAAAAGAGATTTCAATATAAAGAGCACATTTCTATCCAAATCAGTTACTTCAAAATGTTACTTCAACCATCTCTTTTAAACAATAGCCCAAGAAAATGATCCAAAAGCTTTAGGCTAATAAATAATTTGTAATGTTTTGTTTCAGTTTTCACATTTTCTCTTTATTAAATCTTTTTCAAGCACGTCTTCACCTTTCTTCATAAGATAGAGAAACTTTCTTTTGAAGCAACAAATTTCTATAAGTGATTTCAGCTACTTTGGTGTGAATCAGAAGATCTGGCAAAGCTGACCCTCTTCTGTGAACTTTCCAATTCAATCAGACAATATCATTTTTCAATGTTGGACCAAGCTGCTTTTCTGGCATATTTCCAAGGCACTGAACTTTGGATACTGAGCAGAGTAATCCACAGAAGTTCAGTATATGTTAGCAAAATGTAAGAGTTATTTCTTTAAATGCTCCTATGGAGCCCTTGCTGGCCAGGAGTACTGCATCCAAGATGTGAGCTCTGCTTATGAAGGAAGGCTGTGCCCTTTGAAAGAATGGAAGTGTGAGTGGTGAAAGAGGCAATGTACCCCCGCTAAGTTGAACACTAATGAAGTTACCTAGCCTCAGAGGAAGAGAATGGATGCTCCATCTTCCTCTGTCAAGCCAACATTTCTATGGGCTTTTAAATCCCATACTTAATGCTGATATGCATCTCTGTAAGTGTGATATTTTTCCTCCTGAGCCAAGCATATTTATCAATCCCATGAGCTGCATTTTAAGTAGTTAGAGATTAGAATGTTTTAAAACAAACCAATGTGTTTTAGTGAGTTACTGAATAAATGGAACCCAGAATGGGCCCTACTTATAAAAAGTAGCTATATTAACTATGCAATCTTATTAATTAAATTGGACTTGAATATATATATAAATAAGGTAAAATTTGGTCCAACATTTTTAATTCTCATTTTGTCATGGTCATAAAGGTCAGGAGAGGGGAGGGAAAAAAGAAAAGGAAAAGGAAAAGGAAAAGGAAAAGGAAAAGGAAAAGGAAAAGGAAAAAGAAAAGAAAAGAAAAGAAAAGAAAAGAAAAGAAAAGAAAAGAAAAGAAAAGAAAAGAAAAGAAAAGAAAAGAAAAGAAAAGAAAAGAAAAGAAAAGAAAAGAAAAGAAAAGAAAAGAGAAAAGAAAAGAAAAGAAAAGAAAAGAAAAGAAAAGAAAAGAAAAGAAAAGAAAAGAAAAGAAAAGAGAAAAGAAAAGAAAAGAAAAGAAAAGAAAAGAAAAGAAAAGAAAAGAAAAGAAAAGAAAAGAAAAGAAAAGAAAAGAAAAGAAAAGAAAAGAAAAGAAAAGAAAAGAAAAGAAAAGAAAAGAAAAGAAAAGAAAAGAAAAGAAAAGAAAAGAAAAGAAAAGAAAAGCTGGAGACATAGCCTACTAATCTAGGGAAAAAAAGAATCAAACACAATTTCCATAGGCTTATAAGCACACATGTATCATGGGGATTAGTGAGAAACTTAATTGTCAATGTACTGCCTTTGAGAGCTTTGCCAGATCTCATATCTTTGACGATTCTGATTTTCTTCTAGCTGGTGTCCCTGCCTGAGTTTCTAATGCAGATAATTCCTCAACTAAATCAAAAGAAGAAAGCTTAATTTTAATGCCCTAGAGTCTTTGCAAGTGACTTTCACACTGGAACAAACTTGAAACTATTTTAATATGGAAGAAAAGCAATTAACTTTGTCAGTAACTTTTTCACTTGCATGTTTGGTATTATTTCAGCTGCGATTTTAAATGAGTTTTCTGCACCTCACTTTGCTTCTTACTTGATTTGCCAATGAAATCTGATCTCAGTGTTAGTCACATCACAGTCTTACATGAAACTAAGCTGAAGACAGGCTTTGCTCCTAGCTGAACCTGCATAATTTTGATGGAATGTGATACTCAGCCACTTCACTTCTGACTTGGTCAATAAACTACAATCTCTATTGGGGTTGCAGATAAATTGAATGATTTTGAGAAAAATTAGTTGGTTTCAACACGGTATTTGTGTTTTACAGCAAATCTGTGTGCTTTGGGGCTCCACAGTTTGTCATACTTTAATCAGGTGGGCTCCATCCAGCAATGAACAGCGATGCCATTTCCCTGTTGGTGTGGTGTGAACTCCCGTGTGCTCCTGCAGGACTGGCAAGTCTGTGCTGTGGGCACCCCGAAGCTCCCCGAGTGCTAATGAGGAGGAAACACAATTCCTCACACATCCCAGACTTCAGAGTGTGTCCTCATCTCTGCTGCTGGCAGCTGGTGAGGAACATGGTTCTGCATCATGCCTTGGAAAAGCAGGCTGTCAGGACATAGCTAGCAGGCTCAAGTCATTACAGTCAAAGATAATGAGACACTTCAAGCTGGAGCCTCTGGCACAGCAAAAGGATGTTACTTATGGTAACATCAACTTTAGACATGAAAAAATCATAGAATGTTTTGGCCTGGGTTGGGAGAGACCTTAAAGATCATCTACTTTCAGTCCCCCTACCATGGGCAGGGATACCTTGCACTAGACCAGGCTGTGTAGGGCTCCATCCAAACTGGCCTTGAATGCTTTCAGGGCTACCACAAGTGCTCTGGGCAACCTGTTCCAGTGCCTCACCAATCTCAGAGCCAAGAATTTCCTCTCAGTATCTAATCTAAACCTTTCAATTTAAGGTCATTCCCCCTTGTCCTGTCACTACATGTCCTTGCAAATGATCTCTCTCCATCCTTCTTTTAGGCTCCCTTCAGGTACGGAAGGCTGCAGTTAGGCCACCCCAAAGCGTTCTCCTTTCCAGATGGAACAATCCCAGTTTTCTTAGCCTTTCCTCATAACTTGGAGAGAGGTGCTCCATCCCTCTAATCATCTTCATGGCCCTCCTCTGGACTTGCTTCAACAGGTTGATGTCCTTCTACATTGGGATCCCAGAGCTGGATGCAGTTCCATGTGGGGTCTCACCAGAGCAGAGCCAAGCAGAGGAGAGCAGCGGGGCAGAATCACCTCCCTCACCCTGCTGGCCACACTGCTTTGGATGCAGCCCAGGAAATTGCTTTTCTGAGCTGTGAGAACCCACTGTCAGCTCATGTTCAGCCTCTCATCCACTATCCAAAATGTCATGCTCAGAGAAAATCACGACTGTGTTAAAAGTACATTTCCTTCCAAGTTTTGTGTTTTCCATTTTCCTTCAGTTTTCAAGGTCCTGAAGGCATAGCAGCCTTCTTCTTTTCAAGAGGTTCTTCCTAGCTGCAGAGGCTAAGTCTTATTTTTGTGAAGCTGGAAGTGAGGGGTGCTTGGAGAAAAGTGAAACTCCCTTGATACAGCCTCGTGTCATGCCTCCTTAGTGCAGCCCATGTTTCATGTTCCAGCAGCCCAATGCCACCAGCTATTTCCTGGCTGGCACATCTCTCCCTCTAAAGCTCAGTGCTGACAGTCAGTGGCTGTCCTGAGGCGCTCCATTATCCCTGTGTCCTGCCACCTACAGCAACCCACTCTCCCCTCTGATTTGCAAATTTCAGTTGTCCATGCCCACACCACAGTGATTTGTTGCATCTTGTCCACTGCTCATTTTCACTTGGCTGGCAGACAGAGCCTGATTCTTCACCCTCTTGCCTGCTTGGTTTGTGATGTCCTTCCATTTCCTGAAATCTCTAGGCTGTCTCTCATATAACTGCAGAATTGAATTACCTTTCCAAGAGAGATCTTGGCCACAAGTCCTTTCTCAGATTTTTTCTCAGGAAAGAATGGCTGCTTGGGAGAAAGCTGATAGACTGACTGCTGCAGATCCTGTTTCTCATAACACTCACAGCCCAGGGCAGGAGGCACACAATGAACCCTTTACCACCCAGGAGCTCTTGGGCTGCACTCATGCCAAGTCTCAGTCCTGAGTTAGTAATGGTCCACATACATTATTTCTTTTGGTTGTTTCTTATGTGTGACTGTCAGTCATGAACATGTGAAGACAATTAAGTTCTCAACTCAAAAAAAGAGGCTGTGCATTGAGGTCTGTACTCCACCGTACTTCTCTAGGCAGCATTTCCCTCATAATGGATGAACAGCTTGTTTATAATTAATCTGAGCCCAGGGACATCCCTTAGCTTGATTTTCTGTATGCCTTCTTCCTATTCAAGCAGCAGCAAGGCAAGAACAGACAATGGTTGTGTGGAAAATGTGCTAAAGAGTATCTGTATCAAGTTCAAGCAGTACAAACACAGCTTGGGTGAGGAAGGGGATATTTTAACTGAACAGAGCCCCTAAGAATCAGACACCTCTAAATGGAGATCCTTTTGGTGAGGGACATTCACTGGACCGTGGCCCCATTTAAACATTGGTGGTCATCTTTAAGAGTTGTGAAAGCATCCCAGCAGCTGCAGGAGTGGGAAAGGATGTCCTGCAGCTGGGTTTGACTATAAAGTTTCCTTTTCTTTCTGTGCATCTTTCTAGAAATGCAGCAACTCCACCACTGTTTTTTGAAACATGGAAGTCAGTCTGTTTTTCCTTTTTCTTCATTTTCTCTGGTGATCAGGGTGATTTTAAGACATTTGGCAAACAACCGATTCTCCATTTCCCAATGAAACAATAAGTCATAAAACAACTTTACTAGAACATTCTTGCAATTCTCAGCATGTCCCTCAAGACTTGGGCAGCAACTGAGTGCTTCCATACTAAACAGTAGGGACCACTGTGAACTCTGGTCATGTAAGGCATCAGCTGACAGGGATGTTCTCTAGGGATCATTGCTAGCCAGTGCTCCTGGAGAGGGCTCTCCAGGGATCACTGTTAGGGGTGTTTCTGGAATGTGCTACACAGCAATGGGAGGATATTCTGGCCTCTTGCAAGTTTGAAAGAAGAGCCAAGAGGGAATATAATTTTCCAAGGCTGGGAGAGCACCATTTCAAAGTAAAGGCTAAATAACCGATGCTCCCATCTAGTGGTGAAACTGTACCCAATGGCTGAGATGTCAGACACCCACCTGAGCCTCCCAGGAGACATGGAACTGGAAGGGCCATGTCACAGGACAGTGCCACTCCTGGGAACTTCTGTAGGGCTTTGCAATCTGTGGGAGGCTCCCAAAACCATTTAAAAGCTCATGAGAAACCAACTAATAAACTAATTTAAAACTACAAGACTAGTAATAGCAAATAAAATTATAACATCAGGATCAAAGGTGCTTTGAAGGCAAGGGAAGCATTCTCAGCAGCATTCTCAAAATGTCTTAAGTAACCTTCAGTGAGATGCAGGCACCCTCATTATCTTGGCATTGGTTCCTAAAGCATGAAGGCTGCTATCAAAATGCTACCCAAAGATAGTAACTAGGAAGACATTATGGTTGGGTTGTTGCTACAAGATTACCATATAATTAATATGCTAATGTTCTGCTGAACACTGTTGAACTTATAATTATTGGCCAGAAGAATATCATACTTTTGTTTATTTCATTCTTTTTAGTTTACACCTGAAAGCTTACAGTCAGATGTGAGCAATTACCATAGGCTCAATTTATTGTGACACTATTGTAAATAATTTCATGAGGTCTGCTTAGTTCTTTCTAATATGCTTATTTCTATTTGATATGCTTGGAAGCTGATCAGATCAGCAGGAAAGGGTGCTGTTCTTCTCACTACATTTTTTTTTTTAAGGCATAGCTGATGCCTACAGGATATCCCCAGAAGCAAAATTCGTTAATGATGCTGAGAGTGTATTTTGTCACAAGAATGGTAAAAAGGGTTTTAGCATATTCTCTTGTTATACTGTAATTGTTACTGCTCTGTTTTGACTTCACTGCCCTTCTTTACTATACCTACATATGGTAAAGCAAATAGGAAAATAATTCTAACACTGCTCTTGTATGCACACATTTTCCAATATATTTTGGAGCACTTCACAATGCCATAATTCCCATTGTACAGAGTCCTAATTCCCAAATCTCAGTACAATGCAACATAGGATAGGGCTTCACAAAAGCAAAGGGCAGGACACTCCTTGAGAGGACAGAATATTCTGGAGTGCACTCTTAATGTAGCTGAAGGACAGAAAGGCAGCTCTTCTGACAAGCAGTAGGGCTCCAAGCAACAGATAGAGATTGGCTGGCATTTTGCTGCAGGTCACAATAAAGAGGGAACTACACATTTTCTGTTTAACCTGAGTAGGAAGAAGAGGCAGCAACATGGATAGAGCTTGGCTAGATTTTAGCTGAATATCTAAACTGTTCTCTCCAAAAAGCTAATCCAGTATTGGCAAGCCATGAATTTAATGACTTGGAACAAGATCCAAAGGGAGCCCACAGAGTGGTTTATGACACGTTTGCTAATGAAGGATTCTGTGTTTATTTATAGGGAGGAAATTGATCCAATACTAAGTAATATATGAGAAAAAATCAGTAAGAATTCATTTAGGTTGACTGAAACTAAGCAAAAAGTACTGCTAAAACTATTGGGATGATGAAAGTGCTGATAAAATTCATTCCAAATCAAAACATAGCTGTCAGTGTTTGCATCCTGTGTGGAGGTTTTACACCTGCAAATGAAGGAAAAGTCTGTGGCAAATGAGTGAGAAGCCACAAACACAGTGGGTGGCTGTCACAAGAAATTATGCTGCCAGAGTAAAAGAAAAATCACTCTTCAAAATGAGAGCAATACATGGGTAGCAAATAGACCAAAGATGCTGCCTTAATGAAGAAGAAAGTTAAGGAAAGAAAAGATCACATCAGAACTAATGTCACCTTGTCAGTAAGAGACCAGGTGTCACTGACAGAGATGATTCCTAGGATGAATGCCACTGCAAAGCCCAAGCAAAATTCCAGTACACCAGTCAAAATAATGCTTGTAAAAGTCCATAAGCAGTCACAGCTCTCAAACCTTGCAAAATTGTCAGGCAGAGATTTTTTTATAAAGGACAGAACTGCTAATCATCATGTCAAGTGTGTCCACAAGCACACTGCATACTCAAGCACATATGGATCTGACATTCAGGTTGTGGAAAACTGCCATTCCTGTACTATAATCCTAAGAACTTCAGTCTAGGATACAACATGACACAAATCTGCATCATGTTCCAGACACCTAAGAAAGGAACAAGTGCATCATCAGAGTAAAATATTTTCATCCTTTTCTTTCAGCTTAGGGTAACCCTAAAAAAATTGGTAGAAAGATGTGCTACTGTTCTTGTGGATTTAACTTAAAAAAATATTAGAGGTTTCAAGTTATCTTGCCAAGCTTTTACTTTATTTTTCAGAAGTCTTGGTAACACTCAGATCTGTTAATGATTGCATTTCAATGGGATGCTGGCAGGAATGCACCTTCATCAAATGGTGTAAATAATAAAAATTCAGATGGATGCATCCAAGAGATGACTTGTGGCTCTGTTACTGCAGGTAGGGCAGTGAGCAGTTTATGCATGCAGCTCTTCCAGCTCGACAGTAATAATGTAAGCACAGATTGAAAAAAAAGACATGTGTGCAATTGTGTTTGGCTGAGAGGGCTTCCATCAGGGTGTGTGGGAGAAATGTGATTGTGGAATCTCATCATACGTTACCCATGCTGCCTCTATTGCAAACCCATCTGAAAAACACAATCCATAAATATTTTTATTCCTATTTGAATAATGTGGTTTGTCATTACATACCAGGGCTCTAAAAGACATACTCTAAGCAATTTTATGTTTATATTAATTGAACTTACCTTATTGCTATTTTACCTCTGTTAGGAATGGAGAAAAAGTAAGGGATCTAGAGGCAAATGTAAAAAATATATTTTGATTCGTTTTAGCACAACATTGGTATTGCTGGTGACAGAGAATCATCAGTAAATAAAGTGACCTTGAAACCACCAATTGTGTGAGGCATTAACAAGAGGGAAGACATGACAAAAATGACAGAGCATTTTCACTCCTCCTGCATTCCCCTGTGAAAGAGGAAGCACAGAAAACCATAGCATCTGTGCTAAGGAAACATCTATGAGCATTAATTAATTATAACACTAGTCCTCTGTGTGCTGGATGCAGTGTCACTGTCTCATAAACAGTTTACTCGTTCCACTACCATCAACTCAATTATTTGAGATGCCTCTTGGCAGGTGCAAATGACGTGCTCTTTCCAAAGCTCCTTTGTGATTAAATATTCTCAATGGCTTAATGTATATTCCTGTATGCCACAGACTGTTAAAAGCACAGTCACATGCCTAGCTCAAAAACCCCTCAACAACATCCAAGCTGGTAATGTAGCAAGAGCCAATCACAATGACAATAAAATTTGTGACTTATCAATTGAGACCAAACAAACCACTCAAAAGCATACCACAGACTGAGTGGGTTGAAGTCTATCCTTGCCCCATCCTCTGGCATGAAGAAGTGTGAGGAGTAAGAGAGTGGGAGCACTTGGAAAAGAGCAGAGCAGCGTGACTTGAAGCCTCCTCTCTAGCCAGTCTGGATGTGGGAGAGAGCCCACACTTGGCACAGACTGGCAGCCTCTGAGACAGCACAACCAGCTTGCAGCAGACTCCTGAATAACAGCAACCACTCAGATCAACAGGAGAACATCACACCATGGGGTCCTATTTTCTCTTGTGTGTCAGAAGGAAATCTCTACTCTTCGAGGGTCTCCCATGGTTCAGGTAAGATCTTTAGCTCCTGAAGAGATTTCTCTGTGACTGTCCTGGTGCTGCCAAAAATAAGACTTAAAGCAAGGGGCTCAGCAGACACCTAAATCAAACCATGGCTGACCATATACATACCAATCCAAAACTACTGGTGTAGCAACTCCATCCTTTTTATTTGCTCCATGCTTTTTATTTGCTAAAATAGAAATACTCCTCATACCTAGTGTAAAAACAAACCAAAAAAAAAGATGCCATCGTAAGTGTTGGCCCATTGGGTGTTTGTTATCAAGCACCAGGTTCAACAGCTTCCACGATAGTGGGTGACAGTACTGGGAGATGGACCCACTTCCATGTGCTTCATACTCATTCCTCATTAAAATCCTTCCCTTCCCCATCCACTGCTAGAGACCAATCTGCTCCCATTGTACAAAACCATGAGAAAACTCTAAATGAGAAGTCTGGCTATAGATATTCAGGAAATTCCCTGCCAAAGGTTGCGCTACTTATCCACAGTGCACTGTATATGCTTTACAGATGTGGAATATAATTAATGGATAATATTACCTGTCTCCACTTTTAAAGCTGTTGTTTCAAGATGATGTCACACACAGACAATACTCTCTGGCTAAATTAAACTCCCATGGAAATAGGCAGGGAAGAAATTTAGGGCTATGCTACACAAGCCCAAATCCCATTGCTTCATTTTGCAATAGAAATGATGTACAAGTAGGCTAGCTTGTCTTATTTGCAGTTATTTTGTACTCTGATTTTCCTATATTATGGAGCAGTCAGACCAAAACCATGTTGTTGTTAGAGCCATGTACAATCTGTTCTTTCTACTTTGAGAATGCTTTGTTTATAAAGCTATTTGTTGGAGAGACAGAGGACAAATAGGAGAGGCCCTTTCCATATTGCTAAAACTAAATTCAGATATGATAGAGACACAGAAGTGGTGCCACAGTCCTTCCAGTTTCATCGTGCCTCTGCTTTTGATCCTACCTCTGTGGAAAATAACAGAAAATCCCCATTGATCCCAAGGTTAGAGAGCAGGGCTTGACTTCAAAACATCTGCTGAACAGCTCTCTGGTGAGTGCTGACATTTTTGAGGCTCAAACCCTTCATTAGGGTTTGCTGGCTTGTTTCATACTTAATAAACTTGCTGTGCAGTCATGATGTTCCTGCTGCTATGGGAGACAGCCCATGGATGATATACACCCCCACGAATTCCCATCAGGAGGTGTAGATATTCCCTTATAATGCACGTATATTTACAACTACTTCCATCCTGTTTGACATTCACTAGACTTCTTTGTTTGTAATCCATCCAGATTTACATGCTCCTACATTGCTGAAATCTCAGTGTGCTCCTGCATCATCTCTGGCACCAGGCACACTTTCTTGGTCTTCTTCACAGATATCAGGATTTCTCAGAACACAGAGTTTTTGAAACTCCACCTGCTGTAGCTTTATTTTGGGTTTATGATTTTGTTCTTCCTGGACCAGGTGATAATTAGAGCAAAGGGTCTTTCTGGGGTTAAGAAAAACAGCACCTCTTTGCCTTAGCAAATACAAGAAGGATACAGATCTTATAGAGCTATAAGCTCAAACTCACGTCCACCATACTATTTCCTTACCATGCTGAAAGTTTCTTTACCATAAGATCAAAGCCTTGCCAAGCCTTGCCTTGCCTTCCATCTTTCAGCTCTCATTTATATGTTTTTTCCCTTTTTCTCCAAACTGCTAGTGAATTATTAGAACCTTAGCTAGACTTCCCACCGACTTGACTGGTTCAGACTTTTGTAACAGATTTAAGTAATTGTCTGGTTATTTAAGATACAACCACTTATTAGTCCAAGAGGATTTCCATTTAATGGAGAAACACAGATGTTCTGCAGTTTTCTCTTAATAGGTGAATGTCCCTGCTTCTTTAGTTTTCCTCTGGTGGGCAGATGGGCCAAATGTTCCAAGAGCTGCAATCTGACACAGATATGTATTCATAGTCCCTGATGAGAAACAGAAAAAACTTTGTATGGAGGCCTCAAATTGATACCATTGTTTGTTGCAAATGTCCCAGATGTTATGATTCAAATGTTTTCATGATGCAGGGGAAAACAGCACTTTCCCTGCAGTCAGAGGAGCTCAAGGCTTTCCAATTATGGTCACACACTCAGACTTATTAGCACAAAATTTAATTTGAGTTAATCAGACTGAGGTGGGTAGAGCGCGAAATTAACTTGACTTCCATTTTGCATCATACAGTAAACCAGCTTGGTGAAATCAGTGAAGAAATCTGAGCTGTGAATGATGGATGAGCTGAAAAAAACCCAGAGAATAAACAGAGTTGTGCAATCATCGCTGCACTGAAAGGGACACAATATTCAATTCACTTGTTCAGAGAAATGCTTTACTTCCCTGGCAAACCAAAGGGTGTGTGCCCTCAGCTGCACCCATGTTTTGCCTCTGAAGCCAAGAACAGACTTTGGACCTAAAATAATTTTCTTCAGCATCCCCTCTGTTCTGAGAGTTGTATGTGCTCTGTCAGTCAATCTTGTCAGAATTTTCCAAACCGTTATTTTTGCCAGGAAATGACAATTTAATGAAAATAGAAACACATCAGTTTCAATGAAATTTCCATTTGCAGTTCAAGACTCTTGTTCAAAATCCAGAGGGAAAGAGAAGCATTCACTGGGGGCAAGCCAGAAGCCACAAGTTGTCCAAGTGGAAGGGATACGGGTTTCAAGTGCCTGCTCCTTGTGAGGAAGAGTAAGAATATACACCTGAAATTTTCCACAGCTCAGAAAAGTGCAGTGATGACTGGCTCTTCTGGAAGCATGTGTTCCCTTGAATCTATTCAAAAAGCTTCTGTTTCACTTGGATTAAGAACAAAGTCTTGACATTTTCCTTTGATTTTTTTCTCTTTTTTTCAAACCAAAATTCCATTTTCCAGCAAAGGGTAGCATTAATTTTCCTTTTCCAACTCTCTGCTAAATCTGTGGCTAAAATAAATGTTTGGGAGATGGAAGAGGGCCCATACACTGGAACCATAAGTGCCTCTATCTGAGCCTTATAAACAACTGGAAAAATAAAACAATGCTTCTCAAGCATTTATCTTCAATATTTTCAGTAAGTTTTTAGCAAGTTGACCCACCTCCTTCTATAAACTGTCTTGGTTTTGGAACAGAGATATTTCTGTCTTGGAGAAAACTGTAAATTTGAGACAATATCAGCCCAGCAAGAAAGCTTCAGAAAATTTTAGAACATCAAAGGGGTAGGTTTGGAGGGCAGAATCTAGAGAGAAAGGCTTCCATTCCCTTCAACAAGAGCATAGACAACAAAAATATTAAAGTTCAATTCTGTGCAGAAGAACTGGGTGAGACAGGGACTGAAGCAATGTCAGATGGGCAAAGGAATCAGGAAAAGGGACATGATCTTATAGCCATGGTGACAGGTGCCCGGATGCCACCTAGCTTCTAACAACAGAGCAAAGCTCCTCCTGTTTATACCTGGTGCTATCTACAGGAGGAGAAGATTCCCTGCACTAAATGGCCATATTTTTTTTTTCAGGAAAAGACTAAATTTTATCACCAAATGGGAAACAGTGCTTACTGTCTTTAAAATGTGAAATATGCTGGAAAATAAAGACTTCAATTAAAGTTGTCTTTTCAATGCCTATTCCTTGTAGTAAAATGACACCATTTCAAAACTGAGCTTTTCTCATATGCCTCTATTTGCTTTCTCATTTTTCATACAATAGCTTCTATTTAACCAATTTCAGCAACATATTTAACATTGTTGCAAAAGTAACTGCAATACAAGTTAAAAGCCTGGTAAAGTCAAGAGCCCGGTAAAGTAGGATAAAATTCTATGGTATACTTGGTGTATCCAAAAAAGTTAGGAATACAAGATCAATTAGCCTAAGAGTTGTTTTCCCATATTGACGTCAGAACTCCTGCCTTTGTTATTTAAACAAACCAGATAATGTTTGCACTGTAAAGTTCTGAGGTGAAAAACACCAAAGCAAGGTAGGAACAGGTTTTGCCAACTCTTCCTATTAACAGCGGAGGCTAAAAGTTGCTGACTCACTTTGTGACACTAATTGGCTAAACCTCCCTGAACTTGAATTGTGGTTTTAACTGTCTTAAAAATGTATCTGCATATTTAATGTATGATACATAGCCTGTATGTACGCAAACCACCATTGAACCACAGCACTCTTCATGTTTCTTTACTTGTCTTAAAGCATTAGGAAAGTATGCACGATGAGAGCAGCTTTGCTCCACTGATCTATCTGCACTCCCTCGCAGCAGAGACAATGCCAGGGGCTTTTTTCAGGCTGTGTACAGCAGAAACCAAGGCAGCATTTCCCAGGCCAGATGCAAAGTTACATGAAACAGAGTAGTAACAATCTAGCAATAACCAGCTCTGGAGCAAAGAACGGCCAGCATCCAATTTACTCCTGGGAAAGAGCCCTTGCATTTTAAATCAAGAAGAAAATGATGACCCATTTTTAAAGCATAAAGTCATTCCTGTAAGAAAACTAACTTTCTTCAGCAGTTCCTACCCAGGCAAAACCAGTGTATGGGACTTCTGCAAAGGCACAATTCCACTTGAGTCTGTGAATCCCATCCGCAGGAACATTGCACATTGCCCTGGAACTGCAAATGCTGTTGGCCAGACAACACTAGGAGGGACACTTGCAGGGGGAGCAGGCAGTAAGGATGAATTCATGAGTGCCCTCTGATCAAGTGGTATC
This sequence comes from Melospiza georgiana, assembly GCF_028018845.1. Taxonomy (NCBI): domain Eukaryota; kingdom Metazoa; phylum Chordata; class Aves; order Passeriformes; family Passerellidae; genus Melospiza; species Melospiza georgiana. The sequence continues at coordinate 19,880,717 of NC_080431.1, forward strand.
AGGGTACTCTTTTCTGACTTTTTGGATATGTCTGATAAAGCCCTAGTTTAAGGAGAGGAAGGCTGGTCATGGTGATCAGGACAGATGGAAGGATTTTCTGGATTCCTTCAGGTACAAATGCCCTAAATCAGACTCCACAGGGGTCAGCAGGAGGTCAGAGAAGGGGAAGAGATGGCAGAACAGGAGAGAACTTCTCCTCCAGGCAGGTGCACACCCTGCTGTGCTGCCCGGCTGTGCCTGGAGCGCAGGGATAACTCCTGGCCTTGCCTGCTGCCCTGCCTCGCTCTGACAGCCTGGGCTGCCTCTGAGCCAGGGTCTGCTGCCCTGGCCAGGCTGGGCAGAGCAGCCTCTCTGCCCACAAAAGTTTTGGGAAGTGAATATGTATCTGTCTCCCTCCTGATAACACCATCCAGGCAAATAGGTATTTCTTCTTTGGAAGGAGGTATTCCACTGTACATTGACATTGACAAAACTCTGATTCCAAATACATTTTTTTTCTCTATTCTCCCATCTTGATGATTCGGCAGATAAGACACATTATTTTTCTTCAAAAAGCTGCTATAAAAACCCATGTTTATTTCAGTTAACCTTTTCACCCAAAGAGCCAGCTCACTTCAGTAATGCCTCCATACATCACAACCACTCAGAGTGCAGGCAGAGATTAATTCAATGTAATTTTGCGTATAAAACTTGCTCCAAAACTCATCTGTCTCCAGATATTTATTTACCTATACAGAATATCCAGGGTTTGAATTCTAGCACTGACTGATTTTTAATAAAAATTCCCCAAACACTACAAATTATTTTAGCATCTTCAACTTCCACTAGAAGTTGACAAGGAGTCAAGGCACATAGTACGCAATGAGTGCTGCCCATAGTAATAAATAACAGTGGGGAAAATGGACAGAAAGTTCCTGTGCTTCAGCAGAAAATTGGGTGAGAACATTGTTCAAGTTCATCAAAGCAGTCAGGTTTTAGGAACATTTTACTGCCCATGTCTTTAGGATGCTGCTTGTCTTTTGCTTGTGTGGGATTTGTGATCTTGTTGACATGACAAATTGAGATTTATGACATTTGTGATTTTAGCTGTGTGACTATGCCTATAATGCTTGTTCAGTGCCAGGAAAACACTGGCTGGAGGATGACTGTGAGGTCAGGGGACAGAGCACCACAGGCAACAGCAGGGAGCTCCTGGCCCTGCTGATTTTGATGTCCCAACCGTGTTACTCCCTTGTTTTACGAATGCGGCTGAAGTCCACCTTTTTCACAGCTTGGGGATGACTTCTGCAATGATGTGACAACTAGCAAAAATAAACACAAGCTGAAGGTAGCTCTGGTACCTTTGGCTTTCCATTTCAGCTCTTTACTGTTTCTTATGAAACTCACTTGATGAAAAGTCAGAGAGGTGACTTGCATGTATCACGGAGTAAATGGACAGGTGACCCTCGTGTTGTTAAAAGTTCATGGAAGTCCATGTTTCCTTCCTAAGGCAAATAGGAGGGAAAGCAAAGGCTCTGACTCTGCTTATTGGCTTCCACATCTGAGCCAGCACTGAAGGATAAGAATTAGTTATTAATACAGGTCAGGTCAGCAATATGTTAGCACTTTCTTTCAAGACCAGGGAAAACTGGAAAGAAATTGTGTCCATTATATCTTTGAGTCCCAGGGCTGCTTCAGAGATGGTGTAGCTCACACTTGGTGGCCAGACTCTGGATTTGTAATTAATTCTGTTTCCTAATGCACCTTGATCAGACACAAAAATCATTAGCCAGCAACTAGGCTGGCTTTTCAGACACACATGCAACAGGACATACACAGAATTCTTCCTGACATCATCTATGCCATGCTGGCAAATGCTATTTCTTCCCTTCTTTTTTCCCCTGCCAGCTCTGTGCAAGCAAAAAGAGTCCTTGGAAAACTTTGTGCACACATAGAGCAAGGATGTAACTTTATGCAGACATCCATCAGCAAGGATGTAACAAGTCTTGTGAGCACAGCCAAATGTGCATACACCTCTGAAACTAAACCACCCCACCAATGAGTCAGGGAGAATTTTGTCACGATGTTCCTGAAGGGCAGAGAAACAGCTTGCTTGGGAGAGGAGGCAATTCTGCCAATCATCTGCCATGAGACGATGAGAAAAAGAAACCAGGCCACTCTCTCTCCTAAGGGAGAGCTGTTAATTGAGGTCTGTGGGTTCCAATCCTAAATCCACACAGGCAACTGAACAACTGCAACGCTGAAATGCATCTGATGTGTGCAGAAACCAACAACAGGATCTTCAGCTTATTAAAAATCTGCTTGATGACTAGAAGCAAAATGCAGGTCTGCACTAACAAAAATCCTGGTGTGTGATAACTGCAGGTCCCTCCTGGTGCAGCAGGATACAATGCCAGGCCAAAAGAGCCTCACCCAGAGGCAGCACTGCTGGGATTCACGACCTCATTGCTAAAGGGACCAGTCTGAAGCAGGTTTCTTCCTTCCCACCCCAAGGAGGGAAAGCACACCTCCCCAAGGTGTTTGAGAGTTTGCAGAAGGCAGTGGGAGCCCACCTAACAAGTTCCTGCTGAAGCGAACAAGCCCCTTTGGAAGTGATAACAGAAAAATACCTCAGGGAACCATGAGAAGTGGGAGGTGCACAATCTGTGGACACCCAGAGCTTACTCATTCATGTAACCTTAATAGCGGTTATTTGTTCAATACCAAAAAAGTTCTGAAATAAAATTGCAATTACTTGGGTGAAACTCAGATTTGGTAGACTCAAGAGAAAAATTCTCTTTTCCATCAGTGAAGTCATATTATCTAAGAATATATTCTGAAAAGGTTAAATAAGCTTGTGCCTGGGCTTTAAGGATCTTTGTGTACTGTACCTGCCAGTTTAAATGATGACTGCAAAGATCTGTCATAAAACTTTTTCCAGGAGAGGAAAAAGCTCTCTCCGTGCCACTGTTTTTAATATACTGTGACTCTTGCTCGTAGTAAATTAGGTTATTTATCCCTTTTATTTATATGCACTGCTCTAACACAGTAACAATCCAAAGTGATAGATACATCTATACCAGTCATCAAACTCAATAACAAAGCAACAGCAACTGTGTGTAACTTTACCCTATTGCTATCAATTTATATAAATAGCAAATTCTTCAAGCTGCAAACATGTGAAAGTAAATTCTTTACCATTCTGGACTTCCAGCTATTACTACATCCTCTGATCTAAAATCCTTCCCCAGGCAGTTCCCACCTCATGGAGACCTGATGTTGATCTCACAGACCTTATCCCAATTCACCTCTGGCTACCAGAGAATCTGTTCTTTATTACTCTGCTGAAACTGAAGGCAGAATCAGGCCAGTGATCAGAAATACACAGGATGCAGAGTTCTTCCATTTTGGAGTTCAGAGTCTAAGCCAAAAGCAGAATGTCAAAGGCGGAAGCAAACCTTATTGGATTGCAGAATAACTCCTTCTGCCTTCTGCAGATAAATTTTACATTTAGATGCATAGGGGAGACTCCCACTGCAGTCAATAAAAATTATGCTCATCCAGTGTTATTTATCACCAACCCAACTGCCCATTCTGCAAGTGCTTGGCTAAAAAAAGGGGAGGCTTCAGGCAACAAGCATTCCTGATACTGTGTTTAAACTGCCTCAGATTCTCACGTAGAATCTCTTAGCTTTATCAGCTTCCCTGAAACACTCACCTAATTTATGCTATTCATTTACATTCTATTCCAAATTGAAGTTCTATTTCACTGGCATATTAAAATGAGCATACTAAAGAATGGTGCATTTTAAAATAGTAACAGATGGATATGTCTGTAGAGTTGTACAGATTTAGATTTCTACTTTAATTATATAATTTTAAAAAATTGAGTAAGCAGTATCCACCTTTCACTTTGTTTCTTGAAACACGTGCTTATAGTTTATTCTGTGAGCCAGCATGCAATATAATTTCATTTTGTAGACAGATGCAGCAAGTCTAGGCACAAAAAATAAAATTACTGGGAAAATATCCATCCCTTAACTGCTAACTATCTTTATAAATTTAGATTTTTGAATTAATGCTATGCAGGGCTATTCCTCAAGCAGCACTGTTGCCCAAAAAAACCAGTTTGCGGATATGTCTACATCACAGTGCCCCTGAATAGAATTTTTGCTGTCTTTATGTATGTAAGACAAGCTCTCCTATCACCCTGGTAAACAAGGATCTTTATTTTTTTGAATTAGCTCTAAGTTTGAAATTTGTTTTCAAAATGTCTTACACTGGGGGAAAATAAGATCTTTTTATTCATTAATTGCTTTGCTATTAATGAAATTCCTCAAAATGGAATAAGTAAGTGCATGAACTTACCTAGAATTTAGAAACATTATTTTCTTTTGGCATTAAGTGTTATCATTTCAATCAATCATATTGTTTAACCTGTTAACCTATTCTTGATTGTGCTTTGCCTTTCACATCCTTGTGATGCCACCTCTTAATTTAGGAAATGGCACCTTTTTTCCTTTAGTTCTAATGGCTTTTACTTCGACACTTGTTTCGCAGCTTAGAAGGCGTGCCTTTTGCAGGCATGCTGCTCCGATCAGCTTACACCTTACAAATACGGGCACAAAGAAGCTTCAGTCTCAGATGCATTTACACAGATGCTTATCTTGGAGCACAGACTCGGCACAAAAAAAAAGGTTATCTGTCATTATCCTAATTATTTGTAAGTGACGACTTAGACTATTTGCAAAGTAAACTACTATTAAATTTGAACCAAAAGTAAAATATGCTTTAAGGTATTTCTAGCTTTCAGCAAGCTGAGAGAGCACACCAATGACTGCACGGAAAACATTTCCCTTTTCCTGTGCCGCTGGACAGACACTGGAAGTCCCAGCGGAGCGATCAGTGCCGCGGGACCGCGCATTTACCGCGCTCCGGCAGCATCTCCCTGATCGGTCCTTTCCTTTGTGATCGCTGATCCAACAGCCTGTTTCGCATTGGTTTTGTACCCGCTTTATTAGCGAGTTAATGCGTTTCTTCTCAGGAGACCTTTAAGCTTAAAATATTTCTTTAATTAACGGAGCCTGATCTTAAAGAGCCAAAGCTGGCTGCGGCGCTTCCGCACCGCGTGAGCGAGGGAATCCCACCGCCCCGGCTCCCGGGGGATGCTGAGGAAAGGACCATGCCTTCAACTTGCCGGACCGGTCACGGAGAGACCCGGTGTCCCCGGAACGCCCCGGGGCTCTCCGCGCTCGGCAGCGGGGCTCACAGACACAAGGCGAGAAAGCTGCCGGCCCCTGGCCCGCGCCCCTCCCACCCTTCCCATCGCTTTGAACTTCTCCAGCGCGGACCCCGAAGGTGCAGCGCGGCCCCAGCACGCCGCGCCACGCCGGGGGAGGCGCAGCGCCAGCGCCCCATCCCCGAGCATCCCCCGTCCCCGCCGGCGCGGAGGGAGCTGCCCCGCTGCCGCCGGCCCCACGCACTGCCCACCGCGGCGAGGACGCCGGGCTGACCCCAGCCCCCGCCCGGAAAGCGCGGCAGTGCCCCCGCCGCCGGGGAGACCCCCTCCCGCCGCCGCTCCCGCCCTCCCGCCGCTGCCCTTCCCGAACAATGAGCCGGGACGGCGCGGCACGGCCCCGGGGCACCCCCGGCATGTCCGCCCGGGCCCTCCGCCCGCCGCCGTAGCGCCCGGCCCCGCCCGCGAGGTACCGGGGGCGGGGGCACCCCCATCCCGGGAGGGGCGGCGGCGGCGCGGGGGGCGCTCGGCCGCGTGCGGGGGGCGGCTCCCGGGGGCGGGGCCGTGCCGAGCCGTGCTGAGCCGAGCCGAGCCGAGCCGAGCCGTGCTGTGCTGAGCCGCCCGTGCCGCCGCGATCCGGCCGCGCCGCGGTGCCGCCCGGGCCGGGCGCTGCCCTGCGCTTTGTGCGTGCGGCGGGCACCAGCGGCAGCAGCGGCGGCAGCGGCAGCAGCACCAGCGGCGGCAGCGGCAGCATGCGGGGGGAGCGGCTCCGCGTGGGACGCGGCGAGGCGGAGCGCCCGCGCCGCCCCGGCTGCTGCACCTCGGGGGGCAGGGCCCCCAGAGAGCCCTGAGCGCCCGGCGGTACGTGGGGGCGCCCCGCGCCGAGAGCTGCTCCCTTTGATTGCTATTCTTTTGGGGGGTATTTCTTTTTTTTGTTTGTTTCTGGGAGGTGGGTGGTGATGGTGAAGGGGAGGATTTCTACTGTGCAGCGTTTGCTGGAAGGAAAACCCTGTAGGTGAAGCCATATGGGTTCTCAGTGGCATGGCTTAGTGGCTTCTTGGCTTAACAGTTTTCGGGCGGGGAGTGTGCAGGGTGTGTTTTAGGAGGGCTCGACTGCTCAAGAGAGCTTGAATAGATACGTTTAGAGAAGCAGCGCTTTCCAGGAATTTAAATGAGACCCTTTTTTTGTGGTTGCTTTTGGAGGCTCTTCTGTTAGTTCTATATTTGCTTTTGCAGATTGCTCTTATCAATAGTTAGGCAGCTGTGGTAGCGTATAAAAATCGATCTTCTCAAAGGAAAAAAGAAAGTCTCGGCGAATTCACCTCTGCTAAGCGGTGTGGATCACTTCTGTGGTCTGGTTTTATAATTTATCGGGAATGTTATAGTCTCTAATGCTCAACTCCCATTTCTAGTTTATTTTGTTATGGCAATGTGTTTCTTTTGGTACTAGAAAAAAATGGTTGGGTTACTCATTCAAGTAATTTAGTTGGTAACTTGGAGGAACGTTTAATTATCTCAGATGTGGAGGGAAATGCTAAGAGAAAGGCAGAAGGCAGTGGCAAACCTCAAGGTTTAGGTTTTTGCGCATTTTTAAATTTGATTTTCCTTTTTCAGTCTTGCAAACTTTCTGAACTTTAACCCTTTTGCAATGAAACTTTCCAGGAGTGGCGTCTGCATCCAGGTAATGTTAATACATGTATATGTATGTATATATCTTTTTCTTGTTTGGAAAACTTAGGTGAAAATTATTCAACTGGTTTGCATAGTGTGGGGCTGTTGGGTATAGGGAAAGAATTACCACATTTTTTCCATTTAAAGATGGAGCTCTTGCAGTTTTTTGGGGTTTTTTTTTTTTTGTTTGTTTTTGTTTTTTTTTTAATTTTAAGGGTGTTTATAATTTATGTAAATCTGAAGTATGTTTAGGAGGTATTATTCTTTCATGGGCAGTTTCTGATTAAAATATTCTTTGATGGCAATCCTGCCATGGATACCTACTAATTTTGTGTGTATCTTGCTAAGACCAACTGCAGCAGTATTTGGAAAATATGTGCTATATTTGCTGAACAAGAAGCTGTGATAAAGGGTCTGGAGGTGAAGTCCCATCCATGTACTCAAACCCAAGGACTCAACACTGATTTCTGCAGCTGACAACTTTGTGGGCACCTGTGCTGTAGGAGGCAGGCTCCTCTTGCCATTTGCTGTGGAAGTGCTGGATTTGAGATCTTGTAAGTGAAGACTTCAAACTATTTGTAGGCAGAAGTCTTCTCTGACTGAGTTTAGGATGTCTAAAACTCCTGGTGTGGTAGTCAGAGAACTCTTTTCTGTTCTACACTTCATCTGGGCAGAGGACAGGATTTCCCAGCATTGTCCACACTCGCTGCACATTCAGAGTTGGAGGATGTATACAGAGTGTTGGAGGTTTCTTGCAAGGTTACAGAGTTCCACATCTATGGTTTGTTATGTCTTTTCTTCCAAGGATATGAAAAGAAAGGCCAAACAATAGGGAAAATATTACGAAAACTTTTTTAAGGGGAGCTTAAAGAGAGGCTAGGGATGCATATGTAAATGTCACAGTGGAAAGACATCATGGACGAAGTTGTGTGTTCATCTGATCTCTTGTTCTTTGGAATCTGCAAAATGATTGTTACATGCCTTCTTAGGTTTAATGTAGACTTGTGCATAAGTAAAATCAGAAAGCATAATTTGTGCATAATTTAAAAACAAGAAAGCAAAATTAGAAAATAAATGTCATACTACTGATTTTTTTATAATATTTTTTTTATGCAGTTTAGTTAAATAACGTAGAACAGCATCCTGGTGGTAGCATCCTAACAATTACATTGTGAATTGGTGCTGTGTGTGCTGCTTACTGCATAAACTATTGGGGCATGCTGACTTTTACGTGAGTTGTTGGAATGCTACTGGCCCATCAGAAATAGTATGCAAATCTCTCTGCAGTAATTTTCAGACTGTGATTTGGAAACTTCTCTGTACTTGCTAGGGAATTGGCTAGCAGTCTGCAGAGAAGTACTTGGGCATATGGTATAGGCTAATTTTCCGTATATTTAGCTACTAATGGCATTAAAATAAGCCAAAATGCATTAAATACCTCTCTAATATTAATTATCTTGTCAAGAATTTGCTGAAAATACTATTAAAATCACAGATGTGTACAAGGGCAGTGTGATCAGTGTGGAGGCAAATCTGGGGAATAGGGTCAGTGGGAAATCTGTTGATCTGCAAAGGTTTTCTAAGATGCTGCTGTTGCTACAAAAAAAATGTTTGCTTCTGTGGCATTGTAACTTTGGAACAAAGACATAGGGACTTGCTTCAAGGAATGGAAAATCTGACTTTACTGCTACTTTTGTGGTGAAGGGATCATTTTTGTTGAGTAAGGCTGTTGGCTTCCTCAGCCTAAAGGTTTACAACCCTTAAATAGCTCTTCCTGACACTAAGCAGCATCCCTTTGATGTGTTTCAAGTGTGTTAGAAAGGCTGGCTGGCAACGTTGCTACTGATGAATGAAAAAGAGAGAAATTTACAACATCAGATAGTTTCTTTAAATTATTTCCCTTGTTGTTAGTTATTACCAAGCATTAGACTGCCACACTTGAATATAATTAATGTAGTAAATGGCTTATTAGGCGTCATCTGAACTTTTGCCTTGTTTAATTATAGAAGCTTAGTGCAGTGGTCTGTGTACAATATTCACCCCAAATAATTGCTTTCAGACTTTTATCTGACTATGGTTATTTTTGGAGCAGCTGCATACATGGCTTTTCCCTGAACTTTGCACTTCTTAGGCTCTCTGCAGTCCTGATACTACATTTTCATTTGCGTAACTAAAAGCAGTTGTGTTTTGATTTTGCTGGTAGCAATTCAGAGTAATTTTTCTGCATGCCATTCATATGTTAATGTGTTTTAAGCTTCCTTAAAATTCTCTAATTCATATTTAGGTATCAGTCAATCCATGACACAAATGGGAAAGTTGTAATAATTTTTTTTTTAATTTTTAAATTGTGACTGAAGTTAAAAGCATTTCTTCCAGTGACATTGTATGTATTGAAAATTATGTTAAAAGTGTGAAAGGAGTGGCATGGGATGAAATCAGCACCAAAAAGGATTTACAATAAAGGGTTCAGATTCAGCAAGCCCTTCTTCATGTGCTTAATTATGTATATTAATTTCACAATAAATGCCATCTTCCTCTAGTAGAACTCATGGTGACATATTTAGAATACAAGATCACGTGAAAAGCTGAGTACAGCTACCATATTATACCTGTAAAAACCCCTGAGATTGTCTCTTTCCAGAAGGATAAACTCTTGAAGAGTTAAATATCAGGGAGTGGTTCCCAGTATTCATGATGAGGGTCCTTGACCTTGGAACTCACAGGGGACAGATGTTTTGGCAGACCTTATTGGTCTGCAGACCTTCAAAGCCCTCTTTGACACCAGTCACTTTGGAGAGGCCAGTTCTTCTTTCAGTGCTGCTGAAGATGGCCAGAGGCTTGGAGGAGCCGAGGAGGTGGAACAGAGTTTACTGAGAGGTGTGGCAGCCTGGATTGCTGTTACATTTCACTGGAGATGCAGCCGTACAGCTGGTTGTGTGTGTGTTAGCACGCTGTGCTTTCTGGGAGGTGTGCTTAAGAAATCTAAATGTAAATTAAAAGTAAATGTTATTCATTGCATAGCTCTGTGGTTGTCATCAGAGCAGGACTCACCACAGGTTTTGTGCAGTATGCTATTTATTGTATTAAATTGCACCAATGCTGTCCCAGAGCAGGGTGTTACATAGCTGGGGTTGTGAAATGACCGTGAGTACTCTGAGGTATGATCACAAAATCTTTGTCATAACCAAATGGTTGTTAACTTAGGAAAGTTTCTTCTTCACATGTGATGTGTATTTGTCTGTCTGGAAGATGTGTGGCCAACCAGATACAGAGGGCTTAGCCAGATGGAGAGATTTGTTCTGTCTCTTTCTGAATCCCTTATGTCACTGATGGAGCCAGAGCTCTGGAGGGTGTAAAATTTGATTAAGTCTCTTTATAGCATCCTCAGTTTAAAGTAACTTGCTGAGTTCTGTATGTATTTTTGGTAGCGGAGTTGACTTTCTGTCCATCACTGGGAGGACTACTTTTGGTCTAGTCACTGTCATATTGGGGTCTCAGCAAAGGCTCTGATCCTGTCTCTGTGAAATACCAAGTCACATCTGCCCATGATGTTCTGAGTAAATACTTCTTTGTATAAAAATGTAGTGATGTACTCTACAATCATAGTCCAAAATGCCCTCAAACTTTGCATAATTGAGTAGTGAAGAATTTGCCATTCTCTTATGAGGCTGATGCCTAGATGAGAAAATGCTAGTTAAGAGTGATGTTTCAAAACAATCTGGAAAATGCAGATATTTTATAATTCACTGTACAAAGCAGGAGTGTGTGGCTCTGGACTGACAATGGAATATCGGGCCATTCACGCTTTCGCTGTGTCAGGGAAGGGAGGTCGGTAACAAATGAAAGCTGTTACCATCTGATGGCTGCTCAGTCACCTGTGAAATGTGGTTTCTAATAGGCAGGTTTCCACATCATAGGAGCAGCAACCGCAATTAGATGAGCAGAGCCAGCCCCCTTGTCAGAAGCCTTGTTCATCATGCCTCATCTTAGCCTCAGACCGATCCTGCCAGTTAAGTGTTTCCAAACACCGCCCAGGGACCCGGGATTGCTCTGTCTGCTGGTGGAGGAAGAGTGTGTTTATTGTCGAAGCTGTTGGCCTTTCTCTCCTAGAAAGGCTTAAGCTGTGAAAGCAGAAAAAAGTAGAGCCTACAGCAGCATCCATGAGGTCCTGGCTCCATGTGAATCAGTTCCTTGCAAAATGTTCAAAGGCTTTACTGAGTTTAGGATTTCATCCTGTGGAAGCATTATAGAGGGCACCCTGTATCTCCCAGTGAAGCTAGCTAATCATGTCCAGACGTGGTAGTAGTTAGCTGACAAATTGGCTGAGAAGTCAGTGATTAATTTTAACAAATGAGTTTTCTTTGAATGCAAGCTCATGCATGACAATTATAACAGTATGCCTATGATAAAAATAGAGATTTTTATTCTTTAAGCTTCAAACCTAATTGTGTATGATTACTTTTTCCAGTGTCTTATAACATCTGCCTTTTGTGGGGAGTATCACTGGGGGAAGGGGACAAACACACATAGAAAAGAAGTGTTCTTTCTTTCCCCAAATATCCTAAATACCAATGAAACGGTCAAAGCGATTGCAAAATTCCTTTTTAGTTCTAAGGAATATTTAATATATGGTATCATACATTCTGTAAGGCTTCTGGTGTCTTCAGTGAACCACAGGTCTAATATCCACTCCCATAAAACTAGTGAAAGGTTTGGTATCACCTTTAGGTGAGCTCAGGGTCTAGACCCCAGTGAATCCTAGTTTGTGTTCTAGCTGCAGGCTCCTCTTAACAGGACACTCTGAACTTGGGTGGTAGGAAACAAAGCTGCTAGCAAACATACCTGAGTTGGGTCATATTTTGATGTATTGAGGAAGGTGCTTTTAAAATCAAGCATGCTCGGGCTAAATATATTGTAAGATGTTAGGGAGAAAGCATTAAGAATAAGAGGAGTGTGGGATTTTTTTGAATAAAGCAGTGTAAACTTATGTGGCTTTTTTTTCCTCTCCCTAAAGAGTGTGGTGCTAGCACAGGAATTGCATTATAGCTGCACAGACAAGAAGCCTTCTTTCTTAAGAACACAAATGCATCCTATAGGAAAATCAAGCTGTGACCTGTTTTTAGGCATTTAACTTGGATCCAGTCTTACAGATGGATGGAAGTTTGTGATCAAACCACCTTGACTCCACGCTCAGATCTTTATTAGCACAGCTGAAGGGCACAGAGTATCAAGGGTGGCTTAGCAGCAATGAGTTTGTGTGACTAGCAGTGTGGTGTTGACATTTTCTTTGTGATATGCCACCCAATTTTCAGAATCTCATCATTCACTCATAAACCACACATTCTGATATAAAGCGTAGTTAAAAGGTCTGTTTAGTGGAAGGAGAAGTTTTAGTAAGTATAAAAATGATAGCTTTGACAAAATAGAGAAGAATGTGGCATTAACAAAGAGAACTCATTTTTCTTTTTCTTTCTTTTGTTTTTTTAAACATGCATAACTCTCAGGCACCCTTGGATTTAAAAGGCATTTAGAGAAAGACCTATAGAAAAATGGAAATCTCTTTAAACATTGTTTCTTTCATTGTCTTGAAAAGTAGTTTCTGTGCCTGCACATTTCAGAAACAGTTCTTAGGGGTTTTATTATGTGCTGAAACATATGTTTATAAAAAAGACTATAACCTGGTGGAAAAAGTGTCTTATAATAATAAACCTGTCGATGGGCCATATGCTGCCATCAGTATGTTTGAAAAAAAAATAAATTCTTCTACAAGTGTTAAGTAAGTTTACAGCCTGAGTGTTAAGTTAGGGTCAGACTGTGAGTCACCCTTTGTGGGCTGAGGGGGGGAGGAAAGTGCCTGTGGATCCTCCTCGTGCTCTGTTCATTAGCTGACAGGGCGGCAGGCGGGCTGGGGCTGGGAAGCGCCCTTCCCAAAGGGCAGCCTGGAGCTCTGGGAGGGACTGCGGGAAGTTCTCCTCCCGTAGCCTTTCCTTGGTGCTCTGCAGGTTTGTGCCGGCCCAGCACAGGCCTGTGTATTTTGTGAAACTTGATCGAGCATTGTGTGGTCTCTGCTGAGAAGAGCGCGCCTCTGAGTTAGATTATCTGCATTTTCAAGCTGAAAGAGGAGATATGTGAAGTTGGTACAAATAAAAGAGCTCTGATAAATCTCCAACTGGATAAGAAATGTGAAAAAGCCTTCTGTTCTTACTGTCTATTAGGTGGATAATTCTTATTTTATGGGTGTTTTTGGTGATTATAGTACTGGTTTAGGTTTTTAATGTAGGGGTCGTGGTCATTGCAAAGTCTTTTGTTTTTGAAGAGCAAAAGTAAGATGCAGAAGGTCAAAGGAAATGTCATTCTTAAAAGGCGCTTTCTGTGTGGGATCAGTGTTTGGTAGATGTAGACGCTTTCGAGCCTATTTTACTCTGGATTCGCTGGCGTAGCTCCTGTGAATGGGAGTCATGCATGTGTGCATCTCAAAAAGAACGGGTCTCTTTGTAACACTGTGTCCATGTAGAAACATACTTCACCGGGAAGTGTTTTAATAGCCTGATGTTTCCCTGCACCAGTCAGCTGTGCGCTGCTTGTTTTCCTGGCAAGGTAGCAGGTGATAGTCATTGTCAAAGGAAATATCAAACACTGAGGAGAATTGTTTAAAGTAGTTGACCATGCTGAAAGCTGTGTCAAGTGGTACATGTGGTTGCCATAGTATCTGTTATCAGAATCAAGATTGTGAACAGAACAGTCCCCATCAGGAGTGAATTCCTTACCCACAGTCTCTCCAGGGTTCATCAGGCAAATTAGAAGTTTGTTCAGGGGAGCAAATTTGCTTCTTGAGGGCTGAAATGTTCCCCCTGGGTGTTCCTGTCCAGAAGTCTAATGCCCTATGTTGTGTCTATGTGTACAAGGCTCTTAGTCTAGAAAAGGGCCTTGGAGATCAAGAGAGTGGAGCAGAGAGGGGAAATCTGCTGCAGAAGAAGCACCCAGACCCCAGCACAGATTCTGCAATCAGCATGGAAATGGGAAATAGATTGGATCAGTAATCCATGGAGGAAAGGGTTGGGAACTATGTGGATGTTCACTGAGAAAATTTTTTGAGTTCATCAGAGAGTAAGGCTGAGTATGGATTTAAGGAGTAGGAAAAGGACAGCACTAAGTCAGGGGAGGAAACCATCTGTGTCTGGTGTTTGCTCACCTTTCCAAGAGAGGCACTTTGGTGCTGGCAAGGATGGGAAGCACCCCAGGACCGTTCCTCTCCACCTTGACAGAATGCCTCCCCATGGAATCTGTAAACTCCAGCCAAGTTCTTACACCCAGCTGGACCTGAGGGAAGGGTCCTGGGTTTCTGGGCTGCCTCCTGAGCACAGCTGATGAGGTGATGGAGGAGCCTGCAGCGGGCCAGGCTGGCTTGCCTGCGGCACGCACAAGCCAACGTATTGTGTTAACAACTGCAGCACTCAGAGTTTGCACAAACCCACATTCAGTAATAAAAAAGCCTGCAACTAGTCAAAGGCACCAGTAGTAGCCAAGCAAATTTGGAATGTGTAAGCCAACCATTTTTAAGTTATGGTGGGCCAAAAAAAATTAGGGAATGGTCCAAGAAATGGAGAACACCTCACTTTTCAGGAACTCTCATATCTTCAAGATGCCTTGGCTGATCTACCTCAAACTTTCCAGAGGAGCTTTTCTTGGCTGGAGACCACGACTGAAATTTCATGTGACTGGTTTTACTTTGTTGAAGTTATGAAGGTTAAAACCAGAGTTTGTTATAGAAAGCTAATCTCTCCATTAGAAATATTTGTGTATATTTAATATTCATTCCATTGTCATTGTTCACTGCTTGTTCAGACTGATTCTATTTTTGCTATTTATTGCACAGTTGTTTCTTTTGGGGGATTTTTTTTCAAGGGTAAATTCAGACCAGTGTAGGTTGGAGCCAAAGTGTGCATGGCTGGCTATAGGCACATGTGGTAAGGCAGAAGCATTAGCCCTGTACCTGCTGGAGAAGGATTTGCACTTGGAGTCCTACTGCCACCGTACTGTCCAGAGAGCTTTTTGGAGTGTCTGGATTGAGACATCACTATTTAGTACAGCTTTTCCCTCTCTGCTTAGTCGAAGAGAGTATCTCTGTTGGCCTAGTTATACTCTGACCTCGAGGCAAAAAATGTTTTCTTGTTGATGGCTGGCTTGGCATTTAGGGTTTCCCTAGTGGCAGCTCCTGCTGTGGAAAGCTGTGAGGGTGGCAGTGGCCTAAGATGGGGATCAGTATTCTCCATGTGTGCTTTTGAGCTGCTCCTCTTTGTGTCTAAAAATCTGTAGGCTGAAATGTCTAGCTTTCAAAATTGCAAGATTTCAGACAGGCATTAGAAAACAGAGAGAAAATGTTTGTGGGCCTGGAAGTGCCTTTTAGTTTTCAACTTAGAGGCACCTTAGTAGTGACTTCTGTTCCAGGGTGAGACCTGGTTGTGCACCAGCCCTTTCCTCTGCTCTGACTGCTGTTTTCTGAATGATGAGAAGACCACAGCATGCTATTGCAGATACTTGTTACTGCTGGATGGAGCCAAATGAGCAAAGGTCTCTAAATATGCTGTATTTCAAGACATTGAATTAGTTTGATTGAGCCACTGTATGGACAGAGCAAGCAGGGCTGGAACAGATGTCAGGCTGGAACGAGCCCTCACCCTGAGGCACAGGCTGAGACTGTTTGAAGTCACTGCTTGTCTGTATTTTTCTTTCTGGGGCTTAAATTATAAAGCTCCAGGAGAGACTTGGCAGAAGTCAGGAGGTGCTGCTGCTGATGAGACAGGGTGCTGTACATGACTCTGCTAGGGCTGCCTTTTAGGCTGGATCACTCAGCACCTGCCCAGCTCTGCAGTCGATGGGGCCAGGAGTTTCTCTGTTGTCTGTGCAAGGCCAGGCTTTGTCCTGTTTGCCATCTGTGCTGATACTGGCTGGCAGCTGTAGCAGAGGGGCATTCCTGCTTCTTGCCTAATGCACCCCACACCAAAAATACAATTCCTACATTAGTTTACAATGGGTTCATTCCTGTAAAAGGGTATCTGCATAAAATAGTGATCAGTAGGTTTTCTATTTGCTCAGGCCTTTTATGATTAGGAGCACTGAAAAGACCAACAGAATCAGCTAAAAATCAATGTGCCTCTATATGGGTAGCCACTGAGTAGGGTGCAGGTAATGTGATCACAGCTACTTAAACCAGTGATACCTCTATTGCCTGCAAAAGTTTCAAGCACGAGAGAAACCCTATGGAAAACTCCTGGACCACGGAATTAAAATAATTGTCTTGCAGTCTCTGAAATATATATTGCCATTGCAAGGTCATCATGAGATAAATAGGGACACTAGCACTGGGTTGAGCACACTGTGTACGTGGAATTTGCTTCTGTCCTGTGTGACATTAGGCTCTTTATTTTTGTGAAACAATAACTAGTTGCAGTTGAAAGTGCCCTGAGAATTCTTCAGGTGATGATAGCACCAAAACCAGAGCCATCAAAGGGGAAATGCAAAGAAAAATATGTGGATATGAGGATGCATCTTTTGGTTCCTAAGTTAGCTCAGATACATATCACTGCATGGCATTGGAGTGCCTGCATAGTGACTCTCTGCATGATTTCTTCACTAAGCAGGACCTCGAAGGAGGAGGTCACCCCAAAGAATTTTTGTCTTCTTGGTGTTTCTAGAAATAGTGTATCTGCACTCTTCAGGCTGCAGGGCTGCAGAGCTTTGAGTTACTACTGGTGCTGCTCCATCCTGTGCTCCCAGATGAGAGTTTCCAAGGAATGTCATAAACCCGTTGCACAAGCTGAGAGAAGGAACAGAAAACTGCAAAGCCTGTAATGCTGCAATATTATAGTATTGTCTACTGCTGCAATAACCCTGCTGTGCTTGGAAGGTCTCAGGCATACCAGCACCATGGTTAATCAGTCAAGCAGCCAATAGTAATTCATAGCCTTGACTGCTGAGAAATTCAGCACAGCTAAGATAGACATCTGATCTAGCTCAAGAAAGTAAAGGCATCTTCCCATAGCAGTTTTGTTTTTGACTGAGTTGCTTTAACCCTCTTTCCGATTTTTCTTACTTATTTTCTAAATACTTTTCATGTTTCTTTCATTTAGAGTTCCTAAACAAAATGTTCTTTGAAATGTAATATCTTTTAGAGCAAAAGGTTCCCCTCATTTATTTTCTGCCAATCTGAAGTGAGTTACAAAAGAAGACAGTTGCAAGTCCCATGTATGCAAAGTACATATGGAAAATGTCAAGTGACTTGGAAACAGTCATGCTAAATTAAAGTGTCATCAAGAGAAAGAGAAATTGGGTCAAGACTTATAGCAGTGTGACTGGTTTGTAGGTCTTGGAGTTCAAAATAGAGGTACTACTTCTGAATTTTGGAAATCAAGGTGATTATAGTGATATGGTGATGCTGGAGAAGACACACTGCTGTAATCTGGTGCTTTCAGTCACTGGCTGAAATGCTGGAGAAATAGTAGCAGTAAATGAAGTACATAGAGTACATAAAGTGTTTATTATATTAACAATATTTTTCAAAGAAAGATAATGCTTTTAGAGAGCTAATATTGTACACTAAAAGTCTATTTTTCCCCCTGATTCTCTGATGCCCAAGCCAAGTGAATTGATTTTAAACTGAAGTGTGCCTGTTTTGTACAAGTGTACTTGGCAGAAAAGTGATGCATTAGAATTCACATAAACTTGGATTCTTCAGCTCCTGGAAAAGAGACTGTATATGTTACCCACTGATGGAAACATGGGCTCCTCTACACTGTGCCCTTGGGCATGTTCTGTTTAAGTGTCTTGAAAATACGTGGTTATTCCTCATGTGCTTGTCCACGCTCAGTTTGTTTATGGAGACTGTGACATTTACAGTATCTGCAGTCTGGAATATTGCTTTTGCCATAGCTTTTAATGATTATCTCCTTTTACTAAATAAAACCCTAGGAGATCTAGGCAAGGCAGTTGCATAGAAGACTTGGCAAATACAAATTGTTAACTGCATATGGTGATAAAGTTAGAAAACACTTTAAAGAAATCAAACTTGCCATTAGCCTGATCTGAACCATACAAATTCTTCTCCTTTAATTTCTCTTCCCTCATGGTATAAAAGTCTGCTCATTCTTTCATCAGAAATGATTCAGACCTGAGGGACACTTGTAATTTGGAAGTAATTAGTAAATAAGTCAGATAAATATTATCCATTGAGATTTGTGAAAGCACATTGGATAGAATTCTTAAAGAGCTGTATCAAATCTGAACAATTAAAGTTTAAAAAATTATCTCTAGTTAGTATGATAAGTCCATTTCATCATAAATTAATTTACTGTTAATAGTTTCTGCTGCTTTTGGAGCAATCTGAAAGGGTTTGGGAATCTGAAAAAGTAGCTGAAATAGAAGAAAATCTGTAATAGCACAGCATATTTAGATAAAATTTTGACAGTATCCAGATTGTGAGATGTTGCTTGTGTGCAAATGTCGTTAGTGGGGTTCTGGGTCCAGAGCTGAACCTCAGATTTGTGGGTGTGAGTACTCACTCCTCACTCCCTATCTAGCTTCAAACAATATTTCTCTTGGTTCTTGTTGGGCATAACATATTGTCTGCCTTCTTGTTTGAGAAAAGCTCAGTGGTACTCATTTTCTTATGCTGAATCAAAAATCCCAGGTTATGTGGCTGTTACTGTTCACAGCTTTGGGCTCTTTAAGTAAAAAAGCAGAATTTTAGGTACAAGAAATGTTTGAATAAATGTGGTTTGTAAGTAGACTGGCCAACAGCTGCTCTTAAATTTGTCTTAAAATATTTGTATGCCTCTACCTGAATATACCACTACTTCTACCCTTCCGAATTGTGAGGTGCTCTAGAATTCTCCTGTAGCTTTGCATCAATGCCCTGGTGGGGTACTGGGAGCACAGAGTTCTGCCATTACCCCCTGGGAATGACCTGGTGACTCTCATGACCCTCCAGGGTGTATTGGATCTGTTATCAGGTTTCACATTTGGAGGGTTTATATAATAAGAATCACTACAGTTACTGGAAATACTACGAAATTATACAATGCATTAAAATGGATTAAAACATTACTGTTCCCATATAGATTTCCTTCTGCTTTATTGGAATGGTAAATTTGGTTTAATCAATTCACCAAACCAGGTTTGGTGACTGATAGGTTTACTACTGGTGGCAGGTGTCCTGCCTGATTGCCAGCACCTTGCTGTACTGCTGCACGTCCAAATACTGATTTGTAAGAATTCTACTCTTTTCCTGGAACAGAGCAAGCACAACAGACTGTTTTTGCATAGATACTGAAAATTTTGAAAGAGTTTGGAGCAGATTGAACACAGCTGAACACCAGAACAAGAGTCTTGTCACTGCTTGACATCATTCATGATTGCTACTAATATATCCATTTGCATCTTTATACTCATCTTTAGTATGAACTTCAATGCATTTTTCTCCAACATTTAAAAGGACCTAACAATCCAGTGTGATGAAAGTAGGAAAATTTTGCTTTGCTTGCAGTCATCCTGTGTAATATAGTCTATATCTGCTATAGTAGTTTTAACTGTTAGTAAAGCGTCTCTACTAACATGTTGACTAGAAGCATAGATATAAATCAGAAAATAAAAGCAAAAATCCTGAAAATTTTAGAAATCTTAAGCATTAGTTTTTAGATCAGACTAATTTTTCCCCCATTTATTTACTGTCTGAATGGGACTGAAGGAAGACTAAACCCCATTAGCAGAATATGTTTGACAGGATTGGATGTTGCTGAGGAATCAATCTATGTTAAAACAAGGATTTCTTTTTCACAAGACTCTTCATGTTGGTAGAGAAAACCTTCTTCTGATTGATTTAGGGCAGTGAATTGGCTTTACTGTATTGCTTACCTCATGTCTTTAGCACTTAAGAGCTGCAGGCAAGGGTTGAGGTTGTATTATCCTAGGCAAGGGTCAAAATCACATAAATGTTTCATCTCCACCATTGCAAACCTTTTTCCTAGTTCTCCCAGTGGCTGGTTTGAGTGTTGCCAGCAGGTTTCCTAAATGGCAAATGGTGCCATGGTGAGGGAAAGCTCCTGTTTCCTGGGAAGGGCACGAGCCAGAAGAGAAGCAAGCGCTGTCTCAGAAGAGTTCCCTGGGAGAGGAAGCAGGTGGGTTTGCTAGGGCAGGTTAGGCACACCCCACGTGCCCCTCGCCACAGGTCTGGTTCTGTGTGTCTGTTCCCATGGATGCTGCGTTGTCAGTGTGCAGCAGGAGAGGAGAGGAGGGAGAGTTTGAGATGTTTCTGACATCTTGATGAGAGGATGGCTGTGCTCTGTGCTGGGCAAGAGGATGCACTTCATCAGCACCTTCTCAGCAGATGCATCTACATCATCTAAACAGAGTGTGCAAAAGGCAGGCAGGGCTTTGCATGTCTTGGATGCTTAAAGGCAGTGTTAGAAGGAGGGCTTTTTAATTGAAATTGGTGGTAACAGGCCTTCCTGTTTGCTGAAAATCAAGAAATGCATATCCAGTATTTGAAATACTAAGAAATATTTTAATGAAAATTTTGATTGTGCCACCTGTTGAACAATCAAAGGAAGGGACTGTATTGCATATATACTGGTTAGCTTCAGGTTTTAAAGTCAGTATTTAAATTGGGACTTTACTCTAGAGATAAAGGCACCAAAAAAACCTCTACCAAGTATCTTGGAAAGTAAAGTATTTACTTTTTCACAGATTCATCTGTAGTAGCCTGTAGGTCTCAAAATAAAAGGTTTTAGGTTTTGCTGTCTCTTTTGATGGTGAAAATTACCATCAAATGGTAACTCCAGTTATATCCAGTGAGGGTGGTCTCAATCTTATCCCATCCTTCTAACTTTTATAACAAAAACAACTACTATAAATAATCTTGGGAGCTAGCCAGCTCTGTATTGCTTCTCACTTACCTCTGTGTCTCATTGTTTTAATGGTGCCAGAGCTTTCAGAGAACCTCATCCTTTTTATGCTACCTTCCATCTTGTAAAAGTCAGTTGTATTTGTAGGGAATGGATGGCAAGTGCTGGGGGAAAAGACATCTTGTGTGCTGCACATGGGCATCAATGATAGACAAAGGGGATGAAGCACCCAGCCAGAAACCTTGGTTTGTCACAATTGCTCATGCTAGTTTCATGCTGGTAGTTGTTAGAGATCTTGTTTCTCTTTCAATCTGTAAAATTTCCAGGCAGATAGGATTCAGGTTCCAGTGGTTCATGTCAGGTTAGAAACAGCTGTATCCCCCACAGAATAGATTTCTGTTGAGCTAGTCATAGTTTAAACTAATTTTGCCCACAGCCATGCATAAAACAGTGCCAGAATGGAGAGAGAAAGAAAGAAGTGGGGGGGGAAATACTAATACCACTTCATTTTGTTTTAGGAAGCCAACCAAAATATCCCAGCTAGTGTAGGTTGGCTTATTATCAGCATAATCATGTTAAGTATTAAAATATACAAAAAAGAAGGGAAAATTGTTTCAGTCCAGGAAATTTCATTTTTAGATTGTAATGTAACAAAGGGCTTAACTGACTTCATCCTTCAGTTTGGCAAGCCTTCTTCCAGGGTGAAATTTTTTACTCAAGCTTTTAGACTAAGGCAAACAAGCACATAGAAAGAATGTTGTTTGTATGTATATATATGAATATACAGAAATGAGATGTAAACAATGATAATTTTCTAAATATTCTCCTACAATTATTTTGCTAACATAAACAAAATGGGAACTGGCACTGAGATAGAGCTGAGAAACAGGGAACAATTTGTTTAACATTGTTCTATATTAGAGTTTTTAAACAAGGGCTGAATTGCTTGCTTTCTGGAACAAATGTAAAAAGACAAACTACAGTCCAATAAAGAAGTTAGTAATTAAAGGGAAAGTGAAACGGTGCCTACAGTGTTAGAAACATAGAGTAAGAGCATACTTGGCAGATGAAAAATACACTGGTACACAGAGATGTGGATAATAGTATATCTCAGAAATGTTGCTTTAGAGTGAAAAATCAAAATTCTCCAATCACTTCTGCCTGGAAGAATGAGTGAATTTGGTCAAGTTTTTGTGATGAGATTGAAACAGGTCTTTTGTAACTGTACTCTCTGTTCATGTGTGTGTTATTATAAATGTTTCCTTCTTTAAGGAAGCAATTCAGATTGCCCTTTTTCAGGGCAATTACTGCTGTGTTAAGTTCAAGTAATATAGCATCTAAAAACATTTATGGAGCAAAGAAAAGAAGCCTTTTATTCTAAGCTTGCCAAGAGCAGAAATAAAATGAGCTGTTGTGCTGGAAGTGTAGAACTGCATGAGGATTTGTAACGTCCTATTTCTCGTGGTTTAGTCTTGTGTGCAGCCTGAGATTTGTGTGATTTAATGAGACTGTGATTCGTTTATCCTGTCAAGCTTTAAATAAAAACCCTCAAAGCACTTCCTTCCTTTTTTGAATTATGTGTTTTTGCAAGTATGGTATCAAAAGCTGTCCCTTGAAAAGAGGGAAGGGAACCCAATACAGTTATGTATGTTGGCTGGATTTTTTTCTTCTGTTTTATTAGACACTGAGTGGTATTATCCATTTCTCTGTGCCTCTCTGTCTTGTTTTGGTGCATTAAGAGGTTCCTGGCATTC
Source organism: Melospiza georgiana (assembly GCF_028018845.1). Taxonomy (NCBI): domain Eukaryota; kingdom Metazoa; phylum Chordata; class Aves; order Passeriformes; family Passerellidae; genus Melospiza; species Melospiza georgiana. The sequence goes on from NC_080431.1 coordinate 19,903,255, forward strand.
TGTTCAGTTACACATGAAAGCAAAACATAAGCACAGGCTGCTCCTAAACTCTGCTTTTGCAGGGGGAGATTGGGATTAAAACCTTACTCTGTGGGTGGGCATAAGTCCCACAGAAAGCCAGGCTGTGCCAAAGATGGGCATAAACTCCTGCTCATGTTGTGTGTCCTCAGGCACCATCTGTTGGAGCATCCCTGCATGGGGTGTGAAGTAACCTTCACAGGGGAAATATGTGCAACCTTCACAGGGGAAATGTGTGCAACTCTTTTGGGTGCTGATCCATTGCAAAGCTCAGTCTGAAAGTGCCCTGATGCAAGGGTTGTGCTCCACCTGCAAGGACCAGGCTCAGTGCTCCAGGGTCCCCTTTCCCAGTCACAGGGGTGGCAGGAGGCAGCACACTGACCTGGGAGTGGCCATCCAGAATAAGGGGAAAGGCACAGCATGGGCCCTGCCACTCACCCAGGCTTCCCATCTGCTGAAGGAACGTGGCAGCCTCTTCCCCATCTTGGGGGGAATAGGGTAGGATGCTCGAGTCCAGGGCCTTCCTGGGCTCTCATGCTGCTTCCCCAAAGGGAAGGATGTGATCATTCTGGTGGGAGGAAGTTTTCACTTCCAGTTCTCCTCCCTGTGGTGCTGAGGTGTCGCTGCCTCTCTGGCAGGTGTTGTTTTGCTCCTCCACCAGCACTATGGGTGTAGTTTATTTTCAGTCTCTCTGCCTTCCTGCCCTCTCTGCTGCCCTGCAGCCAGGCTTCCTTCTTTCCTGGCTCAGTGCCACAGCCTCCCCCAGCCCCTGCTTCTTCCTCCCTGTGTTGGTGTACAACTCACTTCCTCCTCATTGGCCTCAGCAATAAAACTGCAGCAATAAAACTAAATACTTTAATAAAGCAGTTATGTGTGAGTGGAGGATGCGCAACTAAGTGATGGCCATCAGTCTGGTCACCTTGTTTCCACACATGGCTTTTATCTCCTGCCAGCTTGATCTTTCAGTCTGCACAGCATTCAGCTTCCTAGGACCTTCATGGTGGTCAGGTGCCCTGGGAACAACTGCAGTTCCTCTGCAACCTGCAGTTTGTGAGAGGGAGGAGAGCTGCGCAAAGGTGGCACAGAAAAACTACATGCAACTCTGTGGTTGGATCTGCAGAGGAACTACTGGGGTGGAAGAGTGGAGCCTGCTGGGATGGTGTTTGTGCAAACCTAGATCCCTCCATGACTGTGCAGTGCCATACTGAATTTCACTTTGGAAAAGTGACTTGCACTGGTTTGGATATTTGCAGTGGTTTTATATTGGTGTAGGTACAAGTGGATTTTTTCCCCTGCTATCTGGACCAAGAGACAGTGCTGTGGCAGCTGAAATATGACCAAAACCCATCCAAAGCACCCAGCTGGTAGATCTGCAAGGGCAGTGAAAATACTTCATCTGCTTCTTTACTGTGTGTGAGGGCATGCCAGGGACTGTGGCCAAAGTGGTGGTTTCTGCACCTGGTTGCTGTGGTGGGACCAAGCTCTGTTGGCAGTTGCAGCAACTTCAGCAGCCTTGAACCTTTTCACCTTGCTGTGAGCAGGACCAGGAAACAGCAACGGTGTGGCAAGAGCAATGGGCAAAAAAGGGTCAGAAGTAGATAAGTACAGGCTGAGTACAGGTAGTACAGAGCTCTCTGAGACACTCCTTGAGAGGCTCTGGGGGGTGATTTGAGTTATGTTGTTGTGAAACTCCTTGTCTGCACACAACCCTGTAACACTTCTTCCCCTTTGTAGTTTTGATTAAAGAGCCTGGAAGTGATTTACGCTAAAGATGTACTGAATCCCTCATGAAGTGGTATGTACTACATTTCTATAGAAATCCTCACTTAGAATAACAAGACTGTGGTCAGCTCATACCTCTCTGGAAAAGACAGAGGTCCAGTTGTCTCCCCTGACCTGAAATCTGTGAGGAAATCCTGGCTGGAGTGGTGAATCTCAGGGCATGTCAGAGTGAGAGCTGCTCTCATGGCTCCTGAGAAAAGCTGTTGCAGATTGGGTAGGTGGAGGTTCACCTGCAAGGTGCAGTCAGTCACTGGGAAACCAGGTTCTCCCTGACAATTGTCGCTCTGTTAAACATTTCCACTGGTGGTGGGAAGGTCTGCCTGTGAAGGATCAGAGCTGGTGCAGCTTTTCTTTTCTATTTTTACTTCCCTCCTGTCAGCCCACACTCGGACAACCTGTATGTGGTCTATGGGCTGTGGGAAAGTGATAGCTGGCTTCAATGCCAGGAAGCTTGAACTTGATGATGGAGCATGGAGACTAGATATCAGATGCATAGAAGATAACTTTGACCTTCCACTGAGCCCCAGAGACTGATGCATCTAAGCCTCCGTGCTCCTACAGAATAATCTAGGACGCGTTCCTTGGCAGAAACCCCACTGAGCATTTCTCCAGCTGCCGGGTTGCCAGCTTGAGTGAGTTTTACTGCAAGTTTCACTATATTTGGCAATTTTCTTACAGCCTAAGCTCCTGGAAATGGGTCATTAGTAAAAATAAATAAAAAAGTTGCTTCACTCCCACCCCCTTTAACTTGAAATCCTAGGTTTTATCCGAGGACTGAAGAACAGGCACGCTGCCTGCCTGCATCCTCAGAAGTAAGAACCTGAGACTGGTCTTTCCAAATGCTCTGACTTGGGACACTCAGATTCAGTAGGTGGTTCAGGTTAGCAATGCCATTATTTGAATACCTCTCAAGGAATTTTCTCTAGGTAGATAATTAAATATAGGTTTAAAAGGCAATATTGGAAATAAAAATCCTACTTCAGATTTCTTTGGGTGTTTTTTCTTTATTTCAGAAGACAGTGTCTTAGGTTGCTGCGAAAAGTACTGAATGCAGCTTGACTCCTCTGAAGGAAGGAGCCAGATTTATTGGGACTAACAAGGAAGTTGTCCAAAAGAGATTCATTAATTAGGAGACCTAATCAGAGCCAATAAGACAAATGCACAGGCCATCCACACACTAATATACATCTTTTGGCAGCCACCACTCCCCACAGGCTTGTCTGTCTGTTGCTGCCTAGTGTATGGCTTCCACCATGGCAGAAATGATGTGATAACACTAAAACCAATTTGGCACTTTCCGCATGAGAGGACGAGTGTATTCCCCACCCTGGAAATGCAGCCTCCAGCTGTCTTGCCCTATGCCAGAGGTTTCTTAATACTCTGGAATTAGCTGACTAAGAGATGCAGCGAACTAACAGAGCATTTGCTATCTGTTCAGGCTGCCTAAGCTTTCCATCAAATAAACTTTGGTTTGATTCTCAGCCCTTTGGGAATGGTTGCCCACAGCTAACATTTGCTACCCCAAATAACCCTGTGGTGACCTTTGCTGCAAAGCTGCAGCCAAGAAAAACCCTGTTTAACATAACAGTGCACATCTTAGCACATCAACTTGAACCATCCTGACCTCTGAGCTGCCAGGGTCTGTACAAATTAATTTTAACAATAGACAGTGTTGAAAGGAAGGAATGTTTCAAAGGAATTAAAAAAATCTCCCTTATCCATCTCTTCTCATTTAAGAAATAGTCAGGAGGCCTACTTTAGAAAAATGAAAAGTGCTCCTTGTTGCAAAACAATGGGCTTTATAAAGGGAGGGGGAACTCTTTGGTTTCTTGCATCTGAGTTTGGCAAGATGAAATTTCCCACAAGTGGGTGCTGCTTCTGGAAAATCAGCCTTTAATTTCCACTGGGGAATTGCCTTTATTTCCTGAGATGCCTCAAAGATACCATTGGGGTTTGCCTTTCTTTTTCATAGCTGCTGCTAAGACTTCTATTAAGCAAATAAGAAAGTCTTCCCTTTTTGCCCACTTCACTGGTTTGTACCTTGCCTCATGTTTTCCAGGGCTTTTGTGTGAATGGCCAGACTGGGAAAGGAAAAAAGCCATTCTCCATATGGTAGTTGGAACTTAAATCAGTTAATGATTGAAGGAGCCATCGGAAGGCAGATACATAGGAAAATGAGGTCTTCAGCCTCTGGGGCAAAACAGGCTTATCACTTCTGCTGGAGAGGAAGCTGGGTTGGGTTAAGTCTCCAGTGTTTCCCCCAGGGGTAGACTTATTCCTCTGCTCCTCCTCTGCAGCAGCTTTGACTCCAGCAGCCTGTAAGTAAGGAGATTATTACAGTGGGGAGGGGGGGGGTGGTGAGTTTGGAGACAATAAAAAATGCTAATCATAATTTTAAAACTTGTGCAGAATTGCTTTAACAGTTTAAAAGCCGTATGGTGAGCATAGGTAAAAAAGATAGAAGCTTATCCTGAAGCATCCTGTGGACTTCAGTAATTGCACCCATGAAACCACCTGTTTTCATTTATTTAGCCGGTGTAATTCAGCTAAACAAAAAAGTTGCAATTGTCATTTCTGGTTTCCTACACAAATGCTTTTCTCTTTGCAATTGAGATGTGCTGCTGAAGGCAGCATAGGGCAGGAATCCAGGGGCATCCCCTGATGGTGCTGAGGAAGATCCCCCTTGAGCAGCAGAGGGGTCTGCTGCCAGCAGGAGGATGGTGGGGAGCTTTGGAAGGGCTCCCCTCTCCTCCCAAACATTTTCAAAGCCAGGGACTGTGAGGTGTGAGAAGCTGCAAGGGCTGAGGGGGAGAGGACTGGATGTTTAGTGTAGAGGGAGATAAGATAAACTGATATTTCTCTGAAGTTCGTGCAGCTTTCGACACACAGCCTTCAAGATCCTGTGAGGTTGTAGAGGTCCTCTTGCAACTAATACAGTAATGACCTTGAATTTGCTTCCAGCTCAGCTGTACTGCTGGAGGACAAGGCATTTCTTGTGAGCAAAAAACATTAAAGCAGCACAGAGCTCCAGTTTTCAAGAGATTTGGGTATCCTTTCTGAGGCCCCACTCGTAACAAGGAATTGCAGATAAGCTTCTGCAGTAGTTAATGTGTAAAGTTTTTGGATTTATTCTCACTGGTGCCTCATCTTTTGCTTGTAGTGTTAAATACAAATATATTGTTGGGTGCTGTTTTTTTGTTTTATGTGGGTATTTTTTTGCTGCACTATGAAGCTAATCATATGCATGCTAATATGTGCATGCTGACCAAGATGAGTGTGCTTTCATGACATAAGTGTTGTGGAGGGCTTGGGGGGCAGATTTTTGTTTGCTTAAATTTAAAAATAATTAATAATGCGTCTCAGTCCTTTTTCTTATTTTAGGCTGAATACTGAGTCTTGACTTATTATGTTGTGGCAATCTGCTGTGCCAAACATTTGATCACAGACAATTAGAAATTTGTAGTCTCACGCCTGATTTAGGACTAAACCTTTCTATTTCTTAGCAACTTCTGGTTATAGGATATAACAAAGCTGTTTGGGGAATGAGTAAATTGTAACATTTATAGATTAAATTGTGTCTGGACTTGCTACGTGACTCAGTGCAAAATATTAGTGACCTCTTCCTTTATGAGTTTGACTTCCTGCAAGCTTATCTGTTAAAAAGATCATGATAGATGCTTCCATTGCAGATCTTGTAAGAAATGTATATTCAGCAGGAGAAACATCTGACTGAGCAAAGACTAACTTACATAGTGGTTTGGAAGCCACATGTTGAAAAGTGCTGGGGAAACACATCAGGGAAAATGATAAAAAGAGATGAAAGCAGTTCAGATGGGTGAAGAATGCTGATTTTAAAATGCGAACCATCTGAACACTGATGAGTGGGCAGGTTGCAATAACTTCAGGGCAGACCTAACTGGCACAACAGCCATATACTGTAAGGCAACTCCCACAGGACATCACCTGCAGTGATTTAAAATTGGAAGGTGTGGGAGTGTCGAGGTACTGCAGAGAGCAATCTTGCAGCAGCAGAGTGCAAGTAGGAAATGGGTCAGTTGGAGTAATAGCTTTCTTCCGTGTGGTTTCTGTGAGCTGAGCCAAGCCAAACATATGTGGAGCACTGGGTTATCACAATCATGATTTTTTTTTCCTGTGTATTAGAAATTGCAATGAAATTTGGTCATCCAAGCGTAACTTTATGAATCCTCCCTCTGGCTGGACACTGCCTTGAGCCTCAAAGTCAGTTGTCTTTGTTGAGATCGTTAAAATAGACGGTTTGGAAACGTTATAGTGCAGTCTCACATTCTCTGGAGGTCAGCAGAAACATCTCTCAGTTATCTCTGCTAATGCCATCTGCGGTTTGTTCTCCCTCTACATTGTGGTAGGTGATTTACCTATTTGTGCTGAAACAACTGGATGTGTGACCACACTGAAGTGGATAAAGGGGCTGACCCAGTTTAAAAAAAAAAAAAGCAAAAACAAAAACAAAAATAAACAAACCAAAACCCCAAGAAAACCCTCTAACCTGTATTTCCCTCCTGTATCAGTTCCACACACGGGGGTGTTGGCAGCAGCAGAGGCACAATGCAGGAATGAAGGACAGAAGGAGAACGTCTTACACTGCTGTTACTGCTGGCTTCTTTTTCATGTGAAAACACAGTCTTAGTTACAGCCTCGGTTTAAACTTTGCACTCAGCTTTGATGTACTTTAGCAGCTTGCAGAAAGGTGATAGCGTGTGGTGACTGTGGTTTTGGTCCCTCCTGATGCCAGGGGGAGCAGGCAGTGTGTTATCACAGGCCTGTAAGCTGTTTGGATGTGATGTGATGAGATGGTGGCTCCTGAGGCGCAGGCTGGTAATGAAATCCAAGCTTGCCCCTGCTCCCACTCCCCTTTGCTGATCACAGCTGGCTGGTACAAGTGGCTCTTAAGTCCCACCATTAAGTTGCTATCGACACAAATGGGTTAGAAAGAAAACTCCAGAAAAAGGGGCTTGGTTTATTTTTAATTTGGATCAGGTGAGTGGTCTGTCACTAATTAGTACACTGAGTTACACTGATGATGACTGTGGTGCAGGGAGGTGAATGGTAAGGCTTATGGTGGGGATTTGCTTCAGTCAGGCTTGTAACTGATAGTCACACCACTTGATTAAGCAAGTGAGTTCGTGTAAGGGCATAGTGTGCTCGATGGTCTAGCAATGTGGTATGTATTTTCCTTGGAACACAGCCCCCTCAGTCAAACTTTGTTTCATTTGGACCATGCATCCCTCCACTAATGCACAAGCTGTCCAAAACCCCCAGGTATTAATAGGGCACATATTTCCAGGACTAGGTCTGACATTCTCTACCCACTCCCTTTTTGTAAATCTCAACCTTATCCTAAAGGAATGTATTTAGATAGTTGTGCCACCCAGTCTCCTTTTTGGGAAATATAAACCCCCTGGCACCTTGATGTGCACAACTCCTTCATGCCACTTCAGTGTGCGTGCAGCATCCGTAGCAGAGGTGCAGGAGTTGCTCTTACTCAGGTCTGATATCAGGCAAGAAATGATGCAGCCACTGGGGCTGTGCCAGCTCATACCTGCTGAGGAGGAGGCTCCCCTCTGACCCGTTTGTGTGATGCTCTACCCTTCACCCCCTGATGATATGCACCGAACACCATCATTTCCAGGCTGTGGGCAGAGGAGGGCTGCAATGTAGAGCTTGTGCTCCCTGCCTAGTCCCTCTGGAGACAGGCTTGCTCACAGTTCCCCTGCGTGAGGACTTTCCGTGGTAAAGAGAAGACAGCTTCTGTGCATGCAGCCAGGCAGGGGCTTTGCTTTTGCTCTCCCAATGCTACTCTGGGTATAGCAGAAGCAGGCAGGCACATGATCTCCCCGAAGGCAGGATCCAGAGTTACTGTAGAAACTGGCCACCAGCTTCTTTTGCAGCTAGCAGCTGTCACGGTGTGGTTACAGCCAAAGCGTGTCACTCCTACAGTGTCTGCAGGCTCTGGAGCGTGTTTCTGCTACTGAATCCTTTGTGCTACTGCCTGGAGATTAATTCTGCAGCATCTATCAATATGTGTTAAGATATTTCTAAGTTGTGTTTGTTTTTTGAATGATTTTCAATAGCATTTGATGTTCTCTACAGGTTTCATTTTCCTTCACCAATACTTCAAGGCACAGAGGAGGTGGTAAAGGCATTGCCATGAAACCTAACTTGAAGCAATGGAAACAACTCATGCTTTTTGGTATCTTTGCATGGGGCCTGCTTTTCTTGGTGATATTCATCTATTTTACAGATAGCAACACTGCTGAACCAGTTCCAAGTTCCTTTTCTTACATTGAAACCAAGAGACTTCTGCCCCTTCAGGGCAAGCAGAGAGTCATCATGGGAGCCATTCATGACCCATCATTCTCTGAAACCATTGATGGGAATGAGGTACTTCTTAATGAAGATCTCCTAGGTACTTTTAAATCTGGGACTGCAAATTCTAAGAAATGGACTGTATTGGAAGAGGACTTTAGAAATGAAGATGAGTTTTTTCCACCCCAGTTAGGAAGAAAATCAAAAAGTGCTTTCTATCAAGTGAATGATGATTATTTATTTGCTGCTGGTCAGCCTCAGTCACACAACCGCCTTCAAGAGATAGAAAAATTCATTTCGGCTGATGTGAATAATCCAAAAGGAAATGTTTTACAGAGCAACTGGAGCCATCAGAGAAGAACGAGGAGAAGGAGCGCAAAGCATAGGAGAGGCCAGATGCTTAATGAATCTGATGACTGGGATGGGCTGTATTCCACAATGTCGAAATCCTTTCTTTACAAGCTTTGGAAAGGGGATGTCTCTTCCAAGATGCTGAACCCTCGACTGCAGAAGGCGATGAAAGATTATTTGAGTACCAATAAGCATGGGGTGCGGTTCAAGGGGAAGCGAAACTCCAAGTTGACAGGAGACCAGCTATTCTGTGAGCTAAAAGAAAGAGTGAATGTGAAAACAATAGATGGCAAGGAGGCTCCCTTCTCCACTCTTGGATGGGAAAAGCACGTTCCCCAAATTCCACTGGTCAAATTATATGCACATGGCTTTGGGAGTTGTGCAGTAGTTATGTCTGCTGGTGCAATACTGAACTCCTCTCTGGGGGACGAAATAGGTGGGTGAAATGTATCTATTTGTGTGTGTGTGTGTATGTATGTATATGCATGTTCATATTTAAATTTCAAAAGTTTCATGCTTCTCAAGCACAGATCTGTAAAGTCTGGTTGCTCTCTCTTACTACAGTTGCATGAATGTAAACTAATGGACTTCAGTGAGGCCGTTCCCTTTCAGAACAATATAACTGAAAGGAAAATCAGGCCTAAAGTCATAATCTAATTTAAAGAAAACAATGATGCTTTCTTATCATATTACATCTTGTAGTAGGGAGGCAGAACTGGTTACATCAGATCTGCGATATTCAACATTTGTGTGCAACATGCATTCATTTCTTCAGCAGATTAGAGCTGTGTTGAGGTTTTATTCTGCAAAGCTGTGTTACACTGGTCTTTATTTTGCAGTAGCTCACAACTACTGTTGTGTGGCTGGCCGAGACATTTGTCTCCATGTCAAGAAGCAGTAGAGTGTCCTCTTCCTCTCTTGCTGGTTTAGAGTTCACAGACATAAGGAATTCAGACCCTTGAGTAGCTTCATACACTGACATCAAGTCCCCTGGCCTCTTTTCCGAGACTGAATTTCAGTGAGTTCAAGTGTGTTCACCCATTGTTTTCCCATTGCCACACTGAGTCAGTGAGGTTACAGGTGTGCTGAGATGTCAGTGTCACTCAGACTCCCCCACCTCAAGGTGGGAGTTTTGTAGTAGCTATTCAGAAAAGGATGGTGGGACCATAAAACTAGTCCAGGTCACTTCTATTTTTTTTTTCTTTTTAAATATTGCTACTACCTGTGTTAATATCTCAGTAGTTCTTCATTTTAGTAGTACATGTGCAGTATGCTAAGAGTGTTGAAAGAAGGATGAAAGGTTTCAGAACTTGTTACTGAAACAAGAAGAGTTATCTCCTTCAGCACTCCATAAAAAACCTTTTGATGTTCACTCATTAATCCTCCCATCTTCCAGGACTTCACATCCCAATACTTGCCTCATCACTCTGTGTCATCTCTTTGACACCGATAGGTTTTCTTTAAATCTCTGGGATATGTTGGAGCTTCTAGGATTATCAAACTCTTGCAATGGGCTTCCAGCACAGCAAATGTGCCCAGCTAGCCTGCAGCTAAAATCACACCAGGGTAACCCCTAATTCCATAGGAAGCCTTGCTGGTGTAGAAATCTTTGGGGTGAAAAAGCTTAGCAGTTCCTACTTTCTCCAGCATGTTATCTTTGACTGAAACAGAATCTTCTGTCAGTGCTCCCCAGTACAACCAGTTTACACCAGTATGGATTAGTGCTGTACTGTAGAATCCATAGCACATTGTGACATATTTACATAATCATATATTACAGCGTGTTTCAAGTCATATTTGCACACTCAGGTGCAGCCCAGACATGGACTTGGGTGCCTGACATGGTACCTGGGGCCTGCTTGCTCCTGAGTGCACCCATTTGCTTAGGAAGCTTCTGGGCACCGAACCTTATGTCATTTCCTACAGAAGAACTTTGGATTTAAATGGGAAATTGTCATCTGATGCCACCTAAAGGGAGGAAGATAGGGTTTGAAAAAGCCCACATAGAATTTTTAGATCTCATACGTGTTGTGCAAGGAGATGTTGGGGCACCAGCAGTCACAGAAGGTTTTTTATAAAACTCTCTCAGGGCAGATACCAGTGACTGAGGAGAGGATTTGGCCCAGACTGTGGGGGGCCAAGTGACTGCTTACAGCAATGGTAGACAAGGGAGAGCAATTTTAAGGTAAAAGAGAAGAGGCTTAAATTAGATGTTAGGAAGAAATTCTTTACAGTGAGGGTGGTGAAGCCCTGGAACAGATTGTCCAGAGAAATTGTGGATGCCCTACCCCTGGAAATGTTCAAGGCCAGGTTGGATGGAGCTCTGAGCAACCTGGTCTAGTGGAAGTGTCCCTGTCTATGGCAGGATGGTTGGAACTAGATGGTCTTAAAGGTCCCTCCCCACCCAAACCATTCTGTGATTCCATGGTTTATTCTCCCAAGAGAGGAAAAAAATACCTATGAAAGAAGTAGTGAAGGACATTTCCCTTCACAGGCCTTTAGCTGCCTCTTCTGTGTTCCTATTAGAAACACAAGCAAAAATGTTAATTTGTGTTCTGCCTTTTGCCCTCCTCTCCCCCACCCCTCTGACTGTTTTTAAATGAAAGTAGGCATGGAAATACTGTACAAGTATAGCAAACACTCCCATTGTGATCATGATATTAATTGAGAGAACCAATTATTTTGGCATCATAGGAAGTAACAGGGATCTGTGATCAAACCCCAAAGGTTTTTGATCTTTAAAATGCTTATCTACAAACACATACTAAGATTAAAATCAGTTTATTTAAAACCAGCTATTTTTGGCAAAGAAGAAGTTTTTCATCTGTCTATGAAGAATCAGCATGAGTGTTGTTGGAAATGCATCACGCTGTCTCACAATTAAGCTGCAAATCATACAATTCCCATTTCATAATCCAGTTCTCAGTCAACAGATTGTCTAAAAGTTGTCAATCATGGGTCCAAATTTATGTTCTTAAATTCATTACAACAAACTTGTGTTTTTCTTTTCCTTCTCCAAATATGTGAAGTACCTGCAGATTCTTCATTTCCTTTAGTTCCTGCACAATCAAGATGCTTGGTAGATGAAGTCTGGGTGTTGAGGCTAGGGCTGTCCCTGCCTGGGACACAGAATAAATTTCCACTCATAAGGTTCTGAAGAGTTGGGTTTGGTGGGCATCTGGCAAAATCCCTCTTTTCAGACATGACATATTACTGCTAACATGTATGTCTGAGATCAGACTGCTGGCTGCATGCCACACCGTGTTTCCCTGTATGGAGTACAAGAAGTGCAGAGTAAAGGAGGGAAAATATGAAAGATCCCAGTTTGATAGGAGCAAGCCAAGTCTCCATTGGCACATTGGTTATCTCTGGAGGCTTTTGTCTCTTCCAGTTTTTGAGCTACAGATAACACATTTTAAATGACTAGAGATGAGCAGCAATACAGACTGCCTGTCGGTTAAGGCATTTCATATTCTCAGCTTCCATGGACAGAAGGGATAAAAACAGACCAAATACCACCTACCAGCAGGGGCCGTTGTTTCTAGACAGTGGATAAAATGTCTTGCTCTCTTTCACACCTTTTGGGCTTTGAGATCCCCTTGAAAGAAGCACTGGGAGGGTGATTAGCTCTTATCCAATGGAGGCTTGCATGTGGTGTCTACCCTTGACCCATACTTGACCTAGAGCTGCTTTCTCTTCTCCATGACTCCAAGGTCAACTGCTTGTGCAGTAACTTTGACAGTTCAGCTCTGTTAGATCTTTGCTACCAAGGGATCCCGAGGTTTCTTTGTGTGAGCAGATGTGTGGGCTGGCTGCCATACAGAGGCTCTTTAAGATTTGTACTGAGCTTGAGAATATGTACACAGTATGATTAATAGATTTGGGGTAGTCTGAGATTTTCACGTATTATAAAATACTGTGAAACACAATCTTGTAGTTAAGGATTGTTGTTCATTCAAATGTGCAATTAGATATCCTTGCAGTTTACATGCTTTTCCATGGAGTAATTCTCTGTAAATTTTGTGATAGAAGTAGTGAGCAATTGTGTGTACTGGGTGTGCTAATAGTCTTCCCACAGTAAGTCTATCCAATTAAGAGAAGTATTTTAGTATTGCATGCTAAATTAATAGATTAATCTGAACTTTTTTCCCAGTGGGCTTTTATGTTAATAATATATGGCAGATGCAAGAGGATTTTTGTTTGTGCGTAGCAGAACATTTATCATCCTTAGAATATCCAGATTAGGACAAATATGTAAGCTTTTATTAGTTTAGATACTGGTTTTATCTTACTGTTCAGCATGCTAAGAAAAAAGAGTTACCCCCTCATTTGTGCTTCTAGATTCTCATGATGCTGTTTTAAGATTTAATTCTGCTCCAACACGTGGCTATGAAAAAGATGTTGGCAATAAAACAACCATGCGGATCATTAATTCTCAGGTAAGATCTTCCTTTTCAGAGTTCAAGTCAATGTCTCTTCTGCACAATAGGACAGGAAGTTAATAACCTCTGAAAAAGTGTTGGGTAATATGGGAAGCAGGTAGTGATTAAACAGTTGTGATGCAGAGAAGGTGAAAGTTTTCCCTTACAGGGATGTTAGCACTGCTGTCAGTGTAGAGTGGCTCGATAGCCTCGTTTCAGAGAAACAGTTTGTAAAGTTTCTCGTGTGAACTGATCTGTGAAGGCTCTGCAGGATGCCAGAGAGCTGTCAGCACAGAAGACCTTGACCTCCTGGAGAAGCCATTGCCTCCAGGATTTTCATGGAGCTCAGGCTGTGGTGATTCCAAAGCTGTTTTCTCATATTTTCCAGTTCCCCAATTATTTCCTTGCTGGAAGGCAAAAGAAATGGGAACTGAGTTTGTGTAACACTAGGCAAGTCATCATGGTTTAAAATTTTGGAAAGAACTAGTAAAAAACTTTAGTGTGTGCGGGGTATTACACATCAGGTGAGTTTGTTCATCTGAATGGAAACAAGAGAAAATGAGATTTTCTGTGTATGGGTGTAAATAAATAATTGTGACTTGAGCTACAGTGACACCTTATGGTTGAGAGTAGTTTTTCAAGTTCAAAAATGCTATTGCCTGAATTCCTGTCTTGGGCAAATCAAACCTCCTTGCTTTTTATGAAATGCAGATAAAAATCAACAAGAGAATTTCAGTGAAATTTTATGACACACTGAAATAAGTTTACTTAGTCAACTCCAGGAGTATGGTTGGCCGTGTAGTAGGCTCTGCACGTGTTGATTCGTGTTGAAGGATAGCAAAATTTTCAGTTACTGTAATTAATTTTTTTTAGTTCATTTTTTCTTTTGCTTTGAGTGGCTTCCCAAGCTAAGCCTGTTCTTGTTGGGTGTGTTTTTTATGTGAATAAGTTCATGTTCTTTGCCATCAAAAAGAGGACGGTTTGCCATCATTCACTTCACTTATTTTGTAGGTATTTGTGAGGCTGCAGAACAGACTAGATTTTTGAAGTGATTTGGGTTAAATATGCCCCCTTTTGTTCACAAGAAGAAAGCAGAAATATCTTATTCTGCCTTAAGTGCTGTAATCAGTGTATCAGGGAACATGGATTTTCATGTATTTTATTTTACTTTTTTTTTTTATTTTGTTGGGTTTTTTCCCTTTTCTTTCATGATTCTCTGTTTTACTGTTAGCCAGAATGTCCTGGCATTGACCGTGCCTGAACTCCTGAACTGGGCAAGGAAAAAGGTTTAGAAACTCTTTACAGTTTACTAGATTCAGTAGGCTTCCTGTAGAAGAGAGAAATGTTCTCAGGGAGTGATCTGAGCTTTTTAGCTCCCCAGAAAATTCGGAGAGATTGTGGTTAAATTACCTACTCCCCATGCAGGGCAGACTGGGGGCTTCTGGCTCCCAGAGCTGCTGCAATGCATTCCCACTGGGATGGCAGTGGAGGGTCCCATGGTCTTCTCTTCTGCACTGTGCAAGGCTTGCTCCCCATAAAACCTCTCAAGAAAACAGAGAGCAAAGTTCTGACCAGGTCAGCTCACATGGCTTCCTCACAAGTGTTTGCATTCCCACCAGCTTTGTGCTTCTCCAAAGAGGTTAGAAGCCATCCATGGTGGTCTGTGCATCTGGTGAGAAGTTAGCCTTGCCCTCTCTGAGACTGAAATCTGCACAAGCCACTTGATGGAAGTTGCTTTCCCTACCTGTGCTGTCGCTGGGTTACCTGTACAGGTTTACTGACCCTCCTCCCCTCCTCACTGCTGGAAACTCCTGCATTCATTTAATTAAAAGGCTGCAGTGGCCCCTTCTTCCTTCATGTTCTCCACCGTGAAAGCCCAAAGGATATGAAGGAAACCTGTGCACTGGCTGCAATAACAGTACTAATAGATGCTGTTATTGCAGCAAAAACTCATAGGTATGAATGCAGACTCACTGAAAGTGAAATTTGTGTGGACAGCACCTCCAGAGGACTCTTGTTTACTGAAAGGCAAGTAAGAGCTCCTTTGTGTGCTAAGTGTGGAACCAAGCTTTTAAAATCTTGGCCTTTTGGTCAATTTGCTCTGTATACTCAAAAAAGGTGTTTACATTCTGAGGTGAAAATTGTTCTGAGGAAAATTAAGTTGGGGATGCTTGCTGATAGCAGCATGACTAATTCTGTTCTTACTGTAGAAGGCTGATGGAAATCATTAAACTCAAAGTTTATGGTAGGAAGAATATTGCTATGGCAACAATATTATTTTTCTGAAGAAAAATATGCATAATTAAATATGGCTCATTGGATCCTAAAGGGAAATTAAAATTATTATGAATTTATTTGTCTGGAATGTTGATTATTTTAACAGCTGGAAGAAAATTCATGCTGTTTTGACCAATGCTGAACTGCCTGGCATTGGATGCACCAGGAATCAAAGAGATCTAGTTGGACCTGGAGGGTTCTGGAAGGGGTGAGCCAGCAGGAGTGAAGAGTAGACTTCCACTGTGGTGGGATGATCAGGCAAAGTACTGGGAGATGCAGGAAGGAGTTATATGAGAGCAGGCGATTAGAGCAAAATGACAATTCCTTCAAAAATAGCCCTGTAACATGCCTGTTGTTGAAATTGTTTCTTTAGGTATTCCAATTTGTACAGTCATGGTCTAATTTGCATTTTTTTTCATTGAAATAACACTGATTTTCTGTTAAAATGAGAAAACCATGAAAAAGGTGGCTGGAGATGGGTGACATTAGAGAAAGACATTACCCTTGGGGGCTGTAGCCCTTCAAAGAAAGCTGCTCCGTGTCCAAGAGGATCCCACAGGTGATCTGACATACTGTTTCATTTTCGAGTTCCAGAGTACACGGTAATGTTGATACACGATAACACAGCATCTCAAGGGGTACCATCACATCCCTCACAGATGGAGAGTAATTCAGCATACTGCTACTTCAGACTGTCATGAGTGCTGTTTATGGCTAAGCTTTTTTTGTATATTTCTTTAACAAAACAAGATGCTTAAAATCAACCAGAACTGAAGCATAACAAACAGCAGCGTGGGTAGGACTGTTCACTTGAGAGAAGGATTTTGCCATTTTCCTGGATCCCGCTTGCTTTTAATGCAGTGGAATTCTTTGCATTTGTGTTTGCAGATTCTCACCAATCCCAACCATCACTTTGTCGACAGCTCCTTGTATAAAGATGTTATTTTAGTAGCCTGGGATCCTGCTCCCTACTCTGCAAATCTGAATGTGGTAAGATATCCACTTAGACCTTTTTTCCCAATTATTTGAAAGTACTGGAGAAAATTAATTTACTACTTTAGTCTCCTGGTTCTCCCTTTTCACCATCAGCCCCAGGTTCTGTCTGTATCTGAGTGGAGAGTGCTATGTCTATAGGACTTGGTCAAAATTGGTTAATTGGTCACAAACTTTTTAGTAGCCAGCATTTATACTGGAAGGGACTGTTCTGACGTGCTAGGATAGATGAATAGTGGCATTTGTTTGATAACACATTCCTGTTTTCACATAACAGTGAGTTTTCTGTGTGTTTGCCAAGGAGGGAGCATTGCTAGATTTCTGGAGTAGGTTTTATCAGGAAAGGTGAAAAACTGCATCAATTTTTCCCCATCTTCCCCTCTGCCTTCCCAAACAAAATACAACATCCAATTGAAAATCTCTCTGGGTGCCTTCCCCATTTCTCAGGCCTCCTCCCCACCAGCATTCCCTTTATGTCCACTGTCCCACTGCCATCTGTGCCCTGCCGTCCACCCCCTCACTGAGAGCAGCAGATGCCCATCTGCTTGTCACTGGGGGAGTCTCCACTTTGGCTGTTGCTGCAGCCCCAGCAGACAAGTTGATCTGATGGCTTTTGGCACAGGGAGCCCGGAGCTGAGCAGGCTGCAGAGTAGAAAGTAAACCTTCATCTGCTGCACTCCCTTAGCAACAGATGCCAGGGGCTGCCTGCTCCCACGCAGGCTCCATCAGCTGCGTCACGGCTCTGCTGCCTCCGTCAGGGACGGGCACGCTTGCAGAGGAACACTCACCCCCGGGCCCAGATAGCATGCTAAAGCTCTTTGAACCTCTTCTTTAATGTGGATCTGTGGGGGAAAAATGGTCTTGGCTCATCCCACAGCAGTCAATTACTTATTGGGAGTTTCTGTATGAAGGGAAGAAACAGAATAGCCCAGAGTGAGGAATGTCTTTCTAGCAGAAGCATCCACCAGTGCAGGCTGCTTTGCTACCTTTGCTTCTGTTCTGTAGAACCCAAATGAAGGCAGTTTATGCTATTGTACATGTAGTGTTCAAAAATGTTTCTTACTATTAAAAACCATGTGACTTTTTTCCTTCAGTGGTATAAGAAACCAGACTACGATCTGTTCACTCCCTACGTACAGCATCGCAGGAAGAATCCAACCCAGCCATTCTACATCCTCCATCCAAAGTTTATATGGCAGCTCTGGGACATCATTCAGGAGAACACTAAAGAGAAGATACAGCCCAACCCTCCTTCTTCAGGGTTTATTGGTAGGTGTACCAAAGATGGTCCCAGTAGACATGTTAGATTAAAAAAATAATTTCAAACATATACATTGCATGAGGATCAAGTCCATACATGTGTACAGTGTGCTTTATACAGAATCAATGACTAGCAAAAACACACAGTATAGAACTAGAAAACAGCTGGGTGAATTTGATGTTCTGCTTTCTTGCCCTTTGCATCCATACTATGTCTATCATATCCATAAAACATGCATATATCTATGAGAAATTCGTATTGTTCCATATTAATATATCTTTTGAGGACCTAGTCAATTCTGAAGTTCCTCATTGGGATCATGGAGCAGAGAATCCTCAGATGGCAGATCATGTAGGCAGGATGAAATCAATGGCAGGCCGAGCTGTATTCTCTACATAGGCCAAGGGCTTCTAGTGCTCAGTTTGAGCACTTCTCTTCTTCACTGGAAGCAATAGAGTTTCACTGTATTTTTTTTGGTCCTTCCTTAGTATTTCTGAGGGCACAATTTGGCACTCTGCCCACAGCAGGTCCTGTGTGTGGACAGGTCTAAAGGATGCAAGTAGGCAGAGTGGCAAGGCTGAGTCAGGGTCATCCTGGCTTATGCTTCTAGACTCACAGGGCAGTAGAGCTTCAAATACCATCTTCTGCTTTGGAAACTCCGTCCTTTCCTCACTGACATTGTGAAATTGATCTGTTAGGTATTTGCTGCAGTCAGAAAATGGTTTGGTTTTTTTTCTTTGTATTTGAATCTGAAAGCAAAGACACCTGAGATTGCATCTGACATGGGAAAATCAGTTTTGAACATTTATCTTGGGTTCTGTATGCAGTAGTAGCATCCTAGGTCACCTTGGAGCACACCAAAGGCCTTAGAGAGGATGCAGAAGCTCCCAGAGAGAGAATACAAAGGTTTCTGGGAGATGCCCATCTTTACCTTGAGTGGGTTGTGCATACCTGGAACATGAGTGGAAGGTAAGGGAGGCCTGGTGTGTTGTTGGAGGGGGCCTTGGCAGTTGGTTACTTCTTGAAGTGAGGTTTTTTTGGAACCTGCTTGTAAAAATTCACAGGGAGAAGACAGCGAAATGATCTCACCAGCTGCATTTTGCAAAAGTGTTTCTTGTAGCAATGAAGCTGTTGATAAAAATAGGTTAACAGCTGCTGATTGTAAGAATATTGAAGAGGATCATTGTGCTGTCAATCTGTACTTCCACCATACATATAAAACACTTCAAAAGCTTTCTTTGAAGAAATGGAATTAATTTCACTATGAGACTAGAACAGCAATCTTCAATCCCAAATCTAAATGTTAGTGACAAAAAATATCCTTCAAGCAGAGAAAGCTTTGAAAATATAAACCATTAAACAAGCAAAATTTTAACAACAAAAGCTACGCAGATAAATATACTCTGTGTACAGAGGCAAATTTGCCTTCTTCTCTAGTGGGAATTTTATTTATATTGTTCTTTTCCAAGGAGCAGTGCTTTTTGGTAGGCTGTTACTAACTTTAAATAACCAAGGTATTGAGCTTATTGAATGTCATATCCACCCCATTTCATAACCAGATACTGTTCTGATAGATGTATTGTAGATATTTTATTAGGGAGAGTCTTCCTGTTTTGATGACCTTATTGAATTAATGTCTATGTATTGCACAAGTAACATAATCTAAGAAAGAGCAAATGCATATTGTCAGGGACATGAAGGGTAAGATAAAGCATAAAAAATAGAATGCAGCTTGGCAGAAAGCTGAAAAGTCCTGTTGGTCTTCAGTTCAGGTATCTCTCAATCACTCATGCAGCAAATAATCCTGTTGGAACTGAGGCTGGCAGACACAAATAGTGTACTTGTATGAAAGGGGAATGCTGAATATTGAGCTTCTACCTGATCTTATAAAATCTATAAAATTATTTCCTATAGAATTAGTAGAAAGATTGAGTAAGTGATGGCCATTATAAAATATGAGTGTCTTAATTTCAACAAGAGAAAATAATTTATTAAATTACCACACTACTAAATGCCACTGTACTTAAAACAGCTAAATTAAGGAAATAGACTGTTGTTAAATAGGGATATGAATTTTTACAGAGATATACATTCCTGAATCTGAGCAATTTCCAGCAAGGACTATGATGATTTTAATCATATAGAAAAGGTTACAAAAATGGTTCTGAGTCAAGTGAGGCACTTTTGTTCCAAGCTTTTTAGCTTCCATTAGACCCAATTTACAAAATTGGACAAATGTATAAATTAAAACATGGAAACATCCGAATGTTTCTTTTCACAAGTGTCAAGAATGTTTCAGCATGGTCTTACACTGTTTCTTCAGTAATTATATTTTTCTCCTGACAATTGTATATATTCCTGCACTTGGCACTATTTATAAGAAACTGAATCTTGCCAAAGGGAGGATGTTGGTGGAATGTGTCCTCAAGGTGTTCTTCTGCAGCAATGAGTCAGCATCCTTCCACAGTGACTTATGTCAGGGGAATCTTTTAACATGGTTAATAACTGTATTACAGTACTTAAGTCACAATATTATTAAATCTCTCAGAAAGGGAGCCAGTGGGGAAGAGGAAGTCTCTCACGTGCTTTGATTTTAGAGGAATGAGAGAGAGAGAGAAGAGGTAGAAATTGTCCCCTGGTTTTTCACTGCCTGGGAGCTAGGGAAAATAATGGGTTTCGCACTTCCTGGCCCCCCTGCCTCCCTCAAACCTTGCTAGGTCAGCTCTGCACAGGCTCAGTGTTGCTGAGGAGAGGCAGCAGCATTTGATAGCTGTGGATGGGTGAGGGAAGCACAGGGCATGTCCCAGCTGTGGAGGGGAAATGGGAGGATGGGAAGAGCAGGATTGGTTTGGGGAGGGATGGTTTGTGGATAAACGTCCAACAGGGTAAACCAACCTTTTGATTTTAATCTGGGAGTCTCTTTTGGTTTGTTTCCTGAGACACCAGCATGGACTTTAGCTGGCTTATAACTTTGCCTTTTGTGACATGTCATAGCTTAACTAATGCCACTCCTCACAATAAACCATTTCTTTGTCTTCCTAGTCTAATCCTTATAAGAGCTTTGAGAAGCCATTTCTTCATATTTTTGCATTGCTTTTGCAGCTGCTGCCTTCACGCTTCTAAACAAATTTCTGCACAGTATTCTCATCATCTTGCATTAGCATTAGGCAATTGCCATGGTGGCTTTTCACAGTTAAAGTTGTTGGTTCACATTTGGCTGAAAATAAGTTTGCTAAATGAGTATTGATATGTTTACATCTCATCTTGGACTTGGATCTATGCCATTTCTCTCAGAAGATAGATAAGCTTCCAACCATCAAACCTCAGACTTGGATTCCACTGGCAAATCCTAAATTAACACTGTTACTAGGGAAGGATTTGCCCTACCTTTTGGCAGAAGTAAGTCACCTCTCACTTCCTGTTAATAAGTCTTTCATTGTGAAATGTGAACTCAGTGTTCCTCCCTTCTTTCTGTACATATCAAAGCTCAGTTTTTAATTGAATCTGGTAGTATATAAAGTGTCAGTCACTAATGTTGCAATTCTGCTGTAAGAACTGACTATTCCTGTACCGTCTTTGGTACCCAATGCAAACAGCCTATTCTGACCTCAAATTTTTGTCATCTGAAGACCAGGAGTAAAACTGCAGAGTTTCCCAAGGGCAGCATTCTGTGCTTATTGGATGGGATGGCACATTAGCATTTGGAAATTCTGAGAGCTTTTTAATAATGTCGAGATCATATAAAGGCTTTTCTTTGGAGATTTTGCTCCTGTCCACTGTTTACTTAGTGGATTTTCTATAAATTCCTACTTACCATAGTCCATCAGTACACTTTCCTGATTTACCTCTTCAGAGGTGACTTTAATTGAAATTCACATTTTTGTACTGTTAGAGAGCAGTGACTTTTATCTTTTTAAAAGCTAGCTGAAAGCTGTGACTGCAGTATTTTGGTTTGTTTTCAATCAAAACATGACCTGTGTAGATTCTTATATTTTAGGCTGTCACTGTAGGTGGTAGTTTTGATATGTGCTAGAAAATTTAGCATAACATACAGTCCACTGAACACAAAATAACTAAGCCCAGGTTACTTTATTGTTGGGAGAAGGGAAATGTTGCTTGAGGCTTTACAGTTGACATTCCAGCTTTAACAGTTATGCATCAGTAATAGTCGATAACATTATTTTAATCTTCATTTGCATGCATCAAGACAATAGTACAAGCAAGGCTATCATTGCACTGGAACATTAGCAGGTTGTTGTATGACTAAGAACTTAAATTTAAATCAGCTTTGGAGAGCATGTTGCATAGCAGTATACAGCTGACCTCCAGCTCTGCCTAGAAAAAATGAACTTTCATGAACTGAAAGAAACAAATGGACATATTAAGAGTTGCCTTTGTTGCTGTAATTCAGTTGCTTTAACATCAGTTGGTGCAGGAGCAGAATAATGCTCACTCTTGCCAGCTCAGTGTTGTTCAAGTATTAGCCCACAAATAAATAATACCTCCAATACTAAGCTTCAAATTATTCTTACTCTAACAAAAAGCACGCTGAAATTTGAGTGTCTCCTCCCACTTCTCAAAATGGAGACATAAAAAAGCAAACTCTCCTCTTAAATCACATTTAAAAATTTATTATTCTAGTGTGCTACCCAAAATTAAACAATACATTTAGAATTACATTATATTACTGGTCAGTATTTTCCAGTCTAGGCTCATATTACAGAATGTATTATTGTGATTAATGTAGAGCTTTTTGCATTCACCAAGTTATAAACATGTAATTTTCAAGGTCTACTATGTAATGCTAGTATCTATACATCAAAGATGACAAGTATTGCACAAATTATTAAGCTTAGGCACAGGGCCATTTGGTGACAATTCTTTGATAAATAATTTGTTTTTCTTGTGGTTTATATTTTTCACATAGTTCATGAACTTACCAGAGGTGAGAGAACCCTCTTTAAGAAACAAAGTGTTTAAAAAAGCCAGAGCTATTTTTACTGCATGTACCAAAGAATAACTGAGGCACATTTGGCCCAGTTTCAAGGAGTTTCCTGTGGTATCTGCAATCCAGTCAAGACAGACTATAGTAGTAGACTATCACATAGAATATTGTAACTTCTAAATGCTTTATGCTTATTTGTAATGCTTTCAAATACACAAACTTACTAGTATATACAGCTAAATTATTTTCTGTAACTGAATTTACAATGTGTGTGAAATGATACATTATGGGAATGAATCAGATTATGTATATTTAAATGTTTTCAACATCTCTTTCATGATGTTATAATGATTCTGTGTTCTTGATGAATGTTTGAGTTACACTTGTAATTCTAGATGCTTTCATACAGCATCTTTTGATTGAGATATATTAAACTATATTTTATTTATTTGTAAACTAGAAAACATTCTTTTTTAAATTAGAGTGCAAACCACAATGCTTAATTGTACCATACAATATTCATGTTGGAAAATCAAAATCTTTGGAATTATTCAAATTGCCAAGAACAAATAACAAAAAAAATTTTCTCCTTATGATTAGAATCCATAGAGCATGTTCATTTGTAAAAACCATCCATGCAAGGAATTTAATCTTCATATAATTCTGGTTTAAATGTCCTCAGTGCAGATTGTATAAGCTATGTTTATTTGTGCCATTTGGACTGAGTTTAAACTATACCCAACACTTCCTAACATGAAGGGCATCTTCCTAATAGGAAAAAATAAAATTACTACACTACACTTGATCTTAACCAAAATGCCAAGAAGAGAAAACACACTTTTCTAAGATTTTTGAAATACTGATATGTAATATTTCAAAATACGTGATACTCTTTTGGCAATCTACAATTGCCCTGTTATAGCAAAGTTGCATTTGACTGTTTCTCTGACAACCACATCATTTCTTTGGAATAATAATTTTATAGTATTTCTAAAAGAGTATTCTATGCTCACAATTCTTTTTTTTTCTTTCTTTTTTTAAAATGTTCAGTTGGGTGTTCATGAACATTGCTGTTCAATTATAAAGCATTCACAAAGCACACCTTTGAATGTTCTACCACAAAATAGACAGAATTATTTTGCATTTTTACATTTTTACAATTGTAATCCAAATGGGACTTAAAAAAAATCGAGCAAGGGTATTAGAATTAGATTAGAGTGGCCTATGCAGAATTATCTTCAGTTGTGATTTTGAATGTCTGGTAGCACCAGCTACGTTTGTCAAAACTAAAATCAGGCTGGATAACCCTGACCTTTTCATTAATGTGAAACGTGGATTGGATATTTAAGATCTAAAAAGCTTTTCTAGAGTTAGATGCTATAGACAGCCTATAGACTTTCAGGTTTTGCATTTTCTGAAGTTGTGCACTTCTACTGGCCTTCCCTAAATACTTTGTAATTCTGTTCCTACTCCCATTCCCATACCTTAGTATTTATGAGTGGTAGAAAAAAACCCCATATCTCCCATCAGCTTAATCCTTGCACCTAAATTTGCCATATCTGTTTGGTCCATGTCTGGGTCAGTCAGAGAGTGGGATTTGTGCTTCCTGACTGCAGCTGGTTCCAGTGCAGGTCTGTACTTGTGTTAGTCACCCTCAGAATTATTAGAGAAAAAAATACCTCAAATATTGCTGTGAGCCCCAAATTGTCCTCAACCTGTGAAATTTTCATCCCATACTGGGAGTACAGCTATCCATGCTGCTTCTCAGGCTTCTCCTATAGCCAACAGAAAAAAAAAAACAGGACATTCTGGGGAATGGCTTGTATGATCCATTAGACATGCACTGCTTCCTAAAAGTGCCCGCTTTCTTGCGCTGACTGCAAGGGAGCCTGTGATACTGCACCAGGGGCACATTTGATCATGCCTATTTCTTCTCATTGTGCTTCTGGAAAAGAAGCACAGATTATATTATTTTCCATGTTGCTCCAAAAGCTACTTACACAGGAGAGTAGAGGAGAAGGTTCTTGATAGCCAAGTACCAGACTCTTATTTTTGGTTTCAAGTCAATGGAGAGAAACAACACGAAAGGGACAATTCTCTATAAGTGAACTATTCAACACATCCTAAAGGAGATCCTAAAATAAGTCAGATGAGTTTTGCCCTAGAAATACCTGTCTCCTGCATTGTCTGTAAGGAATGCTTTAAACCAGCAAGGTCAGAGATGGGCATGAACAACTCAGTAAGATTAATTCTGTCCAGACTCTGTATTGTGTTGGGACAATGACTGTCTTATCCTGTTTATTAATAGCTCCTTAGGTCACATGTAAGACAGTCTGTGCTGTTTTATATATATAATGATTGTAAATTGACGTGAAAATTGTTTTAAGGACTGTTAGCAAAGACAAATATTGAAGTGTATCATATGGAAATTCTTCACCTTACAGGCTATCAAACAATGAGGTTTTCATTCATACTTATAATCCTGGAGGAGTGTTGAGATATGGAACAAAGTCGATGCAGATTGAATTGGTTGTGTTGAACTGGGCAGTGATGTGAAAAGTACAGACAAAAGAAATAAGTGCAAAGACCTACTCAGAGGGTGGTACAGGGATAGGACATAAACAAGGCACACTTTGGCACTACAAGTGTGGGAGAAAATGCTGAGAAATTCAGCCACAAAAGAGAAACTTAGAAAGCAGTAATACAGACAGAAATGTGTAAAGGTAACAATTGGGAAGCAACTTTGGACTTCTCAGAATAGACAGGCAAGCAAAATGAGTTAATGGAGCCCAGATTAAGTCTGAAAGCAGTTAGGCACATTCCTCTTCTTTAGCTTTGAGACTGCAACCAAAACATTAAAGTTCAAACACAATGTAAAAAATATTTTTTGGGGGTCATGTAAGTGGCACAAAGCAATTGGTGATTTAAAAAATGTACATCACTGAAGCTAAATGGAGGAGAGAAGGGAAGGTAGATGAAAATATAGACAGCTTGGCACACTTATATCTGCTGGATAAAGATGTCAGTAGCCCCCTGCACTGTTAAAACCAAGCAAAGAGAGGAGTTAAAGAGTGGTATGAAAAAATATGGGATTGAATGTGAGACCTGTAGTCCAGGGAGCTTTGTTGGCAGTGCTGTTTTAGGGACGTAGGAAAAACAACCTAGACACATGGCATTAGGAAAAATATAGAATAAAACCTGAATATATCTTAGTACATGGGCTGATGTAAATGTCCTAGTGGTCTAAATTGCTGCTATTCTTTTAAAGATGCTCAATTAACATTTTTTGTAAATTGAGTTTGCAGCAATGGCTCTACAACACTAGGGCTGTCCCCTGTGGAGGGGTTTCAAATACTCCAAGGCATGAGACAGAAATTAAACCATTTCTTCTCTATTTTAGAGAGGACTTTATTTGTACAAAAAAGATGGCTTCCTTTCCAAAAAGAACATTTTTTTTATTCTTCTCCATCCCTTTGTTTTCTTGTTTTGGTTTTTTTTGAAAGCAGTGCAGAACAGCAGGAGCAGATCATTTCAAGGGAGAATCTGGGGGCTCTGCCAGCTAAGTAGAGGGCCCTACCTCCTCAGGTTCATGTGTTATCCTGCATCTCACCCACAGACAGCTTGGATGAAAATCCTGGTTGTACCACACTGTTGGTCCCATGGGCTGGAGGTCTGTTGTGTTAGAGGTGCTAAAGGAAGAACAGCCTGGCACTGACCATTGTTTTTGCCCAGACTAGAGCTTGAGTATTTGACATGTACACAAAGCCTGTTGGAAGTGCCAGGTGTGCTCCTGATTCCACCAGGACAGATAAGCCTCTAGCACAGGGACAGTTCTGTGTGTGGTAATCTCTAGTAGTTGTTGTAGCTCATCATTCAGACTTCAACACAAGAATATGCTATAACTTAGTGGATACCACTCAAAAATAGTCTGCCAAGTCAATGTCTTTCCTCCTGCCAAACATCATTGTCCAGCACAAGCAAAAATGTAAGCAGAAGTTATGGTTATTTATCAACAACCTAGACTGAAGTCCCAAGACAGAGTCTGAGTGGAACCAGGCAGGAAAAGTAAGGAGCTAAAGTAGATAGTCCAGTGTGCCTTTTTGGTTGATTCTGGACAACACTGAACCACTAGAAGGTAAAACTCTTCCACTTCTAAGTCCTCCATTAACTAATTTACAGGAAAGTCAATGATACTGCTTAAAATTTTGTCATTGTTGAACCATATCTGGGGCTAAGTGATTAATTTTCTGTTTTTAAGAAGTCACAATTTTTGTTCTTGGCAGTTTTTCAATCCCACAAATCGCAACTTCCTTTATTACTTGTAGAGCTAGCTTGGTAATGTGGTAGTGAAATAATAAAACATACTTTGGTTAAGGCTTTTACTTTCCATCAGAGCCAGTTTTTCTAAGATGTTGGTGGTATAGCTTTTGAAGTTGTCTCTGGGCACAGGAGAGAAGTCATTTTACTGTCTGTTTCTGGATGTGGTTCATTATTGCACACGTTTCCACCATCTGCCTTCTGATCCAGCTGGATAACAGTTACCTTGGAATGGTAGGTGGGCTCTCCATCAGTGGAGGAAGGAGGTTGGCAGTGGAAAAGCTGGCGAAAGCATTTGTAAAACTAAAACAACAAAAAACCAAACAATTCTAGATATAGCTGCTTGGCAGGTCACGGTTCAGAGCATCTCTATAATATCTTCAATGCAAGGAAACTTGGTTTATTAGGATTGTACTTTTTTTTCAAATAGGGATTAAATACTTTTTCACCATGAATATGTGTTTCTTGCTGCTTAAGACTAAAGTACACTCAAATTTGAGAACTTCAGAATCTATATGCTTAGTTTTTCTAACACTGTAGATTCTGTAGAGTGTAAAGCTGTAAACAATTATAAAATATTTTCAGAACCTTTAATTTATGTTAAAATATTTTAATCATAGAAATAATTGGTTTTCAGTTACTTCACACATCAGGCAGGGAAAAGTCATTTTGATAATCTAATGATACACAGCAGGGAGAACATAGGGTTCTTTTCATTAGGAAGCATTGAAATCCCTGCATTCCCAAACTGCAAAATGAACTTGAGAAAATGGCTTTGCTTAATTAAGAAACAAAAGTAATTTTTTATGTTCATTCATTTCACTTCTGAGATCTACCCAAAACACCTTTGATGATGCCAAAGCTGTTGTGTAGACAAAAGCCCCAAACAACAGTTACATTAATTCTCATCTGCAAGTGCCAAGTGAGCAGAGTTACACCCCTACCTCCCCTGAGAGCTGACAATCCTATTCCACAGATAGAGATACCAGTAATGATACAAGTGCCTCAATACATTTTCTACACAAATTTATTTTCTAAGTGAAATCTTAAAAAAAAAAAGAATGGCGTCCAAAACTTACTTCATGTCATTTTCCTTTTGCATGGCTTTATGAAACAGAAAAATCTTCCAGGAGCTGTGATTGATGTGAAAGTATTATAGTTTAGGCAATGTTGTTGGTCATTATCTGGTACTAGTCCATCTGAAAATGTGCAGCTACAACAGCAATATTTCTCTTGTTTCAAGGCTATAAAGACTGCAATTGATGGTGCTGATGATAGTGTGCCATTGGCATGTGGCAGAAAAAAATGGGTTGGCATTTTGTGGATTTCTCCTTGCTGGAACAAGGAAGCGATGAGGGGCTTTTTCTTATGGCAGCACTGCTTTAAGTAGGAATTCATCTCTGGTGCCTCTCCATGAGACTTGTCTGAAGCTGTGGGCTTCTGTGCCACCACTTCGTGGCTGATGTTTCTTTATATGCCCTTCTGCATGTGTTGCTGCTTAGAGAGAAGCAAGTGGATGGGGAAAGTGGAATTGGTTCAATTTCAGACTAAGAAAGACCAACATTGCAGTAAGGTGGAGATGTTTCAAGGATTCTTGTGAGGAACGTTTTGTGGGCAGTCCATAGAGTAAATGGGGGGAAGTGGGAAAGAGCAGTCTTCTCACTCAGGAGGCTGGTGGTGACATGTGTCGCAGACATTTCTTCACAGAAATCCTTTTTTTCAGATTTCTGTGTCGTCTGGAGGGCAGAGGCCTCAGAAGATAATGTAAACAATTGTTATCAGCTGCTGTGGAATGCGATAAGACGCACCTATTTTGATTAGTGATTAGTTCATGTTCTCATGTTTATAATTAAGGGCCAATTACAAAGAACAAGCTAGGGACAGAGTCCTTAGACACAACTTTGTTATAGATTCTTTCTTTCTTTCTATTCTTAGCCTAGCTTGAGCAGCTCTGCGAACTTCTCTCTTTAATCCTATTAGTATAGTCATAATGTGTTATATATTATATATCAATAAATCCAGCCTTCTGATCAAGAAACAAGATTCACCGTCTCTCTCTCACCCTCAGCGACCCACTCAGGTCTCTGTAATAACATGCAAGTTCTTTACAGGCTTTTCTCTCTTTATGACTGTTATCCTACTCTGTTGACTCTACAGGGACCACAATCTTTATGTATCAGGGACAAGTGAAAGCTGCTCAAATAAAAGGAACAATTGCTTCACTTAATGATTATACAGAATGCTTAAGGTGTGTGGCAGCAAAGAAAAGAAAGAAAGGAAAAATAGATTGGTTGACTGCAGGGAAATTTCTGCAAGAGAAGTGGAAGCTGGTGTTCACTTTTGTTTTCACTTCTTGTGGCAGGTATCCTCATCATGATGTCCATGTGCAATGAAGTGCATGTGTACGAGTACATCCCTTCGGTGCGACAGACCGACCTGTGCCACTACCATGAACTCTACTACGATGCAGCTTGCACCTTAGGGGCCTACCATCCCCTGCTCTACGAGAAGCTCCTGGTGCAGAGGATGAACAAAGGTTTGCAGGATGATCTGTATCGGAAGGGGAAAGTCATTTTGCCAGGGTTCAAAGCTGTCAAGTGCCCCAAACGAAATAATTTCCCACACTTCTGGAAGTAATTATTTCAGAAACAATGTGCAATAAGGTACTACTGCCGTACTATAAACAAGAAGAGAATACTTGAAAAAATATATCTTAGACCAATCTAGTCTTGAGTCTATAAATTGTAATTAAGTAGCAGGCGTGAGAAATTCTTCTTTTCTGAGCCTGAGTATTTATTACTGCTTTGCAAATAGTTACAGAATAAAAGCAAAAGCTTAGTTCATGAAGGTGCAAAGGACATATTTAGGCAGAAATATAATGTATCATTGTTGGTGTGACTGTCAGAATTTGTCGGTGGTCTCATGCCACATATGCTAGACTATAAGTTTTTTTAAATGAATTTATTTAATTGTCAAACCTGGCATTGTGAAACAGCCTCCGTTGTTCATGTATGTACAGAGCGGCCAGTTGAACAATGCAGCATTTCCTGTGACTCCATGGGATTTTCACACTGTCCCAGAATGAAGCAATTGCTACTCCAAGCTATTCACTAGTGCAGTCCTTCACTAGAGCAGACTTTAGTGCCTGTTCCTACACAGGCTCAGTTCCAGGCCTCCAGCTGAACAGGGGTTTAGGGTAGCCCTGAAGTGTGTGCAGTCAGAGATGGCTGCGCACAGCTAAACCAGCTAAACTACCGGATGTGGTTTTGGATGCCAGTCTCCCATGCTCACACCGACTGAAGAGGGAAGAGAGAAACCATTTCTTTGGAGAAAAAAGAACATATTTGTAACCCAATTAGGAAGAAAAACTCTCCCTGAAAGGACTATCAGGAAGGTGTGAGATGGAAATGGTGCCTTCCCCCGGTCTGTACAGATACAAAAGATCCAAAGAAAGCCAAGGGAGGCTGTGCAGCATTCACTGATTACACTGATAAGCAAGCATAGAGGGGCTCACCACTTGTCAACAAAGATAGCATTCAGGAATGTAGACATTATTTTTAGGTGTTTCATTGGTATCTGAATCAAAGTCACTTGTTCACAAGTTCTTGCTGTTCAGAAAGGCAAAGTTTTCTGACAAAAGATGATGATATCAGCATTTTTTACTTAATGCTTGAAAGACTACAACCCAGAAAAGCTGTAATGCCTGCAAAAAAACCTGACAACAGATTGCATATGGAGATGCTTTGATATTTTCATCCATAACACACAAGGACAATATTCTTTAAGGCAATTCTAAAAGTTAATGCTCTAGAGTGGTTTTCTCTCTTTTTTGGTTTGGTTTGGTTTTTTCCCACCTGACTGTACGTTTTCTTTTAGAGTAAGTTCAGCAGGAATATGTGTACACAAAAGCACAGGTATATCCTACTCACGTCCATCCAGTAAAAAAAGCAGACAGCTGAAAGGGACATTGAAAAGAATAGCTGACTGGTTGTAGTAGAAAGTGTTTTTTGTGTTTTGATTTAAGCAAAAAGCCTTTTGCCAGAAAGGCAAAGAAAAGTAAATAATTTTAATGACTATTTCACCTTCAATTGTAATGTAAGGATAATCATAAAATCTTTTTTCTCTTGCTCAGCTCTTTGGGAAGCAGTATTGGAAGGATCTTTTGGAAGGATTATTTTCCTTCCTCGAAATGAGGAATAAATATCTTACATAGGACTTAGCCTTCTTTTTGGGCTTTATGATGATCTTAAGATTCTTCTTGTTGACAGAAATCATGTAGATGATCTAATAACTGTACTTCTGTGTTGTATGGAAAGTTATGTCCATAAGGCATTTTGGTACATATCAAAATTAGTAAGTTTTACTCATACTGGGCTTGGACTTTAGATGTGTTACACACCAATTTCTTTTTAATGTTATGTGTGGTGGCAACTTTCATTCTTGAAGTTAATAACATTCTTATTTAAATGCATGGAGGGTAGATAGCCTACACCGAACTAATCTATTTTTCCATATATTTCATACCCCGTTTGCAAATCATAAGCAGTCTGAACACAGTGCAATTAAATATGTCTCTCTCTGCTGTACCCAGGGTTAGCTATGACATAACTCTAAAGGAAGAAATTTTAGCTTTCTAAGACTAGTGAAGATGCTACTTTTCAATAAGCAGGAACTTCTAGAGTTCCAAAAAGAAAAAAAAATCCCTTTGACTGGCCTGCAACCACTAACTTTTAATTTCGATTTTCACAAAAAGAAAAATGCTAATTGGATTGCTCAACCACCCACAGCAAGATTATGTAGTATTATTTATTCTCTCAATAATTTTTCAGAATAATCAACATAGCTGTTGCTTACACAGAACAAGGCAAATTATAACATTTCATGTAACAAGTGCTAAGCATACCTACTCCATACGTCATTTATATACCAATGCAGAATCAGGTCTGTTATATAAGGAACTGTATGTTTTTTAATTTACTGGACTGCACACTCAAGCCCTTGCAGCCAAAACTTTTTCTTTGCCATATCCTTCTTTATATGGCAGTCAGCCCTCCTTCCATAAGTGCAAATGCAGTTGTCGTAGCACCATCACCTCAGAAGATGCTGCAGAGCTGTGCTGCAAACGTTTGCTCACAGAGGAGGAAGACCAACCTTTGATGCCAACCTTTAAAAAATGAGCCTGGAATGGCTTTCTAACACTGGTATCCACTGTGATGTTTTACTGGTCTGCCTGCTCAAACACAATGTGGTTGTTTAAAGAGCATTTTCTCTCCTACCTTGTCTTGTCCTCCTTCGGATTCTGGCACAAGTGTGAGTGTGTTTGATCTGCTAATTGAGGGCTCCCCTCCACTTGCTGCAAGGGGTGAAGGGGCAGAAATTAAGGGGAAACATAGAGGACCTGCAGAGCTGCTTCTCTCACCTCTTCTTACTCTCTGTGGCATTGGCATTCTGGCTTTCATAAGAGCCCTCAGAGTGTTTTTGAAATCATGGGCATTTCCCCCTCCCTTGTGAGAGCTGAGAAATGTTTGCAAAGAACCACATTCAGTAAATTTAAAACAGTCAACGTGTAACAACACTGAACCACAGCTCTTCTAAAAATAAAGGGTGAGAGTGCTGGGTTTAGATGCATGGTAAATGCAGCAATGTGAAAGGAAGTGTATTTTCTCACCAAGACCATGGGACTTTTTGGGGAAAAGATACAGGCTTGGCTTCATAGCTCTCCCATGTGGCTGTCCCACACTAACAGAGTGGGACAGCACCTAGACAAGAGAGGTTTGCACAAACCTGGTGCATCTCAAGGTGCATCATCAGCCAAGCAATTGCCTCTGCTATTGGGCCCCTGAGCTCCCTTTGCACTTGTAGGCTTTAAATTTATGGAATTTTACTGACAAGTAGGAACAAGTTGCCTTCAAACACTATTGAGCCTCATTTCTGTGCCCTGGTGCTGTGGACAACAGTTAAAGTTAACTGGAACAAACCAGAAACACAGCAGCCGTTTAAGGAAATGCACTGAGTTTATGCTGAATTTAATTATGCTCCTCTTTCCCCACTGTGAATTCTGTAACTTTTCTTACTTGCGGTGCTCTATTATTTTATGCATTCAGTTTTGAATGGTTAAATCAAGGTATTCTTTTGTTAAATTAGAAAAAAATTATGAAATATTTTGCCTCATTTGGAGCCAAAATCTTTTTACTAGAAAAGAATCATTATTTTGTTCAATTCCTCTACAGTTTTAAAGGTTACCTCAGCATAAACTCATAGCTCAGTCCGTCCTTGGATTAAACTGCTACATCTTTTTTTTACCTTGTTGTGCAATTTTATGCTGTAGAAACTCTGGTAAATTCAGTGAAATTACCATGATGTACCTTTGGAGAGAGAGAAGGGTGATATAAACACTAATATATTCTGTACAAATTTAATTTAAGCATTTCTTGTCTTTGGTAAAGACATTTTCTTTGGTGAAGACATCCGAATTCTGAACTTGTTGCTGTAGATCTCTTGCCAAAGTCAGAAAAACCAAAAGAGCTGTTTTTTTTAAATGAAGACAAGTGTCTACACTCACTGGTTGCACAGACTGAGCACAGTCATTTAAGAGACTGATTGAATTGAACAGGAGTTCAAAACACATGTGGAGCAATCCCTAGTGGGGTTTTTTATTTCTTTTTTCTTCAGAAGTTTTTAAGGATGGAAAATGCCATTTGGACGGTGACACAGATGTACTATGAAAGGAGTATTAAATGCATTGGCTGCAACAATAAATGGTTACTATTTTTCCCTTCATGCTTTCTAAAGTTGATGCATATTTAAATGAAATCCTGCTTTGAAGTAGGCAATTCAGAAGCCTGCTGTTAAAATTATTTGAATCTTTCCCAGCATCTGTCCTCTCACACACAAGGAGGATACCTGATTTAAAAATGTTTGAAATTAAAGTAGCCCATGTCAGGGGTACATGAATCACTTGATGAATTTTGACAGTGCAGATGTCTTCTTTCTGGCTTAGCAATCAGATTCAGAATTTTGTTCTTGAAATAAGAGTTGTGTGTAAAAGCCTTACTTTTTCTCATACCATCTCATCACTCTTTAAAATATGTAGTCATTGAACTATTCAAATATAGACTGTGTACTTTTTTAATAGCTTTGAGAATTATTTTGTATGATGATTTTTTTAAATGAATGTGTACTCTAATAACAAACCTTAAGATTTTACAGGAGTCACATTTTTAAGCAGTGTTTGTATACATTTTAACACTTTTTATATTTTCTATTATGATTTTGTATATTTTTATGTATACACAGTGTACAGATTTTTTCCTGTAAATAAAACATTTGTTTTCATTTGTTTAGGAGTGCTGGTCTTTTCATATTGCCTTAAATGAATGACACTGAAATACAGGTGGAACAAAACAGGGAAGGTGCCTGTCAGTTCTGCCCACAATTTCAATGAGATCTCAAACGGAAATGGACAGCTAATCTGACAAGGAGGTTTCGCAGTAAACTACATAAAAGAGGCAAATATTGTAAAGCCAGTTTTATTCTAAAGTGAACATGTGCACCCGAGCAGATGTGCTAGGATTCCCTGGGACAATGTATTCACCATACTGCTCAGTCAATTTCTGAGCAGTAAATTTCTGGTGATTGTCAAGCAAGGAGGTCATGGATTGTCAGGTATGGAGGTCGTGCTCTGATGACTTGGTGATGTACTTGAAATGCTGATACACTTCAGCTAAATGGCTGTGCTACCCATTCAAGGAATCCAGTGTTGTCTTTAAGGGAGAACAGGCTTTTAAATAAATTATTAATTAAAATTAAAAACAGCTTACCAAAGGGAAAATGTAACTTGCCCTTCAGCCTGTGATAAGTACTGTATAATTCAACCACAACAAGCCAGCTCACATCCATTAAATGTGGGGCATAATGCTGCTTTTTGGTAGTGCTTGAACTACACAGGGGCCTGAGTTGGGCCAGTGGAGGTGCTAATCAGTGTTTTCATCCCAGGGACTCATCTTGAGTCCTTGCCAACGAGACAGCTGGCTACACATTAGTGGAATGATAACAGTTGGATTGCCATCATGTACTCTCCTGGCAGACAGGAATCACACAGCTCATCCTGTGTATTGCACCAGCTCCTGACAGGCTGTGTTGAGGGGCTAGTTGCTGCCATGATATGCCAGTAACACCTCTCAGAAAACTCACATCAGTGAGACACTCTAGAGCATAAACTGAATGCTGGGACCTATGCATGAAGCAACTAATTGATACCTTTTAAATCCAGCAACTTTCCTTTTTTTATTTAAAAAACTAGCAAGAAAACATGATCACTGTGTTCACCGTCTATTAAATGCTCAGTCACCTTCACTGTCTGTGACATCAGAGAGGACATTTTTGTCTCACTGCATTCAAACTGTACCTCACCAGGAGGTGTAAATCCATTAACTATATTGTGTGGGGTACAGAGGACATCTTGCTTACACACTATTCTTCAGCAGATTACCTTTCTGATAGTATCTCAGGGAGCCTTGGAGGCAACTCATTTTCAGGTTTATTCCCAAAGTTGCACTGCCCTTTTTTGAACAACATACCTTTATTGGAAGTACCTTTTATTGTTTTACTCATAGAAGCCAGCTGTGTTTCACTTCAGTAGTTCTTAGGGACACAGTTCTATGGACAGGTGAAACTTCATACAGACATTTTGGTCTGTTTATTTGCATTATTAGCTTGCCTGTTGTGATCTGGCTGGAAGACATATCTCAGGGTTTTTAATTCAGCTTGCTGTCTTGACTGCAGCACAAACTTGTGGAAGTGATTCTCCCCCTCTCCTCTGCTCTGGTGAGACCCCAGCTAGAGCGCTGCATCCAGACCTGGGACCTCCAGCATAAGAAGGACATGGACTTGTTGGAGCAAATCCAGAGGAGGCCCACAAAGAGTTCAGAGGTCTTGAGCACCTCTTTTATGAGGAAAGGCTGAGACAGTTAGGGTTGTTCAGCCTGGAGAAGGCTCTGGGGAGACCTTATTGTGGCCTTTCAGTATTTAAAGTGAACTTATGGTACAGGCTTTTTAGTAGGGCCTGTAGCAGTAGGACAAGGAGTAATGGTTTTAATCAAAAATAATGTAGATTTTAACTAGATATAAGAAAGAAATTTTTTATGACAAGCACGGTGAAACACTGGAACAGGTTGTCCAGAGAGGTGGTAGGTGCCCCATCCCTGGAAATAGTCAAGGTCAGATTGGATGAAACTTTGAACAACCTGTCTGAGTTGAAGAAGGTTCTGATCATTGCAAGGGGGTAGGACTAGATGAGCTTTAAAAGTGACCTTCCAACCCAAACTCTTCTGTGATACTGTGATAAGAACAGCTAGTCAAGCAAGGGAGGACTCAGTCTTTTACTATAATCACATCCACCATCTTCTGCAGGTAACTGCACCTGCACATCCCCCATCTTACTGTGGGACTGCATCAATCAGTATGAACAGAGCACTAGCACCTGTGGGTTTTTTTCCAGGACTTACGTTCTAGCTTTCCTGGTATCTTGGTCTTCCTAGGGTCACAAATTTGATTGCTTCATCAGAATAGCATGGATTTATCTGCTGTACCCCAAAATTTACCAATGTCTACTCCATATAGGTATCCTTCCTTGTTTTTTTAGATTCTACTTTCTTACACAGTAAGTTACTCCAAAGAATGCACTTCAAGAAAATGGCAGTACTGTTATGGAAGTATAGTCTGACCCCAAGTCTTTATGCCTTAATAACCAAGGCAAATAAGCCCTGTTATTGCCTTTTCCTAAAATAAAGCTAAGTAAATGCGTATTTAGTTTGATAAAAATATTAACTGATTATATTAAGCTATCTGAGAAGTATTATAATGAAGTAATATAGTGTTGTTTTTTTTTTTTAACTGGTGGCAGAATAGCCAGCAGAAGACTGGCAGCACAAGTAGGTTGTGACAGATCACAGGGGGAATCATTGCTGGTCTGATTGCTGGATTCTTAGAGATTATTAAATAGAGATCCAGTAAAAGGAAGGGGGAGAGACAAAGAATTATGAAAGACACCAAGAAAACAGAAAGAAACAGTTAGAAGATGTACCATAACAGATAGGCAGGACTGTGGCTTTTTCCTAATAGTCACTTGGGTTTGGCATTTTTTTTTCTTACGGTTTTTTCTGCACTTTTTAAAGAAACCCAACTCATCTGTTGGTGCTTATATTGCTGCTGTCAGGTTTAGTGTGCTGGGATGTGATCTTAAAATGAAGAACTATAGCAAAGCTAACAACAGACTTCTGCTGGAGTTCAGCTTCTTTGTAAACAAATTAATCCTACAAATTTAACTGAGAAAAGACTAACAGGGTTACACTGCTACATTCTGAACAACCTCCTCCCTGTGCTTATAGTCATCTGTATGATAACTGAAATAAGACAACTAATTTCCTCTGGTGACCTGTTTCTGCACATAGACAAATACAAATCAAATTTCTACTTGGTTCCAAGATGCTGACAGGCAGGGGATAATTACTGTAGCAATAATTCCTTATAAGCTTGTGAGAGGACTCCAGAACCCTGAGGGTTACTGAAGGCAGGCAATAGGCATCACAGGTGCCTTGGTTTTATGGAAGCAGCCAGAGGGGAAAACTACTGCCAGTGCTGACTCCAGGCTGTGTCAGCTGCTGTTAATTACCTTGCTCCCAGTCAGTTGTCTGACTGCAACTGAGCTGTCTGATTAAAATATTTTACTGCCCTACCTTCTAAACAGTAGCTGTTTTCCACCCTCATTCCTGGAGCACTGATGGAGAGGTTGTACTGGCTGCATCCTGCGCTGCTGCTACTGTGTGCAGCAGGTTTGTCTCCTGTGGAAGTGAGGCCCTCAGGGTGGAGGACGTGGGAATGTTGGTAATGGAAGAGGTTTGGGCAAATCTGGATTGTTTTGGTTTGCATAAATCTAAAAGGCTTTGGTTTATCTTTTAAGATAAAAATTTTTTTCTTTATCTTCTTGTTTGGTGATAGCAGTTATAGGAAGCATAACGTGAATGCACCTCAAGTTAGAGTTCATGACTTCATGACATCATGACTGATGTTCTGCTAACTAGGCAGCATTCTCAGTCTAAAATATCTACACTTTGGACTAAGACAAGCAAAATGTAAGTTTTTCATTTGCCAAATTAAATTTTTTTGGGAAATTAAGGCAAGAAACATGCAACATGTGTCTTGGGCAAGCTAGATGTGCCAGAGGTCTACCCCCAGGCCCAGCCCATGAGGCACATGAGCCAGGAGGTTTATACAAAGTGCTGTGTCCTGAGCATGAAGAAGAAAGTTGACCAGAAAAGTGGGGAAGGTTTGGTTCTGGACCTCTTTCTGAGCCTGCTCTTTCAGGAGTCTTAGCTGATGCTTCCAACTGGATCAAGCACCATTACTTTTCTCCCGTAGCAATATTCCTCTTTGAAAGTGTTGGCTTGTTTTTCAGTTATTTCCAGTGCTTGCTTTTTTTCTATATAAATGAAATTATAAGCTATCTGATGGGCCTAATTTAGATTTTACAAATGTATGGGGCTGAATGTAGCTGTCAGGACATTAGGCATTTTAATGAGCTACAACCCAAGTAGAGATAAGAAGAAAATGTGTAAGCTGTTACCAAAATAATATTAACAGAGTTGTTCCATGGTAGAAAAGCAAGGAAGGCAGAAACAACAGGGCATATCGCATGTCTGAGAAATATTGCCTCATTTTCATGGTTATAACATGCTATTCACATAATTATCTTAAAATACTCCTTTTAGGTAAGTCCCCATGAAACATGTGCTCTCATATAAAGCTAACAAAGTGAGAGATCAAAGCTAAAGGGATCATAAAGCAGGGATAGTTATTTTGTCAGAGGAAACAGAGAGAAACTTTCTTTGCCCATACTTCAGTGTAATCAGCATGGCTGCTGAACTTCAAAGGGATTGGTTATGCACATGAAAGCAAATATTAACAATACTCCTGTGTCTTCAATGCACACTGGTTTAAGACAGCACCTGGTTGCTTTCAATGGGTTTATCACTGCAGGAAAACCAGACCAGTTCTCATATTTATCTCATAAACGCTCTTCCCTGGCCTTAAACAGAGTTACTAAACCCCATACAGTATACAATACAAGTAACATGTGAAGTTAATTCCTCCTACCTAAAAGAAACTTAAGAGTTTCCTAAAGAAAGATGAGGAACTTCAGTAAATAGCAAAAAAAAAAAAAAAAAAAAAAAAAAAAAAAAAAAAAGGATCCTCCCTCTGTTTTCTATTCCCATTTCATAAGTTACATAAGTTAGACTGTTTAGGGTTTTGCAGTGTGATTGATGGATCCTGACTAACAGCTAACAGAGGCAGCAGCAAATTTACCAGTCCCTACAGTAACATTCTACTTTGTAAGGAGAAATGAAGGGTCTATTACCACCATAATATGGGATGAGTGATTCCCAGATAATTTTAAAATAACTCTCATTTTGCTGAAAGTTCAAAGCATAACAATGAGAAGTATTTTGACACTTGAAAAATCTATGTGTTTGTTTAGTTACAGTTAATACGCTGCTCTGCTGACCTAGTTTTTTCTTTTATTTTCAATTCTTCAGCTATAGACTCTAGATCAGCCCAAATGGATTAAAATGAAGACTATGGCTGACTGTGATGGGTTTATACTGGTATATTCCTGCCCCAATCTTGCTATGAATATAGTACATTATGAAATATTTGTAAAAATGTGATCTTATTGTGTTGGGGGGGGGGTGTTTGTGATTGGGTGGATTTCTTTTTGGGGGGAGTAGGTTATGAACTGCCTGTCTCTGGCTATGTAACACATTTAGGGAAAGCAGATCTTCCAGATGTTCCTTACAGAGTTTCATTAAGGCTGAAGCCCAGAACCCTGCACAAGGAAATCCAAAGTGCTCTTTCCATGAGGTTATTTTTGTAGTAAAATACCAATGGCTATCTTCCCTTGTGAATTTCTCAGGGTCTTTTTGCTTGAGTGTTGGTCACTCTTGCATTCTTTTAAATCACACACACCTAGAAACTTCAGCAGCTCTTGAACATTTTACCCACTGATTCTTCTTTCTTGGCACTAATT
Source organism: Melospiza georgiana (assembly GCF_028018845.1). Lineage (NCBI taxonomy): Eukaryota > Metazoa > Chordata > Aves > Passeriformes > Passerellidae > Melospiza > Melospiza georgiana. The sequence continues at coordinate 19,943,049 of NC_080431.1, forward strand.
AATTCTACCTTTGGCTAAAACATAAGTTCTTACAAGCCTCCTCCTCCCCTTGATATACTGACTACCTGCCCTTTTGCTTCTGTTGCCCAAAATTACATTTCCATCAGTTTCTATGAATGAAATACAGGAAGTTCTTTGATATGGGAATGCTGGAAGAACCTTTTAAATGCCAGATAAGCATTCTACTGCTGGATGTGGGCACTTAACACTTTATCAAGAAATGAGAGGTGCAGTACAGTAAGCTGTAGGTATAAAGGATGAGGACTGAGTCTTCCCTGGGTTTTACTTTTATCTTGGCTTGCAGGCAATTAGGTATTGATTTTAATCAAGGCAGAATTAGAAATTACCTAGAGGGGGTTGATTTGTGACTGTGTTTTTGTAGCACTCATTTGGTTTTATGTGTGAGTAATGCAATAACAGAACCCTTTGGGCTGAGAAATCAGAATTTCTCTTCTGACAAAATTTTTAATTCTTCTCTAATTTCTTTCTCATATTGAACAAAACCAAAACAAATTATCAAAGAATTCCAGACAAAACTGCAGACTGTTAAAATATCCAGTTACATGTAGATGTTTTGATGGATTTATAGTTCAACTTCATTCTGACTGTCCCCCTATAAATTAGATCACTGGGCTGGGCTCCATTTCACTGCATGACCTACCCCTCGCTGAGCCACTGCTGAACCACATGAGGGATGCATTCTGGTAAGAGAGCTTGATCTGCTGGGTGAAAGATACTGTCCTTCTTCAAAAGAAGATACTTTTGACAAGATCCAAGGTGTAGAAGCTTAAGCATGGAGACCTGAGCTGAAATGTCCTTTTTTCTTCCCCACTGAAAATAAAATTGGCTAAATTAGCAGCTTCTCTAATATTGAAGAAGCCACATTTCGTGCTGAAAAAATGCTTTACTATGAAATTGACTAACAAGTGACACACATGCCTGGTTTTTGTTTTCTAATTCACATAGAAATTCCTTGATTCCAAGCTGGTGCTTGCTGTGAGAGAGGTGAAGAGTTGTGAAGGTGAAAAGGAAGACAAGTGATATAAGTTTTTGGTTGACCTTTGAATCCTGCTTGTAGTGAATTTCTATTGGCCTAAAGCCAGCAAACACAGAAGTCCTGTAAAGCCTTGGGTGAGTTGTAAGGTCTTGAGTAAGTGTTTTCCCTGCAGGGTTTGAACATTTCTTCTGAAGCAAGGTCATCCATAAAGTACTCAGCATGCAATGGTTGTTCTTTATGTAGCAGACCTCTTGTGTATATTTCAATGCACCCATTTCTGAAAATCTGATTCTAATTTAGATAAAGGGATTTAAGAGGCCACTGTAGAGCTGATGTTCTTGTTTTCAGTTCAGATTCTGAAGATGATAAAAATAATCAAGAGAGTTAGATACTGCAAACAAGACAGAAACAAGATAACTCCTACTACATTGAGGTGTTCTTTCTCTATTAACATCCAGTGAATGCCTAAAAAGTTTCCCAAATTAAATACCCAGTTCCAAGCATGCCTACCAACATTATAATTTGAATATTGGTTTTGAACATGAAATTATGCAAAGAACTAAACTAGTTTGCACTAGCAATGTGGGGGTAGAAAGTGATCTGTTTATGGTATCTCAGCATGAAGAAAAGACAACTACCAAAGAAGAAGGGCTTTTTGAGAAATACAGATTTATAAACTAGATACAAATACATTTAGTTTGAGAGCAGTTATTATACTAAACATCAGGGGAACAAAGCTCTGTAATAGCTTCTACTTCAAAAGACAATGATCCTTCAAATTTATTTTCATTTGCACACGGTCAGATTTCTGAATTGCATTAAATTATGCCGTTTATAATGAAAAGGAGGTTATTCTAATGAATTACAGGCCTAGTACAGTTTTATGTTGTATTTTCCATACTGTGGCAATGATTATTTCTTTGAGTACAGCAGATTTTTTGTCTTGGAGGAAGAAGGACTTCAGGATAAAATCATAAAATAAAGTTTTACAGATTTGAATTAGAATTGTCCAGCAAGTTCATGAGGGTATGAGCATTAATCTAACTTTTAATCCTCAAATTTCTCCTGCTATAGAACTAGGATGATAATAATCATATGTTTCACAAGGATACCAAGATTAACTCAATTAAAAATATTTATTTAGCGGAGGTTACATAAATGCTGAAAAATATTCTCTGTCTAGGAAAACCCATTTTGGTTTTTCTCCATCCATCTAATCTGAAACAATTGTTGCTTCAATTCTTAGTAAGAGACATGACTGCAAAGATATGCCTGGTACACACAGTAAAACTCTGAGAAGTAATCTCAATTGACACAATATGTAGAAAAAATGTCCCGCTCTGAATAAAATTTTAGTATTATGCCACTACCATATGACAAAAGATTACTCAGTTATTGAACAGGAGAGGAAAATTAGAGACTCTGTCACTGCCATGGTTGCGCTTACTTTTCCAATACTTTTTCATCTGTTGAATTTGATTGTTGTCATAAAGCAACTAAAATCTTTGTTTATCTAATATGCTGTATTGCACTGCATTACAGAATATTGCATTCTGTTTTCTTCACCCAAACTGTGCTTATATTTAGCTTTGAAGTGGTAAGTAGTACCAAATGCTTAACTGCAGTCCTACTTATAAAACATAATATTAGACATGTTATAGAAAACCAGGAATATTAGTATTGAAATGGGGAATCCTGAGGCTAAATAAATGTGTGACCTTAATCAAATCAAGGTGTGGGCTAAAATTGATTCTGATTCCTGACCTGCCATTGCAGTTTAGACCACTGCAACAGAACATCCTGTGACATCCATCCATTCAGTGTGGCTTGGCAATGCCATTTTGAAGCATAGCTCAAGTTTAGATTATCTGTGGATCACATGTACCTTTGTAGGACTTTACCTGCCCACACCAAACTTCGAAATCCGTTCAGAAAAAAAACTTAACTGCCAAGTGCTCTCACCCAACTTCTAGATCACGCTGAAGTAATGGAAAGTGAGAAACAGCACAATTGTTTGTATTTCATCCTTTCCCTCCCCTGTATTTCTCTTAGGACTGGATGAGCTCTTGACCCTCTAGACTCTCCCTTGAGGACAGATGTACCTGTGAAGCCAGCAAAGAAACACCACTTTGGCTGAGCTTCCTATGACGTCCACTTGCAAGAGCAATGAGACTACCAAGGGACCTTGCTTACAAAAAAATCCTAACACGTCTCTTTTAGCTGTGAACATACCACATTTCTTGCTCTACAGTAAGCTGTGAATACTGGAAACTTCCATTTATCTATCAATCTATCCTTCAGGTTTAATGTTAAAGGTGGAACTCTTCTCCTTTCAGAAATGCCTGTCTTCTTTTGCAGAGTGGATAGGGACCACAGAGGATCCCATCATTTGCTACAAACCCTGCTCACTGCATTTTCCCCTTGATTTCTGACCCATTTATTTTCCTTGTGTAATGTGGAGGTCTCTTCCCACTTCTGTGATGCCTCATGTATCTCTCTTGCTATGAAAGGAGCAATACAGGAAGGAACATTAACATATTAGTTCCTGTTTAAAATAAGATTTAAAGAGATATTGCTCTCCTTCACTTTCTGTGCCTTCCAGAAGAAGTATCTTTTAACTGGTTTCCATTTCCATTAATACATTCCCTAGCCATAAAGTGAAAATCATCACATAGTTAAAAACATGTGCTTATCCAGTGTTTCTCTTCATCATTCATCTGCATTAGTTTTCAACTTTATTCAGTATTTTGCTTGCCTAAGAGGCGGTCTGGCTTCCTGCTCCTAGTTTTGCCATGGGTCTAAAAGAAGAAAGTTCTAAACCCTTCTGTGATATTGAAGCCAGTCCAGGACAGGCAGAACATGTCAACATAGACAGGATGTATCAAAGGATATAGCCTGGCACAGCATGAAGTCTGCTGGGGTTGCTTGGAGCCCTAGTCAAATGCCCAAGTTATTTACCTGAACTGATTTTTTTGTCATGAGCTGCAAGAGAAAATCCTAAAGTAATTTAAAACTTACTGTGTGAAATGCAATTATACCTTATGACAGCAGCAAAGGTGCCCTTGAGACCTTTTTTCTCTTTGCCCCTCTGCTTTAGAAAGTCATAACACTACATGTTGGCAGAGAAGTAAAGTCAAAACATTTCTGAGCTGTACTATGGTAGAGTATTCTGCAGGAAGAGATCATTTTGACTTGACCTATTTTCAACTGAAGAGCTTGGGTGTGCCATTCTATTTCAACTATTAATTACTCAAAGACAGCTTAGCTACCAGTGAAAGAGGGGAAAAAAAGCCCAGATCATGAGTGTTGAAATCTAAGTGAATTTTAATGAAAAATTATAACAAGATAATAAATTCTATGGTAACTCCACAAACCTCTCAAAGGTTTGAACCAAGCAAACAAGGACTCTTTTCAGGACTTAATAGAAGTGTCCCAATTTATGTATAAAATGAAATTTGGCACAATTGTGCCTGAATTGCACACTGTCTTTGTGGATCTGTAGTTCTGTGTTCACACACAGCTAAAATATCTTATCTTTCCAAATGTGAAAATGAGCAACTTATAAAATACGCTGTTCATTACACATGCGTTCCCCCAGTCTTAAAAGTTAGCCATTACCTTTTGTTGGAAATACTGAAAACTGCAAAATACCCCATGAAAAATGACTGAAAACATAGCTGTTATAACAGCCAGTGGAGGAATGTTAAGGTTATTTAATTTTTTTTTAATCAGGATCATGTATATCTCCCTTTCCCAAAGCTCATCTGCATTTCTCCCTATTCAGTACAAAAAGTAAGATCAAGAAGGATTGAAAAGGAGTGCTAGAAAACTGCATATAGAGAGAAAAAATGGATTATTATTATGGACAGAAAAACTATTTATTCATCTGGCAGCTGGGAAGTTCCATGAAGGCCCTGGAAGAGAAGGCTGGCCTGAGCAACAAGGCAGTCATTAGGGAAGAGGAGGTGGCACAGCTATCTGGGGACTGTCAGAGTCACAACAGAGGTGCCTGGGATGTGTCTGATGGATCTTGAGCTCAGGTCCCATTGAGGAACACTCCCTAAGTACATCATTATCATTATTATTCAAATTTCTCCAGGGAAAAAAATTGTCTTAGTTTTATCATTATTTCTCCTTAATTTCTCCCTTGCCCATCATGCTCCATTTCATGATTAATTTGGAAAGGCCACAGTAGTAATAACTTTCATGTAAGTGTGTATATTCTTTTGAGCATCACTTCTCAAGATCCTTGGGGAAAATGAAAGGGTCACCTATTTTTTAAAATTGCAATGATTTTAATACAAGAAGACAGACACTAGAAATCAAATCACTAATCAGGAACATATATTCACATCTAATACATCCCTTTCCTCACACTGTCCCTCCTTATTTTGCTCAGAGGCACTTTCTGACACCAGAAATAGCACATTACTGATCACATGGTGTGAGTGGACCTTTTATCCAATTGTAATATGCAACAGAGTATTAGATGTGCTAGCCTGAGTTTCAGCAGTCCAGGGAGATTTAGGTGCACTATCTGAGAAACAAAAATTGTGAAAGAAAGTAGAGTAAAGCTCATGAGCTGCAGGGAAGCAAGGATATTTTGCTTCAGCAAAGATTGTGACTTGTAATCTCATCTATGGTTTTCAAACAATTAATTCTCTAGATCTATAAGTGATACAGGTTTAGACTTGACTAAAATTTGGCTGTCAGTAGCAATGCAGCAAATTTCTATTTTCTCTGAGTTCCATCTTCAAATTTTGTGAAATGAGTGGAGATTCACTCAATCTCACTGAGATCTCATCCATGACCACACCTTCTTGAACACTTGTTATTAGTATCTTGACTATAAAATTTTTCAATAAAAAATGAATTTCTGGTATGTAAAAACAAGGTTTTTGAAGCTGCCACTATTCCAGCTAATAATCCCTGTTTCTTAGTGCAGTATGTCCCCATGCACAGTTATACCAGCCAGAAAGCACTTCCATGTTGGGGTTCCCATGCTGTTCTGTGGAACACACAACAGCAGGATTCATCCAGTGATCACCTCCTCAGCAGCAAACCCATGGCTACAGAGAAACTCCATATCTCCTGAGTGGATGCATAATACCTGCTTGCATGTAACATGGAAAGAGCAGGGTGTCGCAGAGATCTTTTTGTGAAAATCTTTTCTTTAGGATTTTCTTGCTGAAGCTGAGAAGTTTCAGCAACAAATATAAACAATTATTATCTGCTGCTGTGGAATGCAACAAGTCCACCTGTGATTGGCCCCTCTTGGATGTTTTAATTGATGGCCAATCAAGATGGAGCTATCTCGGACAGAGTCTGAGAGAACTGCCTTTTTTATCATTCTTTTCTATTCTTAGCTTAGCTAGCCTTCTGAGGAAACCTTTCCTTTCTATTTCTTTATAGTATAGTTATAATGTAATATATATGTATCATAAAATAATAAATCAAGCCTTCTGAACATGGAGTCAACATTCTCGCCTCTCCTCTCCTCCTGAAAACCCCTGTGACCACGGTCACAGCAGGGTTCTGTCACACCATCATGGTGAAAGGAAGGCAGTCAGAGCTGCCATTAAAAATCTGTTTGGGGTGGCTGCATGGGTGCAGTTTGAACAATGGGAACTTAACAGGGATGTGTGATGGGAATAAAAGACACTGAGAGATGTAGGAGAAGATGAAACAAAATCTGCACAACTACATTAACTGTATAATTATAAAGAGCTGATGCACTGAAAGTGCAGGCTGACCTTGCCCAGCTGCTTGACTGTGTGCTGCCTTTTTGGGACCTGACCCTTGGGGAAGCTGCCCCAGGCACAAACAGTCATACTGCCAAGGGCCAAAAGAGCCTTCCATAAAGAGAGAACAGGGAAAATGGGATCTCCTCTACCTGTCTCCTCCAGCTTCACCCCAGTTTCATTTGGTCTCAGGCAGTTTAGTGCTTTAGTTTTGTCAGTGAATCTTGATGTCTCCCTGGCATGTTATGAGCCCAGCAACACTCCAGCTTAAACAGTACATCTCTCTCCTCCTGGAGCACAGCACAGGAAGAAGGACAGCAGCATTCCTCATGCCATCCCATCTGAGGCAGTTCCTGCAGCTGTAAAGAAATTCACTATTTTCCTCAGTGATTTACCACCTCAGGTCAGTGCAGTAGGCAATGCCAAAGACAAAACTATTTTTCTAGATTTCCAGGATCATGAATGTGACTCAGGGACTGCTTGAGAGTTAATTTAAAGATGTGCTCTGTAGGATGAGTTTTGAAGCTGACTCAGAGGCTGATGGTTCCACAATACTCTGCAGAGATTTATGACAGCTGGAAGCTAACACTACAACTGCAGTCAACCAACAACCTTTTCCAATCTTTGGGGCATTTCCCAGAGCAAAATGACCTATACATAGAGAGCTAAAAATTATGCCATATGTTCTGTGTATTTTTAAGGGGCAGGAGTAAATACTGTACTGTGGTACCTCACATCTGCAAACAGAGAACTGTGAAAAATGCAGACCAGATAATTTCTGTGTTGGCAGGCACCAGCCTTCCGTGACAATTCTCAGCTAAGCATGAAGACCAGGAAAGATGAGTGCCAGGGAAGATGAACAACTTCTTTTCCTGAGGTGTTAAATTTACAAGAAAGCGTGAGAACAATACAGAGGTGCCAAGAACACCAGTGATGCATTGTATGGGGGTGTTACTATTGTTCCTGTTTTGAAAGGAGGAATAGACAAAAGGATGGGTTTCACCTTCTTGAGCAAAGCACATTTCTCAGTGTCAGTTAAAAACAATTATTTTCATTCAAAACATTCATTCAAAACAATTACTGCTAATACACAGTAGCACAGCAGAGGAGAGCTGCAGGTTAAAGCTGTGCATTAGCTATCATTTTGGTTTGATTAGTAAAAAGTATCTATCCCAAATCTGACCAAGCGCCTCCCCTTCAGGGGCTCATCACATCTCCATGTGTTAAGACAATGCCAAAATGTATCTGTTATCAATATTATATAACCTGCTCCAGTGATCATAGCACAATCAGATTATCTCTCGGTCAAGGACCTCAGTCAAAGTGCTCAGAGAATTACGAAGCAAGACAGATGCTGCTGTTGAGAAGTTTTCATAAGAATTGTAAAAGGTAGGGGGGGAAAGTTACTGGTTTTCTTCAGCACTAACACTTTTCAAATGGAATGTTCTATTTACTTCAATGTCAGCTCAAACTAGACATTGGAAATGAAGCCCTGGTCCTGGGGAAGGCAACAGAACTTTTTCCTTCTGATTTCAAGGAGGTTTCACAACTTGCTTGAGATTTCCCCCTCAAACTTCAAGAGTAGATTCTTTCATTGTTTAAGAAATTTAGGTTAGATGAAGCAGGACAAGAATGATCTCAGGCTGTGGCAAAACTTGAATATATTTGGCTGTTACATTTAACTCTTCCCTTGTCTCAGCTCCATGATAATATATTGGTGCTGTTGATAAATATTAAGGGCGGGCTCCAGCATGCACTGAGCAAGAAAAGATGAAGGGTGTTTCTCTGCTTTGTAGTGGACATAATGAGGAAAGAATACAGAACAACCTCCAACACACAATCCAAGTAAAAAAGTTTTCATAAACTATGCATATTTTTTTCAGATTTCCTACTGCAAAACAATTTAAAACTTCCAGATCTGCCATTATCGGACTTTAGAGTCAGAATTGTCAATGCAGAAACATTAGGAGGCTCACTTTTGAGTACTGACAATGGCATTTACAGGAATGAGAGACCTGAACTGGATGTAGGTATTTTAGAATATGCCTTGGTGCTCATGAGACAAAATTCATTATGTATTTTGGCATGTAGCTGAACTGTGAATTTAACAGTAAGGATGTAGATGTCCACAAAAATAGCAAAAATAGTAATTGCAATGATATTTAGTTTCAAGGGGATCTACCATGAAAATGGTATTTAAAAATGGTCTCCTTTTTTTTGTTTTCAAGGTCATGAAATCCCTTTGTCTCCTTGTCCATTTTCCCCCCCACTCCTTAACCTCAACAAATGTTTGAGTATTCCTCTTGTAAAGGTTTTTGGCAACTAACTCTGAAGGATACACACTAATACCCAGTGTGCCCTCAGAAGAACACAAGCAATTTCAGTAAGCAAACATTTTACCATTTTCCTGTTCTTCCTATCTAGCAATACGCTGTTTGCAAACAGTAGAATTGTTTGGACAAGCTTTCAGGGTCCTTAAAGATACATCTATAAGACAGGTAGTCACAACGGTCAAGAATATCTGACGGACCCTGAAGAAAATGCACCTTAAAAATAATGTATGTCTTACCTGCTTATTCATAAGTATGTAGATAATGGGATTGCAAACAGTGCTGCTTTTTGCTAGGATGGAAGGTATGACACTTGTAACTGGAGTCACAGCACCTGGCTTGCCAAATGTTGCAAGTAATGCTATAACCCCATACGGAATCCAGCACACCAGGAAACAGATAACTGTAGTGATCACCATGAACAGGACGTGGTATTCTCTTTTGCGGGCAGCATTCTTGTGGATTTTCCCAACCTAAGGAGAGGTTTAAAAAGAGAGAAAATTTAACAAGCAGAGCTGTTGGATTGACTGCATGAGCAAGCTGGGACTATTGGTCTTGGATAAGCAATAACAATCAACACTGTAGTTCCAGAAGCAAAACAAATGCAAACCCAAAACTAATTGAATGCAGTGAAAAGATTTTCACCATCTCCATCAGACACTAGAGGAAGTTCTGCAGAGACGACACTGCATGCCAGCACAAACCAGAGTCCCAGTGGAGGCTGGAGCAAATACAGAAAGGTGTCAAAGCATTTAGTCCTAAAGAGATGTTAAGTCATCTGCAGTTGCTTTTAAGGTACAGAATTTTGTATAAATGTACCATGTTTTCATTCAAATTATGCTGATACACAGAACTTGCTTGAGATGAAGGAGCTTCACATAGCACATCTGAACCACCAGAAGTATTTTCTGTAAAGGGTGTGGAAATACCAGAGCAACACTGGGACTGTGCTTGGTATCTCTGTCCTTGGACATTTTCAACCCTAGATAAAGCCTCAGCTGGCCTGGCATAGTGTTAGCCATGGTCATACTTGGAGTGGGAGACCAGAGAAGCCTTGCTGAATCACTTGATCAAGTTTTAAATCGTAGGATTCATTCCTTCTAGACTATTTATTACAGGTACTTAACCATTTTGGTAAATGGGTTTCACTCCTGATAATGATCAGGAACAGATTTTTGTACTCATAAAAAAAGTGTGCTGAATGCTGATTCATTGTGGTTCATTGGTTTTTTGGGGGAAATGGAGCAGAATTGGCTAAACAAGAAAAGCAGATGTAAATGGGCGGTTTCAAAGTGATGGTACAAGAATCCATCCTGTAACCAGGAATTTGCTAGTAGTTACAGTGTGTGGGCAAATCTGCTGTGGAAGTATTTATAATCTGTGCTTCAAAATTTATTCTCCTTTAACCGATTCTGGATTGAAGCATCATGCCCTTTGGGAGTCTAGAGATTTAAGATAAAGCTTTAACATTAAAAAAACAGCCAACTTTTATTTTTAAGCCTTAGTGTGAATACATTTTTCTGTAGAGGGCTACAGAATGCTCTTCCAGTGTTTGGGCAACCGAGTGCATTGGTGGCAACAGTGAGGAATGCTCATTCCCTAAAAATCAAAACCAAATTCTGCAAGGAGGTCAATTTTAGAGACTGTCTCTCCACTGACTCTAGAGGGAAACTCAGCTCACTGGTCTCCTGAAGTTATAGTTGATTCCTCATCTCTACCCCAGCGTGTGTTTAGCAAACCCAGATGTGCCAGCAGGACTCGAGGAACTATTCAAATGTTTAAACTATATTGATTGAGTCTTGTACTCAGCCAAATCTAATTTATGTCCACTTGAAGGTCTTTTTGCCTCTTGAATGCAGCACTTGAGAGTAAATTGCACCCATGGGAATTAAGCCCATGTGAAACTACAAACACAAATAAGCAAACAAACCTGCTCTGTGTAATGGAACACATCCAAACTTCACTTAATCTAGTAATAAAAAAAAAAAAGTTTTAAATCAATAGGTTTAAACTGATTCAGGTAAATGAATAGAGCACAGTTAAAGGTGGAAGTCACCAACCATCCCAATCAAATGTCATTTGCTGTTGCCTGACACATACCTTGTGCATGCCAAGAAAATAGAGCTTTCTCTTCCTCTTTGAAGTGTGGGTCTTTTTGCGTAATGTATGTGTTTATGTATCAGATTGTGAGTTAAACATATATATAGTGCTTGTATAAGGCAAAGTAATATGGTTACAGTTTCTTTTAGTTCATTATGACTCCAGGCTTCTAGAGTGCTTGGTTCTATCTGGATTTTCAGTGGAAATATTCCTGTAAATGAAACACACACTAACTTTGCCTGCTCAAAACTAATAAGTTTTTCCTGACTCTTTTTTAATGATTTTCCACAAAAAGGCAACAACAAAATGAAGTCTCTCCTTTCTGAGAAGACTTAGGACTACATTTTTTATAAGACTTCAACCTGTTTATTTTATAATTACTTTAGCTTGAAAAAAGGATTAATAATAGATAATGGTCCAATCCTGTATCGCTTATTTGAACTAAATTTTTAATGACTAATGGGACATGTCTCTGACTGATGAATCTAGGATCCCATGTGAGCTACAGCTATGCTACAAATTAAATATTAACCCAGGAATGCAAAGCCCCAGTTAGCCATGGCATCCACAGCTGAAGATCTTCAATAAACACAGAAGGATCAGGCAACACATTTTTGCTCTGTGTTTAGATGCATATCTTGAAGAGTTTGTAAGAGTTTACTGTCTTCTGCACAGACAAAACAGAGACCATAAATGAAGGAAGGAAAGATGTCTAAAAGTAAAGTGGTTATGGATGTGATTTTGGCATGTATCCTTCCACTTTCACATCTTTAGGTCATTTCCATAGGAAGGGAAGTTTTGAAATCTTGTACCCTATTTGTCCTCACACTTTTGGTTTCGTTGTCTTTGCAGTTTTGCAGTCTACCTTTAGAAGGTGTTACCTTTAAAATTTGTCTGTTTATAGGTAGTGGAAGGCCTCCAGCAAGATGTAACTTGGGTTCATGTAACCTACAGAAAGATTACACTTCTGCAGGTGAAAAAGCAGTAGACATTTTAAAATGAAAATAATTCTATTTTTTATTTTAAAACTACTGGAAAATTTATGCAATTGCTACGCTGTATTTTCAGTAGTCAAATGGAAATGCCTCCCTGGATATCCAGCTGATAGAAGAGCATCAGATAGTGATGACAAAAAAATAGATTTGAATAATATTCTAGAATAGCTGAGCTTGTGAATCTCTGTCTAAATGCAAACATACAGGGTATATATATGAATTTAAAATACTTATAAGATCTAACCCACATTTTAAAGTGGCACAAGAAATACTAGCCAAAAATTGGGATCAGATTGTACTTATGTAGGATTTGCTATGAATTCAGCTGTTTTCTCTGGAACAAAGATCATCTCCGGCCATATTTAGCAATATAAAGGTTGGGAAACCACTATATTTAAAGAAAAGAAGATTGGGGGATTGGTTGTAGAGGGGTTTTTAATGAGGAAATTGTGTTTCTCCCCTGCTTTCATCCTGGGAAGTAACAGAAATGTTTTGGTTTTTCAGAACTCAGCTGGAGGCAGCGAGAGGCCAGCTTGTTTAATCTCAGGCACTGAGTGTAACAGCGACACAATTAGCTCTGGTCTGGATTTGCCCTGCAGCCATGCTGCATCTCACATATACCCAACACTTTTTTCAAGTCAATCTGACACAAAAAATACCACTACTTAGATCACTAGGGCAGCATGCTGAGCACATACATTAGATGTGACAGGCCACAGGGTGAGGGAGAAGCCAGGGTGGCATCAGTGAGGAGGCTGGCATGGTAGAAGTGTCCTCAGAAGGAGGACAAGTGACACATTGACTAGTTGACCTCAAATGCTGCATCTGCAGCTGGCAAGATGTAGCAGATACATTACTCACCAAGTGATGGGCTGCATTGCTATTCCATGTTTTGGAAAAGATGAAATTGGAGAGATGTGAGAAGAGCATAGAAAATTTCAATAGCACTGGTGAAAGTCTGGAAAGGTCGTAAACCAAAGACAAAGGGACCTTACAATGTGGATATGGAGTGGGTTAGTAAAAAGAGATGCAAAGAGCTTTTGCTGTAACTGTGGAGATTGTTAGGTTGGAGATTAAAGAAAAGGATTCAAAACATCTGTTATGACAGGTACTTTGCCAGGAGAGAGAAAAGCCTTTAAACTGGATGCAGGCAAATGTGTGGGCCTGTCATTACAAGGACCCACAGAAAAGGTATGACCTAGAGGAAGCTTGGCTTCCCCTTAGGAGAACAAGTCTGTCTTTTCCTTAAAGAGAAAAGAGAATGGATCTGTCCTTCCAGAAAACAAGTAAACCTTCCAAACACATAAACACTGTTGTACAGTGGTATGGGAGATGATAATAGGACTGTGGATCATAGGAAATGATTTTAAGGTAACAGGTTCTGGTTACCCAATTTAGACATTGTGGCTGTCAGACGAGACCTCATCACTGTCCAAGTCAGTGGGTTCAGCCAGCCTGTTCCTGGAGGGAGCAGCCATTTGGCAACCACAGTTGACTCCATGGGTTTTGGCAGGCCAAACACTGCAGTTTTCATGCCCAGACTAATGAAAACAGCAGCTACCTGCCTCTGGTCAGGGATTTTCTGCTTTAAATATTTTTTTCAACCATCAAACAGCTTCATATGGAGAAAAGCCCTGAGGAGCTCCTTACCCAAGGGGACAGCCTGCCCCTTCCTGTGCTCCAAAGCCAAAAGTTTAACCTACTGCAGCCCCTTGCTCAGCTCTCTCTGGATTTATCTGGGTATGACTTATGAGACCAAGGGCATACTGGTCACACTTACACCCACTCAGAAGAAGGAGCCAGGAAAGATCTGAATGTTTGTTCACAGAGACTGGGGGCAGCTGCAAGGCCAACAGTGCCAGAGGCACATATACAGTCAGTCCATCATACTCCCATCACCCATAGGCAAGCTGGAGTTTTTTACACATGTAAGGCAAGGGAGCTGGGCCAAAGTTAGCTGTTAAGAAGGGGAAGCTTCAGTGATGAAGATCTAACCTGACTGTTTTGAATTCCCTTGTATTTTCTTTGTCATATCTACCCTAGTCTCTCCTCCTTACTTAATGTAGCTATGTGCTTTTCCTCATAAAGTATTTCCTTCATATTTTAATTGCAGCCATTTTCAGCTGGGAACATCTTGAAAGGTTGTGAAGAATATATGGCACCTCATCCATCTAACCACTAGATTGAGAGAATATGCACCATCCAGAGCCACTTCAAGCAGGGGACATGTACGTCATAACATCTTAGAAACCGGGGATCCTGTTTGTATGTTTTGTTCTTCAAGTCACTTTCTCTTTCTCCAGCTATTTATTAAGACAGAAAATAGTATCAGTTACTACACTCTGTGTACCTAAATAGTGGGTGCTGTAAACATCCTTTATGTAGCTCATTCTAAACAAGCAATATGAAAACAGGGCACAAAGTGCTTTTTTCATCACGGCTGATACATTATTTCTGGATCTGTATTTGTGCATCTTGCACTCATATAACCATGTTTACTTCACTACTTCAGAAGTGCACCGTGAAGAAAAGGCTATTTATGAGCAGCAGTGTTTGTTGCCACCAGCATCTTTCAGTATCAGCTTTAAGTGCTTGTTTTGACATGATCAAGTATTTGACAGTACAACCAAAACCAGACAAAAGTAAAAGATTCATTACCATCTCAGGGAAGTCTGCCAATCTTTGAACATTTAGTCTGCTATGGCTTCTTGAAATGAGCAGTAGGAATCTAGACTTTTTATGCAAAGGCTGCAGTAGAGGAAAAAGCTGGAAAAAGATCATCTTCTTCCAACCAGTCAAGTAAGACAAAAAAAAGAAAAGAAAATCAGATATGGCCTCCATTAACTAGTATGAACAAACCTCTACTAAACCTTGCAGTCAAACACAGCAGTGACTGAAATGTCAGTAGTGATGACCTTTCTCCTCTCCCATCTCTGTGGATTCTGTCCTCAGGCAGAACAAGGAAAAAAGGAGAAAAAAACCAACCACACCTCCAAAGCATGTAAATAGCTGTAGGAAACACACTCTCCAAGTAATCTATTTCTCAGTGTGAGCTACCCCAGATCCAGTACTGTACAGATTAATAACAAGGGGCACTAAATACTTTGTTGTTTAAAATAGGCAATCCTGGAAAAAGAGGGTTCACTGGCTTAAAAATAAATGCCTCCTTTGTTAGCAGTTAGGTGGCTCAGTTCAAAATAAGTGAACACTGAAGAGATGTATTGTCCTGTGGAAATGGAGAGTGAACAGAAACATCTGTTTTGGGTCATCTTAGAACTCAATGGGCCTTGACTCTGTAAAGCATTTACACTTACATATTCAGTGAGCAAACTGAGATTTAAACATACACATGAGCATTTTGCTCAGCTGGGGCCACATAATGAGGTAATAGCAACAAATACAGAAGGCAGAAGCCATAAAACCACACAAGGGGCCATATAGCTAATTATTTTATGTCACTGTTAAGTGTAGGAATTTAAGTCCACAGGAAAGATATTTTATCAGCTGAAAACTGGTTTTATTGTAAATTTTTGTTATTGAAATGGGAATTAGCTGCCTTAATGCCTCAAGGTGAAGTGATGCTTTAAATACAAAATTTACAGCTTTGTACAGTGCCCTTAAAGCATAACTGCTATTGATGCTAAAATCATGCCAAGTTCTATGGCTGACTTAAGGAACACCATAATCCTCTTAGATGCAGGATTTTTTTTCTATTGCTAAAGGGCTTTTAGCAGCAATTTGACTATCACAGTGAACACATTCCCATATATTAAACAAGGAGCTCATGGTGTTGCTCTAATCATTGATAATTCATGTTTTATCCTGACCTTCTTTATTCATTGTGGATTTTCTAGCACCAGTGAGCATGAGAAGATTAAAGGTGTAAAGGCTTGCTATCATTTGGATTGCATTAACAGCTTGGTTTTAGAAAGAGAAGTGAATGAGATCCTCTTAAAAGGATCATCAAAGTCCAACTCCAGCTCTTGCACAGGGCAGCTCCAATAATCACACCATATGACTGACAGCATTGTCCAAACACTAAGTTTTGGAAATTCAGCAAGTCCAAATGCCAGATGCTGCACACAGGTTGGAGAAATTCCAAAAATTAATGCAGACTGAGAAAAGTCCTTGTGACCGTCCCTGCAGAAAAGGAATTCAGGGTTCTCATTGATGAAAATCTGGATGTAAGCTGGCAATGTGCACTCTCAGCCCAGAAAGCCCAAATACATCGTGGGCTGCACCAAGAGAGGACTGGACAGCAGCTTGGGGGAGGTGATTTTCCTCCTCTACTGCCCTCAGGAGAGCCCACCTGGAGTGCTGCATCCAGCCCTGGAGTCCTTAACACAAGGAAGATGTGAAATCTGTCTTATAATATTCCTACACGTGTTGCTGCTCTGCAACACAACTTGCCATTATAAAGGTGGAAAGTGACGAGATGCTTTCAGAAAATCAAGGCGGTAATTTAGTTTAAAATTCCTCTTCTTGAAAAGCTTGCCAACAAATTATATTTTTAACCAATAATTTAATAACCAACTTCTGGTTTGGGTTAAGGTTTTTGTTGTTGTTGTTTTAAAAACATTTGTGATGGCTTTTACTGACTGAACAACCCAGCTGACAATAAAGGAAAGGAAAAATGAAAGGGAAATTAAAGCTGACTTTGATGTATTTTGCATTGAAGAATTTCTGAAGCAGGAAGGGAAAATGTCAGACTTTAATTCCTTCTTGGTTTCTGTGTTCTTTCTTCCAGAGACAGCAAAATGTAGAATGTGTAAATGCAACATCACTAATAAAGCTGAACTCTTCAGCAACAAATGAACTGGCAGGTGTAAAATTTCTTTCCAGGTCTCTTTCTATGTTACTTTATGCTAAACAGCAATGTTCTACCATCTACATATTAAATGGACTGCACACTTTCCTGCACCTAAAGAAAAAATGTTTTAAATTAATGACAAAAAAATAACACTTTGAAATATGCATATACATATATTTGTATTTATGCAAAAATGTATACACACCACACATTATGTATCTTACAAATATATATATACACACATTTTATACACACACACCCACATACATATTTCCATAATTATGTGAAAACTTTTACACCAGAGTCATCCAAGTTTGGAGAAGAAAGTTAGGAAAAAGCAAGTTGTGATGAAAGTATTACTCACTGCCCTCTTTACCTCATGAATTAAATTAACCACAACCTTTTCTACTCTATCAATACTTTGAATCTGGGGCATGAATTTAAAAAAAAAAAGGTGTCAGGGTAATGTTTTCCCTGAAAATGGAGCTTGGCTATTCCCCTGGGTACATTTTTGCAGATATGTAAGCTCCCACTCACATTTAATGCTACTTTTCACCAGGCTAGCATATGTGGGTGAGAACTCGAGCTTTGCTTTCCTCTGGATTGGTAGCTGCACTCCTAATTGTAACCACAGTTACCCTTTCTCCTGGGAAGAGGGTGGACTTTCCACACTTTACTGACTTTCCCTCCCACTTTCCTGAAAATTTCTGCTGACATAAAGCAAGGAATCATTAAGGATGTGTGAGTATGCTTTTGACATATAGCTATTTATATTTAAATAGGCCTAATAGATAGGCTTGGATCTGCTTGTAAAATCCTACAGACCCTACAAAGAATATAAATATAAAGTGTTCTCAAAGCTCTCATCTAATTGGAATCTTGAAAAACACAGGAATCATGCCAAAAATACCCTGAAAATGTTCTCCTCCAGATGCTTTCCCTCAAATTCTAATATACTTGCCATGGCACAGGTGAATTCAGAAAAAAACAAAACAGAACAAACCCAACTCTGAGAAGTCTGTAAGTCTTCAATTCTTCTCCTCTCAGGACCCTTAACACCCTCCTGGTTTTAAATCCCACTCTACAGCATATAATCCTTTTTTCAACACAGAATGACAAACTGGACATAGAAATTAATGTAAATAGCTAGCAGGCAAATTAAATTGAATCAGTAAGACTGAAGCGCAGGTGTACACAGTTTTTTTCCTTGGGAGAGGGGTACTGAGGACTGTGTTGCACCTGAAGAATCAGGTGTCTCTAGCTCTCACTCTGACAGGTGACAGGGTAAGCAAGGGAAGTTGGCTTAGTGAGTTGTACCTAGACTGGTGTGCATAAACATTTATTTATCTCCACACACAGAAAAGGAAGATAAATTCATTTTCTGTAGCTTGTGGATTACAGACAGTTCTTTATAAATTATGTAAAGTCAGCAGCTACTGGAAATAACCAGAGCATGAAGTACTTTGGCTGATTTTTACATCTATCTAGAATAAGTACAGTTAATAAAAACCAAACAAAAAAAATTCCTTTTTATTTTTTTTAAGTTTCATTCCTACCCCCACAAAAACAATTTTTAAAAAAATTCCATTGGAGCTGGGCTATTCATAACATTAGACCAAAATTTGACATTACAAGGTGAAGGCAGCATAAAAGAATCTAAGAAAAAGATCAGGAAATAGGTAAGGAACAACTAGACGTCTTCCCTGCAGAGTATCATTAGAAAATAGAGCAAAAAACCAGATACATGTATGGGACTTTTTAGTAAAATGTCTCTGAATTATACTTTTACCAGCATACGTGATTGTTCAACTCCAGATTACAGCATTTTTTTACCTTTGTGTATTTTCAGAAGTTGGACATAATATTTGAAAAGAAAATGAAGTGCGTGTTTTCTAATGCAAGAGAAACACTGAAATATGCATCCCAAAGAACAATAAATATGCCATAAAATATTCTCTAAGTGAAAACAAATGCCAAACGTGACAGAGTCAGCAAAGTTTTGCGTTATAGTTGTTGTCACATATTCACAAATCTGACATTCTGAAAGTTTATATTTCTTTGTCAGATGCACATTGAAATAAATAGCAGCTGGTGGAGACAAAGGACTGAATTTCTCCGCTTTCCTACCATTTCATTTTCATGTTGTCATAAACTACTCTAGTACCATCCATTTCCTGTTACTGTGATGAAGTGATTTTACTATCTTTGCAAATAAACATTAGGAATTCCATGAATTTTATGCATTTAAAATCTTACAGCCAGAGGGCTAGAAGGATTCTCAAGGGATTTGGTGGCATCCTTCATTCCCTTTTCCCCACATGCACTAAATGCAGGATAAATACTCCTCAATCAGCCTGAAATTTACTGTCTAATAGAAAGATATTTCATAACCTGAATAACCTTCTCCATGATTTCAACATTTTAGTAACATCTTTTCTAAACCTTAATTTCTAGAAAATTTTTCTTTGTGTCTTTCCATTAGTGTCAGGGTATGCAACCACAAGTCACAACTGCTTCTCTTTAGTAGCAGTGTTTTTACATTTGAAAACTGTTCACATATCAAAATGTGCATATCCTGGTTTAACAAAACCAAGCAGACAGAACAGAGCACAACCAAGGTCAGGTGTTCCACACCTCTGCTCACCTGTCCCACAATTCTGTTTGCAAAGTTATCATATTCCCAAAATCACACATTGTTTGGGACTCACTATTCAAATTAGATCCTTTAGACTTTACTGATTGATTCCCAGCCTGTGTTTTTTCATCTTGCATGATTTCTCATTGTGCAAAACCCTGCACTTGCATTGACCAATCCTGATGTTTACTGAGTTTTAATTATAGACCAATCTCATTAATGAAGGTGCTGAAAGCACTTGACAGATCTCTATGAAATGGGCACCTTAAAGGGAGTCCTCCAGGACAGTATTTACCGAGTTGCTAAGGGCATGTCATGTGCAAAGAATTTGAGCTGTATCAGAACTAGCTTCCCTTTTGTCCTCTAGACCAGGTTACCTGTCAAAATGTGAGTACAGTTGATTCTGGCCAACTTTTGAGCAACTTATATTGGCAGTTCCAATTCAGAATACTCAACTACAAAGACATCAAAGCCTATTTAGAGTAGTGAGAAGAAGAAAACACTTTAAAAAACACCTTCTACCTCCTGTTTGGTGTTGCCAAACTGCAACTTAGTGGGGCATCCATAGAAAAGGAGGTAATTGGAAATGTCCAGGTAGTGGATCATTATGAAACAAAACCCTTTGGCTGATGTTTCTGCTGTAAATGGCCAGACTGATGGATAGAAAACAAGGCTTTTCTCTTATGAATCCTACTAAGGGTTAGTAGGCCACTACTAAGCCTGTTAATGCTGAGTAAGTGTTAAAATTGCCCATAGCACAGAGCATTCATCCGAGAAGTGGGGATCCACTGAGTATTTCCTGCTGACTTTGCAGCAGGCTACCAATGGTCCTCACTGGAATGAAGTTCACCAAGCTTGCTTAAAGGCAGGTCAGTGATTTTTATAGAGTCACCCTCACCACTGGAGGAAGAAGTGGCAATTTTATGGCACTAAAAGCCCAGCTGGCAGCTTACTGGCATTTCTAGGAGAAAGCCAAGCATTTGTAAAAGTGATGAGCTGTGTTAACTTTACCAGACTTAGACAAATCCCTGTCATTTCTCTGTGCTCTGAAAGAGCACAATACAGGTAATGCTGACACATAAGTGTAAAGTATACTGATGCTGAATTGTACTGTTGATAGGGAAGAGAAATAGATTATACATTAAAAATAGGATGTGCAACTTTGAAAAACTTGGTCAGTTGGCAAGCTCCATTTCATTTTTATATGTACTGTAATCATGTATAAAGTAAAACACATCTTCCTGATGGGCATACTTACTTGGGAAGAAAACAGTGAAAAACACCAGTAGCCCATCAGGTTATATTGGCTTTGATACAACAAATTCTTTTGAATCCTGACAGGTCTGAGCCTGTAAAAGAGTATTATTATAGCAAAGAAACAATTTCAGTAAGAAAAAGACCAAAATAACTTCTTAGAAGATGACTGGGATACAAGATATCTTTGGTTTGGAACTTCTAAATAAGATTGGTTTTCCCTGAAATTTGTTTCTTATTTGTTGAAGGGGAGCAGTATAGCAAACAGAGCTATATTGCTATTACTCTGCTGCTGTACAAAAGGTAGCATTTTTATAAATTATTTCTTCAGGTAGCACAGATTTCTGGGTTATAGGGGAACACAATGAATAACACAGTACTGATGACAACTGAAAACAATCAATTCAGATTCCAAACTTTGTATCCAAGCAGAATAATTGCTATCACTCTGTAATGGTTCGTTTCAGCTACTTGCCATGCATTCTCATATACTCCAAGGGGACAGACAAAGGTACAGTACAAGAATGCTAAGAATTATGAATTATGGTAGCTATTCCTTAGTATGTTTTGATTTTTATTTTTTTTTTTTTTGGTGGTGATTAGAGTCCCGAAAGAGTAAAGTTGCAGTTGAACAGATAGCAGACTGGTCTTTTGCCAGTGAGACCACTGACTGTGTCCAAGAAGGTTTCAGTTCATACAGCTGCAGGTTTTTTTCAGGAGCAATCTAAGAGTAATCAAATACAGGGGTTCCATTAGAATGGTTCAGTCAGCAGACATGATCAGGTAGCTACACCTCAATGTGTGCTTTAATTTAGATGAAAACAATTGTTGTCAGCAAGCTTCTTGATGAGACTAACAGGAATGAGGAGGAGAGAAAAGGACAGGAGAGGATGGAAGAGGTGGGAAAATGGTGGAGAGGGGAGGGAAAGGAGGAGCAAAGGAAAGGAAAATGCTAAGCGAATGGAGAAGGAAGGAATTGGTGTGATACTGTCAATTCTTGCTCACTTATGGAGTTGTACTTGGAAATTCAGAGTTCATGTTCTTCTGAAACACTACCTATATACACAGGGTTCTCTGTGGTACTCTATATGGGCCAGGATGCTTTCCAGCTTGGATCATTTATATTAATCATATGATATTAATCTTGGAATCTGGGATTTCACCTTGAGTGTCTGAACTGTAGTACCATACTTGAAAGATGATATCTGATTGTTGCTTGCTGAGGATATTTCCCTCACTTTTGATCACTCCATGAACACTACTTCTGTAGCTCTGATAGCATTTTTTTACCCTTTTTGCACTTTTTCCATTTTTCTTATATTCTTTTCAAATGGATGACCAGTATTCCTTGCAATATTCAAGTTTATACAATGGTATAACAACATTGGGCATGTTTCTTTCAATCCCTTTCCCAGCAATTTCTAAGTCTCGTAAAGGGGGCTGTAACTACTGAGGATGTTACACACTAAGGATGGACATTTGGCACATGGCAAGCAGTCACATCTGTGTTTCACTCTCTCAATCTGCAAACTAATACTATTTCCATTTGTATAATATATCCTTTATTTTGCAAAGTAGAGGTTGACACTAGAGCAATTTTTTTACAGCCTAATTTTGTTTTGGATATGCTTTTTTTTTTTTAAACAATTACAGCCAGGAAAAATCAACAAAGATGCTTTTAATAATGCTCTAGATTTCCTTCTAATTCTAATTTCAATAGGGTCAATATATCTGGGACAATTAGTGCCCTGATATATATATTATTTTAGCAATGGTTCGAGTCCAACACTCTTCAAGTCAGTATTTATTAAATAAGGATATTGCAACTCCAGCTCACTTGTGAGCAACACTTTCATTTCTGAGTTTTGGGACAGAAAAAATCTTCACAGTGCAATGAGTAAGTAGGGATAGATATAGTTAGAGCCAGTAAAAACCTGTCCAGTGTGAATTTAATGACCTCAGAGCTGGTGTAGTCATATAAAATTCCACTATTCTTCTGGAAAGGCTGAAACTAATCGAGCAATACCTGTACCTCCCTAAGGAAAGGTCAAAGTAAAAAGAAGAATGAGTTAACAAGATGATTCAGCAGGCTGGAATTGTATTACTTTTAACTTGACATTTAGACTGAATTAACATCCTGAACTTACTTGGCAAGCAATGGAGACCAAAGCAAATCCATTTAATTATATATTGAGAAAATCTAAAATGTTCCAGGCTGACATGGCTAAGCACCCACTGAGCCTTGACCATCCTGGAGCACAGAAGCATAAGCAGGACAGAAGAGCGTTTCACTGCTGAATAGTGAAAGAAAATACACAAAAAGAAAATTCTCCCAGGAGTAGCATGCAATTAACAAAAGGCCAAGGCCAGATTACCAACCAAAGTTACAAATTTTCTTCAGAAAAGATTAAAGATTGATGTAGAAAGGCCAGGTTAGAGCAACGTGAAAGTCAATTCTTTCAACTGACATTTTAACTGAACTGAACATTTATCCTGAAGTTGCTCAGGGATCAGGTAAAGCCTTTAAGGATTTTTATTGAGCTCTTGCAAGCCATAACAATAGAGAAAGTACAAAAATTATTCAAGGTGAATTTGTTAAATGAACTTTCCCAGAGACAGGTGTTTTTAAATGCCCAGGTGCACGTTGAGGGCATCAGAGCAGAGTGCTGCTGATATTTAACCAGGGACAGCTGCAGCCAGGAACTAGTGGCAATATTCATTCTATTTTCTGTGTAAGCAGGAGTTTGTATGCAGTGTTTTACAGATATATAACCAAATTTTAAAGTATGTTTAATGGGAATAAAATAATGTGTATACTTCAGTGTGCTCCAGGTAAGGGAAGTTCCATTCTTTATTGGTTCTTTGCACAATTTTTGTTCGTCTGATTGTTTTTAATTTAGTCTCAGAATATTTATTAATTTCTTCCTTTTTAATTTCTGTGCAGGTTGTTTTTATTCAAACTTTGTTTTTATTTAATCTTTAACAGGCCAGATATAAGTAGCAAGATTTCAGGTAAATGGAAATCTATCCTGCCATGTTTGGGGCAGTTTCAAGTGAAGTGTTATATTACAAGATAAAATTAATATTACAGCCCTCTGAAACTGCAATGTTGTGTGTCTTCTGCCATGTAAGTGACCAGAAACAAAACAAATATTGCTGAGATTCCCCTTAGAAAATACCTACCATGCTTTTTATTACCTTGGAAGATTTTTAGTTGCCAGGTCTCCTATTTAAATTCAGGTTACCACTCCCAAGTACAAGAGGTCTGGAATATACCCTAAGGCAACCCTAGCACCTACTCATCTGTGATTAATTTAGCTGCTTAGCAGATGTCAGTTGTACTACTAAAAGTCAAATAATCACCCATTCATTGTAAGCCCAGGTGACTCCACATCAAGCCAGAGACCACTGTTTGTTGTTTTAAGATGCATATGGTGTAGACATTTTAAAAGAAGAACCATTGAAAAAAAAATGCTTAATTAACAGGGAAGTGAAGTCTCAGGACCCTAAACACTGTAAATGACGAGTGAATGCTCACCTCCTTAATTTTATACATTGCAATAACAATAGAAGTATGAATGAAGACCACAAAGGGGACAGCGGTTATGAAAACTGTACAAAATAGAAAAGTTGGAGAGTCAACAGATCAAAAATAACTTGAGAAGTAGAGTAAAGCACATTATACATATTCCTCTGAAGGAAACACTGGCTAAATAAGATCTTATCTTTTTCTTTCCTATCCTTTACTTGTGCACAGGGACATCGATTTACTGCACAAGGATTCCTGAGCTTTTAAATATGAAGATCTTTATAAAAGATCTTTATAATTCAGCAGCTGAAGAGTTCATCCAACAACTGCATTACCAATGAAGTGAAATCAAAAGAACACATCTGCCTAATAAGAAGAAACGGTCTACATGATGTTACAGATGGGTATCAATTCTCCTGGGAAGGCTTGGACAAGCACTCCTTCACTAAAGGAAGCTCCCCATAAAGCAAGTGTCAGGGGCAAACTGCAAAGTGCCTGAACTGTATCTCTTTTCTTCCAGCAGGAGCAGAAATTTTGAAAAGTTATATGTTAGTACTTAATTTTAAAAAGCCTCAGAAGCCTCTGTACTACATATTTCACAAGGATGGGTTTCACTCTGCTGGAAGCTGCAGTGCCTTTTCCCAGACCTGCCCAGGAGCAGCCACCTGGCCCCCACAAACTGCACCAATTCTCTGCTGTGGCCAAGGCACTGGCCTTGGTCTGCAGACAGACCTTCAGAAGTGTTCCTCTAGGGGACAATGCCACATCACGTGGGACAACTCATTTTCCTCCTAGTCTTCAGTCAGGGAGTTTGCCTGAGGTCACAAGTTAGTCTCTGAAGTGGAGTTAAACTACAGAAGGGTAAGTAAGTGTAGCTAAGTTCTTGCATGCTGAAATGTAAGTACAAAACTGCATGTTTTACAGTGCAAAACACCCTTCTGTACATTTAACCTTTCCAGTTTTATAAGGGGTGAGCAAAAAAGAAAAAAACAACAAAAATCCCCCACCAAACAAAAAAACCTCATGCTTTTCTTATCAGGAAAAAGCTTTACTATATCATACCCTGAACTGAGTTGTTATGAGTGCGTGGTATTGAAATACACCATTTGCTGTAAACTAAAAGACTCATTAAACCACAAGCTATTTTTTGTGGACGTAATGCATCCAGAGATTAATGGGTCAGGTCTTAAATTTCTATTAGCTTGCTATTAAAGATTATGACAGACTTATTTTCTCCTTAGTTTATCTAAAGTATGAAAAGTGGCAAACATAATGAATTCCTGTTTTCTGACCAGCCATTAATTTGATTTACAATGAATTTGTACAGTGCCTGATTTACACTTAAGTTTTACCACTGCTTCTCTGCAAAACGCCATTAAGTAATGATTTATACTCCTGCAAGCACAGGGGAAAGAAGATCATAATCTTTTCTCATGTCTGCTTCCCTTCCAGCATGATCAGGCCTCAAAGACGAATCTGATTACAGGCTGTAACACTCAGTTGACACTTTTTAATCAGAAATGCTGAGAACAGCCCCGAGTGAGTGTCCCTGTCACTCGTGAGCTAGAGGTGTCTGTGCAAGCACAGCTGTTGATGCCCTTAAAGACTTTGAAAGGTATTTTAGGTAGGATTGATTCACCATACCTTTACTCTCCTAAAAGCTGAGATGGTGAACTTATAAGCCTTTCAGCTATACACAAAGAAAATAAAAAGTGAGCTTTCTCCTTTATTTCTCAGGATTTGACATTTTTCTCCACTGTTACAGCAAACACTGAACTTTATTCCATTGAGACAGAATCCTTTAATAAAAACTGGTATAACTGTAGTGCACAAAACTGAAATATTTTTTGCAGTTGAAAGCAAAAAACTCCAAAAATCAATACTATATTTACAGTGTTTTCATGATAGCTACCTAATAATCACTCCAACTCCTGGGAAAACCTTAATAGTTAGAAAAAAGTACAAGACTAATTAAC
The DNA here is from genome assembly GCF_028018845.1 of Melospiza georgiana. Taxonomy (NCBI): domain Eukaryota; kingdom Metazoa; phylum Chordata; class Aves; order Passeriformes; family Passerellidae; genus Melospiza; species Melospiza georgiana. The sequence continues at coordinate 19,969,416 of NC_080431.1, forward strand.
CACTTTAAAAATTAAGTATGCTAGTAAATCTTCTTCCTAACTAATGAAAGCAACTTTTTATTCAAACAGGTTTCCCATGAAAATAAAATGAAAAAAATATCAGCTAAAAGGAATAATTAACACTTTCACCACTGAAATATTCTTGAACAAAAATGTAAGGCTATAACTGTCTGAAACCTGAATTACTGGCATCTGAAAATTGCTGTTTATAAAAGTATAAATGTCAGAAGTTAGTGTCAGAATGCTACAGATTTTTCTTCAAGTTATGTTTATGTTTGTACTTTGTTATGACCTGGCATTAAATACCAATGACATAATGACATAATAATTCAGCTATTTTAGCATTTTTTTGAAAATAATTGAAAACATGTACCATTAAAAATATAATAATTATTGATATGCCATATCCTCTTTTTAAGGTGAAACTATTTCCTTGTTTTGTTATAATATAATTTGCTTCTTTTAATGCTGCTCATCTTATGTACCAGCAGCTGAAAAAAATTTGCTGGGTTTGAGAATAATCTCCTTGAGGTGATTTTCTTTCTCTACTCAGTACAGAGGGAACATAGAGCAAAAAAATAGGATAGACAGATTCTTAAAATGCCTTGAATTCCCACAGGTAATTCCTCGAAACCATGTGCTTTCCTTCAGTACGACAGGAATAGTAGTATCAGCTTTGCAAAGCCTTGGAAAATCAGTGTATATTCACAGCATCTTCAAACCATCAAAGGACAAAAATGTATTGAAATAAGGAAGGAAGGAAGTGGCGGAAGGAAGGAGGAGAATGTTGCGCAGGTAAAGGAGAAAAGAAGCAATGGGACTGATGGGCTGTGAAGATGAGAATGCTTACAGAAACTGTCAAAAAATTTTTAAACAGAAAGACTTGATATGCAAGGATTTCTTATGTATGTAATACCATCTGCAGATTGCACTCTGACTCTAAATAAATTATTCAACAGAATTTAATAACTTACTAAGAAATAGTGAGACACAGCTTTTTTTTTTTTCCAAGTATTCCATGGCTTTTTTTATTCCAGATATCAGTTCGCCTACAGAGTTCTAATAATTTTGATCATGTTTAGAAGCCAAGAAGACTTGAAAATAATCAGAACTTCAAAGGACTGATCACAGATACATACTATATGCAGTCTAATGTCTTTCAGTGCTGCTCTGCGACTGTGTTCACAGGGGTCCGAGGATGAGGGAAGAGACAAGGATCTGACTCCATGTTTCAGAAGACTTGATTTACATTTTATTATATATATTATATTAAAACTATACTAAAAGAATAGAAGAAAGGATTTCATCAGAAGGCTAGCTAAGAATAGAAAAAAAAGGAATAAATTACAAAGGCTGGTGTCTTGGACAGAGAGCCCAAGCCAGCTGACTGTGATTGGCCACTAATTAGAAACAACTACATGAGACCAATCACAGATGCACCTGTTGCATTCCACAGCAGCAGATAACCATTGTTTACATTTTGTTCCTGAGGCCTCTTGGCTTCTCAGGAGAAAAACTCTAAGGAAAGGATTTTTCATAAAACATGTCTGACACTCCTCTACATTGAAACAACAAAAAGCAGTCAGCTCTTCTACTGGAGATATGATCTAGAAATTATGAAAAAAATATGTTACACAGCAATGCAAATTGCTCTCTTAAGGCCCATTCTTATGGCAAATACCATAGAATCAAACAATAATAAAAAAACCCCACAGTGTCTGTTATCAAAAAATATTCCTGTTATCACAGAATCCAAAAAAATGGTCTGTTGCCAGCTTTGAGTTCTGGCTATAGAGTGGCTTGCACATGAGGAATTTGGCAAAAGTCAAACGACTGCCTGGTAAGCAGATGTTGAAAATTTACTGCTAGATGCTTGCTGAATCCTGCGCAGAAAATTTGGAAGTATTTATTTTTGTTATTTTTTTACAATAGGTTGTATCACTTTATAGTTGATAATCCAGCCAATGCCTTTCATTATATTTTGTAAATTTATTACAATTCTCTCAACCTGAGACTTCTATTTTAATAATAGAAGTTATTAAAATAATGAAGTTCCATTTTCTTCATGATGATATGACAGAAGACATCTATTAATTAATTTGCAAACTAAATATCTTTTTCATTTGAATGAGATGTAATTACTATATATTTATGGCAAGGTTTAAAAAAAAAAGGCAAAACAATTTATCATTTTTCCTCTACGCCACCAGAAACTAAGAGGCAAAGGGTATATGAAGATCCAAAGGAAAGAAATAAAATTTATGGGTATGTGGTAAAAAAAAAAAAAAAAACCAAAAAACAAAACAAAAAAAAAACACCACAAAAAAACCAAAAAACCCCCAACAGATATGGCTTTCTAATGAGTCTATCTGTCTGTTTAGGCTTAGATGCTGCAATGGTCAAACACACCTGAAATCAAGTCAAATCCCAAATGTACTTAATCACATTTGAAAGGGATGATCTACAGGAACTCTACAAACAGGTCTAGATCATCTTCACCTAAATTACTTTTCTTAGGACTTATTTTTTTAATTAAACAAGTAGAAAAATTTTGAACTCTGCTTCTATGACTACAAATCTGGTTTTATTTAGGGTTCCAAGAAGTTAAGATTTAATGTTGCCTAATTGCTTTATCAGTTTTCTCAACATAAATTGTAACTTCAGTGCCATGAAATATGAACTTTCAGAAAATCAAGTTTCTCTATAGATAGGCATATGAAGCACATAAAGGAATGATGGAACAATAATTACGTTCCCATCCTGTTCTTTGTATTATGTGAAGATTTTTTTATCAGTTTAAATCACTAAGCGTTCCGCCCTAATGTGCTCTCTTCCTCCAAATGATCATTTCCAAAAGAGATGGAAAACTGGAAACATTCACAGGCATGGCCCTTCTACTTTGCTGTCCTTTCCTGACTACTTTAATGAATAACGATACAATAAATGCTTTTACAGATATTGTTTAACTGTTCCAAATAGTACAGATATAAAATAAGATTAAGGAATCAGAAATGATAAAAATTTATCTCTCTTCATTCCTTTTTCTCTTAGATTTCCTGTGGGCACAGGAGATTTCAAAACCACCACTGCTGTTTATACCAAATCTTAAAAAATAACCTAGAGTCAAAATCTCACCATACAGATTTAAAAATTAGTTTCCTTTATAACCAAGTGATAATTTCACTCTGGGCTGTTACTTTTGGTATAAGAGATGGAAGCACTTTTCCTCTGTTAAATTTGGTACTTTGAAATCTGGAAGAAGAGTAAGAAAGAGGAATAGACAGCTCTCTACTGTGTAAGTCTGACTTTCCCAGTTCCCCAACAAGATGACAAGACGTATAAAAGTCAGGAGATGGGACAATAAAAGGAGTTCTGGGTCTCCTATATTATCTGGAAGTCAGAAATCACGTGGCACTTCTCAAAAGAAACAAAAAAATTGCTGTAAAGGGAAATAGTTGGGTAATTTCACTACCTGGACTCACATTTTAGTCACTAGTTAAAGCTAGATGTTTTTGAGGAATTAAGCAAGAACAGGTGTATCACAGGATGGAGGACCAGACATACTGGTAAGGCAAACTTCTGCCTCATATAGTCTTTAAGTTTTCCCTAAATATTTTTTCTGTTTTCTTTCTTTCTTTTTTCCAAAGACAAACACAAAGTAGAACAGGAATAGTGACAGGAAAAATAAACAAAACGAAAACCATCATACTGTAGGACTATCAAGTCACGTTGTAAGTCCATCTACTCCAGAACTCCATAAAACATTGGCCCTTTGCCCACTTCAACACACAGTTTCTTGCAGAGTAAAAATTGCATGTTTAAGTCTTTGTGCTCTGCTTACAGTCCTTTTTCTTGTTTTCCATATCCTAGCTACATTTCACAAAAAGTTCCAAGATTTGTTCAAGCACAGCTTTCAATGAAAGAACTGACAATGAGATGAGAGTCTTTCATAAAACCAAACTGAAAACTTTTCTTGAAACATCCTTCTGGGACCCTTCTTGTCCTTGGGCAGGATTTTTGCGTGTAAGTAGGAGATAATGCAGGCTGAAGAGATCCCTTTTTAAAAGTTTTTCTTATTTTCATTAGGCTGGTTCACATGAGTTCTCTGGGCCCCTCAGTGGAGGATTTTAATCACATTGTGTCTTTTGCGCTACAGTGATCACAATGCTAATCTCTGTAATTCCACATTGGGGAGCACACTTTTCAAAGTGTAAACAACTGACAGTGACTTCAGAAAGAACATTTTTCCAGAGGGAATCAAAGAGTAGAGTCACAGAGAAGCATCATAAGCCAAAAACTGAAAAAAAAAATTCCCATGATTGTACAAAGAAAAGTAAACCATCCTCAATTTCCTTCCCTTGTGCTGTAGAATGTGCATGAATAAAATACATGTGAATAAAATTTGTGAGGGAGAAAACTTTACCCCTTTGATCAGACTCAACCATCCAGATAAAGCCAGCCTGGGGAAAAAAACCCCCATAACTTTAAAGAAAAATGTAATTCCTAAGGATCTTCAAGTGTGATAAATGGCAAGAGCTCTGAGATAGTGGTGGAGTTATGTTTTAATGCTGTTTAATAGCATTTGCTATTAACATAATTTATACAAGTATGTCATTGACTTTTAATTTCTTGAAAAGATGATCTTTCATAAAACCAGTATTAATGAAATCCTTTATAGCATTATGTCAGCTTGCAGCTGACTTTATGGGATCTATTGATGCTTCAAGTGACAAAATGCTACAGCATCTGACTAAATTTAGGAAGAAAAAGAGAAAGGCAGACCTATAATCATTGCCCACACAAAGAAAAAATGGAGGCATCGTGCCAGTTCTTGCATTAGCTATCCTAAATATCTTAAGATATTTCTTCCACATCAATAAATTTACACTGCACTATTAAACAATGGCATAACTACTCCACTCTTGATTTCAGGATGCAATACAATTGTTGCTTCAATGCTCTAACATAAAAAAATTCTATAGATCTGGGAAAATTATGAAATGCAGTCTGAAAATGTAGCAAGGAGCTGAATTTGGGACAATGCACCTACTATGCTTGCCATGCTCCCATAATTCTTCAAATACATACCACAGAGGGTCACAGAAGGACTTTAATCTACAAGGCCAGAAAATTGCAAGATAATTATTTTTTTTGTCCACACCAGAAAGGTACAGCATTACAATGAATGCAACTCTCTTGACCTTTTTTAAATTATCCTACCTACTCTTTGTACTTTTATATAAGAACTACTATATGTTCATTTGCATATTGCTCATCTCTTCCTCTAGTTTGAAACATGACATACTTTAGCATTTCATGAACTATCCCATTTATTACAGAACAGTAAAAGGACCTCAGATCAAAAGGAAAGTACTGCACTTCAGTGAGTGTGCAATGGTATGGACTGGGCTCCCCAGCGACTGTGTCATGGCATGTTCATTAGAAATTTATATATATGTCACAAAAAATTATAAAATGTAAGGTTTGAGGATTAAGGTGGTGAAAATAGTTCCTGGTACTTCACAGAAAGCTAAGGACTGGTAAGATTTCTGATTGAGAGTTAATTTGGTGATTATAACTTATCCAGAAAATCTTTTATAAGCACCAGGAAAGCATTAGATATGTTGTGTAAAAATTTAGGGTTTAGCTATTCAAGACTTCACAAATACTCAGGCAGCTGTTAGGACCCCTAGTCATAACAACTTTAAAGACATGATCTAATCCTCACAGAAGTGCCTTTGCATTTAACAAGTGTTGGTTCCTTGCCTGTTCCTCCCACAGGTTATGCAAGATTGGGTTCAATTTTCTTTCACTTCCACCATTTACAAAATTTCTCAGGATCCTCTGACTTCAACACCCCACAGGCTCGCGAATCACTCTGGAAGGCATGAGGAGAATGGAGGAGAGGGGATTGTGGAAAATGCTCTTCCTCCCCTCTTTTTTTTCCCCTCTGCACAGCTGATTAATCAATCAACCTCATCTGCCCAGTCTACCCAGTCTTCATGACCAAATAGAAAATGGCTATAGAGTGCATATATCATTTCTATAATGCTTTGCTCCCTCAGTATGTTTGCCACAACTTCTTGAGACCAATCAGGCAGATCAGTGAGATGATGATTGCCTTTGATATAATTGAATATAAAATATAATTGAATTTTTTAAAAAAAGTGATTGGAATAACACAAGTCTACATTTAGCACTAGAGGTTAAAGTATGTGCTACAGAAGCTTCATCCAAGCAGGTATTTCTATTCTGTGGGTGATTACTGTTGTCAGCAAGAGCAGTGAGGGCTGAAGGAAAGAGCAGCCAACATTTTAACAAGCAAGTATCTTCTGCATGGTTTTAGTACCACATATTCCAAGATCCTGCTTTTTACTTTGAGGTGATGGCAAAAGAAACTGCTGTCCAGAGATCAGATACGGACTGATATTTCAATTGAATGGTTTACAATGATAGGATTTTTTTTCTATAATAATATTGCACAACTTTTAAGAAGGGTACTAATGTGTGATTCATAAAAGGGATTTTATTGGCCTGCTCAATACTCAAAGAGGAGAATATTTCCCATTTGGGCTTAAAGTGTTCTCAAGGTTTTGACAAATTGTGTAAAATAATCAAACTTAATTCCTTATGACTAATCAAATCAAACTACATTCACTTTAATTCTGTAGGAGTGCCTCAATTCAGGAGTTTACTGCTTTATTTCCCTTTCAACACCCTTAGTTAATTCATATGAACATTTTAGAGAATTGCTTTATAGAGAACGCCTATACATTTATTTCTCTCTCATTATTAATCATTAAACCATTTCATTACTGTCCCAAGAGTATTCAAACTTCACAACACCACACCCTTTTCAGGGTCTTTTGCTTCATTTTGGAATATCTGCAGTGCACATTAAACCACTGAGAGAAGTATCACTGTAGTAGTAAAAGTAGTAGTAGTAGTAGGTAGTAGTGGTAATGGTGGTTGTAGTTAGAAGGAAAAGTTAAATGTGGCCTAGAATTACAAGGAGAAGATGATCCTTGGGATAATTCAAAAAATCACAGTAGAATTACATTACTGTAGAGTTGAAATTCCAGAGATTAAGGAGCAGAAATTATTAAATTTTATACTCCAAAACCAGGAATTATTTGCATGGGTGTCTAATTCCTAAACAGGTAAACTTGTATTTTTACTTCATTACAAATGCAAACTTCACTCTGATATGCTGTTTTTCCCATATACTGTTTTCCACAGTATTACCAATCACAAAATCAGTATCTGTTATCTGTTTCTGTATAATCTGTATAATCAGTATCTGTTATCTCTTTGTTTTGACTGGAGCTTCAGGAGAATTAAGATTGTTGAAGACCTCATGCTTCTTCCTTGAGGATTTCTGCGGTCTTTTCAAATTCATTTTGGCTTGCTGATTTGCTCTCTACCACCAGAACTTCCAAATTAGATAAAACAGAAATGCAGCACCTGCCTGAGAGCAGTCTGCCCTGCTTACCTGTTTGACCGCGTACAGGAGGCGCCCGTAGCAGTACACCATGACCAGCACGGGCACAGCCAAGCAGAAGATGAACAGACAGATGATGTAGGACGTGGACTCGGCCGACTCTGAGGACCAGCGTACTGAACAGCTCGTGCCTGCACCTTCTACCCCGTAACTGCTCCAACCAAGCAGAGGTGGCACGGTCCAGACCAAGGAATAAATCCAAGAACCACCAACAGCCAGCAGAGCCTTGCGGAAATCATCGCTGCGCTTGTGGCACAGGGTGAGAGTGCTGTAGCGCTCGTAGGACAGCACGGCCAGGGAGATCAGCGACACCACACCTGCAATGAACCCAGCATTAGAAATGCTCACTTCCATCATTTTGCACGTATCCATTCCAAGTCCCAAGAAAGCAGATGGTTTTTTCGGTTATTATGCATTTGAAGCAACAGTGAAAACTATTTCCATTATTGTCTATATGTTAATCCTCACTGCTCCTGGTGGCTCTGTCCATCCTGTCAAATTTTGTTTAACTCAGATTTATCTTACATTGGAAGACTTTTATACTTGACAGATATTCATCTTCTAGTCAGGTTTTCAGCTTTATCTGTTTTAGTATTACTCAGGAGAAATCCATTTTCTATCTGAGCGAATAAAATGGTGAAAGATTCCCTTGATAAAAACTATTCAACTTTTTAAATCCATGAGCATTTTAAAATAGTGTATTGACTTTTACAGGGAAAAAAAATGCCATATATTTAAGACTGGGAGTCCGAAAGTGAAAGAAGCTTTTGCTTCTTTTGCTCTCCCCATCAGCTAGATGAACCTTCAGTTTTGACCACTCATATATGGAAAAAACAGACAAGCACATCATGACTGAGATATGGCAAGCTGCAACTTTATTTACATACACATTACACAATCAGGTTTAAAAGTTATTTAGGTCAATATTAAGCCCTAGGTGTCATAAACCCATTATATCTTGCAGAGGAAGGCTTTAAAATTCTGGTTGTAGGATATTTCCATTCTCTTTTTCAAGTTTTAGCAGCCAAGCCCCTCTTCAAAACTCTATGGTTTTCCATGGTAGGTTCTTAGTCACAGCTCAATGGAGAGGGGTTTATTATTTCCTATGGTTTTCTTCTCCTTGCAGCTTCCTTGAAATTCTGTGTGACAAAACACTGGATACCACTCCCAGGACTTATGGCAGAAGGAACTTGTTTGAAGAGCTTTAAAACCATATTTTAAAACCATATTTTCCAATATGCTTTCCAGTCCCCTTCCTTTTGCTCCTGTAAGAAGAAAAACCTGAATAGATCAATGTCAGTCCAGCTCTCCATGAATTTTTTCTTGATCTTTGCTATTAGCAGCAGCCAACTATACAGCAGCACTGAGATATATAGCCTGCCAAAATTCTCTGCTTTTGAGTGGTACCTACTCCCAGCAAATGGGTTAAAAGGAAAGGCGTTCTTCAGGGCAATCCATAGCTGTAATCCATTTTCCCCATTTAACTGTCAGCTTCTCCTATAGCTGTTTCCCTGGCATGGAATAGAGGTGAGTCAGAGACTTCCCTTGGGAATAGCACTACTCCATCCTTTACCTGGGAATGAAACCCACACACAGACCCACACAGGGCACAGTGGGATATTTTCCCCAGGCACAGCATTTTGCTCCACTTTTCATTACAATTCAGTGACTCATTTCTGAGTTAACTGGATGCAGGCACAGCTATTTCTGTCATGCAGACAATTTGCAGTTACTTAATGCAGAGCTGGGTAGGCAAAGGACCCATGGGAAATGCAAGCACTGCTTGCTGCAATAGGATGCTTTATTTCTCAGGGGGAAAGAAAGCAAAAGGGTGTGAGGAGAAGGCAACTTTTGAAGAAGAAATGTCTTTCTTGTTACAAGAGTCTACTAAATTATTTTCTGTACATTACTAGGAAGTCAGTCCTAAAGAGTAGATACATTTACAGTTGTAATAGCTCCACTAAATTCAGGTGACTTATAAACTTGCTTTAAAGCTAGGCTGCTTTAGAGACAGGGAGACTTTCTCACCATCCCTCACCTAATCTGATTTCCTACATAACACAACTCTTGAAAGCCCTTGGACTTGAAAGCAAAGAATCTACTACTGTCTTCATGCTCCCAGCCCACACTTAATTATCTTTACTTTCTTAGCATTGCTGCTTTCCATGTTTTTATCTGCTTGACTAAAGAGCTCCTCTCTATCAAAAACATTTAGCTCATGTAGGCATCTAAAGCAAAAATCCAGATTTTATATTTGAAACCTAGGCCTCTGTCAGGTGTTACAGATCTATTTCTGTTCTTTAGATTAGACAATCATGGACTAACAGAAAACTGTCTCAGGAACAAGAAATCTCTCCCTTCCCAGCTGGGTGCTGTACAGCAAGGATCTATTGTTCTCACTGTACCTCTGATGGCAATTGAGACTGCATTTTCCCTACTTTGATGAGATAGCAAGTGAGCTGTACTTTTGTGGAGCATATCCTACATTCCTGCATGTGTGGGGCTGCCTAGAAAACCCAGACAGGATGTTCAGATTTCCCTAGCTTGGGGCCCTGATTCCTGGATTTCTGCTTTCACCGCTGGGCTCTCAGGTCCAGCCTGGCTGCCAGCTCTGCCTGCTCATCCCTGTGGCTGTGCTACTGCCCAGCAGCTTCTTCTGGTGTGTATTGTCATGATTTATGGCATCATTTACACCACAAATGCAGGATTACTTGTTTTCAGATGCTGAAAAGTTCTGTCTTACACCAGCATAGAATTAATGTTCAGATATTAAATTAGGATCGTGGTGATGTCAGTCAAGAATAAATCAAATATTAGCTATCAGACAAACACACAAAAGTTGCCTTTAAATTATAGAAAATAATTTTCTTCTCTATACAGAAGAAAATTAATGACATTTAATTGCATATCTTGGGGCAGGACCCAATTCATCTTTGCTCACCATATTATTGAGTCCCACCGACATGACACCAACTACACTTTTCTCTGGAGGACAAAAATTGTAATTTATGGAATCCCAGACTGCAAAAGCTCATGAAAAAATTCCATTATTTTCAAGTTCAGCACAGTAAGACTTCAAGGTTTGAACTTTTTAATAACACTACAATTAATATCACTACACACTGACTTCTATTACTTTCAAGACGAGGGAAAATGAGGAGTACGCTGAAGAGGTAGTTCATAAGAGATAAAAGAATTCAACATTCTTTATGTGGTTCAAACTTAGTAAGTCCAACTAACTTTTCAGAAAAATTAGAATTTATTAGAATTTTGAAAGAACCGGTGCTTTGAAATACAAAAACATAAATTCAAATCCAAAATCCAAATAAAAAATTAACAAGTACAAGTAGCTTTTTCCAACAGTGAGATACATTTGGTTCAACTGGCTGCGAGTAATTAAAGCACCTATTACCCAGGTGAGGAAGAAACAGGAACAACAGAGGCCACTGTAACCCTCTCTGTTTACTTTGTGTGACATTGGGCAGTGAACACAAAGTCACAAGATGTGCCCCAGCAATGCAGCTCCATCCAGCCTTATTGATGGAGGGCATTTCACCTTAACACAGAAGCCAAGACTGATCAAAACAATACTACATCAAGAGTAACCTTGTTGCAATGTTGGGACAGAGCAGCTCCAGTGTCCCTGGTTGCTAAGAATATTTTCAGTTTTTTAATTAACAAAAAAACCCAACCAAACAGTTGGGTTTTTTTTTAAATCTCACTCTTTTATTAGTTCAATAACTGAATCCTAGAAATACACCACTATCCTTTCATCAATTATAACAGATACTCGTGTGTTGGACTGAAACAACATTATTTCATAAAAAAAGGCAAAACCAGGTTTTGTGTTCAAAACTTAATTTAACAATGGCTGGAAATAAAATATGAGGATCAGGTGTACATGACCTGTCAGTTTGCAGAGAAAAACCTGATGATTGCCTTGTCCTTTACATGCTTTTCTTGAGCACTCAGTGTCATCCTCTCCATAATTTTTCCAGGTACTGACTTTAGACTAACAGGCTTGTAGTTTCCTCAGCCCTTCCTCGTGACCTTCTTGTAATCTGTTTTGGCTAAAGTGGAATAAAGACTCCCAGTTTTCATTATGTCTCCTAGCTTTGCATACAGAGTTTTCTTAATGCCAGGTGCACTTAACAGTTGTGACCTTTGTTAGAAATCCTGCAGCTATCTGGTATTCTATTTTATGCACTATCTGTTGTGGTTGGAGGAACTAGCGAGAATCTCAGCTTAAAAACAAAATGCAATTAAATACTTTAGGATTGTCTCTAAAGAAAATACTTGAGTGCAATCTCCACAGCACTAACAACCAAAAAACAAATTAAAAAAATTAATGCAAGCTATAAAAAGAAGAAAATAATTGTAATTTTTTATGCCAATGTTTTATTTATTGAGTAGTAACATTTATGACTGTGTAGACTGTGTATATTAATTTCAAATGAATAATTTTTTCTAGAATTGCAACAAAATTAGGTTCACAAATTGCAAATCTAAATGGAATTTGCTTCCAACAAACATTTAGAGCCTCAAGCTGATACCTAGACAAATAACTCCACAGGAGTCAATCATACTGAGAAATGTAATTTGCTCCCCCAACATTTCATGTACACATAGGAACAAAAATGAGATTCTCACTGAACAGTACTGAAAAATGTCAAAAATTCTTGTACGCAGATTGCATTACAGGAATAGATAATTATTCAAAAGTTAACCATGGAAATAAGTGACTTTGATACTAGCTGGGTGTGGAGCGTAAACGTTTCTACATGGCAATTAGGTGCAGTGAGCAGAGTGCATGGAATTAAATTTCAAGTCATAAACCAGGACAGACATCTATTTATAGGGCTATCATCTGAGACATTATCTATTATTTACTTTTATTTAAGGATCTGTACATTTCTCCCTGGCAGCACAGCAGAGAGTATGCTGTAAAAGGCACAGCAAATCATTACACTTTGTTCCCATGGGTTCTAGCTAAAAGTGTTACATTTTCTTATTCATTTTTGATGGTTTATGCTGCTCACTGATGTAGCAACTGGAAAGGAGATGCAGCTCACCCATGGTCTGGAGGCTATGAAAAACTGAGAATCCCAGGAATTCAGCCTACACTGGATCAATGTTTTGACTTCTAATTTAGACATATATGCCTCCTCAAATGGCCTCTAGGTCATTAGACTACATCATGATTTGAGTCCTGGGACTTCCTGGAGCAGTCCTGATTACATGTGGAAAGGGATACCCTGCACTGTGGTCCAGTTAGCAACACTGGCTGCCAGGACAAGGTCAGGGTGGTGGCCATTCCCATGCCCGGCACCACCTGGTTTCTCCAGATGCAGAAAAGCTGTTGGGCACTTTCTGCAGTCAGCACTCCTGTTCCCAAGCCTGAGACACTGAAAACCATGATGGACAAATCCCCCAAAAGCTGGATAATCTGTGCTGTGATGCCTGTTTTTTTCCCAGATCGCTGTGCTCCACTGGTTCAGTTCCATGCGACACGGCCACTTTGAACTGTTCCGCCCTGCTCCGCCCGGCTCCACTCTGCTCCTTCTGGCTCAGCTTGGCTGGAACCAGGCTCCCCTCCACCCCTCTGTTTCCTGCAGTCGCTTCCTGCCCCGCTGCTGCTTTTCAGCCCAGTGTCTTGGAGACAAGGCTGCCACTTTTTCAGAACCATGTCTCCAAGCCATGTCTTGGAGGAACTGGGAAGGGGACAGGCAGTGGCAACAGAGGACAGGGTCCACACAGCTGATCCCAGCAATCCCCCCAGTGAAGAGTGAGACAAAATGACACACTTCCAGGGGGGCATTCACCTTTTCTTCCCCCCAAAACCATACCTGCAGTGATGATGCAAGTGTTATGGAATAGCAACCTGGACACATCCAAACAGGGCGGAGCTGCACCCCCTCTCCACAGCCAGGACACCTGGGAAGGACAACATGCAGCTGGAAGTGCAAGAGGAACGTGAACCAGCAGCTGGCAGCAGCTGGGACCCACCAAAATTGCACCTTTCCTTTTGAAGTCAGGCCACCATGGACAGTGAACTTGGAGACACAGCAAGCAAGGAAGAGCACTGTGCTGGAAGGACATTGGTAGAGGTGGAACAGGAATGCTCTGGTCTCCACTTACAAATGCTGTGCTGGTAAATATTTAACAGGAAAAACAGGTAGGTCTCTCAGAGATTTTATGCATCACAACATAGCTATGTTCCCTTTTTTCTAGTCCCTCGCTTTTCAGCTGCTAAATCTCCTGTTCCATTAGCTGGAGAATATGCTAAAAAGCTCTGTGGCACAATAAGATGGAAGAAGTAAGATGGAGATACACCCCAAGTTGAGAATATTGGGGAATCCTGGGCTGAAGTATTTTTCTGCTGTTTTTTCTGGATGATACCTTTCATTGTGCTTGCCCATGGACTTAAAGACAGAAGAATAGCACTAAGAAACATCTCTTCAAATGAAGCCTCTTAATACCTCAAATCTCATGTTCTGAGCTTAATTAGAAGTTGTTCTACTGAATGGTGTTACATAAATATGTTATTGAGTTATACAAAGCTCATTTGATCAGTGACTCAGTACTGTTTTCAAGGGAAATAACTTTCCTGAATATAAATGAAAGCCTTTCTAATAGTTCTCTACAGAAATAAAATACTCCACACATTAAAATGAAACATAAAAAATTTAAGCAACTTAAAAGTCATGACATTTCCAACTTATTTGTACTTCTGTATCTCCTTAGAAGTCTTTCTGAAAACATATCTCAGTATCATCTGCCAGGGACTATGCATGAAATACAATTTGTAGGTCTAGTATTCACAAGAGAGGTTTAGAAGCAGCAAGATGTAAAAAGAAAAGAAACAGTCTTTTTCTAATGGTTGCTTATTCTTCAGTTGCAATTCTGTTGCTCTGGGCCAAAGTATCTTACCTAACAATTGCCACAGCATCAGAGACTTTGTAGGAGCAATCCATTCTATCATCACCTTTGTTTCCATTTTCTATATACCACTCAACGTTAATGCTTATAAGTAAAACTCTTGGGCTCTGCTTCCATTAAAATCAATACATTTCTTCCACAAAACCACAGTGGTACTCACTCCAGTAGCTGCTCCCATCAGAGATGTCTTTACAAGCAAGGAGGTAAGAATATTATAATGATAAAAGCAGAAACTCTCAAAAGTTGACTGATTGACTTGGTTTTCTCATAGCATATTTTCCTGGGGTGACTTCAAGATGCTGAATTGTATCCCCATTCATCTGTTTAGCCCAGTAAAAAGTTCTCCATCTTTAAAACTAGATCTGAGAGCAAAGGGAATGAGAAGGAAAAGCAGTGGAATTCTTTTCGCAGCTGTATTCAAAACACAGAGATAAGCAGTGCTGTCGGAGTTCTCTGCTCTGCAGATGGACAGGGAGTTTCCCCCTGCTGTTTTTCCGGGTTTTTCTCTCATTAACTTAGGCCAGAAGGTTTTTTTGGAACTGTTCAGCCATTGTTCATCCGGGGAACACCAGGATTATCATCTGGGGCCCCCTCCCAGCTGCACTGGGTCTGGGTCACTGGACCCGAGCTCCAGAGAGACTGAGAGAAAGGCAAGGACACCCCCACAACAAGGACTCTGAACTGCAAAAGGACTCTCTTTGAATTTGCCATCTCTTCAGGACAACAAGAGGTTCCACTATTTAATATTACTCACTTTCTCATGTTTGTGAATACTTTGCTTGTTGAATCAACAGTTTTTTTCCACTTTTCTTGAAGGAGATTTATGTCTCCCGAACTAGTGCGGGAAGGATTTGCTTGAATTTTCTTTCTAGACGGACCCCTTTGGAGTTTTCCTCCCAAATTTGCCCTAAACCATGACACATATGCACTTTAGTAAAATATTAAAAACTTTTAAATCACAGCACCACAGAGGAAAAAAGAACAAAACCTTTTAATTGTTTAAATAAAAATTAAAATTCAATTTTGCCTTCTAACACTGAGTCTCACGGTAAACATTTCATTGCTAGGGAAAAATATGTCATATATAGTCTCTAGTGAGGTTCTGCAGGTTACACTTCTTTTCCCATTATACTGGAATTGCCAAAAAGTGGCAGCGAGAATGTTGATTGGTCTGGGAAATCTGGGATAGGCAGCCTGGAATGAAACAAATGCAGTTAAATTGATAGAACACAGTTAAGTTAGATAGCAACTTTCATTGACAGTAGGGCTAGTGGGAAGGTACCATAAAATGAGCAAATCTGAGAGAGAAACACATGAGAGATTGTAAATATGGGATTTCATAAAATATTATTATCAAAGGTTCTAGTTTTTGTTGAGGGGGTTTGGTGTTTGGGTTTTGGGGTTTTTTTTTTTCATTTTTTGTGATGAAAAACACAAATGAATATTCAGAAGGGATTCAAACAGGTCTGGAGAGTGGCAGACATAAATGGTTACTGCTCCTTCTTCATTAAACCTCTGGAACTTTTTCCACTTTTCCCTTTTCTGTACCAAACAGAGTTAAGATGAATGGACTCAAAGTGAGGTCTGGGCTTGGAGGACAACCACCCAGTAGTAGTCTGACTTGCCTGAAGTTCAGTGAATAAAGAAATCACAGCAGAACTTTTATGATATAGCAAAACCACAATGTGAATATAACTGATAAGTTCAGGGCTAATATAAAGGATATGAACTTCAGAGGAGTGGATGGATGCCTCAGAAACCGACAGAGGCAGCTGAGAATGGGGTGTGCTTCAAAACACTATTGTCTTTATTTGGATATGCCTATTAAATATTTGTATGATAAACATAGAATAAATGGTCAAAAAATTAAATATTCTTTAATAGACTCTTATTCTAGTTGCTGCCACACACTAGTCATCAGAGCACAATTTCCTTTTGATTTTCAATGCATTAAAAGAATTTCTGCTTATTTGAAATTGAGAAAATATTTCCCACAATAATTTGTTGAACGTTAGCAGTTACAACCATTTTCCAAATACAGGCTACCTCAGATATCAACTATTCAATTTGAATAGAAATAAATCCACCAATTGCCATTTATCTAATGCCTGCAATTATCTGTTCTCTTTCGCTAAGATGACTTGGAATCATGAGTCCATTAGAACAGACAATCATTCCCTTCTCCAAAGAAATATCTTCCTGCTTAACTCTAATGGGAGTCACAGTTTAAGATTGCACTTGAAAGAAATTACTGAAAAATCTCTGTTGGATCCAACCCTGCTGGGAGAAATATGACAATGAGTATTACTGGTCCTATTCAATAAATCTTTCTTGTTCTTTTCTCAATGGCCATTTCTCTGTTTCATCCTTTGTACAACATACCCTTTCCTTTGTTTGGTGGTGTCTTCAATACAGACAGCATGTATTATTTTAATAGGAAAAAAAATATCTTGGGTTTTTCCTCTTTTTTTCCCCCTCCTTTTCTGAATTTTTAAAGGTGTTTATTTTGTGCTTTAAAGGTTGTCTTAATTTCTAAATGTATCTGGTGACTTAATGTGCATCACTGAGTACTAATATATTTTTCTGCAATGTTATTAATTTGCCTATCCATCCAAACAACAAATTCCCGGCGGCATAAACAGTGCAAAGAATTCCCTTCTGCATCTCAATGATACCAGCATAGTACAGAAACATCCCTGAACGTTCACTTCTGTCTCACTTTCCATATGTTGGGCAGGACCCCTCTGCATTCTGGAAAGCAGGCTGGCCCTGGCAAATTCAGCTTCCTGACTCGGCTGCCTCTGTACCAGTGTATTTATTCTGCTGCCTTAAGGAATGGGAATAAGAAATGTCAGCACTAGATGGAGCTCCTGTACAGCAACATCTCGGGAAAACTCTTTGGGGCTTGCGTGCACGAGAAAAGCAGGAATGGACGTGCAGCCCTGACGCAGCAGCAGGACGCTCTCGGGGCAGTCAGGTTCACTGCTGCACCCCCCTGCCCACACCGTCCTGGAGGGACCCCATCTCCTGCCAGGACTGCTCCTTTTGAAACCTGGGGGCATCCCCAGGACCTTCCTTCATGCCGAGGATGTGCACAGCTGCAATACATCACATGCAGGCTCAGGGGGTTTCTGTATGTGGGACATGGCACCGAATCAGATAAGAGGTGAAATGACAGGGTTAGCATCTGCTAGCCAGTGAGCCAAGTGTCCACCAGAGCACACAACCAACGTCCTTCCAATGAGCTCCTCCTTTTGCACTGAACCCAGCTGCTTATTTTTAATAATAAAGGTATATTTATAAAGATTTTCTATAATCTGGGGGGTTCCTTTGGCAGTCACCATTCCTAGGGGTGGAGCACACTACAAATACTAACTCTTCTGAGTCAAGTTTTTCAAAACGTCTGGCGGTCAAACTGGTTTTTATTCTAATTAGATATTAACTGGTTAATAAATAGTCATATCTGATACTATGAATGCAGTCTCAAAATATGATGACCAGGCTTTGAGCTGGCATTTTCTTGTGCAGCTTTACATCCCCACAATCTCACATGGTGTGGAGGTGAGCTGAAACACCAGAGAAGGCTGCTCCTGCCTCTATCCAAGATCACTGTGATGGCTGAAGGATGTGCAAAGAGGAAAAGCAGTATTCCCCACTCCTTAACCCCTCAAAAGGACCTCAAGGAGGAGATCTTTTCCTACATCCATTAAAAAATTAAATATAACCAATGCAGACAAAAATCCTTTGCAGTTCATTTTCACCCAACCAATAAGTCTAATCCTCAGCATTGGATAGATGGGTGGAAATTGCACTAGAAAGTGTAGCAGTGGAGGTGTGACATATTGGGACAAGTGTGGCTGTCATGGAGGGAAGCCATACCATACTTCATACATACATACATATTTAATTCATCAGAGGTCCTTGACAGTGCCGTGCAGACAGGGCTGATGCCTACTTGGATAAAACCTACCTGGATTTTCAAACAACTTTGACTAGCCCAAAGGCTTTTAAGGGTAGTAAGCTGCCGTTCAATAACAGAAGTCTTCATGTGAATGAATAATTAAATAGAGGTAGGAAATAAAAAACAGGAGAAAAAAAATAGTTTTCTTAGTGAAAACTGTGGACAGCAAAGTTCCCCATGGATCTGTCCTAGGCCCTGGGCTATTCATCACATTAATAAATGATCTGGAAAAGATGGGGGAAAGTGACAAGTTTTCTGATCGTACTACACAGAATAACTCAAAATCAACAAAAACTGACTGTGAAGTACTGCAGCACAGCCACGTGAAACAGAGCAATCGAGCAGATGAGATGCAGTACTGATGTGAACTGCCACATGTGGAAGAAAACAGACCTGGCTTTAAATACACAGCAATTGTTTCTGACTTACTGTTCTGCAAAGAGAGTTATGATAGAGAACTTTACACAAACCACTTCCACTAAGCAGTAATGCTCAGCAACTTTTAGAAAAGCAAACATCAGGACTTATTAGAACAGGAAAACAGAGAAAAGAAAGAAAAGGTGAGCAGGGAAAGATTATTTAGTGTTTCCTAAAATAAGTAGGTTTTCAAATTAAATCACCATGTTGCAGACTCAGAATAAACAAACTAGAGAAGATACTTCTCTTTGCATAGTACATAGTTAGTACACAGTTAATAAGTAGAATTTCTTTATATATTATATTGTGCATACCAAAATTTTGCAGGTTTCCTGAGAGCAAGGGAATGGGAGATAAACACAGGAAGACCTAATAGATTCAAAAGTACTGCTTCAGGAAAGATAGGTGTCCCTACACCACAAATCACAGGCTGTAGTACTACATATTGGAAAAATATCATTGGATGCTGAAAATTATCCCAGCTTTAAGTTTAGTATTCTAGAAGAATAGCTAGGCAAAATACCTTGAATGGCATATACTTGATATCTATACAAAAAACACTTTGCAAGGCATAACTTATTGAAATGATAAGAAAAAACAATTACAGCACAGTAAAAGGCTAATACCTATTGTATCTGATATCAGTATTTCTTTTCCAAAGGTCTGAGTGCGCACAACCCTAGAAAAGATATTAACTTGTAAAATTCTTACTCATTCTCAAATTCCTTGTTGAACAGCACTTGGTGCACTGACCTGTAGAGAGAAACTGCTCCATGAAGCAAACCAGATGGTGATATGCTACTATCTACTGCTCTTATCTCAGTGTATATTAAGCTAAGGCTTTATCTAAGGCCTCATAACCTGCTTTATACCCATTAGAAAAAGTCTATTTAAATTCTGACTGACATATTTATCTGGCAGCCTTTCATCCTACTCCTGTGATGTGGTCTTTGCCTCTCTCAAGGATATTAAATAGAAATACATTTTCAATTTTGAGACATAGTAAAGCAATCCTCAGAAAAATCATGCAGCCTCTGCTGGACCTTGGCCCTCTTGCGCTGACACGTGTTTTTTCTCTGAAAATTGAACAATTTAAAAACAGTGCAAAATTTCAAAGTTTGGATAAATTAGGGCAAACTGCTGTGATTTGTTATAAATTTGTTACATGGAGAAGAGTTACTTGGTGCACCATAGTCAGTGTACAGAACATATTGAAAACGTATACACAAATGCCACGTACATACTCCATGCTTTCACTGAGAGGCAGGATCTGTAATTTGTCCTCACTGCCATATTAACTCCTACCCTAGAGCTGTTTCTAGTTAACTCCTGCTGGGCTCACACTGAGGCAGAGAGGGATGGGGATGGCCACCAGCCTCCCATGCAGTGCCCGCTCTGCTGCCAGCAGTGCCGGGGAGAGCAGCGCCCACCCCGCTCTGCCTTGGGCTGCCGGCTGGGCACTGCCCAAACAGCTCGCCTAATTTCATTAGGGTGATTAAACACTCACTCTAAAGAGGTCCCCTGGTAACCCCACAAACTGCCTGAACGCAGAACACAACCCCCAAACTGTAAATCTGGCAAACAATAATGCTTCAGCATGCACATGCACATAAGGATTAAGTCTGACCGTTGTGTGTCCTAAAATTCTCATAAGGTCAAGTTCAACGGGATTATCTATGGTTTTGTAAAATTCATACCATTTCTCAGCTGAAAGCAAATCTTGCCAGATGTTAATGTGCTATTCCAGTACTTAGAGGTCTGTACTAGACTCAGACAACTCTTAGATATTGAGCAATAAAATGCCATATATGTGAATTGACTAACGGTTTTGAATTTTAGAAATCACCAAAGTCCTAATCTAAGCAAAGTTTTACATGGCTTTTGATTTGTAAAGATGATTGATCTATTCCTTATGAAACTTTTTACAATCAAGTCTTCTTTTTGTTACCTTGTGTTCTGATAGCCACTTGGTCCTGAACAAATTTCTACTGTTACAAATCTCTACAAAAATAATTAAACATAAAGAAGTCTCTTTCTTTTGATTCATCTGAAGCCTGTTGACTTTGATTCCTTTGACTTTGATTCTTGCCATAGTTATCTACTATTTCTGCTCTTAATTGCATTAGTGAAACCAATAGAAACAAATAATAGGAGTAGGGGAAAGAAACAATAGAAGACATAATTGAAAAACAACAGTAGAAGATTAGAATGTCTGCCTCCAATAAAACACTGAGAAATAGATGTAAAGATTGCTAGCTTAGCCCAGTGAGTCTCTATCTTCCTGCTTTGTGGCTGCTATACTTTTTTAAGGAACAGCAGAAGTTTGTATCTGACCACAGGACAAGATTGTACTTCATCACATTGGAATCTTTGAAATAGGCTTAAGAAACTGCAAATAGGAGAAGTAACATCATTTTACAACATGCTGGGAAGACTTGTTGGTGGAAATAGCCCAGAGCAATTGAGCCTGATGCTGATAGCCGGCACAAGAAACCTTCAGCTGAAGCAGGTGAAGTCAGGTGTAATGGTAAAAAGATGGTACCCAGGTGACCTTGATAGAGGCCTTACCATCCACACCATGGAGGGATGCCTGGGGAGTCAGCAGCCCCAGGAACCTGAGGTTTCACCCTTGCATGGGGTGATCCCCTGATTGCATCCCCTGATCCTCGCTGGGCCAGCACAGCATGGAGGGGAGAGAGGGGCAAACGGGTCCCACACTGCTCAGGAGGGAAAGCACAGGGACATCTCACAGAAATGGGATGGGGACATGTCATGGGGGTGAAATGCCTACTCAGAGTGGTACTCTGCATTTGCTGTCTGCAGATTCCAAACGTTCCTCCCGCCTGTATCAATTATGGGAAAATCTATAGCAGACAGAGGTAATTTTGAGTTAGTTTTAAAAAAGCCCAAACAACCCATAACAAAACCAAATCCACAAATCTCCCCAAATCCACAAATGTATTGGGAGGCATTTGGATTATTTAAGAAGTGAGTCATGTTAGCTGAGAAATCCACAGAAGCAATTAAGTGGTCTGTGACTCAGTAGAGACACTGTTTATTGACATTACTGAATCTTTAATTTCAGAAACAGTTTCTCAGCTAGTGTGGATATGTAGAAAATCACAAATGTAAACAGAATACTTTCAGATTT
Organism: Melospiza georgiana; assembly: GCF_028018845.1. NCBI lineage: Eukaryota > Metazoa > Chordata > Aves > Passeriformes > Passerellidae > Melospiza > Melospiza georgiana. The sequence goes on from NC_080431.1 coordinate 19,991,385, forward strand.
CAAATAAACTTATTTTTCTTTTTTAGTGTCAGCACACTAATTTAACACAATTATTTTCTCACTTAATGCACTTTTAAAATTAGAAACATAGCAGCAACACTAACATAAAAAAGCCCCAAGCAATAGGAAAAAGAATACAAACCCTAATAATTACTTTTAAGTATGAAGTATTTGCCACAGCTGAGGGGAAAAAAAGAACTTTATCACCTATTATTATGTCATTATTTGGAACTGTGCCAATGGTTCTGTAGCCTTTTATCACTGAAAGACTGTAAATTTCATTTGCTTACTGGATTGGAAGATTCTGCTTAAATGCTTCCTGAAAGGAAAAAGATATAGAAAATTAATGTCTTGAGTTAGGAAATGGTCACTAGGTGTATAACTTGGATGTGAACAGCCAAAGATAATACCCTTTCTCTGGCATACTTCAGGGGCTACAAAGGAAGCCTAAAAGTTTTCCAAAAAATAACTAATTCTGTTCAGATGTGTCAACATGTGGATGGTCTTAAAGTTCCTAGAGATTATTCAACACTATTAAACACTAGAGATTATTAAACACAATTAAACACTAGAGATTATTAAACACTATTAAACACAGAGTTAAAAAAATATGATTTAATAGCCCTTCACAAGTAAAGTCCATTTCTCTCTAATGTGGTTTTGACTGAATATTGCTTATTTACTGGCCTCTATTTTATTTCATTATACCCACCGAGGGACCAAAAAGCCAGCTACATTTTAATGACATATTTTTTCACATGTGTGTGACCTGACTACCAACAGAGCTGGTTTCTGCCTTTTCCTAAATTAAAAGAAAACCAACATCAGACATTGCCTTGTCTGGGTTAATGCCATGACCCAGGATTAGGGAAAAGGGCCTGGAAATATCAATGATTAAACTCGAACTCTGGCAGAAATGCTGTTTCGTCATCTCCAGCAGTGCTTATAGCCATGACCTTTTAGACTCAATTCACCATCAGGATAATTCTGCAAGAAATCCAACATAATCTTTGCCTTTACACTCTTGTTTGAGGTGTCCATGTGAACTGATGCTGTTTGTATATTTCTTTGCATAAAGTCTCCAGCATTCTGCAACCTGTGGCCATAACATAGAACCAAAAGTATACAACTGTGCTGCAGGATGGCTGCCCAACTGGAAAGGATCAAACACTGGCAGAAATCTGTAGTCACTTGCACAGAAACAGACCTTGGGCACAAGCAGAACACTTTTTTTTGCACTGACAGCTGACATCTGTACACAAAAAATGCCCAAGGGCTGATCAATTTCCTTACAGAATTCTTCTGTTCTTGTGTCCTTCTTTTCAGGGACACGCACACACACAAACTGTTGTCCAGCCTTCACTGTTATTATTTCTGCAGGTTTTTTGCTGTTTTCTTTTGTACAGGCATTAGGAAAACGGACTCTAAATTCTTGTTCACACAACAGAACATGTCAGAAAACATTAAGGATAGCAGCTGAGGGAAAAAATGTTTCCATCCACACGTGGCTGCTGGTGCAAACTGAGGGTACCTGAGGATGTTTTCAGAGCATTCTCCAGCTCCTGTTTGAGCCATTGCTTGAATTTCTGCAGTGGTGAAAGATGAGAGAGGGGAAGAGGAGGGAAGTCTGGGGGATTTTAACCACAGGATCTTAACACTGTTAGCATCAACAATTATAGTCTGCAACACCTTGTAAGTGGGTATATTGAATGACACTGTCCTGCTTTCCAGCTAGGGTAGAGTTAATTTCTTCTCAGTGGCTCTCACAGTACTATGTTTTCTATTCAGAATGAGAATGGTGTTGATAACACACTGATATTTTGGTGGTTTTTGCTAAATCATGTTTATCCTAGGTTTTTTTTCCTTGTCTCATGGTGTGCCAGTGAGGAGGTGCACAAATGAAACTGTGAGGGAGCATAGCTGGAACAGGTGACCAAACCAAAGGGATATTTCAGACCACAGAACAACATGCCCAGTATATAAGCTGAGAGGAGTTATCCAGAGAGGCAGCTGGTAAGGGTCTGACATTGATCAGCAGGTGGTGAAAAACTGCATTGTGCACCAATTTTTTCCCCTCTTATATAGTCATAGCTGTTATTGCTTACCATTATTATTATTTATCTTCAATTATTAAACTGTTCTTATGTCAACAAAAATTTTTGGTTTGATTCTCCTCCCCATTCCCCAGGGAGAAGAGAGGAGGGCTTGAGTAAGGGGCTGCACAGTACTTCACCTCCAGCCCAGCACACATCTTGGGTTACTCTGTTGTAACCAAGGCAAAATCTTCTCTTATCTCAAGAAGGTGTTAAAGTGCCTTCCAGAGTGAAGTCTCTGATTTCAGGAATAACATTCAAAGTAGGACATTAGGCCTTCCCTTTTCACTTTCTTTTTCAAGGCATGATTCCTTCTTTATCATGTTGTCCAAAAGTTTTGCCCAAGTTGTCTTCCCACTTTAAGCATGTAAATTGAATGCAGAAGTCCAGTACTCATGCTCTACAAATTACCTGCAGAAAGGGCTGACAGCATTTTCCCTACATTATGAATTTGAGATTGTAAAATTGGTAAGAGGACTAGGACAACTCTTCATGGAAACACATCAAACATCTTAAAAATGCTCATTCTAGCACAACTATTCAAGGCAATTTCAACTCTGTACAGTGTTTAATGCATATAGGAAACAGAAATTCCGGAAAACATCCTGGAAGAGGATACTGAAGTGGGGAGGGAACTATAAGCAAAAGTAGGAAAATTAGAAAAAGAAAAAAGAAGTAATAAACACCCCATTTTTGAGGATCATCTCATGACTTCAGAGAGGTACAGAACAGGTATCCACCCCTGAGCTTGGGTTCCTTTCATAGTCCATGGAGATAATGGGTGCATGGAGGACACATCTCATATCTTCCTGAAGAGAACATCTCAAATGTGTTGAACAGTGTGCATGCTGGCAGTACAGATCTGGTTTACTATTGCTCATAAAAAAGCCTTGGGGATTGGAAAATGTCTGGTTTTAGTCAGACGATTCCCATCTGTCCCTAAGAGGTTGAGCATTTCATTTTTTCCAAGTATGGCCCTGAGAAGTGTATTTAATAATATACACTTTCCTCATTGATTAGTTATTTAAATAAAAAAGTATAGCAGGCTAACTTTGGTTTCTCTAAAGAGGAGATGCCAAAAGAGGAATTCAGATTACATATCTTCTTAATAACTACTTTTGTATTTTTGTTTACTATAAAAATCTAATACATATCAAGTGATGGAAATTACGTAGAAAAATTCAGCATAAACTGTCAACTGTTACACTGTATTAAAATAACTAAATCCCTCTAGGTCATGACAGCATTTCTCCTTTTTTTTTTTTTTTTTTAGCTAAAGAGACCGTAAACACTTTTGACTCATTCCCATGAGTCAGGCACTCGTTTTCTCCTCTCTCTGTTTGAACCCGCAGATTATTTCTGATACTGATCATCTACTGAGGAAAGCTTGCATGGGTCACAATGACTGCAGGCATAACAGAGTCTGTGCACTTCAAACAGAGAATGTTTTAAGGAACTGTTGCAGAACTGTTTTCCTAAGCAATACTGATTAGCTGTGTTTGCTACCAGTTTTATGTATAGAAGTATCACCTTTAAAGCCATCCCAAGCCCACCGGGAAAGGAGCAATCAATCATGAGTGGGCAGGTAAGGAGCTGCTAAGAGTGGTTTCTCACTGGGAGATGAGTACTTGCTGCATCAAAGCTCAAAAACCATCAGATGAGCTCTTGCAGGATCAAGCCAAGTGAGATGGTGTCTTTTATGTGGAAAAAAAACCATATCTTTTCACAGAAGAGTTGTTTATTACATCTCAGCTCTCAGCTGCATCCCATAAACAGAGAGTTTCCAGTATGTCAGAAGTTTATGCTCTAAATGAAACTACCTTAGTTTAATGCAGTGAGTCTAAGACACAGCATATAAAACCAAGGTAAAATACTAAGAAGAAAAATTATTTGTTTATGATCACGAGGCAGCTGAACTTTAAAGCAAAACCATGAGCAGGCCCATTTCTCATTCATTGTGCTCTCTGGCAGTTTACAAGGGAATAAATCGATAATAGCTTTAATATGACTGAAAAGATTATCTACCCACTGAGTTGAGTACAGGGTTTCTAAAAAGGCTGAAGTCCTCATTTAGGTATGACCTTGAATTATCAATGGACATTAGGACACATCTACATGCCTTACTTCAGTTCAAACAGGACTGCAGCCCTCTGCTGCACCCAGGACTGACAGGATGCTGTGTGGGAAGACACAGACACCAAGTCACACAGCTTTTGTATGACACAGGCATCTCTGGCTCCTCTAGAATGGTGATGTTCTTTTACACAACACTAATCAGAATTCATTTTTTACAATGAAATATTGGAAAAAACTTCTTGGCCAAGCTGCCAGGTATTTTAAGCACCATTAAGGTTAAGAAAGAGAAAAACAACCAGCTGAAAACAACAGCTGAGTTCAACAGGCACAAAAATTCCCCTGCTAGTAATGTGCCTTGGAACTTTTCCAGCATTAGAATCTAGTGTTGGATTTCTGTAGCCAGATACAGCTTTGTCTTTCTCATGTGTATCAATCTACTTAATATTTAATCCTAATATGACATGGCATAGAGTAGTGGTTCTAAAAATGAACTCCAGGAGCTCAAATTGTCAAATTCTGCCTGTCCTACATGTTTGGGAAGTTTACATTAGTCCAAGTATCTTGAGAAAAGAAAATTTTTTTTTGAAAGTTTGCATCTGTCCAGAGACTTGAAATGTTTAATAAGGCACTGTGCAGATATTACATGTGAGATGGTCAAAACTGCAAGACAAACCTAATCTTAGGATGGCATGTCACTTCCTGTGTATGTGGTCTCTATGGGAGTGCCTTAAAAATATACATTTTTCCTAAATTAAAATCTAATGCTTAGTAATTTCATGATATATTTAACCATCCTTTTTTTCACCTTGCCTGCAAAGTTTACTGAGAGTTCAGCTGTGAAAATAGATCCTGTCCCTGTGTCACTTTCCGTGTTTGCTTAAATGTATAACCATGAGCCTGTCGAACCATGATGAAGTGGTGTGTAATGGCAGCAAATTTTAAAAATCCATCCATTTCCCCAACTCAGTGACATGTGCAATTTCCACTGCAGTGACCTACTTAAAAGAGCTGCAATCAAGGACGAGCACCAGGGCAAAATCATTTACTCTGGGAACAGACCATGCTGTTTCTCCTCTAGCTCCATTCCTGGTGCTTCCCCATATCAAGACCCAACAGCTTACACTTCCAAAGCAGATCTCACAGTATTTAATTTTCTCCTTAATATCCCCATTACATGCTTATTGATCATCATCTGCACTTCCCATTGGCTTCCAAACCTTGTGCTTTCCACATATGGTTTGAAACCACAAAGCAGATAGCGGGATAGCAGCAAGTAATTAAACCAAAAATCTACACTTTGTCCATCATTTTCCTCCCCTGGTGGTCATTCTTGGGTCATGTTTTTTCAGTGCCTGGGATAGGAAATGGAATGCCTGGTAAACAGCTTACTCAATTTCCCACTAGGTGACATCAACGTACATGGCACTGTCAATACCGCTGGGAGAGGAATCAGAAGTGTTCTGCAGATCACCTCCCAGGCATGTGATTTTTTAAAAAGTGATCTCTCACCTTGTGTTCACATTTGAAACAAATCCCAGCTTTCTACTTTCACTCCCTCAGGTTTCATCCAAGCCACAGACCTGAAGGATAACACCTTCACTCTCCATGTGGTTTAAAACACAAAGGAGGCTTTCACCTTATCGTAAAACAAGTGGGAGGGGTGGGAAATGACTTTCAAATTACAGTCCTGCTAGAAGATTTGCAAGAATGAAGTGCATTTATAAATATTTTAACAATTTGAATCTGGCTTATGTGTGTCTTAGAGATCATGAAATAATCACCAAGTCTTGAAGATTAGTTGCCTGCTTAAAGTTTCTTCATGATTTAGAAAAATACTGCAGTTAGAAAAAGAAACAAACAAAAAAAAAAACCAGTGCATATATTCATTATCTTCATTTAGTACAAGAAAGTGCAATTCTAGTGGGGCCACTGAACTTTGAGCATCACAGAACCATCAAGCTTGTAAGGGATCTTCAAGATTATCTAGTCCAACCAGCAACCCAGCACCACCATCATTACCCCAAAACCATATCCCTAAACACTTAACATCATTAACACTTAACATCATTAACAGTATGTTCCTATACTGTTATTTGTCCTAGAAGGATCATCTACCCCATTACAAAAATAACCCCAAACAGATAAGAATGTTGAAGCATTTCCTCTTACCAACCTTGATGCTGAACTTCCGTTCATCTTAATTACCTTTCCTATTACACATCTCTTTTCTGAATCTTAGTGCCCTTTCTCTTATCTTTGGTGGGCCAAAATCAGACATGAGGTTCCATCAAGGACGGAAAGCTAATTTTTTAGCTAATAAATGTATGAGATTTTTTTAGGAATAGCTAAAGAATGAATAATTATATTTATCAGAAGATAAAATTTGTTTGTAAGGACACGTAAATATTAGGCAATCTTCTACTGGTATTTGCTTTTACTCATGCTATATCCTAATCAATATTGTTTATTTATAACTCTGCAAGCAAACTTTTTCATTATGCCCTTTATACACTCTAATGAAAGAACACATATGAGTGTTGCAAGACTTTCACATGAACTATGCACAGTTTAATAACTACCTGCATTTAGGTAGTTATTAAATATCAGCTTCCCAGGATACCCCATTGACAGTACCAACATCACTCAGAGGAGCTGAGGTCACTTTTGTCATTCTGGGTTTTGCTGTTTTGTTTGCTTGTGTGTTCCTTGATGATCTAATCAATTTTAAGAATCACAGCAGAAACTATCACATGAAAACAGGTATCACAATAGCACAGAAATCTGCACTCCTGCCGTGCATCCAATTCATGTAGATCTGACTTTGAAGAATTGTTCCACAAACAGAATACCCTGGCAGAAACTAACCCATTTGCAGGTTTAATTCCACGGTCAGTGAAATGGTAACTCACATATATTCAGACAGAAGCCAGCAGGCTCAAAAGGGCACCTTTAACATACCTTTTTTTCTAAGCCCTTGAACACCTATCTCTTTTTAGCCCTCTCTTCAAATATATTCCTCCCTCCCATTAGTAAATAATAAGAAGAAAGCTCAAAGTATGGAGAAAAGAAACAGTCCTGGCTTCTTTCTGTCTGAGAAAACTACTTACAGAAATACTGGAATATATAAAACACACAAAAATGGAAATGAAACCTGGAAGGAGACATGTCATTCTGCTCAGCACAGACCAAACTGAAAACAACTTACCAAAACAAGGTACTCTTGACCATAAAGTCTATTTTTGGATGGCCAAAGTACTCATATGTTACAAGCATTCCTAACTCCTGAGACTTCACTTTGTGCAAAGCAGCAGTTTCCCAGAGGAAGCTGCCGGGATGAGTCAATGGTCATGAGTGGAGCACACATATGAGGAAAGGACAGGTACCAGAGACACACCATTGGAAGTAGCAAAGAGTTTATAATTCAGGTTGAGAACAAGTGTTTGCATTCAGCACCTGATTTCACATCAATAGCTGTTGGGAGCACTTCTTGGGTCAAGGGGCCTACACAGGACATGCTGCCATCCAGGGTTGGAGAAGAGCCAGGAATGCCTTTGTCCTGTCCTTGTGGCCTGGAGGCACCAAAGCAAGGATGCAGAGCAAGAGGGAGCTGTGGCAAATCCTCTGGTCTGGGTTAGATGCACCCACAGGCCAGTTCATGCTTTAGTGGATCTTTTTATGAATGTAGGAATAAATGAAGAAAGGGTCATTGCTTGGTGATGCCACAGGCCTCATCCTTGGAGGGATGAAGGCTGCCCTCTGACTGTTCATTGTCCTTCATCTTCTTTTAATTAAAAAAATCCAGTTACAACACTTGCATCTAGCAGTGCAAAAGATAGTGGCAAAAATATTTTGTCTGGACAGGAGAGCAACACTGAATACTTTTCCCATCACTTCTGGCAAATCTATTCCTGCAACTTAATTTTCTACTAAAGCTGCAAGCCAAATATTTTGCTTTGCAAAACAGAAATCATCTGATAAGAACTCACTATCTGGGACATGAGTAATTCATATTATAGATTGAGAGATAATTAAACATGGTAAATATAGTACTTTCAGGAGACTTTGCTCATAACAGAAACCACACTGAGGGACCTGCAGTTCAGCAATGGCACAGATTTTCCTGAAAAAGAGGGAAGTATTATATATGTTCATACACTTAAACTCTCTCCAGTGGCTTGCTTTTTTTTAGATTCCATTTTTAGCTCTTAAGAAATAAGTAATTTTGAAGAATGAAATATGTTAGGAAATATTTAATAGACCTAAGCTACTCTTTCATAAAGTCTTTTTTTTAAATGCTTTAAACTGTGCAGATCACTTGTGCTTGACCATAACAAGGCAACAAGACGATCCTTCTGTTCACCACAGAAGAGCATTTAGCTCCCTAATCATGTTGCTTAGTGCATCAGTGCTAAAAAGAATAGCAAAGAATCATCATTGAACTCTTACCAAAGCAGGAATTGACAAAGCCATACCACCTACAAGCATGGTCCCCTCCGATCCATTTGCCACGGATGTTGGAGGCAAAACTGAGGGTAGTGCCCGAGATGCACACTAACATGTCACTGACACTGATGTTCAGGAGAAGCATGTTGACTGGGTTACGCAGGGTTTTAAACTTGCAGAAGAGGATGAGGACAATCAAGTTATTCAAGAAACCAAAAAACAAGATTAATCCAAGAAAAACAGCCACTACTGTGTGCCCACTTCGTGAGAGTCCAGCCCTTGGCTCAAGAGGATGTGCAGGTGCACCAAAGCTCAGGTTATACATCCAAGTGTGGTTCATTTCGGACTCTGTCATGGATCAGTGAGGGCAGAGATGCTGGGTGCCCTTTGCTGAAGCAGTTTCTCAGAAGTCATTCCATCACAGATTAAATCCTCTCAGGAGCCTTGTCATCTTCGCTCAGATGAGGCATCTCTTAGATGGTTATGCAGGTGTGAAACACTGTATTACAGCACAGGACTATTTTCCTGCACTGTGTCTTTCCAGGGCTCTGCTCTGCAGTAACTCCACAGCAAGAGAACCAAGTGAAAAATCACCTCAAATTCATCTTTCTTGCCTAAACCTAGGATAATAGTAGGTGATCTTTTTTAATGTTCAAAATGGAAGATATCTTAAAAAGATGCTTCAGCATGGTCTCCTCCTTCAGAGCAAAGGACAGCCCTATCAAAGGCAGCTACCCTCCTTTCCTCTGACAATGGGTGTTCTTCTGAAAACACAGAAAAAACAAATAGTTAAAACCAAACAACTTTTTCCACACAAAAACCAAAAAATAAGTGCATCATTTATTAACAGCTCCTCCTGTTTTGAACTGTAACAAATATCTCTCATTTTCAGTTTTTACTCTGATTTTTAACAGAAACATCAGTTTATTTACATTTCCTTGGATGTTTTAAGCAATTTTTCCCTAGCTCACAGTTTAGCATGGAGAAGGTTGTTTGCACCTTCCTAGCAGAGTTCCTCATGTGAGAAAATGTATGCTGAAACTTATCTTTTGCATCAGCTTCCCAGAGGAAGAACTCTATCTTCCTTCACATTAAGTCAATCTACACCAAATTAAGTTTAATTCTTGGCTTGACCTTAATTACAATGATGACACTTTTAGGAGGAGAGGGTATTTCTTTACCCAGAAAGAAAAATATCAAATGCAGTCCCTCAAGCTCTCATGTGCACGCAAAGGTTTGCAGATCTGTGATAACAATATCTCTCCTCCCACATTTACCAGTAAACAGATGTCTTCCTTTATTATTTACAAAACAGCCAGACACTCAAAGGCTCACATCTCTCCTATCACAGGCATAAATTTAATCCACATGGAGTGAACACATTGCTCATGTGCTTTGTGAAACAATAGTGTTTAGTGTGGATTCACAATTACATTGCCTACCTTCTCTGTGGTTGCAGGCAGATCCTGCACAGAATTTTCCATAAAAATGGAGATATGTGTATGTGTGTGTATATATATATATATATATATATATATATGAATTTCCACTCCTCAGTGCAAAATGCATGATACCCATAGCTTGCTGGACTAAAAAAATTTGAAAGCTTCTCTTTCATGTGTCATGTACTCCTAGAATGATTGCACACATGTTAAAATGGAGCATCTCCTATATTACTCCTAACTGTTGTTTCCTGGAAATTGTGTTGTAGAAAAATATGTATTTAGCAACTGGAAAATTGCGAGTTCAGTTTACTGAAGATTCAGAGGTTGCTTGCTTTTTTCTTTTATATCTTGGTGCCATTATAAGAATTTAGAATAAGTATTTTGTCTTTTTATTTCTCTACTTTCACAAATTCACTGTGCTAAATGTTACAGTGATTTTAAAGTCTAACATATACAAATTGTCTTAAGGATTTTTTCTTGTGAGTAAATTATGTACACTTCACAGATCGTCTACTGTTTGGTCATTGAGAATCTGAAACACTGATGCTTTCTGATTTTTGCCTCCCCCTTTAGGAGGTACATGCTAATTTATGTTGGAAAGGGTCCCGGGTAGCATATCTAAGAGAAAGAACTTTTTAAGTCCTCTTCCTTCAATTTTGAAAAAAAAAATCACCTACCCAATTCTGGTTGCAGGTTATAGAAGGAAACTAACTGGGCCTAACCATCAATATACCCAAAATTGTATATAGCGTTTAAAAGAATAGAGTGAAAATTTAGTGGAACAAAAACTAAATCTTAAAAATACCCTTCTGAGCATTTCTCACATGCAAACAGGCTGAGATAGTTGGGACTGTTCAGCCTGGAAAAGAGAAAGCTCTGGAGAGGCCTTGTTGCAGCCTTTCGGTACTTAAAGAGGACTTTAGAAAAATGGGGAGAAACTTCTTGGCAGAGCCTGTAGCAAAGGGGTAAGGGTTTAAAACTGGTTAATTTAGGGTCAATAATGAACAAGTTTTTTTGACAAGGTGAGGTGAAACACTGGAACAGGTTGCGCAGAGAAATGCTAGATGCTCATCCCTGGAAGTGTTGAAGGTGAGGTTGGACAGGGCTCTGAACAACCTGATTGACTTGAAGATGTCCTTGCTTATTGCAGGAGGGTTATACTAGATGACCTTCAAATGTCTGTTCCAACACAAATTACCCCATGATTACAAATTCAGCTCAAAATATAAATAATAAATAGGTCTATTATACAGTCATCCTGCATTCGTAAAAACATATCAAGAGTTCATATTTTTAGTGCTTACAAAAGGACATTTACTCTAGGATGGGACTCAGCTGATTACAATTTAGCAGTGTGACACCAGGTGTGCAGGTCCAGCCCAGTGTCCGGGTCATTTCCCCGCTGGCCACCACTCACACAGCTTTGGCTGGGCAAGTTCTGCCCTGGTGTGGTGGGAAATTATATTCTAATGCACAGGCAAGATGAGCAGGTCCTGAAAGTTCAGTGTAAGACACATTTAAAAACAATATTACTTGATATCAAAAGATGACAAACATGATGCACAAAGATGAGCTTCAAAAAGTTTTGGGTGAATTTAAGAGACAAAGGTCTGCAGAGGAAGACATCTGAAGATCTGGGCTATGTAGGAGTAAGTCTTGTTTTAGGAGCTCGTTTTAAGATTTTTACACTTATGGATGAGGTAAAAACTAACTTCAGATTTCAAAAAAGCTTCTAAACTCCCATAACTAATCCCTTGAAGAACGGGTCCAAGTTTACCTAATGTTAGCATTTAACTGAAAAATACACATTATTGTTGAAAAACACTTGTAGATGAGCTTTGTGCTCAAAGCTTTTGTGTTCATTTGATTTTCTTTTTTTTTTTTTTTTTTTCTCCTCCAGAGAGATAGCTTGGTTTAATAGAGGTTACTCTGGAACTCTATAAACCCTGTCTTACAGGTGACACTCTGCATTCCCTAGGGCTCCATGACCCAGGACAGCCTGAACCCTCCCAGTTCTTAGCAGGGAGCTAGGAGCTTGCAGAATTGCCAATTCTGCTTCTCAAAAAATGTTTAAAAACCCCAAAACAATAAAACCTACAATACCATCCAAGGCAAGTAAGGGAGCATCCAGTTTGTCCCCTTGAATTTGTCAGAGTTGACAGGGAATGGAAAACATACCCAAAGTGATACAAAACATATGGCCAGGTGAAATGGGCCAAAAGTTTGTTTAATGTCACCACTGATTAAATCCTGCATCTGTTGACTGGCTCTGACAGTAAAAGTCTAAAGATGCAGCAAAACAGACACCCATCACTGCTTGTATTTTCTCTGAAGTAGTCTGTTGGAAAAAAATAAGGTTTCAGAAGATGTTAGATCAGCTTCTGGGAGCACAGGCTTTAATACTGAGAATGAGAGGCTTCTTTTCACACTTGACACCATGCATTAGTTTGAGCAGTGAAGCTGGTTTGTTTCCTTTCTCACTTTTCTACCAAATAACTTATTGAACACATTAGCTTCACGGGTTTCCAGCTGGGAGATTCTTTACCATCTTCTCTTGCAACATTGTGCAACATGCCAAAGATCATGCTTAATTCACTTTAAATATTTAAAATCTGAAGAAAAGGCATAAAATAAATAAAATCAAACTTCATATTACTAAAAAAACCTTATCCTTTTCCATCACATCTACATTGTACTCTTGGGGTATAAAAGAGCTATAAAAAGCCCTCTTATGTTTACATATCCATACAATCTAAATCAACTCATTACTCACTTCATACAAAAATCAATTTTAAAACAGTTGTTTTCCTTCATTTAAGAACTTGTATTTCTAATGAAAAGTTAAATTAAAAACAAACAAACAAAAAACATCCAGACATAATATTCAAGGACAATCCCTCTACATAATATTTCAAAGTCAATCCCAGACGAAATTTTATGAAAAATCGCTTTTTTGACCTGCTAACAGAATTTTGACAGCAATAGTGTATTTTTAAGTTGACATACATTTAACCTTGTGTTCCAGATGAGAAACTGAATTGTTTTTAACAGAAAACATCGAAAACCAGAGGTATCATCTGAAACAATTGTTTTAAAACACAGCTGAAAGATGGGGATCTTCATGGGACTTCACAACACTGAAGTCAGAATTCCCGTCTGTTCTGGATTATTTTTCCATGCTCCAAGCCATGCTGCAAGATTTCAAGAGATCCAGAGAGATGTTTAGAGCTAAGCTAGAAGACTGAGAGGAGGTTCTATGGTTCAGAAGTTTGGGTATCTCCCAGCTCCCAAAACCTCCTGTCTGTGCAAGAATCTCTTGTATGCAGATCAGCAGATTTACTTTCAGCAGTTCACGTTCACGACAGAGACAGACATGGAAATGAGAACAACGTAAGTACAGAACACATGTAGTGATGAAGCTCACACGTTTGAATGCCGTACTATTTGCTCAAGGGGAAAATCTAAGTGCGGCAAACCCATGCTTTTGGAAAAAAAAGCTACTATCATTTAGAATATTCAAAGTTAAGGCACCCCTCTTACGTACGAAGAGGAAGTTTCGAAATGCCTGCGGTACGAGTAGATCAGACAGAGCCATTCCCGAGCTGGGCTGAAGCCATCAGAGCCCGAGCCGGGACGGCGGCGGCAGCGAGGACGGAAAGCGCCTCCCGAATGCCCGGGCTCACCCCAGGCTTCTGAACACCGCTCCGAGCAAAAGCCTCTCCAGCCGACCTCCGCGTCCTTCACAAACTTTTTACACTTCTTTGGGAGGGGACTGGAGGATGGCACAGTACGCTGGGAGAAGAACCCACCTGTATCTTTCATCCACAGCAACCCAGAGGGAAAACGCGCACCCAAGCGTGCGGCAAACGCGTCCCGAGCGGCGGCACCGGGAGCGCCGGTACCGGGCTGCCCTCCCGGGCGGAGCGGAGCCGCGGGGCGCTCACGCTGCGCGGGATGGAGGCGGCGGGCTCGCCCTGCCCGCACACATCCTTCTCCTTCTCCCGTCCCGGTGGGCTGCGAGGACATCCAGCTCCGAGAGGGCGGGGAGAGTGAGCAGACGGCTTTGCTAAGTTAAAGAATAGGAGCGAAGAGCATCTCGTCCCGTTCCCTCCCGCGGCTCCCGGCGCTGCCCCCCAAGCTCCGCCCGCGCCGGGGCGGTGCCGCAGCCCGAGCGCCCAGCACGGGGGGCACCCAGCGCCCCGGGACCCCCACCCGGCGCCCGGCCATCCGCACCCAGCGCCCTACGATCCGCACCCAGCGCCCGGCACAGCGGGCACCCAGAGCCCCGGGATCCCCACCCAGCGCACAGCCATCCGCACCCAGCGCCCCGGGATCCGCCCCCAGTGCCCCGGGATCCGCACCCAGCGCCCGGCACAGCGGGCACCCAGTGCCCTACGATCCGCACCCAGCGCCCGGCACAGCGGGCACCCAGCGCCCTGCGGTCCGCGCCCAGCCCGGCCGCCCCTCCTGCGCCGGGGCTGCTCCCCCAGGGCATCCCTGGTGGTGCCGCGCGGCTGCACAGCGAGCTTGGCTGGGCGCTCTTCTCACGCTTACTTCTGGGAAACAGTTTTTTTGGTGTTGTTAAGCAAGCAGGTATAAACACCTGCTCGACAGCGGTCAGGAATGCAGTTTAAACACGTGTCAGAATGTGGCGGGTTTGACGTGACAAAACTAAACCCAGACATATCTCAAGTGTAACTTTTCACTCGTCTGCTTTGTCTGTGTTTTCCAGAAATCTTTACATTTTAAGCATTTACAGAGTGAGCAAGCACTGTGGTTGCTGTGTGCTGAAACCAATGTTTTCAGAACTATGTCTGTTTATCACAGAAATAGCATGTGGCTTGAAAAGCTGTGTAGTATTGTGTCTCCCTGTCACTACTACTGCCTACTACTATACTGCTCTTTGGGACATACTGCTCTGGTCTTTCTACAGAGGGAAAAAAATGTGCCCATGGGGAATGAATTGCTGGATAAAACTGTTCAGAGAAAAATATTCTTGAGTATACTTTGCTTTGTTGAACGTCTCTTAGCTCTAGTTCTTGTTGAATTTCTAATGAGCCTTCTAAATTTGTAGATCAGTTAAAGCCTGTAAAGTGAACATCGTAGTCATATCAGTCCATCTAGATTTAACCTCTTGTCTGATCACACTTGCAGTTTTTTCACCATCTCTGCCTTCAAGACAGACCAGCCAATGCACCTATTGTTATAGAAAAACAATCCAGCAAAAGCAAAGATGCTGCTAAATTTACTCATATAATCTTTCCCCAGTGAAGTCTAAGCAGACCTCATAAGTTGTACTAATAACAATATTTTGTTCCACAATTCAGCCTAAGTAAAACTATTTCAAAAAATAAAATAAGAATTTTCTGAAGGAATAAATCAGGAAAATACTTAATACCATCATTTTCAGAAAACACACTGTATCACAATTTTGCTGATTAGAATTCTACTGTAAACTAAGAATTGCTTCTCCCAGAAAAAAAAAAAAAAGAAAAAAAAAAGAAAAAAAAAAGTCCAAAATATTGTGCAAATGTCACATTCAGAGATTCAGAGAGAGAGCAGGAGTGGTACCTCCTTTAGAGATGCCACCTTAAAATTAAAATTAAGAGTGTTCATTTTTAAAAATATCACTTGTAAATGTCTACCTTTGACATTCTCCATTAGGGTATCTAGTTACAAAAACAACCACAGTCACTAGTTGCATGTATTTATAATAATTTTTCAACAGCATGAAAATATGTGGTGTTAAAGTGAACTTCATTACCAGATGCAAAGTCAGGCAAAACTGCTTACTAAGAATACTATTAAAATTATTTTGGAATTCACTTACCTGCTATGAACTTGGACGAGTTTAAAAAGTGGATTGTAGCAGCAAAAAAAAAAAAAACCTTGTCAATACAAAAAAATTGTCAGGCAGTTTACATTCATTGAATCTCCTTTTGTGTCACAGATTCAGAGCAGCATTACTAATCCAGGGTGTGTCAGTGAAGAGTTGCCATGCTCTGGATGGTGTCCCTTTGGGTTGTAATTCTGACATCCTGGTGAGGCTTCAGAAATTAAGTATGAGCCCTTGATTTTAATTTCTGGTTTGGTTTAATTAAAAAAAATTAGCCAATTCCAGCATCTTCCATTAATTTCCTGCTTACCTCTTGCTTTCAAACAAATCTTGTGACTTTTAGTGAAGTCTCAAATATCACATAGAAGAAGGGACAGCAAATTAATCAAGTGGGGAGCAGTACTGAGAACACACACTGTTGTGCTCACCTACATCTGTACAACATGTGGGAAGTTGAGATTATGTCCAGATACCAGTTGCCTGAAAGCATGTAAGAGTTCTTTAAGTTGATTTCTTATGTTTCTATGGGAACTGCTTTTAGTATCCTCATTTATAATCTCCAACTTTGCTCTTTTTGAAAGACCAGTTAGTCCAGCTTAGCACTAGGGGTAACCTCTGTTCTGGCATTCTAAAAAGAAAAAAAATTTCCTGACTCTTTCCTTACTTTTACAAGAAAGACATCAGCCATCATGGTTCCATTGGCTCAATATATGCTGCAGGGCAGTTCCTGGGCTCAGTGACATGCTGTGCATACCCAGGATACTGAGGAGTGGGGGTGCATTCCATGGTTTTGCCAAGTTGCTGCCATGATAACATTGGAATAATTTTGTTTTGCATGACAGTAACAAAATAAGAAGAAAACATAGGGAATGCAAGGGAAACTTCTTTTCTGCCTGTCCACAGCTGTGAGCACTAATAATTCTCAAAATAATTACAGTAATGTGATGGCATTTGAAAATGAAGCAAAACCAAAGTATCCTCAGATTTATCACAGTATCCCACAGCTTGTGCCTAGGAAATCAACTCATTGATTGCTTTTAAAGAATGGCAGCAGATGACAAATGCATTGGTCTGGATTACATATTTAGATGTTTTGGATGGCACAGATTCCACAGTTTGTGAATTTGGAGAGAGAACACTAGATGTGAGTCCAAGATTGAAATTGCTCATCATCTCCTTATTCTGCAGAAATCATATGAAGGAAGACTGAAAGCAGCCACTAAAATTTAGGATTATATATAAAAATACAATCATTCCTGTTTTAGAATTAAGATAAGAACATGTTACATCATATTAAAACCACTATTAAAAGATTTTGAAATGCCTTCAGAACAGTGTGGAAGAAGATAATTTTAATTCCATATAAACTAAGGAAGAATTTGTGAGTCAAAGCCAAGTTTCTTCACCTTAAAACAATTTTTAGGTTTGGTTACCCACACAGAGATATCTAATGTGTTTGAGGCATCCTTGAAAATCCCATCCAACTCTTTTCTAAGAGACAATAAGCCAGAGGAGTGTGGTCTCCAAAATGCAGTCTAATAGAAGATATTATTTGTAATAGAGGCTAGAAGCTGTACATAAGGTTTATCTAGTTTTCCAAGTATATTATCTGGCCTAATAAAAGATGCTAGAAATTTTGTGTAGAAACTTTGCCTTGCATGCCTTTTGTCTATCACAGCAAGAGCAGTGTGACCATTCGGTGAATCAGCTCTTTCAGTTGAGGTCTTATTTCTGGGAGATGATTTTCCCCAGGCTTCTGTGAAGTTCTGAAATGCCTACATGAGCTTCTTTCTCATTTTTGGACCTCCTCAGAGTTTTTAATTATTATCAGCTTGTATTTGATTTACCTAAAGATTCCAAAGAGGCATCTAATTTGTGAGACAAAGAAGTATTTTGCAGAGTCTGGATCTAGACAACAGATCCATGCTTCTCCCTCACTTCACAGTGTGTGAACAACAGTTGTGGTCATGTACCCTCCTCTTTCTCTCACCAATTGTATTGCTCTCACTTTCAGTGTGGCTGAGAGCTACCCCAAAGTCCAGGTACCACACAGCATATCTAGGCAGGACTAGAATGTTTATCTTTACGGCAGCTTTCTTTCTGAGGGTCATTGTAAATGTAAACCATCCTTCCTGTGGCTTTGCTTTGCCAACTTTTGCCTCTCATCTGGTCAACAGCCAGATCAGTGTGAGTTGGCAGAGTTCCCAGCCAAGAAATCCAGCGACATCCTGGTTGGGACCAGCAATAGAGTGGCCAGCAGGACAGGGCAGGGATTGTCCCCTTGTACTCAGCACTGGTGAGGCCACACCTGGAGTTGTGTGTTGAGTTTTGGCGTCCTCACTAAACAAAGGACATTGAGGTGCTGGAGCCTGTCCAGAGGAGGGCAGTGGGGCTGGGGAAGGGTCTGGAGCACAGGTCCTCTCATGAGTGGCTGAGGGAACTGGGAGTGTTTGGCCTGGAGAAACAGAGGCTCAGGGGTGACCTTATCACTCTCTACAACCACCTGAAAGGAGGCTGGAGCCAGGTGGGGGTTGGCCTCTTCTCTCAGGCAGCCAACAACAGGACAAGAGAAAATGGTCTCAAGTTGAGCCAGGGGAGGTTTAAATTGGATGTTAGAAAAAATTCCTTCACTGAATAGGTAAAAGGCATTGGAATAGTCTGCTCAGGGAACTGATGGAATTACCTTCCCTGAAGCATTTAAAAGGTGTGTGGATGTAGCACCTGGGAATATAGTTTAGTGGTGGATGTGGCAGTGCTGGGTTGGCAGTTGGATGTGATTATCTTAGAGGTCCTTTCCAACCTTAACAATTCTACAAATAGATGCTTAGTAGAGATTATCTTGAAGTTGCCGAAGAAGATTCTGTGTTTTTCTATTCACAACTCATGCCTAGAGTCTTCTGCCATCAGCACAGGGAAGCTCTCAGAAATCCAGACATAGTTAGAAGTTGCTCCAGAAGGCAAGAGATTCCAGGTAACAGATGTATGCCTCACTTCCCTAGTGTCATGGGGGATGGATAAAAAACATAATTCTTAGCTGCAGCAAAGGGGAAACTGAGGCAGCAAAGGGAACTTGTTCAGAAAGACCTATGAAGGATCTATAGAGGAAGCTCAGTTTGCTATTAGGGCTTTACCCAATGTACCTTACATTTATGCAAGATGGAAGCAAGCTTACATTATTGTTCCCTCTGGAGATCATATGTTACTCTGAACAGCTGTCATCCAGAAAGAAAAGGGATAACCAGAGCTGGACCAGGGATGGGAGAACTTCACAGCCCAGTGGATAGCACAAGTTTCATCCTCCAAACCGCTGCTGGCATCTCTCGTGCTTTCCCATGGAAGCCAAGAGAGGGCAGAGCGTACATTGCTGACATTGGTCCTCAGAATACAGATATTCAGTGCAGATGCTGATTGAAAATAAAAACGCAGAGGAAAAAAGCTCAAAGGACTACAGATGACAGGTCTGGCATTCCATGTTTGCACTCCTCATATTTGGATTCGTCTGGGAGAGCCCTTCCCTAGCAGAAGATTCCCAGAGATCTCCATCCTGCCTCATTGTCTGCACATACCCTAGAAAAACATTACAGGCATTTCTCTCTCCTTCTTCCCTCTGTCAGCACCCCCATTTCCAGCTCTCACACTGGAAAACAGGAGGGCCACAGCCTTGCCCAGAGGCACCTTCTGTTTCCTTCATTGCCTGGCCACAGTAAAGGTGGCTCAGAGACAAGAAGGATTTCAGAATGTTATTTTGCAGTATGCGAAATAATAAAGACTAAATATCATCAAGATTCTCTCCGATAAAATGGACTTTTGAAGGCCTGGTTATTTAAGCCAGGTTTCAGTTTGCATTGCCCAGCTGGGCCAGCACACCTTCAGGTGTGTGTCTGAGTAAGCATGTGAGTGGCAGAAACAGAGGGGAGTATTTGTGGTGCTTGCCATTGCATATTTAACTCTTGCAAACGCATCTGTTCACTGTGTGCCCAGGAATTATTGCC
The DNA here is from genome assembly GCF_028018845.1 of Melospiza georgiana. Taxonomy (NCBI): domain Eukaryota; kingdom Metazoa; phylum Chordata; class Aves; order Passeriformes; family Passerellidae; genus Melospiza; species Melospiza georgiana. Next base: position 20,011,270 of record NC_080431.1, read on the forward strand.
AAACAGTATACAGCCTCCTTAACAGCCTCTACTACCTCTGCTTCTTTATGGTCATACTATAACCCAACAGTTGTTTTCATCAACCATGTCTACTTCCCAAATTCTTTTGTCAGTCCCTCTAGCACCTTGAGGAATTTTGCTTCCATCTCATCAAAGCCCAAGGGGCTCCAGAAGCCTAAGACACCAATCCAGAGCTCTTCCCCCCTGAACCATTTTCTGATCTGATTTTCCTTTGAGGAAGGGTTTTCTCCTGGCCAATAGAAAGGGAAGAAAATTTGTGAGTTTCCTGATTCTTATTCAGAAGCCACTGCTTGAGATGAGGAAGGCAAAGCACTACTTTTCTCTAGCTTTGTTCTATCTGGCCATCCTACCCTCTACCAGTGGTTGAGACAACTGGCTACCAGTAAGAGTTTGTCATTAATTTGTTAGACAGCTGAGGTAGTTTGCTTTCTAGCATTATCTCCAGCTCAGCTGAAATCTGTTATCTCCCTACTTATGACACAAGCCAGCAAGAATATTAATGGAAAATACTGAGCTATTTATCCGTTCAAGCTAGCAATGCACACAAAGTCAGATCTGCCACAGAGAGAAGGTAGGGCTCTGAGCTGTTTGGTATTTCTGAGCATGCTCTTGCCATAGTGCTACATCTTCATTTTCTTTGCAATTGCTTAGCTGTTCCTTTGAATCAAAGATGAATTTTTTTACAGTAGATACGTTTCATACTGGATGTGAGACTTGCTTCCTTTAACTGGCAGACTGTTTTCAGCAAAAGGAAGGAGGCAGGTGTAGAGCCCACCAAGATCAGATGCACAGAAGAATAGACTAAGGCGCAGAAATGGATGAGAGGTCATCACAGAGGAGGATGAAATTGCATGTATTGAAAGACTGGCAAGAGTCTTCAATTTGTTTCACAGTATGGAGATTATCAGGTAGCTGGAAAGTAATGTTTGTATTAGAGTGGGAAACTCAGTTGTACCCTGTGAATACTTCCTCTTCTTCCTGGGCATTCTTGGTAACAGTTTTTTGTAAGAGACACTGATTTGGGCACCAACCATCTGGGCCATGCTGGTTCTGTACAACTCTGAAATATATGATGCTGTGTTTCACTGCTGAAGGCACCTGTGCTGTGCTCTTAAAGCCAGTTCTGTTATTTCTCAACACTGATAAGGTACATTTTAGAGCAGACAGCTGCCCTGTTCAGTTTCAATAGCTTTTCTCACATGTGTAGGACACTGGCTTTGTCTAAACTACAGACCCACAGACAACTTCCATGCTGTCAGATCCAAGGGTGTAAACCTTGCTTAATATCCACACAGGATCTCAGCTCACAATTCCTGCCTTCTCCTGTACCTTGGTTTGGAAGGAGAACTAAGCATAAAAATCAGCTTCTTTTCCTGGATTATCCCTTCCATATCCCTGGGCTGGACATCCAGGAGCCACAAGCAAGCAGTGAGTGGCTGAGATATGGACATGGCATGTCAACACCATGACTGAGTAGCAATAGAGATGGTGGGATAAAGGGCACAAATGTTTTATGATCTGTCCCTTAGAATTTATCAGCAGCTGTTATTGCTTGTGCTCTGGAAATGTTAATGGTTGCATTCTTGATGATCGGTGCTGTGGTCTTTTATCATTATTTCCTTAGTAAAAGGAGATACTTAGTGTAGGGCCTTTTTCTTCCTTCTGTTTTATTACATAAATCTCTGGTGTCCAGCTTAATTTTGTTCTGTGACAATCAAAATTTTCATTTATAAAAGCTTTTAATTATTTAAAGATGCTTCAAGCATTAAACCAGTTAAAATTTACATGAAAAGCTCAGAAAAAGAGCTTCAAAATTACTCGTTTTGTATAAGATGCTTTTTTTAAAAAAAAAGCTAAGTAAAAAGAAAGTCAAATTCTGTAAATCTTGGAAGCCTCAGAAGTTAAATGAATTTGAAGTAACTATAGGTTTTAAAATGGAACAATGTGCAACAAGCCCAACAGTGAATATACACATTTGATCTATACACACATAAAAAGACACATTTTATGTCATTCTGAGAATTTCATTAATATTTAAAAATCTGGCTAGGGACACAAAATTACCAGCTAGTAAATTTTTCTATATAAGTCGGGAGCAGAATCAATATTTCTAAAGTGCTGTCCCATTCTTTTCTCTTTCTTAGCAATTGGTCCTGAAGGGGTAGTTTTTCCATCAACTCATTCTGCTTTCTGGAGGATGAAAATTATTTCCATCTGTTTTCAAGCAAAGCACAGTCGGTCAAAGCATAGTAACAAGATTTCCAAAGGAACACAAACTGAACTCCTTATGAGCTGGTATCTCAGAGAATTTAAAAAGAATATTTTCAGCTCCATAATTGTCATTATTCTGATCACTTTCAGTTCATGTACTCCAGTCTATCCATATGGAGAAAAAAAAAGGAACTTCTTATGGAAATCTTCCTCCCTTGCTTACAGTTCCCTGCAGCGAAATGCTTCTATGCTAGAAAAATGTGTCCTAGCTGGACCAAGATTTCATTTTTGTCAAAATTATAAGTGGAATTTGAAAATGCATGTCTCATATGTCTTTTGGTTGCTTTACCAATGCCTTTTTTTTCTCTTAGGGTCTCTCCCAAACTTTCTTTTCCTTACTCTTTCTGTGTTATCCTTCTTCAGGTAAAATCTCAAATCTTTTAAGCCTGTCATGATGGAGTGGGACTAAATCTTGACTTTCAATTTTCAGGATAAAAATTCAGTTTAGCTTAATAAAATAATTTTTTTTTCTCTGAAAGTTTAGTGATAAAAAAAGTTGGTGGAAAGGGAAGACAAAGATGGTTTCAGTCTCTGAATATTTCTCTCAGAAAAAAATATATCAGATGATGTCCTACAAAATCATCAATTCCATGACATTTTCTACCACTCAGGAAAAACAATGATTGTCTTATTTCTGAATCACTTGTGTGTGAAGCTGTAGTAGGTGATAGCTTTGCAGTTGGTCTGTGAAGACATGATGAGCAGTGAAACTCCTCTCCTTATTTTTATTAAATTAAAAGTCAGTTTTAATTGGTCAATGCTAAGCATGCATTTTGCTCTATGATCTATGAGAAATTGAGAGAGCTGCTATTTCTCTGATTCCAAAATTAGAAATATACAGTCTCCCACAATTTCATTAAATACCTATAAAACTAGCACTAGATTTCATTCTTCATGAGAAATATATCTATGCATCAAGTTCATCTTTTGACACAAATTGTCTATCAGCATTTGCCCACACAGTTCACATCTATCTCTCAGATGTAGCCAAGGCATAATTTGTGCTTAATTTACAGAAAAAAAAATAATAGCCATGTTACAGGCATTTCAGAGTGTTACACATTCAGAAGCAGGCATAATTTGTAAAATAAGTTTTAAGCAGGCATCATTTGTAAAATGTTTATTTGCTTTCTATTTCCCTTTAGATCTAATTGTAGAACAAGGTTTTGAGGCAGATGTAATACACGTTGCCAACAGGAGCAGCCATGTTACATAAGACAAAGGTTTCTTACGAAATTCAGTAGATTTTTTAGCAAGATGACAGCTGCTTTTTCTTGGCATTAGCGATCCCAAATCCCTAGGAGAATGCTTAGGAGGCTTTATGACAATCCTGGCCAAAACCATAATTGAATGAGATCCACATTCACATTCTGCAAAAACCAATTTGCTGAATAGTTGTCATGTTCCATAGTTAGCATTGCCGCTTTCTGAAAACGAGAACAGACATCTCTGTTAAATGTCTGCCAAGCCTGTGTCATAACTTTAACAACAACCAGCAATCCACAGTAGAAATGGCTGGTTGAGGAAACCAGCCACCTGATCACCTGTGTGGCAAGCACCATGTGAAATGCCCAGTGTTTCCCTCCTTGTCTCCTCAGTGACCCAGTGGAAGGCCAGGATGCACATCCCGTGCACTGGGATCTGCTACAAAGTGTGATGGAAGGTTTGCTCTGATGTTTCAGGATGTGTCCTCAGACAAAAATTCCACTCCTAATCCAGAGTAATGACCCAGATTGCAAATATTAATGGGTAATCCAGCACCTGGACTGGGACTCTGAATTTTCTGAAATTCAGCTCTGCTTATATTGCTTTCTTGACTTCCGCCAGTGATGGAATTCAGCTCCTGTCACCTGCTGGGCTGTTGGGACTTGAGAGAACAGGACCGTGCCAGCGGCAAGTATTACTGCTGTGCCAACCACCACAGCTTCTGCCATTCATTTTGATTCCATGACTTGAGCACAGCAGAGCATAAAATGTCGGTGTCCTTGGACTTTGAGCATCAAAGAGAATGGATTTCTTTGGGGTTTGGTTTAGACTCATTCTAATAAAAGAGGAGTTTATCTCATCTTTGTGGTTATCCTAGAAACTGAGCTGTGCTAAGGGAGGAAGTGGCATTGGGCTCTGGGGCTGGAAAGAAGAACGTCTTCTCTCAGCCAGGTTTCTGCCAGGAGCATGGAAGCACAGCACAGTATCTATTCCCTCCTGGCACAGGGTGTTCTTTGGATATAGCTACTGGTATGTTTGAGAGGGAACATCTCTTGCTGACTTGTAGATTCAGTGATAGGGAAGATAGACTTTAGCCTTTATGACCAAGATTAGGCTATGTTTAGTAAAAATATGAACAAGAACAATATATATCCGTGGAATAATACCTGTATAAATCTGGGCTGTGTATATTTAAAAGTAATACATTTTATAGATGAGTGTTATTCTGAGTCTGTCTCAAAATATATCAATTTACCTTACAGGATCCCTAAATGCTTTTAGGTGGCTCATCAGTGATAATTTGCCAAATCTTGATGCATTCAACCCAACCACTAGCAAACTAAATTCTACAAGACCCTCAAATGCAGTGTATGCATGTGGAATAATCCTTAACCTAATGAGCAATGATCCTTGCAAAGCATAGGCTTTAGTTTTTCTGACAGAGTCCCTTGACAGTATTAGAATGTAAAAGGAGGGTTGAGAAATATTTATGTGCTGGGGAGGTGTTAATTGCTGCTGAGTTTACAACTGACAATTACATTTTAACAAAGTGTGGACAATTCAATTTTTTTTCTATTCACTCCTTTGCAAAAGGATAACAAATGTTCAAATAGTAGCGCCTAAATATCCCCTGGATTTATGGATTATTGAGTTCTGAAAAGATATTTTTGCTGCAGCGTGCTGCAGATCTCTGAGAGAGAGAAGTAACAGTGTGCAGTAGAAAAGCCTTACTTAACATGAAAGAAATAGATGTTGGATTCCAGAATGGAAGGAGAGGAAACACAACATTGCATTTTTCCTTATATCCTAGGGTTTTCTGCCATTAGATTAAATCTCCCATTAATCCATCCCCCCTGCCCTCATTATTTGGGGGTTTTTTTGATGGGGTTTGTCTTTTGGGTTGTTTCTTCAGTTTTTTTCACTATCTGGAAAAAGGCACATTTTTTGTTCAGCACCTATGAAGTTACAGACCATGACAGTGACCATGACCATGAACAATACCCTTGGGAGCAACTGCTGCAGAAGTAGCAATGGTTTCTCGTCTTTCTGAAGGTAAAATCTTGTAGAAATTTTCCTACCTGTTCCTGTCGAGTGCAGCCAAAAGATGGCAGCATTTTACTCAGCATCGGGGTGTAGCCTTGGGATTAATCACGGGCTGCGACTCAACACCCTTCCTGAGAAGAAGCAATAAAATACTTCTAATGGAGAATACAGAATTTTATTTTAATCCTTGCTGAATATTAACCATTCCAAAATGTGCTTATACTGTAAGTAAGAATAATTGCTATTGTAAGTAAGAATAATTGCTATCATATTTTTTTCAGTAGTTTAACTTTAAAATGTTGAACTATTATTTGAAGATATTGGAATCAGATTTATTTTCTGCATACTTTTGTGTCTCCCATCAACTCACGGCTGTAGTCAGTCCTGAAATTCAATCTGATAATTTTGGACATGTGAAAGGAGAGAGTGGAAAATTTTGATAACTCCATGGGAGTTTTCTCTGCAGTGAAACTTATATAGATTTTTGTTTGTTTAATAATCAATTGCAGCAAACTTTCCATTCCCATGAGATGCAGATCAGATTATTTCAGTCACAGTAATGTAGAAAGTGAGGCCAATAGTTGGAACCCTGGATGGTGAGAATTTTAAACTTTCTGTGCTTAAAGGCACACAAGAGAACACTGCAATTGACCTGAGGCTGTGGAGAAGGCTTACAAAATTGATTGATAGTACTGGGATTACGGGTGTGTAGTTGGTTAGAAGTGTGCAATATCACAGGGTGGAAAACTTAAAGTTTGGGGTTTTAGAATATAGAAATAAATATAAAGCAAGATGGAGGTTTTAGGGTGAAGGCAGTTTGTTCTTCTTTACCTTCTTCTTCCTTCTTCTTCATGGGTTTGGGTGATGTTTTGTAATTGGACAGAGAAGTCCGCATTGCGGGCTTCGAGGGATCAGTTATTGGGTTAAAAGGAAAAATAATCTAGGTGTCAGTTCTTAATTGGATAATAGGTCTTAAAAGACCTTATAACGAGATAGTTAGCCATTTTGTGCCTTGCTAATGAAAGGCTGCAGAGCTCATGGTTGTGTGCCTGTTTCACTGATAAGAAATAATAAGCACCTGAGTCTGAACATGAACTACCATCTCAAGTGCCTTCAATCCCAACCTTGAGAATCCACAGCCAATAGAGTTATCCAGCTGCTTAACTGGTGCTCTCTTGGCACCCTTTACTTGGATATCTGCATAAATTTTTCCAAATGCCACAAAGCATTCCTGCAGGTGTGAAACACATTTGAAACCCCAGCCTGAAGTGACTCATGGTGTTTTAGAACTTTCTGTACACACTTGCCTTTGATTCTGGACCACATTATAAAGGGAGCTCAAACCCTTGCAACTAGCTTTCCAAACAGGTATCTTAGCTGACACTATAAAACAGATCAGGTTGTTTATATCTTAATTAGTAAAAATAATAATAAAGTCTTTTCTTTTTCCGCAAGGTTTTTTCTACCCCCAAGTTTATCAACACTAATGGTTTTGCTAAAGTCCTTGCAGTTACTTTCCAGATGACATCTTGCAACCTCATGTAAGTAAACCAGCTAATCAATGCCTTGAATAATACATGTACTTCATTCGTGTGCTTAGATTTAAGGGTATTAGTGTGCAGTAGATTGTCTAGCTTTGTCTTAAAGCCTTTCAGAGTTACTTGGCTAATTCAGATGAAGAAAACATTATTCTCAGGTCTGCTGTCTCTTTGCCTTGAGACTCCAAAAGCCTCCTGGATACTGATTGACATTTTGAGGCCTATCAGAGTAATTAAGAGGGCTGAAATATCAATTTGTAAATGCAGCCCCAGTGTTGTGTGCTGAATATTTCATCTGTGATGCTGGTAGATGTCTGCACTTGTTGATATTGGATCAATACACCAGTGCACATTTCTGCACTTGCAGCAATGGCACTCAGATGAAAACTGTTCAAGCAGTCTGGAACTCAGAGATTATCCATTACCATCACTACAGAGTCCCGGCAGGGACTGTGGGCAACAGGCTGTCACCAGCACAATGCAGTAAATCTTTTTGTTTGCTAGTTTTCATCATCTTTTAACACTAGGGAAAAAAAATGCTTTCAGCTTAAAACAAATGGCAGGCTGTTTTGCACTGGAGAAAAAAATTATTGCATGGGAACGTAAAGATCTTCAGCTAATCCAAACAGAATGTGAGAGACCAGCCAAAATTACTTCTACTAGCAAGCAATGGGTTTCAAACTTTTCAAGAATTCATTTTTTAAGATGCTACAAAAATAGGCCACTCTATTGAGAAGGTTCTTCATACTTGATTGGTGGCAGAACTTTATTAAATATGATCACTGTGTGAAAGAGGCTCCTCAACCCCTATTATCTGTAAAACTTGTTCAAGTTTACATGGTCATTACATCTTGGCTATAGAGGAACTGACAATAATCAAGGCAGAGGGGACCAATGGTGAGAAAAATCATTGTCCTCAGGAGTAGAAGAAATTAAGGGGTCCTGTAAGTCCTCATCCCTTACCTGTGACCTAGCCAAGATGATATAATCATCTGCTTTTTACTCCTTGAGGGCTCTGACTGCAACCCCATTTTTCTTTGAGACAAAGGAGAATAATATCACTCATGCACAGAGCTTTGGCCCTGTGAGGTTAAGCAGTCAAACCCTGGGTGCCAAGGGGATCCTGGGGAAAACAAGCAAGGTTATGAGTTCCAAAAGGATTAATAGATCAAATTCAAGAAAAGAGATATTAGAAAGTTTTCTATGCCATCCAATGCTTTTAATTTGGTTATTTTTAACTGTCAAAGTAAATCTGAGAGTAGCTGTGACTGTTAGTGACACTGAAATGACAGTCTCAGTGGAAATAGTGTTGGCACATGGAATGAGTCAATCCACTTGAACATAATTCTCAACACAGAAAATACTGTCTAGAGGTTTATTTATGGGCAGTGAGCATAAAGAATCTGTCCATTTGGCCAGAGCCTCCAGTGGGAATGGAAGTGAAGCTGAATATTACGGTCCTCAGATCTTCAGCCACAAGCAGAGGCTTTCACAAACAGAAAGAAAGTGGACCTCTGGACCCCTCTCTTTCTGCAAAGCAAAAGAAACACATTATTCTTTCCGCAGACTGGAGAACTGTTCTTCTTCAGTTTGGTTTTTCTTCTGTTTGTAACCTAATTCCACCCTTTCCTGAATATGAATCACACCAGAGTTGATTGAGAACACATACACACTTGATGTAATTTGACCCAAGGTTTCTACACACATAATTATTGGGAGTCTTCCCCTGGGATCCATTGGCATGGCCACAACCTGAGAAGGTAAAAAATTGAAAATAAAATTATTCTGAAACGTTTTTCTATGTCACAGTCTTGTGCTCCTATGTGTGTATATATATATCTACTGAGGTTTATAATTTTGATTTGGCATAAAGTCCTAAAAAATGCCATTTATGAAAAAATCCTTGGTAGGTTTAGTTGCAATTCCAAGTGTGACACCAAAGCAACTGGACAGAAAAATGAAGGAACTAACTTCTTCTTTCCAAGATTTCAGTCACTCAGGTGTTGATTTAAGAATCTGATTTTCTTCCATCTGGAAAAATAAACTAGGTTGATGCACTTTTTCTCATTCCCAAAGTTTTATAGTCTATGTTTCAATGGGTTATTTTGTGATGAGCACTTCAATTTTACAAATTTCTCAAAACTACTGGAGAAAACTCACAGCTTTGAACATTCATGAAAGTCAGTAGATTTAATCCGAGATTTTCAATGCTTACACAGTCTGTTCCTCATTTGCAGCCTATTGCACCTAGAGTGTATTCCCCATTGGAACAGAAAGCAATCCACCTTATATTTGTGTGAAATATGAGTGCAGGGTGCCATAGGCATTACAAAATTTCACTGTTGGTTCTTACTTCTCCATTACTTCACCTCTAATTTTACTAGACTAGCAAAGAAAGATGTGTTACAATTCCACCTCAAAGTTCTACTGACTTCATTAGCAGCCTGAATATCCATCAAGGACAAGATTTCCAAAATTTCCATTTATCATGAAGAATAATAGCTGCTTTCTCTCAGTCTTCTCAAGAGGACTGTCAGAAGAACATCTGCAGTTTCTAATAAAAAGTGAAAGAGTATTCCTCCAGTTAAGCTGAGAAATAAAAGCTTGTAAAACCCTACTATAGATTGCTAAATTCCATCTGATTAGTAAGAGATTACATTTTCTTTTGCTGTCTCTCTGCATTTAGCTTTCCTTATAGTATTTGCATTAGCATTAGCTAAAATGGGCACTTAACCAAATTACATGGTTTCAGTCATACATTTCTATTAAGATGAACTTTCTATTGGTTAGTCAGACGTACTCTTGATGATTTTGTGTGACTCCAGCTGCTAATTAGAAATGGTGGTGGCCAGCAGAGCAGGGTGAGATCATGTCTCCTGTAACGATCAATATTCTCCTCAGAAGCACTTTGTCCCTCCAAGCCTCTGCTGGAGTCATTGCTACCACTTCCATTGAACTGGATGGGGTAATTGAGGGTAATTAATGCTTTAAGAGGACAAAGTTTACATCCAAAGAAAGGTCTGACAGGACTTAGGCTGCAACAGCCAAATGTATGAATCCGAGGCCTTCACTCCATATCCACCAAAACCAGAAGGTTTCCAAACTTTTGTTTGATGGGAAGTTTCTCAAGCCCTCTCGGGCTCGTTTCTGCATGCACACAGAGCAGTGCCTGTCAAGCAGTGAGTGACTCACACTGGCCAGTGTCTCAGAAGATTGCAGTCCCTGCACAGAGTGCAGAGATACTGAGCTGCTCATGGCACCAGCAGCCCTGTCACAGCCTGGTTAGCGCCACTGGGCCAGCCAGCCCTCACCACTCCTCCCTGCAATGGACACATTCACATGGAAGTCCCTCAGTACAAGATAGTTGCTCTCACCTGAACAAATTCAGCTGGAGGAGCCTTCATCCAAGCTGGACCTGTCCTTGGATTCCTGGATTCATCCTTGAGGCTTTTTTTCCATTTACATTGAAGAGACCACCATTTAAAACAAGAGCAGAAACTCAAACCACTCCTCCAAGAAATGTGCACTCTTCAAGCACCTTTTTTTCACATGTCCTGCTCGTTGTATTGCCCCTGCACCGAGGCAGAGTTCAAGTGAGAAGGTGGAGGTGCAAGGTGTGGTAGTTGTTGCCACTTTCCTTGGCAGTAGAGGGCTCAACTTCAGTGCTAAACTGGAGCTTTTTACACCTTCCCTGTGATTCCTTTTTCTGATAAATAAATGCCATCGAATGAGGTCAGGCCAGAAGCAGGTGAAAAATCTTCCTAGATCTGTATTTCCCCTTTTTCTTGCATGAGCTGTATCTGCTGAGTCTGCCAGAGGCACACACTGGCCTGCTTGCATGTCATTTCATGCCCTGCTGGCAATGTCACCTCTTCGGCAGCATCCTGCCACCATGAAAAAGCAGGTAATGCCAGCTGCTCTCCTGGATGCTTGGTGCTCACTCCAAGGCACAGCACAGAAACATGTGCTGCTGCTCACAAACCTCCACACCTCTGGCATCACATGGGCATTAAGAATATGGATAACTCATGGAATATGGGAAAAACAGAAAAGGAATACCAACACTTTCTCTTTTCTGAATTTGAAAAAAAACTTTTGACATTCCTCAGTTCCTACAAATGGCAGCAATGAATGCAGGAGGTCTGTGTTTGTGTTCCATTTCACATCAGGGGTGTGCTTTTGGTGGAATTATCCCAACTGTCACTACTCAGTGTGCTTCAGTTTACATTTTAGAGGAATCTCTCTTGCAGATGACTAGCATATCTAGAATGCCTAGACCTCAATACCCCTCAAAATGCAAATTATATGTGTGTAAATGAGATACCCAAATCCAGCTGGTTCATTCTATAGGAATCTTTTCATTGCCCTCACTGACACAAAGCCAAAGCTGGCTGGTCCCAGCCCTGACTGGGTACCTCAAGTGCCTTCAGCCACACCAGTGCTCAACCTTTCCCACCATGCAGCTCTGTCCCTGTCTGTGGGAGAAAAAGGTAATGACTTCACACCTGGGTTCTGCTGGAGCTAACCCTGCATAAGAAACATTTACAGCCTTTAAAAATAAATGTCACAAATGCCTTCATGCTGAAATATTGGAAATTTCTCAAATCAAGAAAATGCTCTGTATGAAAACAATCTTTGTAGGAACCAGTCATCTGGTGCACACTGCTCTTTAGCAGACCAAGTTTTGCCCATAAAATAAGTTTGGGGATTTTTCATGATGAAACAGAGAAGGCAAACTTCAGGAACCCTGTTTGGTCTTTACATTTCCAGTTTATCTTAATCTAAACAACAAATCTCATAGCTACTTGTTGAAATAATATATGCTAAAATTATATTTTTTCCTGAAAACCAGTAAAACAATGCATATTTGAAAATCTGATAGACTGTAGACATTTTTTTCTCTTCTTTGTTGGAGCCAAAGTAATGTGTTGTTTCAGACTTTTTTAGCCAGTACAATACAATACTATTGTTAATTTCTTCTGTCTAAAACAAGCCACCCTTAATTGAGTCATAAAATGTTCCCACTAAACTGTGGGAAACCATTTAGAACATAAGATGGTAAATAATGCTGTAGAGACAAAGAAAATCAATTACCAGTGCCAGAACCATCTGAAAATATCATTCTAGTATGACTCAACAACCTAATAGATTCCATTTCTGCTTTCCTTAGAAAACCTATTATTTGAGCTTCTCTCATACTGTGGTATAACTCAATCTTCAAATTGTTTGTTTTGACCCTTTCAAAAGGCTGAATAGACTTTAGGACTAGGCATCTGTGCATTTGGTCATATGCCGGCTTTCCTCTTTTGCATAAATATTTCATCTTCCTATAATATCTACTCCACAGAAGCAGTTTAACAGAGGAATTGTATCCTGCCTCAGCCTTTTCTTACTAGACTACATAAACTGTGGATATCTATCCCTTCAGTGGAGTTTATTCTGAACTGTGGAACCTAGGAGCAGCATGGGTGCATTCCTGGGTTGCTGTGCCTGACCTAATCTGTCTCTCAGGTGGCACTATCACCCTTGTTAGATTAATTTCTGCTGTGCTCGTTTGACATAACACCTTCCCAAGAGTTTTGAAGTTTTCATCATAAGCAACTTGCAGTGTTGACACGAGAGCTTTGATGTCTCACTTCCATTCACCTTCCTGGCACCACCTGGGCATGGAATATGGATGGAGACATGGATGGGAATCAGAATGGAATGACATAAAACTGAAGTGAGACCAGAGGAGCATGCAGAGCTTCTGAAGTTCTGTGAACTCTCATCTCCTGTGAGAAACGTGTGAACACACATATTCTGTTCAAAAGGGCTGAACAGATGGCTTTTTTAACATTTATCTCTGTCAATATGAACTTAATTCTTCAAACGTGCAATAAAAATGTGTCTGCACTGTAAAACACAGAAAAATTTACCGGGATCATGTAAATAAGAGCAGTGATAACAGATGCATAAATAAACAGGATATCATGGCATTCAATTTTCATTTGGCAGCTATCTCAAAAGCTGTTCCTGTGGGAAAGTTATCACACATAACAAGTCTTTACTAACCCATGTAAATAAGTTTGTCTGGTTCCTAATTGCCTTGTAACTGATCTAAGTTGGAAAGCTGCCATCTCAGAGAGCAAGCTTGGGCTCTCAGCACTATTACAAAGTTTCTGGCTTTGCACTGAGGTGTGTCGTGGCTCCTGAAGTCAGAGTCCATCCATACACAGATCAACAGAAGGGGTTTGATGCCTGAAATTCACACAATCAGATCCCCTTCTGATTGTCAGATATTTTCACCAAAAAAACCCCAGTTTTCTGTACCATGAATTGAATGGTGGTGAATTCTCTCAGATTAATACATACACATGAAATTGAGTGTATTTTTTCAGTTAGCTGTCTCTGTTTAGAGTATTAGGTAACTTTCTTCAAGACAATTCATGCAAATTGGTGTTGCAAATGTGACACCAAAAGATTCAGCTGCAGTAAACATGCCAACAGTATCAAATAGTCATATCAACAATGTGAGAACAGTGTAGAAAAGTGAGAAAAAGCAATAAATACAGAAAAACTGTCATGACTTCTTTGTGCTTGTACCATTGTACTCTTGTGGCCAGAATTTTCAGTTTTTGTATTTTTTCCAACAGTAAGCATTGTAGGAGAGAGTCTGTAGGTATGACCTTACGTCAAGTGAGAAACTGAAATATTCAGGCTTTTGTTTCCTTGGGAAATGAGGGAAAGGAACAGAGAAACATCTGTGTTTCCTTGGTAAGAAGGCATAAGGGATGCATAAAACTGCAGCTTATGGGCTCTTATGGGACCAAATACACTTGAGCGTATAGGAAATGGTGGCTGGAGAAGAGATTGCTTGAAATTTATTTGAGAGAATTATGAGAGCCTGGAGCCAGGAAAGAGAGAGAAGTTCGTAGTCCATCTCTTGTTATCTAACAATATCTGCATATTGATCTGGCTTTGAAAAACAAAGCCGGGAACTCCGCTGAGACAGATTGCAGAGTTTGACACAAACATGCATCAGCCATTATTCAGGATCTTACATTAAGGACACAACCCCAGTTCAGAGAGAGCTGTGTGAGGCTGGAGCTTTGGGTAGCCTTATTATAGAAATAAATTCGGGAAGCCACTTGGAGCTCTGTCTTATGAGATTGCTTTTGCAGAGCCTTGTACAAATGTGCAGGAATCCAGAAAATGTGAAGTGGCAGAAAAAGAGAAAAGAGACACTTTCAGGAAATAATAATTCATTACAAAATCAGGAATAATTTTAAAATATTTTACCAATTTTAATAATTTCTTGCCTTCTTTCCTTTTCACTAAAATTTTTCACTATTTTGCTCTTGTTTTCTCTCCAGTTCTCTCTTCACAGAATGAGCTTATTGGAAAGATTCATTAAGGCATTAAAAGCTAATGGATACTTGTATTTTTTCATTTGTTAGAGCAAAGTCAGTATATGAAATCTTATGAAAGACAACATCAGTAATTGCTGTCACCTGTTACAAAGAACTTCCTGCAAGGTTTTCCTTTCTAAATTAAGAAGAGTGCATAGAAGAAAGAGTGCAAGTCAAAAAATATAGAGACAATTCCAGGAATGTAAAATAGAAAATAAAAGCTTATCAAACATTCTTAAATTCACAAGATACTCTTTGTAAAGCATCAAAATGTCATTGTTTGTAATTCATCTGGATGCTTATGCCCTAAGGGATGTATGTTCAGCTGAAATAAAGAAAACCAGATGCTAACTCAAATATAATGAAGAGCACACGTTCTAAAAGCTATTTCTATCCTTTGCTTCTCCTTTGGGTGGTGTAGCTGGGACCACAGAGGGCTCAGATTGAACATAAGTATATTGGCTATTTATGCTTGTCCTGCAGTGTCCCCTTCTCTGGCTACATTGCTTGCAGCACTTAAAAACCATCCCTTTGACTTGGGACTTTAGGGTTAGCATGATAATCTACATGAGAGCACCCAGATAAGGTGACACACCTCATCTGAGGAAAACTTTTGTGGGGAAGTCTAAGAAAATGTCATACAGGTAATCCTGCCAAGCTCAGAAAAGCATCCTGAGAAACTGGTTGGTGCAAAGACACGGGCCCAGCTGGCTGAGGAGAACTGCATCATGGCACTGGAGCTGGCTGAAGTTTAGTTGCTGCCCAATTACGCTTTGTAATTTGTGGTGTTGTGAGTCAGACACACAGAGGATAGATGCTGCATCCAAAGCTGTGGCAGCTGTTAGAAACAAAGCCTGGGATGAATTTCTTTAGGTCTGTCACCCACTATGATAAATTCAGGCAGCTGAACCTGCACACATTTCCTTGCAAATGACAGCTGACATTTCCTAACACTATTACATGGAGAAATCGTGACAGATGGACAATCTTGTCAGGAGCAGCATTTGCTCATTTGCTTTCTGTGCTACTGTGCTGAAATTCAAGATAACTTGAAAAAAATAGCTGCATTAAAAATGTGCAAGCTGCAAATCTGAACACTTGAGAAGTTTCTAGTGTCCTTATGGCCCCTTCCACATATGAACCACTATAAATCTTTAATTACATGCTCACACACTGTTTTGCACTGAACCTTGTGTTGGGCAGTAGCTGGATATTCAGTGTTTCTCTTTCTGTCATTCAGAGGGACCTAGTTTAACACGTTTCACCCAAACTGAACACAGAAAATTGTACTTGATGAACCTGTGATGTTCCCACCATTGTCACTGAGAGTGACAGAGAATGACATAAGTCTTGACCTTGTTTCAAGGATCCTTTTCTTTATTTAAGTATTTCTTATTTAAAATGGGGAAATGAGCTACAGGCAGAGAGTGGTCAAAGTTGGCAAGTGTCCATCCAACTGCAGGAGTCCAACTTGAGATTGGTCTTGTCTTGTAATATTTTATTATCAAGCACAGTCCACCCTTTCACTGCTCTCTGGTGAAAGGTATTGCTGGTACCATTCATGTGTCCTATCTTCTCTGCTGAGGTTCCCAGGACACTTCAATTATTCATTGTGGGACTGGCTTAATGTATTGTCTTGTACCAATTAATGTCAGTAGCTTGTCAATAGCAGTTGGAAGTTTTCGCTTCTGTAATTCATTGAAGAGCCTTCCTAACAGTGTTTTGCACAAGGTCTGCATCACCTCCCTCCTCAGAAGCTGCTGTCTTAATGGCATCTTCTATGAAGGGCTAAGAAATAAATGTGGACTGACTTTTCATGATTGTCACCCTTCAGAATGGCAGCATGGAAATTGCCACTGCCTGTGCCAGATCTGCTACAGACATGTGTAATCCCACAATGTCAGAGTCTTGTTTTGACAGTACAAAATGTTTTCAAAGGGTGCTTTGCCGCACACTCACAATTAGTCCTAAATGAAATTTAGAACTTCTGGTTTGGAAATTCTTACAATGAAAATTAAATATAATCTGAAAGTTAGCCAACATTTTAAACTTAAATGGCTAAAGATTTTCTCTTACTCCCATCCGGTAGGACACTCTCATGAAAGAAAACATAGTGAGCATTGTGAAGCACGTCTTCTTCTGAAGGTGGAATTCTTCATTTTACATTTCTACAGAGCATGCTGCCTGAACTACGAACACTTCCTGTGCTGCAGAACTGAGCCTGCCCAGAAGCCAGCCTTCTGAGCTAAGCTTCTCAAAGCATCTATGGTTTCTGTTTTACTCAAACTCAAGCACTGGCAGGTGGAGTTCACTTATTCAAACATAGTATTATATTTCAACTTTCCTGCTAGAAGCCTGAAGCATTCCACAAGGAAACTTTAGCCCTACTATAATCTTTTCAACTCAGCATTTTCTACCAATTCATTTCACAGGAAATTACTCTTCCATTATTATTATTTATTAGCTTTCATTTGTGTGTTTCTCTCATGTTTTTTTCTTGTAAGAAAATCTAGTATGGTATCCTTTCTCAATCCCCCAGGAAACTCCAGTACCTTCTGAGTACACCTGTTTTTCCCATTCCTTTCTTTCAGTGTTTTTGCCTACTAAACCCTTTGAGCCTTTGAATGAATTAAATTCCATATGTGGAGGTTTTGTTCTCCTCTTGTGATTTCTGGTATAAAGAGTACTATATACCTTAATTTAAAAGAACTCGTACTCTTTGTTTCCAGGTGTTTTTTTGAGTATTCAACTGCTGCTTGAGGAGGAAAGTCAGACAAGAAATTAGGGGCAGCTTGACAGTGGTTGAACATGAGGCACTGTGCGCCAAGGGGGCCCCAAAAGCCATCCTGGCCTGTACCAGCAATTGTGTGGCCAGCAGGGCCAGGACAGGGGCACTGATGCCCTGTACTGGTGAGACCTCACCTCAAATCCTGTGCTCGGTTCTGGACCCCTCATGACAGGAAAGACACTGAGGTGCTGGAGTGTGTTCAGAGAAGGGCAGTGGAGCTGGTGAGGAGTCTGGAGCACAAGTCTTATGTGGAGTGGCTGAGACATCCATGGGGTTTTCTGCATGTTTTAAAGAGATGTTGACCTCTAGGTCCTCAAAACTTCTTTGGAGTTGTAGAGTATGAGAGTTGATAATTTGGTTGAGCTTATCCTAAATTCATTCCCATGTACTTGCAAAACACTGCTGCAATCTTTAATTCATATTTCTCTTTCATCCTCTGTGACTGGCACTAATTTCAGACCTCGGTTTGCAAAGTGCTGCAAACTGGGAATCTTGCTGTGGTTTTTATCAAATTAGCATCCTGCTTTGAATTATTAAATTCATACTCCACACTTCAGTGTCTCATTCAGAGAGATTTTCACAGTATTTAATTTGGCAAGTATTTGGAGATTTACTGCTCTTCAAAGAGAAAGCCCTAACTTTCATAAATAATTGTGAAAACCCTTTCCTTTTCCTGTCCAGAAGGCAGCACTCTGGAGCTGTCCTTGCAGGTATTTTTGCAACTTCTAACAATGGACTGCATGGATACAATCCCATAGCAGCGTTCCCTAGAACAGCAACTTAGAATGACTGTGCTTAAATTGAGTAAGTTCAATATTTAAAAAGCTTAAGGACTCTAGGAGGGCCAGTGGCATCCCAGTGTCCATTTTTCCCTGATTGTATTCACAGAATGGGATTTCTTGCCATGTGAACAATGATCACTTTACTTTCTTCTTTACTGTCTTAGCATCATGGAATAGTATTAGCAGTTGTGCACCTTTTTTTCCCCCCCTTTGAGTGCAAACAAGAGATTTAGATGAATTACTGGAGTCTGTGGGGCATGACTTCAGCCTAGTGTGCTAGAAGAAAAATCAAGAAACAGCTAGAAAGTGGCCATTTTATTTTTCATCGTGTAGTATTTATTGGGGGGAAAACATTTTAGAATTATGTCATTTTAGAATTAGTAAACATAAAGGAAAAAGGCAGAAACATTACCAAGAAATCTTCAATATTAGAAAGAAAATTGTTTATCCATTTGCTAGGGAAAAAAAGCCTCATTATGACTTGTCAGGGTCACTGTCCATGAAGGCAGAAGGCGTATCATGGAGAAATGGAACGGAGGTGCAAAGGGTATATTGACAAGCTGGATAGGAAGGTGATAACTGGGGTATCATACCAGTCCCAGTGAGAGAACTGGGCATCTACAGGGAGCAGGAAAAGCTGGGGCTGCAAAAGAGGGAGCAGAGGTGAGGAATAACAGTGGAGAGGGGCTGAAGAGAAGACATCAGGAAGAACTGGGACTGGCTGAGACAACAGTGTAGACAAGGAGACAAAAGAAGCTGAGATACCTTCTGAAGGTGTTAGTGAAAGGAAGAAAGAGTAAAAGAGGAAAATGTGTATGTGAGACAGAGGGGGCAGGCAGAAAGGGCCTGAGAAGTGATAGGGCACAAAAAGAACTGGCTACCAGAGCAGACAAGAGCTGGAAGGAGTAGAGGAGAGGAGCTAGAGGAAATAAGACTGGAGCTGGCAGGATAAGAAGAGCAGTATGGCCAGGGGAAGAGAAGGGCATGGTGGAAAGGAATCAGCAGAGGAATTCCTGGATAACAGCACACCATCAGGTAAAATCTAGAGCTGGGCTGTGACTAGAGCATGTCCTGTCTCCTGTCTGCTGAGTGCATATGGATTGCCTTCAATGAAAGCCAAGATGTGATAGACAAATCAGGGCAAAGCCACATCCAACAGGAGGCTACATCTTAGCTGGGTGAACTCCTGGATCCAGGCAATTGGAAGTATTCCAACATCCACGAGTTAAATGCAGCTTCTCCATGTTCAAATGGCCAGAGTCCCTGTTGTCAATCTGAAGGCTCAAAATTGTGCTGCTGCCACAGGTGAGTAGAAAAACTTAGCAGAAAGAGGTAAAATATCCTGATTGTTTTCTGAGAACATGATCGTTATGGCAGGCAAATATCTTCATGCAACCTCACAACAAAAAGAATGTTTCTCATGGAAACTCATTTTGAGTCCCTTGTATTGGGAACAAAATCTTAACAATTCAGTATGGTAAATGTTCATATCATAATTATGGAAAGTGTTTAGTGCATTCATAGTGATGAGGTTTCACAGTGCTCAGTTCAGCCTGATCTAAAGGGCTGACATTTTTTAATGCAATTTTAATTTAGTTTGTTTTTAAACACAGAATTAAGCTCCACATCAGTACATCAGCTCAGAAGAACAAAGGCATAAGTTCAACCACCCAAACTGTGTTGTTACACTGTTGATCTCTGCTGTCTGGCTACTTGTTTAAAACTGAAAGTGGAACGTGATTTTAAAGGATCAGTAGGTTCAGTGAATAAATTGAAACTCAGTGTGATTAAGAAGCTCTAAAAGGAACACATTATTCCAGCTACTTGGATCACAGTCAACAGCACTCTTGAGTGCTCCTCAGAGGAACTCATAATCATAGAGCACACAAAACCACCCAGGTGAACCTGTTTTAGTTACCTCCTAGCTTCTCAGGAGGGCAATTTCTTAACATTTGAAAGATTTTGATTGAGACAAGTGGTCAGCGCCTATTGTCTCAATTTAGACATTAAGTGGTAACTTAGGTGCTGAATGAGGCATAAGCAGGCTATAGCCACAGCTCCTGATAGTATCTGAAGTTCATCCTGGTGTGACAAAGGCGCACAAGACAAGAAATGAGCTCAGCAACAACAATACCTGCAAGCAAATGACAGGTTTGAACTCTGGCACACATGGTTCCCCAAGAAAAGGCAAAACCTGAGCCTGAATCACTTTTCAGATATGGACTCATCACTTGGTTAAAAACTGCAAATTCAGTGGATAAGCTGAAGCACCATCTCATAAGCAGCCACTGTTCCCTCTTTCTGCCCATCCTTTTCTCAGCAGCAGATCAATCCGTCTAGGCTAACTGAGGCAGAAATTATTATTTTTTACAGAATCCAGCTGGACAGGCTGTACAGCCACTTGCTGATAGTGAATTTAGTTGCAAAATTAAGCTAGGACAGTTTCTGTCATGCCCTGCCTGTGCTAGCACAGAAAAATCTTATACTGCTTTTTTTCTAACTGCTATTGACAATCATTGCACACAAATGTGCCCATAACCTTACAAATCTTTCTTCTGAAGTCTGACTGCCACAGGGACTCCAACCCAACACTTCTTCCTTTTAGTAGAATATGTTTTTTCAAGATTTATGGAAGATAATCTTACCTCTGCTTGTATAAATAATCTGAGGGATGAACACATTCTTCCGTGCCTTGTGCTCCTCTGGAAATTAAAATAGATATAAATTACTGTAAATGTATTTCTGTACACTCCTGTATGATATCCTCATATATGGCCATCATTATTTTCTAGTTCTCTTGTACTGAGACTATTAAGAATAACCGTAAGATAATTTGAATTGAATATTCAAGACGTCCTCTTAAAAGTGGGGAGTTTTTTCCCCAGAATGTCTGTTATCTTTGTTTTGTAAAACCTTCTGGGCAAAAGAAGGCACCAATAGCAATTTTAATCTAGATCAGAATTCCCTCTAATGAGCCAACATACAAACCCACCAGTAAAAGTTAGAATTTCTGGATTTCTGCCTGATTCTTTTCCAGTACTACTCATGCAGAAAAAAAGGAAAGACCTTGAACATTTTAAATAGTAGTAAGGGGCCTTGAAATGGGCCTTGTATGTAGGAGAAGAACAATTTACTCACTGATTAACCAGAAATGTGTAGTGGTTACCAAGTATAAACTTGTATCTGTCAGGTACTTAAATGGACTCCTTTCTGTTCTTGACATACTTCTACTTGTTCCACTGCTTTCATACATTGTAAGAATTCTCAGTGAAGATTATGCTTTCTTACAGGGATAAGCAGGTGTATAAAAATGAATATAAACTTGTTCTGGGAAAAAAAATTATTTTAAACAAGTACATTGTGAGCTTTCTCATGGAAACAAAGAATCTTGTAAAAATATACTCCCCAAATATCATCACACTTTGTGTGACAATTGGAAAGTATTTAAATTCAGAAGAATAGTGATTCAATAGCAATTTAAAAAGCAATACAGCTTTTTATGAGAGAAGTGGGGGAAATATTACTTTCAGGCAGAAGGATATGAATTAAAATCTGCATTTGAGAGTAACAAGCTATTAAAGTATACTGTATGCAGATACAAGCCAAAGACAAGGCCTACAGGTTAGAAATTGGAGTTCTTTCAAGCCCTTGTTTTGCTGACACTGTAAACAGACTAATCAATATGTCAGGAAGCAGCAGTAAAGCCATGGGATGTCAAAAAAAAAAAAAAAAGAAAGAAAAGAGTGACTTTTGTTCCCTAGGAGGACAACCTCAGACATCTGAAGATGTTTACCAGTTTCTGTGGTGTCTGAGGATTATACCCAAGAGGGAGAATTAGCAGTTACTATTTGAGAATAGACTCTGGGGACATGGAATATCAAAATATGTAAAATTGAAAAGATTACCCTTGCATTTATTAACTTTTTAAGCACTGTCAGGCACAGAAGCAGGTTAGTGGTGTAATATTGGGTTGGCATCCCTAGAGAGAGGGCCTTGGATCCCACCACCAAGCAGATGAAAATCATCATGATGAGACCAAAAAGGCCTAGAAAAGTTATAAATAACCCCATTTTTATCCTATAAAAGAGACTGGTGACTCAGGTTGTTCTGCTAGATGATTTATGATCTGCTCTAGCTAGAATACAGAAAGATTCTTCATGTGTATGCAATAGATTCTTAAGGCAGGAGCTGAGCTCCTTTTCCCATATCTTTTCCCATTGTTAGACAGGACATAGGCTGTGCATTTAATTTCTGCTGGGTTAATACCACGATGTGGATTACATCAGACTTCTCTTTAACAGCCATTTGGTGTCAGAACATGAATTCATTTTAAATATACAGGAACTGATGCAGACAAGACAGGTTTCTTCTCTGCTTGAAAAATGAAGTGAAGTTCATGAGAGGAACTGAACCAAGGTAATGTCATTATTACAGGAGAATTAATGAGACATGCAGGACAAACCCAGACATAAAGACAAAGGACTTACAGATTGGATAAAGAATTGTCAGTCACAGATGTAACCTGGCTAGCACTTGAAGAAAATAATGAAAAGCCGAGTGCATTTTGCTTTAAAAACCAGATCCAATATTAATATATTTTCAACCCCTGTCACACACTTTCTAGGCTTTATTTTGTCATGGGCAGAGACAGTGTGATATAACCTGACAATGTGCACAATGCCTGAAAAAACAGCATGTCAATGGCAAGGCATCCCATTGAAGAGTAGAGACAAATATCTGCAAGGGATTGTTTGTGTGACAGTGTTTGCTCGATTTAGGAATGTGCTGTAAGGGATATACTCATTATAGCTCTGCCTTAAAAGATGCAGAATTAATTGGAGAAAAAGGAGAGGTTGAAGACCTATAGTACCTAGAGATGGCATCAGGAGGCCTGTCCCTAAAATGTTGTCAAACAGCATGAACTACAGATGGGGGGATTATGTGAGAAATGCACAACTGGAAACCAAAGTTGCCACTTTGGCCACCTTTGCAGTGCTAAATTTTACAGTTTTTAGTGCTTCTGTGGGTTGCCTGAATGTCATTGGGTGAATAGTTTCCATTTCTTGAAAGACTGTTTTATGCTTGGGTCAGCTCTTGGTAGAACATCAATACAGCAGAATGAAAAATCATTCTTAAAAATGCACTGATTCTCTCAGTCAGGAAATGCAGCAGCTTGAAGCAAACAGTTTAAAGCACAGCAGTACTGGAAATAGAGGCACTAACTGAGCCTCCAAACTCCTGTTGGAAACCTGGCATTTTGGTGCTGTAATCACAGAAAAAGCAAGAGCTTGATTAGGTCTAAGCACCAGGATATGGGGTGGTACTTGCAAAAGAAAAAAATTCTGGCATACTCTCATTGCCAGATCTCCATAATGCTCACCTTAAAATACTAATCCTGGAGTTGCAGAGTTCATAAGAAATATTCTCTAGCTGTGTACAGAGGTGAATATATGCCAGAGCCATGACTCTGCTGTGACACAGGGAAATGGATTTGACTCTGGATAAACATCAACAGAAAGTTGATTCTCAGAGGAATGAACAGTATAATGAACCTGCTGGCTCTGGGCTCCTTAGAACACCCATCCCATCGATCTCCTGGTTACACACACCCACTCTTCTCTTAACAATCATCACAATCAAAATAACACAATGCAGCCTTATATATTTTCTAAAGGTTTTGTAACTGAGATTCCTTTCCTCCAAAGACAGATTTTCCCTCTTCCCTTGTACTGAGCTGTTCAGGTATGGTTTGGCTCACAGGAGCAGAGCACAGCCCAGAGGCAGGTCTTGTCAAAGTTTGGTTTACAGGAAGTGGGACAAAAAGTACCTACTCAGCAATGTCTGGGGGCAGAATGGTTGTTTTGTTGCCCACTGTCCTGCTGTGATAGCTGCCTGCTTGTATGACTTTAGCTATATGCACACAATGCTCTGAGGTATAGAAAATTTAATCTGTTGTTACTGCTCATGTGCTCTTATGGCACATTTGGAGGCAACTCTGCTTAAAACTGCTTAGATAAAGCCAGAGGCATTTGATGAATATTACAGGGGGAAAAATCCTTTTTAACCATTTCAAAATAAGGCTATGTTTTTTTATTGCCCATGCTTGGTTACCTCTAACATTTCTTATAATGTAATGGACTTAGAAAAATAAAAGTTTATGCCTTCTAATTTCAACTCTCATTGAACAGATCACTTTGAACGGATCGCTTTGAATGGATTTAAAGCTAAAAGCATATCCAGGAGAATCTTGTCAGGGAAGGGCACTGGGATGAAGAGAAAACAGATGTGCTGTGGTTATACATCATCCCATCTTTCCTAATGATATGCAGTTGTATCAGAAAACTACTCAGAGGTCATAAATGCTTATTTCATCAGTATGCAACACTGAAAGCATGGATACATTATAATGAGCCACTAGGGAGTGCTGGAGGAAAACTCAATATCTAAGAATATAATAGAGTTTTTCCTATCATAACAGTACCATATTTTGCCCTTTAGTTTTAGGTTGTTTAGTTGATTGTTTGGGGTTTTTTTTCCTTTTCCCAGAGCCTGGATTAATTAGCTAGACACTAATTACCTGAGCCATTTCCTGCACAGCTGTAAATGGGTAATGTATTACTCCCTCAGAGCAGCACTGCTGTAACACATCTGTCATCTACAATGACTGCAATTGCAAGAAAACATTGCCGATATTATTGTTATTACTCCCAAGATTATAATCAACGGTTGGTCTCATTTTCTACATTTGAAAGCCTATCAGGTAGAGGACATCTGTACAGAAAGGAGATTTATTTACATAGGTACTAATTGTTTTGATGCAAATATCAGTAGCAGACCAACAGTGTGGAATTGTCTTCTGCTTCATTTATCTCAGAGGTCATTTATCAGCCATACATCTTCAAATGCATATCTTTCCACTGCCTGGCTTTCAGTCTTAAAACTAATTGTGTGTTTTAACTGGTTACTCAGATGCAACAAGCAATATTTCAAGATTTTATTGCCTCTCCTTATCTTTTAAGCTTTGCAGAGCACTGGTAGCTTTTCAGGACAAAGAGAAAGCAATTTTTGTCGAGTTGAGCACAATGAGTAAAACTGAGCACATTGGTTCCTAGACTGAATATCCACTGCCACCAGCTGAGGGAGAGTTTCTGTCCCCTCACGTACTGACAGCCACGGCTCGTGC
This sequence comes from Melospiza georgiana, assembly GCF_028018845.1. Classification (NCBI taxonomy): domain Eukaryota; kingdom Metazoa; phylum Chordata; class Aves; order Passeriformes; family Passerellidae; genus Melospiza; species Melospiza georgiana. Next base: position 20,036,493 of record NC_080431.1, read on the forward strand.
CAACCCCAGCTCACCCTCTGAATCCACACAGAGTGTCTTCCATGCTGTTCATCCTTACGAGGCATGTATGCTGCCCTGACAGCTAAACCCCATCTCTCTGACCCCCCCAGGCTTCTCTACGGTAGGCGTTTGTAGAGACCAGAAACACACTCAGCAAAAAATTCCACTTTTCTTTAAAGGTTCTAGAGCATTCCTCCAGTTATCAAGTGGGGAAACCAAAAGCAGTGCAGGGCCATCAACTCTTGACATGCAATTTTTCCTGACAGAAGAGAAGCTTAGAAATATTTAGAGGTATTTTCATTCACAAAATGTTCTCTAATTTTCTAGATTTTATCTCAATTATTCATATCAATTTTCACTACCCAAGCATAAAAACACATGTTTTGAGTTATTAGCAGAGTGTGAGAAGAAGTCTTTTTAACTCAAAGAAGATTGACCTGTTTTAAACTGAAATAACATTTAATTCCATAAATTAACTTTCTCAAATGAATATATTTATTGACATGATATTATTTAAGTTCTGGTGGGAAGTACTGTGCTTTTCCTTGCAACAAAAATAAGAGTTTTCCAGTGGCATTCAGCAAGACCACAACTTTACAACTGGTACCAAGTAGACTACAAGAAAATGGACCAGGAATACATGCCGTGCAGTACAAAGGGCCAAATCATGACACAATGAAGCTCACATATGCTACAAAAACAGGAGAAAAAATCAAAGAGGAAGACACAATTTTATGGGGGAGAAATGAGAGACATGGCAAGGATACTTAAAAAAAAAAATCGTGGCCAAAGTGAAAGCCATCAAAAGGCATGGGATGCCATCAAGGGCAAGGACATGCACCAAAGCTTGCCAAAATTGATCCCTGCTGAAGGCTGAAACAGAAAAGAAGGACTTATGAACTCTGAAATGGAGATGCCATCAAAGGAAATGAAATTGAAAGAGAAAAAACAAGGGAAATTTAGTGACTACAAGAAAATGGACTGGGATTACATCAGGTGCAGTGGAAAGGACCAAAAGAGGCCAAAACTAACCTCACAGATGTTGCAAAAGCAGGGGAAAAAAATCAAGGAGGAAGACACAGCTTGGAGGGGAAGATACAAGAGAGATGCCATGGATACAGAAGGAAAAATTAAAAAGTACAAAGAACAGCATGGCAGAGAATTTAGATGGTTTAATTATAGCCTCCAAATTAAGGAAAATACATTGCAATGGCTCTATTCCATTGACAATCATGGACATACACTTTTTAAATTCTTGAGTCTATATCATAAGCCTAGGAGAACCCATGAAGTAATGAAGTGTAATGTTTAAAGTATCTTTTAATATTTTTTCATGAAATATCCTGCCTTGTGGGAGATTAACAATAGAAAACAAGCATTTGTCAGCAGATTGTCACTGGCCTCCAAATACACAATAAGGCTTTGATTTGGCTTAGTGCGTGGAGTTTAAGTGTTTTTATGTATGATGTTCCTGGAAGAGATGTGTGGGGCAAAAAACTGTGCCCTCACATATTTCACACAAAACACATTTCTCTGTGTTTCACTGCACTGAGAGTGCTCCATGTTTGTTACAGTTGCTAAGGATGCACCAGCTCCTTCATCTGTGCAAACTTTTTTCCAGGCAGTGTCTGCTGGCACTCAGGACTAAGTCTTCTCCTTAGATGGATTAAAACACTTGGGCAGAGCAGCTTGAGTATTGCCTAGCCTTCCCATCTAGTCTTTCTCTCCACCTCCCATGAAGCCTAGGAAAAACTCTCATGGTGTTGGCTGTGCTGTGGAAGTCAACATTTGGGCTCACATAAAAGGAGCACAAAAAGCAAAAAGAAAGCACAAGTACAAGACAACCTATGAATGTGAAGCATAAAAACCTGCAGCATATAGCTTGTGCCTCCCTGTGATAGAAGGTGGAGTAGCTACCACAGTGCAGCAGTTTCTCATACATGGGTGGGAACCATGAGCTTCTGTGACTCAGATCCTGCCATCCCTGAAATCTGCTTCACCTTATTTGCACATTTTTCCAGCCACTCCTGCTGTCAGGTGTGTGACCAGTTATCCTTTCCAGTCTGGTTCTCCACCAGCTTGTCCTGCAGCATCTGGCTTGGGGTGCCTGTGCCCCCAAATTGTCACTTCCCACTCATGTTTATGGAAACAGGTGGGAAGCTGGGGTTCCTGAGAGAGAGTTCAGTCCTGGATGTGCAGATGCGTCACTTGAATACAGGTATTGATTGAAGGGGAAGAATAAATCAAGTTTAAACCTAACCCACAGCTATACAAGTGATGTCTGTGGCACACAAGGGGATTTCTTTGGTTGGTTTTTATAGCTTCTATGGTTGTTTCATGCCATAGCTGTCAATCTAAAAGAGTACTGGTTTCCTCTATGTCCCATGCCAGCTCCTAAGGCATCTTAGATGACTCCAGGCTCCTACACATGGCCAACAAACTAATACCCTGGCACATAGAGTCAATGGAGAAGACATCAGATGAGTAAAACTGAGGTGCCTACTTCAGAACTGAGTTGTGCTCCAGGCTACACTGGCTGGATTGGCCAGACCTGTCCATATGGAGAGACACAAATCAATGAGCTTGGAGCTCTCCTGCACAGAGGTTGTTACAGAAAAATGTGTTCATCTCAAACCAATCTCACCAGAGGGATCTCTCCAAGCCTGTGCTACTGGCAGTTAGGCATGCTTTGAGCTGGGGCATCACAGTCCCAGAGCTGAGCAAGGCACATGCATCCTGTGGTGCGCTGTGCCCCCCTGGCTGTCCCAGCAGTGGCACTCGGCAGAGATGTGATGCTGTCCTTTGGAAGTCAAGCTAGTACAGAAGTTATGTCATTTAGCTATTTTCAGCTTTTATCACAGCTTTAGGCTCCTTACATATGGAACTATGCAGTTGTGAGGACTTCACTTGACTTTGCTAGTTCTGTTGATACTAGAAATGCAATCAGCTCTGCAAACAGCTGGGATCAGCATGAGATGTGAATTTCTAGGCTCTGGAAGTAAATTTTTAGCCTGTCCATTCTTGTAGAACTTTCCATTTCATCTGCTGTATGTGACACAAGTGTTAACTAGGAAATGAGGTGGTGGAACATGAATGCTATTCTATACAATACAGAGCAACAGGATGGTTTAAAATATAATCATATTGGCACTTGGTGAAATAAACTATTAAATTGTAGATTAGCATTCAAGTGCCTCAGGATAACAAGTTGCCACCATCAACACCAGGGATTATAGCATTTTATAAAAATATAAAAATATAAAAAGACAATTTTTATAAATGGTGAATAATTTTATAAATTATTAGAAAACCAGAGTGACACAGAGTTCCCTATTCTACACAGTATTTCCATGCAATCAGGACCACAAAGGTCCTCCACAAAACAAATGAGAAACATGAACAACTTTGGTGGTGGTTTCTTTTGACCTATCAGTACAAGTGCTGTCACGCATATTTCAATTGCAAATCACTAGTCTGTAAAGTAAAGGAAAAAAAATCTATTACATGTGACAATGGAACAGTGCTGTACACTTAACAGCCAAAGGATTTATTTCCTCTCTATCTAAGAGCACTCCAAAAACCTCTATCTATAATCCTCCTGCTTTGGGGACCTACATTTGGTGGGATAATCCCACAATGCATTTGTCCAGCCATGTGACATCAATACTCTAAGGCTTAATTTATGTAAGACTTTTTTATCCAGATCCTATGCAAATGCGTGAACCAAAAGATTTTGGGTAAATATATGTATATATAAAAAATACACTTCAGTCATGCATGAAGCATATTGAGTTTGGGACTGCTGACCTTAGGAGAATGCTTTGTATGTTAGACAAGGAAGGCACTGGTATCTCCATAAGAAAAGTATTTTGACCTTAGTATCCAAATGCAATATTACTCTATTTCACTTTTCATAAAATTATCAAACCCTTTAGACTTGGTTTTCCATGGGAACATCAATATCAGTATTTTAAGGCCAACAGGGATTACAGGATGCAAGCATGCATGTGGGGAATTTACTGAGAAACAAAACAAGCCCCGGTTGTAGATAACATTTGCATTCAATGCCTCATTCTGGGTCATCTCAAGGCATTAAAAAGCTCTGGGCTCACCTCTTGTGTAGGCACCTGTGCAAACAACAATCTCCTGGAGATCTGCTGCAGTCCCTAAGGATGAGGGATCCTTCCCACATGCACCATCAGTCCTGCCCTGAGCACACAGGCAGCTGTTTCTGTCTATCAGGTATTGTCAGTGGCCCACAAAGGGAGAGCAAAGCTCTGCAGCAGTGAGATTAGTGAGCTGGATGCAATGGGACAGCAGACATCAGGTAAGATCAATAATAAGTACAGTGTCCCATGCAGGAAGCAAGGAGGCATGAGACAGCAATCCAATCCACAGAATTTGGTGGGAGGATTGCCTTGAGCTGACATGCTGTTTTCTCTGGGTGCCTGACTACCCATTGATTTTCATTCACAACACCAAAAAGTGAGGTGCTTGTCTTCACTGGAGTACCTGGGTGCTATGGAAACACAGCTCAGCCTAAACCCAAAAATCTGCAAATTTCTAGCTATTGATAGAAGAGCTGCGGTCCTCATTTGTAATAGTATTCAAACAGTACAAAACATATTATCTTACTGAAAAAGTATTATCTTGTCTAACCATAGAATCCTTTAGCTCAGTGAATGTTCAGGTTTTGCTATAGGAATAGCCACTCTTATACAGTCCCTACTCTTAATTGCTTTGATCCTTTCATTTGCTCTGAAGTAAAGAGCCAACTTCCAAAAGCAAAACCAAACATCCTCCGGGCTTTCTCAGGTTAATGTACTTGTCCAAGACATTCCCAGTCTTAACTAGTTGAAGTAGTCACTGTCAAGAAATTTACATCAAAGAACTCAGTTTGGGTTTTGTCTCTTTCTGATTTAAGCATACAGTGATAGTTTATTGTGGTTTGTTGGTAGATGCATTCTTAGAAATATTTTCCATATGTGAAAAAAAATTTGGAAAATAAACATGATTATACATTTTATAAGACAACACCATAACCATTTCAACATAAGTAAGCTATACTTTACATACCAAAGAGAAAACATGAACAGTAGTAACACAGTCCAACAGAAACAATGTTCTTTTGTTCAAGCTATTACCATTACCTCAGTTATAATAGCTCTTTTAAGGAGATAGACAACAGTGTCAGAGGTACTCACTGCACTGGCCCAGAGCTAATAATATTGTGGAGGGCAGGGGCATGAAATATCTGAAATTTCCTTTCAAAAAAGATTCTTTTGCAGAAGAATTTACCATTTTGTGTTTACTCTCCTCCACTGAGCAAAGTTCACTCGACAAAGTCTGGGGAAGCTTTTTTTTTCTTTTTTTCAAGTAACATTCAAGTAACATGTGCACAGGCTCAGAGGCTGATGGCACAAAGTGATGGTTAGAAAGGGGGAATTGCTGAATCTATTAGATATTGTTCACATTGACATTGTTGCAAGAACTATACTAATGATTTTCAGAGGAGGCAGGAGGATGGCTTTTATCCCAGGGAATATAAGACAACGTAATTTCATTGGTATTGCTTCTCTACTGCAGATAGAAAATTAAACAACTTCATCTTGTGCAGTTTGCACTACGAAACTAAGTGGAAACTAGGGCAGCTCTAAAACAAGGCCTGTGAAGGTCAGCAGATGTGCCAGACATTGCCCTCTTCATCCTCATGCATTAGAGAGTTGAATGTCTTTTGATCTGGTACTTTAACACACGGAGATTGGGCGGGGTTTATGGTTACAGGAAAAGACAAACCCACAGAGAATGAAATAATTTATTTGGAAGGAGACTGAGTTTCAGCATCCTGCCAACACTTCTGTATCTGGACAGTTTTACAGTTAAGGGAAGGCTTTTGTCACAGTTGTCTTTAACCATCTGACTTATTTGCTCAGCTCCATTCAGTAATCCACCTACCCTCATAGTAATTGGAAAGACAACATTCCCAGGTTCAGCTGCTGGTCTTAGGATGGAGTGAATTACTCTATAAAGTAGACTTATTTTAGATCACTGTCTTATAAGAGCAGCCTGTTTTTCAGGTGATTGGCATGAATCCCACCTAGAATGTCAACATCTAAGTTAGTTCTAGCCAACAAGAAATCTTCTGTGGATTTTAGTGAGGACTGCTCCACCATCCAAATATCTGAAAAACTTGTCTCTGTATCTGGTTTAAAAATACTGATGTAGAGTATTCTTACAAATTTTAATGTTGATACTAAAGCCACCACTTGGCAGGAAGTGTCTCTAATAGCAAGTAGAAAAACTGGAAACAAGATGAATGAGATGTGAAGTGAAAATATCCTTCTTTAGGGTCAAGTCTGTGTCTTGTGCTAAAATGAAAGCCTGCTCCCTGAAGTGGTGAAATTTGGCTCCTGAAGGGGCTATTTATTCACAGAAAAAGATAAAATCTCCACTGAGTCTTTTTTTCCTTCACTAAACATCCTTGGAGTTCTGTCCCCACTGTGGGCATCCTCTGCAGTCCTTGGGGTGAGTTTTGGCACTCCTGTAAATCATTCCAACACCCAGAGAAGGCAGCTCTGCTCTCTGCAAGTACAGCACCGAGATATCTCCAAGAAGAAGGAAAGAGACAAGCAGTATAAAGAGACAACCTTATGGTTGCATGTGGTTTTTCCTTTTTCTCACTGCAAAGAAACAAAATAGCACTTGGCCAACTCAGCTGGGGACTGCATTCACCTCCCCAGTGAGGCAAAGTGTAAATTTTCCAGGGTATAAATCCATTTTGATTTAGGTGAAATGTACATTTTTGAGTTGAGTCTGTGGTTAGAAACCATAGCTATTTAGCCTAACTGCAGAACCTAGGCTCAATGAAGTTGCTTCAGTAAAGGACAGAGATAAGAGAGAAGAGACAGAGGATGATAGAGGGAGACAGACTGCTGTGAGAACAGGTCAACCTGATCTAGGAATTCTTTCTGATGAAGAAGAACTAGCAGCAAATGTAATGCAAAATTCCTAAAAATGAATATGTATGGACCTATTGTGAAACTGTATGCATATGTATCTGAGAGGGGGATAAAAAGGGACCTGAAGTTCCCAGAGGTATGCGTGCCTTCTAAGGAGAGAAATCTCCGCATGCATCCGACGCTGTAATAATAAACATACCGGCTTTACAACTCTCACAAAGTTGTGGGGTTTTTGGCTATCTCCTCAAAACACCAGCACATCTTCATCCACCTTCTGAGCTCCTGCAGGGCGCCAGTTGTCTGAGGATGCAAGAGAGCACAGCAACCGTGACACACACCAGGGACAGGCAGGATGTGTAAGCTGCCCTTCAGCAAGCAGCTCCCATTCCTACCTTGTCCCTCTTTCCCATGCCTCAGCCTCCCACCATGAGCGATGTTCACACCCGGAATAAACCTCTTCTTGGCTTCCAGATTATCTTTCCAGCCTGATAACCTGGCAGAGGTCATGAAGGAACAACTCTGCTGCCTGTAGCCAGTGCATTATCCCATACCTGAGCTTGAACCTGAGCCAGGACAAACTCACAGGGCAGGTTCTCTGCGCCGGCTATAGGACAATAGGAAAGTAGCAGGACTTCCCTGATGAACTGATGCTCTCAGAGTAGAATAGTTCCTTACAAAAGTAACCTGAGTGTTTTTTCCCTCTGCTTTCTTGTATTTCTGTCTGCTTCCCATCCTTCCTCTCTCTCCTTAATTTGACTAGGATTTTAATTTATCCAACTGTGCTTCTAAGTTCTAAAAATACATTTATAATATGTGTACCATTTAAAACTATGGCTTGAATTATTTATGTACACATTATTTTAAAAAGTATAATGTGACTTGGTTTTTTTCCCTCGCAAGTACAAATACAAATAATTAGGCCTTCAATTTTCTTTTCATAATACAAATGATTGGGTGATTTACCTAAGCTACAAGGATGTTATAAGATATCCCCTGTAAAGCTTTCAGTCCCCAGTTTTATAAGAGATGTCATGAGCTTTTCAAACGGATCAGATCTACACACTTGAAAAATATAAATCTTGAATATCCTTGGCTTTTGAAATCCATTTGGAGGTTATATCTTTAACAGCTCTTAATTTGAGGGTAGATAAGTAAGCTCACAGATAAACACTCTAGGGGCCTGCAGGATGCATTTTAATTAGTCATGAACTGTCATGCTTCCACACAGAAATTATTTTATATTTGAAAAGACATTTGAAGACTCTAGGAACTAAAATAACTTCAGTCTGCACACTGATTTCTGTTCTTATGCCTGTCTTCAGCTCTACATTATCCCTGATAATAGAGAGACTTTTAGTGTCTTGGACATAAACACAGTAAGAACAATGGCAATTCAGCAGCTGTTCCTGAAGTAAGGAGGAAATTCTAACCAAGAAGTGAGAATAATATTGCTGTTACACACACACACACACACTCTAAAATAATACAAAATTATAGAAGAGAAAGGCAAAATTCCTCTGTCAACTTCAGAAAATCATGAAAAAAGTACATATTTTTTCAAGAATGACTGCATTTTTGGTCATAATGTGTTACATAATGAAATATATAGTAGATGTCTGATGATCAAGAAATGAACAGTGAAGCTTTTTTTTTGAATGAGCTGCATATTATGCTGAAGTGTGCAATAGAGGATCTAAATGTCATCTAGTGTTTTTGACCAATTAATTTTTTTTAATTAAGTAAAAATTGTTTGGGAGATTATTTTGGTTTCAGATACAGAATCTATATATTTAGGAATCTTATTAACTCTCTTCAATAAGATTTTTTATGCTCTCCTGCACACACTTCTGTATGACATGTAATACTACATATAAATTTATATCTTATAGTAAAATGTGCAGTTTTACTAGCATTTTTATTTATTAGCTTCTGGCAGTCGAAAAGGAAAAAGGAACATGGTGAGGGGCTAGAGTCAAATTCACATTTTCATTAATATTGAAAAATAATCATTACATATCAGCTGGGTCAATTTTATTATATGCTTCATCTGTATTGTATCTTGTCTAACAAATTTATTGATTGCACTGTTTTACACTTGTCAGCAGATTCACAACATTTTCAATTGATAATGAATAATTTTCAAATTTTTGGAAAACTAAATTTTTCCAAGCTGTGTCTCAGAAATCCACTTTACTGTGGCCAGAAGTCCTGTACTTCTCTTCAGGAACAATATGACCAAAATTCAGAAGGAGCTCTCTATAACTCAGTTAGAAGGAAAATAACTTGGATCTGATTTTATTAGAATGAGTTTCTCCAGAGGAACATGTTTTAGCCTAAGATGTATTATAGCAAAGTCAAAGCTAAGTATTCCATGTACCTGATTTAATTTATTTTTATAATTATGTTCTGCTTATGTTTTCCTTTGTTTTTTAAATAGTATTTCCCATTTAGCTTGGCTAATAAACAGATCACTGTTTAAGTTTATAGACTACTGCTTTTACTCTGTGTGAAGATGAAATATGACAAAATAATTTGTGTAGATCCAAAAAAGATGGCTACTGGATTAGAGATATAGAGAGGAGTCTGCATAATTTTATGGAAAGATCATAATAAGAAATGTTAGATAAAAAATAATATTCTAGCCATAAAAGGGGAAGCCAAAAAGTTCCTTTTGTTTTTTGAATATTTTTAATGACTTTTTACTAGCTCTGCAAAGTATAAAAATACAAATCTGCTTTCCAAATATCAACCCTGCAAACTCAGGACAGTTTATATATTATAAAGTCAAGTTGTGGTATTTGTTGGCTTCTATACTGTTAGAAATAAAATAATTTTGTAAAAGTTAGTATTTTGCATTCTTGCACAGATCAGCATCTCTAAAATTCCAATGTGATTTTTTATTCTGTGATGGCACTAACTTGGTAATAGTGAAAGGAATAAAATACCATTATTGATGTTGCATTTTAAGCTCCTTACAAAGCACTCAGAATTTCTACTTACCCTTTCCCATGTAGTTTTTAAAAACTCTTTTTGTTATTTTAGGTATATTATACCATCTATCATCATTGGTATAAACAAAACTCCACTGTAGTGAAAACAGTAAACCCTGTGGAGGTACAGATAAATATATTTATATATTCTGACCCATGTTTTGCTCCCCCTTACAATTTTAATATCGCAGAAATGTACAGAGAGTTGGGACTTCTAATCTCTATGTCTGGGGATTTATTTTAACTATTAAAGAGTTACAATATCTGTGTTTGTGCCTGGAAATTCCTATGACTAAGAAAATAACTTTTATGAAATGGATAATGTATGAGGAGGCTAGTGGGCTGTTGTTTCAATAAAAGCAGTATAAAACTGTACTCACTTGCTTGAAAATTCCTAATTTTTATTATTTCTCTCAGAGATTGCAAAAAAAAAGACATTAAAAAATCTTTCACCAGTACACATAGCCTTTTGTGCAATTAGAATAGGGTTAGATTACTGTAGGTTTAGCTATGATCAAAGCTGAATTTTGCCTGGCAAAAACCAAGCTAGTTGATATGATTGTTTAGCACTGAACCACCACTCTGACTTTTGTGATTATGCTCCTTCTGTCACTGAACCACCTCTATTCTTTTATTGCTGAATGCCCTCTACTGAGATATTTAACTTAAAGCAATTAACTTTAAACACGTTCTTAAAAACCCTACCTTCCAATTCATGCCTTAAACATTTATGTAAGTCATATGCTTTGAATGGGTTTTGCAGAGTTAGTTCCCAGCAGTATAAAATATGCAAGAAATATTCTGTATTCAGAAAGCCCTTTTTCATCTCTTAAACCAAAATTACATAGGCTTTTATGCTGGCACCCACCCAAGCTTCCCAGATGCTGCTATATTATTCATAATTAGAACTACATACCCCCTTTCAGTGATTTCATTATAGTACTGTAATTCACGCACACAGAAACAAAAAACATGAAGATAAATTAATTCCTAAATAACACCTCATTTATCAATACACATTTGTAAATGGATTTTGCATCCACATTTACAATTGTGATCTGAAAGATACCAAGAAAGCTGCAGGTTTCTTGATTTTCTTTTTTTTCCTATCAGAAAAAAGTAATAACAATAAATTCCTCTCAGCAGCATGAAGGTTGCATGTGTGCCACACAGTTGCCTGATTATTGACCACATTGTTTATCAATACTATATAATGCTCAGCATTATGGCTGAATATGTTTGCTAGCTATTTCTCCTCTCTAAAGACTAATTAAGAGATTACCAGTGCATAAGACTATGGGCCTAATATATTAAAGCATTATAAGTATACTGCTTATATAAATTATAAGTTTATAATGGAAGGAAGAAGAAGAGGGGCAAGGGGAAGTGTCAGCCATGACCATTGCTCACAAAGATATAATAATACAGGGTTTTTTGCAATTTGAACTTGGTGAGTACAGAAAACTTGTTGATCCTCTGAAGAGTGAAAACCTGTTAATTAGCCAGAACATGTGCTAATAACAAAGAAAAACATAGAAGTGCTGCAGTGTACTTCTATGGCACTTTTAAAGGCAAACATTTTAAAGATTTTGTTGTTTTTACATTCAGAAAACTGCATTATTCTAGTCTAGTGTATTATTCTTTAAGAACAAATTCAGTTTTGTGCTTAAAAATGTCAAAAAAAACAAGGCTGGGGACTAAACCTCTGAAGAATGTGACCACCAAGAAACTCACTCTTTAAACAGATTTAAGATAATAATGTAGCAATGTAGGATACAAGGGAAATTTCTAGGCCACGGGTGAGCTAACAGCTGGCCAGAAATTGGGGAATAGAAAAGCATTTGTCTCCTGCCTGTCTGCTTCTGCCACCAAGTTGTGAACAGCCTGAAATAAGGACTTTGGGCTCTCATGTACCCAGATATTCAATGGGTCACACAAATGTGAGTCACTGTAACCATAATTTGTTCCATAATTTGTAACCATCATCCCTTTGTTTGCACAAAACATTTTGGGAACAGAGGAGGGAGAGGCATTCACATTCATGCCCTATCTATAGGCCACCCTCACACAAAACATTGCTTTTCAAAGCTGTAAGTTCTCCACTCCTACCTCTCTGTTCTCCTTGCTCTCTCATCTGAAGTGCCTGATTTTTAGAGTGAAGAATAATCTCTGATTCATACAGAAGCTGGAGCAGGAACTTTTTAGATGGATTTACCTAGACGAATTTATCACTTTTATTTCCTGTCACTGAAAACAGGTCTAGCTGACCCACTGCTGTGGAAAGCCTCCTCAGGGCCCCTCTTTCTTCTCTCTTTTTAACTTAGCTCAACAAATATCTTCCAGATAATTCTGTATTCCTAAGAGAATTCTTTATCTCTCCTTTATGTGTGTGTGTATGTTTGGGTTTTATATATTTGTTTGGTTGTTATTGTTTGAGGTTTTTTCCTTGGTTTCTTCCACACTTATTTTACCAACAGAATTCTCATGAAGTCAGTGATCTTCTCTCAATATAGTCTCAATATCCCACATCTGATTTCCCTTTGGCACCCTCTTGCTGCCTCTAGTATTTGGAGACTATTTATTATGTCTTCCTTTTTAAAATTCATAATACTCTGAGAAGAATGGAAAGCCTTATGGCCATCACCATGTGGTGATGGATGAAAAAGGCATAAACACACTTCCAGATTTTTGTATCTTACATTTTCTTATTCACTGAACAATCATTGCTTCACTTTAATAAGATACAGTTAATTAGAATATGATCATTTGAATATGGCTATTTACCTTTTGTTTTTCTGATCTAAAAATCACTATACAATGGGCTTTATGGTTTGTCTGTAGTTAGCATACCATTGTACATACCATATCAGAGATATATTACATAGATAAAACTATATATAAATTGTTTACTATGAACTGCAGACATCAAAGATTATGCTTTGTTTTATTTGAAAACTGCTTTGATAAGCACTTTTCTTGGCTTTGGGTTCCAACACAAACAGTAAATTAATAATGAACTCTCGGTTTTCTCTCCAGCTACTTAGCTTAATGTATTTTCTTCTCTTCATACACCATTAAGACATACTAAACTTATCAAAATAATTGCTTTGCTTTTTACATATTTGCCATTTGGAAAGCTGAATTTCTGAGTGATAAAGAAATGTTTTTCAAAAGAAAATCAGATTGAAAAAGTGGAAACAAAGGAAAAAGGAAAACAAGATGGTAAAAAGAGAACTTCTACAGAATCACTTGCATTCCAGGCCATGAGACAACTACACATGGATGTTTTTATCAAAAGACTTCCAAGTGTCTGAGTTTATGACATCCCATGATTTTTACCAAACTATACCAAGACTGAGTTTCCTCTCTGATGACTTTAACCACTTTAAAATTACAAATGTGAACTGAGCTACCTTCCTAGGCTCACTAGGAACAGATAACTACTTCTGAGCAATGGTCATCTCACACTTAGGTGTCTGAACTGAAAAGGTTGAGTCACCCTCTTGATAGTCTGCCAACACTGCATGAAACCCTAAAAGGTTCAAAGAGTTGAAAGAATATGATATGCTTCAATGACTAATAACAAAGTTTTGTCTCACACAGAACATTAAGGAATGGCTTTCTTCTGTCCAAGAAAAAAAGAATTACACAAATAATGGACTCACTTAGAAATGGAAAACATTGTTCCCAAGAAACCACATTTGTTTTATGTCACTACCAAGTGGAAAAAATGCAAAATTCTTTTCCATTATTGAATTAACCAGGGTGGATAAAGACCCCCACCAACCTACTATTGCTGTTTACTTCTACCGTAAGAAACCACTCCCTCAGTCTCTGTGCAGAGAAAAAGCTGCCCATGAGAGGGCAGAAGGAGTAGGAATCAAGATGGTGGCGCTCATGACAAAGGCACCACACAATTAAACCATGAGCTGAAATCTGCCTTAGAGCTGCACTGCCTGGTGTATGATAAACTGTGAGATAAACTCTAACACTAGTCTCAAAGCCGGGGAGCAAAAGCTTAATTAAGTTGACTAACCCAATTAATCCTTTTAATTCTCAGTACAAGAGACTTCGTGACACAAGCTGCAAGGCTGGACACTGCTTGTGTATGATTTTATGCTCTCCAGCAAAATGTCAAGTGTCTTAGATATTACCATAAATTGAATCTGGTGCCGGTAATGTCACATGTATAAGAATATATAAATATATTCTCTGTCCTAAGACACTGGTGCTTAATTTTGTTTATGCAGATAAAACTCTGTAGTGATACCATTTTTGATACTTACGGAGATTTTTCAGCTTTAGGGGTTTTTATTCCTCTGCTGCTAGTCTGTGATTTATCATTCATCTAATTTACCAGTAGTGACATATGACTTGTTCCCACCTGCTGGCGTTTTCTTCATCAGATGCACCTAATGTTTCCTTTCTGCCAGAGCATATATATCTGTAAAAGCTCCTATTTCAGACCTGAGTGGAAGGGTGATTCAATTTTCATTTCTTTGCTTTTTTCCTGGAACATAAACTTTTTCAAAATTAAGAGAGACCTTTCTCAGTAATTATCAACTGTTCATTTCTCTCAACACAATGATAACTGATGCTATTAGCTTTCTTTAATACATGTTGTTAATACCTATATAAACAAGCACAAAAATTCATACTTTAGCCACTGTAATGTCCTGATTTTTCCTGGTGGCTTGTAAAATATGGAGTACAATTAGCAGCACTAAAAGGTGTACCTTCTATCCTGAAATCTAATATCTCTGCCATGTTTTCATAATCCTGTTTTTCTGAACAAAATTAAAATAATTATAAAAATGTGTATTTGATATGCAAATAATGTCTTGCATTTCACTGAATTACTATCATAGTGACATAGAAATTATAATTCTACTCTGCTGTATACTGTAAAATTAGTCAAGATGCTTGATTATGGCCCTACATTATGAAGAGCTGATTAGTACATATTTCCATTACATTCTTCATGCTATACCCTTGGACATGCACATTGCTTTCTGTAGGCAATACAGGCTCAATCCTTTTCCCATCGGCAGTCAATAAATCTTCCCAAGAGATGCTGTTGCTGTGGAAGGCTTGCAGGGTGTTTGTCTGCCAGATGTTTAGATGGCTGGATTCTATATCTGACTATTTTTACCACAGCCAGAGAAAAAATAATCGATTTTTGAACTTTGCAATAAGTTTTGTCAGTCTGGGTCAGCATTTTTGACAGCTGAGAAGCTCTGTTCAGCACAAGGTGTTGAGATGATTATTCTGCTCTAAATAGGAAAATGAAAGTAAAGGGCAAAGGAAAATAAAAACAAAAACGACAGAGGTTGGAGACCTCATCTTGCAAAATGTGACATGAGCAACAAAGACAGTACTGTGCCTAGTAAGATTAACATCATTGTGCCAAAATACAATTCCCCAGGCAACTTCACCCACATTTAAAAAGATTTTGCCCAGAAGCACTATCTTCTTAGCATCTTTGGGATAGTGATGTTTACAGACACATAAAGCATTCCCTCAAGTGGTGGTTAAACACTAACAATCCGTTAAGAACATGCACTGACAAAACCTTTACAGATCATTACCATCACCCCATTGGCCTCCAAAAGACCTTTGAAGCATACTCACAGTTCACCATCTCCAAAGAAATATTACAAAGGAACTAAACAGGAAAACTCACTCAAAATTTCCAGGGCATAGGAGGTTTTTTAGCCTCTTCTCTCACATCTCTTCAGTGAGAGTCTGGTTGATAGGAGCAAAACCACAAAAGGCTTCCAGGGGGCTCTGTGGTCTGAGAGACACAGGGACACCAGCTACCTGAGGATGTCTGTCCATACCAAACTTCCTATCAGCTTCTCTAGAGGCCTTATTGGAAGGTCGAAAGGGTGCAGAGGAGTGGGGGCAGATCTTTCTGGTGTAATGCAGGGGGCCAAGAGGCAGCTTAAGAACCACATTCTGAAGAGCTCGTTTATGAACTAAGGTGTGGTACTAGAATGTGTAAGAATATAAACTCATGGTGCTGCACAGTGGTGAACAGGGTCACATTACCACTTTGAGCTCACCTGCAGAAGCACTGACACAACAACTTTCAGAGAACTTAAAGAACCCAGCCACTCTAATTCCAATTTACTATTTTTTGCAAAAGAACTTTTAGGGGCCCTGCCTTACGAGCAGTGGTGAAGAAATGACATAATCTGTCCTTTTTCTCTTTGTGTTGCTCAGCATCTCTGAGGTGTTGCCACATGGGGGCTTTCTGCAAGGACAGTTTTATCCCCATTTGAATCTGAGTAAAGGCACAACTTGTCACCCAGCATCCTTTACATCCCTTGCATCTGCATTCCTTCTGAGGTGCTACACTTGGGGTGTTTTTCTTCTTTCAATCTCTTCAGGACAGACCTCCCACTGGACACTTTCCATCAGGTAGAAGAGCATTCACAGCACTAATGGGAACCTTCCTTGGAGGGGTTTTGCCCTCTTTCTAGGCTATGCACTGTATACTCTTTCTAGGTGAACAGACAATTTTTTCAACAAGGGTATCCTGCAGCTTATGACTGAATTAGGACACATCTCACATATTAACATCATGATTTGTAGTATAATTTTGTGCCATGAAAAGGCCATCATATGTCATTTAAAAAAGAGAATCATTTGCAGTTGAAAATGTTTTAATTATTTCTTCTTGAAATTACTTGGTCATTCAGCATCTCACACTATGTGGCCTATTTGACAGAAGGAAACAAATAACATCAGCAAGATCTTTGGAAGCCAGATAATGAGCTCTCCTGGTATCAGTTCTTCAGTTACATTCATCTTACCATTTCTGATCTAATGTTTTAAGCTCTCCAGTTGGTCTCAGTATTTGTAATAGATAATACACAGAACTTCTGAGTCTTAAAATGAGAGCTGCTGAGTGCACCTCTATTTTTGTCTTAATAGCTCTCAGGCTTTTTGCATGGGAATAATTGAAGGTTATGAAAACTTTCACAAAAATTAACAAACTAATTTTAACACCTGATTTAAAAACTCTTGTTCTAATATGGTAATGTTTTACTGATGTGGAATGCATTTGAAGTAGAGCTGTATGGAGATAAAGTAAGGCAGATTTTAGCCTTAACTTCATTTAGTGAGCCCATTCTCCCAGTTGCAGACAGGTTGTTGCATGTCTGCTTAGTACTGTTATTATAGAAATATTTGCACCCTCTTCTGTTATTTCCTTTAAGGTCTGCAGAGTCATCCTCTCATTTCTTGTCTTTTTTTTTCCAAAACTGCCTACAAGACTCTGACCCTTTGACAATTCTGATATTTCTTCCGGCACTTTTTGAAGTTAATCACTTCAGCTCATTACAAAAACAAAAATAAGATCAAGGGCAATCAAGTAATCCAAATGACAGCTTAAAGTATCTTCACAGTTATAGACTAAAATATTTTTTCTCCTTTCCCTTTTCCATTGTAAGATATTTTCATGCTGTTCATTTGAAACTAAATCTGAGTAAGTTCTCATGCAGCTGTGGTCTGGAAATCGGCTTCAGAAAAGCAGCAACCTGTAGAAATGAGGTGCCAGAGCAATGGCCATTCTTTGTGCCACCAAGCCACCTGTAGCTCAAATCGACATGTGAGTCCAGATTCCCTGACTGCAGCTGGAGAATGAAGCCATGGGGAATGGAGCTCTCCTGGCATGGCAGGGTAATGCCCCTTGCAGCAAATGTCACCTTTCTCTGCAGTATTGCTATGGCCACAGCCTGAACCATTTCTTCTGAAAATTTAACCCCAAGCTTCAGCACAGTTTTCAAATGTCTTGTTCTCATATATTTCATAATGCAATACATAAAGGGAGGGGAGAGCAGCACTTTGTGTCCTCTGGAGTCTGCAATGCTGGTCAGCCTGCAGGTAGCATCCAGAGGTACCAACGTCTCTGTAAGAGAGACAGCTGTGAATCTCTGCAACAGCTAAGAGTGGCAGGAAAAATATTTTAGCCACTGTTTCCATCTATCCAATCAGGATTCCAGTTATCTTGGAAAAAACCCATCCCTCTGGTATTTGTGTGCAAAGTGTCTTGTGCAAGGGAACCTTGGTCCCTCAGAAGAATCCCTGATTTTCTGCAGTTGAAATACCCATACTGTGCACAAATAGGCTAAAGGTTTCACACTATAGCCTCCTAATGTATTTTTTCAAATGCTATATCATCCTTTTATTCTTTAACTGCTCTTCACTTTGTTAACTTTTTTTTCTTGAAGTGAAGTTTGCCAAGGAGCCAATTCTAACATGTATGTCAGATATGAAAGCATTAATGTCTTATTTGAAATCCTGACTATAAATTTGCTTTTCCTAGTGGGGTTCCAACAGACAACTAGTTCATTTTTTCCTTTCCTAGTGGAAGTTTTGTATTCATTTGTAGCAGAAATTTGTGAGTCAAGCTCAGCAGCGGGAAAGCAGTAGAAGCCTGAAAACACAGCAAAGTGCATCATGAGCGTACGTACCTGAATTACCACTACACTTCACAGCAATAATATTACTATTTTAAAAAATCTGAGCTTCCAAAAAAAAAAAAAAAAAAAAAACAGAACAACCCTGCTACAGATAAGACAGGCTCTTTCCCAGAAAATATTATATTTTAATATAATATCCCAGCAAATATGTAATACGATGCTATCTTTTCAGCATCTCTGAGAGGCATTTCCGTGTGTCTCTTAGCCAGAAGTGATATTCAGTGTATCAGCAACTGGGGCAGAGTGGTGATGAGAAGCTGCGGTAGCCGTGTGACCCCTGCTGGCAGGAAATAATTGAGAGTAAAACGTGAGAGGAAATGAGACTCTGATCGTAATGAATGACACGCTGTGACTGAATCAGTAACCTACATAAAGATTTGCAGTACCAATAGAAGAAATAAATAAAAGGTCCAGTCGTTGTGAAATGGAAGACAAATAAGTAAAAGTTCTTCATCTAAAATGTCAGTTTAACATTTTACCTCTGCTAGTCCACCAAGTCTAACCCACTAGACTTGTCCTGATGCATTGTGCCTCATTTTCACCCCCAAGAGCCAAACCCATCTGTGATGCAGGATGTGCTGACAAACCGCCCTTCCTGGAGCTAAGGCAGCGCTCAGAGCTTCCCTTCTGTCCCAGGGACTGCAGTTAACCCAGGCCAGCATCCAGGCTGCTGCAGGAATGTCTGACACATTATCTTCTCTTGCTGTTTAAGTGCCAATCTTGGATATGGCTACTGGACTTTTCTAATGATTTTGGTCTCTACCACTGGCCACAACAAATCCAGGCCTCAGTGGCACAGAGTTGAGTGTAGTCCAGAACTGACACCTACTTCCCAGATGGATCACACTGAATTCAATAGTATACTATGGCATATTTCATGCTGCACTTTTTCTTGAACCCAAGTAAAACTTAGGAGATACAGAAAGGAAAATGCTCCAGACTCCGTGATCTTGTTAGTATATAACAAATACCTTAATTTGGATTACACATTATTCCCCTTTCCATGTTGATAAGCTGTCATGCATTTTATTGGTAATTAGCATTACCATGAGACTGACTCATGACTCATCAGTCCAGTGCTCCAGACTCTCTCTCTTGTCTGGGTACAGCCACTGAATTACACTCCCAAACTGAGGGCCTTTCCCATGGAGTGGTCAGTTGAGCTCTCTGCTATAACTCACAAAGTTATTTTCTTCTCTGAAATACCTACAAGGTAATGAGGTTCAAAAAAAAAAAAAAAAAAAAAAAAAAACCAAAAAGAAAGAAAGAAAGAAGAAAGAAAGATGGAGGCAGCTGAAATAGAAAAGAACAAATATGAAAAGTATTTACATGGGAGGAACAACCCCAGGCAGCATTACATGATGGGGCCACCCAGAGATGAAAAGCAGATATGCAGAAAAGGACCTGGATGTTCTGGTGGCCACTAAGTTCAAGCCAGACACGTACCCTTGCCATCAAAAGCCATTTGCCACAAACCCTACAAAAGCTGGCTTTTGTAAATCATCAAAACTCACCAAAATTGGTAAATTTTGGTAAATTGGTAATTGACTGGTAAATCATCAAAACTGAAAGCTCATAGTGCATAGGAAATATTTACAATTCTGGTACTGCTCATGCAGCTAATTAAAATTACTGCATATTTGCCAGACTAAATGTATATAAACAGCCCCACACCCCACCCCTTCCCTCAAGTCTGCCATTTTACAGAGGGTCAGCTTTTCCCAGTTTTTGATTCACTGATCATTCCAAAACTCCATTTCACATTTCAGCTCCATGTTACAGAGACCAATATACAAACAGTTTTACACATCTTGCAATCCCAATGCACAAGGTTTCCTCAGCAGGTACATGTTCCCACCTCCCATAGACATAGGAGACATGGAATAAATAAGATGTATTTCCTCAAGAAGGTGTCCAAACAAGAAGATGAAATCAGCTGTGTGGGAGTTAACAAGCAAGACTCCACAGGAAAGGACAGGAGAAATTACTGATTTTCCATGCAGGTAGGACATGCCACAGGGCTTTGGCTTCCAGTGGGGATAGAAACAAACCTGTTTAACTCATTAGCCAAGGGCTGAACTTGGGTAAAGAGTAATTAACTTGGGTGAGCTTTTTGATCTAGCAATTTTACAAAAAGTTTTCTTAAGTTTAGGGAAATTCAATATGACAAAGGACTGAAGTGCCTCCTGCTAGAAATTTGTGACTTAAAGCACTACAAGGCAAACACATACTGCAAGTAAGACTGGTGAAAGGTCTTATTAAAGACATCACTCCTCAGGTGAGTCCCAAGAGCTGAAGTACAAATTTGGATGCAGTAATGGCATTCAAAATAGAGCTAACCCTTCACTCAGTGAGCTGGAAAAGTATTTTTCATTTATTTCTCATGTGTGTTCCTGCTTCTGCATCTGCACTCTAGAGATATAAACACTGAATATGTGCTTTCTATAAGAAAACTCTTCAGGAAAATGGCAGTGAAGAATGACTTGGTGCTTTTATAATTGGTGCTAATATATGCATGGAAATTGCTGGTCTTAAACAAGCTAAGCAGGGTTTGGAAACATTACAGCATTTCTATTTGGTTGTGTATATAACAAGCTGTTGAATGCTATTCTGACAGTATTTGCAGGGTAAATATTTCTTTGTCTTAAACACAAAGGCAAATATTCTGCAGATTTGTGGGCTTGCAGATTATGATTATTAATTAATATCCTCAGTGTAACTTTTGACACTAAATTTGTTAAGTATAGTAGTCTACAAAAATAAGCAAGCAGTTCATTTTTGGACAAAACCAGTATGAAACTTGAATTTAGCTAGCACTCACTGGACATATGTGGCTTGACCACACATATCAGTAGAGTAGATCCATTTTATAGAGCAAGCTTATAAAGGAAAAATTAATGCTCTTATTTAAAAAAAAAAAACAAACTTATGAAGATATGACTGTTCTCAATATAAATTACTTTAGAAGAACTAAAAACCCATGGTAGGTTTATTGGTGGGCAGAAAGAAACTAACAGCTGAGGTCACCCAGACAGAAGCCTTCCCACCAGAAAGAATGTTTGAGTTCACACACATTATCTTGTGTCAGGGTCACAACCAGCAGACAAACCAGACACTGATGACCACAAAAGCATCGTGACAGGAATCAGCCAGACATGGTTTCTTTTGTCTCTTTTCACACTTTGCACATTGTGCTTTTACAAATCCTCTCTACCCTTTTAGCTGCTTTCGCTGGTTTTAGCACTTCTCCTATCACAACACTTCATGTTGCCATTCCCAATCAATTCCACTCCTCTGTGCTGGATTTTCTCTTTCTGACCTTTTCTTTTCAGAATGAATGAAGATAAACACAAACAGGCATATGACTGCAGCAGAATGTCCCCACGTACAGCTAATCAGCAATAGCTGCAGTACATTCAATTCACACTTGAAAAGAAAGGTAATTTAGATTGATTTTCAAGGGAAGCTGTGCTTGGAAAACAATAAACTTCAATTTTTGAAGGTATAATAAGAGAGAATAAGAACGCATTACCACAGCTCCTATACTATCCTTCCTCCCCCCAAAAAAAAAATTAAACAGTGCATGAAACAACCATCAGAGGGTGCATATACATCATGAGTTTGCCTTGATCCCTATTTTAGTGTTAGTCCCTGGTACATGAGCTGCTCATACACATAAAATGTGTTCATTTCAACTCTTGGACCCAAAGTTCCAATTGCTCCCCTGAGGATTCAGCCTCAGCCTAAAGGATGTGGGTCAGATCTCATTAATTAGTCTGAAGGAGCTCATAAAAGTTGTATGAATGCACTTGTAGCATTCTTTTCCTAAAAGAGGAGGACGGACCCTTAATTTATAGACTGATATGAGTGTGAAGGATATTTCCATCTCTGTTGATAGATACTTCGAGATAAGAATGGACTTGGAAGGTGTAAAGAATTTTCTCACTTCCTACTACATAGCCCATGGAAAACAAATCAGAGAAGAAGAATTTAAGATATAAATAGGGTAGTTACGAATAAGTTATATTCAGATTTGTCTGTGCAATGGTCCAGATACCTCCCAGTCATTTGTTTCCAACTATAAGCATCAAAAACTGCTATATTGAAACTGAGCAGAAGCTTTAAACTATGACAAGAAGCAATCTGTCAGGAGAAAACCAAGACCTAATGCAAAAGTTACAATCATATGATTTTGTAGTAGTGGTAGTTGTCATGATTACTGAACTAGCCATGATGGTATTGCTATAGCTATTAAAGAAAGAAACTCAAACACTTAATGTAGAATGTCCAGAAATAAGGCAAAAGTTCCGCTGTTAGATAAAAAGGGACAGCAATTGTCTCTTGGAGAAACTCACTGGCATGTATGAGGCTATATTTCACAATCCTGTTTCCCATGGTTCAGAATTTTACTTAAGTCAACAGGGAGGTGAAGCACCAAGTTTCATCTTCAAAATTTGGCTGTACTTCGTTTATGGGTGCCAAAAGAAAGAAAAAGCAATATTGCTATTTTAGAGGGAGAAATGAAATTTTCCACTCCCCTCTTAATTAAAAAATAAAAAATTGAGAGTTAGTCATGGTTTTTTAAAGCCATCTATTGTCAGACTGAAACCAAGACAGAATGCCACAAATCGGGAAGTAGCAATTTGATAATCTGTTTGATCTTTCATTCCTAATGCCAGTGGAAGTTCCACACTTTCACTCTGAATTATGTTCACTGAACACAGTTCAACACATCATTTTGGACAACACCCGAAGATAGATCTGCTCTGAAACGTTCTGATGAAAAGAAGTAATCACGTGGCTTTAGCCTATGCTAATACTTTAACACTTTCTCTTGTTTTGCACATCCATAGATTCATATGGTTTAGCACATTGGTGTGCTACGCATCCATACACATCCATACAGCAACATTTAGAGTATAGCCCACTCACAGCAAATGCCTCTTTTATGAAAAATATTAAGTATAGAACCTTATAAAAATGGGTTAGGGGAAAGATAAATACCAAATCACAGAATTGTTAAGGTTGGAAGGCAATGCCAGAGACCTTCTAGTTCAATCCTGCACTCAAAGCAGGGTCAACTAAAGCAACACTGAACACTGACCAGGACAGGTCTGGATCTCTCCAAGGATGGAGGCTCCAGAACCTCTCAGAACAGCAGAGTACCACTGTTTGATAACTTCCACTGGAAAAAATACAAATCTTGTATTTCATTTTAATTTCCAGTATTTAGTTTTTATGCACTGCCTCTTGTCCTGCTACTGGCCATCACTCAGCACAATCTGGTTTTGACTTTTATTTTCTCCCGCAAATATTCAAACATTTGAATAAGACTTCCTGAGCCTTTTCTTCTTCAGGCTGAACAATCCGAACTCTCAGCCTCTCCTCATGCAAGAGATGCTCTGTTGCTGGGCTTGCAAGGGTTCCTCAGGGGTGAAGAGATAGATGAGAATCTTGACTCCATGATCAGAAGGCTGGATTTATTAATTTATGATATATAAGACATTATGACTATGCTAATAGGAATAGAGAGAAAAGTTCAGAAGCTGCTAAGCTAAGAATAGAAAAGGAATGCCTAAACAAAGGAGCTCTCTCTGACTCTGTCCCAGAGAAAGCTTGGTCTGTGATTGGCCCTTAATTGTAAACAAGCAACATGGGCCAATCACAGGTGCACCTGTTGCATTCCACAGCAGCAGATAACCATGGTTTACATTCCCTTTCTGGGGCCTCAGCTTCCTAAAGAAAAATCCTAAAGAAAGGATTTTTATGAAAAGATGTCTGTGACAATGCTCCAGTACCTTAATCATCTTAGTGGCCCTAGTTGGACACACTCTAGTCCATGTCTTTCTTTTACTAGGGAGCCTAGAACTGAACCTGGAATTCCAAATATGTTTCACCAGAGCCAGTTAGAGATGAAGAATCACCTCCCAAAATCTGCTGACAGTACCCTTTCCCATTCAGCCCAGGATGCTGGAACTATTGCGCAACTTTCTAATATTTACAGCATTAGCATCCTACAGCATCTCTTCATAAAACTGGTATCTTCACATAAACTTGATTTTTTACATGGAAAACCCCAACTATTTACATACATGATGCTTACATAAAAGAATATGTGACTCCAGAATGTACAGCTTACAGAAAATCCAGTCTGTTTAATAATAAAAAATACTTTATCTTGGAGCAACTGGGAAAAGACACAAGCTCTTTAGACAACAGTTGCTCATAAAACAAAAACATGAAAGTCAAAGCCATTTATAGGGCCTGAGATTGTACAACTTCAGGAAAAAAGAAATCATTAAGAAAACATTTCTCAGTTTCCCCAGTCTGTTTCTGAAGTTGTTTGATCTAGATAAGCAAATAAATTTAATTACTTGGAATAAAATAAAAAGCTGTACACATGATCAGAAATATCATTCTTTCACCAAGGTGCAGATAGGATGCAACATGTACAATTTAAAGGAGAATAATCACTTCCTGTGCTATATGAAAAAGAATTCTCTGTGCTTTCTTGGGTATTTCTACTGCAATTGCCAATGGATTAATATCCTAAAGTGTAGCAGGGGCTGTAAAATCTCTGTCCATAGTCGTTTCAAGACCTGACAAGGCAGTCCTAACAAATCTGGTCTTATCAGATAGCTAAGTCTTCTTTGAGAAAGTTGCTGGACTAACAACCCTCCAAGTCTTCTTGCAACCTGAGTAATTCCATCATTTGATGGTCCAGATAATTAGATTTATTCTTTGATATATATAGTGTTTGGAGACCTGAAAGGCCATGTGGTCCCAGATGGAAAATAAGTTCTTTGCAAATTTGTTGTGCATTTCTTACTTTATTTGTACTGTGCTGCATATGAAGTAGGAGGAAATATTATAATTTGAAAGTGGAAATATACTCAGAAAATTCATTTATGGTACTTTAACTGTAAGTAATTTCTTCCTTCCCTCAAGACTGTCAACAAAAGAATAAACTCTAAGACTATCCAAGGAGATCGGAGATTTGCAATCTGACAAAATAGGGGATGGGAAAATGTGTCAGAGACTTATCCTGTTTAAGCCTATCCCAAGATCTGAATGCCTTTTATGTGTTACAGAATTAATCCCACTTCTCCTGATTTTCTCCAGACTTTGGTACTCAAAGAATTAGGTTCATCTTTCCCTACACCCCCAAGCAAGATATGGAATAGCTCCAGAATGAGAGGTACCTCGTTATGTTAAAACACGTGTATTTCCTTGAATATGCTTGCTTTTCAGATAATTTCACAAAAATGGAATGCAGAATTTCACATTATATAAAAGATTTTATGAAGTAAACATGACTGAAAAGCATTTGTCAATTGATCAGAAGAAAAAGCTATTCTCTGTGGAGGAGAAGCTTTTACAGGATAAGAAAAGCTTTTACAACACAATCCAAAGCCAAACAACATCCATTTCACTCCAAGTCTGTCTTCCCGAGTGTTTTGCAGAGTTTTACAAACCTAAAAATAAGTTTAGTTTAGTACAGAGTAACCTTGGTATAAAAACTCCAGAACCTGAGTTTAGAATCAAAATATCACCACTGTTTTAATCACCTTCTAAACAAAATCTGTCAAAAGTGCAACTTGCAAAGAACTTTCCTCTGGAATTTTTCACTAAGAAAAAAATCCCTGCTTTCTAATTTAAATAATTTAGTTAAAGAATAAAAAAATTTCAAGAATTCTAGCCAACTGAAAATGATATACTTCATACAGTGTGGGAACTCAGCACATCACTCCTGATGTCCAGAGTTGCCGAGACAACCCTTGGGGGGCTCGGACGTCCTGGAACGTTGCCAGAAGTGTTTGGTGGCTAGACTTTGATCCTGCATGGGACACAACACCTGTATGAGGATGGGAGGATCACATGGGGATAAGTGGTGAAGGGATAGATTAATTATAGAGTGAAATCACAGGTTTTAGAATCTCAGTACAGGGGGGTTCTAGGAGACAAGATGGAGGAATTAGGGCATGTCCTGTCCTTCTTCTTCTTCTTGTCATCCATCTTCGATGGTGATGGTGGCACTTGGAGATTGGTTCTTACTGAATGTGCACTTGTCAATAAGAGTGAAAGGTATTGGGAGGAAAAGGTAAATATCTTACATGTAGTTTTTGGTATAAAAATAAGCAGCCGCCCCGAGGGCAGTCAGCGTGCTCATGGCTGGCTTGCTGTGCGGACCTCTGTCTGGCCGGGAGAAAATACTGTAGATAAGAATTAATAAACAACACTGAAGAACTGAAAAACCTGAAGACTCCTTTCGTCTTTTCGAGCGTAGGCTGCCTCAAGGCCATCCAGAGCCTTACCAGGCCATTTCAACAGCTGAGATGGGACAATACAGCTTTTTCTGTGAAGGTCTATTGACCTAGTATCCCTAAAGCATCATAGTGTTTTAAGATTTGCTAGGCAGTTCATTTCCAAAATACGCAAAATAGGGAATCTCACCAATGTAGTGTGAGGAGTGAATTGAGACACAGCAGGACTAATTCAAAAGGAATTATAAAACTCAGTTTGATAACTACTAAAATTTCAAACAAATGGGTAAAGTTGAAGGGCTTTTTCCCCTTTGTTGTGGCTTCACACACACACTTAGTGCTGAGCATCTATGTAACCTCCAGCTTCACAACTCTCTTCTTTCTCCACTCCCACTCTGTCTCCCTGCAGACAAGACCCAAATTGTTGTACCCTGTGGGACCCCCAGTGTTTGGTGACTGTGTGTGAGTGTTGGTGCCACAGGCAGTGTCTGTACGTGCATGCCAAAGCCAGGGCAGGCTGAGAAGGATGTCTGTCCTGAGAAGGCACCCGAAGAGGACTAATGTATTTACAGAACAAAATCTTCCTCCCTAACCTGTGTTTGCACAAAGAGCTGTGCAGGGAGGATTCTCCATACCTCTCTTTCAATGAGCACAGCCCTTCTTCCAAATGAGATTACGAGGCACAGCCACCACCCTTGCATCCTGCCCCAGGCACCACAATGCCACCTTGGCAGTCCCTGTACATGCCAACCCATGTGCTTGCCAGTCTGTACGTGCCTGGGTGTATCATTAAAGGCCTTTTCTGCATGGAAGCTGGAGGAAATGGCTCAGGACAACACCCCATGGCTATCCTGGGCTAGCAACCAGGAAGGTAAACAGCTCCACATACTTAACAAACAGGAGCAGAGGTCCCACAGGGGAAGTGCAAAGAAACTGTTTTTTAAAATGGTTTGCAAAGTCTTTTTCTACTTATTTATTTATATTCTGAATGGCACAGGCTGAAGATTGAAAGACAGAAGTGTCATTAGGGAGCGACTAGAGACAAATAAATATTCTGCATTAGAAAGCAAACAAGCCAAAACAAGGTGCTTTTTGCTCTGTGAATATTCCCTCTAGGTCTCATTAACTGTCAGAAATTAGGCAAAGTTCTAAACATTTTCCACTGTGGCTCTTGCTGCTGGGAACATTCATATTGATGTCACCATTTCAGAAGTGATTCAGAGCAACTTGAAGGCAGAAGTCAGACAAACTTTCTACTGACACTATCACTGGCTGTCATTTTACATTAAAATTTTGTTCCCTGTGCTGCAGCAGTGCTCAGTTTGTGTGACCTTCCTGGTACTGAAGTGTCAGGAAAAAAAGCTCAGACATAGCTTTTATGTTTGTTTTTGTGAGTTTTCATTGTGACCTTGCCTGCCCTGGGAAGAAATGGACCAAAAGTTGCCCTTTATTGTTACTGCTCTTTAAACTCTGTCTTTGCTAACAGCTTTGGGAACCCCTAGGTAGACAGTGTTTTTAGGACTGTGCCATGCTCCTTTTCAGTGCAGCTCTTCTGGCACTGGGATAAGAGGGGAGCTATGCCAGAACACCTCTTCTACTTCCCATTCTGTGCTTCTGAGCACAGATACTCAAAAGCACATCAGCAGCTAATGCAGCCCCAATAGACACCTGGCTCTCCCAGGAGGTGCCCAAAGCTCTTTTTAAAATCCAAAAGAACTATAGGGGGGAAACACACATGGGTTAATTTGAACACAACTATGACTGCAGGAATCTGTCCTCTGAATTAGTTCCCCCTGCGCTTACAAAATGAATACATGCGATAAAATTAAGGGTCTACCAGCACAGCTAGGAAACAGCTCAAAAACTGTGTTCTTTATGGCTGATATTCAGATTTTCTGCTTCTTACTGTACCTAGAATTACTACTGCATATGAAAGCTAATCAAAAATAATTTTCATTAGTTAAAACTGAATAGCAGGATAAGGAACAAGAATCTAGGGCAGAGTCACTGCAGACAAGATGAAACCAATTAAGTTAGTTGATGATTTGCCATTTTTCCTGTTGCAAAAAGTATGGATATTAATGATCTACACATTTTTAAAAGAAAAGAAAACGTATACACTGAATATCATGACTTTGGAGGTAGTCCAATTAATATACCATTTCTGCTAGATCATCTATTTTCAGCAGTAGAAAAATTTAACGTCTCTGATAAATATATTGAAGTCTAAAAGAATTTTTACCACACTGCTCAAAGATTCTAACAAACAGGGTAAAAGCTAAATCTAGAAAGGTCTGCTCTACTCTTGAGTGGGCATCATGGTCTCACCAATCCTCAAGAGAGCAATGTTCCGCTGTTAGCTTAGCTTCTTTTAGGAGCTACTGTTGCACATCTTGTCAAGATCAGTAATACTTCTGGGAAAGAACAATTTAATAAAACCTGGGTAATCAGCTTTTACCTTGAGAGAGGGTATCCAAGTAGAGCTGCAATGAGGAGTTTAGAGCAAATGCCAAATGAAACTCACAACTTCGCCCACGATCTCCATTAGCTGCCAAGGCATTGATCTTGGGTTTGTCTGTTTGCAGCAAGGAAGAACAGAGCAGTGAGAATTATCTGCTCTAAAAGAAGTCTGCATTCTAATTTTCTTTTTAGAATCTGAGCCAGAGCTTTATAAAGCCCCATTCCTACATGCCTTTATAAATAGTAGAGCTTCAGAAGTCCTGTAAATTGTATTCTAAAACAGCTTGGAGTGATTTCTTTCAGAATGAAGCATAATTAGATGTGTCAGATGTTCTATCAGCATTTTCTCCAGCACAACGTAAACAGCTATAAAAAAAATCCTTGGGCTAGCAGCTTAAAGCACAATGAATTACTGAAAATTAAAACAAAGTTTAACTTAGTCGCTCTTTTGCATCAGCTACTAAGTAGAAGATGACCTTTGGGTGAAGCAAGAAATCCCATGTTGTGGCTGAAAGAAACCCATACAGGTTTACCTATATATAAGTTATGCAAAATAAAATTTAATTCATTCTTATCAACCAGTCTTAGATATACCAAACAGATGGAATTTAAGATACTGTTACCTATGTGGGAAGTACATGTTGATCACCTCATCCATTATGGCAACACACTGCTCCTTCATTCTCACTACACATAGATTCATGAGAAAGCTTGTTCATATATTCTTTCTAATCAATTGGGTAATAATGAGACAATATATTAACTTAAAATATAACTGAGAACATATAGATTAAAATAGCAAAGATGCAAGGCTTTGAGGTTTTCTTGGGGGTGGTGCTGGAAATAGTTATAATGAAATCTAGAGGCAGGAAAATGGAAATGCATGTTATATAGCTTCCCCTCAGTGACAGGGTGTTGGAAGAAAAAGTCAATCCTGCCATATGCAATGTATTATTTATACACTGTCAGACTAGTATGTAGTTTTAGCAGTGAAAAACTAACCTGGGTAGAAATAGAAATCAGTAGTATACAGGCACATGAATATGAAGGTGGCCATAAACAATTCTAATTTAAAAGTGTTACAGCAAAATTGTACTTTTTTTAACATATCTGCAGGGCTGCAACCTACATTATCAAGCAGTGCAGAACAGGAGGCCCTGAAGAGTGTGTGACAGCAGTTGTGCCTGACTCCCGTCACCCAGGGGGTGTTCTCTGTCACACATTAAACCAGAATACAGTGAAATGTGTAACCATAAGGCATGAGCTCTTGTTTCCATCTCAAAATGCCCAGCACAGTACATTGGGCTGGAATGGTCCTGCACAATTTCCTACACTTTTCCCTTCTTTCTTTAGGGTTCACTTATCACGCAGCTCTCTGTGTCATCTATTTTGCACACGCCAGTAGGAAGCACAGTGTATCATATGCTGCCTCCAGAGAAAGAAGACAGTAGAAACAATGACTTTGGCAGGATCAAATTTTCATTATTTGGAAAACCAACATCAAAGCAAGTTGGCAGAAGTGAAAGCAGATATAGCAGAAGGAATGACACAGTATATAAGACTGGTCTCTCATTCAGTAGCAAGCCACAGAGTCTTCTCAATGCATCATCCCCATCTTTGTTCTTGGTGGGAGTTGGAAAAAAGGAAGGAAGCTGCTCTTTAAACACCTGTGCAGCTGGATGTATGATCACTAGTAAAGTCTAGTACTCAACACATAATATTTATTTATTGACCTCAGATGGAATGACTTTACTAGAAGTCCAGCATGACACAGAGAGATAAGACCTGAGGCTGCCAAACACTAAATAGTGGTGAGCCTTGTTTTGAGCTTCTCTCTGCATTAAGTGGAGAGAGGGAGAGATGAAAAGAGATGTTTTCAGAAGACAGCATGCATGGTTTGGAACAGGAAGACAGGAGGAATCACTAGAGGCATCTAGATCTCCCTAAACTCTGCACAGTGCTTGTAAGCAGAAAGATATTCTAAAGTCCTAGGTTAAATTAAACTATACTTAATAATTCTAACACTAACTCTTGTTAATTTCTGCAAGATCCCTTTCAAATTGTCTGTAGCTAAGCAACAAATGGCCAAAGATCTCTTTATCTTCTTGTAGATTGAATGGAAAACCATCCTTCAGGAAAACCTCTAGGAAAACCTGGACAGAATAAAGAAATGGGCTGGCTGGAATCTCATGGAGTTCTACAGAACCAAATACAAGTTCTTGATGTGGGGCAGAACAATCCTCTGCACTACTGCAGGCTGGGGCTGGCTGGCTGGGGAGCAGCTCTGCACAGAAGCTGACAAGGGGATTAGACTTGATGACCTCCAGAGGTCGATTATAAACCAAAATATTTGGTGATTCTGTCTTTCTATGAAAAATCCTGTGCACAGGAATACTAGAGGAGCAAAGGCAAAACTTCCAGCTGCTATACAAGGCAAATGATGGAAACACAATTCTGTCAGGTCTGAAAAGTATTGGAGAGGGAATAGAAAAATGCAAATGTCCTACATACCAGAGAAACACAGATTTGGAGTAAAACATTGGAGACAAAAATGAAAAAGAAAATTTTGACACAATATTGAGTGTTTTCTTAAGTTAAAAGCAATTTTTCTTCAGCTACTGTTAAGCTACTGTTTTTTCATATTTAAAAACTGAAATTAAATAAATTGAAAATATATTGCTTTCATGGAAAACAATGAGTAGAAATACGTCAAATATTAACATATAAAATGGAAAAAAATTAAACTTTTGACTGAAAAGAGAAACAGAAACCCAAGATATGAGAAATAAACCCAAAAATAAACCTAGTCATAATTTAAAAAAATCAGTTCTTAAAAATTGGTCAAAGTGCCCCTTTTGGAATACATGTCTTCTTTTAAAGAAAACCTGTTTACAAAGGGCCTGGAATTAATGAAATTATGTTGTTTTGTACAACAGAACAACTGAGTTCTGCAACTTTCATCTAGCCATACTTTTGGCAATGCAAACCTGTAAAATGTAGTTTAATAACCTATAGCTGTCATTTCTCTCAAAGACAACTTTTCAGTAAACAAAAAGCAGACATACTAATATTTATAAAGAGGCAGCAGCATGAATATGACAGCCTTTTATCATACTGCTGTGACAAAATCTATTCTGTCATCTTGCTTTAAAAAAATTGGTTGCAAGACACCATTCCATTTCCTTTTAGACGAATGATAAAATGGTTTTAACATCTTTTTGTACTCTAACAAGAAGCAGGTCATGATTCACCTGCACACTGTTGAACCAGGATAAATACCTAATTATACGTAGTCAATATTTAAAAATACAATATCTAACACAATAGAACAGATGTGACTTCTGCAGTATCTGCTCTTTACCACTAAATGGTGGTGAGAGTGACCTGCAGCTGTTTCAGAAGCTAAATGCCTAATGTATACATGATTCCAGAATATTCAGCAATATTCCACAATGTTCATCCCTTAAGAACACTTGAAAGCTCCTGCCTCTCTTTTCAAAAGTTCAGTCTTTTGCAGAAAATCAAACTAAGAACAGGGTTTGAGACAGCTACCACAAAAGTGGCCTGGTACTTAGTGACCCTTTAATAATTACATAGCATATTATCCAGAGATGCTAGAAGTGGGGAAGAAGCAATAAAACAATTTCAAACAAAAATGATTCAAATGAAAACAGTAAAAAGCTAAAACACTGAAAGAATTTACAAAAGCAATAATAAAAAGAACCCAAATTATCTATTGTTAGCACTCTCCATTCTGCCATCATTATAAACCACTCTAGCTTATAAACACCTTTTTATATTTTGCAATCATGACAGGCTTGTGAAATGGGAAGTGAAGCTTAAAAGCCCAGAAAAGATGCCTGCCCAGAAATGTAACTTAGTAGTTTGGATCAATACTGTTTCCATTCAATCTCTGAATTTTAACTAAGGTGGTGTGTTTTTAGGAAGCTCTGATGTATTAAATTCTCTTGGTTGGAAGTGTTTTGTTAGGGGGATTACATTATAAGTTTTCCATTTGGTTCTGCAGAACCAAGCTTCTACATCTTTCAGAAATCTTGCTTATGTAAATATCTCTATTTTATGATTTGAGTAGTAGTATTAAAATTTTTCAGAGTTTTCCTCTCTAAAATGCCTGGGTACAACCTGAAGATTTTGGTACAGTTTGCAAAATGGAAAAACCGAAAACATTCAATGCTTTAGCCATTCTGAAGAATAGAAGTTGCAACAGGCAAAACTGGCTGAAACAGCAAGAAAACCACAATCTAATTCAGACATCATTAACTTTCCAAGGCCCACAGTATCCCTATGTTTTTTGGCTGTAATGACAGGATTTTCTCTTGTGAGGCTGCTGCTGTTTTTTAAAAATCTTTTTGACTGGGTCACCAGAATGTTGCTATGGTTACTAACATCTTGCTTTTGAAGAGCCTCATCATGAAAAGCAGCTTTTTCTATCATATGTGGAAGGACCATGCAAACATGGGGAAAATTATTAAATATAATCCACTGCGCTTTATAAGTCCAATACTCGAGCACCTAAGAACAATGACAACAAGGGGAAAAAAGTGAAATTAATCTGATATAGAATAAGTGCTATTGTATTTCCAGACTTACTCTGGGCACTTGAAGAACCATAAATGAACAGACACAATGTTTTTCCCTAACTGTAAAATAAACCTAGAAACCCATCAAGAAATTTATCCAATGTCCTAGTAAGCCAATGAAAAGGAAAAAAACTACCTCTGAAAATGTTTGATTCACTTGTAATAAGACTGTCATACTTTTCAGAAAAACTTTATTTCTACTTTTGTGATATTTATCAGGATGAGCTATATGCTGAGCTGAGATCAGTGGGATACTGATCAGTGGGATAAAAGTCAGCTCCACTGACTCGACCAGAGCCATTTGTGCTCAAAGACTTGAACCACTTTCTTTTTTGATATTTGTGGAACTATCAAACATTGGGGCTCCTACTGTAGCAGGCTTTCCTGTAACTAGTATGTATGCCAGCTAAGGAACATGACATAGCAGCCTGTGCTGCCTTAATTATGCAAAATGCAGAGCTGGGTACTGTGAGTTGAAAGTAAGAATCCTGATTACATAGATCTCCATAAGGGTTGATGGTGCTATATCTTGCAAAACAAGCTGCTTTTTATAAATCTTGCTTCTCACAAAGAGAGCTGTTTACACCACGAGAGCTTAACTGCTCTCATTATTTGCACTAGACAGTTCATTACTTTGTGTTATTATCCTAACAGCCATTCAAGGCAGAAATGACACAGGTGCTTTACTCTCTATTATTATAATATTAATATTTCAGATGGCAAAATCAATCATTCATGTGTATTCTAGGTGATTGCAATGTATTGACCTAGGCAGCAATTTTGAAAATGCATTCAAAAGCTATGTTGAAAATAGATTTTGATGATATGTTGCTGAGTACTTTTCCCAGTTTTGAGAATGCTGTGCAAATTCCTTTATTCTTTTTATTATAAAACATATTCAAAGCAACCTTAAATACTCAAGCAACTTTTAAGTTTTGCCCTACAGATATTAAACTGATTCATTTGAAAAAGTCAATTACAAATTTTCATTAGGAGAAAACCAAAACTTTAGCCAGAATTCACTTGGGCACTTCTTGAACAACACATTTTCATAAGATATATATTAATATAAGATAAGAACTTCAGTGCAGTGTGAATTACTACATACACGAGGGAGATTTTGGTGGCTTATGCTGAAGGGTGAACAGTACCTTGGGAATACAATCATGGAATCATAGATTGACTCATAGAATCACAGAGCAGTTTGGGTTGGAAAGGACTTCACTGATCACCTGGCTCCAGCCCTCCTGCCCATCTTTACGGCCCTTCTCTGGATTTTCTCCAACAGGCCCACATCCTTCTCATATTGGAGGTCCTAGATCTGGAAGCAGCACTCCAGGTGGGATCTCATAGAAAGTAGAGAGGTAGAATTCTCTCCCTCGACCTGCTGGCCTGTTGCTTTTGAAACAGCCCAGGATGAGTTTGCCTTTCTGGGCTGTGAGCCCACAATAGCTGGTACAGGGCTTCCAGTCCCATCCTCACTGTCACCCTCTGGCTTAAGAGCATGTGCTGCTTTTCACCCACTCTGCATTTTTATACATAATATGCAAATTCTGGTCCAAGTCTGACACAAAACTTCTATCTTCTGTCCAGCCATCAGATCTGCAATCTCTCCATTGGCAAAAGGGACAGGATAGGAAAAGGTCTGTACCATGGCAATCCTTGGGATTCCCTGAAAGAAGGGTTTTGACTTGTGCTTGTGAATGAAATAATAAAGCTTTCTTTCCATTGCTCATAAAACAATTTTAGTCAGGATACCAGCATGAACAGTGAATTTCTGAGAATTAAGGAGTGCAAAAATCTCCTCTAATAAAATGCAACCACATCCAGCAGAATACCAGAGCACTAATACTGGAGATGCTTAGTGAAGTGAAAGAATAAATCTCATAACCACAATCACAAACATTCTGATTCTGGTCTTGTAGAGAATGATCTCTTTTCTACTCTTCTCACTTTGGATCCTCATCTAGCAGTAGATACTAAGCAAAGTCTTCAAAACATGATATTATACAGAAATAATGCAAAAATTACAGCTCCAGTGAAACACAGGGAGTTATACAATACT
The DNA here is from genome assembly GCF_028018845.1 of Melospiza georgiana. Lineage (NCBI taxonomy): Eukaryota > Metazoa > Chordata > Aves > Passeriformes > Passerellidae > Melospiza > Melospiza georgiana. Next base: position 20,072,321 of record NC_080431.1, read on the forward strand.
CAACTATGTGAAATTAATCAAATTGAGGACAAATTAAAATTAATTATTTCAGAACACTGATGCATTCATGCATTTCCTTCCTGACTGCTACTGAGAAATGTTAAATTACAAACTTTGTTTTCACATTCACTATTTTTTCTCATAGATATAGGTTTCCCCAGGGACAGGAAAATACTGCAAATACATCTTTGAAGAGATGCATTTTAAATTTTATATTGTAAGCATATACAACACCAGAACAGATTGCTGTGAGGTGGCTTGCCTTACTGCATTAGAGGGTTAGAATTTTGTAACCAAGGCCATGGGGGCAGAGGTCAGTTCCTTGTAGGCTCCCTGTGGGCACTGGGTTTGGTACCAAGGGATCAAGTCTCAGCAACAACAGGAGCAAATCAAAAACAAAAGCACAATTAAATATACAATGAGATAATCTGCAAGATCTTTAAGCAGGTAAACTCTCACCTGAAGGTCCCTTCAGAGATCAGTGCAATGACAGACTTGCACTGCTGTACATGAACAAAGATCAATGTTTCTGCAGTGGTTTTTCTTCCGCTACTGCTGCCCTGGGTAATAGCTTGTAATCAACTGCTTAAACCAGGAAAGGGACAGTTTGTACTGTGGTCATACAAGGAAATAAAGCTTGTGGAGTCATGTTGTGTATTTAGTGCTTCCATTAAGGGGTGGTTTTACTCGCCATTAAACACCAGAAGTTCTTCTAGTAGGGGTGAGGAAGCAGGGCATAGATGAAGAGACACAGGAAGTTGGACTACCTCAGTTCTGTTGTGCAGAGAATTCCTTGCTTTTCATGTGGTCATTGACAGATGGGCTTAGCAGACACAGTTTTCATCCTCAAAGAGATGACTGTGACACCTATGCCTTTGAAGAACTGATCAGAAATACTATCACAGAAAAATACCTTTTCCTGCGTCCCTTCAGAAACCAAGTGATGAAGGCTGCCTTTAGACCATGTCACTTGCTTTCTTCACCTCCAAACCATCCTGAAGCTGCTATGTTATCCAGAAATCACAAGCTAAAGTGAAGGAAGAGCCATCACAGCACAAGTCAAAGCAAGACTGTCTAGTCTCCTTAACTGATTTCTGACATCTCAGGGAAACAGTTATTTGCAATTTGGGAAATGAGTGGCTACGTTTCTGTCAGGCCACGTTACCAAAATCTTTCTAGAATGGTTGATTTCCAGTGAAAGCTTGAACTTCTGGTAAGAAAATTATTCCAACTTCATGTCATATTTGTTTACTTATATTTTTACACAGTTTGTTTATTCAATCAGTCACTAGTTTTATGCAGATCACACTTTGTAGAAGACGCACTTTTAATCCTCTCTTATCCTTTATCATGGCCTAGACCCTCGGCAATTTCCTTGAAATACAATCTGCCAACTGCACTACATGCCACCTCACGAACAATACTTCTCTTCCCTTGTGCAGTAGAAGTGTTCTTAGCACAGTCCTTCTAAGTAACACCTTTTTAAAACGCTTATCACTGATACACCTCGACCCTCTATTCACTGCACCTTAGTTGCTGCTCATCACTGGCAGAAAAATGACACTCCAGAAGCAAATAGATATTTCACTGTGAGGCAGCAGGGAGAGATTTATTTTTCACCAGCTTGTATGACAGTTCTCACTGTCTAACACACCACTTGTGACCATCTGAGAGGCACCTGTATTCTTGCTTTTGCAATTCCTCCACTTTAAAAAATCTCTGGCTCCCTTGGAAATAGAGAGTTTTTATGAAATAAACTCATTCCAGTCTCCCTAGAAACACAGCTGAGCAGCCTTCCCAGCCATGCCAGGAACACTTGCACCTTCCATTTGCATAGCAGGTCTTACAAACCCCAGCAAATCTCCACCCAAAAGCATGGGAATTACTTATTTCCCCTTTCATGTTTCATTTCCAGGCAGCAATTCCTTATCTGCAAGTATCAAATCTGTACAGAAGACACAAAGTCAAATGGGACAGCATCAATATAGGAAACTTTATACACTACCTAAAAATAAAATAATGACATTCTCATCTTTATGATAGCTGACTTGGTCCCCTGCCCATTAAAATGAAATTACATCACCCCTCCACCTTGTTTTCCCTCTCACTTGTCTGCCCTTTTGACTCAGGTACCATTACCTTTGGTGAGAGAAAGCACTCAAAGCCACTCCACCTCCTCTCCCCTTTCTTCTCCCCCATCCCACTGTGACAGAAAGGCCATCCCTAACAGGGCCTGAGAGAGAGGGGGAATTAAATTGATAGGACTTCTCCATTAATTTGCTCATTCTCCTAGCTCTGTTAAATGAAATCTGTGTGCTGAGACTTGCTACCAAATACATATCCCAAAATTATTTTTGCTACAGTTAATTTACAGCTACCAGATAAAGCATTCATTTGTAGTTTACAGGGAATAGAGGGGGAGGGAGAAGTGGTATTTTTGTGGGTTTTACACTTTTAAAAATGCATACAATATGTAAATGAACTGTATTGTTCAATTTAGTCATTGAATTAAATTTCTCATTAAAAATAAATAAAAAGGAGAATTGATAAGATTACAACCCAGGAAACAATTAAGAGTGGTAACAATTCAGAGTAATAGCTAAGCCTTCTGCATATCTTGAAAATACTGAAAATAGAGAGAGCACTCCATTGCTTTCACTTAAAACTAGCTCAAGCTCAGCAATCACTTGCACTACAAGAAGAGTGGCAGTAATATTTAAAATTAAATTTTCTTTTGAAGGAAAAATAGATTAAGACTTAGATTTAGACTAGTTCAAGGAGCAAAGGTACAAAAATAGCAAAAGCCAGAGGTGACATGAAAATAAAACACAAAGGTGTCAAAATTCTGCTTTCATAACATAATAGAAAAATGCTGTGCTAGCCAACTAATTACCATCTAATTTTTTCCTGAAATGTTTTCCCACTCAGATTGCCCATTTGTTCTTTTTAAGCTGCTACTTCAAACACATGAAATTATATGATTGCATTTGTAGCATACATAGTAATGCAATTGGCATTAAAGAAAAAATCATGCTCAGAACAAAAGTTTTAATTAGATCTAAATATAGAATTATAGTGCCACTAGTTGTTTCAAAAGCCTTTTGAATTATCAAAGGTTAATTGTCAAGATAACACTGGCATGATTAAATGGAATAAATGTCACATTGATTTGGCTCAGCATTAATGCACTAAGTAAATCCTAAATTGCTGCACTGCCTCTAAATCAGACAACTGAAAATGGATTCTTAAAAAAAACCTGAAATTATCTGCTTCCATACCAGGGATTATTGTTCTAGATAATTGAAATGTTAAATATCTGAACAAGCTGTCAATATATGAAGGTATTGCACTGATTTAGTAAAGCAACTACTAGACTAGGAAATCCTATGGGATTTCAGCACTTTCTGAGCTGTTTTGCTTTTTTTTATAATTAAAAAAAAATAGGAAAACAAAGAGGCATGTAAGAGATGAAAGTGAAATTAGATTAAAATATTTCATAGGAAGTGAAGAATCAGAAGGAACATTAAACTTTAGCAAGTACTTGGCTATGAAGTGGGTCAACAGGGAAGCACCCAGTGTTTGTCTTTTATAGCTGTACAAGATGGCACAGAATTTTCACTTTCATCCACCCCTCTGGAAGCAGACTGAAGTTGTCCAAAGGATCATTGTTGATTTAGACCTTTAGGTCTCTTTAGGATTGGGATGCACCTGATCCACAGTAGGAGCACCAAACAAATTCTTGATCAATACTTATCAGAAGAACATTGAGTTTGTACGTATCCAATTGGCCTACAAGTCACAGCAGCCAACATGCAGCCAGAGATAATTACAGGAATTCACTATGTGGCTTTAGTTGTATATCAAAGAAAACTGTAATGCAGATGCAGCTACAGATGCCCATAATCTGCTTCAGCAAATGGCAAGTAATGTCTCCTATGACCAGCTTATCTCTACATCAGGAGACTTAGGATGGAGCCATTAGAAAAATATAGATTGAAACATAGCTTTTGGACACACACATTAGGTCTTTTTCATATTTGGTAGGCATGTAAAATACTCATGAAAATTTGAAGCTTTAGGGGAGAGAACAAGATTGTGGAAATGAATCCCACTCTTTCAATTAAAAATCGCAATAGAACTAATACAACTTCATTATTTCCTACTTATTTTTGGACAGACATGAAATCATATATAAATCTCACTGGATAAAAGCTCAACTAATCAGAACATTTTTTAAAAGCAGAATAGAGAGACTCTGAGAAACTGTACACTTCTTCAGGCATTGCTCCCTGTGTTGAAAAGCTTTAGCAGTTACTCATTGTGCCTGTCAGCAATTTCATCTGTCACATTAAAAAATAAATAAATCATTTTTCTGCCATACAAGAACTTTTTCTGGACTACACTTGTCTCCACAACGTGTCCTCAGCTTGGAAATTAAATCCAAACTGTGATCCACTCTTTCTGTTACTAATTCTACAAAGGGGTTGCTTACTAATTCTACAAAATCGTATTGCAGGGGTTCCATACTGTCATCTCCTTATTGCAAAGGTGCCATACCTTCTTGGTGTTTCTCATGGGCACCTCCTCAGAGCAGTGACTCTCTCTTTTCACAAAACAGCCAACTGACTCCAGTTCCCTCTCAACCACCCACCCCACTCTTTTATAGCACTCTTCTTCTCATTGGTTACAGCTGTGGCCTGTTCCTAATCTTTAATAATCAGCTCAGCTGCAACTCCTTAGGGGTAAGATTACTTTCTACACTATCTTTATTTTCTTATATTCTATCCCCCTACACCAAAGTATGTTCTTGTTTAACTTCTCCTGGGACACTTCTGGTGATATGCAGTGCATTATTAAGATAACAAATTAATAAAATAAAAATTCTCAAATTCTAAGTAGAACTTTCAGAATTTCAGTTTCTTTGGTGGAGACAGCCTGTCAAAGTCCACATTTGTGGGTTTCTTGTTCTTTTGCTATGAGTTTGGGAATCAGAGCATATCATTGCCCTTTGTATTCAATATATGGCTTTTTGGCCTTCATATGTTGTATAGCAAATGTTGTTAGCTTGCTGTTATATTTCATATTTCTAAAGTCCCATACTGTCACAATCATATTCCTAAAGTCCCATACCTTCTCAGTGATATTTCTTGGGGGCAGTTCTTCACAGCACAGGCTTCTGGTAGTTGCTGCTTCTTAGTCAGGACTCCTTCCAGGCTCTCCTTGACTAGCCAAGCTCAGCCCCTTTTATCCCAGTTATCTTCACTAGCTACAGCTGCAGCCCAATTAAGGACATCGCAGCTGCAGCCCATCAAAACCAGCCAGTGCTTATCAGGGCCAGGCCTATATACAGATATTCAATATACAAGACAGATATTTTACTAGGACTCCTACTATAAGCAAATCCATTAATTTTGGTCTTACTGGATTTAAATACATGCATACCTGAATTTATAATTTCTGCTTCAATTTGAGTAATTAATCATGCCTAGCTACAGTTTAAAATAAGTATTTAAACTTTCTTCATCATTATCTGCAAAGGCTCAGAATAAAATAGCTTTGTAAGCAGTGGAGTGAACACTGTCTGGGAAAATGAACAGAATGTAAAAGATGCATCAAGAAGTGGAATTAATTGTTTTCTGTTCCCTTTCTGATTCAGCATGGCCCAATATGCTGAGCAACTGATGACAAATTGAATAATGTCAAGGGGGAAAGGTGGAAAATAAAAAATAGTGACTAAGCAGCAAGTCTATGCTTCAATATATAACTTTTTTCTTATCCCCTGCCATGTGAAAAATTAGGTGTTATGATTTTTCAATCTTATTCTTGGTCAACATGCTCTCCAACTATTTATTTACAAATCCAAGACAACCTTCTTTTTTAACTAAGAGAAGGCTACACAAAGAGTCAGCATTGCTTACCATCACACTCATATAAAGAGCATAGAAGCAGGGAAGACAATATTCTAAGAAGTATTAAAAATCAGTGCTCTATTCATCATACATTCTTTCTTCTGACTAAAAGAACTATGTAAATTTTGAACAAAACCAATTTTTAAAATTTTCAATTCAAAGTTTTCAAAATCATGAACATCAGAGAGTCACACTTTTCTCCCTGAAAAAAGTCTTCCTGAAAAATAAAAAATAATTTCTTTTTTGGGAAGAAAAATATTTCAGTAATCAAAAGGAACTTACTTAAGAACTCCTATAATAAAGCCTCATGAAAATTCATTGTCTCAAGTGTCTTTGTTTTCCTTAGGTCAAAATCCCAAGCATGATTTAATTTCCCAATATGGATTTTATATGAGTACTCTTGGTGCAACCTCAGATGGCTTATCTAGAAGGAAAACCAGAAAACATAGCTGTGGCTTTATTTGAATCAAGGAACTTCATCTACACAGAAAAGCATGCCATGAGAAACCTAACAACAGTTCCTGTGAGTACCTCTGAAACAGATTTATTTTAATTTCTGAATTTTTGTCTAATTCTTCCATAAGTAAAAAAGCCTAAAAATGTTGGCATGAAATGACAGAAAACAAAGTTAAATGTTCTCAAGGATTCATTGAGTTCACAGGGTCAAATAGACGCACGTGACTTTCAGAGAAGTTAATCTACCGTGGTTTCAGCTTTTAGTGGTGCAGTTTCATAATGGAGTTTATAAGACACAAAACAGCAAATGAGCAATGTGTATGTTCTGCAGCACAAGAACCATTTTCCTTGACAAATATCCTTCTTTGTTGTTGTGAAGGCAATATCTTAAGCTCTGGTAAATTACAGAGCCTGCTACAAGACATGCTGACACATCTACTACATTTTGTGCCAGTAATGGCTGGAAAGGAGAAGACATCTGCTGAGGGAAATGCCTTATGGTGGAGAAGAGATGATGGGCAATCTGTGAAAGGATGGGACTACTGAATGTTTTAATGTTACCTTCTCCATCATTTTTGACTGCTCTTGTTCACTTCACTGATGTTATAGTTTGAAAAGTTTTGAGAAATACAGAGCTGCAACCTGTGAATGAGATTTAAGCTTCCCTGCGATGGTAAACTTTGTTAAAAAGTAACCTTTCTTCACTTTTTCAAGAAATAGCTAACACTTCTTGTAAAGGATTTGTAATATCAAAATAATTGCTGTGTGACAATCAATTCTGAAAACTACAAGACCTACTCAAGTCCCACACAACAACGAGTTGTCCTCCAGTCTGGAATAACTAGACCAAGTCAGTAAATAAAAAATAATTGCCAAACTGCAATATGTACAACAGCTGTCTATGTTCTAGGTGTCTGTGAGAGAGGGCTCAGGGGAGGGCAGAGGGCAGAGAAGAGTCCTGGTGCACTAAGTAATTTTTTTGCCATGGTCCTGGTGATCTCTGTGTTTAAGTTGCTGGGCATCTCAGCAACTTCTTTAGCAAGTGAATATTCCTAATTTGCCCATAAAACAGAGTATGGAAAGAAGAAAAAGCAGTTTTCAATTCTTTCTTTGCAGCAAAACTCAAATATGTTTAAAAGAGATCAATTCCTTGTCTCTGAAATTATTGCCACTAGAGACTTTTAAGGCTTTTTCTTTCCAAAACTGTAATACTACAAGATGTTGTGAGTTCAGTTCTGTTGCCCGAGTGAAACTGATTTTCTGCTGATGAAATCACTGCCATCCCTGAAGTTTCTGAATCAACCCTTCCTCCCCAAAAAGCTATCTTTATGAAAAGCAGCTGGTTTAAGGGAAACATTGTCTTTCCTGATGTAATTTGGTGAAGAAATAAAAAGTGTTTTGAAGAATCAAGCTTATTGGGATTTATATTTTTCCCCTTCCATTGAAGGAATGGAACTACTGCAGCAATTTCATATAGAGCTCAGAGTCCCCATTAGGTGCTCAGCAAATAATTCCCAGAAATGTAAGGTAAAGCAGATGTGTTGGTGAAACCCAAAGGTTCCTTCCAACTCACTTTGCCACACTACTCTGACAGCAGTCCAGCATCCTCCATCGCAGAGCAGACCTAAGATTTTCATAGCCTTTAGCAGACTGTTCTTCCCTGTTTCATTGCCATCAGGACTGTCAGTGCCGCCATTAATATCACTTCAGAAATAGCTGCTATTCTGAAATTCTCATCTGCTCCTAAGTCAGAACTCTAGAAGGCTTCAGAAACTCTCAGCAAAGTTGTCATTATCAAACCAGCAGCATCACAGTCGCAGCAGGAACCAACATGCTCAATTAGTCTTAATGTACTGTATTTCTGTTCCTAATTTAATAGCCTTGCAACCTTTTCTGCAGCATCTGTTAGCTGCAGCAAGGTCATCAACTCTTTCATTAGTGCTGAATGAGAGAAAGAACATGGCAACATGCAGAGTTTCCTCAGAAAACCCAGTTTTCCTGAGTGTCACTTTTGGTTATTAGTACAAATAGCACTTTCCTACAGAATCACTCTGCCCTTTGGTGGAGCAGGAACTGGGTTAGAAACTGACAATTCTCCAAACTACACTAATTACAAAGATGGGAAATTCAGGGAAGGAAGAGCTACAGCCAAAAAGTTTTTTAAAGTGTGGGGAGTTTAATAATATAAACCTTACCTTTTCAGCAGCAGGGGGAAAAAAAAGTCAGAGAAATGTGTAAAAGTGTCAAAGGTACTGACAGTAGTCACTTCTAACTAGCACTGTTAGAATTCAGTTCTCCATAAGGAATTCATGAAAGAAGTGCAAAAATAAACTAGTCAATTCAATTAAAGCATCCAAAGCAGTAGTATAGAAGAGGATAATCCAGAAGAAAATAGGATTCTTCTCTGGACTAAGTAGACATTGGTCATCTAAACTGTAATAAGTTGCCATTTATTAATCTAACTGTTCAATATGTAGACATAAAAACATAGATAGAATATAAAGTTCAAAATTCTGATGCACCCATAGGTTCTAAAGAAAATGGAGAGCAATGGCAGGGTTGTGATATAACATATCAAGGAAATCAGGCTCACCAGGTAAAGAAAATGAGATCATTATTTAGACTGTTTGAAACACCTCAGTTGAGAATTTTGTTGGGGTTTTATTAGAAACAGTTTACATGAATTTAATTAAACTATTCAAAAGAAGTACTAACTGTGTAAATCACTCAATAATTCTGCACTTTTAACTAAATTCTGAATAAATCTTTTAGCAAATGTATAAGGGTCAAGATTTCTGTTCCTGATATTTCTAACATTAGAAATAAGGCTAGAAAAATGTCTCTATAGAGTGCTGCTCATTCTCCAAACATGAGGCTTTTATTCTTCTTCTTCTTCTGTATTTATTCTTTTAAAAAGAACTGATAAACTTTTTTGCAGGTCCCCTATAGTGAAATAGCAGATACGTTCTCACTTGTTGATCAAAAATCAGATAAATTTGGACCAAGATCAGAGCACTAAATTATATTTCATCTCTGTACAGCTGCATAGGATGGAATATGGCATGCCAAGACTCAGTGCTACATGCCAATTTTGCAGATTAACCTTTCCAAAGCAACTAATATATCAAATTGTTCCAGCCATTTGATAAAAATATTTTACTTTGTCTAGGTCAAGATAGAGCCATGGGGTTTTAAAAATTAGTTTATTCCCTTAATCTTAAGCACATTTCATTACTATGACACTGAATAAGCATGAGTAAAGGAAATATAAACAGTTTTCATCAGGAATCATTCTTATCAGCTACTCCTTGTCAAAGGTTAATACCCTGCAAAGCACCTACACAAATATGGGCTTGTGTTTGCAAATACATTCAATTAATATGCAGAGAAACTAAATGTTGATACCACTGGTCCTCCTATTCCAACCCCTGTATTACCAGGCTTGTGCTGCTTTGCTGTATTTCTCCTGTGCTGTGCATTTCTCGTTTTATTTCTGTTACATCTCAGAGACACCAACAGAGAATACAGATTGCCAGGAGCTGACAGCAATCTTCTGGTAAGCTGTGGTATGGTACCAGTAGAACACACCAAGAGGGAAAATATACTTACAGCTACATTTTTATGATTAGCATCCAAAAAAAGAGGCAAGGAGGTAGGGAAATCAGCTCGCTGCACTACAAAGCACGTGCTGGTTGGCAGACTGAATTCCTTAATGACATTCTTATTAAGTTCTTTCTGCCAAATCCTGTTTGTTTTTGCTGTCAGAACTGTCTGCATTTATAATGAATAACTGCTTAGGAGCTACTTACATAAAGCACTGTTTTCATGTCACTGCCATAGATGGCATCTCTAGGCAGATCAGAGAGCACCTTGTGAATGAGTTCACTGAACAGTAATTTTTAACACATTTGTGCTGGGACAGGGTTTCTATAGACACAGTCACACTGGTCTGGACTACAGCATCCTGAGGATGAAGACCTCCAGATGTAACATACTCTTAATCTGGGTGATCTGATACCATATTTTCACTATGTTTGCAGCTGGGTTAGCTCTACAGTGAAGGCAGGCTATCAGAGTAGTTTGAGAGTAGTGAGGTGCAGTGGCTGTGGAAACCCTCCAGACAAATGTAAATACACAGTATGCCAATACCTCAGTGTAATACAGTCCCAGAGGCAGAAGCCTCTTGGCAGATGGGGAAGGGTTGCAACACATAAATGAGCTTGCAGGGTAGTCTTGTAAAATTTTCCCAAAATTACAGTTTACACAACAAATAAAGCAGAGGAAGATGTCTCTTTCCACACACTGCAGTTCTTACCTTTATGCTTTTATCTCCAATGTTTAATTTCCCCTGGTCAACACCAGCTCTGTATGCAGAACATGTAAAGAATGCATAATTTAGAGTTAATGTCTCACAGTAAAATTTCCATTATGGAGCTGGTTTGCTTGCAGTACTTTTTACTGTGATGATGTGACCAGTGTGAATCCTGGATATTACCTGAAAGTTTCTACAGCAAAACTTGTTCTTTGTGAATAATTTTGTGTATAAATGTAATTCAGTAACTGTTGATGGATCACTAATATGTCTCTTCCAAAAAAAGTGTGACATAGATTGAACCCTGGGCAATGAAACTGTTTTTGAAAACATCTAGACTTTTAAAAGTAAGCCATACATAGCATGCACTAGAGTCCTTCTCAGCTTTAAGAACGTATTACTAGAAACAAGTTTTTTAACAAGGAACAAAACATGTGGTGGTACTAAGAATTTAAAAGAGAGAAAACCATAGGAGAAGCCTAAAACCTTCAAAAGGCAAGAAGGTCAATCCTAAAATGCAGTAGTCAAGGTCAATGGTGCAAATAGGTGGAAAAGAGCCTTTCAGGCTGATGTAATCCCACAAGTATTTACTTATCATCAGATATGTAATCCACACCTACCCCCATCACATTGGCTCCAGTGGGATTTTACCACCTGCATGTTAGGTAGTTGCTTTCATGTAGTGTAAAGTGTGACTGCGAACTGCTCAGAGAGACAAAAAGAAAAAAGTTGTATATGTACCTCTAAGCATTGTTGCATAGAATTATAGGACAAACTTTCTCACTATGCCTGGATTTGACTACTGGTAAGGAGCACAGAATCATTGTTTGGGTAACTCGAATACCAGATAAAATCACATCAAAAGAAAAAAATTGGAGTCTAATGCATATGTAAAATTTTGCCTTTTTTAAGTACAGAGGCGAGAGGGTGTATGATTATTTATTTTTTTTGCCATATTAGAAAATTCTAGGTGCCATGTATTTCATGCAGTTCAGAATACACCCTCAGCCTTTCATAGTAGGTCAAACAATAACATTCCTACCCTGCTGAGAGTACATCTCAGTGGGTGGGTGATGGGGGAAGACAGAACATTCTTCTGGCAGAATTGCAAAGGGAAGAATTGTCAAGGGAAGAATTGTCAAGGTCTTAGCATGACTATTCCTTATCCTGCACAAGAGCCCTCTTCACCTTTCAAATGCCTTTTCTTTCTTCAGGCAGGCATTGCACAGTATGATACTCAGGCTACTGCTAAAATCCATGCCTGCTGCCATGAATCTCCCTGTCAGGAAGCAGCAAGGTCCAACTGTGCCATAAGGAAAAGGCAGTGGGAAACCAAGGATGATGAAGCAGCTGGCAGACAGAGGGGCCATGACAGCAAGGGTCAAGTCCCACAGTACATGACTGAGGTAACCAGAAAAGGTGTGGTGACAGCACTCAGCTGGGCTGAGAGTTCAGACCACGAGACAAGATCACGGGGACAAAGCAAAATGACCAAGTCACAGAGTCAAGCCAACATGTCAAATCAGAGTCTGGATCAACAGTGTCCACAGCTGGGGATGGGCATGACTGTGGCACAACTGCAAGGTAAATCAGGTGGGCAGAGGTGAGAAACTTGGGGGCAAGAAACTCAGCTTAAAAGCAAATCTGAAGGAAAGGAATGGGGATCCATAGGGCATCTTCAATCTCATTTTCACAAGAGATCTTAATGAGCCAGCCTGAACAGAGATAGCTACACTCTTGACACCAAGCCCAGGCAGGCAAACTCCCAGGAGGGGAGGGGAATGTGCTGATACCCTCTGGACTTCCAACATAAGCACTCAGTGTGGGTTCTCCTTCTAAGTGACGATGATCTCTTGAAAGAAATAAGAACACAGCTCAAGTGGAATTACGTATTTTTAGAAAGACTGTAATATACTTTTAGAGTAAATCTTACTGTTTTCTCTATGGTCAAAAAAGACGTGGCTGTAAGAAAACTTGTCAACCACACTATCTGAGGATACTGATTCTCAGAAAAATGGAAAAATGAACTGCCATCTGGTTGTGTTTAAAAATGGATAGAGACTGTTGCATTTTCGGTGACATGCATCCTATTTCTCAGTGACAGATGGAAAAAGAATATATACTCACACAATTTAACTTAGACAAGTCTTTATTCTTAGTATTGAATTCAGACTCCTTTTCAATGAAAAACATTGAATCAGAATGTGAGATTATAATTAGATGACTGGTTAGCTGAGTACAGCTGAACTACCAAATTCATTTAGATGGAAAAATCAGCGAGAGACTCAGATAAGAGCCTTGTTATGAAGTTCTTTATAAAATCCCCATTAATCGATAAAGTAGGCATTCCTCCAAGCTTACAGAGACCACCTTTGTTATTGAAATCATGTAATACTGATTTTGCTAGCTCTTGTACAACCACACCAACCTGCAACCCCATGATATTATAGGTTGCTCCAGTTTTCCTCTTTTTCACTATAAATAAGGGGGAAGATATTTTTGATCTAGTCCCATCATAACTGGTGCAAGAAAGGGCCAGTCAGAATGATGTCCAAAAGAGAACTAGTTCTTGTGGGAACCTGAGCTAGAGCTGATAATGGACTTCATCACCTCAAACTTGAATCCCACGATTGACTAATTCTTAGACATCTGACCCAAAATTGAAGCTATAACCCTGTGCCTTGAATTATCTGCATAAAGTATGAGGAGAATTGGCTAGCTCAGAGTAGAGTCCATCCAAACAATGAATTATAAATTGACTCATGTGGTCCTGGCGTCAAGTAAGTTGTGTTCCCAGTAGGTTCAGAACCTGTAAGGAGTTCGCCTAAATTATATTAACCATTTTGCTATTGTGCCCGTGGGTGGGTGAAGATTCCACTCATATTTTTCAACTTAGTAGGTGCCATTAACTTCTGCAACACAGTTACAGCTGAAGTGGGGTCTCAAAAACTTTTGTACTTTGCAATTGTGCTACAATTACACAATTGTAACACATGCTTACCTGTGAATTGCAGATACAGCCTTTAAGAAACAAAAGAACTATCATTCTGCAAATGCATACAGAAGAGTAGGGGTTTCTGGAATTCATGTTTGGTAGCAAATTTAGCGTCTCAATATTTATTTTGGAAAAGGTCTGCATGGAAGCGATGCAGTTTTTCTTAGAACAGCCAGACAAGATTCTGATTCAGCCTTCACGTATCCTTTGTTACCAATCTCCCAATCCACAGTTTAGTTTGGGACTTAGACTGCATCCAAAGAAGAGCAACAAAGCTGACAAAGAATCTAAACCACAAGTCCTGTGATAAAGATCTAAGGGAACTGCAGTCTCTGTCCTTGAGTAAAAAGCAAAACAAGATGAAAAGGTTGTCAAGCATTGGAACAGTCTGCCCAGAGACGTGGTGGAACCACCATCCCTGGCAGTGTTAAAAAAAAAAAAAAAAAAAAAAAAGAAGTGAATGCGGCACTTAGGGGCATGGTTTAGTGGTAGGCTTGGCAGTTTTACCTTTATGATTGGACTTGATATGTTAAGGGTTTTTCCAACCTAAATCATTCTATGAAATGGTCATTAAATAGGTGCTTTAACTCTGTGTCTACAACAAATCATCTAATTATTCATCTTTTTGAAATATGCTTTCCTTGCTTCCTTACTTTTAGCTCATACCTCAAGGAATTAATCTGGTTTCATGTATGAAGAACTTTACAGACTTTTCAATGACCCTCGTTCATAAAAGGCATGTTTTGTACGTACAGCCTCCATTAAATTCACAGGGGGCTGTGACTTTAACAGTTCTTCTACTGAAGGACTGTTAAAAAGTATATTCTGGAAGAAGGGCAACATATTAACATATATTGAAAATTGAAGCCTCTGAGTAGCAGCCTCTTAGCTGTTGTCTTCCCTCTCCTTGAGTTAGCTTGCTCCTAGAGGATTAGAGTGAGACAGGGATATATAAATAAAATATTACTCTCTTTTGCAAACTAATCAATGAGTAGGTAAATCATAAATAGACATTTCTTAATTTTATCAGATTGAAGTAGAATTATATAAACTATAGGATTGCTTCTGCTGATGGAAGAGATTTTAAATAACATTTCTCCAGGCTTTATTTGGAAACTGGATGGTCAGATGATAATTACCCTATTTGCATTTTTAAATTACTGCCAGCAGAGCCTTAGCTACAGCAATCTAGCAGAGACCAACACTTCATTGGGCTCAAGAGGCAATTAAGCTACTGAAATCTAAAAAAAAAGGGAAGCATGAACAGTTTTTCAGTGTCTTGCATTAACAGTTCTAAAGGCTTTACTTACGTTCTTGAGATTGTCTGATCTGTAAACTGGGATGATCATTTGCATTATGGTAATGAAAATATCATACACATCAAAAGGATGAAAAAATCCTCTAACTGCCTCATTTTTAGTGATTGATTTCCAATAATAAACCTGAGCAGGTTCAAGGCAAAGGATCTCACTGGGTAAGTTGCAGATATGAGCTGCAGACGGAGTGCTTGCTCTGGCTTTACTGCCAGGATGCAAAAATTCTACATGGCTTACTTCACTACATAGGTGGAGTAAGCTTACGTACAAATTCTACATAGCTTACTTCACTATTTTCAGGGTTATGACTATCCAAACTATTCAAGTATATAAAAAAATAAAAATATTTGGGGAAGGTAGTATCTGTGTGTTTGGGGGTAATTAACAAATGAAAAGCTGAAGAGTAAAAAACTAAAAATCATCTCAAGCAGAAGCAATACCCAGGAACAGGCTCAGTGCTGAAAGAAATGTTTTACAGATAAAGACAATGAAAGTAAAAAATCTGAAGTACAGAAAGCTATTGCACTAAAACTCTTCCTAGTTTCCTCTCTCTCTCCTTTCAGCCTGCATTTTTCCTATTTGACTAATGAATATTAATGACCTGAGTTTCCAGGCCAAGTGAACCAACAACCAGATGCTGTTGCCATATCAATGTACAAAGCCCAGCTGGAAAGCCCCACTCAAGACCACAGAGCATGCTTTTGCAGCCCCATGTGAGTAGATCTCAGTGGTCTGCTCATATCTACAGACAACAGGGAATGTACTAGGCCACAATGCCTATGTGACAAAGCCAGTCAACATCCCACACCTTTCCTGGACCCTTCTTCATGCACTCGTTTGCACATGTGTACTGGTTTGGTCTAGCACAGGGTTAATTTTCTTCCTAGCACTTCATATGGTGGATTTGTGGCCAAAAGAGTGTTGGTAATTCAGGGGTATTTTTGCTATTGCTGACATGGCTTGCACAGTGTCAAGGCTTTTTCTGTTTCTCATCCCATCAGTGAGAGGGATGGAGTGCACAAGGAACTGGGAGAGGACACAGCTGGAACAGCTGACCCCAGCTGACCAAAGGGATAGCCCAGACCGTATGAAGTTTTGTTCAGATATAAAAGATGAGGAGAAAAGGGGGAAGAAGGAATATTTGGAGTTATGGCATTCATCTTTGCTAGTAACCCTTAGAGTGATGGAGCCTGGCTTTCCTGGAGATGGCTGAACACCTGCCTGACCATGAGAAGTGTTGAATTAATTCCTTATTTTGCTTTGCTTATGTGCAGCTCTTGCTTTACTTATTAGAGTGTTTTTATCTCAATCTACAAGTTTTCCCATTTTAACCTTTCTGATTCTACCCCCTCCCCACAGCAGGGGGGGTGGATGACGGGAGAGCAGTGATCAAGCAGCTGCATGGGGTTGAGCTACCTCCAGTGATGAATCAAAAACACCACACCAGCTCTGCACTCCTCTTCATAAAGAGTCTTCATTTTTACTTACTTTGTGCAGTATCTTAGCTTAGCTTTATGTAGGGAAGATGAAAATTTTTGTCAGGTGTTTATGTCTCTGGACTCTTGTCATTCCATACTGTTTGACTGTGGTGTCCCCAGGACCAGCACTTGGCAATTCTGCAGGTGGAGCTGTGAGCATTTGAACCCAAAGGACTCACCAAGACTGGCAGTGGGACATACCAGACAACAGATGAAAGCTGGGGAGCACAAAGATCTTTGTGCTGTTCTAACAGCTGTTGTACTCTAATGATGTTTTGATGCATGGTCTCAGACAAGAACAGTGAGCAACAACAGGAATTTGGTACTAGGTACTTCAGCTCCCAGTGAGGACAGTGGTCCTACAGACAGCATCTCACCTAACTGCAGGGTACAATATAGACAGCAACTACAGCTAAAAAGAGAGGTTTCTTTGACCTTGGTGATAAACTGTAACTATTTCCCAAAGTGTGTGACTATGTTGAAGGGCATCAGAGGTACTTAACAGCTGGGGATTCAATAAATTTTTGGTTCAGGCCCATAAATGTATGAGCAAAGCCTTTACTAAAGCTAGACAAATGTGAAAGGTAGCACCTCAAACAGTATTCCAGACTTTGCAGTCTCACAAGATTAATTTAGGTGCTGTAAACCATGTCTACCTGGCTATAAACATTTAAATAAATTATAAAGGTAGTCAGGAATATAATGTTGGAATTTCTGGAGAACAGCACACAAATTTCTATACAAAGCTTCTTGATATGATACTTCAGTATGATCATTTTGTTAAAAAAAGAAAATGGAAAACAAGGCCTTCAAATGCCTTTTCTTTTGCACTGTCTGTTGATGTGTGAAAACCATACAGAAGACAAGTGCATGGCCTGACAGATGGAATACAAAACTGGTTTTACTTGCACTTGCTCTCCAGTTGGCTGGATTTAGCAAATGGAGGCTGCATGAGATGAATGAGTAATTGGAGTCTCTACAGCCAAGTTCACTTTGGGTGAGAGTGATGGGCTGAGTCAAGGCACACAAGTGCCATTCATGTGGATGTCACCCTTCATTCTATTCTACTCACACAAACAAACACTTCTTTTTTGTAAAGCCATGGAGTACTGGGTATGAGGAGAGAGAAAAGGATCAGAAATCTACTTTAAATTGTTATCATCTAGCATTGTTCTCAAAACTATTGAGAGAAACATGGGTAGTTAAAAATTTTATTTCAAGATATTTTGGCACAGTTTCAACAGACTACTTTCTTTTCCTTTCCCTCTTTCCATAGTACTTTCCATCTTCTGTAGGTTTCTCTTCTTCTGAGGGCTTATTCCTTTCTTCCAGGAAGCTGTCACTATGGTGCTTGCTCTCAAGTTTTGCTACAAGGATTAGTAGCTCCAGGAAGACAAAAGTTCATCAACTCTGGTCTCCAAAGTATTTGTGTTTTGTGGTTGTACTGTTTCATATCTAACAAATTGTGAGATCTGATTGGAACTCTCATGGTCTAAGCGTTCATATGTGTCTTTCTCCTGCATAGAATTTTTTCTGCTAAACAAGACAAGAATAACATATATACTTCCCATCTGCCTATCACAAATAAATATATGGGGAAATTAACATCTTTAAGAGCTATGCTATTTCAGATTAAACAAGTTGATGATTAAAAAATTACTGAGGGACCAGAGAGGCAGGAGAGCAGGGAGGGAGTCATAGAGAGACATAGGAAGCTATACATACATTTATAAAGGCATGTACCAAGGCTAAAAAATTCACAGCCATCACCATCACAGACTTTAGGGCAAAATCTACATTAACAGCTCATCTTACCAACATTGCCTGATTCTTTTCAGGGTACCAGTTTAAGTTATTTTGGCAAGAGAGTAATCTTCCAATAATCTATGCAGGCGTATTTGTACCATTTGGAAGTGCACCTATCCAGTACTACCCAGTACAACTGGGAATACACAAAATGCTTTTGTATATATAAGTTCCTGAGCCACCTATTTGCTGGAATTACCAAAGACTTGATTCAACATAATGATTTTCCATTCAATTTGCACTAGGGTTTGAGATACTGTTCGTACTTAGTCAGCTATGATGTGTGCATAGAAGAAAGGTTTCCAAACCTTTTTGATCTACAGCCTCCCCCAGATTTCAGATGTAAATCTGACAATAGATTTTTTTTTTTTTTTTGCAGAACCTTTTGTAGAATGCTTCAACATAATTCACACACTGAAAGTTTAGGACCTAGGAATATTTCCCAAATGTAGTTCAGGTGTATGATCCAGCTTTGCCTCATTGTAATCCTTCCTCAATTCATGATTCATCTCCCAGTATGGTTTCCATAGCTAAAAGCAGAAGGCTGAATAAACCAGTAAGGTCATATGCTCAATCCAAGCCTGGCCTTCTCAAATCAGTTTAAGTGCCCACTGTGGAGCCTATGATAAATGTAAACTTGTTTATCTAAAAAACCGTCCCACGGAAGCCTTGGCACAACATGGAAAGATAAATTTCTGATAATTATTTTTGATCTAATAATGCAAATGCTGTATACATCAGATTTTGTGGTCTTTTGCTCGTTGTTTTTAGTAAGCACTGCAGTAATAAATCTTCAGTGCCAATGAGAGGCACAAGATGTGCACATAAGAATTGTCCTTTTTTCTATGAATAATTTTCATACTCAAAAGTTCACATTGCTTGCAGATTAGTTGCAAATCTATGGAATATTGTTTTCACCAGCAGTGAATTTGTTCTCTGTATAACAAGAAAATTCAAAGGTTCTTTAGCTAGGTTTGGTTGGTTGTTGGGCTGCAAAACAATTTCCAAATTCATTTAACTGGTATTCACCAGGAGAATTTACTGTTTATGTAAGACCATAATTTAACTTTGGAAGGCAGCAGTGAAAATTTATTTGGTTAAATCTCATTAGCTACTGGAAAACCTATCTGGAAATTCCTAATCTTCCTCACTTTAAAACAGAAATTTGACACTGTAAATAACCTTGACTATAGGCTATAATTCTAAAGCCTGTAATTGCAAACAAGAGTAAGTTTACACACAAGGCTGGTTATTACTGTCCTTCCTCACAGGAATATTTCTACTGAGATAACTAAAGTTAGTTTATACCAAGGTAGGCACTTGTCTGGTTTTGTATCTATTCAGCTGTATCCTGGAAAAGAACAAAAGCACACATCTAAATAAAATATGTGGATCTGTGCTTTTGTTTGCTTTGTAAACATCAAATCACAAAATGTTTTAGGTTGGCAGACACTTGTGGAGGTGATTTAGTCCAATCCTCTTGCTCAAGCAGGGCTACCCAAAGCCAGTTGCCTAGTTCCTGTTCAGATGGCTTTTGAGTATCTCCAGGAATGGATATTTCACAGCATCCTTAGTAACCTGTGCCAGTGCTCAGTCACTCCCACAGTACAAACATGTTTATTGATTTCATAGGGAACCAAAGTGTTTCACTTTGTGCCCACTGTCTCTGGTTTTGTCACTGGGCACCACTGAAAAGTGCCGGGCTCCATCCTCCTTGGACTCTCCCTTCAGTTATTTGTACACATGGATGAGATCCCTCCTGAGCCTTCTCTTCTCTAGGCTGAGAAGTCCCAGCTCTTTGAGCTTTTCTTAATATGAGAGATGCTCCAGACCATTAATCACCTTAGGAGCCATTTACTGTGCTCTCTCCAGTATATCCATGTACATTTTGTACTGGGAAGCCCAGAACTGGACCCAACACTCCAGGTGTGGCCTCACCAGTGCTGAGTAGAGGGAAAAGCTCAGTTCCCTTCATCTGCTCCCAGAATACCTTTTAATACAGCCCAAGATACCATGATCCTTTTTCCTATTTGGACACATGGCTAGTTCATGTTCAATTTGGTGTCTACCAGGACCTCCAGCTGTTTGTCCCCCAGCCTGTACTGCTGCCTGGGGCTCTTCCTCCCAATGTGCAGCGCTTTGTGCTTTTCCTTGTTGAATTTTGAGAGGTTCCTCTAAGCCCATTTCCCCAGCCTGGCAAGGTTTGTCTAGATGTCAGCACAGCCCTCTGGCATATCAGCCTCTTCTCCCAGTTTGCTGTCACCTGCAAATATGCTCAGGGTACACTTTGCCCCATCACTCACTCAGATGATACATGACACATGATGCTCTTCTCTTTGCAGCTGTCCTAGATCCCTCTTCATAAGGTCATGGGCTGTCATAGCTAAGGACTTCATAAACTTAATAATGCTTCTGTGCTACATTTACAGAAATGTTTGCGTGTACATGTCCTCTCTGTCATCCATCTAACTTCTCTGACACTACAGCTAGAAAAATTCACGAAAGAGTAATAACATAAACCAGCAGTTTTGGAATGTTTGCACTCCAAATGCAATTCAACTGCACTGTGATACACAGACTTCTCAGTAATGTCTTTCTATAAATTCAACTGTTTAAGTTCTTGAACACTAATGACCGTATTTGCTTTCTACTTCACTGACAGCCCGAGAGAAATTGAACAGCACTAAGACTTTCCTTGCCTCAGAGGAGAGAACACCAATATCTAGACTACAGAGTAGATATATTCTCCAGCATGTTGCAGTCCTGCTCCTTCAGTTACTTAGCATCAGCTCCTTATTCCCAATTAAGATGATAATCCTCACATTGCTGTAACATAGAAGCACTTCCACTAAAGTGGCTTGAAAGTCATCTGCCTGAGCTTTGAAAGAGGAAAGGAGAGGCAGACCTTTTATGAAGCACATGACTAACACAGGTAAAGTCCCATCCAGCTAGTACTACTGCAAGAAGTAGTACTAGCACAAGGAAAAGGGCTTCCTCTTGCTAGTGCTGTAGTGGCCAGCACAGACTTCCAGCATAAACCCCAAGTGGCTTTTCTTAACAAGGAGCAGTCCTCAGCCACTATGCCACATGCAAAGTACATGCATATACATCCCTAGCCCACCCAGGGTATATTTATTTTTGTTCACTTTCTGGGCCAGTGATATAAAAGTAAACAGGGGCATGCAGATTTGACTGCTGTATATCATCAGAGGAAGGCATGGGCTTCTTCAGTACTAATTCCATCTTGCTCTGGATTAAATACAGCCCAAAATGGATGCATTCGAAGGCATTACTTCCAAAGTGCTCTAGGGTAGAGCAATACCAATTAAAAAGATCCAAAGGGCTTGGGAAATTATGAAATGTAAAACAGCAGTGAATGAGTAACTTGCTGACCCAGCCTAATAAACTAGCTTCTTTGATGTATGATAAAAGAACTTTGAGGAACAGTGGTTTTATCTGCTCACAAGTTTTTATTATCACTAATTTAGCACTATATCTGCTATTTCATTCTGACCCAATTACCAAGGGATCTCGCATGTGGCCTTCTGCACTTTCAGAAGAGATAAAGCACCTTAAAATCTTTTTCCAACTTTGAAAATGTACATGGCTGCTTTCATTTAACTCAGGGGGAAAATGCATCATGAAGAACAAGTACTTTATGTACTTGCTACATTACTAGCTTAAGTAATGCTACAAATCAATTTAGAAATGTTGTTTAATTTTTTTTTTTCAATTGAGTCGGTATATCAGTTTAAAGCCTGAAGCCTGAAGCAACTTTTTTGAGTGTTGTCTCTTGGGTTTCTATACACTTGGTGTAAAAAAAAGAGCCTCAAATTTTACAAAATGAAATACTGGGGATACTCCCACATAAACAAAACTGCTTAACAAAATAGATAGACCTCACTGTAGTCTGAAATACAATTATTGCCTCAGATGTTATAAGTTTATTCTTTGCAAATAACTGTGTAATCATTAAATGATTCACATAATTTCTGCAAATCCACATATAAGTAGTCATTTTCATATTATGTTTTGACACTTGTTTGCTTGCATTCACTGGATGATCTGTCTCTTAATTTGTATGTTTTCAATGGCTGGGATTGTCTCAATTCTGCTCAGAACTGTTATGATCCAATTGTTTTTGAAACGGTTTGTTACCCTCCAGATAATAAATAATAACTGTCTGAAGCACTTAGCAGTTTTCTTTTCCTTCAGAGATGTTAATAGAAAAGAATAAACTCTTTTCCCAGAACTGCATGTTCTCTTTTCATTAGCCTTTATAAAACCCACAAACCCTCAAAATTCTAACTTTTCCTGAAGAGAAACACTGCAAGTTTTAACTCATTTTTGTCTGAGTTCCCTTTCCTGCTATGATCTGTTGTTAAAAGTAGAACAAACCAAGACAAATAATCACATTCCAATCTTTATTTTTTTTCTTTTAAATCGTTTTACAATATGTTCATGCATGAATGCCATTAGTTCTTCAAGATTGTCTTGGGCTTTATACATCTGGGTCAGTGTACCTGTGCAATACAACAGTGCAACTCCACAGAATCATCCATTTTTAGAGGAGGATAACAATACCAGAACAATTCTTCCCAGGTAAGCATCACTAGGATGCAGCTGAATGGTGAGGAAGCATACAAGTAGCTGGGCAACTCTGTGTTACTTCCTCGCCTACACTGAGCTTTCTAACTTAAGAGACCAAAGTTATAAGAGATGAAAGTAGAGTGCTGGTAATGGCTTGATTTTATTCTTGCATTTTCTTCAGTACTTTATAACTCTTTTTGTTATCTTGTACATAGCAATTCTCTCTGCTCAGGTCTCAGCACCCAGGGTCCACTTATGTCTCCCACATCATACTGTGAAACATCATCTCTTGCAGAAACATGAATGAATGGGACAGAAAGCAAACATTTTTCAGGTATTTCCACATGGCAGAAGAGTCTCTTGCATGCAGCATCATGTGAAAATTCTACAAATTGTAGCAGTTGGTTTTGTGGGGTTTTTTTCCCCAATTCTGGAACAACAGCTGGGCACTTGCATAGTTTTGATCTGGTGTCAAGGAAAAGTACATTGCAAGGGTGCTGTGAATTCTTAACTCATACTGGTTGTTCAGGTAGATATACCTGCACACACATTTTTAATCATTATCAAAAGTTATTTGAAAATCCCATCATTCAAAATCCCCCATTATGTTACAGGCTATGTTACAGGCCATGATTTAGTGAACAAAAAAAAATCAAAATGCTCTCATAAAGCACTTTGAGAACTAAAGTTGAAAACTGCACTGTGGGAGACAGGGTGTACTGCCTACAAACCATCTCAGTGAAGACTGCCATTAGCTGATGTCATGTGATCAGCCTGACCAAAATAACAACCCAAAGGCAGATGGATGCATACTGCCTGATTTATAGCACATTAAGACTCAGCACTCAAAACTATCATCCCTGTCTTGGCACATTTAGCAGCCACTACATACCAGAACCTCTGCTACTGGTGCCAGTCCTTGGCACAAGGTTGTGAATGTGACCAGCTGTATCCTGAAATAAGTTGGCTGTTGGCCTGCTGTTGGCCATCGTGGGTCTGGAGAAATTTATAGTCCTTACAAGGTACATGTGGACAGTTACAGCTGAGATGGGACAGACTTACAGTCACCCCCCCCTGCAGTTAAGTTAGACACATTCTGTCTCATTTGCAGAGTGACACAGACACAGCTGGCCCTAATGTCACGCATGACAAACAGCTGGCCCTGCAGAGAGCATGGCCAGCCTGCCTCCTGCAGAGTTCAAGTCTCCTCCACCATGAAATTCCATAATGCATCCTGCTCCTTTGCTCTCCTTTTCCCATCCTCACAGATTGCAGCCTGTCTGAACATGCTTCTGCAGCACAACTGGCATGAAGGCTGAGCGAGGTGCCAAGCAAGGTGCTTTACAGAGGCAGCATGATTTGAGTCACACACTGAGCAGCCCAGCTTAGGGCAGGGCAGCTGTTAAAAGCACCTGGGGCACCCCTAAAGGCTTGTGGATTTTGTACTGTGCATATGAATATGTCCTGTAATATTCTCTAGCTTTCATGCAGCACTGTTCAGCTGTAGA
Source organism: Melospiza georgiana (assembly GCF_028018845.1). Taxonomy (NCBI): domain Eukaryota; kingdom Metazoa; phylum Chordata; class Aves; order Passeriformes; family Passerellidae; genus Melospiza; species Melospiza georgiana. The sequence goes on from NC_080431.1 coordinate 20,096,691, forward strand.
TTTTTGATGGCCAAATTTACTGCTGGTATAAAATTTTGCTACTTTTTGAGAGATTACTACACAAGATGAATTTGGAGCTAGGTCATGTTTTAAATGATGATCTGTTATTCCCCTTACTCCATGTAGCCAGAAGCAGCGGAATGAACTCACAAGTTAGAAATAGCAAAGACAAATCAAAGGAAACAAAAATCAAGAGGAAAGGAGTGGCCTTATAATCAGAGCCCAGGGTTAGGAAATCTCAATTCTTAAGGCTTCCTGAAAAAGTCCCTTTTCTGGGTCTCACAGAGGGGGATATTCTTAATCACTCTGCACAGCACCTCACTGCACTTACCCTTCTGACTCTCCCACATTTGTTTCACTGACTTTTCTCCTTGTAATAAGGAGTTAACACTTGTTAACTATGTGAGCCTCTGTTTGACTGAGGTCATAGTTTCTTCCTGTAAACAAGCTGCATTTCTATATTGAAAAGAAGAATTTATTTCAAGAACATTTGCTCTTGCAGTCTTCTCCCGTGGGAGGCAAGTGTGAGAAAGAATATCCCGTACAAAGTGTGTGGAGGCCACACTACTCAAGGGGAAGGTCAGGTTGTGGAGAGAGATTTCTCTTCAGATTAAGTGTAGTTGCTGGCAGGAGAACATGTTTTGACACATGAAGAAGGCACCTACCCTTCCAGGCAAATACCAATCTGCAGTTTGCAACAGGCCACTAGGACTTGAGATAGAAGCTGCAGTAAAAATGTAATTGATTTTAAACCAACTGCAATCTTGTTATCCTGAACAGGGGTAAAGTCATAAACTACAAGCTGGCAGAGATGTGGGGGAGAAGGGGGAAATCCTCACATTTTTCATTTACAGAATCACAGAAAGGGCAAGATTGGAAGGCACCAGAGCAGTTCATCTGATCCAGCCTCCGTGTTCAAACAGCATCATCCTACTGCACCTTGAGGGGGGACGTCATCACAGTCTACAGCTTCTCACATGGTGGAGGGGCACGCACTGACGCCCCTTCTCTGGCAGCCAACAACAGGACCTGAGGGAATGGCCTGAAGTTATGGCAGGGGAGGTTCAGGCTGGGTATCTGGGTTTTTCACCCAGAGGGTGGTCAGGCATTGGGACAAGGCTCCCCAGGGAAGTGGTTACAGCACCTAGCCTGGCAGAAGCATCTGGATAATGCTCTCATATACATGATTTAATTACTGGGGGTGTCCTTTGCAGGGTCAAGAATTGGACTTCATTATCTTTGCGGGTCCTTTCCAACTTAAGACTATTCTGTGATTCTGAAAAATTGCATCCAGGTGGTTGTCCTTACAATGCAGATACGGAAAGCACATTGAGGACGACACAAACACCGCTTTCAAAGCACCAGGTACCGAAGGTGCCAGCGCCACACGTGTTGCGTATGAGTGTGTCCACGCCTGCCTGCTCATTCCAGCAGGTCACTTTCCAAGGACCTCCACAGTGGCAGGCGACAAGTGACCAGGCCCGTCCGACACTGAAGGGCCCTGAAAGACCGGATGAGGCCAGCGGGAGGCTGCGGGCGCGCTCTATTTCCCGGGCACCCCGCAGGGAACCCGCGGCCGGCACCGAACCGTTTGTCATGAGGGAAGCGCGGGCCACGCGCATGCGCCGCCACCGCTCCGGCCGCGTCCGTGGCTCGGGAGGGAAGGGGCGGGCGGGGGAGCGGGCGCGCGCTGCCGGCGCCGCGCCTGCGCGGGCGGTTCCGGGGCGGGCGGAGCGGGGCCGAGCGGAGCCGTGGGTGGCCGCGGCCGTGCCCGGCGCTCTGCGTGCCGCTGCCGCGGGGCATGGTGAGCAAGGGGCCGCTGCTGCGCCTGCTGACCGCCATCAACCGCAGGAGGATGAAGCTGCTCATGGGGCTCGCCTTCGTCGCCTACGTCGCCTGTGAGTGGGTGGGGGCGGGTCTGGCACGGCCATTCATTGCCCGCTGGCACGGCGCCCCCCGTGCCCTCCGCCCGCCGTGCGGGAGAGGAGGAGGAAGGGGACGGGGAAGATGTGGCGGCGGCACCTCCCGCGCCCCGTTGCGCTGCTCGGTTGCGGGCGCGCCGCAGCGCCGCTGCTCCGGCCCGGCGGGGCAGGGGCTCCCCGCGGGAGGCTCCGGGCGCGGGGCTCGGGGCTCCTGCCCTGCCGGAACTTTCCCGCCTGCGGCCGTGCCGGTCTCCCCCGGCAGCCGGCGCTCCCCTGCCCCGTCCCGAGGGCTTGCGGGCACCGGTGCGGGAGGGACGCGGCTCCGCGAGTGTTTCCGCAGCCGCTCCTGCCCTCAGACCGCGCTTTGTCCGCCCCGATCGCCACCTGGTAGCGGTGAGCAGCCCTCAGGGAAGTTTTTCCAGGGTAGGCCTCGCGTCTGGTTTTTGTAAAATCCTCCCAAGTCCTTTGGGGGCTAAATAAATGTTTGTTTATTAACTCAGCGCGTAGCTGGAGTCTTGAGAGCCGGGGAAGAGGCACAGAGGTACTTTAGAAAATCTTAGAATAGCCAGTGACGGGGATGTTTATGACTTCACTTACCAGCAGTGAGTCAGATAGATTTAAAATGGATTTAAAACGCTGTCCTGTCAGCTCTCTTCCCGCTCTCTTGTTTCTTCTGTTGCAATTTTAATTTATTTTGTTTTAGCCGGTTTTGTTTTCAGACTCGGGTAGATTCTATGCGGACAGCGCGATACCTTGTCAGTTCTGGTAGGGAGCAAGCCATTCTCTTGAAGGCACACAGGTATTGGTGAGCTAGCTTTGGGGCTGAGTGTGTGCATCACATTTCAGATCCTTCCTTCGGGTTTGGGAAGGTGGAGAGGTAGAGCACAAGTCATTTTGTTGGAGGAGTGGTGTTTCCTACCACAGAAACACAGCAATTCCCTTCATTGCCATATGTTATGGTCTTTACTGGACCTCACTATTTAGGTACCTCTGTTACCACTGAAGTTGTGTTTCAGCTCTGACTTTCAGGACAGTTTGTCCAAATGACTTCAGGTCCCTTGCATCCTGACAGCTATATGTCAGTTCTTATTTTGAAGGGCTTACACGTTTTGCTAAGAGTGATAGTTTTCAAAATGAAAGTTAATAGGCTGCTGTGAAAACTGGATTTGAGTGGCAGATGACGTGGTCATTGATTATATTCTCTGGACAGTAATTGGTGTTTAGTTTCTAACTTGTAAGTAAAAGTTAGCCCTAAGGAGAAGCCTTCTGACTGCTTGGTTTTTTGGGATTCAGAAAAAAAGTGCAGGAGGAGGGGGACTGCAGGTCAGTGTGGCAAAAAAGTGGCTTGAAAAGGCAATAAGTTAGTGTCTGATGGGAACATGTTTTTTGCAAATCTAACATGCTGTGCTTTCCCATCTTTTGACTAGAGATCAAAAGTTGTGGAATCCTTAGGTGTCAGCTGCACAGTATGGTATGGTAGCAGATGCCACAGCTCTATCAGATTCTAGAGAATATTCTTTGTTTGCTTTTCTCAGGAGTAATTATTTATGATCCCATTCACCTACCCTAAAAGGGTACTCCTCACAATGTTACTGAATCATCACTACGCTCTGCTTGCAGTCAGATAATGCCTGACTGAAATAGCAGAGAATCTGAGAAAACTGAGCAGCTGGTGTAGGTGTATGTGCTGGCACTTCTTACATTCCTTCTTTCTGAAGTACTCTCCAAATGACTAAGTGTTTTTAGGCTGTGTGCCTCCTTTCCATGAATTTCCATTCAGTATTAGGGCATGGGCATTCAGACCTGCAGCACATTTTACAGGGAATGGAATAGTTGGCAAGGATATTATTTTTTCTGAACTAGAGGGTAAAACTTTTTAAATAGTGCCATTTTGTCAGCCTGTGTGTGAAAGCCTGAGCAAATGTTTTGGGAATATAATTTAGAAAAATGTTGTATTTCATAGAAATCGTTTGCCTTTGAATGCATATTGGTTACAAAGGTGCCTGAAGAACTCTCTGTGTGAGTTTGCAAACTAGAGAAATAACTTGTTGCATGCAGTTGAAAGGCTGTGAGCTATTTCACTCTCAGGAGTCATTGAGTGGCTCTCTTGGTAGTGTCACACAGTGGTGGATGGCTGGGCTGTTTCAGTATCTCTGCTCCCCATCCGTACAATGACTGAAATGTCTTTGTTGTGCCCCAGATGAAGGAGCTGGTCTGGACTGAGATCACCCGTTTGTGTTACAGCAGTTTGACGATGTGGGGATTCAGCAGCTGTTTGGGCCCAGCTGGAGGAGGTGGGGCACGGTGGTGGGATGGGATAGAAGCTGGCAGGGTTGCCATCACATGCTTTGCAGCTCTGCAGTTAGCAGCCTGTCTCTGAAGGAGTCCTGTTTACTTTGGTTGAGGTAGCATCATGACATGATATACACTGTTAAGAGTCATATTATAAAAACCTTAGAACTCCTTTATGGATTTCACTTGGTTCCCTAGTAGTGCTTAGAGCCAGAAAGATCCTTACTTTGGATTTGAATTAAGGTAGTATTTGATGCCTCATTTCTGTAAGTCTAATTTATATTAGTTTTTAAAGATCATTCGCTTGAAACATTGTGCTGTTCATGGTTTGTATGTATAAAAATAGAATCCAAAAGGAACATTTCTATGTAGCAGGCAATTAAAAGCTGTTGTGACTTAAGCAATTGTTTCCTGGAAAAAGGAAGTGAATAAAGTTTAAAATTTACCTTTACCTTTTCTGTAGGCCCTGGGTGAAAGGGGTGATGATGTTCCCCACTGCCCAGGTGATGAATTTGGAGATGGTACAGCTAGCAAGCTGTCTGAATCACTCTGTAGTATGTCAGACTGCTAGTCAATTTTTTATTGATACTCTTCATAATTAACTCAGTTGACTCACCTTCAGTGCTGTCTTCTTCTGTGAACATTGCATGAGTATACTCCGCTACATATAGTGGGAAGCCTTGCCCTGAGGTTGAGTTTGCATTGCCCTTTTTTAAAGGGAAAAAAACTTCTGCTCCAACTTGCCTCTGATTTAACCCCCAGCAGAATAGTGCAGGAGTGCTAATGCTAACCAGAGTGGGGTGGAGGGGAGTGTGGAGGTGGACTCAACAAATTCTTTCAGTCATGAGCTCCACTTACATCATCTTGAAGCTGTTGTGAAACCGCAGCTTCAAAGCATGAGGTGATTATAGAAGTGAAGTGGGTTTAATTGATTTTTGTTTCTCTGTAATGAGAAATGTAGACAGATCATAAAAGAGCAGTGAATTAAATCAATAATGTTAAAAAACTTCAGTGTCACCACAATATGAATAACTTATATGCAGGCTTGCAGGCTGAGAGTGCTATGTTTTTAAAAACCCCATTTGTGTGTTGGGATGTCAATACATAGACACCTTCAACTCACTCCCTTGGAAGTTTTAAGAGTATATTCAGCTTTATATGGACATGCAACCATGCCTCAGTCGTACTGTCTTTGCAGAATCAGAACCTATATAAGTTGTTGGAAATACACTTAGAATCTTGTAGTCAGGATTTAAAGACCAGAGCTCATCAATCTGCATGGTTTGGTCTAATCTTGATGCTACTGTAAATAATCTGCTGATGTATGACAGGGCAGTTCTTAATGCATGTTCTTAATGAAAAAGTTAAGAGCTCTATTTTGGTAAAGTAGAACAGTTCTCTTTACTCATTTGTAGATCAAATGGTTCTCAGGAAGTGTATTAGTTGCCTTGTTCCTTTTCCAAGGGGAAAATGGAATAGTAGGGTGCTGTCATGAGACCCAAGCTTAAGACCTCATTTCCTTTGTAAGATGTTCTAATAGCTCTGCTATATCTTAACTTAAAAATGAAATGTCAAAATAATGTGAGGGAGGTACATCCTGTAGTATAGTGGCCTGACTTTTCACAGCATTGTTAGTTTCCATGGTTGTTATCCTTTGTTTTATAGAATTAGCCATTTATTTTTGTCAGATTTTCATCAGCTAGGAAGAATGCAATGTTCTCTTCTCAAAATATCGAGGTGTGAGTGAGCTTTTCAGTTTGAATCTCACCAGCCCCTTGCGTGCTGCTTGTCTTGCATATGTTCAAATGTTACTTAATCTTTTGTTTTGATAAGCTTTTACTTCCACTTTTCATAGCAGAAGAGCAGTTATCAAGTTGGTCCTGCCCTATTGCTTCAGGCTGTCTCAATGTTATACAGCATCAGAAATCTTCCTTCCCCAGCCATTTTTTAACTACATGTCAGGACTGATTGGCCATGGAAGGGTTCAAAATGGTTGTGCAGGACATCAGGCTTACTGGCTGGGTTCACATTCACCAAGTTGCCTTTCGTTTGTGGGTTTATGCAGATAAGCTCACTGTTCTAAGAGCTTCCACTTCCCTGCTCATCAGGCTTGCAACTAGCTGTACTCCTGTAGCTTATGAAAATTTGTTCATGCTTCAGTTGTTTGTCAGGAATAGGTGGACTCTGAGTATGCCTTGCTAGCCATGATGTTTTAAAACAATTTTTGACATCCTGGAAAAATTAATCTCTCTCTTATCCTCTCTTATTCCTCTCTTATCTCCTTTTAATATTTGTCTTTAATCTTTTTACCTGCACTTAGTATTTTTCTCTTCTGCTCCATGTGCAGGAGACAGCCCTGTCATCATTGCACTCAAGGATGAACACTCCTAGAGCTTCCACCTTCTTTACCCTCTTTTTATGCAGAGGGGAATATTTCTCTGACATTTATATTGCTTGTCTCTTATTTTCTAAGGTTAGTTGACCAAAGCAGAGTTTGGATGAAACTGGTAGTTTTCAGCATCTCATTTATGGACTGGAGAGAAGGAGAGGTGGGAGTTATGGCATCAATTTACCTCAAGGGGTTTGTGAAAGGTAGCTGGGAAAAGTGAATTTGTTTGTTACAGTGCTGACCATTGGGACATTCTGTGAGTCTACTGCAATCAATCTTAGCTATCACCAGATGGGTCAGTGGAGGAGCGGTGGTAAGAATGATATGCTGAAGATACAAGGCAGGAAGGAGTAGGAACAGAGAACTGGAAAAAAGACTTAATAGAAAATTTCAAGAGAATTTTCCATCTGGAAAACTAAGAACAAAATTCAGCTATAAAGTGATGATGCTAATTGAAATGTAAGAAAAAGTACCCTTGGCTACCTTCCCATGCAGTATGAAGCTCCATTAACTCTTGTAAAGAAGAAAAATTTGCATAATGTTATATCTCACAGCTGTGTGAGAGTATGGGCTTGCCAAGGTTTAAGCATTTGTTCTTAAGAGAGTGGAGAAATTTCCTGGTGATTGTGTTGCCTTTGTTTTGCTAGTTGATGACTAGCTGAAGGGTTGACATAGAGCTGCAGTAATGCTGTCCAAGATACAGAGAGAGCATCTTTCCCTTAGCAAGCCCTGTGTCGTCGTGTCTGTGATACTTCTCATGTGGGAAAAGTTCTTATCTGCTGTCTTTGATTTGGGGCAGGAAGTCTTGTACTGTTGAGCAAGGCATCAGTTCAGGAGATGCAACAAGAACTATTTGCCATACAGAGATCTGTGTAGACTTACCAGAGGGGTATTTTTTAAAAATCTTTTTAAATATTCAAGTTGTTGTACTTTCCCCAAAGCCATAATCATAAACTTCACTCAGGAAAGTGACATTTCTCAATACAAAGTTATGATTAGTAATCGTATGTTGTTATCTCCACTAATATTGCAAAATACTCTCATCAGTAAAATAATTTTCTAAAGAAAATTGACATACTGCTGGAATTACACATGGGCTACAGCTGAGACGTTTTTTTTTATTCTTATGGAATCAAGACTATAAAAGGTGATTTGAAATATATTGGCCAAATCATAAAATGGTTTGCATTGGATGAGACTTTTAAAGATCATCTAATCCAGCCCCCCACTTCCCAGGGGGAATGTTCTACATCTTTTAGTAGAACAGGTTGCTTAGAGCCCTGTCCAACCTCATGTTGTTTACAGGTGTGGGCCATCCACAACTTTTCTGGGCAACATGTTCAGGCTTGCCACTTCCATAGTAAAGAATTGCTTCCTTGCATCTTACTTAAACCTACTGTCTTTCAGGCTAACACTATTGCTTCTTAAGGGTCCTCTCACTACAGGCCTTGCTAGAAAGTTTTTCTTCATTGTTCTTGTAAGCCCCCTTTAAGTAAAGCCACAGTAAGGTCTCTTCAGAGCCTTTTCTTCTCCAGGCTTTTCTAGCCAGCTCTCTCTGACAGTCCTGGTAAGAGAGGTGTTCTGTTCCTCTGACCATGTTTTGTGACCCTCTCTAACAAGTCAATGTGTTTCTTGTCCTGGGAGCCCTAGAGCTGTATGCAGATGTGTCTCATGAGAGTGGAGTAGAGAGGAAGGATCACCTCAGTTGACAGGGTGACCACACTTCTTTTGGTGCTGCCCAGTGTTTTTTATTTGTTTTCTGAGCTGAAGGTGCACATTGCCATTTCATGTCCAAATTTTCTACCAGTACCCCCAGGACCTGCTTGACAGGGCTGCCCTCAGTCCTCCTGTAACCCAGTCTGTACTGGCACTGGTGATTGCTCCAACCCAGGGGCAGGACCTTGCACTCTATGAGGTTCATGTTTGCCCATTCCTTAAGCTTGTCCTTGTCCCTCTGGATGGCATCCCTTCCCTCAATACACTTAACAGCTTCACCTGCAGACTTGCTGAGGATGCACTCAGTGCTGTGTCTGTGTCCTTAAGGGAGATACTGAGCAGTGCTGGTCCCAGTGCACCCCTCTGATGGACACCAGTTGTTACTGAGCCCTGGTGCAGCCATCCAGCTGCCATCTCTTGAGTAGTCCATCAAAGTCATATTTCTCCAGTTTAGCCACAAGATATTGTGTGGGAAATAATAGTTTCCTAAAGAAAATAATCGTTTTATTTATGTTATTAAATATGTACAATAATTAAATTAAAACTTTAATGCAATTGTATTAAAAAGTATTTTATTATTTCCCTTTACATATTCTCCCTTTTTGTCAGGTTTATGTCTGGAAACTAAAACCTTATTTCTTCTAGGAGACTGAAGTTGCTGAGTGACTGTTGAGAGTCAGATTTAAGCAAAAAAAAAAAACCAAAAAGAAACCCAAACCCTTTTTTGAATGCTGTTGCATCTCTCTGAAATGGAAAGTTTGAAGCAATTCACTTTGGATGTTCAGAGCATACGAGTTTGCTCTAAAAATTCTGATTATGACTATATCAATTCATATTATTCCTGCATGCTGTTTCTGTTGATAGTGAAATCTATTTGTAACAAACATCATCTTGTAGTCTCTATATTTTGTGGAGCAGAAGTTGAAAGGTGGCTGATACAAGGAAAAATCTCGGTGCTTTCAGCTAAATCTATTTAGACAAAAGTTTGTATAGAAGTTTCTTTAACAGTCCTGAAAATGCAAACAACAAAGCAATTGGGAAAGAATATGGTTTTAAAAGAGATTGCATCTGTTTTGATACTCTATGGACATCATGGTTTTGATTTTTAAAATATCTGTTTTCAAATGTATGTGATGCTGAAACTAGTGATGTCACTAATAATTTCAGATTGAGTGTATATTACTGTTGAGGGCCTGTGGTAGTCTGTGACTTGATTTTAATGTCATTTAAAGAGACCCAGAAAGGAGGGATAAAGATACAGGCTTCTTTCAGGATTGTGTTTTTTCCCACCTTTGGGTTGTGACAGAGTTGTTTTCTGGTTCCTCAGCCTGTTATGGATCAGTTAATGATGGCATGCAAGGTTCTCTTGGTGTAGTAACCTGTATTTGATAGAAACCTGTACAAAAAGTATTATTGCAAAGATGACAAATTTAAAGAATATTCAGATGAAAACATACATCCAATTCCTGTGTTTGGAGGGCCTGGAAAGGGAACGCTTGCTATGAAATGCAGCTGGTTAGAGTTAGAAAGTCTGACTGTGATATTGAAGTGTACATTTAATAGTAGATGCTGAGCAAAACCCTAGCCAAATACTTGGGGTTTCTGTTGTATTTTTCAAGTGTGATTTAACAGATTTTATATCTTGTGTTGTTGTGATTTGTTTGTTTTTTTTTTTTTGTTTTGTTTTTTTTTTTGTTTTTTTTTTTTTTGTTTGGTTTGGTTTGTTGTTGTTGTTTGGGTGATTTCTTTTTTTCTTTTTTTTTGGTTGTTTTTTTTCTTAATGTAGGCATGGTTGGTTTGTATCCAAAGGATAGCTCCTGGACTATTCCTTTGCTATCAGTATCCCTGTCATTGCAGTCCTCTGCATTCAGCATCATTTCAGAATGGGGCTTCTCTAGAAAATTAAACAAACTTTTAAATTTTCAGGAATGTAAATATATTCAGTAGGAACAAAACCAACACCGAATTTTTTACTCATATATGGCTAATTGCCTTTAAGGGAGGTTTGAGAAGTCTTGAAAACCTACAACAATTTTACTGTAAGACTGTGCCTGCCGGGTACTTACAGCTTAATCTCAGTGGCTGGGGAAAGCAACAAAAAAGTGTTTGGGTTTTCTACAAACCCTGAGTGATTAATGTTTAGTCAGATAAATGGAAATACCTCTTTAATAAAAATACCGTGATTGCAGCATTAAGAAACCTTTTTTTTCTTTTATTTATTTTATTTTTTTTTCTTTTTTTAAAACAGGCTATTTTAGAGAGTTCTTCATCATTTTACTCAAGAGATGATCCTTGAGTCCTTCCCTGGAAGCCTTCACTTTAAAGTATAATGTCTGTGGGAATGATTAATGATTAATGTGCTTTACTCTTCATAGTACTTGCAATTAATCCTTGCAAAAATGCTACAATAAAAATTATTTCTTTTTTTTGTGAAAAGGTTGCAACGGGGAAGAAAACACCTCAAATAGGTGTAGTCCTATTTTTACTCTTCCTACAGCCCATTAAACCAGGCTCCAACAATTCAGATATTCTGCTCACTTCCCTAATGCCAATTTACCATGACCTTAATCAGTCATTGGGTGAGGTTTACAATCCGTCTTTGAAAGTAGAACCCCTGTCTCCGTCTGTTGTAGGTGAATGTCTGAATTGTTAGGATACAAGTCATGCTTCTTCCAGTGAATGATGAATTCTTCTCTTGCACGGAGTTTCAGTAGATGGCAGGAAGAGTATATTTATGAATGCCTTCTAGTTGGATAAGTTGGAAGTTCTTCACAGAGTATGTTCTGTGTGGCTGTGGGGGGTGAATATGTTAAATCTCTACAGTCTGAGAATTGGCACAGGACTATTATCCTGGATTAATACCTTTTGGCTTAAAAGATTTGGCTTTAGACTTGAATTTTTAAAACTGGCTTTTACAGTGAAGTTCTGGGTTGTGTTAGTGTTTGCTCAAATTTGGTCCATTAGGAGTCTCATGCTTTTGAAAGCTGGGTTTGTGTAGTGCCTAATTCGTGACCTTGCTGATGTGGAAGATTTTTTTAACCATCTGTGTTTGCAGCTTTTGGGGCCTGAACTTGATGGGCCTGTCAAATGTTTTTGTGATGCCTGTAAGGATTTTCATCTTGAATTTAGGCTTATAATTTTCATCATTCTGCTTGTGGATTTGGACCTACTTACCTCTGTGTTTCCATGATTCTTGCCTGAGTGTCAAACCAGCATTGACTTGACCTTTAGGGCAAGGAAATCCTCTGTGAGCCAGGCGTGATTCTGGTTCTGCTGCTGGGTAAGCACGTTATATAAACAGCTCTGTATTTGGAAGAAAAACAGCCAAACCTTATTTCCACTCTTGTACAAAAATGTTAGCTCTGATCCCTTCAACCTTGGTGTAAGCTCCATGGGAGCACCAGTAGCCAAAGAGGTCCTTTTGAGAATTGCACATTCAGAATCCTTTATGAAGGCAGTCAGTATGTTGAAGTGAGTTTTTCCAACATGAGAGACTTCAGGGTTCTTCATATCTCTCTGTATGATAGTCTCTGAGTGATAAATTTTGCAAATTTTTTTGCAGTTTTTTTTTTAGCAGTACCCAATACAATTTGTAAAAGCTTAATGCAAGGTCATGTTCTCCTACAGGACTGAGATATCTGAGATATCAAAAGCAGTATTTCTGCAAGGATGTGAATGCCTTTCTGAGCTTCCCTTCCCTGCTGTGGACACTGAGCACACACAAGTCACATGTTTTCTTTAGGAAGCCAGTTCCTTGTGTGCAATGTGGCTTCACTGTCTTTGCAGCAAAACTGGGAGGGTGGTATTTGTTGCAACTGGCAACTCCTTTTTTTTTTTTTTCCTTCAGTCAATTCCTACTTCACCAGCTAAGCCAGATGCTTCCTGCCACTGCATAACCACTTACATTCTGTTTTCTGTAGCCCAGAAAAATTATTCTGTGTAAGTGTAGCTCAGTCCTGTTTAACTGAAGAATTCTGTACCTGTTACTGCCAGATTGTCATCACTCATTGAAAGAAAAGTGGTTTTTTCATTAGTGTTGTCATACATAATTCTAAAATCCTAGCCAGAGGGTGAATAACTTGAATTTACTGTGCTGAACACTGTATTCTGTTTTCACCACATTAAATTTACTTTATCTAGTTAACACAAAATCCAGGTTATTTAAAAATTCAATTGGATTTTATGGGTCATTTGTTGTAATATAATAAAGCTTCCCTATCTTTCCCCCAGAAGATGACAGGTGGTTTTATGGTAGCACCACAGATAACACAGAGCCCTCCTACAGTTTATTTCTTATTCTGTCATGGATTCCTTTGAGTTACTCGTGAGTTACTCAGCACTTACAAACAGTTCAGTAGCTTTCCCATCCCCTGAAGGCTAGAACAACTGCATTACTGAATCCTTATTTGTGTCCTCCCCACTCCTCCTTCCTGGCAATGTCTCATTTCTCCTGCCTGGAAGGTGCCTGTGACTGTAGCAGTATTTTTTGTTTTGTTTCTGTAACACCTTATCCGTGAGCTCATTGAGTAATAGTGATGGAAATGTATGTGCAAAGCCTGAAGGTAGGCAAAATATTTTACAGCTTACAAAATCTGTGGACACTTTAGAAATTTTCTGTATGTATGGTAATGCTGTGTATAGGCTACTCCCTAAGACCCAATGTAATTTGGTCCTTAGCTTGAGCCTTGTCTCTTAAAGAGCAACTCCAGAATGATTTTCTGGGGATGTTTGGAGTATATTTCTTTGTTGCTTGTTTTGCAAAATCCCTTACATAACTGTTCCACGTTAAACTTGTTTATCTTGATGATGCAAAGTTGTCGAGTGTTCCTTGTCAGTGTAGCCTGGTTTATGGCTTCTAATTTTTTCACTTTAAACTGCATTCTGTTTCCTAGTTGAAAGTTAAAAGTAAAGTCAGTGTTCTCATAATCTTCCTATAATCTCCTAAGCCCTGACCAGTTACATCTTTTGGTCTTTGATTTTTATATTGTGATTTATCTTTCTATAAAACTTTTTCCATACAAACAGTAATAAATGAGTTTTGTTTGCTTGTACTGAGGCATTGTAAGTTATATTGCTTAGGTGTCTTTTGTGTTTACATCACATTATATATGTACTTAGACACAATTATATGTGCATACAAGCACTTGCTACCTTTAATGCAGGACTCCAGAGGCACCTCCTTGGAGTGGTTCAGCTCTAGTCTGTAGTGGCCAGTCTTTTGTCACTCTGCAGTTTCCAATTTGTGTGGTTCAGGTCCACAGGGCTGGTTTCTTGCTCTTGTCATTTTTTCCAGTATCCTTAATAAACAAGTGGAGTGTTCTGATTCATCCAATCTGTGTGCAGTCCCAAATTACAGGTTAAATAATTCCTGTGTATTTTTTTACAGTCCCATGTAATCTCATCATAATTCCACCCATACTCTGAAACTATGTTCTAGACACTTACATATGGGAGGTGTATATGTAACTTCGTTTGTGATTGACATACTTAATATTGTCTTAAATTCCTTCTGATGATAATAGGAAAAAATTACTTCAGGTACTGCTATATGACATTGTAATGTTTTCTCTCTTCTTATTTTCCAGCTGTATGGGGAAACTTTGTCAATATGAGGTAAAGTATAAAATTTTTGTATTGACTATCCTTATGTTTAATAAAATTAACTTACTTTCCTATCAATATATATAAAGCAGGGAGAAAAACAGCAGCTCACGCTGTTGTTTGGGTGGTTGCTAAGCAGCTGATACCATTTTTTTTTTTAAATACAAAGTGTTCAGTCTCAAAATTATTGTATATTTGCTATAGATCTCATCTGGAATTTTACTGGCACTTCATCTGCTTTTGTTTGCACAAATTCATCTTCTGATTTTGGCCAGTTGGTTGGCATACCTGTTTGTATAGGCTTGGATTCTGCTTTTCCTTAGCACAGATGTGACTGTATCTCAGTGATAATGTGGGCTTAAATATTGAAGAGCAGCACATTCTCCACTGCTTCACATTACTAAATTTCTATACCTAGAATCAGAAATGTTCTTTGGAGAGTTTTTCCTCCTCCACAGTTAATTGGTAGAAAATCTGATTATTTAACTGCTGAAAAGCAGAAAATCCTGCATTGTCCTCTAGAATTTTTTTCCTTTAGAAACAGAAAGACAATATGTATGCAGAACATGCAGATTTCCACATTTCTGCTTGCATGTGAATTTGTCCTGCAGGAAAATTCACTGGGAAGACACAGCTGCAAAAGAAATAGAAGAGAATATGGCGACAGCTTATTCCCTACAGCAAAGTCATTGTGTATAGAGGACAGAATGTTTTACCATGTTGTTTTGCTAGTAAAGGATTTTGGTTTTCTGTTGCCACTTCTAGCAGCATGTAGTAAGGAAAGATTGAGACAAAATAAGAATAATAATAATGAATTTTGTCTAGGCTCTAATGCCCCCATGGCAGCTTACCCTGGGATCTGTTCCTGTCACAGGTGGTCCACTCTGCTCCTCTCAGAGTTTCCCACCCTTGATGCAAAGAGTGCTCAGCTGTCAGGCAAACAGCTGCTGGGCTGCTGTGGGTTGCAGATGGAGATATCAGTTAGATTACCATGTTATCATCACCAGTGAACTATGGCAGCTTAGCAGCTGTTACATGAGCAGCTGAGCATTTCTTAACAAAGGACAAGAACCTCAGAGAGGGGTTTGAGGAGGACAGGTGGGTGTGGGATCCTGATATTCCTGTTTATTTCCTGATAAGCTGTTTTTTAAAATTCTGCCGCTAGCTGCCTCTGAATTCTTATTTGAGATGTCCTTTTTGGAGCTGTTGAGGGTGAAAATTATTTCTGAGGGACTGATGTTGGTCCTCAGCCAGTAGGATTGTCTTCATTAGGAGGAAATGCCCATGAAAAATTAGGTTGCAGAGTGAGTTGCAGGATTTTACTGTGAGTAAAAAACAGTAGGAACTATTTTTGAGGGGAACTTTTAAAATTCTGAGGGGGTTTCCATATTTTCCTTCCTCACTTACAAGAGAGGAAAGACTATGTTCCACAGTTGTTTGCATAGTTTTTTGTAAATTTCTGTTACTTGGGTAAACATTTTCAAAATCCTCCAGGATAGCTTAATACGATTTCCTCATAGTACATTCATTCAACATTAGCTTCAGGGTTTTTATTGCCACTAGTGCAATAAATGACAACTTGGTTTGAACAGATGGTTCAGGGAATGTGTGTCTTACTGTTGGAATTTACTGTATTCTTTAGAGATACAAATGAATCTGGTCAGTAAGGTCTTTGGCTCAGTAATAGGCAGTTGACTTTCTTAAAAAGTGAGAGTTTTACACAGGGTTATGAAGGGAATCATTGCTTTAACTTCTAACAGTGTGGTGTATATATATATATATATCTGCTTAACAAAGGATCTTCTGTTTCTCTAGGTGCAATGAGTTCAGGTCCCAAGTAAAGGAGCTCTGTTTTTCACTTGAAAGAACTGCATTTTATGTTGGATACCCATGATTCCTCTAGTATGCAAAAACTTTAACTACTGTGAGATAAATAATTCCCCTTTCAGAAGGTTTAATTGAAAAAAACCCCAAAAACATAGTAACACAAATGTTAGGAAAATTGCATAACCTTGATACAAGAGGTAGAATTTAAAAATACATATTCTACACTTGTGAAAGTTTACTCAAAAGTGAACATAACTGAGACAATTTACCCAATTTGATGCTAAATAAGACCACACAGATTTGTGCAAGACACTGGCCTTTTTAGACAGTATTCTATTTTCATGAGTTACCACAACATACTTCATCCTTGGCCTCATGTCAAATGAGTAACATTTGTGTGAGAAGCCAGTATTGCCCATCAGGCTGTTACTGAAGATGTGTTTTACTGCAGTTGGGGGTTTTTCCCATGTGTTTGGCAAAGTTCAAAGTCAAAGTGGGATACATTTGCCAAAGGGAAAAAGTGTCAGCATACAGTAAACAGAGACCCTCAAAGAGACATTTTGGGTCTTTGCACAGTAAATTTGCACCCAAAACCAGTAATTAGACACTTTTCTAAAATACAGGTAATTTTCTATGTAAAATGAGTGTCATTTTTATTTGTACTGGTTTTTCCTGTGGGCTTGGTTCACTTTCTGCCAAACTGATGGATTTCAATGGAAATTAGACCATCCTCTTTAATTTGTTCTAATTATGTTTTTGAAAAATACTAACTTGAGGTGCTTTGAGAATGCTGCTTTAATATGATGCAGGTGCAGTGGAGCAATTATTGCTTAGGTGTGGATTATTTTTTTTCTTTTCTTGCCCACAGGTCTCTTCAAGAAAATGGGGATCAGAAGGTGGAAAGTAGAATAGAGGAGGTTAGTTTGCTAATAGTTGTAATCTGTTTGGAGTACTCCATTTTACTCATTTCATGTTGAAGTGGTATATTTAGTTGTATCTCCTTACTCTTGATTCTGCTAAAACCGAAGCATTGGATTTTTGTCTGTACATAAGTTTTTGAACTATTCTTTGCTCTAGTGGAGTTTCTAACATTGATCTCTGACTCCACTTTATTTTCATTAAAACCTTTCTTGATAGTGATGGGTCTGCTGATATATTTGCTGCAGAGACTATGGTAGAATCCTCCCAAGAACTGTTTTATTTGTAACTTTAGGGATGTACACAAATTCGTTTCTCTGACTGCCTTACAAAATGTGAAGTATTTACAAGGCGCATTACAAATTTGAAGGTGCCTAAAATTGCTTTGCTTTGTTCTTAACTAGTGAATAAATATAGCAATGTTTGTGGCTGGGAAGGGTGTGCAGTGCCAAGGCTTTAAGCACAAGTCCTGACAATTTCTGGAGTAGATATGGGGACTGAACTTCCTGGTGGTTCAGGACTGCTGTACAATACCTCTGAATTTCCATTTCAGCCTCAGTTTATTGTGAAATATTGAGTTTATTGTGAAATATTAAGAATGTGTGCAATGGATGTTTCTCCAAATGTTTCAGCCTTCCAGTGTAATAACAATAAAACAAAGTATTAAATGGATAGAGAAGTCCTTGAGCTCGATACCCCCTTACCCTTGTTGTGGGTATGTGTTCCTGTACTAGTGTAGCCTGGTCTGCCTGGTGTCTTGTATTCCAGCAGGTTTGTATAGCAGTTGTTCCTCTGAACACAGTGAGCAGCCTACTGAGATTGCTTAAAATCAGTGGAGAGCCTGTTTTCTTAGTTTGCCTTTTGCATTCCTCTTTCTCTTTTTTTTTTTTTGGTTGGTTTGTTTGAATTTTAAAAAAAGAGATTCTGATAAGTGTTGCAACAAGCATTGTGAAAATTCCAGTTGTTTAAGAATGATGAAATATTTAAAATTCAATGTGTAGATCAGAGTTACTGTAAGGTCTGAGAAGTTGGACGTTTCTGGATCTTATTTTTAAAGTTGCACTTGTATAATGTCTTACACCATCAGAATAACTGTTTCAAGAATTATTTGTTATTCCACAGAGCTAAATATTTAATGAATATAAATGATAATACCATATTATTTCCTCTTAACATGAATATGCAGTTTTATTCAGTTTATGAAGTTACTGAATTGTCTAACTCTAACCAGAAGTATTTGTATAAAACAAATTAATGGTGGTTGCTGATGTGCTGCCACTTAGTACCAGTTAGAACCTCTGACAGCTTTCAACTTATGTATAGCCCAAGAAGGTAAATTTTGTGACAAGGCTTTAGTAAACTTAAAAACAAGAGTTCAGAGACTCCTGTTGAAATTCAGCAGGACTGTTAGAAATTTGGGTCCTGTGATAAAGATATTGAAACTGATGCCAGCCTAAATGATTCTGTTTTCTAAAGCTGTGAAAATACAAACAGAAGTCTTGGTAGGTGAACTATATTTTCTAACAAATTTCAAGATTCTATTAAGCCTAAATATAACCTCAAATCATGATGTAGAACATACTTAGGTATTTAAATGTGATATATCTTTGAATTTGCATAGCATGTTCTGAGAGAATTACAGACATTTCACTGGAGCTGATGCCCCTCTGACTGTGTCCTCTGTGTGCTTGTCTGTTGTCCATTTAAATAGTTGATGTTTCAATTACTGTCCCATTGTTGTGTTGCTGGATATAGATTACCTTTGACAACCTCAGACAAGTCACTTATGACTTCACTTTGTCAAATAGGAATCATAACATTGGATGTCCTTGTCAAGACTATGGTACTCATAGCCTTGAGATGTTTTGTTTTCAATGGTAAGTTAAGGGATTTCATTTCACACTTTTCTAGGTGATTTGATTTTTGGTGGAAAAGGTTCAAGGGTTTTTTATGTAAAGGAGGCTTTCAAATGTAAGTTTCTTGGAGTGTCTTCAGTAAAGAGCTCCATAGGAGACTGCTTGCCATGATTTCTGCTCTAAGGCAACTTCCTATGTGTGTCTTTTGTGATGTGAATCCTATTTTATTCTTCAAAGATTAAATGTTTTTCCTTTAATTTAGGTTGTTGCACCTCTAAGGGAGAAAATCAAAGATCTGGAAAAAAGGTATGTTATCTGCTGAATTTGGGAAGCAGCTCAAAGGCATTTTTTTTCTGTAGCAGTCAGTTCTGCAGTTATAGGCTTGAAATAAATTGTTGGAATACCTTGAGAACCTTTGATTTGTTGTCATTTATAAGTGAGGGCAGGGCATTGAATGCTGAGGCATTAAAGGTTAAGCTATTCTGGCTGATTGATCCTACCAGATCAAGCTGGGCATGCTGGACTCTGTAAAGTTCAAATCCAAATCCAGTGGAGGTATTTGCTATTTGGAGTCCAGGTGATGAATGGGTTACTGTGTTTTATGTCTGCTAGGACATACTGGTTTCATCTTCAAGAGACTTAAAGTGTGTTTTACCACACTTTTCCCATACTTGTGGTTGGTTACTCTGCTTCAGCTACTGTGCAGTGACTTGCTTGTGCATCTTAGCCTGTGTGTGTGCTTTGGATGAGCCTGGCTGACCTGCTTCTCTCAGGATCTGTAAGGGAATGTGTTAGCCCTCACACTCTGCCTGCTCACCCTTGGGTCACATCAGTTCTCTGATCTGAGGTCTGGTATGGCAGTGGGAACTGTCAGCTCTGACAAGGACATGCTGCTTTTGCCAGTGGTGTAGGGTTTTGCAGGTGACACTGTTGGTGTCCCAGGCAAAGCAGAGAGTGCTGCATTCCAAAGGGTTAAGACTGGACTGTCCAAGCAGTATCAGTAAGCCCTCGTGGGGTATTGCCTACTGGTGACTGTGCCCTCTTCCTCTGGAGAGGGGGCAGAATACCATTGCTGCTGGCCAGAGGTATGCTTGACACCTGCAGTACTTTGGTGTTCAGAGTTTTGTCTTGCCAGTGAGCAGCTGCCCTTCCTCCACCCACCCCTCCTGGGCTGTAAGGAAAAAAAAAAATTCAGTTATGTTTTTTACAATTGATTTGAAAGGTTCAGTGACCTGCCACATCCAATTTATTTCAGTGAGAATACTGAGCTGGTTGCTCATCTCTTAATATGCACATGAACTTCGTAGGTTGAACTAGGTGTATATTGGCAATGTGAAACAAATTGTCAAACAATTGGCAAATGTGAAACAAAGTGTCACCACCTTGCTATTTACAATATTAAATTGATTTATTTAATCTTTGTTGATAGTTCAGTAAGCCTTCAGCTTCAATGGTGGGTAATCCAGGTATTTTCTTCTGCCATCCACAGAAGACCTCTGTGGGAGGGTATCCTGATTGGCTCTTGTTTATTAAATAATTGTTGTATTTTTTCAAATGAGCAATGAGTTTTTGAGTAGAACCATTAAGTTAAAACTTCTCCTATAAGCCATATAAATACTATAAATACTATTTTCATGTGTATTGATAAGTCTTGTTTCAGAACTCTAGGAAAAAGGAGAAGGAATCAAGATATTTTTTAGCTCTGTATGAGTCAATCTGGAGATTATACTTTGACAAAAAGGGTGCTCTTATTATTGTGTTTTTATTATTTTTCAAATAATGTAGCCCTTTACCTCTGGTAGTTTAGCTGAGTGTGGGTTGTTGCAATTAATATTTTTTAAATTTTATATCTGTATGAAATGGCAGTAAATGACTACTCACTGTCACATGCCTGAAAGCTGATCCTGCTTGCAAAGCTTATTCTAGTGTCAATGTTTTCTTACTTCATAAGCAGATAAAACTTGAAAGCAAGCCATCTTCATGCTTTTGAGAAGCAGGAAGGACAAGAATTCCTTAATGCTAGTCTCATGACCAGAGATTGTTTAACTGAAGCTAGACCTGTAAAGTTTTTATAAAGAATTTGCGCAGCAAAAGCATTGCCATGTCATCATCAAAGCAAGCATCAAGTCAAGATAATCTCTGTTTTGTTGGCAAAAGGTTTTTGGCTGCCAGACTCTATCCCACTGCCTCTAAACTGCTACTGGTGTAATAGAAGGAGCAGAAATGGTTGTGAGGTCCTTTGGCAGCAATATGACCCCAGGCTGGATTACTACAACCTTAAAATAGTGGTCTTCAGAATGGAGGAGAGAGACTTGCCTTGCATCTTGTTATTTGGCACTTAAACTTATTTTGAACTCAAAAAATCTCTTGTTATGAGTGAATTTTCCTCTCTGTCTCAGAAAGGATATGGATTCCACATCTGCATTGTGCTTGTGCATTGTCTTTCATTTCTTCAGCATAAATCAAAGAAATTGTTAGTGACCTGTATAGTGATGTAAGGCAAGTGTAGGTAGCTTCTTTTTCAGTCTCCCTGTGTGGCTAACATTGGAAGGTTCCATTGCCATATTTCCCCTATCTGAGAAACTGAAAGCAGCTTTCATGCTGTGATGAAAATTGGATAAAGTATTGAAGCATCTGTGCTCTGGTGCTGAAGAATTCCTGTTGAGCCAGTACTGCAGGTTAGAAGCAGAGGAGGAGGGGGTGCTTCGGGATCACAGTTGTAGGGTCAGTTCAGTGAGTAGCTTTTGGTGAGGATAAGAAAATGTAACTTTTGGCATTTTTGGCTCTTGCATGCTACACCAGGCTATCTCTCACCTGTGGACTTACTGGAGGAGAAGAGTAACCACAGCGTGTGCAGTGTCATGCTGATGTTTAGTTTGAGGGAAACCTGAGCTATTGAATTGCTAAGACTATGAAGCTAATTACTGAAATAAATAAAATTTACACCTTCTTTCAGAGGACTTTGTTGCAGAATGCATGCCAGGGAGAGAGAGAAGTTCTTCTAAGGTTTGAAGCATCAAGAGCTTGAGAGCACTTAAGATTCATATGTTGCCTCATTTTATTTTATGGTGGTTTTGGTTTGATTAAGTTCTTGTAAAGAAGATGCAAAAACTAAATTACTAGCTTGAAGATCATCAAATAAATGGCAGTCTAGCATGTCTAAGAAAATTAAGATTGGTTTTTATACTGAATAAAGTCTCTTGTGGAAATTGTTAAAATATCTTAAAATGTGTTTTTTCAACATTCTGATTGTAAACTTTATATTGATTTTTGTAAAACTTTAAGGCATATTAAAACTTTATATTGTAAGTTTCACATTGAAACTTCAAGAAGTGTTTGAAGTCAATGTGGTAAGTCAACAAAATGTATTCAAGAGCTTTTAAGAGGGTTGTTTGCCTTTTAAAACTTTAAAAAGAAGGCATCCAGTCACTGCTCATGTTTTATTGTTTTATTCTCTTCTGATGTCATGCCTGACACTTGTTCAGCTCTCAAAAGATAAAAGTCAGGTGTTTCATTATATAAAATCAGGGGTAAATTTTAAAAGCACTGTATGCAGATGAATTTTGATATTTTAGCATGCAAAGGCATTGTCTTGTGTTGACCCAGATTCTTTTTTAGAATAAAGGACTAAATATACTCTTAGCAGAAATTTAAGAGTGGAAGATTTTCAGAGTAGTTTCTCATGCTGCTAAGAGAGGTATGTGAAAGAAACCAGGCTGAAACTTACTTTGTTTTTCTTCTTTGTTTTGAAATGTTCCACAGTTTCACCCAGAAATACCCACCAGTGAAATTTTTATCAGAAAAGGATCGTAAAAGAATCCTGGTAAGTTTGTGTTTACTCAGAGGCTGTTTTGGGGAAATACCAAAAAATTCTGTGGAATGTAATCTGTTTTGTAGGATTAAAGATATGAGAAGGGATGAAGGGAATTACCTTGGCTGTCATATGTGTTGCACAGGTTTTTTAGGGCACTGCTTCTCTTACTTGTGTTGATGTTCTCAAACTCAGCATATGAACAATACATGTGGACTCTGCTTTGAAAGTGTGACTTGCCACCTAAACTGCTTTTCCCTGTAACTTCTCAGAATCACATTGTAAAAGAGTCTTTGTGCTCCCAGATGGCTTAAACTCTCAGAGACTGGGAAACTTTTAATGCACATCTTAACAGGAACCTTGTGTGTCCAAATTGGGCAAAATCTAGTCATAAGGGTAGAAGAGAAGTTGTCCTGCAGGGAATGTTCATCTTTCTCTATCTTCTCTGTTGTTTCTGTTATTTTGAAGCATCATAAGCAGTTGAGAGTTCAAGAGGATGGCAGGTTAACTCAGGAAAAGGAGTTGTCCAGGGCATTCTTAAACTTAGTGAATTGTGCTGGAAACCAGCTTTCCAGCTTTGTCTGCAAAAATTTTGATGTTATCTGTGACCTAGATTTTTCCTTGTTTCTCTGTGTCTTTGTTGGGGTGGGGGGAATTGTCCTCATGTTTTGAATTTAGAGAAATTATAGCTATTTGAGATGTGGAAAATAGAGTATGAACTTCTGCTTCTGTAGTAATGAAAGTAAAGTCCACAACAAAACCCTGCTAACGTGCCTAACTTTACTGGTGCTTTTGTTTGCTTTGACTTCAAAATCCTGAAGAAAAAACCTGAAAATATGCAGAGAAAATTATTTTTCTGCATATTTAGGCAATAATCTTCATTGCTACTGAAAACTTTCACAAAGTGTTACCAAATTAGTTTAGTTCTGCAATGGTGTTCCGTTATTTTTATAACAGTCTGATGGAGACCTGTAAACTCCCAGTGCCCCTGTTGACTACAGAAAATAAACTGAGGAAAATAGAGGTTTAATTTTGAAAATTCCTAAATTGTGTATTTCGTGTGTTTGCAAGGGTCTTAATGTCATGTTTTCTGTAGAAGTGAGAATGTACTTCCATCAAAAGTGTCAGTGAAAGCTGTTAACAGGCTGTGGAGCTCTTAATGTTCACTTCCAGACTTTGCCACTGAAAAATACTGGATATTTTGTTGAAATTTGTTGCTTCAACAGAGATGGCAAATAGTTGGAATAGGAGAGTTTTCAGGGGACCTGGAGGTGAATAGCTTTTTGGTTCCCAGTGTATTTTGTAGAGTTTAAATGACTACAGAGAAAACTGGCCAAAAGGAGTGGCAGGTTGTTCTGACTAGTTTTGTGCCAGCTCGGACGGATGGGCATTCATAGGCCTCCTGCCCATGGGGCCAGTTACCTTCTGCTACAGTGTTGCTGTCACACTTCTAGAGGAAATAATCCCATGGTTTTTTGAGTAGCTGAAGTTCCCATAAAAATGTTGCACGGCACTTCAAAATTCTCAAGAACTAGCCAGCCCAGTGAATTCTGCTAGATCACGTATTTTGCTTTGTATTTTGTTAATACTACATCTTTTTTCTAGAATGCATTCTTAATTGAACTTTTTTTTAATTCTGACTGCAGTCTCCAGCTCCAGCCTGGAGGTCCTCACAGCACTGTCCTGACAGGACAACAGCTCTAGCAGTTAGTTTTTATTAAACAGCATCTCTCTGGAGATGATTTCTGGTTGTGGTGGTATCTCAGCTGAGACCAGATATCCTGCCACTTTTATTGAAAAGAGGTCTTCACCTTGTTGTGCATGATTTATCTATTTCCTGAGTTCTCTGAAGTGACTAGGCTGCAGGCTGTCATATGCAAGAGAAACAGTTCTGTTATGTGGAAGACAGTGTTGCCATTGGGTCGATCTATTGGGTGTTTTTTTTCTGAATTGAATATAGTAAAGTGATAAAAGCAGAGAACAAAAATATTAATATAATTTCCTTATGGGGCATAAGATGTTTTGAATCTGATTTCAGACAGCAGAAACATGTAATAAACAGACAAACCTGTAAGTGCCTGTGGTGAAGATAATTATCTCTAATATTTGTGCCTTTTAGTAGGTACTGAAGTTACCAAGCATAATAAGTAATGAAATATTTTCATTAATGTTGTCTTAATAAAGAATTCCTTTTTAAGACCCAAGCTGGTGCTCCAGTTCTGATATGGATATGATTCTTGTACAACTTATGTGGATTAATATGTCATTGTGATTTGCAGGAAGTAATATTTAGAAGTGATGCTTGTATCAGTAATTACAGGAAGGTTGTACAAAGAACTTCAGTGATAAATCATCTTTTCTTTTTTTAAATGTTGCATCAAGTAATGATAAAAAACATAATATACATAGTTTTTTTTACTTTTCCAGGGGAAATTCAACTCCTTTTTCAATAATTTCTCAAGTTCTTTGTCTAATACCCGTGGAAGTGATATGTTAATAAAGCCAACTTAGTTTCATCATAAAACCTACTTGTAGGTTTAAGGTAATTGGAAACTTCTTTCCAGACAGAATTGGTTTGTGCTTTTTTTAACCTTTTTTTGTGCTTTTTTCCTTCTTACTGTGTGTGTGCAGTTTTTTTCTGTGCTTTTAATGCTTTTTTGCCTTTTTTGGTTGGCCTTGTGTTTGTTTTTTTTTTTTTTTTTTAAGGGATATTGGGAAGAAGGCACTTCCTTTTACTGCACCAAAGACATATCTTGCAAGCATTGAGTTTATCTTCTCTTAGTATCTTGGCAATAGAAGTAGCAGCAGGAGATTTCCTTGGGCCTCATTTGAAGGAGTAGGTTCAAGTCTTCTACAGAAAAATTTGTCCTGGTCACCACAGAAAAGCCAAAACCCTTGGAACATTCAGCAGGGCTGCATCTTGTTTGCAAGTCAGGATAAACTCATGGCATTAGGTTTGCCATGCATGGGTTTGGATTTTTTCCTCTGGTAAGTGGTGACACATGGCAAAGGGCTGTTCTCCCTCAGTTACTGGTCTTCTGTCCTCATTCTCAGCATTCTGCAAGAAACCTGCTCTTCCCTCCTCTCTCTTGCAGCACAAGATGAGCCTTGAGATTCTTTCTTTTATTCCAGAGGGAATTTCTCCTAAATCCTGTTTCTTCTTCAGGTTTGTCAGGGAACTGAATAAGATGTTGAATCTGCCACAAGAAAGCCCTGACAAACTCAGAAGAATGCTAAATAAACCAACTAAATGATTCTTTCATTAACTGCCATTTACAATTGGTTTGACACACTGGTGCCCCTGAGTTTTTAATAAGAAAAGGAAGGATGAGAATACAAGAAGTGGACATGCAAGTTTTTGCAAAAGAAAACATGTAATTTCTGTATGGTTTTTCCACTTTTCAATCTTTGGAGGTTTTCCTTTGCTTTTTTTCTAGTTTAAAAAGAAAATCTGCTAATCTTACTTTTTTAAAGCAGTGGATGGCAGGGTAGTGGACAGGGTAAATGTTTAGTCTTTGACTAACCCAAAGGAAAAAAACTTCAGGCATCTATCCTTTTCCACACAGCACTTTGTCATTTCAGTGCACTATCCATTCATTAGATTCCTGCTTGATTCCATTTTGTCCTTTCATTGTTTAGTTAGTTGTCTCTACAGCTGAAGAATGGACATCAATAGCTGAATCACTTTGAAAATGTGAATTTGGCCATGCAGATATCTTTTGTAGCTGATACCACACAGGTCTTTTACAATTCTGCTTTTCGAGTTTTGTGATCTGTCATGTCTTGATTCTTGAAAACAGTTTATGAAATGCAGAGAAAATAATTGCTTCTGTAGGTGGGTCTGGGTGTGTCACACAACTTGCAGTTCTACTTATTGTGCTGACTGATTCAGTACTAAATAACTGATTTTTTTTTTTTGCTTGTTTACTGTTGAAGTCTGTGGTGTAAAAAGGGAAAAATTAATTAGCTTGTTTCTTCAATGAAACAGGAGTCCAGAGTTTTAAATATTTTATTTCTGCTTGTTTCTTTGCAGCAGAACATCAGAGTTTCAAGACAGGCAAATGCTGCATGTCAGAGCTAATGATGTAGAATAGAGTTTTTTCAGTTGTAAGGGACATGCAGAGATCATCTAATCCAACTGACTGACCTCCTCAGACCAGGATGATGGATGTGAGCTGTGGATGTGTTACGACACAAAGAATTATTTTGGTTTTAGGAGATATTTCAAATGAAAGGTCTTCAGAGAATTCCCTTCCTCCTTTCTGGGTGAAAAATTACAGTACTTACTTAGAACACCCAGCATGTCTTCCATGTAAACCAGCCAGAAGCTGGACTTGACGTGTCTGATAAATCTGATGTGAAAATAACCTGGCATTCTGTCATACCTTTTTTTTTCCTCTGAGAAGTGGGCTTTGCAGAAATTTCTTCTAATACCTTTCTGCATATTTTTAGACTTGGCTGTCACAAAAAAGAGCACAATCCAATTTGAAGTAAATAAAGGAAAATAATCTGAAAAAGAGTTTTTGTTGATATGAATAGATAGCTAACGTTCTAGCCTGACAGTGATGAAACATGTCAAGTATATCTCTCAAAATTTTAAAATCTGTAAATCTTGGAAAAAATACATGGAAATGGAGTTGTTTCCCCTGGAGTAAGCAAAGATCTGAAACCTACTGTTCTGTCTTCATGTTTGTAGACTTTGTCTAGTGTTTCT
Organism: Melospiza georgiana; assembly: GCF_028018845.1. Taxonomy (NCBI): domain Eukaryota; kingdom Metazoa; phylum Chordata; class Aves; order Passeriformes; family Passerellidae; genus Melospiza; species Melospiza georgiana. The sequence continues at coordinate 20,123,737 of NC_080431.1, forward strand.
GTAAAAAGAAAAAGAAATTTATACCAACTGTCCTAACGCAGATAACTGGAGGAGCAGGGTTTGTGGGTTCTCATCTTACTGACAAACTAATGATGGATGGCCATGAGGTTACAGTTGTGGACAACTTCTTTACGGGCAGGAAAAGAAATGTGGAGCACTGGATTGGTCATGAGAACTTCGAACTGATAAATCATGATGTCGTTGAGCCCCTGTACATTGAAGGTAGGTAGTCTCTGCTTTGGTATGTGCATTTTTTTGTGCCTTTCCCTTCTAAGTGTGTGCATCTGTGAAAAAATGAAACTTACGTGTTGAGTTCTGGGTTGATCTATCTGGTATCTGTATGCTTTGTTTATTATTAGCCTGTTTTCCATGACCAGTATGGAGTAAGGTTCAGAGCACTTTTGTCTGAAATCAGTTCTTCTTTTCTGAGTGGACAGGAGGAAAGAGACCTTAAAAACATCCTGATATGTCTGATTTTGTGAGAAGGCAAAATGGCAGGGGTCAGTCTGTCGGTCCCATCCATTGTCCTACTTTCCTATGTGCCTGCACAGGTTTACACACACAGAATGTGTGGTCCAGATGTTTCATGAACTGAAGTGTATTTGAGGGCTGCAGCTACACTAGACATGCATCCTGCAACTGTGGATGGTCAGTTGAGATGAAATTAACTTTCCTTATTTGTCTTCAGTGTCTTCTGTAGAAAACATTGCTCCCTCTTTAGGTACAGGCATTCTACAACCTGAAGAGTTGGAAAACAGCAGCACTGAATTTTCCTAATTTTCAACAGAAAAAAAGAAAAAAAAATACACCAATTTTAAAGAAAGAAGCAAACAAACAAAACTGTGTCCTGCTTTAAAGTAGTAGTTCAACTATTAAATAGTCAAATTTTAAGGCACCATTAGCATGGCTATATTGGAGAGAGACATTTATATGCATTTATAGACTTCTATGGGAGTATCTAACATATAATGAGTCAGTGAAAGCATTGCTCAAATTACACTGCAGATCTGGTGGGTGTGCTCCATCCTTTTAAAACTCTGTAGCAATATACTTGTTCATTTTAAGAAAAAAAAAGACTGAGTGGTTTGGGTTTTTTTAATTCCTGACGGATTCTAGTGGATGGAATTTCACAGGAAACATCTCTAGTAATTTCATCTCTTGTGTTATTGCTTCTGATGAATTCCTGGCAACACTACTGAAACAGTCCTGCAAAAACACATGCTCCTGCTCTGTTCTGACAATGCACTGCTTCAGTTACTGCCTGTTATTTAGAAGTTATTTCAAACTTCTTCCACTGACAGGATAATGGAACAAGGATCTTATTAACTGACTCCAGGTGCTGGTAGCTCATACCTCAGCCAGATCAATTTGTCAGCTTTTCTAATCTTTTCCATTCTTTTCCTGCTTTCTGACTGATTACATTTGAGACTTTCTCAGAGAATTATCATCATTGCTATATTGTTGCCCAGCTAACTAGGCACTAATGAAAGGGAATTCTGAGATCCTTCCGCTACCTTTACTATGGCTTGTGTAATTAAGACACCAATTCCCTATTTAGTCCTGACAGCTAATTATTATATTTTATTCAGTGGGTAGTTTATTGAATGCCTTTTCATCTTCCAACAGTGTAAATTGAGGCTGGCATGGCTAAGTGTTAAAATAAAATTAACTTTCGTACACTAAGAACAAGGTAAAATTTCATTTCATTGCAGAGTTTCTAGTCCAATGAGGCAATGGCGAGACAGTTTTTTAACAGATCAGCAAGTTGGCATATAGATGAAATACTTCTTTTCTTACTCCCAGTTTCTCCTTTTTACTTGTAAATAGAAGTTGGAATGACTGTGCAGTCATGATAAAAAGTAGGTTTGTGTCTAAAGAATTTCTCTGTATTTGCTGTCCTGTTTAAACCAGGTTACATAAGGTTGTTTGACAGCTCAGTTCCAGAGAGGATAATCAGTGCTTTATTTCTGAGAGAGACCTCATTTTTGGTCTAGAAAGAGCAGTCCTTTCTCTTTGGATGTGGAAAAGTGAATTTAGTCTCAAGATGGGGAGCTTTCAGCTTCACAGTGGTGCCTACGCACAATCTGCCTTGGCTGCGTCATTATCTTTGAACCGTGACACCAAGTGGGACTCAGCATTCTTGGATCTTCATCTAGGTTGGCCAGAGACAATAATAAATCACATAAACACACATTTTATTTTTTAGCCTTGTGACAGCTGTAGTTATCTCTAGTGGTGAATGTCTTTCTCCTCTACTAGGATTTTATTTGCTTTAGCATTTGGAAATGTCAATAGGAGATGCTCAAGTTTTCACTTTTGTTTTTTTCAAGCAGAAGAAAAAGGGTTTTGAGTTCTTTAGTGGAATGAAAGTAGTTCAGGAATCTTGAAAGGTAAAAAATAGGAAAAAAAAGTTGGAAATAGCTATATTAACCCATTTTTCCTATTATAGTTCAGTTCTGTGTTTTTAAAGATATTTTCATTTCAGCCTGATCCCTCACATACAGCTTAAATACACTATTAAATAGGCACTTTTTTGGTACAGGAAGACAGAGGGTTTTTTTCTGAAGGCTAGTCTGGAAAGAAAATCTCTTAACACTCTTTTTTGTAGTATCAGAGAAAAAAAATAGAAATACACCTTTACTTATATTCTGCCTCATTCTCTGCATTCATGAACGTTACAAGTGCCCCAAGATAGTCACTTGAGAGCACTGTAGCTCATGTTCCTACAAACCATATTGTAAGGACTCATAGATGTTAATTGGAAAACAAATGAGAATTAATGCTTTATCTGGTGTTGCTGTGATGTACCCCAATTTAGGGTAATAGATAAACTGCATTAGAAAATGCCAAAGGAAATTCTGTATTAAATAAATGTATGTTATTACTAATGTACTTGGTTTCCATAGTGACATAAGCATTAGTGCTGTTTTGTTTATACTCACCTTTGCATTTGAGTTGACTCTGTGTTTGTTGTAAAAAGTAAGAGTTTGTTTTTATATCACTTCAAGCCACCCAAGTCTCTGTTTCTATTGTGAAATATTGTTATACTTAAATATATGTGTTTTAAAAAAGAAAAAAAAAAACAAAGCCACAACAAAACAAACAAAAAAGACCCCCCCCTAAAAACAGCCAAAAATACGCAGCCCATATACCTGAAAAAAATCCCCAAAACTACACACATGAAAAACCAAGCCACTTTCAAGGTGCTGTCATAAGAAGGCACATGATCATTTCACAAACTGGACCCCTAAGAAGGAAAAAATGCCTCTCAGTTCTCAGTCTTGATGTCTGGCTTTCAGCTGCCCTTAGGCACACTCAGCTGTTGAATAAATCTGAAAAAAACATCAGACGCTTATACTTAGCCCATATTCTTCTCCCACTGGTGTTTCTTCTTCCTGCTTCCTCAGCAACTTTTGGAAGCCTTAAAACAATCTTCTGGAAAGTGATAGGTGCACACTTCCTTTAAACCCAGCTATCTGCTCTATCTGAAAAATGTCCTCAGCTGAACTGCTGCAGGGTTCACAGGAACACACTTTAGCCTTGTATTTCTTTTTGGTTGCTTGGTAGTGTTGTTTGGGTTTGCTTTTACTACACCTTTCACAAATTGGAAATAAAAATAGGCCTGAAAATGCCACAGATTTACAGTCAACAGTGGAAACAGTTAAATCAGTTGAACTGATTTCACTCCCCTAATCAAAGGTGCACAGTATGTTTTGAAAAATGCTGTATGATACTTCTAAAATTGCAGTCTGCGGCAGCTGAAATTGCTGCCCAAACTCTTTTTGGGCAGAGCAGTGAGGAGTTGGTCCATTCTGATGCTCAAAAACTTTTATTTAAAATAAGTGCATGTGCATTACTTAAGTAATATAAAATGAAATGAGAGAGAAGTGCAGTGTAAGTGGTAGGTAATGATCAACTGTTTTATGGCTTATGTTCTGAGATTAACTGATCTTCAGTTAAATGAAGGTGTTCAGTTTTGCTGTTGGTTTGTTGTTCTGTTTAAATTCCTCATGCCAGCAGTCCAATTTCTGGAAAGACATTTCTTAAGTGTTGGCTCTAATTTCTGTGACTGTTGTGAACACAAAGGTAGTTTTGGCTCTTTTGACTCTCACTGAAAATGTTTAAAAATTTATATAATAACACATTTTGCATGTTCAGAGACAGTGTGTTAGCACATGATACACATAGTGGTAAGGATATTGTCTTTCAGAGTTTGCAGGAGGTGTTGTAGTTGCTAGTTACATGTGCATAGGTAAGTAAAGTAACAGTATTTATAGAATTTTAATAAATCATTTGCTTGACTTGGACTAAAAAAAACTTTTATTTTTAAGGACTTTGCTGGCTTATAGGCCTGAGAGTTGATTTTTAAGGCTAAGACCAACAGTCTCACAAAATTGGTCAAAAGAGTAGTCTATAGCCTTCAAAAGAATAGTCTATAGCCTTATTGGGAATAACAGCCTTCCACATGTCAGGATGGTAGCATTTTACTAAGCAGTGTTCTACAGTATCCCGGAATTGTTCAGTCTTCAGGTCCTCTCACAAGTAATTGAAAACACATACAAATACAAAGGATATCTTCAATACATGGCACTTTTTTTGGTTTTTCTTTGGCTTCCATACTTCCCAGATTTTTCCCTTCCTCGTCTTTGTTCTCTGTGCTTAACATGTTCCGCTTGCTGGTTTTAAATTGTTTGGTCAGGAAAGTCTATAGCAAGGCAGAGGGTAACAAATGCTACTTTATTTTGTTTGTTCAGAGCCAAGTGCAGTGGTGCCTTGATCTTGGTCTGGTGTGAGGCTCTCCAAAACTGCTCCAGTATGAGCAATATGATAAATCTTTATAAAGTTATTCCAGTTTGCTTGACATTACAAACAGCATCTTTAGCATCAGGTAAATGAACTAATATTTGTCCTTTTTAGTTCTGGGCAATAGAAATGTCTCACTTCACTGTGTCAGCTTCTCTGGCCTGACCTCCAGTAATGAAATCAGCGTAGCTGTTGTTTTGTTTTTTTTTTTTACAAGAAAAGTCCATACATTCAAGCTGTAGAAACCTATTTGTATGCTTCTGATCAAAGCTTTTCTGCTCAGTGCTTCCTGACTAGCAGATGCAGTGATGGATGCAGGTGCTTAGTGGAGTTAGTGACCCGTTTAGTTCTTTCTGGACCGTGACACATGTGGAAGGCAGAAATTGAAGGTGTAGGTCATTTCCTGCCATAGGGAAGGCAGTAGATTTCTCCCTTATCATTCACTTAGGAAGCATGGAGACTATATGAAGTATTAGGGCTAGAAAATCAAGATGATATGAAGGAAAGTAGTTAATGTCAGTATTTTGGAGTTTTATGGAGTATTTTGTCCTAGTCGCCCTAGGACAAGTGGTTTTACTGATTATTCTTGTTTAGCATTAAGGAAAACACAGTATTGAATGTTTGTGTCCAAATTTAGATATTGCAGATTCCATGTATGCTAAATTTTAGGGGTTTTTTTTTAGCTTTTCACATAGAGAAGGGCATAATTGGCAAACATTAGTTGCTGTTTATCTTGCAATATGTTGCTTAAACCTTATGTTGAGCACAGACTTCTATATTTGCCACAGTGTACCTTGTGTACCTGACTTGAATGTTTATGCCAGCTTCTGTTTCTGTGCTATTTTGAAATGAATTTTATTTTTTAGCCTTTTTTTCCAATGCAATTGTAACATAACAAATTTGTTTAATTTATCTTTATCAGTTGTCTACGATCCTGTGCTTGCTAAACTTCTTGCTGCTGCATTCATAGTTAGCAAAGTTCTAGTCTCCCATGTGAGCTACACCTAAAAGTTGCAGAATTTTATTGTTATCATTTGTTATTCTGTTGTGGTCCTTAACATAACACTTTGCACAACTGTTCACATGGTTATTTTCAAATAACTGCTCCATGACTTTTTTGCAAAGCCAGCTCAAGGCTTTGTATTAAATGTTGTAAATCTTCTTTACCTCGTGTAGCAAGAAAGAGTTGTGGAGGTCAGTTACTAGATATATTTCTTTCTGTCCTTCTGTAGATACTGTCCCAGGCACAAAACAGTGAATCCTTTGAAAAGCTGTTAGTTTGGAGAGCTTTCCTCAGCTCTGGCTGGAACAGAGTTAAGTTTCCTGCCATCTTAAATAACTGTTAACTTTCTGCTACAATGCACAAGGTTGTCAGCCAGGCTGGGTGGATGGCTTTGTCCAGCCAGTCTGTTGAAATTCTGAGAGAGAAAAAAAAAAAGGGAGATATTTTTCAGATCTGTCAGTTAATAGAGGGAAGGTGGAATGAGAAGCAATTATTCTTATTTCAACATTGTCAGATTGATGGATCAAATATGAAAAGTTTGTGGTAGAAACTTTTCACCTTACTGAAATGTCCAGCATTCTCCAAATGTTTTGGAAAAATGGTGATAGTTTCATTGGTCTGAGACTTGATATACTAAAGAGTCCTTCCCAGGCAAGAGGCAGAGGTCTCCTGTAGCTGCCTGGTTGCCTGTCCTGATCCAGAAGATGGCCATCTGACACTTGACAAATTCCCCATCTTCCATCTCTCTGCTAGTTCTGCTCTTGCTGAGCCTTTTCCATACAGGGATCAATTTTTGTCTTTATGCATGGGGGGAAAGTACATTGAAGCAAATAAGAAGGGCAAGACTATACATCTGGCAAGGAGAACCTGTTTTTTTCCCCCCAGCTCCTTCTTTGTTTCATTTAAAACAATTGCTGGCTGGGAAACAAAGGAAGAATGAAGGACTAAAATAAGGAAAGTGCTTTCTTGCTTGCTGCCTTGCTTTCCATCTTTATTTTGCACTGTTCTTCACACTTAGTTTATTGTTTAAAAATAAGTAAATAAACTTGAATAATATAAGGAGTTTTTGAGGTTTTGTATTTTACATGCATTTCTTTATAGCTAACAGTTATATGACCACTTGGATGATCACAAGCCTAGCTGTATCCTTGTGGAGCAAAAGGAATGGTAATTTTTGACCTTCTGTATCTGAATTACTACATGCCATTAAAGGAACCATTCCTATATGGGTTGCTGTGTGTCAAAAATTAGCAGTATTGGGAAAAAAAAAAAGCAACAAAGAAACCACAAAACAAAGTGAAAGGAGGGGAGGCAGGAAAGATTTCATTTCTGCTTTAACAGGTTAGGATTGGGCAGTAAATTACTAACAGACCAAAATGTTTTTGACGTTTTTTTCTCTTTCCAAAATTCCACCAGAGCTTGTCAAAACTAATTTAGAAAGGGTTATGAGGAAATAGGTAGAAAAAAAAAGTATAAAACTCAGGTCAGATTTCAGCTTTGAGTTGGCTGTAGGTGACCTCAGCAATTACTTTGTTAATTTTTCTCCACCACTGTGTTTGTGTTGTGCTTGCTGCTTGCAAGCATCAGTCAGCATCTTTACAGAGCATTCCTTATCCCAGCTTCCAGTCTACTCCTTCTCTTTGGTTTTATGACAGTAGCATGCTATGGGAAGAGGATGCTTAAAGCAAAACTTGGGGCAGTTATGTATTTTATTCATGTTCAAAATTCATCTGTAGGAAGTGTGTTGAAGTTCAGTAATCCAGTTAAAATTTACCCCACGCTACATTTTTCCATCATTTCCCCAGCACAAAAATGATTCCAGCTTTATTCACTGCTTAAGTTTACAGTGTCACAGTGACCAAAGTAAGGAGTAGTTATTCCATGTCTCATTTCATCATGCAGAACAATTAACTAGCTTCATGTTGCAGAAGAAACTCCTGCAAGTTTCATTTGGATTAGCAATGCAGGCAGGGCTTGGAATTGAGCCTGAGCTGGGAGCTTTGTTCTGCCAGCTCTCACTGCATCAGGTCATCTTTGGATGCTGTTTGTATTGCTATTACAGGTGCCTTTTGTGACAAACTCTTGATGCTGCACCAGAGTTGATAGGGGTTGCATGTACTGTTTCCTGATCATTCAACAACAAATAGCAGAACCTGCTACATGAAATTTTACTTCTCTGCACCTTTTTATGTGAGAATAAATATTCAACATTACGCATCTGCCAAAACCGTCTCTCTTTACCTTTCTGGGCTGTTTTGACATCTTCTAGGCAGCAATTCATCCCTGCTTTGTAGAGATAAACAGCTGTAGACCAAAGAGAGAATGGCAACATAAAAGCAAATATATTTTGTGGCATCTGCATGAGCATACTGTCAAATATCATTACTCTGTCAAGACAGTAAAACTTGCAGTAACAGTCATTAAGTTTGCCTTAGGAGCTCATCTTATGTTTATGTTGATAGTTAATTGTTCTCTGGGGTGAGGTATGGCTTGAAATAATTTCTCCTTATTTTGGTCACTTGACATTGTGAGTTTAATCAGTGAATAAAATTATTTTGCATGATTTCTTGTGTTGCAGTGATAATGCAGGACTGCAGTATGTGGTGAACTTTGAAAAGCTTCCCCCGGATGAACCAGTGTGTGCTTATCCAAGCTGTGTTACATAAAAATCAGGAGCTGAGCTTGCCCAGTAGACAATAGACACAACAGTTAATCTAGAAAAACTTGATTTATATACAAGCACACTTCATTAGGGATTCAGAAAGAAAGTAGGTTGAATATTTTACCATGCTAATATTGCTGGTATTTTTAAAGTGTTATTACCAGAACATGTGCTTATCTTAAAAAGAATGTGATTTTTTTACTGTGAAGGAGATACTTGTTCTTTGAAGGCTTACCTACTTTTCATTTTTTCGTTGCTTAATAGGCTGTTGAAGAATAAGGGGTGACTTTCACATGGATAATTCAAGCCACTTATTTATGCTCTTGCCCTACTAGTCTGCTTTTTTTAAACTATATTAGAGGTCTGAAAGCGAAGGTTTACATAGTTGCTTTGTCAGGTGACGTTTGAGAATGGGAAGGAAGTCTTCAACAGGAGGCACATTCCTCTAATATTTCAGTGTTCTCAGCTAGTTAAAAGCAGGTGATAACTTCATAGTTGATATTTTATTTTTTCATATCGTGATATGATAAGGGGAGATGGTTTTAAACTGTGAGAAGGTCTAGATTAGAGGAAGGAAACAGAAGCACTCCTGTGAGGGTGGTGAGGCACCAGAACAGGTTGTCCAGAGAAGCTGTGGATGCCTGATGAACACTTGAAAGTGTTCAAGTCCAGGCTGGATGGGGCTTTGATCAGCCTTGTCTAGTGGAATGTGTGGTGGGATTGAGGTGCTCTTTAAGGTTTCTTCCAATTCAAACCATTTCTGATTTTTTTATTTTTTCCTTACTAGATGTAACTCATATACAGCTTGTGATGTTTAACTAAGTATGGTTGTATTTAAATAGAGAAAAAGGAAAACTTTTTTGGTTTTGTTTTTGGGTTTGGGTTTTTTTGGGTCTTTTTTTTTTTTTTATAGTCAAGGGTGCTTCTAACCTGTTTTAAGTAGGAAAAGTAATTTATTAGAGGAAAAAGCTCATAATGTCACAGATACTGTGAAAGTTAAAGCCCCCAACAGAAGGCTATGAGAAATCAACATGTGGTCAAAGTACAGATTTTTTATAATGCTGTGATTTTCTATTGCTTTTTAATAATAAGACACCTAAGGAAATTGAAAGAAAACATTTGTTTGACCAGTAGTGTTCTGTTCTAGGGCAGGGCAGCCTTATGCCGTGCAGTATTTTCTTCTGTCAGAATAGCAACTAGCCTTGACTTTTCCAGCTTCTTTCTGGTTTCAATGTCAAGTCTTCTTAAAAAAAAACTAAACCCCTCACTTTTCTTTTAAAACACAAAGGAGTAATTTTCTCTTTCTTTTATCAGGCCATTCTAATTATTACTTCACCTTTTGATTGCTTTTCTTGAATGACCTTGATGTAGGGGATTTGTCCTTCCTTAAATATCTCATTTGAGCTTATGTTTAATTTTTACTTTTGCAGTTGCTTATCCAAGAGTGTTTTTTTTTTTTAAGATAGTTCTGGCTTGCTGTGATTCAAGTTACATAGAAGACAGAAAGACGTTAATATATTTACAAGAGTCATGTTATGAAAGGCTTGCAGGTTGGGCTTTTTATATCAGATACTGCCTATGACACTGAATCCAGTTTTCGTTGCTTTGTTTTTATTGTAATTTAACAAATTTGTTGCCAACAGTCTTTTGTTGCTAATACCTCCAACCTTCAATCACCTCAGACAATGAATTTCAACTAGTTCTTTGGTTAATTGTATTTCACAACAGGGAGTGGAGGAGTGTGTCAAAATCTCTTTACTGGGTTTTGATTTGTGTGTTTGTTTTTTAATTAAAGCTAAAATACTGTATTATCCAAAGCATTGCATATATGTGACAAAAGTAACAGGGAAAAAAAGACAAATTTGCATGCTTGTATCTTGCAATGTATATTTAATATATAAATAATGCAAAGCTGATTAATGTTTCATTGGCAGATTATCTAGAAATAAAAATACAGTATTTATTTTTCCCAGAAGGTTTCTCCTCATATTGAAAAAATGTTTCTATCATTTTTGCTTCACAGTGTATTTTAGAAAAATACTCTGAAACTTGTAGCCACTTAAAAACTTGAGGATAACAGAATGTTACAAATACTTTTGCAGCTTCTAAACATTTTGGAAGTTCTCAGCTAAATTTTTTATAAGTGGAAAAGTGTGAACACCAGCACAGACATTTATATCCATGTCAACAGTGTTGATATATTACATTATGCCGCTAGGTTTTGTTTTACTAAAAATTAAGTTTTTCTTAGAGTTACAACAGGTTTGTGTACATATAATCTGTAAGTAGTGATACAGGAAGTGCTGGATTCCAGTGCTAGGAATTGCACAAAGCAATACTTATTTCTTGACTTCAGTGTTTTCTCATTTAATATCTTATGTGGGAAAATAATAATGCTGTCCCCTCCATTTTTCTGTAGTGGACCAGATCTACCATCTAGCATCTCCTGCTTCTCCTCCTAATTACATGTATAATCCTATAAAAACATTGAAGACCAACACTATTGGGACATTAAACATGCTGGGTAAGTGGAATTTTTTTTTATTACTTGGTTAGACATCATATAATCCTGACAGAGTTGCTGTGGAGATGGGAGGATGAAGCAAATGAGTTGTACATTTTACAAAGTTGTTTCTTTACGCAAAATAAAGTTGGGGGTATTTTTACCCTCTTTGAAGACTTTTGGTTTCCTTTAAATATATCTGCAAATGAACACTGATAACATGGCTGTCAAAGGACAAGAACTTTGTGCCTGTAAGCTGGCTATGGAGTGTGCAGTAATGTCAGAAGTAATAGGAACAATTAAGAGCATGGGATTTTTATAGCACAGTTGTGTTCATGATTGCTAGCAAATTCTGAAAGAGTGTTTAATGTCAGCCATCATGCTGGATAATTACAAGGCCATGTTTTCAGCTTTGTCTGCTAGTTTTGATGCTGGGAATGGGTCAGTGAAAAGAAGGCCTCAAGACTTCACTACTTTTTCCTCCCATCTTTCTGCCATTTGGTATGATGCAGGCTGATCTGAGTGTCAGTGATCCTAAGAATTGTTGAGTCAGAAAAACTCCTGGGCATTAGTATAGCTGAGTTTCTTTTTTGAGTGATACTCTAGAGAGTAGAGTTCTGAGAATCAAGTGATTCAGAAGCTATTGAGGTACCAGAATGACAGAGGTGAGAAATTTGTCTGATTTGCCATGCCAACTTGAAGAACAGAAAGCCATTGAAATGGAATGGAGAATAATCTGAAGTTATGGGTAGGATGATCCAAGCAGTTTAAAAGAGCCTAATAAAGGAGAAATTATTGATTTTTGTCCTATAACATGTTATTCTGTGTAAGTTTCTTCACATGGCTTGTCTTTAATCTATGTAAGGAAGGATTTGGTAATCATAATATACTATGTTGTTTCAAGATCCTGATTTCCTAAGTGGAATGCTTCCCTGGGCTTTATTTAGATTGTAATAGATTAAGTTCTTGGATCTTGATTCAGTGCAACTGCTAGTCTCAGAAGCAAACGCGTCCCATGTTAGGTGCTGCTCTGCTATTTCTTAATTTTTCTAGTTTTGAAGTGGGAGCTATGGATGTGATTTACAACTAAATTTGCCTACAGAAAGAGATCAAATTGTCTTTAAAAACACATAAAACAGAATCACACTAAAGCAGCTAGCATGAGTGAAGGATTCTTGCACTTGCTCTAATTATGTTCTTCTTTCTCCATTGTCCAAAATCTAGGTTTAGCTAAACGTGTTGGAGCACGGCTGCTGCTGGCCTCTACATCAGAGGTTTATGGAGGTAAGAAGAATAAAACAGTATTTAGAGCTCTTCAGATATGACTGTGTAAAAGGATATTTACATCTTTTGTCAGATACCAGAATGATAGATTTTCATCACTGTCTTAGCTTGCTTTTTTAGGAGATGTTCTTACAGTTTAAAATGTGAGAAGGGCATTTACAGTGCTTGCTTTATGTCTATTTTTTTTGTATCTAGTCAAGAGTGGTGGCAGGAGACTTGCAGTGTTGACTGTATCTTTCCCGTGTCCTGGTTTATATCTCTTTTTCCAAAGGGCTTGTGGGGAAAATTGAGTGTTGTACTCTAAAGTCCAGATGCCATAATGAAAACCTGAGAAGAAAGATTTCAATATTAAATGTGCATATCTTTTCCCCATCACATAGGAATTGTGTTGTTAAGATTTAGCAATTGCCCTGATGTCTAAGAGACAAAGGATGTAACTAAGCTAAGAAAATACTGGTTGTGCATGCAGGTTCTTCAGGTGTCTCTTAAAATGTGATATTTGGCAATGCTCTCCATCTTCCTCTTGCTGTTAAAAGTGAAGGAGTGAAAGAATGATGGATAGAATGGTGACTGGATGCAGCAAGAATCTTTAGTACTTCCTAGAGTCTGTACCAGACCCTGTGCCTGCTAGAGAACCTTCCTTCTGCTCTGAACTATTGTGTAATTGATAAGAGCAGTGTTGAAAGATTAGTGCAGATACACAGGCACAGTATCCTCCTCAGTGGGAGTAGATTTGAGTCTCAGCTCAAAAGAACAAACAAGTAAACAAAAATGGTCAAAGGTACAAGATACAAAGCTTTGTGAGCAAGAAGTGAGGAAGGACAAAGAACACAGCTCCAGGTGTACAGTTTTGGTGGAGCAGCTTCAGAAGATGGAAAGTAAATGTCCAAGCAAGGGATCACTAAGATGGTTGGCCAGCCGAAGTGGCCTGAGCATATGCAGCATTCCTGTTGCCTCCCAAGCCTTAGATTATCTATGGTCATGCTCTACAGAGAAAAATGATAGCCTCAAGGACTCTTCTGCAACTGAACAATCTCCCTTCTGGAGTATCTCCTTTCCCACAGCATCTTTTCAGGCCTTTTTAGGATTGTTGTGAGTTTTTATAATCATGTAAAACTTCTGTGCATTTACCATTGCTCTGTGGCTGCCATATGGCACAAATTCATTCATAATCGTGTCTGAACAGCATAAAATCTGGAAGGTTTAATCAGAACTGACTGTCAAGGTTGTTTCAAAAAATTAGCTCTCAGCACTAGAAAGTTCTATAGTAATGCAAACTTCAAACCCAGTGGAAATTATACCATTCTAAAGACAACAGAGGGGGAGATTTAACCAATAGTTTGTAATTTTTCAAGCATATAAAGCACATACTAGTGAGGTTCCTAGGTGATTGTTGTTTGATTGTTTGTTTTTTATAATCAAGAACTTCTATGCTGGATCAAACCAAAGGATTGTCTAACCTGATTGTGCCCAGCCATAGCTAGTAAAAATGCTTAGGGTAAAATAGAAGAAATGTAAGTATTTTGTGGTGCATCACTCTTACCTCAGTAAGGAACGCAGTACATCTCTATTTTCTCTATTTTTCTTTCCTTGTTTCCTATTTTTTGAAATTTGAGTACGTTTTACTTTCCTACATAACCTATAATGCCTCTTACATAACTGCTGCCTACATAACCTGTAATATTTCCTCTGAAGCACATTAGGTAAAAGTTGTGTTTATGCCCTTGAGCCTTTAACTCTCTGCTCACACACTCTTTTAGGGAAAGCAGTTGCTGGCTGTTGTTTGCTTGTACTCAGTTATTTTACTAGTCTTTCATCTGCCACTGCTGTTTTCAGTTTCCAGTGATTGCACTTTAAAGAAATTGTGTTAAAACGTAAGATTTTTCTAAAGTGCAGTATTCAGAGAGAAGGTGTGCTGGCTTGTATAACACAAATGCTCTCCTGAAAGTTTCTTCACATATAGTCATCTTTTGATATACCATAATCTAAGGTGGGTTTTTTTTTTCCCCACAGATCCTGAAGTTCACCCTCAAAATGAGGATTACTGGGGCCATGTGAATCCAATAGGTCCAAGAGCCTGCTATGATGAAGGGAAGCGGGTTGCAGAGACCATGTGCTATGCATACATGAAGCAGGTATTAAACTTGTACCAGATTCAGTGTTTTTTCTGTAATTACTGAAGGCCCAATGTATGGCAAGACTGGAATATGTGTATTTAGGGGGAGGAGGGCAAAAGAGAACGTCTTAAGTAGGAGCACTTACCGTGTTTTTGCAAAATCTGTTTTCTTTAATGGGAAGGTTTTATTGCTCCCATCTGTTGTGTGTTTTCAGATGAGCAGTCTTCTTGTGGAAAATGTGCTTTAGTGTTCTTAATAGGTATAATATGTCTTTCAGTATAGTAAATAGTTTTTAGACAGATTAAACTGAGGTGACCTTAGTGTGCTTAAAAGTCAATGGGATTGAATAAAGTCATTACTGATAAACGTGTAATGTTGAAGGAGAATAATCAAAATCAGAATATACAGATAAGAATGGGAAAGATCTTTAATGAGTACTTACATAGAAGCAATGTATTTTAAGCACTTATGAAATGTCTTAAAATGATGTAGGTATAAATTACAGACCTTAATGAATATCTAGCTGTGTAATGCCTGTTTTCAGACAAAGACAGTAACATGAGGATAAAAATGCAATTTAAAATATGTTTAAGAAATTATACAGGCCAGTTTTCTTGTGTTTCCTAACCAGCAAGTAGAAACTCATCATTAACTAATGTAGCATTGACTGTTTACCTATAAGTAAATCTTGCTTAATTGAGGTTCATCTAAGCTCTAGGAGACTATTTAATTAGCAAATATGGCACACTAAAGAAAATAGTATCAGTATTTCTTGCTATTTGCATCCTTAATATAAAAACATATAAATCATAGTATATTGTATAGAATTTTAAACCTTTAAATTATAAAATTCTAAGTACTTTATAAACCTTGAAAACAGAATCAAGCTGAAGTGGTAAGACTTTAAGAGATGGTATTTTAGTATAGAGTAGTAATTTTATCTTATCTCTTCTACCAGACAGAGAAGGCAGAGGTTCTGTCTGCTTTGTTCTCTTTTAAATCATTTAAGGTCCAACATGCCAATACTGCTCTCGTTCAGGATGACATCTCCAGTATTTCACTGTAGCATAATATTCCTTGTCAGTCTGGAAACCCATTTGCAGTTGAAGATTACAGTTTTTATGAGAAATTCTTGTGCTCTAGGGTGTTGCATTTTTTGCAGTGTTCTTTTAGAAGGCATGAGTAGGTAATTTTTAAAATCATGGGCTATATCTTAAAACCACAGAGTGAGTCGTGATAGCGTCTCAGAGATTTTATGCAGGATTTACAATGAATAGGAAAGGTTTATAAGGTGGAACTGCAGTGCACATGTACATTAAGTAAAAACTCATTATGCAAATGACCTGTCTGTCCTAGAGGCAGCTCTGTGACATATTTCTTGTACTTTGTTATGGGCTAGTGAAGTCTGCCCAAGCTTGTCCTAAGTTCAGCTATATTCTGAAACACTGTTGAGCTGGTGTGGGGAAAAGAGAGGGGCTGAGCAGTGTTTAGGTGATATCCTGTTACTAGTGGAACAAACCTTACCTTTTCAAAAGGTCTGATTTCCTCTATGTAGATAAGCATTGTGCTTTTAAAATGATTTTCAGCAGGAGTGAATTAGCCCCAAACAGTAGGATTTGCAGTATTTCAAGCTAAAATATTTCCAGAATCTCTCCGCTTCAATAAAAATAAGAAACAGGCAAAGTTATTCTGCATTTTTTGGTCATTTCTTAAAAAGATTTCCGTCATCATGCACATTGCTAGATACCTTAAATACATAATAGTGTTTCCAAAAAGTGTCAAGTAGAACTAACCTTCTGCATTATACTTCAGACAGCCTGTTTGAATCAGAATGGTTTTTGAATCTAGTCGAAGTTGACTGTTTGCTGTTGTCAGAGTTTCTCAGTAGCTTGTCTTGTCCTGAACAAGGCATTTTTAGTGTGTTCTTTTCTGCTGGTGGTGTTGTTTTGTTCACTTATTTTGACCTTGTGAATTAAGCATTTCTTGATGTTATCACCTGAAAAAATGGTGAGAGGGGAGTTTTAGCACATTATGGCAGTGTGAATTTTGTGCTTCTTTCAAGACTTGCCATTCAATTATCTGTGCAACCTTAAAAAATTGTATTTGACATTCTGGAGCTACCTGGGAATCTTAGTATAAATGTTTGTGCCAATACTCTGGATTAATTTAAATACTGTCTAGAATCTGATACTACCTTCATAGCAGAGATTTGTATCATCTGTTTAGGTGTGTTGTAGGTAAAAATACTCAACAATTAAAATGCTGTGCATATTAAGGGTGTTTTGTGAACTGGATTTCTTTCTATTCTTATACTACTGACCTGTAAGGAAGTTCTCCAGAGCTGAAGAAACACTCAGGTCACTAGGGAATGTTACAGGAGAATTTTTATTCTCCTTCCATTTTCTTCATCCATTTTTTCATACCAGCTATGTGACTCTGAAAGCTTTGGTGGTAAGAAATGGGCTCGATTGTGATACAACTATCACATTAAATGATAACTTTGGAATTGCCTTAGAATAGCTGAAATGTTGAACTACAAGCATAACATTTCAACTGTAAAATTGTAGGCTGTGTTCAGGGACCTGCATTATGCCCAAAGTATAGAGTCAGATGATTGAGGCTATCCTTCCTAGCTTGTTTAGGAGCTTTTGTGTTTATGTAGTTCAGATCTCTGCATCACTGTTTCTGCAAAATAGTTCTAAAAATCTATTAGTAGAGTGTTAATGGCATTTTTTATACAATTGACAGTACATACAAATAAAATTCCTTGGACTCAGCCTCACTATAGAGTATTGTAGCTTAAACACATTGTAGATGGATCCAGTGTACACAGTGCTAGTAGTTCTGCTGTGATTTTAATTCAGAGGTTTGGGAACAATTTTGAGAGTTAATGATCTGTGAAATACATGGGAAAGAATATGAATCAGTGAGAAAGAGACTCTTAGAGAAAGGAATGCTGACAACAGTCTAAGTAATTTTGGCTGAGATACTGGTAAAGATTTTTGTCAGGTCACAGTGATACCCCTGCTACTGTCTGGACTTCTCCAGCAGATTTGTTTCCTTCCAGTTGTCTGCTGGAGAGCAGACATTTGTAGCTTTTCCTTTCCTGATCTTTTATGCAGGGAGGTCTGGCTCATTCTTGCTGTTTAGATAGATCCACAGACTTTACAAAGAAGGAAGCACTGGTAATTAACAGGAGAAGCTTACCTCATATCCTTGTGAATTATGGCCACAACATGTCATATTCAAATTGTTTTGGTTAAAAGAAACTTGGTATTTGAATTGTATTGATCTATTTTCTAAGACAGTCAGCACAAGAAAGGGCCTGTTCTTAAAAAGCTTATTAAATTAAAATATGTCTTTTTAAGTTATGGAGTTATTATAGCATCCTTGATACCCTTGATAGTTTGTGGACCTGGGATCTCTGAAACTAAATCACCAGCAAAGACTCATGCTGAAAACCATGGACAGCTTTGTTTTGCAAGGAAGACTGCGTAAATTAATACTACATTTTAACTGACAGCTACAGATCAGCCTTGAGTACTTATTATACAGAGATACAGAGGTATCTCTGTAAGCAATAACAACCTTTTCTGCTTCTTTACTGTTTCTTTTCATCTGTACAGGCACAGTCTCTGTGAAGAAATTCATACTGATAAATAACAGAGTGAGCTGAAGTGTTCTGCTAGTCCACAATCCTGCATTTTATGATCTTGCTCTCAGGCTCTTTTTTGGATTGCTCAAGGAATTTTCTTTCTGATCAATCTGCTGTGGGAAGACATTGTCTTAAACTGTGAGGGCAGGAGGCAGTTTGCCTTTTATTTCAGCATTAGGGATAAATCTCAAGCTCTCTTATATTTAGCAGTGTAAATATGCGCCAAAGGGATTTTTTCTTTCTCTAGGATGTAATAAAATACTGTACATGACTTACTGGTGCAAATCTGGGAAAGTAATTGACTTTGATAGTGGGAATATGGGAGAGGTAGTCAGTCATTACTACATGTTATTGATAATATTCAGAGTAACAGGACGTAGCTAAGCTAGAGTTCATACAAAAAGGAGTAGAGTTACTCAGCATATAAAAAGGATCACTTCAAATGAGATGTTCATGAAACAGCAAAAGCAGCATTATGACAATTTTTAAATTGCTGTCTCCAAAACCTCTTTGTCTGTGGAAGAGTTTCTTTTGAGGAGACAGATTCCAGTTTTAAAGGGGCAAATGAAAAATTAGCTGCATAGAAAATATATTTTTCAAAGCACTAGGCTGCAGGGAAAAGCTTTGCTAAATGATACTATAAATAAAAGGTTACTCATTTTAAAAGACAACATTACAGTGGGGTGAGGTGAATAAATAGAAGGGAGAAGAAATAATGGGTTCATTGTTGCTAGGAGTAAGTGCCTACAGAGAATGTGTTGTTTTTCTTTTCTAGATCCCTTGCTAGTTCCCAACCAATACTGGAAAACAAGGCTGCTGCTGTAGCTTGTGCAGTGCAAGAGAAGCTTTTTGGTCAGCATTGTTGAATGAGTTATTTTTATCTTGAATACTAGCTTCCAAGTGCCTTATTTTCTGTACTTGTTAATGGCAGTATCTGGAAAGCCCATGGGAAATACAACCCCTTCCTGAAGGAGTCAGTGGCCTTCTTTAGATAAAGTGCCAGGCAAAACAAAGGGAGGAGCAGCTCTATAAGAGTATGTATTTCCAAAGCTGTGAAGGCTTTGGGCATGGTTCTGTAATGTGCTGCTGGGAGTATACATTTGAAATGTTACATTGCTGTACGTTTTAGCTAGCAAGAAATAAAGAGTATGGTCCCAGCTGATGCATTTTGCATAGAAAGAGACTTCTGCTCTTTCTAGAGTCTCTTTCAGCAGGAAGGACCCAGTGGATGTTGAGAGGTTTTTTTGCCTCTGTTGTGGATACAAGCTTGTTGGACAAAGACTGTTTATCTTTTCCTGTGGCACAATAGTTGCCCCCCTTGTAACTGTTAGTTTACCATTTAGTTGCGGTTGCAAACAAGGTTTGATGATGAGGAATGAAATCTTGCCTGCCGTTAAATGGAATTGAATGTTATTTGACTTCCTCCACACTGGGAGATGTTGGGCTTTACCTGTACTACTTGGTGTTTCTGATTTCCCAACACCAAGTAGTAGTTGATGTACTGAATGTCCCTTTTGCCTGTCTCTTGCCTGTAAAAAGCTACTTCTTCTGCTTTCACAAAACATCTTTGAGGATTTGTTTGAGTCACTTGGAGACCTAAGAGAGAAGGTCACATTTTCCTCTAAGTGTCTCTTGTAGGTGAAGCTACATTTATTTCCAAGAAAAATGTGTTTCTAGATCTCTTCTGAGTGAAGTGTGTGTGAGCTGCAGCTTTCAGCCATGAATGTACTGACAATACACTTCTTCCACATACACCCTCTTCCAAGACAAGAGCAAGCATTGGTCTAAGCCTTAGTAAAATACACGGAAAATACAAGATGGTCTGTGTATCCTCTGAAGGAATGGTTATGGAAGGAATGTTTGCAACTCCAGAACACTGTGGTTGTGACTTCAGTTGAATCAGAGCACACAGTTTGCTTCAGACAAATTTTTTCAAGTAACTGATACAAGCATGTCTTTTTCTAGGAGGTGGGAGGACTAGGTAATTCGAGGAGGATACATAGGCCTGTACTGAGGTTGATACCTTCTTCCCTACCTTGTGACTGTCACTTTCAGATGGTAGCATCTATCTGCTTACAGCATACCATATTGCTCTGAGCTCAGCACTATCCTGTTTTAGCTCACAAGGGCCAAACATCCTGCTTGTAGGCTTTATCGTAAACTGCGGCTTGTCCAAATGAACATGTCAGTCAAAATAACTCAAGAGAGATTACTTCCGTCTGCAGTCTCTAACTGTTAAAATGCTTTCTGTAGAAAAAACTTCTGGAAACGATAAAAATGTTTCTTGGACAAAACTACACCATTGAAGACTTTGATTGTAATGCATGCATTTACATGGCCTAATAAGAAGGGCACTAGAAAACATTAGGGCTGTAGTTACAAAACCACTTCATGGCCTTTGTAAAAGATACTTCTCTGACATGCTCAGCTTTTCTAAAATATGGACTTCTGTAATCTATGGAAATGTGGCCTTGGTAATATATGTGCTGATTGTGAGACTTCACTTTTATGTGCAAAGAAAGTAGCTAAGTCCCAGGTGAGATAACTTGTTATTGGAAAATCTTAAAAGTTCTTAATGGAAGAAAATGCACGTGCTAAAATCATGAGCTGTTCTAGCACTGATTTAGATTTGCATTACAAATACTGAGAACTAGTATAAATTACCTTGGTGTATACACTACATTTTTCAGGAGGGCTGAGGAGAGATTTGAAGTGCTGCATTATTAGAAAATAATGCATGTTAAAGCTGAAGGAGAGATTCTTAAAAAGCTTTTTGTCAGGGTAGAGTTTACACTTTTAGGGAGAGAGATGCTTTTATTAAGGAAGTAACAATTCTTTTTTCTTTGGCTACAGGAAGGAGTTGAAGTGAGGGTTGCCAGAATATTCAATACCTTTGGTCCTCGAATGCATATGAATGATGGAAGAGTTGTCAGTAATTTTATCCTACAAGCTCTGCAGGGAGAACCACTAACAGTAAGTGATGACCTCCTGGTGATATGAAGAACAATTCACCTTTATATCTTGTCCTGATGTGTTGCAACTGATGGTAGATTTTAGACAATACTGATGTTCCTTTCCTCCAAATGTAGTTTTCCAGTATACTGAACTTAAATGTAAGAAAGTACATGTCTGAAGATGTGCTCTGTCAATGGGGTTGATCTTTCCCAGAAAGAAACAAGGCTACCAGTTGAAATTTGCACAAACATCTCAGCATTCTTTATATTGAGGATATAAACAAAATCCAATAATTCCCACGCTGACTAAACTTCAGCAAGAATATTATTGTAATAGGGGTTAAAATAGAATGTTCTACCCAACATCACTGTTTTGTAGGAAATAACTGTTTGATGTTGAAAATTACTGAATCTGAGAAAAGAAGTAAGGGGAGAGTTCTTTAGCTGACCAGGTCAAATGAAAATAATTATCAGCAATAAGCAATTACTGAGACCTAAAAAAAATCACTTTTACATGTCACAGAATTTGGCTGACAGGAATGCCAAGTGTGTTGATCTCTTTAGAAATGCTATGTATTTGGTCTCTCAGTTCAGAGTACTTGTTTAAATGGGGAAAATAATCTCTTGAGGGAACAGTGTCACCGAGTTGTAAAAATTGTGGCCTATGCAAACATTACGATTGCTGTTTTGTTATTGTAAAGGAAGATTTGTTAAGAGAAACTGAAAGATAGAATCTCTATTGTATTTTCCAGCCATTGCCTGTATGTGGGAAAGATAACCACATGGGTGACCTTGCAAAAATCATGAACAAATACTTAGTTGTGTAAAACTTACCCCACGTGCTATAAGTTAAGCTAAATGTAGGAAGCTCTACATAAATACATAAATCTGCTTCCTGTTTGTTTGGGAGTCCATCAGGCTGATGTTTAGCTCCTGGTGTGTTCCTGTCTGAATCAGTTTTTGGATAAACTCTTAGACCCCTGATCCTACCCAATGTGTGGTTTTGGGCTCTGAATCAGCCTTGGGGAGCACAAGGCTTACCAAGTAACAGATGGCCTGTGTACCATTGTACTGCCCTTTCTGTCCTCAAGGAAAACAATCATGCTTTCTGTTTCTGTCCTTCCAAAAGCCTTTCTGTTGCAGCAGGTTGGTGGCAAAATGTATGTGTCCCCAGTTAAACTGAAATGTTTTCTCCTCTTAAATGTGCCTACCTATAGCTTTCAGAATGTAAGTATTCATGTTCTAGAGACTTCAGTACTGCACTTGGTTAAACTGTGAAAAAAATAATGGTATCAAATACCATTCTGTACATTTCAAGTATACATCAATGTCTGTTTGAACTTCAGCAATGTGCTCCAAAATACCAGCCTGTAACCTGAGGAGACTTCTTTTTTTCCCCTCTAAGGTTTTGATACAAATCTGTACAGGTGACTTTGTGAGTTGTAGCATGTAGAAGTTACTTTGCTTCCCATTTCCCTAGATAGTAATATTTAGAGCCACATGATTTTTGGTTTTTTTGTGTCCTGATTGCTTTAAACACAGCACTTTTTGTCAACAATTTTTTAGCAACCACTAACATTTAGTGGTGTCTTTGAAGCTGGCTGCTGTTAATGTGCAAATCAAAACTGCTCATCATAAGCACATCTTAGTAGTCTGAAGTTTGCTTTAAATGTTTGGCACTCTTTTCTGGCTGTGAGTGCAGGCTGCACCTTCTTCCAGTGTTCCAGAAGAGGACAAAGCATCACTCTGTCCTACACCCCTGAGAAGGTTTTCTTCATGCAGAGGTCTGGTTAACAAAATGCCTTGGGATATGTTTATTGGAGACAGATCCAAGAGGAAGACAACCTTTAGTGAACTGATACTTTGCCAAAGGCTCTGCAAGCACATTTTTTACCATTCCTGTAACATTGAGCTTGTGTCTCAAGTGTTTCTTCTTGAGGCAGTTTTCTAGAATGGTTAGGAGAAGATAATTGGGCTAAAGAGGGCTTCTGTATTTATTAACTTCCCTATTTTTCATGTGGTTTTAGGTCTATGGACCTGGAACTCAGACAAGAGCTTTCCAGTATGTCAGGTAAGCCTTGTTTGTTCTTGCTGATAATTTACTTCATGGTTCACATAGCATGGTCAGCTTTGTATGCATGTGCAGTTGCTTTACTTTTTAAAATCACTTTTTAATACAAGCACTCAAAAAAACATGCACCCATTGAAATCTGATTTCAGCATTCCTCAGTTGCCCAATCTGCTTTACTGGAGCTCTTAGGATCCAGCTTTACTTTCAGAAGGGAGACATGAAAGTTTTTGAAAATATCAAGGAGAAAAACATTAATTGGTTTAGAATTTTACTTGAGATACTAACATGCTCTTCCCTTCCAGAGACAGCAAATAGCAGACAAGTTTTTAGTGCTGAACAGTTTGTCACTCCTTGCATTTTAATGCAATGCTGCCACCTTGTGTCCTTGGGACTGCTGTGGTTGCTGTGCAGACTGTGCACAAAAATAAAAGCTAAAAAAAAACCCATGCTGGACTTCTGGATCATTTTAAGCATTCTTGGCTTGGAAATATTCTTTCCCTTTGCTGAAGGAAGTATCAGTGGTATCAGATTTTAAAGAAACCCCATCAGGTCAAAGTACCCATTCCTTTCTTGATTATAAGTCATAATGAAAAGGATATGGATTTCTATGTCTAGGGTCAAGGTGCTACATCTGTGGCTAATAATCCAAAATAGCTTTGGGTTATATTGCTGGGAGAAAGTAACACCAAAATACTGGTTTTTAACCAACTTGGTTTAAGAAATTTTGAAAATAAGAAGACAAGTTAAACAGCAGGCTGGAAAGCAGGTGGTAGTGTTATGTGCCTCTGCATTACAGCTTGCTTTATTCTGTTTGAAATTCATTGGAAATCAGCCTCCAGATATGTTTGGATATTGGAAAGAAAAGGAAATATTAATCATTTTTTAATACAAACATTTGAGAAAGTGTGCACCCGTTGAAATCTGATTTCAGCATTCCTCAGCTGCCTGATCTGCTTTACTGGAGCTCTTAGGAGTCAGCTCTCTTTTTAAATCAAGAATATTATTTATGGAGAAGTGGAAATTGCCCCAATCTGTTCTTCCCTCTTTTACAGTGATCTTGTGAACGGGTTGGTGGCATTGATGAACAGCAATGTCAGCAGTCCTGTCAACTTGGTGAGTATGAGTGCTCCCCTCTCCTGAGTTACAGTGCACTGGTCAACACCACCTCTGTTTTCCTCTTTGTCACTGATAGTGATCTCTATAAAAAATAAATGGAGCAATAAAATGTCCTTCCGTTATGAAGAACATACTCTCCCATTCTCTTTATAAATAAGAAGACTGAGCCCCTGATATTGAGATCTTACATCTCCAAGAACAGGATAAAGTTGCTGGAGTTTTTAATTTGTTTTAGGAAGATGTATGTAATCAGAACATTAAGGGAAAAAATATGTGGGGCACATATGCAAAGTGCAGCAAGAAAATGACTGAAGACTGATTTTAGTAGGAAAAAAGCACTGAAGGGATGCTTAGCTCTAGATAATTAGAAATAGTTTCATACTACCCTGGATTCAAGGAAAATATGATAGTATTTTATGGTATAGTTCTCTAATACTGTTTAAAGTGCTTGGAACTTAACTTGTCAAGTAAGATTTTTGTTCTGTCCTGTTTGTTGTCACCTTATTCTTAGTAGTGGATTTAAGAATAGAAAAGGATGCATATCCCAGGTAATTTCTTGTGTGTGCTTTTGCCAAATCAGATACTCAACTCTGCAGGGCAGTTCACTAGATTTTCCTTTTCTCCTGTGGCCATGAGTTAATTTCTGTGTTTCTATACAAGTGCTGGTATGTTTAAACTCTATCACATACTTTGTCTTCAGAAAACTCAGTATTTAAATCTATATGTATCTTAAGTGCTCAACTTTTGGTCAAACAAGATGTGGTAAAGCAGTGTTTTGAAACAAGGAAAGCTGGGGATGGAGGGAATTGAGTCTGATGAAGGGGAGCTAATGCTAGCAGAAAGTGTTCAGCATTTGATTGTAAAATATTGAAATTAGGAAATTATGTGGTTAAAATAAATAAATAATTATGTGGTTAAAAAAATATGGTTAAAAAAAAGAAAAGGAATATTGTATAGGAAAGCAAATAGCCCTTATGTGTTGATATATAAGCTGTAGTAGATTCAGAAGCAATTGTTGGCAGCTAAATGAGCCTGTGTTCCTAACTTTGGATGAGCCAAGAACTTGGCATACTTCATGATACCTCAGCTGGGCACAGTCCTTGAATCCAGATTTCCAAATGATGTGGCTGTGGGCTGCTCAGTGACACAGGCCTTTTCTGTGATTTCCAGCCCTTTACAGACTGACATTTTTTTGGGGAGCAGGGGGGGAGGCAGGGAACAACACCTCCCTACATACACTGAATTACCAACAGGAATATAATGGAGGACAAATTTTCTAATGAGTAAGGAACTTGTTAAAGTTGGTTTTTTTTTCAACAAAGTAGAATAAAGCTTGAAGTTTAGCTTTCTCAGAGCTTAACCTGCCCCTGTTGGAACCATGTCTAGCACATTGTAAGGTGTTTAATTGTTATTGAAATGAGTGTCTCTTGTATTTGTAGGGAAATCCAGAAGAGCACACTATCCTAGAGTTTGCCCAGTTAATTAAAAAGCTTGTTGGTGAGTGCAATCATTAATTCTTTTTAAAGTTTATGAAGTACTTATTGTCATTAGATAATTATTACTTGATTAGTGTGTGTAATATGTGGATAATTTAATTAGTCTTTGGATTTCTTAATAATTTTATCAAAGGCATTTAATCATATAATTAAATATTAATAAGATAATGCAAATCATCTCAATTGTCTGTAACCTATTGCATGACGAGTAGAATGAATACATTTTCTGTCTATCCATGCAATCTGTACCCATTAATTTTTATAATGTTTAGACAATTTTTTAGGTTTGTTTTAGCACAAGGACAACACAAAAATGAAATGTAAAATATGTGAATGAAAATGTCCTACATATATCTTAGCTGCAAGAGAGATACTTCAGGAAGGTGGTTCTTCACAGTTGTGCAGACTGTGGTCCTTCAACTATGGTTAAAAACCTCATGCTGGGGCAACAGCCTTTCTCTGTTCTTTTCACTGTTTCTGACAGTGATTCTTGAAAGGGTTGACAGCACCTGGGAAGAAAACACTGTGGCTTCCTCCTCATTCTAGCTCTGACACCTGTAGCAAATCAGAGCTCTCAAGAATGGAAGGAAATAGTTGTGCTTGGTCTTCTAGTGTGGCTCCCTAATGAGATGAAACATCCTGCTGCCATTAGCCAAGGGCTTTTAGTCTGTACATTCCAGAAGTGCTTCTGACAGATCTGAGAAAGATGAGTTCAGACATATGATGCAGAAGCTGATGCATGTGTTGTTTCTAATAAAAGACTGTTCCCTCTGGAAAACTTTTGTGAATTCACAGATCAGGGAAGGAAATGGAAAAATCACAGCACCAAACCCATCAGACACATGGATTAATTGTCACCTCTGTTTGTCTGTTCACAAACAACTTGATGTGTTCCAGTCCACTTGGGGAGCTGCTTTAGTTCTAAAATGGCATGTGAACTATTTGCTAGATTTGGGTAGAAGAATTGGCCTCTTTCTATGTGTTGTTCTGAGGAAAGGCAAGTGCCTGATTATTTAAATCAGACTGGAGATTATGGGCAAAAATAAACTGATGCCCTTTTATTATGCCAAAATGCCAACAATCATGGAATGGCTGAGGTTGGAAAGGACCCCTGGAGGTCACTTGCTCCAACCCCTCAGGTCAGGCAGGGCAACCTACAACCAGCAGTGGCCCAGGACCATGTGCAGATGGCTTTTAAGTATCTCCAAGAGTAGAGACTCCACATCCTCCTGTGTTTCAGTTTGTGCCCACTGTCTCTGATCCTGTCACTGGGCACCACTGGAAGGAGCCTGGCTTTCTCTTCTTAATCCTCTCCATCTGGTATTTATACACAAGGGTTAAATTCCCTGTAGCCCTTTCTTCTCCAGATTGAAGGGCCCCAGGTCTTTCAGCCTCTCCTCATATTCCAGTCCTTTCATCATCGCCGTGGCCCCTTTGTGCACTCACTCTGTATGTCTCTGTCTCTCTTGTACTGGGGAGCCTAGAACTGGACCCAGTTCTCCATATGGATCTCATCAGTGTTGATTAGTGGGAAAGCTGATCTCCCTTGTCCTGCTGGCAGCACTTCTGCACCCCAAAGATATAATTTTCCTTCTCTGTGGCACGCACACATGGGTTCCTATTCAGCTTGGAGCCCACCAGGACCCTCAATCTTTTCCTGCCAAGTTGTATTCCAGCTGCTTGGCCCCCAGCCTGTGCTTCCCAAATTCAGGACTTTGAACTCATTGAATATCATGAGGTTCCTGTGAGCCCTTTCTCCAGCTGCCTTTCTCGAGCTCTGGATGGCAGCACAGTGCTCTGGTGTATCAGCAATTCAGTATTGATCCAACATTGA
Organism: Melospiza georgiana; assembly: GCF_028018845.1. Taxonomy (NCBI): domain Eukaryota; kingdom Metazoa; phylum Chordata; class Aves; order Passeriformes; family Passerellidae; genus Melospiza; species Melospiza georgiana. Next base: position 20,151,235 of record NC_080431.1, read on the forward strand.
CCCTTGGGATATAGCCTGAGTTACCAGTCTCTAAATAATCACTATCCTCTGGGCCTGGCCATGCAGTTTTCAGTCCTTCTAACTGGTCATCCAGCTCATCCACTCAGTGAGGATGTTATGGGATCAAAAGCATCACTGAAGTCAAAGCAGGTGATACCCGCTGCTCTGTCCTTTGCTACTGAAACAGTAATTTCCTCATAGAAGGGTAATAGACTGGTCTGTGAGTATAACTTGATTTTTGTGAATCCATGCTGAAATCTTTGTGAAATGCTTTGTGAGCCCACGTTGCTGTGGAACAGGTGGATCACCCAGCTGCTGCATGCAGTGCACCTGTGTCTGTGCAAAGCATTTCAGTGATTGAATTATGAAGCAGAGAGCTGCAGAAAGACCTGCTGCTCCAGTTGGTAGAAAAAAAGTAAATGCAAAGCATAGTGAATTGCAGATGATAAATCACAGTGTCTTGTTTAATAGGCAGTGGGAGTGAAATCCAGTTTCTCTCAGAAGCACAGGATGATCCTCAGAAACGAAAACCTGACATCAGAAAAGCCAAGTTACTGCTTGGCTGGGAACCCGTGGTACGTACAGATGAATTACTGTTGCTGTGTGGTAAAACACCAGGAGGCAGAGGGGGCTGAGGAGGGGACACATGATAACAGTAGATTTCCCTTACTGGAACATCTGCCTAATGCCATCTCCAGAACAGTTTTAACATTTTAGCTTTTTCACTTGCATATTATGAGATTACCTTTCTGTAAGCCCAATGAATCATTTGCAGCATATGGTACATAATTAATTACATTGCCAAGCCCATAGCTAATGGGTTTGCTGGTGTTGCTGCAATCCTCATTCCTGTTGCTGGCAATAGGAGTTGGTTTGCTTGGAGAGGTAAGATCTGCCTAATTCCCAGAAAAAGTGTGACTTTCATAGCCAGCTCCCCATTCTAACTAGCACAATGGTTTGTACCCTTCTTTAAATCTGCAGACAAAAATCATTCCAGGAAACATGTGAACCTACCTAGTAAATGTAAGCCTAGTAATAGAAAAAGATCCAGATCCTTCTGAAAGGATTCACTGATATTGATAGACTATGTCTGACAGCACAAGGGTGATAGCAAACTGTTGCAAACACAGAAGGCTTAACTTTTGTATTTCTGGCTTTCTGTGTTTGGCACAGGCAGTAGGAAAACTTGCTCTGAAGTAGCAGTGCAGAGTTGGTACAGCAAGGCAAGCAGTTTCTGTGCTGCTGTTTTTATCTTCCTGTACTGATGATGGTGTCAGCAAGCATGTCAGAGCATATGGCTCCTGAGAAGACAACTCCTCTGTTGTTCCTGTCTCCATATTCTATGCCTGTATTTAAGCACTGCAATTTGTAGGATTACAATTATTTGTATAGGGTTGAAGAATATCAAATGAGATACTGGATGCCAGCTTTATACCATGCTGTGAAAGATGATCTTTAATCCTTACAAACAGAAGGGGCTTAAATGCTGGGTGTTTGTCTCTCTCGATGCATTAGGAACTGAAAGTAGAATTATGCATGTCTGTTTTGATACTAAACAGACCCATCATAACCATGTGTGAGATTTGAATTTGTTGAGTTTTCTACTTATGTCAGAAAATACTTGTGCTGTTTAAAAGCTGAGTTGCATCAGCAGTGAGGAGATGTAACCAGCATGTGGTGCTGTTAATACTTAGATTGGCTAAGAGTGAGATTCCCTGGCTGCCTTGTGATAGCTGTTTTGTAAAAGATACTGTTGTGAAATGAGCTGATGTGAACCTAGAGTGATACGATTCTCTCCTCACTTTTGGGAACAGGTCCCATTGGAAGAAGGTTTGAATAAAGCAATTCATTACTTCCGTAAAGAACTTGAGTATCAGGCAAACAATCAGTATATTCCCAAACCAAAACCTGCAAGGATGAAAAAAGGAAGAACAAGACATAACTGAAGACTATTAGTTGGACAGGAAATTCCCTGCTTGACATTTGATGGATGTAATTTTTTTTAATTTTTTTTTTTTTTTTTTTGAGAGAGAGACTTTAAAACAGGTATCATGAAGAACGAACTGGAATTTCATTCTGAAGCTTGCTTTAAAGAAGTGGATGTGCCTAAAAATAACATAAATATTCCCTTTCCCTGCAAATCTTGCCTTGCACTTTTTAAATCTGTCTTTTTATGTAAAATAGAGTAGAAGCATCTTTTAGTATCTTCAAGTTTTATATCTTGATGTGAGATCATTTTGTTGTGACTGTCCTTGACAGTTTTATTTACTGGTTTCTTTGTGAAGCTGATGATAAACACAAATGGGATGAAAAATGCCAATTTATTTATAAAATGGGTACTATAAAATATGAGATGTTCTACTATGCATAAGAAAAAAATTAGTGGTATTGTCAGGTGAGAGACACTGACATCTGCATATAGAAGAGTTTAAAAGAATTCTGTATGAGAGCTTTATGTATTCTTTAAAGGAGAGATTTTTTCAAAAGTTTAGTTTTAGTTGTACACTTGAATTTGAGATATTTTCATTGATTACCATGGATAAGGATATTTTGAATCACTACTGTGTTGTGCGTACTCTGGGAATAAAGTTAATGTATTATTGGTTACAGTGGTTGAATATGCTATTTTAATAAAATACTGAAACTTCTGTTTGCTCGTTTCAAGGTTTCACTGTGGGAATTTCTCTGGATTTACACATCTGTGGATTTATTGTGTATTAAATATGAAGTAACAGTCTGTAAATAATCCACTCAAAGTTAATAACTTCGGTCTTGCATTGCTTGTCTCCTAACAGATGTATAGTAAGGGCTGCAGGATGTCTGTTGAATTAGATCAGACAAAACCATCCTGATTTATTCCAATTCAGGTAGTTGATAGTGATGCAGGAATATACTATTTCTTTAAACATGGAGCCTAACTTCAGCCTTCCTGAGGAAATACTGAGGAAGTCTTTCTATTTTAAGCAGTTACCAAAGTGCCAGTAAATGCTTTCAGCTTTGGTAACTATGCCCTGTTATCTTAGGAAAAACAAAACAAAAAACAACAACAACAACAAAACCACTTCAATTCCCCTTATTTTTAATATTTCTTCTAGTTTTTAAAAGGTATTTAAAAGGTATTTTGGCTTAGTACCACTCAAAATTGAAAATCCGAAACCTCATCAAGCAAAGTGACTTGACTTTATCTCGTTAGAGCTTGGTGTTTTCATTAGCTTTTGAGTATCTCTAGGTGATGGTGAATTGGGAGTTAGCATAGCAGAGATGTTATGCCCAGCCCTGGGAAGACTCAGAGCAGTGTGGCATTTAGGCCCCTTTGTCTGACTGTCTGCCAGAGCCTCACAGTGCTTGCATGGCTTGGAGTCCCTTCCAGTCTGTGTGCTCAAGTTCCCAGGGACTCCAGCAGGGTGGGATTGCTGCATTCATTGCTGTGCCCTGCCTGGAGTGGGGCTGCAGGGATCCTTTTAAGACTAATGGGTTTTTCCTTGCTCACAAGTGCACATTTTCTCCCATTGGAAATCTGCCATACAGCTGAGATGGGGAGCCATGGTGCATTTTCCTGTCTGGATTCAGAGGTGGAATTTAGATATTATACATTACCTCCATCTTTTCACAGCCAAGCAGCTTGAGATCTGCTTTTTTTGTATGAAGCCTTTTTCTAGGTCCTTGATCTGGGTTTTTATTCCACATTAAATTGCCTGAAAAGTGCACCATGGTGTGCTGCTCCAAATGTGCCTGTAACCTGTCATTACAGAAACACTCACAAAGCACAGCCTCTCCCTGTACTCGAAGCCACAGCTGGACACGTGTGAAAGTAGTGCCCACTTCTTCAATAGTTCTTTGGAGAGAACTGTAATCATCTCCCAGCACGGAGGTTTTAACCCTTAGAACTCTTAAGATGGAGATTATATTTGGAGTATGCTGCTCTTTCTCCTTAGGTTTCACTCCTTGTGCAAATTGTGCCATTGAATGCCAAAGTGTGTGAAGAGGTGGGACAGGGGTACACCCCATGTCCAACATTCAGCTCAGCCATGGAGAGTAAATGGGAGCTCTGGCTACCAGCTGTTACTTCCAGGGCTGCTTTTTGTTTAATCCAGTGACTTCAGTACTAAGTATGTGAATTTGTACAGGCACAAGCAAGCTACTACAGACTAGCACAAAATGTGTATGTTCAAAAAAAAAATCCCCTGGGAAGTCTGAACCTTTAGATTCAAGAGAGAAGGATTTAAAAGCTCCTTAGGTTACATCTCAGCCTGACTTCCTTCATAAAAGGAGCAGCTTGGAGAGGCCAAGTGGCTGGTACCAGTACAACCCATCTGTGGGTGTGTGTGATGCCTCCCACTGGGCCCGAATGACAAGACTGCAGATTTGCTACTTTCCTCTTACTGTTTCTGATTTTTGTTTCAGAGGTTCCTGATTCAGCTCCCATATTCTTTTTTAAAAGTGTCTTCCAGCAGCAGGAGCTGAGGTAGCTGTTGCCCTTGGGTTTTGAAACCAGTGACGTGGGGCTGGTTCAAAAGGCATGAATCATGTTAAGAGTCTGTTGATGCTTGAGACTGAAAGTCTGGGGTACTTTGAAGTTGTCTGGTCTGAACTGAGTCTTCAAAAAGGCAGATGGAGGTTTGTATGTTGATGTTCTGCTCCTGTCTGGGGTTAGACATAGCAGCAGGAGAAAGGCATCAAGTGTGTTGGGAGCCACAGGTAAGAAAGAGCTGCTGCCTCTCTGGAAGAGCCACTTTTGAAGGAGGGTACTAGAATACAGCACTGAAAGCTTGGAAGTACAGAATTTGGGAGTAAATGAAGCAGAGACATGCTCTCAGGACTTTTTTTTTCCTTTAGAAAATTTGAGAATTGAAATTTTCTGCTGTCATCTGGTCAGGCAAACAAGGTAAAACTAACATGACCAAACTTGAGGTGCCTATTTACTCACAATTTACTGTACAAATGGGGAGCTCAGCTGGTGCTGGGTTCAAGTCCTCACTCTCAGTAGGAAATACACAATGCAGCAGAGGGAACTGGCTAGCTTGGTGCTGCTGGATGGGACCAGCTTTCCAGAAGGAAGGGTGTGCAAGGCACCTGCTGCTGTGCATCCTTTGATCCTCACAAGTAGGAGCACTCCTGTTGCTGGAGGTTACAACAGCATGAGATCCACAGTTGGATTTTATTATTTATTTCAAGCATGATGTACTTTTCATATGTAGACTGCTGAGGAGCATTGTCAGGCACATTGCTAGTCTACAGACAAGCTACAGAGGGGCTTGCAGACCTAATTTATTTTAAGTAGTTTCATGAATATGTAATCTAGAGAAGCCTCATGCCTAACTTTTTGCTATATGGGGAAATAATGATCTGGTAGTTTCTGTGTCTAAGGTCTTTGCAGCTTCCCTTAACCTATATAGACTGGTGGATTTAGTAGCCAGTGAGTTCACTGCCATCCACGTATTTATGTCTTAATCTGCTTTTTTCAATAAATTTTTAGAAACATAATGTATTGGGAAAAAGCCTTCACTTTTTCCCAGGGTTTGAATTGAGTTTCAGAGTTGAAAGAGGCATAATTGCCTTGGAGAGGAGGCTACAGAGGGCAGAACAAGGCTTCGATTAGTTTGATGGATTGAGCCAGTCCCCAGCCTTGCTGGTATTGAGTTTAATGCTGCTTGAGGCCATGGGGTCTCTGAGGGTTGTTAGGGGCTGGTCCACAGGAAGAAGATGCTTTGTGAACAGCAAGGGAACTGTGCACTCAACACTGCTGGCCCTAACAACCCTACATCCCTTCCCTGAAGTTGCTGGGAATGGAGCTGCCACAAATCCATAGTTCCTCTGTTTGTGAGCATTTCCCTGTGCAGGGATTTCAGGTGTCAGAAGGGAATACCTTATTGCAGCTCTTGACTCTGTAGAGGTACCATGAAGAGCAGCAATAGTTCTGAAGCAAAACAGGGCTCTTTCTATGTGGCAGGAGGCTCCTGAATGCAATTCTGTATCAACAGGGAGGCTTTGCTAAAATAACAATTCATATTTCTTGTAAAAAAAACCCCAGATTCTGGCTTTCTGTTCCTTGTCTCAGTCCTTCTCTTGCTTATTTCATAATAGCAGATCTGACAAGCCTTTATCCATCTTGGTTTGTTGCCATATACAGCCTGGGACAGGCACCAGCTTGTTTATTCTTGCAGTGTTTTCCCTGGATGCTGGCGTGCTCTTCAGCAAGGAGCAGGATCCTGTGAATGCTCTGGTCCCTGCCATGCTGAAACAGCTGGAAGGTCCAAAGCACAAAGTCACAGGGAACAGTGCCTTAAGTGCTGTCAAAGCCACGCACAGCAATCTGGGCTCTGTCCACCCCACTGCAGAGAAAGCTGTTCTAAGCAAGGAAGGCCACATCTTCCACCTGGGAAATAGTCCTGGGATGGAAGTGCTCAGTCCCCCATCCCCAACATGTTTGTGTCACAAGTAGGAGCTTAAAGGGAATGATGACCTGTCCTCCTCCAAAAAAAAAAAAAAAAATACAGCCATAATACTTCTATTCTTTGGCAGAATGGAAAGAGGCAGCACTGCCCTGTGAGTCTGATGGACCTGCCTGGCTGACATGGACAAACTCGGGGATGTTGCAGCATCAGGCTTTGAAACATGAAGCCCTGGAGCATGGCCAAGCTGTTCCTGCTCTGAAAAGAGCCACAATGAACACTTGCTGCTCTTCTGTCTTGTTGGAGAGGTTACATTATGTCAGTGCTGGGGTGGTGAGGGTGATAGTGATGTGAAGTGCTCTGTGCTGTCTCCACAGCAGCATGGAAATGCTGAGACGAGGTGCACAGTTCTGTCTATGTTTTGAGACAGAAATAGTCAAAGGAAATGAAACTTTGAAGCACTCCATGCATGTCTGATGAAATTTTTTTTTCCCCAGTAATCTTCCTCCTTTTGCCCAAGCCTGATTGCTTATCCTTGCTTGTATCTATCATTGCAACTGCTGCACTGCGAGGAGGGTGCCCTCACCTCACAGACCTATTGCCGTGTGGTGAGTGACCCCAGCCAGCAGCAAAGTGCCTTCACAGCCACTCCCTCCTCCTGCCCCAGTGGGAGAGAATGAGACAATCAGATGGGTGCTCTGGAGGGCTGAGGTAAGAGCAGTTTAAGGAATGAAGTAAAGAAGAAGAAAACCCAAGTGATGCAAAGGCCACTCAGCATCTCTCCCAAGCAAGCCTGGTGCTCACCAGTCTCAGAGAAATGGCTTCCATAGAAGGCAAAGCCCCCACCCTCTTCTTCTTTCCAGCTTTTAGTGTTGAGCAATTGCATCATTTGGAATTGTCTAGTTTGGGTTAGCTCTCACCCAAGTACCCTCCCAGTCTCTTCCCCACTCCTAGCCTGCCTGCTGGGGGTCAGTGTGGAAAACAGGCTGTGCAGGCACTGTACACCCGAAGCAAAAACATTTGTGTTCTGCCTACGCTGGTTTAGTCACAAATCTAAACCATGTTATCATGTGTGCTGTTATGAAGGAAGTTAACTCTGTCCCACTCCTTAACCCTGCAACACAATATAATGCAAAAGATTTTTTTTTCCTCTTAGAAAATTCAGAAGACAGAGACCATAGATTTGGTTGTGAGCCTGCAAGGCACAGAAAGCTGCTAGACTGAGTCAGCCTTCAGGAATGGACAGAGCTTACAAAGGCCTAGGGAGGGATGGTCTTTATTTACAGCACTTTTTTTATTCTTCCTCATTCATCTGGTCTGAATTCCCAAATGTAAATTCTGGGAAATGATGGAAATTACCAGCATGGTTCAAATGTTGCCAAGTTCAGTGCACTTTTTGGATAATACACAAAATGAAAGTATTCTTCTAGGAATAGGTGTTTTCCAACTGTGCAAAAAAGTCTGTGCTTGACTCAGAATGTGATTATTCCCTATTTGGAACAAAGGCTCTTCTACCAAGGAAACACACCAGTTTAAACCAGTTATACTGGCAAGGATTCTGGAAACACACCAGTTTAAACCAGTTAAACTGGCTTAAGGATTCTGCTGAGATTAGGCCTAGGGAAGGCTGAGGGTTTGGAGCATGTTAGGCCAGTGTGGATCTGTGTGTGCAGAGAAGTGACCAACATGTTCAGTTTGGCTCCCTCAGCAAAGAGCTGTCTCCTGGGAAGTGTTCCTGCAGGGAGCTGTGCAGTGCTGGGCTGCATCTCCTAGACACCAGCCCGTCACACAACAAGGGCTTTCAGCAAAAGACTAGGGAATACACTCAGAGTTAAGAAACTAGTGAAGCGTAAAGAATGGTGTTTCCATCATCCGTGCTTTGGAAATTTCTTGTAAGCTTTAGATGAGAGACAGCTAAAGCATCCATGCTGTCTCCTCTGACTGCTACAGTTGGCAGAACACATTTAATCTCTCTTTATCCTGATTCTTCAGTTCCAGAAGTCAGAGAAGCCAGCCTTCATCACCTGCCCCTTCCCAGTCCTCTACACTTGTCAAGTGCCAGCAGTGCTCTCCTGTGCTCAGCTCCTTCTGAAGCCCTGACAGCTGAAATCTCCCTCCCAGGCTGATGTTGCTGTGATACAAAAATTGATTGTGTTTTGGGATTCTTAACATACATGATGCCACCGACAATCCCTCTTTAATCGACTGTGTTTCACTAACAGATGTCTGGTCTCTGATATGTTTTGTTGCTCAGCCTAATGTGCGTGTTTCAGTCTGAATTGGGGTAGAGGGAATTTTGCAGTTGGAAATTATGATATCAGGGGACTGTGTTGGATGCTGTCTGACACTAATTTAATTTTAAATAGCTTACTTTGTTGTTTTATTCCCTATTTTGAGCTAGGCTGAAAGCTTGACACTAAGTGGAATGGACACAAAGGGGAACATTCAGCAAAGATAACCTCTGGGTTATCGTGCCTGGGAGGGGCTGGGGCCGCTCAGGTTGGATGCTCTGTGCCTCAGCAATTACTGCTGAAGTCAAGTTCCAGCCTTGAGCCCGTTCCCTGGAGGATCCTTTCACAGGCTTTGTAGGTAGGCAGGCTCATCTGCACTGAATTCAGCTTTTGTGAATATCTGTGTCCTTGACCCAACAGGAGCTGCAGCAGTGCCATGTCAGGCTTGGAGGGCTGCACGCTGTGGGTATGGAAACGGCAGAGGAGGCAATAAAGCAGCACTTCAATTGACAGGAAACCTTTTTTTCTCTTTTCTCCCAAGAATAATTGGATTTATTTGTTAATAGAAAAGTGAATGGGAAGGCACATCTTAAATGTACTGGCTAATATTATGTATTCTATATGCCAGAGTAGATGATATAATGTAATTTTGCAATTGATTGTGGGACAGCAAGAGAAAAAGCCCTTTAAAAAGGAATCTGTAATAATACAGTTGGAATTAAACTTGCTGTTATGAAGTCTACTAAATAATGGCAACCTGATTATCAAAAAAGCTTTATTTCTATAACACTTTTTATATATAGTGTACTACTAAGTAATGATAGTTTAAAAAAGTCATGTTGCTTTCATCAAAGTCTGGCAGTTCCTTTACTCTTTCTGTTTGACTTGAATGGAAGAAAAAGCAGGGTCATCCTGACTGAGGGAGGGCTCAGCCTCGCCCAGTGCAGCCCTACAGGCTGCAGTAGGGTTAATGGCATCAGTAATCGTCGTAGTTGACGCCTGCCCCGTGCCTGAAGGCGTGTGGGTTCCGTGGGCCAATGGGAGCATCTTCATCGTAGTGGTGCTGGTAGTGCCCCCCGTAGTACTCATTACGAGCACGCCCCAGGTTTGTCCAGTAGGAGAGGTCATCTTCGAATTTCTGCCAGAAAAGCCAGGAAAAAAAAAAAAAAGAGAGCATTTGTGCATTTGCTTTCCAGTCTGAAAGTACAGTGATGAGATGAAACTGAAGCGGTGCAAGAGCCTCTTTCAGAAATCCGGATCCTTTGCACATTTGTCATAAATGAAATCTTTAGATCTGAGGGGTTTTGTGACTTGTACCTATGGGAATATCAGGATCCTGTGTGCAGGAGTTGTCCTGCCCTGGACCCAGCCCCACACCCCCTGCCCACTGCAGAGTGCCTAAACTGAGACCGCCTTCATCTGAAATGTGCACTAAGCACCTTTAATTTTTCAATTACCTTGTCAATGGTGGGCTGTAGAATTATGTCAATATTTTACAGTTAAAAATCTAAAGGTTTAGTTCTCCCTTGCCATGTGCCTTACTTGCAATATCCCTGACTGGGGTGCAACAGCCTTTTGCTTTCTGTCTGATCTCTCTCTCCCACCTTGCCCAGGTAAAAACAGAGGTACAACACAGCCCTCCAGCTATGGAAATGCAATAGGCACTTCAGTTCTGCTCACAACAGCAGAGGAAAAATAGTGTGCAAGGATATCAAATACTTGCCAAGTCAAAGCCTTTCCATCTGAATGACTCTTTGGAAATATTTTTGGCTGAGATTTGGGGGAAAAAAAAGTTTTGCGAATATACAATGGATAAGTATGGACCAAGTCCTTTGCTGGAACAAACAGTTATTTCATTGTTAAAACTGTGTCTTAATACTCAAGAAAACCTACTAAGTGGATTCATTGTATCCCACAACAGGCCTCATATGTTTTTGAAATGCATACAGGAACTCAGAGGAGAATTCACTTTATCTGCATGGTTTGTCCTTGTTCCTTTTCATATTTTCCCCCAGTCTTCAGCTTCCAGTGTATAAAACCACTTTTCCTATTTTTCCTATTTCTATTAGTGAAGGGGGATGTAGCCATGCTGTTGAGAAGTGACTTTTATCCACGTAATATCCAGGAGAATTTACAAAAAAGTACCCTTCATTATTTCAGCTCAAGCAAAGGATTATTTTTCTAATTGTTGCAGCTTTGAAAATGAGTGCATTCATCTTCCAAGCAATCCACATAGCATGAAGCTTTAAAATGAACTCCAGCTTCCCCGTGCCAATGCAATCTCATTAAACATATTCATACAGCTGACAGAAGCCAAGAATTCAACATCTATAACTATTTTTACCTCTTATTAAAAGCAGAAATTATTCTACATGTGGGACTGCAAGCAAACACACTTTTTTTGCCCTATTCCAGCATCTATTTAGTAGAGCTTTGTGCAGAGTTTGATTCCACTCCAGTGTTTTTATGAATAAAGTGTATTTTAAAAATGTGTCCTTCTCATTTGAAGGGAGGTTGACTGGATATTATCCAAAGGTTTTCCTTTCACTTATAGAGTGGAGGCACAGCTGCCAGTGGTCATGATGGTCAGGAGCTGCCCACGCTGTGGAGGCACAAGTGTGCATTGGGTGCATAATGTCAGTGCCATTCACTGAGGAGTGCCAGTCACAGCCAGCTTGGTGTGATTTCCAGCATGTTTAAAAGCTGATCAGGTTGAGGCTGACAGGAAATTACTTTCCTGAAATATGATTGATTACTTTGAGTCTGGACACCTATTCCACAAAGCAAACTTTGTTCATATGTCCAGTTGCAATTTATTAAGCTTAAGTTTGATAGCAGGCAGGAACTCCATACAAGACCTTAATGTAGTTTTTTTCTACTAATAAAATAATGCAAGGATCTCTAACACATACCAGAGGTTATTTTTCTGTCTGACTTTAAAAGAAGAGTTCTGGGCAGGGACATCTTCTACTAGACCAGGTTGCTCAATGCCCCATCAAACCTGGCTTTCAACACTTAGAGGAATGGCGCATCAACCACTCCTCTAACAACTTGCTCCAGTGCCTCACCACCCTCACAGTAAATAATTTATTCCCAATATCTAATCTAAATATCTTCTTTTTTTTTCCATTTAAACCCAATCCCCCTTGTTCTATGCCTGCCTATTCTCCCTCTTTTTCTAATAGCCCTCTCCATCTCTGTCACCGACCTGCTCATCGAAGCCCAGGTAGAGGAACTGCTGGTACCACTGCTGCACGTCGGGCTGGCTCCTGTCCCACAGCTGCCGCCGCTGCCGCCTCAGGCTGCTCAGGAACTCCTTGGCTGCTGCTTCTTTCACTGACACCTCCGGCTTCTCAGCAGCAGCAGGGGCTGAAATTGATCCCCCCACAAAAGGCATGCCAGGAAATTTTTGGTCAGCCTGGAGTGTACTGCTTGCAGCAAGTAAGAAAATGATTCTCACATCATGCCATTACCTTTGTGCTTGCCAGTGCAATGCCTGTAGCAGAGTAGCAGTAATAAACTCAGGAATCACCAGTGTAATAGGATTTTTCTGCTACCCTCATTCTCCTGGATTCTTGTAAAGCATTTCTGAGCTCAAGTACAGCAGCTAACTGAGGAATTTAAGTAAAACCACCCAAATTCAATGAGCATGTACACTATGTGTTTGTGCTTTCAGGAGAGAGCAGGAGACTGGCCCTAAGTGCTACAGTTGCAGAAATTGGGTTGAAGAAGAGAGGTGAAGTTAAAATGACTAAGTGAGCTGGAGAAACACTGCTAACATATTAGAGTAAAGGGAGAAACACTTAAAAAGATAGATTTTTGAATCTGATGTGTAAAAAAGCAGCATTTACATGAGTACTACTAAATGCCCTGTATGCCTGAGAATAAAAGCCCATCAGGTTTTCATGGCACCCTACATGAGGGATGCATGGAAATGCCCTCAACCTGCCAGACCCAGATGTGCCATCTGGCTTGCTCCATGCCTCAGAGCAGCGTGCTGTGACTGCTGGAGGAATTGATGCAGCTCCCAAAGACATGGATGAGAGGACTAAGCAGGATGAGAAGAAATGGCCTCAAGTTGTGCCACAGAAGGTTTAGATTAGATGTTTGGAAAAAGTCCTTCACTCAAAGAGTGGTCAAGCTTTGGAACAAACTGCCTAGGGAAGTGGTGGGAATTGCCATCCCTGGAAGTGTTCTAAGGACACATGGTTTTTTGGGGACATGGTTTAGTGGTGAGCGTGACTCTGCTGGGTAAATGGTTGGACTTCAACTTAGAGATCTCTCTTAATCTAACAGTGCTATGATTCTGTGACTGGACAACCCCTGACCACACAGAGAAATGATAAAACATGGTATTGATCTGGCTGTGAAATAATAAGTGTGCAGGAGTAGGAGAAGCCTTGCCTTCAGATGGTTCATTTCAAAGAGGGAGAAATCAGGAGGAGCATGGGTATGCATGGGATTTTTGGAGATGTGAGGGAAGAGACTGGGATAGACAAGGAAGTGAAGTGGAGATGCGAAGAAAACCACTGAAGCAGGATCTGGGCAGACTCACAGAGGTAGGCAAAGGACTACAGAAAAAAAGGAGATTCTGAATATAAAAGATAGAAGAGTTGTTGCAGTTAGTGGGAAACAGGCTGTCCTGCAGTGATGAGCTGGAAACTGATAACTCACCATGAGCTTGTTATTGCTGGGAGGGACAGCTAAGCAATGTCCCACGAACGAGCCCTCACACAAGGGACACTGCCAGCCAGGGAAGCAGCACTGTGTGCTTGGCCTGCCTGCCTTAGAAACCAACCAGAAAAGGGAGCAAGGCTGGAATTAAAGAGGCTGCATATTCCCTCTATCATCAGTTTTGCAGCTCTTCCTGATCTAAGCCATGTTGTCTGCATGCCCAAGAGCCCTCCCCAGGGGACCTGAACAAGTAAGTGGCCACTGCTGTGGTGCAGGAGGGTCACTCCTCTCTTCACACAAGCCCTGCAGAATGGTAACACAAGGAACCTACACACAAGGAAAACAGAGGTGGGTGGGATGTATATTTAGTTCTGGCAAGAGGTGTGGAGTGATGCCAGAAAAAAACCCCAGAACAAAATTAGAGAGCCTGGCAGAAGTGGAAGTCCCCTCTGTGGGGGTATAAATTCTTTGCTTCAGCCATAGAGCAGGCTGAGGAGAGGAGGCCAAAACTTCTGGGATGTTTCATCTGCTGTGGTGCAGTTTGTTCCCAGCTGGCATCGTCTCCACCACCTTCCCTCAACCAGAGAGCCATTCCATGCTTCTGACTGCTGGGCCTCTGGCCATCATCTCTCCCGTAAGAGAGCAGTCTTCCAAAAAGGAAGCACACATGGGGCCAAGAAGAAAAAAGAGCAAGTCAAGGCATCACAGGCAAGCCAGGTTTGCACATACTCTTCCCTCTGCCTGAGCCAGCAGTATTTCCATGCATTCCTTGGAAAAGTTTGTGACTGCCCCAAATAGATAAATGCCACGTCTGCCATGCATACGCTGGAACAGGTCGGTGCTTTGCTCTGTGCAGAGCAAAGGCAGCGTTCCTGAGGCTGGGAAGCCTGGGTTTCAGAGGGAGCTGTGGTAAGCAGAGCCTCCAGCCCAGCATCCCAGCCTGGCACACCGGCAGGGCTCTGCTGAGCACGAGGTTCTGCTGTGGCCCACAGTGAGTGTGGCCCTGTGCTTGTACCTCCTGCTCCAGCTGCCCTCCTGGAGCTGGAGCTACAGGAACAGCTCTTCGACAGCTTCAACTCACAGCACTGACTCTGAGGAGAAACAAGGGAAAGCACTTTGCTGTCTCTTTACTTACCTTCTCGTTTCTGAAGCATCAGTTTAAGCTTATTTCCCCTTGAAACATCTAGACAAATAAAAATAAAACACATACATTTACTGAGAAGGCAATAACAACAACAACAACAACAGAAGTTTATTTCTCAAAAACTGCCAGAAGTATTTTTGTCATAGCTCCAGTTCAAGAGGCAAAGCAGAAACTTTCTCTCTTTGCTCCCCTTTCCACACTTGGATGCAATGCAGGGAAGCTTCTGACACTCCAGCATCTTCTCCCCAGCTCTCTTGGCAAAGGAAAGCCTATAATGGCCTTCTTCACCAAGTAAACGATTATCTTCTTCATCACAAAACTGCAGCTGGTGCTAGTACCAGCACCCAGAGCAGCACGATAATTCTGGAAGCCCCTAGTCACTGGGTGAGGGCTGTGCTAACAATCAGAGTGCTCCAAAACTGTGCCTGGCATCCTGTCCCAAAGCACATCGAAGCAGTCATCCTGCTGATCCCCACACCGGAGCGCAACGGGAGACCTGCAAGGCTCGGCTGTTCTGCAATCAGTGGCCGGCAAAGAAGCGCCTTTTTTAAAAGACGCGCAGCTCGCACCGGGCTCGGAGCGTCCCGAGGCGCTCAGCCCCGCGGGGTGCCCGGGGAAGGAGGGCTGTTCCCGCTGCCCCGGTGTGCCGGGTGCGCCGTCCCGTGTCCCGCACGCCGCGCTCACTCACCGGGCGCTGCGCACAGCAGCGGCAGCAGCAGCAGCAGCAGCAGCAGGGCGGCCCCGGGCAGGGCCCCGCGGGGACACGGCGGCGGCATCGCGGCGGGGAGAGCGACGGAGAGGCGAGGAGAGCAGTGCCACCTGTGCCGGAGGAGACGGAGAGCGTGGAGGCGGAGGGAAGGGAAGGGCAGGGCCGGGCGGGGAGGGGCGGGAGCGGCCGGGCCGGGGCAGCGGCACCCGGGGATGCTGCGGGGCTCGGAGCGGGGCAGCACCGGCACCACCCACTGCTGGGGCACCACCCACTGCTGGGGCACCACCCACTGCTGGGGCACCACCCACTGCTGGGGCGCCCATCCACTGCTGGGGCGCCCATCCACTGCTCGGGCACCCACCCACTGCTGGGGCACCCATCCACTGCTGGGGCACCCATCCACTGCTGGGGCACCACCCACTGCTCGGGCACCACCCACTGCTGGGGCACCCATCCACTGCTGGGACACCACCCACTGCTCGGGCACCACCCACTGCTGGGGCACCCATCCACTGCTGGGACACCACCCACTGCTGGGGCACCACCCACTGCTGGGGCACCACCCACTGCTGGGGCACCACCCACTGCTCGGGCACCACCCACTGCTCGGGCACTCATCCACTGCTCGGGCACCCACTGCTCGGGCACCACCCACTACTGGGGCACCCACTGCTCGGGCACCCATCCACTGCTGGGGCACCCATCCACTGCTCGGACACCCACCCGCTACTCGGGCACCCACCCACTGCTCGGGCAGCTACTGCTGGGGCACCCATCCACTGCTGGGGCACCATCCATTGCTGGGGCACCCATCCACTGCTGGGGCACCCATCCACTGCTCGGGCACCCACTGCTCGGGCACCCATCCACTGCTGGGACACCCATCCACTGCTGGGACACCTCCCAGAAGCACTTTTTTATTGGAGCTACACACAATCCATCCGGTGAGGCTGTAAAGACCTTTCAGCGGTTTATGCAGGCTTTTCTGACAGGGAGTTAAAAAAATAAATAAATAAAATGGCTGTAGCATGTCATTTCACATTGCTCTGGATATAAACCCAGTTTGTCAGATCCTTGTAACAGTGCATGGAAATGGAGAGATTGTCCTGATGGAAAAACTAAACAGAATCAACTATAGGTGACTTAGTTCAGTGTTTTCTCTGTCTTCTTTCTTCTCACCGCCCAAACCCACAGAAAATCACAATGCATTTTAGCTGATTAGCTTTGAAAAATAATTTGGATTTTTTTTTCTACATATGGACAGTTCTAGTTTATTGTAAGAACTCAGGGACTAAAAGCCAAACTCACAAACTTAGGGCTCTTGCTCAGCAGTTCCATGACTGTAATGGTGCCTAAACTTACTCTTGCCTTTTCCTAATTTGGACTTCAGCCTTCCCTTGGTGAATTAATCTTCTATCAGTTCCTTCCCCTGCAGATGCCAGAAACACCCCAGATGAATTCCTAATGAATTCCTCACCCATCTTAAGACACAAACCTCTCTCTTCCCTCACAGCAGAGACCCACAGCACTCCGGAGACCATAATGAGCATCTCACCTCCTGCTGAAGCTGTGCCAGCAGAGAGCAAGGGAGGGCCAGGCCCCCTCTGTAAACTACTTGTGGGAAATCTGGCAGGTGCTGGGGCCTTGGCTCTGTGATAGAGGGATCAGTTCCAGATCAGTTGCAGATGAATACATACGCACACACACAGAGTGCATACTCTATATATTGCATATAAATATGTAAATTGAATATGTGTGTGTACATATACACATAGCCACGAGTGCATGGTGGGGGAGCTGTGCAGTGGCAGCTCCCTGTGATGAGATGTGGAACACAGGCAGGCACAGCAGATCTTGGGAGTGGGACCAGACCCCATGGCTGCCTTCACCACTCACTGTAAAATGCAGAAGAATCACCAGAGTGGGGTGCTTCCTCAGCAGTGTCCCAGACCCAGCCTGAATGCTGTTCAGGAAATCGCTCCTGTTTCCCCCTCACACATCTTTCCTCTTCTGAGAAAGATCACTCGAATCTGCACTCAAAGATTTTCCCTTGCTGCCCTTCATCCCCCAGCAGCTGTGAGCTAAAGCTCAGGCATCTCTGCTCATCCTTTTTGTAAGGACTTGTTCCAAGATCATGAAGTGATAGGACAAGGGATAAGGGCTTCAAACTGAGTAACCTGGTCTCTGGGAAGGTGTCCCTGCTCATGGTGGGGAGGGGTTGGAATGAGATCGTCTTTAATGCCGCTCCCAACCCAAACCATTCTATGATTCTATTACCCCATTCAAGTGGCAGTGTCAAACAACAGCTCCACACCAAGTGCCCCTTGCCCTCTGCAGGAGCCACATCTTCCCACAGAGACAGAGAGTGGGAGGGAGCAGCACCCTCCCGGATCCCTGTGATGGAAGCACTTCCACAGGAGGCTGGGGTCCCAGCTCAGCTACCATGCAAAGGTAAACCAGAGCTGGTTTTTCTTTTCTGTCACTGTTTTCGAGTGGTTTTTCCCTGTAGCCCCATGCTTCACGTGTCAGCAGACAGCACCATGTGCTGGAGCAAAGGCCCCTTCTCCTGAATCAATGCACTCTTTCATCAGGTTAACTCTGACAGCCCCTTTGCTAAAACCACCAGAGCTTTGGGATAGCAATTTGCAGAACATAGCTAGAAGGGACAGAAGTGAAGAGCACATATGCAAGGCTACATGGAAAAGCTGTGATGTAGTTAATTTATAAAACCAGGGCAATAATCCATGAATATTCATGGTTTACTGCTATACTGGTAATGGCAAAGGGTGTTTTGTTCAGCTGGTTGGTTTGCAGCAAGCCTTGTGTGGGAGCTGGGGCTCTGCAGAACTTCAGGTGCTCTGTGCCTCTCAGGCAAGGAAATACAAAGCACAGAACCTCTTCTGGCTACTAGATAGACCATGATGACTCAAGAAACTGCTGGGGTAAAATGCAATCTTGTGAAACCCAGAGAAAGGATTGACTCAAGCACAAGGTTATTGTAGAAATTCATTGCTCTAGTGATGGAAGAAGTGATTGACAGAAGACTATAACCCTCAGGTTTAAAGTGAGTGCAGTGTCTTCAAGACGAGGTCACTTTCTCAGTTCAGGGGACAGAAGTTTTTGACATAAAGTAAAAAAAACATCACAGCACTTCTTTTCAAAGGCAGGGTGAAAGGTGACTGAAGTTTCCCCAGTAGCAATCTCTATTTCTTTTCAGGCTGTTATAAGGACTTAAGGCAGTGTTGCCCAAGTATTGTAGTAAGACACTTTTCTGCTGAGCTTGAAGCTATTGCATTATTGTTCCAAGTATTTACCCCTGAGTGAATATCCAAGTTTACTGACATGTCTGCAGTACCCCTTTCTGTTATTTACCATGGAAAGCCACAGTTGTTGTGTGCACAGCTGGAATTCTGCAGTGTTTCGCTGGGATCTCTCCATCAGCAGTGACATTGCTCTCTTTAAAACCTCCCTTTCTTCAGCATCACCAGGATCACCAGTCCTTGTTCTTCTTGTAGGTGACTTTAACCTGCCAGACATCTGCTGGGAACTTAGTACAGCAGAAAAGAGGCAGTCCAGGAGGTTCTTAGAGCGTGTGGATGACAACTTTTGTCACAGCTGGTGAACGAGCTCACCAAAGGAAGGACTATGTTAGACCTGTTGTTTGTCAATAGAGATGGGCTGGTGGGAGATGTCATGGTTGGAGTTCTTGATACTTGGTGAAATCAGGAGGAACATCAATAAGACTCTTACATTGAACTCCTGGGCAGCAGACTTTGAGCTATTTAGGAGATTTATTCAGAGAGTTCCTTGGGAAGCAGCCCTTAAAAACAGAGGAGTCCAGGAAAGGTGAGCGTGCTTTGAAACAGAGAGCTTGAGGGCACAGGAACAGACTGTCCCTGTGTGCTGAAAGATGAGTTGATGAGACAAGCATCCAGCCTGGATGGGCAATGAGGTTTTGAGGGAACTTAGAAATAAAAAGGGGATGTATCATCTTTGGAAGGAGGCTCAGATGTCTCAGGAAATATTTAAGGGGGTTGCTAGGCCATGTAGGAAAAAATTAGAGAGTCCAAAGCTCAGTTGGAACTTCATTTGGCAACTTTTGTAAAGGATAATAATGTTTTTACAAATATATTAATGGCAAAAGGAAAGGTAAGACCAACATTTGTTCTTTACTGGATGGGAGGGAACTTAGTAACTGCCAGTGAGGAGAAGGTGGAAGTGCTTAATGGCTTCTTTGCCTCAGTCTTTAGTGGGAAGATGGCTTGTCCTCAGGACAGCTGTCCTCCTGGGCTGGCAGATGGTGTCAGGGAGCAGAATGGTCCCCCTATAACGGGGAGACAGTCAGAGAACTGCTGAGCTGCTTGGATGTGCATAAATCCATGGGATCAGATGGGATCCATCCCAGGGTGATGAGGGAGCTGGCAGATGAGCTTGTGAAGCCACTCTCCATCATTGACCAGCAGTCTTGGCTCACTGGTGAGGCTCCAGATAACTGGACGCTGGCCAATGTGACACCAATTCACAAAAAGGGTGGGAAAGAGGATCCTAGAAGTTATAGGCCAGTTAGCCTGACCTCAGTACCAGGTAAGGCTATGGAACAGTTTATACTGAGTGTCCTCACACAGGACTTACAGGATGGTCAGGGTATCAGACCCAGCCTGCACGGGTTTAGCAGGGGTAGGTTGTATTTGACCAACCTGATCTCCTTTTATGACCAAGCGATCTGCCTGCTGGATGCAGGAAAGGCTCTGGATGTGTCTGTTTGGACTTCAGCAAGGCCTTTGACACTGTCTCCCACAGCACACTCCTGGAGAAGCTGCAGCCTGTGGCTTGGACAGGAGCACTCTGTGCTGGGTTCAGAACTGGCTGCATGGCCAGGCCCAGAGGGTGGTGGTGAATGGTGCTGCATCCAGCTGGATTGGGACCAGTGGTGTCCCTCAGGGATCTGTGCTGGGGCCAGTTCTGTTCAATATCTTCATTGATTACATGGATGAGGGGATTGAGTCTTTCATTAGTAAATTTGCAGACGACACTAAGCTGGGATCATGTGTTGATCTGTTGGAAGGTGGGAGAGCTCTGCAGAGAAACCTGGAATGGTTGGATGGATGGGCAGAGCCCAATAAGATGAAGTTTAAATAGTCCAAGTGCTGAGTCCTGCATTCTGGCCACAATAACCCCCTGCAATGTTACAGGCTTGGGACGGTGTGGCTGGACAGTGCCCAGGCAGAAAGGGCCCTGGGGGCACTGGTTGACAGGTGAGTGAACATGAGCCAGCAGTGTGCCCTGATGGCCAAGAAGGCCAAGGGCTCCTGGCCTGGATCAGGAACAGTGTGGCCAGCAGGAGCAGGGAGGTCACCCTTCCCCTGTGCTGGGCACTGGTCAGGCCACATCTTGAGTGCTGTGTCCAGCTCTGGGCGCTCAGTTTGGGAAGGACCTTGAGACACTTGAGCACATCCAGAGGAGGCAACAAGGCTGGAGAGGGGCTGGGAACACAAACCCTGTGAGGAACCACTGAGGGAGCTGGGAGAAAAGGAGACTCAGGGGTGACCTTGTCATTCTCTGCAACTGAAAGGTGGCTGCAGTCAGGTAGGAGTTGGTCTCTTTCTCCAGGCAGCAGATGACAGAATGAGAGGACACAGCCTTAAGCTGCACCAAGGGAAATATAGGTTGGATATTAGGAAAAAGTGTTTTATGGAAAGAGTGATAAAGTACTGGAGTTGTATGCCCAGGAAGGTGTGGAGTCACCAAACACATTTCTGGATGTGTTTAAGAAAAAATTGGATGTGGCACCCGGTGCCATGGTTTAGTCGAGGTATTGGGGAATGGGTTGGACTTGATGATCTTGAAGGTCTCTTCCAACTTAATGATTCTGTCTATGGAGGGGTTTCAGGATTGTTTTAGGGCTTGATTTGCCTCTATTGGCACACCAGTGCTGGAAGCTCTCTGCTGGCGTGGTTGGGCAGCATTCTCAAGGGCATTAGGTAAGAAAGTCTGCACCAATGATGTCATTTGGTTAAATGTCTTTCATCACCACTGGTGACAGTGGTAGACCCTTGATGTCGAAATTTCATTGAAAGATGTTAATTAATGCTGTCAGCAGGGCTGTTCCCCAGGCAGCCCTGGAATGAAGAGCAGTGAGCAGGGCCCCTTTCAGCGTGGTGTAAACTCCATCAAGCCCCTGAGCATAACAAAGACCATGGATTGGAAGGAAGCCTGCAGCTGGATAGCAGGATAGAGCTGGTGGGTTCATTACTTTCCCAGCATGGGGTTAGACTGACGACTATGGTCTTGCAAGCCTGAGGCAAAAAATTGGGAGCAATCCAGTGGAAACCACTCTGAACCTGACTTCAAGAATATACAGGCAGGAGCAAGGCAAGGAGCTCACTGAAGAAATTCTGGTAGCTTTTTTGGTGGGAGAGCGTAATCTCTGACTCAAAGCATCCTGAATTTTAAAGTGTTTTACTATTTTTACTATAGTTAATATTCTACATTTTGCCTAAAATTTTGTACAAAGAGATCTCTGAATAAGAGAGATGCCTCTGATTTTGCCTCTCATCACAGTAGCTGTTGAGAGAACTGTGGTTTGTTCATTAAAATGTAAGAGATAGTATCAGTAATGGCTATTCAAGGATATTCAGTAATTCCAAGCACAACAAAAAACACACTAAAAAGATCGATCTTGGTTTCTTTCCCTCTTTCTTTATTAGGATTCATGATTTTAAGTGCTTCAGCACAGTAATGTTCTTAAATACAGTGTAGATTAAATGCTTATATAATTACAGGACCCCCAAAGTTGGAGTTCCAAGAAAACTCCCCCACCAAATATAATGAGACTTATGATAAAATAATGAGGCTCAATGTCATCATAACTTGACAGGCAAATAGAGAAGCTGGAAATTTGCCAGGGAGTGCAGGAGATGACACTTTATCTTTTACAAGTAAGCACGTGTAGATTTTAACAATCCACTAAAATGACCCATTTGATCAAGAACATGGCAGCACTGAACAGTGTTCCTAACACCCAGAAAATCATTACTTTCTGCTAATAAGGTTTCCATAAATCTCCAAGCCATATTGTCCAGGTTGCTTGCCTTAGGGTAGAGGCACTTGGCATTCCAAATGATTTTCTGCAGCCTGTTCCAAGAAAACAGCAGGAGCTGTGTTTTGCTTCCAAACAGAAGGAAGAATATTTAAATCATCAGTCAGTTCTTTCCAAAATATTTTGAGTTGCATACTATTTCTTCCACTGCCCCAGAGATGTCCTGACAGTGAGAGGATCAGCCCCAAGACCCAGAGCAAACATCTTTTCTTTGGGGAAAAATTTATTTGTTGTCAGCTGTGAGTCTCATTGTCCTTGGCACATGGCTTGGGACACCTTTCAGCCATTGCATCTCAACTGGTTGCACTATTTCTTTGGTCCATTTTAGTAATAAATATTAGAGCTCACATTTTCCATAGAAAATAGCTTAAAATAAAGTTGTTGGGATTTTTTTTTCTCCTGCTTGGCTACTACTGATATTTTTCTCAGCTTCTGTCAGAGCCTGCCAGGTAAGAAATGGTGTCTGTTGGTCTGTCCATCCTCCTCCCTTCACTGACTGACAGTAGTTTGCTGCCCTCACTGCAGAATTTACCTTACTGCTCTGCTGATAAGCACAGTGAGAAGCAGATTAGTTCAGCAACGTTATCAGATCATGGCTGCTTCCTTTCCACAGAGGGATAAAAACATTCTCTAAGAAATCCTTCTCCTTTTTCTCTCTCACTGCCTCCAGCATACTTTTAAGATAAACCTGGAAGCATATAAAAAATCTGTATGTCAGATTTAACAGGAAGGGAGGTGGAGAGGGACTGTAGTACATTAATACCTGTTTTTCTGACATGGCCTGATTTCATTCAAATCATTCTTTCCTTTACTGCTATCATTTGGGGTACTTAGTTTTTATGCTTCTAATTTCTGAGCAACATTTTACTTGTGTTCATTGCCTTATTTTATTATTCACATCCAGAACGTACACACACTCTCATAAAAAACACCTGAACAAACAAACAAAAAAAAAAAAAAAAAAAAAAACCCAGATCCACCCAACAAACAAGCTGCACCTACTCAGAGATTAGAAAATGCAAAATCTCAAAAATCTGAAATCTTAGCGATGGCAGTGGGTAAAATGTGGGCATGTTCTAGAATGGATTTCAGCCTGTGCAGGGAAGTTCACCAGCAGAACAGGCTTGCTTTCGGAGGAGCAAAGAGCCTGAGACAGTGACAGGTGGATCTGTAGTAGGTCTGTGCAAGGTTTCCCTCCCTGCGCCTCAGCCCCACAGCGCCAGGAGCTGCAGCAGTGCTGGGCAGCCTGGGCAGCAGGGCCAGCCCTGTGCTGCTCCTCTGCTCCTCACCTGGGCAGCAGGGCCAGCCCTGTGCTGCTCCTCTGCTCCTCACCTGGGCAGCAGGGCCAGCCCTGTGTCCTCCTCTGCTCCTCACCTGGGCAGCAGGGCCAGCCCCGTGCTCCTCCTCTGCTCCTCACCTGGGCAGCAGGGCCAGCCCTGTGCTCCTCCTCTGCTCCTCACCTGGGCAGCAGGGCCAGCCCTGTGCTCCTCCTCTGCTCCTCACCTGGGCAGCAGGGCCAGCCCCGTGCTCCTCCTCTGCTCCTCACCTGGGCAGCAGGGCCAGCCCTGTGCTCCTCCTCTGCTCCTCACCTGGGCAGCAGGGCCAGCCCTGTGCTGCTCCTCTGCTCCTCACCAGCACAGCCAGGAGCCTCGGAGACCTGCAGAGACACAGCCCCTGCCTGCTGAGTGCGTGCTGTAAAAATACATGGGTTTCGTTTGAAACGGGAGAAAGTGTGTGCAATTTCTTGGGGAAGGAAAAGGGGGGCATCCCAGAGAGCCTGAAGAGTTTGAAGCCCACGTTTCAAAGCAGAGGAGCGGGAACATTGCCTGGAGTGTGCCAGGCATTTTCAGCATTAAGAAACAATCTGCTTTTCCCTGCCTGCCTTCCCAGGCAGGTGGGATCACACGGGCTGCAGTTTCCAGCAGCACTGCCAGCCTGCCCGAGGCAGGCCCACGGGATGCAAAACGTCTGCCCACACAGCCAAAATACAAAGCACAGCAGCAGAGGGCAGGTGACTGCTCTCTCCTTGGGTCAAAAATGAGCCATTGGGAGCATTAGGAACATACAGTGCATGGCAGCTTGGAGCACGATTCTCAGGTTATTAGAGCAGAAACCTCACTTGTCATCCTGGCTTTATCAAACATGACCTTACACCTCTCTTGATCTGTCTGGGGCCGCTCTTGCTGGCTCTGCTTTATATCTGTGCTTCCCAGATCCGCCAGTGCCCTGCCTGTGAACAAGCCCACGCTTCTGCCCATCTGATGTTGGATCACCTCTCTGATTTGCAGCTCAGTTTGTTTCCAGGAGGATGCACTCTCTGTACTGTCTCTGTGCTGCTGCTGAGTAAGAGATCATGGCATCTTTAATCTTCCCCTGTGAAGCCCTGCTGCATCCAGCTGTCCCTGGATGCCAGTGACTTCAAAGGGTGGGTGGCTGTGAGCTATGGAAATTTGAGGGAAGGCTTTTTGCCCATTGTGACCATTTAGGCACCCACCCTGCAGGTATTCATGCACACATGCATTTTTAATCACAAGAGCCCTAAGGAATCCCATTTATCTCAGAAAGATTAAATCCCATTCCGTGCCTGGATCTCACAAAACTGTTGTACTGAAATGTGACTCAGCTGGAAATGTGGGCATTTCATCCCCATCTCTGCTCTCCTAGGCCTGTGGTGAGTGACAGAAAGAAAGATTTGATCCCAAATCACAGCATGGAGCCCAACCCAGCTCACATCAGCTCTCCTTGTGCTGGTAGGACTGCACAGCTCCTCAACCCATGCTGGCTCTTATCAGCTGAGCAGAAGAGCCTGCCTGCACTTGTCAGTGCAGAGAGGCCTCCGGGGTCCCAGCTCACTCCTCGAGGCACTGGCATAATTGCTCCTTTGCCCTGGCACTCCTGCCACAGAGGATGGCACAGAGGAGATAACATGCTGCCATTTACCTCCAGCATGTTTTTCCCCTTCCATCAAAAATATCCTGGCAGGCAAGACAGCCATGGGTTTGGTCAGATCACTCAGGTTTTGGGCCAGACCAGACATCAGCTTTAATCTGAAAGTTAATCAGCTTCAGAGAGAGGAATTCTGAGGATGTAATTCTTCAAGTAGGAATAAGCAATTCAATCACTTGCATTTACCAAAACCAACACAAAATTATTTTGCCTCCTCCTCTCTCAAGATCTGCCATTACAAATCTTTGTATCTGACTCCTTTTTTATTTTAAAGAGAACCACAGTGATTTTTGCTTTGAAGAACCCTGTCCTGGTGTAACACATTTTCCCATCCTGCATCGCAGATCTGAAGTACTGCTCCTGAATGAAGGATAGTGACTGCCTTTTTATTAGGTAATGTTCCCTAATGGCTACAATCCAAAGATTCTTTTAGCTGGTAATTATTTATTAAAATGATCTGCAAGTGTAGTACATATTCCTGAATGGTATTTGGAATTAGGGGGGACCTGAGCTGGGTAATGCCCTGATGCCCTGATGACACCAATCTCTTTCTCTCACATGTGATTCCAGGTTAGGGTTTAGCCATACAGCAGCGAGTAAACACCCAGACAAACCTTTGAGGATTTATTTTATCTTACAGAAATGACACTGGCACAGTAATGACTCTATGATATATTGGGGGAGGCCACACAGTGGTATTGGACTGCTTATTTTTACAAACTTATGACTAGAAAAGAAACATCTTCTTAAAGATGGTCACTTAAACCTGTAATTTTTATGTTGATTAATGTAGATATAGGGACAGCAATGTAACTGATGTTGGTAGTCAAATAGAATCATTTAGGCTGGAAAAGACCTCCGAGGTCAGCAGGTCCAACCACTGACCAATCACCACATGGTTAACTGAACAATGGCAGTGCCATGCAGTGCCACATCCAGCTGTTTCTTGGACACTCCCAGGGATGGTGACTCCACCATCTCCACAGGGAGCCCATTCCAGTGATTTATCCTTTCTATAAAGAAGTTCTTTCTCAATTTCTGTTGTTGGTAATCACTTGTTAACCAGTCATGGTAAGATCAATGTATCATAGAAACATTTAGTAGGGAAAGACCTTTAAGACCATGGAGTCCCACAACAAACCTTCCACTGTTGAGTCCATCACTAAACCATGTCTCTAAGTGCCAAATCTATGCATCTTTTAAAAACCTCCAGGGACCATGACTCCAATGCTTTGCTGGACAGAAGAGAGGAGATAGGAGCAGATAGGAAGCTTTCTGCTGTTTGTTTTTGGGGTTTTTTTCAACGAAGAGAAAATGACAAATCAGTTATACTTTGAAGACCACCACACCCATCATGGGAGCGCAATTTTCAGAGACTGGGCCTGACCAGATGCTGTGCAAAATTTAGGCACTTGGATAAGAAAAGTTGTGTTTCTGCTAATTTAAATACAGTAGTTGTCCTTGGGTTTAGTAAAGCCAATCCTTTACCCTTGATAATTTCATTGAAATTTTTGTAATGGGTTTGAGTTGGCCATGCCATGAAAAATTATTTTATGCTTAAAAAAAAAAAGCACCTAATACAACCAAATCATTGATTCATTACAAATTCACTATATATGTCCACAGAAAAGCTTTTCCATAATACTAATCTTACTTGACTTAATAATTTTATTTTGTACTTAAAACAATGCATACTGAGAAGTTTGAAGAGGAAGGAGAGAAACGCACAAAAGAGACAAGAAATGCATAGCAGAAAGAAGAGAGGAATACAGAGTGGAGAGAGGACTTTTTATCTGATAAGAAGGAACACATGTTGTAAGGTATGCATTTTAGTGAAGAAGCCAAAACTCTAAAGTCTCCACTGCTGTCACCATTCCTATAGAATTCTCATCAAACCTACAGTCTCAATATATGAAGCAATCAATCAGTGTCCCTAGCCATGGAGAGATCCCACTGCACAAGGCACAGATTGATTTCCCAGGCAACTCCAGGCAAGTCTAAAAAAAGAAACAGATTAAAACAAAGGCTGACAAATACCTTCATTTTGATTTCATTATGAACAAATTCCAACTCTTATTATTTCATTTCATTATGAACAAATTCCAACTCTTATTATTTCATCCAAGCTTTCTCCTATTTGACTCCAATCTCCACTTAAATATGATATATTTTCATTTTAAAATAAGCTCTCATAACAGAGGACTAAACCCTTATATGTAAATAAACAATACAAACCAGGAA
The DNA here is from genome assembly GCF_028018845.1 of Melospiza georgiana. Lineage (NCBI taxonomy): Eukaryota > Metazoa > Chordata > Aves > Passeriformes > Passerellidae > Melospiza > Melospiza georgiana. The sequence goes on from NC_080431.1 coordinate 20,178,671, forward strand.
TATTAATCAAAGATCTGAGCACATTTTCTGCATAGCAGATATGTTGGAAAATGTATCTTCCTATTCCCTTCCCCTACTGTAAAGGCAGCTTCAGGAACAAATTATCCCAAATTATCCGAGTTTATGACAAGGACAACTACACTTATGAAACACATGTAATTTGCTTACTGATATTTGAATTCTGTGCATGGACAATGCATGTGCAGGTAGAAAGCAGCTTCCCTTCTGAAGTACTTTTAACTTAATTGGATGTGTAATGGGTTCAGAGTCCAAAGGGAAACATCAGATGGATGTTAACAATACCAGAACAACTTGTAAAGAATTCTCTTGGACTATGGGGATCTTTCTTAATCAAGGAGAGGGTTTTTCTCCTTTTCAAAAGACAGTATCTGTCACAGGTACTCTTCTTGATCCTGAAATATTACTTTATACAGGGATGTCAAAGGACCTGAATTTTGCATGTGGTCAGCCCAGAGTGATGTCATCTAGCCTTAAAATCAATGCATCTTTCTTGGATGTGAAAGGAAGGAGAAGACAGGTGGTAGTGTAGAGTTTTTACATTCACAAGTCACCTGTAAAATGGATTTCTCCAAATTTATACAAAAATGCCAGCTGAAGCCATCTTTCCTCCAACCTAAGCAATACTGTTTTCCCATCAATTGCTCAGCAGTGGCTTCAGGCAATACCTGAAAAAGGTTGGTGGCTGATGACAGCACTACAAGGAGCAGAGAGGCTGCAAGTAAGAGGCAGAGGAGGTAAAGGGCACTGGTGTAACATTAGAAAAGCCAACAGGCAAGAGTGATTTTACAAGGCCTTGACAAATTCCATTTACTCCCCAAAGTTAACGACTTGTGCTTGTGCCTCCTGCCTAGAATGAAAACTCATTCTCCAGCTGAGGATGAAATCTGTGTGTGTCAGAACTCAGTACATCCCTCTAAGTGTCCAGAGTTGCTGGGGCCCCTGCCGGGGGGCTCGGAGACCCTGGCATGCAGCCCAGAACACCTGGGGATTTGATTATGACCTGTGGAGCAAATTACCAGCTTTGTATGAGGACCTGAAAGTCATAGAAATTTAAATAATGTAACAGTAAAATTATCACTGGGTGAAAAGATAGATTTTGGGATTTTTAGAATGGGGGTTTTGGGGACGAGATGGAGGAACTTGGGCATGTACAGTCCTTCTTCTTCTTCTTCTTCTTCTTCTTCTTCTTCTTCTTCTTCTTCTCTACCTCCATCTTCTGCTGTGATGCTGGCACTTTGGGACTGGTTTAGAATAGAAGTTCACTGTCTAACATAGGTGATAGGTGTTGGAAAATAATTGTAAATATGTTATATGTAGTTTGTAGTATAAAAAGACACCACTGTCCTGAGGGCAGTCAGAGTGCCGCTGGCTGCCCTGCTGAGTGGACCTCAGCTGGGCAGGGAGAAAAATTTTATAGAGAAGGTATAATAAACAACTTTAAGAATGAAAACTGAAGAACTCCAGCTCGTTCTTTGGATGCATGGGCCAAAACAGAGACTTTTCACATATCTCAGGGCTGCAATTAACAACTAAACTCCTGAGATGTGTGGTGAGTGGTAAGAATAATTTCTGCAAGCACAAGCCTTCACAAAGCAGAGGAACACAGATGTGCATCTTCCCATAGCTACACTGAGACCCAGCCATCAGATTTAATGGCTGCCACAGGGAAGGACTGACGTCAGGGCCTATCCTTCCTATAACTGAAAATTCACATTTGATGCATGCTCTGTTAACTCTTCAATTCCAAAGGTTTCAGCATCTTTTCTCAGTAACCACACTTGGCAATCAATATTTTCAGAGGCCTCTGATGCAGCCTTAAAGGCATCCCATCTGTCTGTCATTGGAAGGCTTCTCATCTCTATACATCCACATTAGTATTCACAGGGAATAAAGCCATATTAAAAAATACATTGAGTATGAGGCCTCTAAAAATGCCCTGGTGGATTTATTACTGAGTGTCAGTGTGTTGGAACACCCAAATGAACATTCACGTGAGAGGGCCCAGAAAACAGCAGACGCCACACACTGTCTTACAGACAATGATTCTTTATATCGTTAAGTCTTCCCTATGGTAAATCAAGCCAAACACAGCATGCAAACATTTCTGTGATTCAGCCTGTGCTAAATAAATGCTTTTTCCTATTACTTTTTAATGACAGATGTTTCTCTTTGAATTTTCATGCTCTAGCACAGATCATTCTACAGTCACCTTAAACTCTACAGGTATGCATGAAGGTATGTGAATAAACTGCAAATGGTAATATATGCAGAACCTCTGCATGCCAATTTTTAAAAAAATATTATCTGTACATCACTGCTCTCTGCACTTTTTAAGGGATGGTGATCTTCCACCCTACCAAAACTTCCCTAAACAAGACAGATTCTTCAAGAAGTGCAAAGTAAGAGTTATTCATGGGAATGATCTTCTATATTAGGCACTTGTTTGAGGCCAAGAATATAGCTTGGCTGAAACCAAGACCTTAGGAGGCCTTAGCATAAGTTCAGTTCAAAGAGTTTAGGAGCAGCCCCTGCCTGATTTAGCCAGATGCCTCCAAACATCACACACAGAACAGGCTGCCTTGCTCCAGGTCCTCTTGCCCAGCCTGCAGCACAGCATTTTCCTGCAGGATTGTGGTGAGCTGTCACTTCTGACCATTTTAATCAGTCCAGCTGTAGGGATGCTGTGGCTGGGCTGGGATGTGTGTGCCCTTGGAGCACTGCAGCTGCATCACTGAGTTTTTAATGTCTTCTGCAAACCTGGCTCCAGCCTTCAGGCTGTCTGGACTATGAATAAAGTCCAGCCTGAGGAGGTGGGGCAAACATATTAACTGATGATCAGATTTGAAGAGTAAAAGTACACTCTAGCTGCTGCCTTCACCTTGCTTCCAGGGATCACAGTGAAACTGAATCACTCAATTGTCAAGCCTGCTTTTGTTGCAAGTACTCTCCCTTTATTCCCCAAACATGGCATTCTTAATTGTACCTATAAATTACTTCTTCAGTCCTCTAGTGTAGCAGCATGAAAAGCAAGTTTTAACATGGAATGTGACAAATCTACAGAAGTACACAAACCATAAGACATCTGTGTTACAAACTGCACATTTCATCAAAGTGATTTTTTTAGTTGTTTTCTCATTGGTTAGCTGCAACAAAGAAAGTAATAACAAACAAACATTAGATTTCCCAGAGACTCTGCTAATATCCCCTCTATGTCCACTCACTTCTAATACTTTCAGTCATTTCCTCCTCTGCAGAGCACACATTCACACCCCCGTGTGCACACACGGGCGTGCACAGGCAGACAAAGACCATCCTTGTAGCAAGGAAAATGCCCTGCACGAGCCTACAGATCACTGAAGGCTAGAACATTTCTTCATGACACCCCACAGCTGTTGTCAGGGAAGGAGTAAGACGCAACAATAATTTTTTCTAAAGAACGCTGACACGTTTTCGACATTCCTCCCCTTCTTCCAGCAGACAAATATTTTATCAGTTTACCTTTAATGCAATATGCTTCCTCTCTCCTTCTGCCCAGAAGAAACGACCTCTCCTGCCCCAGCACAGGTTTCTCTTTATTTCAGCGTGCCTTGCCTCCTGCAAGCAGGGCAAGAGGCGAGCCGGGCTGGGAGCCGCGGCACTGGTGGGGATGCCGGGCTGGGAGCCGCGTTTATTGCGCCTCGCCCAAATCCAGCCCCTCGGCCGCAGGCGTCTGCCCAGCACCCCTTGGACCAAGCGTGGGGAATCACATTTCCCCTTCATCAGGCTGGCTGCCTGCAGGAAGATGATTGCAAGCAGATGTGCCCGTGTTCTCATGTGAAAGGAATTTCAGCTTTTGTGTCAGCTGTACTGCACGATGAGCGCCCAGCTCCAAGGAGAATTTTAGGGAACTTTAATTCCTTGCAGGTGCTGGGAACCAGCATGTGTAGGAGGGACAGCACACCTGGAGTCAGCAGGAGGGCCAGAGGTCAAAGGCATGACCAGCAGGCTCCCCTTACTGCAGGGAACAAGGCTGGGGTTCATAAAGGCCCATTTTCCTGGTCAATTTGAGCACCCATATTGTGCTCAAAACTTCACAAGGCTGTGGCAGCAAAACTATGTTTTACCACAAGTGCAGTGGTTTCAACTTCTTGTTATGGATGATCAAGGAGGAATTAACAAGATGGACACCAATAATATCTAATTAATTTATCTGAATATGTAGGTAATGAGGAACAGACAATGAGTGTGGCATCTGTATATTAAAAACCTCTTTTATTTAGTGAGATATCCCAGTAATGTTCCAAATGGCCAAAGGAAATTGCAATCGATTTAAAGAAACACTTGATGCAGTTACAGCTGTGTTTTGGAGGCACATTATGTATTTTTAGTGCCAGAATAGCTAAGATACATATCCAGACGTTCAATGGAAATGGATGTACCCTTTGGGTCATACTTCAGGACATCTGGCCACATCAGGGTGAATATTCCTGCTCATGGGTCATACCTGGAGGTACACAGACAAAGCAGCTGTAAGCAGTCCACAAGGGCCCAGACTCTGCACATGGGGCTCCCCTCCAGGCAGCCGGGCACATGTCCACCTTCATGTAGGAGCACTGGGAGGAGAGCTTTACTTACTGCCACCGCTTGGAAATAACATGATCATGGCAGGCTTCAAAAGCACCACCACTGGGTCTTGCTCTTTACTCAGCCAAACCCAGTCCACTTGGCACAGATTTTTAAACCTAAAGGAGCAGCACCTGGAAGCCACCGAAAGCCTTTTGTTTGCTTTGCTGACTCCACAGAAAACATCAGTGCTCACTTGAGGAGTTGTCTTCTTAAAAAAACAAAATTCAGCTTCAGGTCTGATCTGGGAAGCTCCAATGTAGCGAATGCTTTTTTAACAGCAAAGGTGGGTTAAGCACACTCTGCCCTGATTTTCCCCACATTGCTGTGTCTGCCCACACAGCTCTTCACAGAGTCGTGCAGTGGTCCAGGTCAGGGAAGCAGCTCTGACAGCAAATACCCCAAGGGAAAAGAAAGAAACAGCCTTCCCATTATTTGGCTTGATCTCCTGATTCACCCTCCTACTGATTGAATGAGACACAGCACAGGGGACAGGAAAACACCATGCAATGTTGAGAGCCAAGTCAGATGAGACTGAGACACACTGGGATGTCTCACCACCAAGAAGAGCCTCTCTTCTCCCTTCACCTCTTCCAGGAGCTACTCTCATCACCTATGCCACCTTGACTCCAACATCACATCTTTACCCACACAGTTTAACTCATTAAATCACCAGAAGAATAATCTGGCAGAAGAATAACCCAGCAAAAACGAACCCATCAGTAATGGAAGGTTCACCCCTGCTTTAACTGCACACTTAGATTCTTTGTGATAAGGGCTGTACCAGCACACAGGGAGGTGTGCTTGCTGTAGGTATTCCTTAAGAAGCTCTCATAACATTTCAGCCTGTTGTCCTGGAAAATGAAGAAGTCTCTGCAGAGATACCTGCTCAAAAGCCACCCAGATGACAAGCCACTCCAGCTTTTTGTCCTGTAAGGGCCCTAAAATCCCCGTCCCTCCGTCTGGCCCAAAGGTTGTATGTTTTGTGAGTCATTTCCCTGCCAATCAGTGTAATCTGGAAGAGAAATCTAGTCCTTGGGACAATTTTGGGCTGGGAGGTGGAGAGACAAATCTGTCACAAGTATTATTTTTACAGCAACAGGAAGAAAGAGGCACTCCAGTGGCTTGATTGCTTTTTATCACCTTGCTGACTCCAACTTTTGCAGCAAGAAGAGAGTGCATGTCCTTGCTTGTGCCCAGGCACTCATCTTCATTCAGGTTTCTGTCTGCACACACCTTGCTGGCTTTTTAGAGGCTGAAGCACGTGCCAAGGAGTTGCCTCCATGGATGTTTGGCAGTATGCAAGGGACACATGCCTGCATTGCCCCGTGGAGGGGGTTTCGTGTGCCTCCCTCTACTGCACACATGCGGCTCGTAGCACCCCGACCCTCACTGCCCAGCTGCCACAGGGCAGGGGATGCTGAGGCCACCCAGCTCTCTGCCCCAGCCCCTCATGGAAGTGTAGCTGATGTCACACTTGTGGCTGACTGAAGGCCACTCATGGGGGAGCTTTGCTGCTCCTTCTTTCTGGCTGCCATGAGTCGTGACCACCCATGACTGTCCATGAGTGTCCTCCAGCCAGAAGAGCCCGATGGTGCCCCAGTGTGCCACTGCCAGGGGTGAAGGGAGATTGCAGCTACACCAGAAAGGCTCATGAGCAAGAACAATCCTGCCAAGTGGCTTAATCCAGGCTCCTTCTGCAGGCTGCATTTCCCAGCCTGAACATTCAGCACATGGGTGAGGCAACAAATCACCTGTCAGACAAAAGTCTAGTTCCCTGTCTGTCTGGTGAAACACTGTGGGACAAACCTTCCATAATACAGAAACTGAAGTTTTAGCTAAGCAAGAACTGCATAAAAGGGTTTCTGATATTCACAGCCACCTTTCTTATAGAGCCTGTGACTCTAAGACTGCATTTTTTGCAATCAAAACTTTGCTGCATAAACCCAGTGTCCAGAAGAACAGCTCTGAAGCAATACCCCAAATCAGAAGTACAAATTTCTATGCCTTTAGAATTAGTTGCTCAGATAATGTTTTTCAAACACCAAAAAATAAGGATTAGGAAAACAGTCATGAGACAAATCAAGTAAGACTGGGTGAGAGTTTTGCCTCAGTACATAGCCTTGTGTTATTAAACCAGTAACTGGAGCAGAAAGCTCCTTCTAGACAGATGCAAAAGGCAAAAAAAAAAAAAGGGGTGTTGACGAGTCATTAGTCTGAATTACTGGAAAGTGGGCAGCAAACTGACAGATAGCTTCCAGCAAATTTCTGTGTAAAGGTTTAGTAGAACTTTCCCACCAAAAGATTTGAGAGTTTCAGGACTTTCACTCCCAATCACTAAGAAAGGCTTAGACATTACCCCAAGGAAGCTTCGATATTTAGAAATCTGATAACACACATGTGATGGGGAAATGTCAGCAGGAGGTGGCTACTTTTAGCACTGTGGGAGATGGACAGAAGGGAATTCTGTTCATTACGATATTTTATTTCAGATTGCTTGATCCATATTATTGAAATAGTATGTCAGCCTAAATCAGAAAGAAAGACAGTTTCCTTTTTTACGTTAGTGATATTGCTTTGTGTTGTCTGTAATTGCTGTCAACAGATCCTGCAGCTACTGAGCTACAGAGTAACTAAATCATCTGTCCTGGGGAAATTCTTCCTGTTCTCCTGCCAACTCTGCCTCTTTTTGGCCAGCCCCTACCTCCTCACATTCCAGCCATGGCTCTGTTTGTACTCCTCTGTTTTTCACAGTGCCAGTGGCTCAGAGTGGGACATATTTGCACCTCTCTCCCTTATGCTAATGGCCCTTGCTATGAATGGCTCCTCTGTGAGGGCACTCGTGAGCTCTCAGAGCTCAGCAGCATTTTGTTGGGGGCATTGACACTGAGGTACCCTCCTGCCAGCTTTATTCCATAAATAACTGCAGCATCATTTTTTGGAGAGGGGTGGTGAGATTGGTGAGAAACCACAGCATCGCTTCCACCATCACCCTGTCCCAGTTAAATGAGTGAATTCCATCAAAATCCTCCTCCCCTTCAGACTTCAATGCTTGTCTAAAGCAGATGGCCCCAATAAATAATACATCCTAGGAAACCCTATCAGTCACCTCTGGGATGTGCTTGAGCTCCTGTCTCTCATCATATCATCACTAGATTAGCTCTGGGAATTCTTTTAATTTAATCCTTTTAACAGGTCATGTGTGCAAGAAGCAGTGACTGGGAAATTAGATGCATTTGACTGGACTGTATTGTTGGTAGCCTGAAGTCAGCAGGTCCCCACTCGGCCCTTTTGGGGATTTTTTGGGCATTGCACTCAGCTGCTGACCCCTCCCTACCCAAGCCCGAGGCAACGAGACCCAGGACTGGTGTGGGTGAACGTGGGGAGGCCAGGAGAAAGGGGCCAGGGGCCAGAGTATCTGAGCAGCACCATCACATGTGGCCAGAGTGTTCTCAGCAGGAAAACCTTGAGCAGGGAGGTACTTACTACCTCCACTGGGAATGGAAAATGTTGTATTTATTTTAGGATGTAAGACGGAAATCCGTAAATTCCATTGTCTTTGTCTTTAGTCCCCTACACTTATTCAAATTACTGGATTTTAGCAGGGGCTCAGAGACATCCCGCAGGATTTATTCTCACATTCATGCAAACCTCATTTCAGGTAAGTGGGAAGAAATTCTGGGCACAGTGATGAGGTGGGTCCTCTGTACAGTTACTGCCATGGTGACACCACCCTTGGGGCTTCCTGCCCTCCCTGCCCTGCCACAGCCCCAGCTCCACACGCACTGGGAAAATGTCCCTGCTTGGTTTGTGCTCCCTTCATTGCAGTGCCCACAAGTGTGACAGTGGTCACAAGGGCTGAAGGGTGAAGAGAGAGGCGAGAATGCTGACCTCATGTTTAGAAAGCTTGATTTATTATTTTATGATATATATATTACATTATGACTATACTAAAAAGAATAGAAAGAAAAGTTTTCAGAAAGCTAGCTAAGCTAAGAATAGAAAAGAACGAATAACAAAGATCTGAGTTCTGGCAGAGAGTGAGACCCAGCTCTGCTGTGAGTAGTCAGTAAATCTAAACATCCACAAGAAACTAATCACAGATCTACCTGTTGCAATCCACAGCATCAGATAACCATTGTTTACATTTGTTGCTGAAGCCACAGCTTCTCAGAAAAGAGGAAAATCCCAAGAAAGGATTTTTCACAAAAGATGTCCGTGACACACAAGGATGGGTGTGCAGGGTGAAGCTGAGGGAGATATGGGGTCTGTTCACATGGGGAACACAGGCAAGAACAGAACAGCTTTCCATGCCTCCGTGCCTGTGGAGCCACAGCCTGGTCCATGTGGTCATACGGGCTGCAGCAGGCAAGCTCAAAGTTCCATTTCCAAAGGTTTGGAAACCACTATGCTTTTTTAAAAAAATTGGTACCGGAAAAGAAAAGCTGGGCTTGAGTCCTTCTCTGGAAATGCCTGCAGGATGCAAATATTTGAAAGTAACATTGCTAAACCAGAATGGCTTTTAAATCATAACAAATCATATCTTGCATTTCTGCAATGCCTTTCATCCTATGTTCTCTTCACAAACATAAACACATGAAGTTCAACAACACATCTGGCAAAGCGTTGTGCTGTGTGGGAGCTTTCACATCCCAGTTTGGCAGATGAGCAGACATGTGGGGTCAGTGGTGGCTGCCCGCCCCACATCAGACAGGATATCTGCAGCAGTGGTTGGAACACGGCCAAGATCTCAGCTCAAGTTGGGAGAAATCTTTCCCTGGTATCCCTGGGGATTTATTTGTCAAGAGACTTGGTCACAAATCCAGAAAATAAAATCTTGAAGACTGCAGGGAACAAAACAAACTCAACTTTTCCAGCTATCTTTTTTGAGCTTTTCTGTGTCCATCCAATGCTTTGGCAATGAGGAGATGTCACCAATTTAGGTTTCTGTCTTCTGCATGCCCAGTTAGTATTCTGCTGGAAACCGATTATCAAGAGACACATTTGCTGTGTGGCGAATCAGAATTTGTTATTATCACCACCCCATTAATTTCCACACACATCTGCTAGAGTACTTGTTTCTGCCTGTGTCTCACATTTATCTTCATCTAATCCACTTTTTACTGCCCTTGTCTTAGTGCCAGCAACTATCATGAGGTACTGTAAACACTTGTTAGTTAACCATTTGTGAGCTTCAAACTCCACATTACACTAGTTGTTGGACTTTAGTGAGTTTAAGATTTTCCATATCGTTATTATTTTGCTACATCATGGAATAAGTCACAAGTAAGCACCCTGAGATGGCCCCAGCCCCCCAGGGGCAGGAGGGGAGAGGAAGTTTGGGATTTTCAAAGAGGTCCAGGAAGTGAGGAGCCTCCAGGATTTCCTCCTGGATATCTGTGGGGCTGAGATGAGCTCAGTCTGTGCCAGCTTCTAGCAAGCTAAACCTAAATCCTTTGATAAGCAAATAAGTCAAGAAGTTTTGTGCATCCTAAGCCTTCTTCAGGTACAACACCAGCCTAAATGTGCCCTGGCAGGTCCCACCCCACTGGTTGCTGCCACCCCTCTGATGCAGCAGGAAGGTGGAGTAGTGCCAGCTGGTAGGAAATGTCAGGCTCAGCAGCCTTTCATCTCCTGTCTGTCAGCCACTGTCCAAGTAGGACATATCTCCAGTGAAGGGGGAATTCTTCTGAAAAGACAACATATCCTGCTCTCAGAAATGCTGGCTTCATATCTGCACCTACTTCCTACAGGACACCTCAGGTTAAAATGACTTCTGCTAAATCAAAAGTAATTTTTCCCATACTACTTGACAGCCTCTTCCTCTGTCAAATGCAGTTATTTCCCATTAATTAAAGGGCTGCATGCAGGCTCAGTGGGAGGTTGGAGAAGTCCAGCTCTCAATGGAAAACTCTTCATTTCTGCTCAGCATTCAGGCACCCAAAGCTCAGCAAACCCAAGCTGACTCCCTCCATGGCACTGCATCCCACTGGCACTCTCCTCTTTGGAGACAGGAGCAAAGCTGGGCTGAGGAGGCAGTGGTGGTGTCAGACAGGAGTGGGCAGCAGGAGTCAGCACGCCCATGGTGGCCTCTCAGCATGGTGGACACCAGCAGATGTTACTCAAAGGTTTCTTCTGGCCCAATTCTGTATCTCTCAATGGGCTAAATAAAATGCAAAATATGTGTTGATATCATCTCCGAGCACCTATCAATTGCCTTGGTGTGCTGTGATCCATCCTGTTTGGATTTACTGCACCCTGTTGGAGGTAAATTTCCTCTTTCTGCCTTTTTCTGAAATACATATACAGTAGGCAAACACTGGCAGGATAAAAATACCCCTCCAGAACCTCCCAGGCAACTGCACAAAGCCTGGGCGCAGGGAGTTTCATTGCACTGATGGCCTTATCTACACCTGCTGGCACTGCCTGCACCTGTAGCGTTCCCAGCCTCTCTGTGGAGCAAGGAGGCACCAGGGAGAGGAATCCCTGCATTTTCACCCATGCAGCAAGGAGGCACCCAAGAGGAATCGCTGCATTTTCACCCATGCAGCAAGGAGGCACCAGAGAGAGGAATCTCTGCATTTTCATCCACACAGCCACCTGCAGCAGTGCAAATAACAAGTATGTGCCTGTACCAGATCTAATCTGCCCCAATATCCCCTCTGCATCTGATCCCTGTGCCTAGGTCCCTCCTGCCTGCTCGCCACTTTGTGACTCTGAATGGATTATGTGCAGCTGATCCAAAGAGAGCAGCCTGTTGTAAAGGGCATGTGTTATCACAAATTGGCAGAGGCACCCACCTTCTTTCCCTTTCAGGCTCTGCAACAGCCCATTAACTTCAGCAGTAGGAGATTAGCTCTTGTGTTAAGGTTGAATTCACCCAACTTAAATTTCTACCCACTGGATCTTGTTGTCCCCTTGCCTGTAACTTTATACCACCCCACCATCCCTTATCAGATAGATTTTGTATCTGCCTGAGCATAAGGCTGCTGGGATTCCTCCTAGCTGAGAATGACAGCCTTTCTGCCCCAAGTCACACCTGGGGAAGGGAAGGCTTGGTCTCCAGGCTGAGGGTCACCTGCACTGTTTTCCTGTGCCTCTCCCAGTATTTCCTCATTTGTTGTGCAGCATGGACCCCATACCTGGGCATCTCTCTCCAGAGTGGTCTTCTGCATGCTGCACAGACAAATAGCAACAAGACTGCTTCTGTTTGGTGCTCCTCTTCTTGTGCAGCATTGCCCTGGGAAGCTGTGCTGAGGAGGCTATTCATAATCACTCCATGGCCTGCCTGGGACAGATTCTCCTGTCTTACATGTACTCTTTATATTTTCCAAGCTGCAATGTGCCTCTATTCTAAAAATATTTAAACATGTTTTAGATGGTGACTACTAACCAGACATTGTTCTTTCTCACTAACTTGTCATTATCATAGCTTCATCCCCTGACTTTCCCACAATCCATTTTATTTTATAGCACACGCTGATTGTAGCACTTAATGATTTAAATACCAGATGAAATTTTGCTAGTCACAACTCTTTAATGTTTTTCTTTTTGCACAGGTCTTCTTCACTATAATTAAATATGTATCTATTCCTCCTGAAATCTGTTTTTGGTGGTGGCTTGAACTATAATGATGGCTGCCAGAATTCTGCTCCAGACTCTTGTAGCGTAGAAGACAAGAATACTGTTGATCTCCATGCCAAAAATAAATCCCAGGAGCTTATTTAGAAGCAATTTAGCTTCTAAAGTTAAAGTTTAATTACTAAAGTATCTGAACATTTACCAGGTTAATTAGACTGGATCAGCAAAATCTCATTCAGATGTAGTGGTTTCCCCATTTCCATTTAGATACGGATCTCTTTCAGCTTTATGCTGTGAACCTTCATATCCAAGTCAGCAAAAATGCCTGCAGCCTTTTTTCTCTTCTCACTTGCTTCTTTTTTTTCCCTTCTTTCTAGTTTTTGTCATTACATAATGGTGCTCTGCTTCACTCCAAATGCATTGTTCTGTCTGAAACCCACAGGAGCTGATGAAAGTCCTTCCACTGCTCTCAGAGGGCCCTACCTGAGGCTCATAATTTATGCATTACCTCGGCTGCAAGCAGCTGAGATATGTAAAGAATATAATATCTTTCTATCATGTCTTCTTTTTGTTCCTTCTATTTTTTTCAAACACTCCATACAAGCTGTTAATGGAGCAAATGACATGGAAACATAATCTGTATTCCTGCAGGTTTTGTGGCTGTGCTTGCTGCTTATTCCTTATCACCTGAAGAGATAAAGCAGTGTTGGTGATACCATAATTGAGTTAGTGGAAGTGATTTATCAAGTTGCCAACAGAGAATGAAAACTTTGGGGGGCGTGGAGGGAAACAAGCAGCAGGAGAATATGGACTTTTCAGAAACAAGAATCTTGCTTTTTATGCAAATGGTTATGTTAATGAAAATCGAGGGGGGGGGGAAGCCCATAATCACAAGAACTTTGCTTACAGAGCAGATGATGGCTTATCTAAGGAAAAAGCTTTCAAAGCTAGCCCTGAAATGTCATGTGGGTTTCATTATCTCTCTGATAAAGCCTAGTGTGTAGGATCTGTTCTTCACTCCTTGCTGCTAGCTGATTAGGAATAAGTCTATAGTTCTTCATTATGCAGAGAAAACGTGGAAGAATCCTATACTTGAATGCAGGGACAACATACTTCTAGTGTTTCTTTCATGGAAGAAAAAAATTTTCTTAAGAACCAAACCAAAATCCTAGTCTTCCAAAGAAAAGCCACAACAGAGTCTGAGGCAAGCTTTTGGAGTTCATTTTCCTCTTCTTACTTCTATAAATTATTATCTAATATTTGCATTGTAGGTCCATTCAAAAGCCCCAAACTTGGGGTTCCATTGAGCTAAGCTCCAGATAAGCTTCAAGAAATCAAACTTTGTAAGTGAACGTGCACTAACAGCAGCTGCAGCCTGTGAAAGGGCAGAGCCCAGCAGCCTCAGCCCTGGGAGCTGCCCCTCTGCCAGGGCCTGGAAAAAGCCAAGTGTCCCACAGGGGCTACTGTGGGGCTGTGACCTCCAGCCCATCCTGGGGTGATGCCAACGGGCAGAGGGAGCAGCTGCCCACATGTCCCGGGCCTGGCGCTGGGTGAAACTGCACCTCAGCAGTTAATCAGTGAGCCAATGAGTTTAAAATTAAGCTGCTCTTCAAATGTTGCTGAACGGCTCAGGAGAAAGTGCTGACACCTGGCAAGAGCGCTGCAGTTTGAGAGCCCACACAGCTTCTGGGCACTGGTGTCTGTGGGAGCTGCTCACCTTTGGAGATCACCACCTTGCTCACCAAGCCCAAAATAAATTCATTACTGCAAGAGGTTGAATTTTATTTGGCTGGGGAGTCATTGCTTTGGAGAAATTGTCCCTTTTATTTAATTAATTGTTGTGTTTTCCTCTCTACAGGTACAGGAACTGTGAAACAGCCCTATCAGTTATTCCTAATTTTGATAAATTAATTGTCTCCCTGTAGAGTGATTGATTACAGGAGATGCTGAGAAATGCATTTGCACATTTCAGAGTGCCTCAAATTAATTAATTATTCCACTTGAGTTACAAGTTAGTGAGCAGGATGAAGAAAATGCCTTTGGAATAACTGTTTGCATCTCCCTTGTTTTTAAATAGGCAGCTAACAATTTACTGCTCCTTCCATTTCACTTTCCATTTAAACTAAAGAGTTTATTAAACTTGAAGATTAACAAATTTTTTAAAATTTGTTAAAACAAAGTTTGCCAGGGAAGAGAACTCAGTCATCCCTTCCAGTTTGATGCCAGGGCCAGCATGAGATGCCCAGAGCCTGGAGAAGGATCACAGGTCATCAGGAGAGCACCTGAAGGGCAGCACAAAGGAATTCCTGCCCCCCAGCCAGTACCTCATCTCTATCAGGGGCCCAGCTTAAATACCTCTGTTCAAACACACAGCATGGGGAGTAAATGAGAGAAGTTAGGGTTGTGTGCACTCCTGCAGAGCTACAGCCTCATCAGCATCGTGGAGATGTGGCTCCCGTGGCTGCGGTGCTGGAAGGGAAGGACACAGCTCTTCAGGAGGGACAGGCAGGGGACACCAAGGAGGTGGGGATGCTCTCTGTGCCAGTGACCAGCTGGGACCAAGGGAGGGGGCTCTGCCACACTGCTCCACTCTGTAAGACCCCATCTGGAGTGCTGCATCCCCTTCTGGGGGCATAGGAGGTGTGTGGGCCTGTTGATATGAGTGCAGAGAAGGGCCACAAAGATGATCACAGGGCTGGAACATCTCTCCTGTGTAGACAGGGTGAGATTGGGTTGTTCAGCCTTGGGAAAAGAAACCTCCAGGGAGACTTTATAACAGCCTTCCAGTTCCTAAAGGGAAAGGTGGAGAGGGACTTCTTACAAGGGCATGTAGTGGTAGGACAAGGGATAATGGCTTCACACTGAAAGAGGGCAGGTTTAGGTTTGATACTAGGAAGAAATTATTTATTGTGAGGGTGGTGAGGCACTGGGGCAGGTTGCCCAGAGAAACTGCAGATGCCCCATTCCTGGAAGTGTTTAAAACAAAAAAGGTTGGATGGGGCTCTGAGCAACCTGGGCTAGAGGAAAGAGTCCCTGCCCAAGGTGGGGAGAGGGGGGAATAAGAATGAGGTAATTTTTAATGCCCCTTCCAACCTGAACCATTCTATGATTTTATGATTTTTCATATGAAAGAGAATGCAATCAGCTTTTCTATTAAATAAAAAAGATGAGGCTCCCATTTTTAAAACACATTCACTGGCATCTCTTTATCTCTGCAGCGCAATAGATGTTTTCTAAACCTTCTATTTCCAATTATATTGTGTGGTTTTAGTTCCTGCTTTTTCTATCAATATATCTCTAATATATCTGTAAAACTGCTGTGGCATCATTTTGACTCATCTTTTCTTCTCTTCTTTGTAGACAGAGGCAGCTTCCTTCCTTCCTTGTAAGTCATTCCAGAAGCCATGCACGGCTCATTACCATGGGACCAGCATGGATCTTCCCATCTCTCCTAGACCTTCCATGGGCTACCTTGAGAAGACTGCAGCACAGTCTCCTGTGCTTTCCCTTTCAGAAAAGCCACGGAGATGCTCAGAGGCATTGAGGGTGCAGTGCAGGAGGTACCTCTAGTCTGTCATAGCTGATGTTGCATTCAGACCCATTGGGCCATGTGAATCCACGATAAAGCACTGAAGAGCAGCTTTGGTAACTCTCCCTCAGTCCCTTCATGTGCCCTGATTGTTTGCTCTCAGTTCCCATGCCAGGGCAACGCCTCCTGGCCAGAACAGAAATGCAGACTTGCAGATTTGTTAAACATCTGTGGGGTGAGGATGCCTCTACCTGCACAGCGTCTGAGAGACTGCATGATCCTGCCTGATGAAAGATGATGAAAGAGACATGACAAACAAAGGAGCATGGAGGGGGTGATAGGAAGAACTGTGATGAGGTCTCCAAAACCCCAGCAGAGAAGCAGGGAATGAAGAAATAGTCCCACAGCCAATTCAGCCAAATTCTGCAGAAAACTCACAGAGAAAATAAGGAAGGGACTGTATCTTCAGGATTGTGGTGGCTGCCAAAAGTCCTTCCTGTTGATTCTTGAATTTCTGTTTCATGATTAAAGTGTTAGAGGCCTCAGGCAGGTTTAAGACTGTGATATGCAAAGAGACTCCATTGCTGCGTGGGGACTGAGAAAGTCTTTCTCTAAAAATCAAATTCAGAAGAAGAGTTTGGGATGCAAAAGTCAAAAGGTTTTAAATATTTTATATCTGTGGACTTCAGGTTCCCTTCAGCTCTTTCCTCTGGGTCACTTGTGACTTTCAGAACCGATTACAAGAGTCCTGCTCCCAACACAGGCCTGAATGTAAAGTAAAGCATAGTCAGGGCAATAATCCAAATTCTCCTACAAGCTCAGCCTGAACTGCTAGTATCAGTAATACAACTGGAAGAGGCCTTTGAGTGACTAAATCCAGTCTTTGGCAGTCACAGGCAACCATACAAAGGAAGGACCCACACCCTTTCCTTGCTTTGGCACAAAACGCTTCATTAATCCATGAGAAAATCAAGATCTTTGGTGCAGAAATAAGGTATGCAACAGCCACCCCAAAGGACCACAGAAAGGCAGCAATAAGGATCCTAAAGGCCTAAGGCAATGCCAGACTAAGAAGCATGTCAGCAGAATAAGCCCAGATGGTATCTTTAGAGGCAACTCATCAGTTCTTGATTTGATTCTTGTTTCTAACCCGGCGATCATATCAGCTCTGAGTTTGAGGAGCAGAGACAGGACTCAGCACTCACGAGGTTGCTTGGTCCTACATGGAGAAGCTTTGCCTTTTGTCCACCTTCTCCCCTCCTGCTGCAGCCAGTCTCTGACCTCCAGAAGGAGGAGAGGCACCAAGAACCACTTCTTGCCCAAGCCTTCCCTATTCCCCCTGCTCAGATAAGCTGAGCATCACGGGACAACAGGATGGGCCCTGGTCCTACAAAGGACTGTCAGGAGCATAGAATTAACTAGTCCTTATCCCACCCTGGCAGAAGTCCCAATCAATTGAGCATTTTGCCAGGAAATCTGTGGCTGAGGATCTAGCTGCATTTTTGGGATAAACCCTGATTTAGAAGTTAAAATATTTAGCCAGTGTTGAACATATCATCTTGAAAAAGGAAAACTCTGGGTAACCATACATGTTAGCAAGGGACATGGCAAGTAGGTAGGTAGGTAGGTAGGTAGATAGGTAGGTAGGTAGGTAGGTAGGTAGGTAGGTTGTTTATTGTCTACAAAATTATATTTTCAGGCAAACTGATTTAAATCAGGGTTTGGGAAAACAAAACATGAAAATGAGGACACCTTTAAAAGTTGCCCAGATACGCTGTTATTTCCCTGCATTATGTCATGTTCTTCTATTTTTGTGTTGCTACTACAGCAACAATTTGATGTCACAAACAGAAAATAAGAGTTTAAGGAGAGAGAGATATGAAGCAGGAGCAGATGACCTCTTTAAAGTTAATAATAATAATCCTCTTTTCCTGCAAAAACCTTTGGTGACAAAAAGCTAGAAGAAAAGTAGAAAAATGAAGTAATATACAAGTCCTAGAACTGTCACTAAAAAGTGGGGTTTGTTTTAAAGCATTCAAACAAGAAGTAAGTGGGTCTTTTAGCCTGTAGCTATTGCTGCACTAAAAAAAAAAATGTCAAAAGAAAATAAAAAAGATTCTTCTTTCTACTCTGGAATTCTTACCAGAACATGGTCTTGAGCACCACATCAGTGCAGTTCCCACAGAAGACAAGGTCAGAGTTTGACCCTTCACTTTATTTTTAAACACACTTTTTTGCATTTGAACATGTAAGTAGTAGTAGTTCAAGGGAAAAATAAAAAGGTCCAGATACTTGATGAAATATCAGCAAGGAATAAGTTGATACTGCTTCCAGTTGATGAATTTATTGTCCCTATTGCCATGGCAGGACACCACAGTACACTGGACAAGCACACCCAAGTGGATACATTATTTTGATGAGGGTGAAATAAATGTCTCAGAAAAAGCAGAATAAAAATTAAAATTAAAAAAAAGGAGTATCAGATCATAAATTAGGGCAAACTTATAATCTGCCTTGAGTCAAGAGAATACAGAAGATAAATCAGGGAGAATTGAAGGATGTTACGAGATGTTCTGAAGGTGGGCGAAAGAAGACTTTTCATTGAAGTGCCTTGAAAGAAAAGAAGACTTTGGAAAGAAAAACTTCTTAAACATCAAAAGATAAAGGACACCAATCAGGCTTAGTGAGCTAGTCTTTGAAATGCAGTACCAACTTCTAAGTCAGCAAAACGTGCAGATTTAAGTAAAACAGCACAATGCTTTCCCATACTTATGGAGTTACTTTCACAAACGAGACTGCATGTCTCTATTAACAAAATTCCTTTTTCTACAGCCTGCATATCCAAAAATAAACCAGTAAAGCAGAAAATCCTCATGTTGAGAGAAACTGAGAGGACTGCCAGAGCTGCCTATTTAAAATCTCTCCCAGAGTTGGATTCATCCATTGGTTACACATGTAGTGCATATCTAATCACTGCAGTTCACAACCCAGCTGCAGGGTGTAATCCAGGCCCTTTCATAGTCCAGACTGGGTGCATCAGGTTGGACATGGAAGCACCTTCCCCCCATTGCTGTCAGTCCACTTTTGGGAGGATATTTTAGCACTAAGATGCTCAGTGAGAGGAGCCAGGGGAGGGAAGTTGCAGTGCTGGTTTTCTTGCATAGCTCATGAGTTAAAGCACCCAAACAGGGGACACACTTAAACCCACACCCATCCAGGCACACACATCATCATGTACTGCCTTCCATGAGATAAAAGGTTTCATTTCCAGCTTGCAAGAGATGATGGCAAACAACCTGGAGAACAACAGGGCTGTTGAAGTGATTTTGAGGTTTGTTTGAAGGTGCTGGAATACAGCAGCAGAAAGAAAACCACAGTGGAGTCCGTAAGAGGAGCTGGACACATATATTGTAAAAATGGTATGTTATCACATAAGCACGGTTTCTGAGGAACTTCCCCACCACAGCAGGGACGTTTGTCCATAGCCCTGTGCTGCAGATGAGGTGAGAGTGGCACTTCTTTGAGCCACACCATGGGACAGGACAAGCATGGCCACCTTCCCCTTCTGGCAAAACTTCTTAAGGAAAAATTTCCACAAATCCAAGGGAGCAAGACAGGGAATCTCATTCTTTATTAAAAAAGAAAATGAGAAAAAAAATTGGTTCTTGTCCCGCTAAGGAAACCTGAATAAAGAAGGGACAGAAGAAAGATATTTACCTATTAAAAATAAATTATTCAGACATTAATTTTTGAGACTGGCACCATATGGCTGGAGAACATCTAAAAGAAAAAAAATTCAATCCTCCTGAGACTGAATCTCCATTTGATAGGAGCTTGAGCAAGGGCGTGCTCCCTGGGGGCCTTTTGACACTCCTTGTTAAAGCAGATGCCTGGCTGCTCACCTGTGGTACCAGCACATGGCTTTTCCTTTCATCAGTGACTTGTGTAACTTTGGAGGTGTTGGGTTTGTAGCTCTTCCAGGACTATAAAAAAGCATCACTTGTTGGTTCTCTCCCTGTACACTGCTCTTTCAAGCAAAGACTAGACAGCATGCAAACCACATGCTAAATAATATTTAAATACATGTCATCTCAAGCACCCCTGTGGTTAGGAGGCAGGTCTGTGCCAGGGTGGCACCCCTGAAGTGCTTTGGGAGGAAAGAGGGAAGGAAAGGCTGCAGGCACGGTGCTGCTGGCACTGCTGGGACATGGAGAAAGGGCCAGGGGTGCAGCCCCACATCTGCACTGCCCAGACCTACAGCTTCTGCCAGCCCTGGGCCTGAGTCTCCTGTCTGGGAGACCTCTTACATCACTTCAGACTCCAGTCCAGGACTGAAACAAACATGCTGGACAGGCTGGGAGAAGGTGGGGGAGCAGAACCAGGCCAGGCTAATAGTGGGTTTGAGACTGAAATTCCCAGTATGACTACATACATGCTGAATGAGAATACAGCAAAACTCAGGCAGGCTAGGCAGGCCTCATCCCAGGATTCAGGATCAGACATGGGAGAGCCCTGACCTTCTTTCTCACCTGCCCCTGGGGGACCAGACTGTGCAGAGGGCCCATTTTACTCCATCCTTTTACTTGCATCTTGCACGTGAATGGCTGCAGCAAGATGCATCAAAGGGGTTGAGGAACAAAAATTTAGTCTTGTGTGGGATTTCAGCTCAGAAACCCTACTGATGTTTTAGCAGCTCTAAAATAAGGTGAGGATTGAAGAGGGCAGGTGCCTGGGAGACAAGGGATGTGTCCTGTTGAGGAGAGCTGCCACTCCTTCCTTGTGAGTAATGGGTTAACAGTGTGTGATAGACAGGTCATGTATGTATTCTAATTATGTGCCATTTATTGTTTGAATCCTGAAATGTCACAGTCTTGCTCAGGCAAAGCCACTGCATAACCATGAAGGGAAAAACGTCTTTGGGAGAAGGCTGTAGGACTTGTCTGGGACCAGTAAGGGAGAAGAGGCTCCTGTGTGTCAATAATGGATGGAGGACAGGGCTGTGGGAGCACCCCAGCAGCTGCAACACAGCTGGGGCAGGTCTGGCAGGTGATGGAGAGACCAGATACTGTGCAGCAGCTGCTTCAGCCCCTGGAGGGGATGTGCACATCCCATGCCATGCTCTTTGGCCTTCTGGCTGTCACACCTAGGGAGGCTCATGGAGCTCAAAGCAAGTTAATGATTTTTCAGAAATGAAAGCTCGAGTGAAGGGGGGAAGTGTGAAGCTCATTGCCCACAGGAGGTGATTATGCCCCAATTCCATAAAAAGCAAAGATAGATGAGAGGTCTTAACCTAGGTCAAGCTACCCTAATATGATCTGTGAGGGATGGCAATCAATCAGCAATTAGCACACACACACACACACACACACACACACACACACACAGAGGAGGAGGAGGAGGAGGAGGAGGAGGAAGGGGAGACCATTCCTGTGGACTCATATCTAGCCCTGTTTTCTGCTCTCCGTCCCTGTATGCAGGACTTGCAGCCATGCCAGATCTCGTGCCACTGCCCCAAACCCCAGAGAAGCTGTGCTCCCCCATGCAGGCCACTCTCACCAGCCTTTGTTTCACAGATTTTTGCACAATGTTTACATCCTCTGGCTGCTTTCCCCGCCCCCATCCTGCTGCTGCTTTTTAAGGCAGTTTCTGAAAGGAAGGTCCATCCCTGAGGATGGCCAGCACATTCCCAGGAGCCCCAGGGAGCTGATGTGACTGCAGGGCTGGCAAGCTGTCCTGTCCTGGGAGTACAGGCACGGCCCCGTGCGCACAAGGACACACAGCAGTTGTGGGGCCTGGATACTCTTCCTTTGTTTAATATTCTTCTGTATCATATACAAAGCTGTATATACAGCACAACAGCTGTCACAAGGGTGGACATGTCCTGTCATGCAATGCTTGACTCTCTCCTGCTGCCCCACAGCCTGATCTTGCAGCTATTTCCAGCAGTGGGACAACAGCGCCTTTTGTTTGGATTCGCTTTGAGCAGCTGGGCCCCTGAAATATGAATGCTTACATTTTCCCCCTTTCCTTCTCCTTCTCCCATTCTCAGCAGGCTCAGCTGGAGCTCTGGCATAATAGATTGAGCCTCTGGCAGTCGAGCATTTGAGAGTTTCTTGTGTGACCACCCTCTGTACCAAAGCACCTTTGCTTTGTCATCACTGAGCTGCTGGCAGGACTGGACTCTGACAATGATTGCAGGCATGAAGTAATATCTGCCTTGCATCACTGTTTTCTTCTGCATGTGGTGATCAGGTAGCTGTCACCATTTCTCTTTGTCCCTGTGGCAGATGACAGAGGTGTCTGTGTCCCCAGCACTGTCAGGCCCTGCCAGTGTCTGTATCTGCTGCTGGGAGTCCCTCAGGTGACACTTTCCATTTTCTTCTGCTTCTGTCAGCAAAAATGATGTTGCTTTTGTTGTTCCTTCCCTTCCCTCAGTCCTGCCTTCCTGCCAAGGTGTTGCCACACATTACTCCCCCTGCTGCCCCAAATGTTAGTACAGATCCAGCTGCCTGCACCCCCCACCATGCAGAACCTGTAACAGGCCTTTTGCACTTATCTGGGTTATTAAGAGCTGTTATTCAAGAACCTGAATGCACTGGGTTATGCAGAAAGATAATTTTCTTCTTGCTTTTTCTCTTCTGCAGCAAGCCTTCCCTCACAGCAGTCAGATGCCAAACTCCTACCCATGCACTTAATTTTTGGTATGGATGCCTAGAAACAGAGAAGCTAGATTGGAAACCCTTCTTCACTGCTGCATCTGGCAGACATTATCAGCCAGGGGTCTGCAAGCTTTGATTCAGGTCTGCTGGCATCAAAGGAGACTTGGGAGTGTTTGCTTTCAATCCCAAGGTTGAACAAAATAATCTTTTCTAAAGCTCAGGCCTCTGCCTGCCCCTCATCAGGGGTCACTTTGTGCAGGGAGAACAGGGCAGGGGAGAAATGGTGTGCAGAGCAAAAGTCTCTGCTTTGTTCTCTGTGTTAGGGCTGGCGTCAGCAGACCTCTGAAAGAGGGAGGTAACCATGCTACCACTTGTTCAAATATTTTGAATAATAAAGGTGTTGGTTTAATAAATGTTCTGGAGGAGGAAGAATTGTCCAGCAATAACAGTTCAGCATTTTCTCTTTTGAGCCTGGAGAAGCTGCAATCAATAGTTAGTGATCTGAGAGGGAGGGTAAAGGCAGGATGGGGATCAAGATTTAATTTTTGTAAGAGAGCTCTTTTGGCTTTGCTTTCAGACATGGTAATCACCACAGCAAGCTCTTCCCTGACTGATCCCTCCTTAAATACAGAGTGGCAATGTACAAAGCTGGAAAAATATTCAAATGCAAGCTCAGGCTCTGCTTTTGCACAGCCATTTACCTTCCTGATTAGGCAAATTCTGCATCTGCTAATACAAATAATTTTCAGCAATTTTGATATTCTTTCCTTTTTGTCATTTCCCTACTCTTTAATTTTTTGTTGTGCAAAAGGAATTATTCACCCTGATTTCTGAGGACCAGCTGTGTTCTCTCCCAGGCAGAGCTGGACACGCAGCAACCCTGCATTTCTGGCTGTGTTGGACAGTAAGAAGAGTTTGGAAGGGACAGCAGACATGGGTTTGCTTCCTTGGTGTCCTTCTGTCTCACATATGGAGAGCAGGGCCAACAAATCTCCTCTCTCCTGTCCTCTCAGAGGTACAAGCAAATAATCAGAAAAATGGTCAGAACTCAATGTGATTCTTGAAGCTGTCAAGAGTAAATTATTATTATTATTATTATTATTATTATTGTTATTATTATTATTATTATTATTATTATTACTGCAATTGCCTTGTATTTGTTCTTTTTTTCTCTAGCCAAGTGACTACTGAAACCAAGGGAAGCAGTTTCAACAGGAAAGTGTGAGAGATGAGCCCAAGGAGCCCGAGGGAAAGACAAGGAAGCTAATCCCTTTCTGCCACATCCTGGACTAATCCTGGCACTTTCTAAGGAAAGGGGGTGCTCTTCTTCCTCCTGATGTACTTTTTGAGAAAGGCTTAGCAAACACATTTCATCCAATGCATCCCCCTCAGGCACTGGAAAAGACCCTGGGCTGGGGAGCTGAGTGTGCAACAAGGCACTGCCCTGACACCAGACACAGCCCCCACTCAGAGTAACCATGGGAAGCAATAATCACCCACTTCTGGAAAAATAAAATCCACCTCCATGCAGCTAGTCATTTTAGAGGCCCACAGGTTTCCTTGGGCTCTCTAAATGTCACCCCAAATGCTGTGACCAGAGAGGACCGTAATTTAAAAGCACATTTTCAGTTTGTTGCATGAGTGGTGGTTATGCATGTCCTTCATGCCTCCTGCTGGAAATGCACTTCCTGATTTCAATAATGAGAATGAACTTATTTGTTGTGAATATATAATCTAAGAAATTCAGTGTCTTTTCAAATCTAAATAAGTGTTCTTCCGCTTAATTTGATCCCATGAGCAGGTTGTGATCTTCTGTAAGCTTTTGTGAGCATAATTAAACAAAAAACATCAACAAATATTGGCCAATTGTTATTTCTGCTGCTTCCTCTGTTTTGCATAACCACTGACTTGGGCCTGAAAACATCATGGCAAGACAAAATAAAGACCTCACCCAGCCTGCACATTCACACCACCTCAACACACAGTAAAAAAAAGAAAAAAAAAAAAAAAGGCTTTTTAAAGGTCTTTTTATTTTCCCCCTGGTTGCTGCTCTGATCTGGTGTCATAGCCCCATGCCCAGGGGACAGGGGACCTCTGTCCTGCAGCAGCACTGCAGAATTCACTGCTCCATCAGATCACAGTCTGCTTGTTAATTCAGTTAAATCGCATGAAAAAGTGTTCTGGCTGAGGTGAAAGGGTCAGGAATAAATAATATATCTTGCTTCACAGTGTTATTTCTACTAAATTGCAACACATTTCAGGACACAATGATTTGATGAATAAGTCTTTCATCACTGGCCTAGCCAGCACATGAAATGGCCAGATTTGAGCCAGGGCTGAAGATTTATGAGTTTACCAATGGCTTTACCCTTGTACTGGCCCCACCATTCATTCCTCCCCTAGGCACCTTCCCCACTGCTGTCCCTACAGCTGGAGAGCCCTTTGGCAATTGCAGCCTCATCAAACTCTGAGCCTCTGCTCCTGCTGGCTGTCACCCTGCACAGCAACAGCCCCATGGGAGGTACAGAATCACAGAATCACACAATCATGAGGTTGGAACAGACCTCTCAGATCACTGAGTCCAACCTATGCCCTAACACCTCAACTAGACTATAGCACCAAGTGCCACGTCCAGTCTTTTTTAAAACACATCCAGAGATGGTGATTCTACCACCTCCCTGGGAAGAGCATTCCAGTACTTTGTCATTCTTTTGGTGAAAAACTTTTTCCTAATATCCAACCTATCCCTTCCCGGATGTAGCTTGAGATTGTGTCTTCTGGTTCTGTCAGTGCTGCCAGGTGAGGAGTTGACCATGAGAAATCACTGAGAAGGTATGGGAACTTTTGCAATAAGAAGACAACACCACCTATCTCCAGCCTCCCTTCAGGAGGTTGCAGTGACAGCACAGTGTCAGAGTGCTGTGCCAGGACAGCCCTTGCGCCCCTGGCTCACCCAGCCTTTCACCTCTTCTGCCTGCAGATCCATGTATCCCTCTGCACTTTCGTGTCAAGGAGCTGGGAAGATGAACATGCAGCAAAACAAATCTTTCTTTTTATTCAAATTTTGTTGCAGGGGTTTGGTTTGGGTTTTTTACTGATTTACCTTTGGGTAGGGAGTTGTCACTGAATGGCAGTGTCATTACAATGATCAAATTTCTGTGCATGTGATGGCTCTGTCAGCTTGGAGTTTTTCACCTCCACAGAGCCTTCTCTATTAAATGTGTGGGAATGGGGTCCCATCAGTCTAACTGAACCCAGGCCACAGGGATGTCCTGATTGAATTGCTACAGGTGGAGTTACAGCACTACCAAAACATGTAGGTAAGCCTTGTGTATCACATGAACATGCAGCAGGGCTCTTTCTGCTGAATGAGGATGCTCAGTGTAGTAAATTACTTTCCAGCACGAAATAACTCATGAGTTATGTTTGGGCAGTTACCATTCATCAGCACTCAACCTGGTATTTGCCTACAGAAATCTTTACTACAGCAATTTTCTTTCTTATCAGTGGCTCTCTCCATTTTTCTTTCTAACTTTTAGAGTCATCCGCCCTTTCTGCCCTCAAACCCTCTGAAAAAGCAATCACACATGCTGCACATTTACCCTGATTTCCACTGCACCAGTCTAAATTCAGTCCTACAGCTCTGAGTTGTGGTACAGTCACAGCTTTAGATGCAGTTGGGCTGATCCCAAGAAGCAGATTTTATTCTTTTGCTAAAAATCTGAGAAGCTACAGGAGATAACTCACCCAGAGCCGCCTGAAACAATAATTACGAGGGAGAACACTTCAGGGTGAGGGCCTGTTAACATTTACTGTTCCATTTTCCAGACACACTGGCTCATTCCTTTTCCTGATGGAAAATATTTCTGGGGGGCGAATGCCCCATCCTTCCCAGCATTAAAGCACAACAGGGAAGATGCAGAGGTCCCTGAGAATATTGGAATACATAGCAGAAGTTACAGAAATAATCTTTGCTAATATGGGCAGGTTTTTTTATTTTATTAATGAGTGACTTTCCAAATGGGCACACAGATTTGAAGGGGGTGGAAGGAGAGGAAAATGTCTGCAGGATTTAGATGACAGGGATCCATGGCTCACTCCAGCAGATGGGTGGGAGACTACATGAAAATAAACACGTGGTCTTTCCCAGGGTGCTGTTGACAGGAACAGCAAGAGCCGGATGCAAGAGAACAGGGAGCTGGTTTGATCCTTCTGTTCTTCCAGCTGGATGCCAGGGGACAGTTCAGCAGGGGGGCAAACAGTGCAGGGCCTGTACCAGAGAAGGCAGGAATGTGGCTGGTGTCTGAAGCTCCTGTCCCCACCACTTCATCACACAGTCCACACAGGTTAGTGGACAAATGTGCTCATCTCACAAGGATGTCACCTGGTCTTCAATCCTGCCCGTAATTAACCACAGACACAACAGGGCTACCTGGCAAAAGCGTTTGGGTTTGGTTTGTTTTCTCCATTAGAGAGGAAGAACCCTAAATGGAGCTCAGAAACACACTAGCAATACATGTCTGTTACTAATCTTTAATTGTGCTGAGCCTGGCTGTGGCATTAAGAGGCAAAAGGAACACAGGGCTTAAACTGTAAAAACAAGTCACTGTAGCTGGAAGGAAGGCTAGATACTGTCAGCACTCCAACACTGGAGTTATGTGATTATTTCTTGAAGAGCCCACTTTAGGGACAAGGATAAAACTCAGGTTACAGTAATATTGTTTAGGAATGGAACAAAGCCTAAAGCCCTAGTTAGCATTGGAGTGCCAAAGCGATGTATAGAGTGAAAAAATTTACCCCCAGACAACCTTTGTCCCTGGGCTCTAGGTAAACTGAGTTGAGAGTCTGGGGCAGGGTTTGGTTTGGGATAGAAACAGGGAGAAATTTGGGACAGGAGCTCTGCTGGCATGGGGCTGCCAAGGGGATTCCAAACTGAGGCGGAGGATAGAAAAATGTTTCTTCTCTACACTTTCTCATTTTGATGATGGCCCAGGGCTCATTTCACATTTAGTACTAGGACTAAGGTTTGAGTTTCCTGAAAGATTGCTCCTCTAACATCTTTGTTGGGACCACAGCAGGTTATCCATAATTATAGCTAACTCAAGGTCAGGCTTCTGCTTTAGGAGGGAGATGCCCTGGGGATTCAGTGGATGCTGCATTTCCCACAGGCTGCCAGGAGAAGCAGCAGTCTCCTAGAATGTCATTCCTTTGACAATTGCTTGATTTGGGCTTCAGTTCCTTCAGCAAAGGATTACCCCATGCACAGCCTTAGAGTTGAGTTCAGTGTTGGGAAAGAGAAAAAGCCTACAGCAACAGTTAGCATGGCAATGGTGAGGGACTTGTGCAGGGAAGTGAAGGTCACAGCATTAAATATTTCTCCTCTGATTGCTTTTTCATCTGGACCATTGCTCTGTGTGCTTGGCTGAGGATCAGCTGTCCTCAGGGTTTAGGGCTATGGATGGAAGAGGGACAAAGCCTAGCACTCTAAATAGCAAAAGTCTGCAAAGGGTTTGGAAAAGGCAGGAATGAACAGTAAAAATTTTAACTCCCTGCTACACTTTCCATGTCAGGCACAGCTGAGTGTTCTTGCCTGTGAAGCAGCCCACACCTGAGTTTGGGGTACAGTTTGAGCACTTAGAGGTGCTACAGCTCCAGCTGGCAAGGGGTTGTTAATGCACTGCCAAAGGCAAAGGAGAGGCTACAAAGAGCTTTTTCCCCTCACAAGTTTGTTATCTTGGGCAAGGCTTAGTCTCGTTGGCAAATGCTCAGTTCACACAGAAGGTTTAGGGCTAGGGTTAGCTCAGGGCAATGTCAAAGCCTAGAACTGCATGTGATGTGGAGCTGCCAAGGAGCTCCCTCAGAGGGAGGGACTGGATACATTAGGATTTTGTCTCTGAAAATTTCATCATTGGTGTGGCTTGTGATAATCCAGCCAAGGCCAATGTTTAGGGTTAGGAGAGGGAAAACCCTTGAACTCCAGTTGTGTTGTGGCTGATAAGGGAGAATGTAAAAATATTTCTCCCATGATAGCTTTTTGATTTCTGCTACAGCTTGTGGTCCTTGGAAAAAAGGGTTTCATCTGTGCCTAGGGTTAGAGTTTGGGTTGAGAAAGGAACAAGGTTTAGAAGTCTCATTTGCCTAGGAAGCCTGGGGTTGCCAACAGAAAGAACAAGCTGCATAAAGACTTCTCTAGGAACCTCTTCATCCAGGCCCATGGCTTAGAGTCCTTGGTTAAGCCTCACTCAAGTCCATTTGTCAAAAGATGTTAATAAATTTTTTTCTAAGTAAGTGGGAATTTGGTCATGCTCATTAGTTTTGCTTTCCTCCTCAGAGTTAAAATCAAATCTTATTTTTATGTACCTAGAAGTCCGTTCAAATAAAACTCCCAAATCTCACAAACTTGGCTGTACAAAATATGATTGTTCACAGTGCTCAAAAGGAGGAAAATATTATTGATATGAACACCAAAAATAACTCCATGAGACTGACTCTGCACAGTTGTGCAAGCCAGGGGATATGATCCACAGACAAATTCATAATTTTCTTGAAGGGGATAGAGGTCTACCAGAACTTGCTCATAGATAGCTTCATACTTGCAAGCCTGTTGACATTTCCATTTAAGTAGCACCAAGTAATTCCCTACTGGGATATGGCCAATTCAAAGCTATTGACAAAACAATTGAGCTCTTTGGGGGGCAGTCATACGTGCAAGAGCTCAGGAAAATGGGTCACAGTACACATGCTTGGGCAGGCTAAGAAAATTTCTAGCCTTCAATTCTTCTCTTTTTCTCAACAGAATCAGTGGGACAGTTCACCATGCCCAAAACCTGAGCAATACCAACCAAATGTACTCTTCACCCAGGGAGTGGAGGGAAATAAAGCAATGCTTTACAACCTCGTCTGCTAAGAAGGTGATGAGGAGGGGCAAGCTCACTCTGAGGCACTGCAACTTGAGTCCAGTGAGAAATCTAAAAAACACTTGAAGCTAAAAAATTCTTCTTGGCAAAAATTAAGAGAAAATGGGGTATAATAGTGTGAAATTGTGAGGCAAGTGTCTGTGGGAAGGAGAAGGCTGAGAGCTCCTGTTAATGGGGAAGCGTAGTTATCAGTGTGGGTGAGATACAGGAAGTCCCTCAGAGCTCCTTCTCACATCCGCAGTAGAAAAGGGGACAAGGAGCAAGACTGGACTTATGGTCAATGGGTCAGGAGTGTGAGTGGCCCAGTGGGATGAAAAGGACATTCCTGTACTGACACTCATGCCTGGCACTTATCTGAGGCAGGATGAAGACAGAAATAGACTTAACAATTCATAGGTTTGCTGGTATCAAAGCCACCAACTAATAGCTGTGCCTAGGGAACACTAAAAAACGTGATCCATAGGAAACCCTGCAGAAAAATGTTCACCCTCCTCTAGTGTATCACAGATGGCAATCTCCAGGAACATCACCACCTGTGCTGGCCACTGACAATTGGCACAACAAGGATCACTGGTGGTGCAGGAGCTGCAGGTGGCCTTGCATGACAGGCCAACCTGTGCCCAGACAAGTGTGTTCAGGGAGCAGTGAGACCCAGGCACAGCCTGCTGTGCTGCCCAGAAAAACTGCTCTCATGGCCAAAGCCAGAGTGCTGCAGGTAAGTCCCAGCAGCTGCACCCATCTTTGAAGGTCAGCGGGTGAAATGTAGGGACTTGCACCTTCACTTGGCATTTCCTGGTTTGTCACCCTGACCTTGGTGCTCTTGGAAGATGACTTTACTCAGCACTAACATAGACTGGGCCTGGCAGGGGCAGGTGGCCCCAGAAGTTGTCCTGTTTTTTCATTGAAAATGCAGTTCAGCACACAGTGAGACGTGCCAGGAGGTCCCATCCCGTGCCTGCACCTGCACACAGTCAAACGGCTTGTTGGACCAGGGCCACAAGGAAAACTTTGCTGAGATGGAAGAAGAGAAGGGCAAAAATTACAGGATTAACACAATGCACTTGGCTCTATTTCAAGAGCCTGTTTTGGTGCCACAAGGATCCCAGCCCTTCCCAAAGCACAGAGGGCACAACTTGTCTCGGGTCATGCTACAACCTCAGCCATGTTATGGGCCTGGAAGTGCCGGACCAGCCATCAGTTTTTAGAAGCATGGATGCAAAACTAACATGAACTGAAAGAAAGATGTTTGTGCCCTCACACAAAAACATGACATTCAAGTCCTATTCAGAAGTAACCCTGCAAAAATCAAGCAAAATTAATAGCTCATATCAAAGTTGGCCTCACTTCAGGAAAATTTCTGTTGCCTTGGTAAACACAGCTGAGTCTCCATTTTCCTCCTTCCTATTGGCAATGTACTTTACTTGCTAAATAAAGATATCTAAACAATCTCTCTTTGTACAATAATTTTCATGCTTTCCCCATCGGTCTGTTTCAGTCACTTGCCCCTGCTCTGTGCAGTGTAGTGCAAGGCAGTATTCAGAGTATGCATTAAAAAATGTTTGGGGTTTTGGTCAAGATACTAACAGAAAAAACCCAAATTTTCTGGATGTAAATGTAAGGTGAGAGAAAGTCCTTCTTCTCTTTTTCTGAGACAATGTCCTACTACTGTCTCCCTTACAAAAATCTTATTTTTTCTGCACAGAACAAATGGTATAAATTTACTCCTGTATACAGTCTAGTATTCAGAATCTATCAAAAGTACTTCCACTAATAAAATATTTCATTTTTCTGTTTTATATCCTAAGACCTTTATTGCTGAATACTGATTAGTTATTTCTGCAACATAAATACTTACCTTATGATTAAATGGCTTTCATTTTTGCCTTCCCTTGGAACTTGCTGTAACTAATTTCCATTCATTCTCCTCCCCCAGAGGAGCATTATCTGGGCAGAAATATCTGCTCAAGGAGAACTGGAAACTGATAGCTTTCTCTGTACAGTCATTTCAGCCTTTATGGCAATGAGCATAAATCCCTGTTCATCAGTCTAACACTGATTTTAATGGGTCTTTGGGTTGAGAACAATCCCAGAAGCAGTTTCTGGAAAATGTCCTACCCAGGTGGTTCTCTGGAGCTACTCACCAGCTTCTCCAGCAGATGGTACATAATGGAGCAGCAAACCTCACCCTGCACCTCTGCTGCAAAGAGCAGCATTGCTGCATCCAGCCTTGACTTTTTCCATCCCAAAAATCCTAGAAAAGCAAGAGTATCATTACCTTTGAATGGAAATAGGCTAGGCCCTACTCCTCATGCACTCCAGCTTTAGTATAACAATTTCCCATGTGTCAATCAACCCCAGCTTTTTTCCTAACAATCATCCTGAGATGAGGAAGAGCCCTGTGAAACAAATTGTTATGCTGCTGGTGTAGCCTGCTCCCTATTAAAATGAAATGGGGGATGATGATGAGAGGGCACACACATTACTAGGTCAAGGGGAAGAAAACTGTGTGCTTGCCAGTGGTGTCATCTGAACAGCAGCACGGGCTCTGTAACTGATACATGGCATTTTAAACACTCATGAGCCCTTCTCCTGTGCTGCAGGGCAAAAGCAACTCCTCTGAGACTAGAAAGAAGGATTTACTTGCCTCCCTATGCCTTGGCTTATGAGTGCATGGCATTAATTTGGTTTTAAATTACTCTGAATACAGTGCACAGTTACTGCTTCATCTATTCAAATAAATTATTTGGTTTAAAAAAAAAAAAGCTGTTGTTGTTTCTATCCAAGAGCGAGCACTTCTTGCTTCACCAGCTGGACAGGCAAAGCTTTGTTCCATAACCCCTACAAGCTTTTCCAGTGGTCAGCACAGAGGGACAGACTGTGCCTGGCAGAGAGAGGATGGGTGTGGAGAGCATGCTGCTGGTGTGCCAGAGCAGTGGCTAACCATGGTCTGCATTAGGGGCAGAGCAACTGGGCCGGTCTGTTGGAGCTGCCACATTTCCTTAAAGGACATGGTTTTCCCTCTGCCTTCTCTTCAGTCTAGACCAAACTTTGGCCCTTTGTGAGCGTGGCCTGTTGTCAGCCATACCCAGGAGCTGCAGGGCTTGTAACTCAGCTCCATGCCTTGGTCAGGGTGAGAGAGGTGAAAGAGAAGAGCTGTGTACAAAGGAATACTGATTTTTCAAATAGCATTTGGTATTGCAGCACTGCTCAGTCAGAAGAGACTGAAACACCTCCCTTTAGGCTTCTGGAAAAGGATCCTCCCCCATGTTTTGGTACTCACTGGTGCAGGCAAGGGCAGCTCACCCTGGTGCTGCTGTCCTTGTGCGAGCACAGCCCAGCCCAGAGAGAGATGGGCATCCAGGCCTGCAACAGGGATATGTGCAGAGCTCATGGAAACTCTTTGTTCCACAGTCTGGGGCAGGGACAAGTACCTTGTTGAGACCCTCCACAGAGACAGACATGGTCTCTCTCCAGCCCTGTGTGCATGTGACTTGATTCATATGCTAGACACATGCCACTGTCCCCATGCTTCAACCGAGAAGATGGTAAGCATCAGGAGAGAGGAAGATGAAAGGTCTGCCTGATTTTTGCATGTTGTTCAGCTTCAAAAGAGCATCAGAAAGACCTTTTTTTAGTCCATGACAAGGTAGAAAGAGCCTAGAAATAAGGACAAATTATTGGCTCCATCTGCACTCATATTGCTGGAAATTATTTTGAATCACAAATGTAGTAAGGGCACCTTGTGCTTTTACAGAAGCAGCACCACCCACAGAGTGATTCAAAACCAAAAGGTCTGGTTTAGCCTCCAAGTTGGACTCATTGCTTAAATAACATTGTTACGATCCAAGTTCTCCCCCATCTGCTTTTTTTTTTCTTTTAAATGTAATTAAAAAGAAAATAGAGAAAAAACGACCAGGCTCAAGATTAGACAACAGGACATTTTCTCAGCAAACACGTTGCTGAAGCCCAGCAGCTGCAGGAAGTACAAAACCTGTTACCAAGAGGAGTAAAGAGGCAGGGTTCATAAGCAGTAAGTAGTGACATGGATGGAAGAGCTGCAATACCACCAGTCATTTTACTTCAGTCAGCTGCATAACTTCTGCATCATGAAAGTTCATGCTTGTGCTGAAAACAAAATTGCTGACTTTCTCTGCTGGCACAGAGGTTTCTTCAGAGCAAATCAGAGGTTCTCAAGCACACCTAAACTAGCAGTTTAATTGTGTTACTGTACAGGATCTGCTTTATGAACAGACAGCATCTACATCTGGAACTGCCAAACCAACCCCTTTAATTTACTCAGAACTGAAAACACAAGATTTCATAAAGGACAAAACAAAAAGGGGGTGTAAGAATACCACATGGCAATGCCTCCCATTACAAACAAGTATCTGCAAAATTACAATAAGAAGGCCTCAATCACAATGCTGATTTTATACAAAAGTAAAATTACTAGAAATGAAATAGAACAACCTCTTCTCTGATCTTTTTCTGTCTCTTCTAGTTGCATTAGACATGCAAACTACATAATTTGCTTTTTCAGATGAACACATGCAAGACAATGAAGTGATCTTGTCTGTAGCAGGTTCTGGGTGCCTACTCAACATGTTTTACTAAAATTTCTGTGTCAGCCTTTCAGCTGAGCCCGAAGACAAAGCAGGGTATCAAGCCCAGGTTCACTGACTTTGCCAGGTGCTCTGTGACACAGAACCTTGATGTTCACTGTTCCCCCCTCCTCTCAGCCAGAGCAGGGATGACACCAAGCACCAAGAAATGCCTGCTCAGGTGGGAAGCCCTGGCAGAGGGGGGTGGCTGCTGGCAGAGGCAATTCCTCCAGTTCTTGCTGTGCCTCCAGTACAGAAGCTTGGGGCATGCAGAGCAAGATGTGCTTTAGTGGCACTGGGAGAAGGGGCTGTTTGACTACAGAACTGGTTAAAAGTTCAACAACTTCACAGCAGGATGAGACACAGAGAGACTGAAGCTGATTTCACAGCCTGGAGAGGAGCTGGAGCCATGGAAGAAAGGGACAAAGATCTTGGTATTCCAAAAACATCTCATGCCCAAGAGTAAAGAAAGAAAAGACAACTATCAGAAGGAAGTTGATACAAGCCCATCAGCAATTTCTGCCATAGTTATAATTGTTTTGAGTGCTCACCAAGTAATAGAAAAGAACTGGTTTTAGAAGCCTTTCCCAGGTAGATGGTTACTACAATGAACAACCCTGCATTTGTGAGGTCAGCCCCCAGCTCTGCATGGAGCAGCCCCACTCATAGCTACAAGAAAGCCCCACACTTCCAGCAAATACCCTCTCAGAGGGGACAATGCTCTGCCTTGCCTTCCCTTCCTAAAACTGTTCCAAGGCTCTCCAGAGTCACCACATACCAGCCTGTTAAGAGACACCAAACTTACTATACTTGCTCATAAAATGTGTTTACAAAACTACTTAATTCCTGTTATTTGCCCTTAACACGATGGACTGGTTTTCTTGACACGACTGCAGCTCCACTCAGCACTCAGCCAGTGCCCCAAGAGCAATGCTGAGACATTCCTGCAGCTCAGCCACACGTGGGCAAGCTGGGTCTCACCTCCAGGTGGGCTGATGGCAGAGACAAACACATGCAGTGCTCTTAGCTGTCTGTGTAGCATCCTTGGCACTTGCCAGCTCCCAAAACTGTTAACGTTTATCTGCTCACCCATCACTTGCTCCAGCTTTCTTACTGCTGACCAGTGGGATGATCCAGTTCTAAAAGGCTCCACTGCTGCACTGTACATCTTAAATTTTACATACAGCACTGTGCCATAGGAGAAAAGCAATCAAAGTGATTTATTTCTGGGTGAGCAGAAAGCATCCCCTTTGTCTCAAAACAGTAATTACTGTAGGCCACATTCCAATGCTAGCCTTAGCCATGGCAGGAGTTACTACAACAGAGATTTTTTGTGGAGTAAGGTATTTCTCAGCAGGTATCAGGATGCTGGTTTTCAGCCCTAAAGTCTCTACATTAAATACCACACCTTTAATTATTTCAATTTACCTTTAATCAAAGGATGTGAAACTAGAGTGCCTCCCTTTCTCTTTGCTGATAGCTGCTCCCACAGATATTCAGAAAAGCAATTAATTACTGCAAATTTTAGAACAGAAATAGCTATCCAGGTATCTGTGAAGATACTAAAAATGTCAGAAGTGAGATAAATGCCAATGTCATTAAAAAGAGATGTCTACTTAATGCAGCATTTCCCTAAATGTTTGCCAGAAAACAGCAAATAAGGGATTTAAATCCTGATGCAGCACAATAACATACTGAGGGTAAACTCCACCCCTGCACTGAAAGGCAGACCAAGATGAAAATCTCATTCCAAGCCGATAGCATCTGTGCTAGCCCTCTGCACAAAAGTGGATTTTATCCAACATACAGTGACTTTGTAAACAACCCACTTCCTTTCTACCAATACTGAGTCTAGTTTTCTAATGTTTCCTTCCCCATCCACAATGGTGCCTTATCAAACCCCACAGCCTGGCAGGGTGTTGGGATTTATATTCCCTTTTCCATCCACCAGGGCCTCTTGGTTGCTGCTCTGGCAGACCAAAGCCTCAGGCCCTTCAACACCTGCTGTCTTGAGTTTAAATAGAAGACCCTGTACCAGGCAAATAATGCACGAGTGTTTCTTACATTCTCACAGTTTATCATATAATGTGGGTGGCTCTTACAGTGAGCTTAGTTATTCCCTCAGTTGTGTCTGGTCTGCATGCCCCTCTACAAACAGTAGCAGCAATCATTTCACGTTTTTAGCAAGATACTGGCACAAGTATTCAATAGTAAAAAGCCAGCAAATGACCCCGGAGGAACCCTCTGATATACACCAAGAGCTCATTCTCTCCATCCACCTCCACCTGGAGAATCATCAGGATCAAAACCACTTTCTGTTGGACACTGCTCATTTTCTCTCTGGATCAAGATGTGAAGAAGGCCCACTCAGGCAACTACCCCAACTGTTATCAGGCAAGATTGCACTCTTGGTAAAGCAAAATACATCGGGCTGATTTGATAAGGTCCATTTTCCTTAGGCTCAGGTAGAGATTTGCTAACAAAGTGCTGTTCCCTATATTTGTTAATAAAGGGCTCCAATTTCAGTAGTTCCATTGTTTTGCTTTGGATCAAAGTCAAGCTGATAGACCAGCACTCAATTTTCACAGCCTGTTATCTGTACACTTTTTTCTACTCACTGACTAAAACTCAACATACAGAGATCAACTGAGCTCCTATCTCCAGGTCTTTAAAATTTCAGGGATTCAAATTTGTTGGATTTAGGAATTCTAAAACATTCAGAGTCAGCAGTTGTCCACAGTAACCTTCTCTAGCTTCTATCTCAATGCAAAATAGTTCAATTTCATTATCTGTGATAAAGCTACATCTTCTATTTGTTAGGTCATGCAAAACTGTATATTAACACTGTCTTGAGAACTAATCTTAATAGAAACAATCAAAACTGAGCCAGCTTCTTGGCCGGACAGTCAAGCTTCCATTTGAAAAGCTCCTGAAAGATAGTTGCTGCTCTGCACAAGCTTATCCTCTCAGCTCAGTGACAATAAGCTCTTTTCTAGAACATCTTTAAGCATTTCTAGCCAAGCTATAACAATTTCTTTGATGCTTGTGTGATGGAGTAGAAGAGAGTACAGAGGGCTTCATGCCAAAGAGTTAAACCTCTTCAAAACCAGAATAAAATACAAGCTTTGTTTTAATTTGGGTTATGAGCAAGATATTGGATCACTTCCTAATTTGACTGGCATTATTTATTTCCCCCAAAAAGCTGTGCTGGAAGCAATCACTGTAACACCAGGGTAACACTCAGCTTCATACACATGCAAGAGCAGTGACAGAAAACAGCAAACGTCCTCACATGCACTGGCAGCTCCGAAACCTGCGGGGGCTGTTCTGCCTGACAGGGAGAGAGCTGGGACCTTGACACTGTTCAGACTAATAAGCACATGCTTGACTAAGATTTGAACAGTGGTTGTAATTGCCATTGCATTATCTGCCTCTGCTGTGTAAAAACACTGGCAGGCCCACATTTTTTGACTTTTCAAGGAGGAAATTCAAGATGTCAAGATGTGCCTTCACAGACTGCGGGGTTCTTACATTGTCCATTTCTTTTCACACACTACCTCCCCTCCTTTGGATCACTTCTGACAATGTAATGACACAGCTTGAGTTCTGCGGCATTTCACAGCAAGCTCTAAAAACTTATCTTCCTCATAGAGGGCAGAAGGAGGTATCTGCAGACCATAAAAGATTGCATTTGCATAGCTTAGATATTATCAGCTAACATGGAAATATAATATTCTTCCTTGTATCCCAGTAATATCTAACCCATCCTAATTTCCTGTTCTGAACATCAGAACATCTGTGGCAGCAAATACACCCCTCAACAAGTTGGAGATGCTGCACAGAGAGCTCCTGCACTCCATTCATGGGAGTTCCCATGAAATGGCTCCCATTAGATACCTGTCAGCAATCCTTCCCTTTCCATTGCTTCAGCCCACTCCCACTGCTTGATGCACAAGAAAAACAATGCTCTATAGCCAGACTTGAGTGAACAGCACAGCTCTTTAGGAGTTTGCATTGTCAAAGATACAGCTCTTTGTGTCTCTTGGAGAAAAAACACTGCCTCCCCAATTACATTTTAAAAATCCATTGTAGATTTTACTGGCACTGCTGCCAATGACAGAAACCACATTGTCAGTATGAAAGATGAAACCGCAACGTAACTAAGAATGAATGCCCACTTTTGTGCAAAAATGCAATCCTAGAAAGCTACAAAAACATGCAGAAACAACAGCTCTTTCATTTGGCCCTGATACTGCCCTCGTGTACAACCCAGAATAAGACAACCCCCTATCATCAGAGATGATCTCATCCAAGAGCAGCTCCTAGCAAGTTTTCTTGCATGGGAGGCTTTAACTGCCAGCCCTGATGCAGCCTGACTGGGAGCGGTGTTTGCTCAGCACATTCTGGTGGTTTCAGAGACAAAGCCAGCATTCCCAAGGCTGGAGATAATCAAGCAGATGAAGTCATGCACTCTGAATGCTCCAGAAAGAGAAATGGATGGTGGGGTGTGGAGGGTGGGTGTTGGAGGCAGGAATGGGGGACCACATTTAACATTACCACGCAGAAAAGTAGACAGGAAAAATGTTCCTCATGTAATGATTCACTACATTAATGACATGGTGACATTACCAATAGGATAGAATTTGAAAGAGTGAAGCATCTAATCCCAGGAGGAGTCAGACTGACAGGCAGCACATCTAAATGCAGGCACTACAATGCAGCACCTACGTGTTCTCCCCAAGGACAGATCTTTGGTGGCTGCAGACAGAGCCTAAAGCCAATGAGGTCCTCTCAGGGGCCTCAATTAAGCACCACCTTGTTATCATCCTCATCTCCTTTGAGGAAGATACTGCTAATGCCAGTCTACAGCACGTAGAAGTAAAAGGTGAAGCACATGCCTACAACAAACCCTTTCATTCAGAGCCTGCTCAGGGAGTAGGCCAGGGCAGAGAGGAGCACAGAGCAGTTCTCAGTAGTGATACTTCAAAGGCAGCCCCAGGTTGGGAAACAGGCTAGAATTAGATACTGATAACCACCAACATCTCAGAAAGCAACCGGTGTTTCAAGAGCCTTTGAGTTCAGCTACAACTGCTTAAGGGAAATAAGATTTCCAGCCTTTTCTAGAAACCCTGTACTAGCTGCTTAAAAACTGAAATCATTGTATTGACCTACCCCTGAACTCCTGTGACTTTTTTATATTCATCTCTGCCTGCAAGGCCTCCAGGGACGGATCTGGCTTCACACTGCAGCATATTTCTGGGGCTTACACTGCAATTATTATAATGGACATATTTCTCTTCAGATTCGGGGAGAGTGTGGTGAAAATCCTTCCCTTTCTCATGTGTTTTCAATCATGTTTTCCTCCTTCTTACACACACGCATCTCTTTCCAATTCAAAAATATATCATTTCCCTGCAGATAGCACAGCTGGATGGGTACAGCTCATTACTTTCTAAGAAGCTTCTTTTCTTCCAAATTCCCTATTTTTAGTTGAACCCTAGCCTTATGCTTTCTTCTGCCTGGGAAGGGATTATGGGCTTGGTCTCTGCTGCTGGATGGAAGTGTTACTATATTCCAGTTATCTGCTGCATATTAGATACAGCCACCTCTGGATAAACTGGAAATCTCCCAAGGGAGCATTTCTGAAGGAAAGCCCATGCCAGGTGCCAGGCCAGAATTTCTCTCCTTGCGAGACAGGCAGCTGCAGTCAGGCTCAATTCTCCTATTGCCACTGATATGGCAGCATGAAACTTCAGCAGAGAAAACATTTACACTTCAGCATTCCAGCCACAGATAAGACACAGCTAGCATCTCTGTTGTCAAACATCCTGCTGTCTCTTGCCACACTGATTTCACCCCGTGCTGGGTCTAGTGGCACAGTCCCAGCACTAATGAAGTTAATGGGAGTTTCACCAGTGGATTCAAGAGGGCTGAAATTTCACACTGACTCTTCAGTCATAAAATTCCCTCTGCTCACCTCTGAGCTTAACAACTGTGCCCGTTACACCCAGCATGGAGGATCTGGGGTTGATCCAATATCCTTTTAAGTTAATGGAAAGGCTCCCACTAACTTTAATGAGGACAGAGACAGATGAGTTAGTGGATGAGAGCATTTTATTTGAGAAAGGGAAGATGATGTTTCACAGCCACTTACATTGTCTTTTTAACCCCTCATGTACTATTTCTGTGCTTCTCTAATCCCCTGCGTTGATGTCACTTGTTGCCAAAAATGATTTTGCAACAGTGAGAGAACATTATAAGCATACAGGTTTTTACTCTTCTCTCCTCCTACCACTTAATGTGAGCAGTAACAATGAGAAAGTTGGACTATCAACAGAAGCATTCAGGAGAGAAAAATACAGATGTAAAAATGCACTAGAAAAAAATTGTCTGTGTAACCATGCTTGAGAGTATGCCACAGCCTCAGTTATGCCTGCAGCTCACAGCGACCTCTCTGTATTAAGGCAATGTCTTTTGTTGGGAGCACACATCAGTAACCAAAAAGCTGTGACAGCAGAGTTGTGCTTAAGAGAAAAGCATTACTTTTCTATCAGAACCAATCAATATACCTGATTTAATGCTCTTCCCTTTCTGTGTGAATATCAGTGGAGGCTCATTCCTCATCCTGATCTTTATTGCCCATCCCCACCCCATGCTTGCTGCATGAAAAACTCACACTCGTGTTTCTCTTGTTCTTCCTGTGATCAGTTTTTCTTCAAATCATGATCAGCTTTTCTTCAAATACCATTCCACAGGGCACCTTTTTAAAAAGGGCTAACTTAATACTTATTCTTAGTACCACCCATTTGTTTTAAAGGCCAGTCTTAGAACTGTGAAGCAGTTTCTTTAGTTCTGGATGAAGCAAGATGGGAGAAAACAGTTGCATTGATAATCCAGGCAAAAGTAGGTCTGATTCAAGTCTCAGAGACTGTTGGAAGACTGTGAATATCAGCGATGGCACACATCCCATGTGAATATCTTACAAACCTTCACTGTGGTTCCCCCCAACCAGTAGCATGAAACTGGGCTTTTACAAGTATTTCACAACTTTATTTTCACTGCTCTCTTTAAATCTTACCCTCAGTATTATGGCATGATTGATAACTGAGCAGAAAGCCTCAAGGCCACGTGAATGGTGGAAATGATAATCACAGTTACCTGAAGCATCAGCCTGTGGGTTTTAATGCTGTGGCACTGAAGGGAAACACATTTCAGCCCCAGAGTTCCCACTCCAAGGCCCCATGTCTCCATTTTCTAATTTTTTGGATCCCAAGAATATTCTCAGAGCAATGTATTCAAAATGGAAATGAATAATCACCAGCTTAACAACAGTCATTAATCCCCTGTAAGCACGCTTCTGCATGAATCTATTAATTCTCATTTCCAAGTTTTCAGAATTAAAGTGTTTGATACAGCACATGCTACTTATTCCCTTTAATTAAACAGCCCCCCACTGCTAAAACGGGTGAAACGTTTCATCAGTCAAGAGCACGCACAGCCCTCATGAAGAAAGTTTCTGGGCTTGCCTGACACACAATAAAATATGCTGACAATTCAGCATCAGCTGAAGTTTCTTAGCTCACCTTAAATCCCACTTGTGGCAGAAGCAGCAGGGGAATTAATTCCCTGCCTTCTTTACAACATGTACCTTAAGAGAGAATTGCACAGTTCAGATTTATATTGAATGTGTGTACCCTCTGTACCCTTCTTCACAGCCTGAAGGGTGGCTGTGATCAACAGCAAGAAGAAATGATGAATAACATCACTGAGGACCTGAATGACAGCAAATCAGTGACCTACAGGAAACTTTTTTGCATCACCAAAGCAATTCCACATGAACAAATATCTATTCATGTGATGAATCCATGTAATTTGCCACTTGGTAACTCTGGCAATAAATTTGAGTAGCAAAGGGATACACTACCTAAGCAGTGCTGAAAAAGGAAGAGACTAGCTGTGTTTATACTCTTCAGTGCTGCAAAGCATGTGGAAGAACAGGAGCTCTAACAAGCCAATGGCAGAAAATGCACAGTACCATTTAATTTTTCTAATTCCTGATGTAATTACATTTTGGGTGGCATATAGAAAGCATATATAGAGTGTACAGAAGTAATCTTATGATATTTGTGCTTCATTATTGTTTTCATAAATAGTAAATGGAAATGTACCACTCTGTTGAGAAGGTGGATGGACCTTCACACATTCAAGACCAGCTGAAGTTTGTAGAGGCTTTTTAAATGGTGTTTCATAAGTAGGGCCCAAGGTTGAGCTTTCATCTTTGCATGTGATTGAGAAATCTCACAAACTGAGCACACAGATACAAGAGGGCACAACAGTGAATGCACTGGGGTTGTAGGGGATCATTTGACATGGGTGCCTCACATCCAAGCAGGACTGTGACCCTGCTTGCTCAGAGGAGCTTAGGACTAGAGGAAAGCAAAAAGGAGAGTTTGGCATGGAGCAAGACACTCGCTCAAAGGAGCCCAGGCATTTGAGGAAGTCATGTTTTTGAGCCCAGAACTGAAAAATGGTGATTCCCTTGAGACTTTAAAGTTTTTAGGTCACTTTGAACAAGCTTCCTATAAGTGTGTGCAATGCAAGTCATTCCTGAAAATCCCAGAGGCCTAACACCATCTGCTTGATGGAATCAGATTACAAGGAAAACTTGGGTCATTCAAAAAACATCAACTAATAACAAAGTCATCTCTGGCAGTCCCAGTGGACTGCAGTGTAGGAGGATGTGAATCACTGAAGACATGGGAAAATGGCAGCAAGAGAAAGAAAAAAAGACCAGTTTGCAGCAGATAAACAGGTGAAACCTCACTAAATTCTTGTCTATTAAAATCTTTGTCAAACTAAAGCAGTTGTCAGGATCTGATTCCTGCCTGGAAACTCCCTGCTCTTTTAAGTATCCAGCCCCCAATACTAAATATCTTCTAATGATTACTGCAATATGAAGCTTATGAAGCTAGCCAGTTCCAAGCAGTAGGGAAGAAAGGAACATCACTAAGCAGCAAGCTTAATGCTTCTTCTTAAAGACAAGCTGAAAGAGAACTCAAGAGGAACAAACTGTCAAACTTCAGCTACAGTTGTGTTGTATTGCTATACCACCAGAAAGATAAAAAAGATCATGGATCAAAATCAAGGAGATAAAGGAATTGAAAGCAATCATTCCTAATCTCTTTCATACACTGAAAAAATTTTTCACTACCATGGTGCAACAAGTGACAATCTCAAAGGCAAGTCCTGAAACTGGGAATATATGTGACACTGTCTTCTCTGTAATTCCAAAAGACTCGAGAAAAATATGTTTCTACATAAATACAGGCTGGGCATGACCTGGTAACATGCACATTG
Source organism: Melospiza georgiana (assembly GCF_028018845.1). Taxonomy (NCBI): domain Eukaryota; kingdom Metazoa; phylum Chordata; class Aves; order Passeriformes; family Passerellidae; genus Melospiza; species Melospiza georgiana. The sequence continues at coordinate 20,221,938 of NC_080431.1, forward strand.
CAGCTCAGAAAGTTAATGGTTCTGGGTTGCATCAAAAGCAGCGTAGGCAGCAGGGCAAGGGAGGGGATTCTGCTCCCCTCCTCTGCTCTACTCTGAGACCCTATCTGGAGAGCTGCATCCAGCACAGGGAAGATGGGGACCTACTGGAGCTCAGAGGGGGACTGCAAACACAACCAGGGGGCTGGAACACCTCACCTAGGAAAACAGGCTGAGAGAATCTGGGTTGTTCAGCCTGGAGAAGAGAAGGCTCTGGGGAGACATTATAGCTCCTTCCCGTGACTAAAGGGAGCTGACAAGAGAGCTGCAGAGGGACCTCTCACAAGGGGTGTAGTGACAGGACATCTTTAAACTGAAAGATGTAGATTTAGATTAGATATTAGGAAGAAATTATTTACTTGTGAGGGTGGTGGGGCACTGCAACAGATTCCCCCAGAGAAGCTGTGGATCCCTGCAAGTGTCTAAGACAGACTGGATGGGGTTTTGAGCAAACTGGTCTAAAGGAAGGCGTCCCTGCCCACGGCAGGGGGTTGGAACTAGATGATCTTTAAGGTCCCTTCCAACCAAAACCATTATGTGATTCTTTGAGACATCCAGAATTTATTTTTAATATTGGCTTACTATAGATGAAGAAAACTTGCAAAATCTCTATGGAATAGGAATGTAAGGTCCAAGTGCATAGGCACAGTAACATCACAGTGTTCCTTAAAGACCTGGAACATTATTTAAAGGTGAAATAAACTGAGAAAACAAATAACATTCTTGTTTTCTCCAGCTTGAGGCTTTTAAGTCCTAAAGTATAATATTCTTTAAATTCTTACTATTAAGGTTTTATCCAATAAAAATATCTAACACTTAAAACACATTCCCCTAGGTAGGATCAAATAACATTAGACAAGGGAGCTCTGAAGTTGGAGGGCTGAGTTTTAATAACTAGAAAATCTGAGAAAAGCCACAGTAATTCTACAGCAGAAAACTTAGGAAGCCAGATTCAGATAAAGAACAGTGCAATAGTTCATACTGAAGTAAGCATGAAATCCCCTTTCATATAACATTCTCTTTGCAGATTTGGCATTATCTTCACTCTTTATATGAGAGGTTGGTAAAGTAAATATGCCTCGCCTAAGATAGTTTAGAAAACACAGATATATAATTTAGTCAGCTGCTCTGGAATACAAGTTAACATTTCTGATCTCCTATATCATCTAAAATTAGGCCTCTTAAAATCATAAGTGTAAGGGCCTTAATACCTTCTGATATCAAACAGAAGTCAGGAAGAAATGAATTGTATTAGAGTTTGAGCCAAAGCCAAGTGCAGTCATTTTGATCTTTCCATTGAATTTCAGCCAGCCTTGGTATAAGCCCTTAGAGAACATGTAAAGTAAATGTTGATGCTCTTTGTGGTTATTGCATAATGTTGAGAGGTTCTTTGCAAATAATTTCCTTTTTCTGCATCTCAAGTTCGTGGCCACTGTCCATTAAAAACAAAAGCATTCTCAAACTAACAATCAGGGTGCCAGATAATGTATATGTGTGCTTCTCAGTGTAGGCAGCATCACTGAGGAGCAGGGATTTTTGTCTGCGCTCACATAACAATAGACAAATCTTGCTGAAACATGCCTGTATGCCATGCTTGCTTAACAAATATATATATCTATATATATATATATATATATATAGATATATATATTCAAAACATGCGGCAAGTGTAAATTGTAATCATTTAAGAGAAGACAGTACCAAGACTGGCCAGTTTCCTGAGTTTTGGGGGAAGAAATTCAGAGGGAGGGAAGGGAAGTACTGTCAAACCTCTCTATCAGCTGGAAAGGATAAGGATTACAGGAAGGGTGAATGACATTCAGAGAAAAATAACATCTTCATTAATTTTTCCTCTTTTTTTCAGTACCTGTCTTTCATCTTAGATGAGCATAAAAAATCTATAGCTCTCTAGATCACAATTTCCCGTGACTTAATTTCAAGACTGTTCTTCCTAATGCCTGCTGACAGAGATAAAACCTTCTGGAAAAATCTCTCTGCTTTCTTTTTCAGGCCAGTAAAAGACAGCTTTCATGACTGGGAAGCACAGCAGCTGAAAGCCCAGGGGAGGACTAGTTCAGAGCACCCTGCTAAGAGTTCATAACTCACTTGCTCCTACCCTGACCGGGAAGAGATGGGTCCCATTCAAACGTACAAGGCCTCACAAGGACTGATGAGGAACCAGCAAAGAGACCAGCTCAACCAGTATCACTAACAAGAAAGGTGTATTTTAGCTCAGATTCACATGCTCTCACTTTAAAAATAAGAATCACAGTCAGTGTTTTTAAGGCCCTGCATCCCCCTCATGTATGTGTACTGGTAAGTCTGCTGTTATAACTGCATAAATAGGAGGGCGACAACAGACATTAAGACCTCTTCACTGAAAAAGAGATGATTCAGAATTGACACACACCATTATTTCACATCTCCTCAACAAGTTTTATGCTTCAGCAGCTCCCAATCCAACTCATATCCATGCTTTTGTCAAATGACTTAGTATTGACCGATAGCTTCATACTGCTCTTCCACCAGGGATGTAGAGTCTAGGACTATGTGGATTACACTCATGCTCAAGGGTAATCAAACCTTTCTCTGGTGACTAGTCTGATATGGAAAGGCTTGCACTGATTTTGAGTGGCGAACTGAGTCAGTTCTCAAACAAATAAAATCTGAAGCAGTCTTTTAAATGGAGGGAAAGTAAACATGCACACACACACATCTATCTGGGACAAAGGGGATTTCTTAGATGTCTTCATTTCCGGCTGCAGAGGCCGACTGCTTATTCAAGCCCACTGCTATTTATATCCCGCCTCTGTGTCTTGAGAGAAAAAGCACAAACTTCTTTAGAGTGAAACTGAAGTTTCTCTGGCCTGGGCCTGCTGAGCCCAGTCCCTTAGCAAATGCCTTGTGCAATCATTTTGAACTCCACTCCAGCTCACTGGTGCAAACACATACACCACTCCATTCGTGTGGGTGAGCACACTCCCAACGGTGCTGTCACCAGTCCTTTCATGCTGCTTCATTTCCATGGCTCCTTGGTGTATGCTCTTTGTCTGCTCTCCATCATCACTGTACAGTGCATAACAATTACTTTGGCTCCTCTTTTCAGTTTGAGCTGTTCCTTCCTTTTATATGTGGGCTGGAGGCTATTTTTCATTTTCAATTAAAGGGCTTTGTTTATGATATCAGGTTTTGAATGAAGATTTTATAGCACACACCATAATTGTAACAGTCCCAATAAATAGCACAAACTGGCATTTACAGCTATAACACAGTATTATAGTTACATGCCAGTGTAAAAACTCCACTATATCAGCCTAAATATGGATTGATGCATTCAAGCAAATCACATCTCAAAAGCTGCTACTGCTGAATTGCAACTCTCTTGGAGGAATCCTTGCTATTCTTTCTGTTCAGTGCTGGAAAATACCAGCCGGTAGATCAAGAAGAAACTTCAGTAAGGAAGAAAGAAGGGATGGGCCAACACTCCCAAATACCAACATAAGAATTTCACTGCCCCTGTTTTGATGAGCATGCTGTATGGCATTTGTGGTAAATATGCTGGAATACTGGCCGTGTGTTTTCCCACTCCCCATTTCAGAATTGCAGATGTTTAGCCTGTCTGAGCACCTTCCACAGTGAGAACACATGCACCGAAGCTCCAAAGTCAAGCTGCTGATTCAAGTGGGCATTGCACCATCCAATAACCACCTCTGTGAGCAAGAACAGGTTTGCTCAGGCCATATAGTTATTTGCTTGATTATCTGTTCCCTGATGTTCCCACAGCACAAATACAGCTCCATGCACGGAAGTGGGCCTGCTCCTCTGCAATCTGAGGGTGTAAGGGTGAAGTGTGGAGCAAAGCAATCATTCCTCTTCATTAGGCAGGCTCTGAATATTAAAGCTTGTAAATGAAAGGAGAGTAGAAATACTTGAACACAAGAAGGAGATGAAAAACTGAAGCAGCTCTAGGGCACAAGAGAAAACAGGTGAGAAAAGCAAAAAAGCAGAATAGAAGACCAAGCACAAATGAGGCAGGAAGACAAGGCATGAATAAAACACAGGACAAGCAGGATTCCTGGAAGCTCAACCAGCTTCAATGAAAATTATGCTGGACCACATGCAACTGCACTAGGAAAAATACAAGACAAATTATATATCTGAGTCATCATAAAAGCAAAATCATTGCAGTTAACAGTAAAATAATAAAAATTCAAGCGAGGTGACTGTGTGGTGCCCTACCCTCAAAGATTCAGATCTGTACTACGCACAGCTAGATTTCAGATATATTCCTGAAGGAGGTTGGGCTTGTTTTTCAGAAATTCTAAGACTATTGCAGAATTAACATCCTGCTACTGCTGAAGAAAGCAATCTCCTCCTTCCATAAGTAACCAAATAGTTCCTGACATTGCATTATATAATGAGCTCCTCCATTTTTACAGTTTTAGAATGATTTGCAAGCTTTTACTACAGGGCATTTAATTTAAACCAGAAGGGTAATCTGTTCCCTCTTTTTCTTTGTTTCTTTTCTAAAGATCGGCCAGAGTTCATTCTATTAGGACAAAGTGCTTCCCAGAACTATCATGAAGGAGGAAAGCACCTTTGGCTCTTATTTCCCCAACACAGGATAATGCAATTCAACATGAAGAGTATTATTTCCCAAGAAGCCAATACTGGATGGAAAGGCCATTGTTCCAAATGATCCACAAAGTTCCAGAACAGCAGCCAAAGACCAGAAGACTTTCCAGGAACTAAAAAGACTGTAAAGACAGATGCACATGTATTTCTAAGGAAAAATATTGGAGAGAGAAAAAAAAAAAAAAGACAAATCTGATGCTAATTTAAGGAGACAAGTCTCCAAGACCGCTGTTAAACAATATGGGATGTTGCCATGGAGGGGCCCATGACTGCTAATCTAATGCTCATCACATGGCAAAGGACTGAGTTGAGACTGCTCAGGCTTCTAATTTTTATAGAAATAGTAATATTAAAGAGCATCAGAAGGCTGACAATATAGATATAGTCACATACCACACCAGAAATGCCAGCTAAAATGAAGACCTATTTCTCTTGAACTTTTCTGAACTTCATAGCAGAATGATTACACAGAGACAAGCCAGAGAAGTAGCACATCTGATCTCTGTTAGCACAAGAAAAACTCTGAGACATATTAACACCCAACACTGATAATGTCAGCATGCACTGCTAAATTAGTAAGGGCAAAGGACAAACATAACTAGGTCTAATGAGTTCTCTGTGTCATCCACCCATTCCTGGTGGGTTCTTCAACACCTTGTTCTTCTCTTCACACTGCACTCTGTGCTTAGCCCAACCTAGTTACACAAGAGCCTTGACACTACGGAAATCTCTTCTAACATAATCACAGCTGCCCTGTCTTTGGTGGAGACAGGTCGTGGCAGCACAGAGACAGGCCAATGCCAGTGCTAAACCAAGGAACATGAATTAACACCCCACTTTTCACAGGGACATAAATCTGCAAGGATTTTCATTAGGAAAGCTGTCATAAACACCAGAACACTTAATTTTTCTGGGGCCTCAACATGCACATTCTCTCCTGCAGTAATTCCTGTGAATTTACTTAAGTATAAACACACTGTACACCTAAAAAGGGTTAAGTTTCACTTCTACAAATTAGCTATGTATATAAATGAAAATAAACATCCTAATTCTACAAAGAGAACCATCAAGACACTTGGTTAATGATGCCAGAGCCTGTTGTCTCTAACTGTCTGCTGGTGCCCTTACCTGCAGTTCTTTATGGCTGTATTATCATCACCATCATCTCTGGACTTAGTATTCCAAACATACCAGCTGCCCACAACTGAAGGGCTTCTTTGCATTACCAATTATAATTGCACTGAATGCACTACTGGTTCTGTGACATAAAAAGGAATTAAAAAAAAACACCTCATCAAGCTTATTTCAACTTGAGAGAGTTGAACCCAGGTGAAAAACTAAGGCAGTAACCCGCAGAACCCACTAATTAATTACCATATAGATGTATGTATCCAATCTAATGGAGATCAAAATTTAAAAAAAAAAAAGTAGCCTATTATTCACCACCAGTTTCAATTACAGGTGGGAGAATAATTCCACTTAACAGATTCCCTGTGGCCTGACCCACACCCAAGAGATGTTTTTTGGGAAGAAGCTTAGAAGCAAAATCTGGCTTGAAAACTGGAGCAAGGCACCTCTTTTGAAGTCTTCCCTCAAAAATCAAAACAAAAAGCCCCACCACCAACAAAGCAGTCCCCAAAATCCCAGCTCTCCCATTCTGAAGATGACTATTTTCTATAGTAAGACATTGAGATCAACAGCTTTATCCATCCATTCCTTCAATAAAATGGACTAAATCAGCATTATTTTGGTAATCTTTGTATTACTTCATGCACTCATGCCATATGATGTCAGGCTAAATTTCAAAGAAAATCCATTTAAGAAAATAGAAAAGAACATTTCTTACCTGTTACTTTTTCCTCAAAACTGTGGACTCCCACTGCTGAAGATAATCTGTCAAGTTAGAGTCTTCTTTCTTCTTTCTTTTTGTTTAACCTCCCACTCTTCAACCATTTAATATTACCACATGGGAAAGAAAATGCAAGGAAAAACTTGTCTAATGTGTCAATGGCTACATGCCACTTCTATTAGTCAGCTTCTGTATCAGCCTGGGTGGATAGTTCAAGTAACAACAGGGGAAACATCCTATTTTCTAACAAGAAAAGACACACTAAGAATATGCCAGAAAAAAAATTACATTTTAAAATACAAAAAGAGCATAGAGTTCCAGCAGCACACAGAAGACCAGAAAATACTACAGTTTTAACTATACCATATATAAATTATTTTTCACATTAAGTCAATTTATGCCAAAAAACATTATGTGTTGATTTCTCCAACAAATTATAACTATATCCAACAACATGAACGCCCATCCAAAAAAGAGAAAAAGACAGCAAGCTATTGCTTTTGCAAGACAATGGCACAAGAACATACATTAGGCCTTGTTATCACATACTAAAGCTGGTGCACACTTGGGTTGCAATTGCAGTATACTTTCTAGAAGATTATTGCACAACTGATTTACTTGTTAATCAAAATAGTGAATGAATGGTAGCATTTACTTGCATCCTTTCATTCATGTGGCACAGGTAATGCCCTTCAGGACTGTGCATGCTGTACTCTTGCTGGCTTGCACTTTTCCACTTCACAAAAAAGGCACTGAATTTTGAATGTACTGAAAAGAAATTAATAGGAAAGTTCACAGTTCCTAGAGCATTTTAAGAGATCAGTGTTACTTCAGCAATACAATTTCCACAGCTTATTATATGCTAACAAGCTTCCATTTAAAAATGAGTCATCCCATCCCACTGGAGTAAGAAAACAGAACCTGTCAGATCCAGATTGTAGCAACTGCCCAAGTTTCATTTACCTCTGAAGCACTGAATTAAACTACCTTAAGATCAAGGAGAAATCAAAGTCCTTACAGTTATTTAGTAGCTTTTGCCAAGTAAATTGTCAACCTAGTTCAACGGACCTGTAATCCATTTTCTAGTTTTTTATTTATAATTTAGGCAAAAATCTGACTCATTTTTATAGGTGAAATTGTATGGTGGCATTTTGAAAGTACTTAAGTACTTCAACTTTGTGCTGTAACAGAAGCTATTGTTCTAAGTGTGGAAGATCTCTATTTCCTCATAGTGAAACCATTAAACTAGACACCAAACTTTACAGTACAGAAAAGCTGCAATAAAGGTTTGGAGGAACAGCTGTAAACTTTAAGGATTTAATATACCTTCATGAGACATGAAGATCTGCATGGAGAACACTAAGCAGAACCATTCAAGTGTGGGACATCAGAGTTTGTTCACGCAGTCAAAGATGTTTAATACCCAACTGCATGTCTTCATTGCCTCTTCTCAAAAAAGAGTAAGCAAATCCTTTGCTTTTGCAACACTGTAGGTCCATGTGAGTTTACCTGGCATATTCTCAGTGCACTTGTATATTAATCCTTTACTAATTTGTCCCCAACTAATATGTGATATCACAAACAGTCAAGATAACATCAAGTGGGAGTTTGTCATCAAGCTCCCAGAGCTAAAATTATAAACATGGACCTAAAGTTTCTGCCACTGTGTGGAAACTGTTATGGATTCACAAGTCATTCACATTCCTCCAAAGACACCAGCAAGGCAAGAAAACATTAACAGCTGTACAGGAATGAGAAGTACTTAGAAGTACAACTTAAGCACCTGTATGAATCAGGTAGGATGGCAAAAGCCAGACTAAACACCATAAAGAAAAATCACAACTTCTACTCCATCAGAAATTATTTGAGCCTTTAATGAATATTGTAAGCAAAGAAATTCAGGTCACCATAACTCTGCTCATATTTAAAAAAAAAATGCCACCCCCACCACAAGCTTTGACAAAGAGGCTCTAAGTAGTCAAAAAATAAAGGTGAGATTTTGTCAAGTAATTGAAAGGTGAGTATAAAATAGGGAAATAATAATAAAATCCACATCTATTGCCCCTTTATGAAGCATATAGTACTGAAGATTATTAATGCTTAGGCCAAGTCCAACAAATGAGATCAAAAGGGCAGGAAAAGGTGGCAAAATTTGTATGAACATATCTTAATAATGATGGGAACAACTGAAGAGCTATTAATGAGCCTGTTGAATGGGAAGCATGCTGACAAAAAACAGCATGGGAAAAACCAAGGTGAGACTTACTTGAAAAAAAAGAAAAGAAATTACTTGAGCTAGTAATTTACAAGTCATAAACTAACTAACTGCTTCCAAAACAAAGTACTTTACAATTTACACCTCAAGACACAGAAGTTGTTTACAGAGGATGAGGTAACAAAAACAAGCAAAGAAAATTTGATAAATCCATTAAAATATAAAGCATATAGTAAAACCCTCATTCAGATGTCTATTTGATTTAGTTCTAAGCTCCTAAGACTAGAATGGAGTTAGGAACCAAGAGAGCTTGTAAAAATGCACTCTAGAAAAAAAGAGTAAAAAAGATTCCAAGAGGCATGTGAAGGCTCCTGAAACAGGAAACATAGAGAATATTTCACCAAAAAATGAACATGGGGCATGAAACAGTAATTAATCTGTTTACTGAAAAGGTAAACCATTCCCATATATAATTTCTGCAAATACTACCAAGAGACAATAAGACTGAAAAGCAATTCACTCAAACTGAAAATGCTCATACAACATATAGCTGACTTTCTTAATATTATTGCCATACCCGGTACATGCTTCGATTCACCTAAAGAAAAAACTAGGTATTAGAAGGCAAATCCCTACATTCTCTGCAGAATTCACTCATGAACTTTAAGAGGCCCACTGTGGAGTCTTTCTGTAGGTAAGGTGTAAACAACTGGTAATCCTCACCAACTTCCTAAGGAAAACTTTTATCTTCTTAGAAGACAGTCATGGGGTAGGTGCTCTTCAGGATAATGCATGATCATTTTGGATTGCTCTGTATCACTGCTTTCTTTCCTTAAGCTTTACCAAGCACAAGTGTCACTGCCCAGTTATTAGTTAATGCACATACAGAAAAATACATTTTTTAGTTTCAGCACAAGCTGTCAATTCAGAAAATCTTACAGAAATAAGATTTCAAGAGTGGTGGAAAAACAGTATGTGCATAGAACTTCAGAAATTGTACTTGCCTCTTGGATTTGAGCAAGACTGCAGTTCATTGGCAAAGGTGCCAGGGCAGTCTCCTGGCAGTGGCATGATTTACCCCTAAGCAAGTCAGACAGTGCTGGTATCTGCTTAACCTGCTCTAGTTATATACAGAGGTAGTTGCACTACTACTGGCTGAAACACAGAATAGTAAGAAATTTGTTTTAATAGCAAAGAGGTACCAGGAAATAGGTCCATCTTGCAGATTTCATTAAAGCTATGAATGGACTTAATTATCACAGAAACAAGAAACACAGAGCTCAAAAGACACTGCCTCATATCAAAACTGTCCTCTGCAGTCGCAGATGATTTTTTAGGCCACACAAATTCCAAGACAAACAAATTAATTATTTACTCTATTTCACCTTGCTAAAATAACACCAGGACTACCACCCAAGGATAAATCCAGTACTCCATCATGACGTAATACCTTTTTTATTACAATATCCAAAAAACTGAGTATGCAAGATTTTGAGATCTCATGATCCGTTCTTCAATCTCAGGAATGTGCCATCTAAAGACTGTATATTTAAACCATAAAGGAGTTTAAATGTAAAGAAAAGAGAAAAATGCATTTTCTTCATAAACATTCTGTGTGTCTCTTCCTACCAACCACGCCATCCTCTGTAAAACCCGAAGATTTCTTTCTGTAAAGCAAATATATATATAGTGTTGGTAGCCCGCCCCACCCTGTCCCAAGATCAGTTTTTATTAGTCTTCTGTATTAGTGTCAACAATCAGCTACAGATACATATTACTTTGAGAATTAAATACATAATCGTTTAATTCAAACAAGCAGAAGGGCAAGAGGAAAAAGCATTATGTGGATGGCACATTTGGTTGTAGATTACCAAAACATTCAGCCTTTACAATTCAATTATTCTTTCTCTAGTAATCAACTTTCAAATAAAATTTCTCTTTGTTGCAATTACAGACCAAAATACACTAGTTTTCTTTTACTACAATCTTACCATAGTAGTTTAAGAAGTACTATTACAAAATGCTTTTAATTAGTGTACTCTTTACGAAGAGTCAGAGAGGCAATGTAACAGCAGAGTACAGTGTAAAGAGTGCTTCTAGGAACTAGGAGGTTTTGTATTATCCTACTCGGTAAGCGATAGAGCTACAGAACTCACAGCCACAACTGTTATGTCTACTCTCTCTCACTTAAGCAGCTGCAGCTTCAGTGCATTCAAACTGTGCCCGATGTCTCTGAAGGGAGAGTTCTGCCTGCATGAGCAGTCTGAACAGATTAACACTGGTTTGAATTGAAAACGCCCCTCCTTGATCTGAGCTAACTATGTAAACGTACACAGGAGAGGGGCGTTTTGAACTCTGCTGGGAAGGTGAGTGCTCGCCACGGCCACCCAAGGGAAACTCTCAACCTGAAGAGAGGTGGTCAGAGGTTAACAAAACTGGAACACAAAGAGAGGCAAACAAAAAAAAAAAAGGACAAACAGCAACTGACAGAGCAAACACTTTAGAAAGAGCCTATTCCTTAAGCCTGCTTCAGATATTGCTCTGCTCTATAAAAGTGAATTTAGGACCTAAGGCTTGTAAGTTATAAGAGGCCCAGGTGGCCAAGTCCATCTTCAACGTCACTGAAGTGCTTTCACAAGATATAGCTTTTCCCCGTGTTCACTGGTGAAGATGGGAGCCTTTTTGTAGTGTTCCACCAACTCATCCATAGTATTAAATCGCCGCTGCCCAATACAATAGACATTGTCCACGAGCTGCACCTTGAAATGTTTGTTCTTCCCCGATGCCTTTAGAGATACTGAGAAGTCACTGGGCTGTTGAGAAGAATTGAGAAAGAAAGAAAAAATTACATAGAAGATAACAAAATGACAGCATAATTTTGCAATTTCAGGAACAAACTGTGTCATATAGTTGACAGTAATTTACATTAGCCACAGCTCGGTGCTTTAGCTCCTTAAGAAACCCAATAGCCTATTATTCAATAAATAATTACCATTGTTATTAACGTGAGCAGTTAAGTCAGTTAAGTGAAAGCTCCCCAGATGCACAGTTTGAAGCTGCCAATTACATGACTAAACTGCAAATATTATCTTAGTTACTCAATCTAGAAGCGCAAGAATGTCAAGGAGAAGGGAAGAATTTTTATCATGCATGTCTTTCTCACTAGAGTGCCCAGGAGAAAACAATTACTGCAATATTGCTTGGGCGAGATGAAGAAAATCCCCCTTCGCTTTTTTTAAAGCCGTGACCACTAGAGGGCCATTCTTGCTTTGCATTGCAAAAGACAAAAACACACCTTTAATCTTCATTACCACATGCACAGGGAATAATTTCTCCCATTGAGTACATTTTCTTTGTAAAACAAGATAAAGCTATAGAAAAAAACCACCGTACAAATCTCACCATCACACCACTACCCACAAAATACAGAATTTATGCACTAATTAAATTACTCAGGACATAAAAATTTCTAATGATAAATCTCTTCATCCTGGCAATCAGTTGCTTTAACAAGGCGAGAGCTGTCATCCAAACAGCCAGAATGAGACCATTCCACTTCCTTCACCACATGCCACATAGGAGGGTAGAAAGGACACAGTGTCCCTTGCTTCCAGCTGAACTCTGTCTCCAGCCACCTACTGCTGCTGGCTGGCCACAGAGATGGTGTAGGAGCCTGGGCAATAAGGATTTAATGTGCTGCTGTCTATGCCTCAAATACCAATGACCATTCAAGCAGGCAAGTTAGAGAAGGATGTGGCTGGAAAGGGGGGGATGTGCACGGGTAGGGCAGCACCCTTCTGGGGCCAATTTTCCTGTTCTGGTCCAAGCAGACCACACAACACAGAACAATGCAGGCATGGGAATGGGGTCAAGGAACAGGCAAGTCCAGCAGAGGGGGATCAAGACTACCAAAAGACCCTCAAAGCTCCCCCCATTTCCATAAAGATCCAGAAAAGTACTCATGCTGATTCATTAATATGAAGAGGAAGAAACCTAATCCTAGGGAGGGGAAAGCTTACCTGTAACCAGGTAGCCCCAAAAAGCCTTGGTGATGCATTGCCCAGGCCCTGGATACCCTGTTGGCTGGACTGATCCTGCATCCAGGGCTGCAGATCTCCTTTCCTCTGCCATCTGATCTCCCTTTCACTTTCTCTTTCTTCCCTCTTTTCTTTTATTATCGCTCTTACACTAGAGAGTAGGGGCAAAACATGAATTTCTATGCCAACTCCGTAGTTTGCTAATAAAACTTCACGAGCTTCTTTTGAACCCTTGTGGTTTCTGCCATTCTTTAATTAATCTTGGGTGCTCCCTTCCATGTAGGAGGGGGATATGACAGATAGGAGCACGGGTTTGCCCTGTGAGAGGTGTATGGAAGTAGGTGTCGCCAGCCAGAGTAAAATGAATAAAAAGAACACACTGGAGTTTGTAACAAGCACTAAATGGAGTTAAGTAATGCCTGGTGCTACTCTGGAGGTACTGCTGCAGTGTCTCAGCCCACTGAAGGCATGGTTTCAAGCACAAACCACTGAAGGCATGTGCCAGGCTTTTGACACAACCTTACTGTGTCCCTTGGTCTCTCCCCAGCACGCCGGTGCTTTGGCTGGGCCAGCACTGCAAACCTGTGCTTGCCCAGGTTAAACAAAACCCACCTGGTTCACAGCACTGCCTTGGGAACAATCCTGAGCACAGCCGTGGCACAGAGAGGACCAACTGGAGGGGTCAGGAGCCCTCACATGTTACTGCTGACATCAGACTTCACAAAACCACACCCTGAGTCCTCTACAATGCATTTGTGAGGGGTCAAACACACACCCAGCACATACCCAAATGAGCTGGAGGACAGCCTTTTCTCAGATATGCTGTCTTTATTCCTGCAATAAAATGGGTCTCTGCCCACACATTCCTCATGTCCTGTCGATCCCAAAAATCTCATCTCCTGCATCTCCCCCTCACCTGTCTTAGCACTTACGCTTTTTCTGCCTTCCCTCTGACTCCATGGGCCCTGCCCTCAGCAAACAAAGCTCCTGCCATGCCTGCTGATCTGGCTCTGGTCCAACTCAGACTCAAGGCTCAGCTTTGGGCAGCAGCTCTTCTCCTTTTGTTCTGCTAAAGGCAGCAGCAACCTCCCCACACCCTTGGCCTAACCCTCTTCTATTTCAAGCCACTACATTCCAGATCAACAGGCATCACTTCTTTAAAACTTATTTTATGTAATACCCATAGGATAATTACTTGTTCCATCTATAATCCAGGGTCACTGGGCCTTGACCGGGTCAGCGCAGGCTCCATCAGGAAGGCTTCCTCTGGCAGTGAGCAGCCACTGGCTCAAAATACATGGAACACGCTCTGTGACTGCCAAGAGGGGACTGGTAAGGGTGGGAGAACATGATGGAAAGAAATGTGCATAAGAGTGCATCTTTGGGATTTCCAGTGCTCCACCCAAGATACATTTTGTGCCCTGTCGTCCATCCCTAACTCTAAGTACGAAAATCGCTATTTTAAGCCAGTTATCTCTGATATGAAGCCCCTGCCTCAGCAGCATCATAAAGAAGGCTGCACAGAACTCACACCAGAGTGGCCTATTTTCAGCACCTACCCCACTGGGTTAAAGCCAACCTGGCTGTACAAACACTTTGCTGTGGTTAAAGCCCTGAATGCAGTGTGGACAAACCCTCCAGCAGCCACAGCCACACAGGCCTGGGACCTGCTTCCAGTGGGACCTCCATAGTGCCAAGCAGCAGCCATTAAACAGTAACAAAGCACAGGCCTGCACAAAGCTCTCCGGAAGCTTTGGGACCCTGAGCTCATGGAGGAGAAGTTTAGACCCATGGGCAGTGTACTGATTGCTGTGCCCTGAACACAGGCAGGTCTGTGGGGTCTCACCAAGGACAGACTGAGGCAGCAAGTACAGCTTAGCCAATTAGAATTCCAAAAACAATATCAAATCTTGCTGACTAAGTTCTGCTGTTGCCATGGGTGATGCCTACACCAAACAAAAACCAGTAACCAAAAGGCCCTCAATTAAAACAGAAGAACTTACAAATAGGAAGTTCATAATCTCAACTAAAGTTTTTTGTTTGTTTTAGAAACAGGAAACAATTTTATGGCAAAAGTTGAAAAAGAAATTGAAATAATCACTTTGCTCTCAAAAATCTTTTACTATTTTCTGACAAAACAGTTGTTTTTAGCAAGTCAAAATTATGAGTTTTCAAAGCTCCTTGTATCTCTTAAGAAACATTATTTCTAGGCCATTAAGGATGTGCTAATGACCTGCAGAGTGATGCTGGACCTCTGACCCACTGTCCTATGACCCAGGCACTGGCCAGGCTTCTATCTCTGTGAGCTGATCCACACAATATATTAAATACTCCTTCTGCCAGTTTAATTATAACCTTAGTGAATGAACATTTCTCATGAACTACTGTCTATTCTCCACAGCCCTGGAGCCTGCTAGTTAGATTGATACCTAAGTAGAAGGCATTATCATATTTTCTGCAGCCTGCGTTACAAAATTTATTTTTTCATTATCTGATTTAATTTAAAAAATGTAAAAAGCGGAAGGGCTGATCTAACTCTTTTGAGAGTCATCATCCGGTGCAAAGAGATGGAAGAGCTCAAACAGCTGTTGCAAAAATCCTGAAACCCTTTATTTGTCTCAGAGTAGTAACTTCTATAGGACTCAAGAATGAACAGCAAAAGGAATTTGACTTGTTTTTGTTTTTATTTTGGTTCCTTCTTGCCCTAACAAATGCAAATTCGTTAAAAATATTATTTTAAAAAATCTAAATAAACTATTGCTATGAACACTTCCATTTCAAAGTACGCTGGTTCGATGCAGTTTGAATTGGTTCCCTGCTGTCCTCCTTGGATTTGCTCCAAGTCTGTTTATTTTATTTACTGTTAAAGCTATTTTGTTCTAACTGCTGGCCAATTTTTCTCTCTTCTCCCTTTTAAATTAATTGCTACATTTGGATGTTTACACACTAACTTTTCCAGGAAAAACAGATTCACATACACCAAATAAAAGCAGATCAGAAGTAAGCTTTAATCCCTTAAATCTATAGAACAGTTGATGATTCTGCAACAGAGTTACAGAGCATAGCTTTGTGGCAGGGAAACTATGAATATTTCTGCACCACCATAACTGGAAAGACCTACACCTGAAAAACCTAACTTGAAGTTAAATTAATTCCTAAATCAGAAAATTAAATATTAGGTTGAACGCACCTACAGTCCTTATGTTGTAGTACTTAGAATTGCTTTCAATTCCTTTAACAGCTGCTTGTACCTAGAGATGATCATCAGCTAGCTGGTGCCATGTGGAAAACAAATGGTAGGAAGTTGTTTCTTTATTTCTTTGGTGAGGAATTGAATGCTCTTAAAAAAACCCCACAACCAATTAAAAAATACCACGAAAACAAGTGATAAAGCAATATAAGGAAAAACAAGTGAAACACGAAAAACCGAGTTCCCTCTTCACATCCTCAGTTTGAGAATGAAATGATAATTTTATCATTTATAAATGGCAAGGTTGTGAAAAACAGTTCCCTCTGAAAATCTTTTACTGATCCTGTAACTTATTTCAAATTTTCCCTTTCATTCCATTTCTGTTTGCCAATGTCCTTTCTTCAAAAAGATATTCTCACACACTCACTCTTCAAACTATTCCAGGCTCTTTGAGCTCCCAACAGTGAGCCTGTCCTGGGGCTCCCCAACTCGTTCCATTTGTTTTCCCTAACTTCTCCTCTTACTCTTATCACCCAGCCAAAAAACTCAAAGTTATGGCTCAAAGATCTACGGTCAGGCTGGAAAGAGCCATCTGGGAGGGTTAATTCCTTTTTCTATCCCTTCTGTTTCATTTGGATATAAGCAAATACCATTCTCTTCCCTATGTAATGTTCATGTTCCAAAATCAATATTACACAGGTCACAAATATGAATTGGTTTCATTGATCTTCAACTACAGCTCTAATAAGATTTCTGTTCTTCCATTTAAAATAAGCCACTAGGATATTTCCTTATGCCGGTTTTCAAAGAAAAACTTTCTCCTCATGTCTGCTGTACTTACCAATCACTGCATGTCACAGAACATGACCAATGTTCACTTTTTAAACAGTTGCCACATTTCATTGCTTCTATCCAACAGCTGCAGGATTAAAACCCCAGGAAAACATGGGACACTGAATGCTACAAAATTAGCAGCTCAAAAAACATACAAACTCTGAACCTCTGCCTCCTCCTTCTATTGTCATTATTGCTAGACAAAGAACAGAGAAGCTAAATATGATCTCAAAAACTGACAAATCCAGTCTCATCTACAATCCTCAGAATCATTTTAATAGGCCTAAAATCATCAGTATCATCTTAAAACTATACTCTGCAACTCTGTTTAGGATGGGTTACTGTAACCTGAATGCTGTAACACTACCAGCAGAAGGTAACCAATACTTCCTAATGAATAACTGCTCCTGAAATCATCCAAAAACTTGCATAGCTCACTCACTAACATAGGCTGAGAAAAATAACACCTTCTCTGCTTCATGAGAAGACCTCATAGGACTACAAAGCCCTGGTGTTTGCCTGATCACCAGTTTCACAGCCACCTGCAGAGGACTGCAAGGGGCCCACAAATTCTGACAGAAGCTCCCTTTGAAGTTTAAGGGTGTCTGCAGCAAAGGCTCTGCTCAGAAGCTGGAGGTGACACACTACTGCTTCCTGTTAGCTGCAGTACTAGTTAGCACACTTGTTTCCTGGTGTGAACCTGAACAAAACAACCCTCTCCCATTCAAATTCGCTTCTGTACTCAGTGAAATCTGAGGTCTTCAAAGCATTACAATCACCCACCCAACCAAGACCACCAGTATCAGCCAAGACCTGTTTGTCTTGGGTTAGAAGCTACACAAAGAGACCAAAAATCTGACTGCTGAAGAGCCTGTAATCCAAAAAGTGGCTCCACAGAGACTGCATAGGTTAAATCTGCCTTTTTTTTCATTGTTTTGTTACTTAAATGAGACAAACTGCAGGTTTCATTAACCTAGCAGCCTGCAACAGAAAGAAGAACTAGCTAGCAGTATTTCTAATAAGGCATGTACCGAGTTCTTTTAGATCTCCAAAATAAGGTGACATTACCTAGGTATAACACAGTTGGCAAAAACATTATCAGTAGGGAACTGTGCCTGTTACATAAACTATGGGCTTAAATGGTTCAAACAAGTTTATGGTTCTAATAATAGTATTTCGTAATTAATGAAGATAATCAGCCTCCTAGCTACCTTACAGAGTTCATCTCAGGTTATTCTCCTCTATGGTAGCATCCTCTAGATCTAAGTGTTACTGAGGAAAATATTTTTGGCTAAAGAAATCTAGCTGTGAGATAAACATGTGGCAAGTTAAATCTAGAGAAATATTGTTAAATCTTGCAACTACTAACACTTGAAATGCAAAAACATGACAGTCTCATCAAGTGAATACCGAATAATACAAACCTTCATCTATGCAAGGACAGCTTTTCATAGTTCAGTAACAAGAGCAAAATTGAAATCTAAGGAAAACTTTTATGCAGACCAATTTTTGTAACTATGGTGATGGAAGGCTACAGAAAAAACTCTAAAACAGGTCAAAAATCAGGCACAGGATTAGGAGCATGACTCACAGTTTTATCTATGGACCTTTCTAGAAAGGAATAACCCCTGCATTCCTAGCATTAAAGGTGAGTTAGCAACACAGCGTAGTGGGAAGTGCTGGTCTGGTGGTCAGATGAGCAAACCAGGGAGCTGACAGCTTGGCTCTGCTCAGCCTGTTCTCTCTAATCAAGACCATCTGCTCAGTTTGTGAAGACACTCCTGGTGACTTTAAGCCTCAGCATGAACAACCTCTGTAGTCACATGTGTGAAATACAGCAACTGTCAGAAATTCATTAGTCATTGCTAAACTCTTTTATTCCATACATAATAAGTTTGAAATAGATTTTTACGATCCTTTTCTCAATGCTTGCAATTATGCCCATTCACTTATTGTATCATTTGTGGCACTCCAGGGAAAAAACTAGCAATCCCCAGTGTTTTATAATTCACATACATAAACACACTATATGATGGAATGATACATAAAGATTAGGGCAGATGAAAGTTTGAGATGCAGTAAATTATTTCTTTAAACCTAATAAAAACTAAAACCCACATGCAGTACTAACACAGATGTATTTACGTGCATAACTGCAGTTTTCTCATAGCTAAAAAAAGGCTCAAATACAGGGTTTGCAAGACCAGATAAAGAGTACAAAAAGAAGGAAAAACGCTAAGTTCCTCAATTCAGTGCCTTTTTTTTACCTGCAGGTGTGCAAAAAACTTGCTGTGATATGAACTGAATAATTCTTTTGTTATCCCACTTAGTGTTATATGCAAGAAATAGTTTGAAGAGCACATTCTGAATGAATCTTTTGTACTCCAAAGCAATGATTTCCATCCACAATGCAGGCAAAAAGTTTGAAACTGGTTTGAATGCAAGGATTTAGTGTTATGATGTCACATTAAATAAAAAGGTTACTGTGTTCTTTGAAGGTAGTTCGTTTACTCCAGAGATAGAGGCAGACTCTTAAGAGCCAAAAAACCAAGCTGTAGCATAGTGGTCACTGTGACATATCATGTCCTGAGAAATGGGTAAGCATTTTTGTATTTTAAGTAATGTATTCATTTTCAAACTCTCCTTCTGGCACTTTCTCAAGAGATGAAAGGAAAAATTGATAGCTACTGTCTCAGGATAAATCATAATGCAGCCTCTAGATCTGAAAGTGAGCTTCTACCTGCTGGACCGACATGCCAAAAATCCACCACATCCAGTATGCCTCTATCTGACAGGATGCTGATAGAAAAAGAATGTTGGGAAAAAAAGGAATTACTGTAATTTAATGGTTACCATAATCCTCCAGTGGCTTTCTTCATTTTACAAGACTGTGAGTCTCACATCAGTCTTTTCTTCTGTTGACTAAACAAACTTGATTCCTCTCAGCCTCTGTAAATCAGTCATGATTTCTAAATTCCTATTTTTCTTCCTATCTTCCTCTAGTTTATTTTAATTTAATCTCTAACTTTTTTCCTGTTCTCTTGAGGTTTATTTGCATTTGCCTTTGTTTAGATTATAATTAAGCAGAAATAGGAATTCAATGACACACAGCTTCAAAGAAAGGGTAGTTCGATAGCTATCACGGTTTTTGCAGAGCAAATTCATCAAGGAGAGGTGCCTGAAATTTAATCAGACAATACTGTCTTCAGATAAAAATATCTGGGACTGTTGAAAAGTTGTATTTTGTCAATTTTCTCAATGTTATGTATGACATAAGATTAAAATCTGTCATCTTTTCAAAATCACAGCCAAAGGATAATTAAATTTTAGTGCTTTAACTGTGAATTCTCTGGCCTCAGCACACATGAAAGTCCTTTCAGCTGAATTTTAAATCTGAACTTTCAGAATGACATGAACCGTAATCAGCATTACTCAGATCCCTCTGATGCCATCAAGGCTCAATTTACAGGGCATACTGACCCTCTCTGCTGTATATAACAACCTTAACAACTAGATATAATAACAACTTTACCTTATTACAAACTAAATTATCTAAGTAGATCAAAAATACTTTTAAATGGAATTTTACCTGATAAAGAAACAATGTAATTTTAAAATTAAAAGTAGAACAGAACTGACCACTGCAAAGATTCTGTTTGAAAACAGATCAAATCAATGACCAAATTTTTAATCACCTAGAATTATTTTATCATGTAGTGCTTTAAATTTGAGGATTGCATGAGAAACACATGAAAAGCCAAATGGAAACCTGAAATATTTTACTTGATTGTCCACAAATTTAAAAAAAACCCTGGATAATACAGACCACAGCTGTTAAATTTCAGTGTAAATGTCACTGCATTTCACTGACAGACCAATTCTCACAAGGAGGGAGGATATTGGTTGGTAATGCTGAAGCCCTGCTCGTTTCTTTAAGGGTGACAAGACAGGGAGTCTGTTAAGTGCCGTGCTTGCTAACCCATGCACGGGGGTTACAAACCTGCGGGCTGAGCACCACTTACCGAAGATTCACTGTCTCTAACAAGGAAATCTCCTTCCACTCCCCTCTCGTTCAGGGCACATTCTGCTTGGTGCCGGGTAACGTTCCCGTAATACCACTCTCTTCCAGCAAATCGTCCGGTAGAAGATGGTCCCGTGTAGCTTATCTGAGGTGGATGGGAAGTGTTCATGGAAGGACCATCACTAATGATTACTACATAGTTTTTAGGAACAAGACCGATTTGACCTCTGGAATTTTTACATTTCCACCATTCTGGGTCATTTTCTGGCTTTTCAATTACTTCCATCGTTTCCCCTTTTTCAAAATTGAGCTCTTCATCTGTGACCGAGCTGAATGGGTACAGTGTCTGAACGATGTGGAGTACTTTGGTGCCCTGGCCGTTACTCATGGAAGCGCCTTTCCTAAGGCTGAGGAAGCTGGGTGAATCTGCAGTTGCCTCCTCAACCTCCTCTACCACATAGTTCGAGGGGAACCAGCCGATCTGTCCATTGTAGCTCCCTCTCCACCAGCCGTCGCTGCACTTCTCCATGACAATCACTCGGGACCCTTTAACGAGGGACAGCTCATCCTCCCTCTCGGCAACGTAGGCAAATTTCACGTAGGCGGGAATGTTCAGATCGTAAATCCGGTCGGCGCTGCTGCCGTTGGAAGGGTACTCTGCGTCTGTGCTGGGAGTGGGGGAGGCGTCTCTCGCACTCGTCTTTCTCTTGGTTTTTCCCAAGCCTAGTAAAGACAGAAATGTAAAGTGGTCACTTGGAATGCTTGTGCCCAGACTGCAAAAGCTGGATGTGGTGACATGTTGTACCCTCACTTCAACAACACTGCTAAATGGAGATCTCTAATACTACATAGTCAGGAAATAGCAACACCTTTAAGAGATTCTTGTTAACATCCAGCTGATGCACCATTAGGTAAAGAGCAATTTGTGTTATAATGATTTCTATTCTCTTCTCGGAAGAAGCAGAGTTTAAGCACACTTAAACACAGTTATTTCTTCACTGGGAGAACAGCTAATCACTGAAACTGATTCTCAGCTTGCTCTTCTCTATCTTTAAATTCCAGCCAAATGACCATGCCTTTTAATTTTGGAGATGACTTCAATTTGGCTCAAACAAAAATTGAAAGAAAACCTGCAAAAATTAATGAGCACAGAAGTAAAAGCCTAAGTTTCTCTGCAGACTGTATTGCTCTCTTTGCTCTAGCAGTACCCAGGCAGGCACTGCTGCAATTCCTTCGAACTGCAATCCCCCTTCCAAAACCCACACCTCTTTCACCTACATTTCATCACACACTGTAACAACAGAAATCTGCTGGTGAGGAAGACCATTTGCATGTATTACCCTATAATCCATAAATTCTGGTGTCCTGTCATGGCTTTAATTATAGTGTTGAATACAATGTACAGAAGAAACAACAATAACATTGAACACAGTATTTTTTTTTTTAATTAGAGAAACCATACTAATGTCTGTTTAAAAACAGAAAAACTGCACAACACAATTGGTACACTTGGTGTACTTTTCAAACTTTTGCAGCAACCCCTCCTTAAGCTTATATATAAACAAAATAATAAAGTGAACAAGTAGCCCTGTCTTGTGAAATTCACTTAAAGAATTTCTGAGAAACAAAAGATTATGACGCAGTATAGCACAACCAAGCAAAATGTCATGCAAGGGACAGAAAGCAAAACCTTCACAGAAATAAGAGCATTTGTACTTTTCTCCCTAGTCACAGAGCCTGGGCAGAAGGTGAGAGATTTATTTGAGACACAAGAGCACACATGCTGATTATAGAATACTTAATGGAGAGAAAATAAAGGTACTTTGTTTCTTCAAATAATCTGAAATAAGGACATGCATGCTACTTCATTTTTAACTATTCAAGCCTATTCAATCCAGCCATTCCACTGCCAAAAACTGTGTTTTAATTTATTTAGATATATATATATATATATATGTACTAGCATATACAATGGGCATCTTCAGCAAAGCTGTTTGCTCACCACAGAACTTCATGCTTATTTCACAGTTATCTGTGCAGCACGGAGTAACAGTGCACACATAACCATGCAGGGATCACTGTCTAGAAGGGTTAAAAATACATTAGTTAATATGTGGTCTTATGGTCTCAGAAGATGGCAGAAAATTCTGATGATCCTAAAGTGGTTTCCTGACCTTCCCCAGCAGGGCCTTGTTTCCTGCTGTAGCCTGCTACATCCTATTGTCATTCTAACTACATCACACCAGCCAAGAGCCAGCGGCTGCGCTTTCAGGCAAAATGAGGGAGGCAGCTTATTGTACTAGGGGACACAATCACAGGAAAAGAGTGTACAAGCAAGTACTAATCAGAAGCTGGTCAGGCTCTGATCTCTGCCAAGACTGGAAATTTTCATCACTTTAGAGATCATTTTTAACCAAAAAGACAAGGATGTTTCAGAACTAATGAGCATTAAATTACAGTGATATAAACAAACACAACTTAAAGGTCGTTCTGTTAAGAAAAGAGGGAAATTACTTTTATAAATTCATGGAAAACAAGCAACTTTATTTCAATAGATTCTCTCTACATAAAGCCCTCCACTGAGACTAAACCTTCCAGATTAAAAACTTAGGCTTTTATCAGCTCACTAATGAAGA
Source organism: Melospiza georgiana (assembly GCF_028018845.1). Taxonomy (NCBI): domain Eukaryota; kingdom Metazoa; phylum Chordata; class Aves; order Passeriformes; family Passerellidae; genus Melospiza; species Melospiza georgiana. The sequence goes on from NC_080431.1 coordinate 20,245,391, forward strand.
TACAGAGTCCACTTCTTGGAATTACAGCAAAAGAACTAAGGAAAAAAGCAGTAGATGGTGAGGCAGCTGGCCTACCTAGTTGAAACATAGAGCACAGAGATAACTGTGAGAAATGTAGATGTAGAGTGGCAGGAAAATGCCACAAACGTAAGTATCTAGAGAAAAAAACTGTTTACAAACAGGTAAAAATCCAGAATTTCTCAAAAACCCTTCTGAAATCTGATAAAGGTATCTAAACATTTAGGAAAAAGTTATCATTCAAGCACAGGCTTCCACTTGGAGTTGCTGAAGTTCCCTCTTTTTTCACAGACCTTCCAATAGTGCATCTGACATTTCAAATATTGCTTCCTATCATGACCATTAAACATAAATCATAACAAATTTGGGAAAATAATAAAAAAAAAAAGAAACATAGTAAAGTTTCTAATTTTTATCAATAAAGACAACTGGAGTTCTTTGGTTTGAGCTTAACATTTCATGTGAACAAACTTTTTAAGGCTGACAGCATGGTAATGATTAACATTTTGCAATAGCAGCAATGTGCACCAAAGGCTTTCCAGTTGGTTTGACCAAAGGAACAAACTATGCAGAGACTCATCTGTAGTCAGGCACGCAAAGGGCATGCACATTATCTAAGAACAATTTTTAATGTGAGATTGCAACATTCATAACTGTGTCCATGACTGAAGAGGAAACAAGTTGTTCCATGAGCAGAACATGGAAATCTGTTCCTGTTTTGCACTTTGTACCTCCTGCTGAGCTATTCCTCCTCTTCCTCTCCCTTCTCCTGCAGGATTCACAGTAAGTCTCCCGACTGTATGACTGCTTTCACGTCCCCAGGTCCTTCTCATATCTCTGGGTCCCCACTGCCATCTCCAAAATGCCCTCAAAGCATACTCCATCTCCCCTGGTGCTGCCCTCCTCCCTACCTTTGTTGGGCTGGCCAGCCGAGCACAGTGCCTGGCACCCCCCTGCCTCTCAGCCCTGCCTGGACTCAAAGAGCTGGGGGTGCTCCGGCTTCTCCTCCAGTGAGGGACACCAGCAATGACTCTCCCAGGCACAGACTGGGAGAAAACTAGTTAGTTTATCTCTGCCAGTCTGTCAAGTTTGCCTAAAATTGGCTGAGTTATCAAGGATGGACAGATGGACGGACTATGACAGCTGACTGTGACAGCATGACTAATGTAAGCTTCATTTCCTTAGGAAAGTCTAAAAATACAGTTTAGTGGGATGGCTCACCACAGCTAAGCAAGAATAAAGTCAGGCCAATTATAAACTTTGTATATGCATCTAAAAGAAAAAACACAACTCCATTAAAAAAAGAAAAGTACAATCTACACAAGTCATCTCTAGAAGAGTAAACACTACCATTCTACTAACAGAAATGCTCACTTACTACTGTTTGTAAGGGGATGCCTGTTCTTATGTCTGAATGGAATGAAACACATATAAAGGATTTAATGGAAAATGAAACATTGACACACTTTGGGAGTCTCACGTAGAAAAGCTGAATATACTGGCAATTGTAGTCATAGTTTTGGTGTATTTTATTGTCTTTGTGACAACCTATGAAAACCTATCTACTGATCTATCTACCTATCTGCTACAACTGTGCTTCTCCTCTTCTGACTCACTGGGTACAGTTCATCTGTAACCTGTAACCATCTACAATCCTTTGTAACACAAACAGTTGTCATAAGGAGTAATCTAAAGCAAGAGGTTAGCTTTCAAGTGAAAGGAAAAGTGGGGAAGGAAAAGAAGCATTGCAAAGCAGCAGAAAGCCTGTTTTGCTACTGCAATTTGTAGGAAGCAACACTATTCACACTCTACAGTAATCCACAGTAAATTACTTCACTTGCACTCTTATAAATACATTCCCAAGTCACGTGAGCTGGTATAATTCTTAGGATACACTACTAAGACAAAAAAAGAGAATCAACTTGTTAGCAGTATTTCTGGAGAAGGGATCCACTGCAAATGCTCCTTCTCTCCACAGTGAAAGAAATCCTCTGGGCCCATGGTGAGTCCTAGGGAAACTCAGAAACGTGCCTGTTGCATCACTACATGCTGTCTTCCTTTCCTAGCTCAGCTGTGGCTCTAAAGAATAGCTTGTTTTTTGAGCAGCAGGCTGAAGACCAGTTTCCTATGAATTTTCTTCCTGTCACTTAAGTTTCCATTGTGCAAGCACCCCTTCATTACCAGCTTGTCCCTGAGACAGTCTTTCCATTGTACCTAAAAGGTCCTTGAGCCTGCATCTCCAATTCCCTCTCCCCACAGCGTTCCCAGCCGTCCCACCTCATCCTCCTTAGACTTCCCTAGGAAATGTCTTGAGCTCCCCCCAAGCCCCAGAGCTCCAAGTGGTGAAATTTCCCTGTGGCCCATCTCCTCTGGCCCGATGCTGGGCAGTGCTGGCTCCCCTGCCCCTGTGTGAATCTCCTGCCATGCTGGCCACACCGCTGGGCCAAAGCTGGGCTGCCTGTCAGCACAGATGCCCCAACTGCCCAGGTGCTCCTGCCGAAAACAAAAGAGTTTCTCTCTCTCTTCTGCCTTCAGTGATGGCACTGAAACAAGGCTGCAGAGCTACAACCTCTCTGAAAACTGGTTCGTAGGATAAACAAGTTTAACTATATTTAAAACATGATCTTAAATCATACCTTATCAAACACATATATAACACTTGCATAGAAAGGGATTCTTGCCACTAGTATAAGTTTGTATTCCATTTGCTAATCATGATTTAATATTCCACACTACCTTTACTAGGAAAAGCCTATTTACAAAAGAACACCTTCCTAATTCTACAAAGACTTATTTGACAAGTCTTTCCACGTTCCTGCAAGCTGGTATCCTTGTCTGAGACTGATGAACAACCACATTTTGCATTTTAACTGCATTTGATCATCCCCAGAGATGAAAGAACATCTCCACAGGCTTATCCACACTCACTGTTATTAACTTCTGCCTAAGAACAACATGAACCAAACATTAAAGGTATTTGCAGTCAAATTCTCTAGGATCCCCTTCCCAAGACTGCCCACTAAATTTGTAAAATCTTGTATGTAGCTTAACTTTAGACTAAATACAGTTGCAATTTTTTTTGAAGGAATTTTAAGTTGATTTGATACCTGACTTTTTCTAAAGTTGATCTGCTATTACTGTCTTTTGATTTGATATTACTGCCTTTTCCATTTTTCCCTGTTCTGTATACAAAAAGCATTATTCAGTACCAAATGAGAATTTCTGAGAAATTGATCTGAGAAATTGTCTCTGATTTTAATACATCATTTTAATATACAAATGATGAGAAAAGATATTTTTTTGCAGCTTACCTGCATATCAAATCAAAATCAAAGGACAAAAAACCAAAAAAACCCTTTCAGAAAAACATTGCAATATGACAAAAATATTGCTTTGAGAAATTGTGAGATACCAAATTTCCAAAGCAGAATTCCTCCATTCAGAACTCAGTGAAAAAAAGACCAAATACTACTAAATACAACAGATACAACTCCTTAAGAATCCTCCAAAAGTCACTTTTAAACTATAGAATACCCTGCAAAACCAACAAAACTGTCTCAATACAACTGAGTTTTGAAAACTACTTTCTCTTTAAGGGACTAGAGTTCTATTAAATGGTGTTCTTCAATTATCTTCTATCAATGTTGGAGAAGCCAGTTTTAAGTCTAAATATGCAGCTGGAAATATAAAAATGGAGGTTGCTGAGTAAAGCTGTTAGTTCTCCCCATGGCAATTAGAAAGACAACTATTTTTGCATTTTCATCTATTGCTGTATTTACATATCTTAATAGATTTTTTATCATTACACGTTGGAAATTATTTTTCTATAATGTATTTTACCCTAATGTTTGAAATTAGTTTTTGATCAGTTATTATATATTAATACAAAGCTGTAAGTTGGCAAAAGGTAACTTGAGCAAGAAAAGAGTCAAAGAGATAGCCTGAAATAATACTGCATCAAATCAATAGCTTGAATTAATAGCGCATCAAATAGTGCATCAAACAGGTACTCTTTTTCACAGTCTATTTACAAACACAACAAGCTCGTCTCAAAAAATTAAAATATGCTGTATCATCTAATAAAGCCACAAAAACTGGTAATAGAGCTGAAAAGGACACATGTACATGCACAACTCTCACATAGGCTGTCAAAGCATGGGCTTTAAATTTAAACTTCACATGATTGTTTTAAAATTCATTTATGGAAAAAATAATTTAAAAAAAAGATCTTTCATGGGAAATATGAATTAACCAGTAACTCAGTTTTTCAAAATATTACTGACCATTACTATCTGAATTTAAAAAAACCCAAAAAACAAAACAAAACCAACAACAACAAAAAAGCAAATGCAACAAAACCCCCCAAAACAAAAAAGCAATTACTTGTAAAATTCTTCATACTAATTTAAATGCATTTTAACTTAGCCACCCTCACTCTAGAGTAAAATGCTTTTAACAGTACCACTTGCTTTATAGCTATAAAACACCCCCAAAGAATCCCATAAAATTATAGAAGCCGGACAAAGAACAAGAGCACAGTACAATTTTAATGGAAATATTTTCATTTTACCCATTTTTTAATAGCAATGGGTTTTGTTATTTACAATTCAAACTGAAACAAAGCACTCCAGAGTGCTGAAAAATTTAACCTTATTATAATATCTGAAAACAACTTCCATTAAAGAGCTGAAAGATTCAAGATAAACAAATTTCAGGCTGATAAATTTGAGGAAGTCAAATCAACTAGGAGAACTCCCAGTATAAATAACCAGAGAAAAAAAATTTAACATAATTGCTGCTAATTTCAGAGTTCTATAAAAAGTTAAGAAATAAATTTCAGCTGATATTTATATAATTTTTAGTATCCCTAAACATTAAATCCCATTTTACAGAACAGCTCTCCTTATTTTAAAAATCTTCAAAGTCAAGGCAACCAGAAATTTTCATTCAATTTCCTAATCTAGTATTTTCTGTTAGATGTAACAGAAACAACCAAATTTCTCAAAATTAATTTTTAACTTAGAAGCAATATTTCTCCAACACTTTTAGGCATTTTTTAAGATAACTAAAACTATTTTTCTTGTGTATTCTAACAAAACTGAAATTCCATCTAACTTCACACAGATGCACTTAAAAACAATGATCCTTTCTTGTTTAACAAATAAGTTATTCATCTCTGAATATTACAGTAATGAATTATATTGCATATTTATGCATACATTTAATAAGAGTGCAAAGTGTACAGTGTCTGTTTTGAAATAAACTAAAAATTGCATTAAGAAAGAGGCAATTAACTTTTCAGGAAATTCTTCAGGAAAATGCAATGCAATGTAAATTAAGTAATTCATCCACTCAATATAGAGCTAAACACAACTTCTTGTCAACTGGAACATTCAAATCAGACATTCATGTAGTTTTGTTATTTATCATTACTTTTATAATTTCAAATTAACTAGTCTTTGCTTCTTTATTACTAAGGAATTCAGCAAACCAAAGTTTCTTCTGTTACACAGAAAGAAAAACCAAACATTTCTGCACATTTTCAGACTGCAACCTCCCACTTCTTCTTCTCCCCCTCCACGTCCAGTTTCCAAGAAAATGTTCAAAGGCTAAGATCCATATGGGATAGTCAGTGTTTTAGAAGAAACATATCCATCAACAGCACTCTTTAAAGGACACTGCTATAAATTCCAGAAACCTTCAACTGCATCTGTAATACCGAAATAAAGCTTTACAGTTCAATTAATGACTTTTTGTATCTTCTCTAAGAAGCTCAATTGAAAAAAAGGCTCACTAGAACAAATCAGAAAATGGAAACTCTTCTCTAAATGTCAAAGTGAAACTCTGACATTTCAACAACCAGGCTGCTTTATCACTGCTTTTCAAATACACAAAAAAGTTTTCCATGCATCAAACACTATTCAGTCAGGAGGCTTCTGCAAAGAAATCAACTCAACAACTATTTTGAGAACAACTACTGCATTAATTCCTGTAATTTTCACTGTGCTACACATGCCTATTTGTGATTAGGAAAGGTACACTCAAATTCCAAGATCAGCTTTTTCTGTACCCAAAGCTTCATAGAACAAAAGCTTAAAATTATAAAGATGTAATATAGGGACATATGTGAACAGAGACAAACGCACAGTCTGCAGGCTTACATAAACTGCCTCAGTGGCAAGGTGAAGTGGAAGATTCATTAGGCAAATTTTAATGGTCTTAGGGTTTAAAATCCTCTATATAACAGGAAAACAGCAGGCTTGGTCTCAAATGGAAGGCATATAAAATGAATGGGGTTTCTCAAGACCTACCAATTTCCCTCTACATATTTAAATTGAAACTTGCTTGCTTTAAATAGGCAGTCCCTGCTTTCAAACACAAAAACATTTCCACCTAATTTTTAATCTTATAAATGATGCTATCTTGACTTTGAAAGATGTTCTGATAAGAGAATATATGCACAAACACCTTAAATCTAAGGCAGCCCGGTAATTGTAAGAACATATCTATAAAGTGCTTGGAGAAGGCACAGTAGTCATGTAGGACTTCCCTTTGCTTTCTGTTCCCTTGGTGTAGAGAAGAAAAGCAACACTGTTTTGCCCCTCCTTCACAAACAATAACAGAGGATATTGACAAAATAAAACACTCATAGGCATGAGATGCTCCACCTCAATCCATACTCCTGTCCCTCAGGAAGTATATCACAGCTTCTGTTCCCTCTCCCCTTCCAGCACTTGGTGGAAAGATGATTTATGTTTAGGTATCTCACATTTATATGAAGTGAAAGAAGTGCACATGACAGCTCAGGATACAAATTTGACTTCCTAACACTAATCCACCTAATTAGAAGAAATTGGGGGAAAAAAATACAGCAAGGTACAAAGTAGACTATCCTGAATGCAGGATGTCAACTCTCCAATTTAAAGACCCTTCCAAATAACCAAGATGGAATGATTCTATTTTAGATACATGCAACTATAGTTCTAACTTAGTCATTTCACTTCTTGTACGCTCAAATTTACTCTCTATTCTATATCTGAAAAGCAAAGATATAACAGATAGAGGCTGAAGTTTGGATCACCAAGCCTAAACCTGAACAGAGAAACTACAAAGCAGCTATTATACAGCACCTCTACTCAAAGAAATGCTTTAGAAGACAATGATTCAAATACTGACTAAAGAGCAGTATCTCAGCATCAAAAAGCCCAAGACAGTCCCTCCTGAAAGTACAACAGTCATCTACCCTTCGAGTTTACAGTGTTTTACTCCAGTTGACACATACCAACACCAAGCAGGATGTAAAGCCTTACTAATTCTACCATAAGGCCACAGTGCCCATGTTATACCATACTAAGGTTTCCCAACATTAAATAAGTGTTACAAGAAAATACAAGATGTTTATTACATTTTCTCTGTAAAAATCTCAAAATTCCTCAGAAGCCTGTCATCGATACTGCAGTTTTCTCACAAACTCCTTTTAGGAAGGGGAAAGCAAACTAAGTATTACCTTTTCTGTACTGACTTCCTCTCTGAATTTCAATGCACATAGTTTCGTTAATCAAGGGCTCTCAGGCTATTTGCAATTACATACACAAAATCAGGCTTCTCCATCTCTGAAGGGGAAGTAACAGGATGAAATGGCTCACTTAAGAAAACAACCCACCTCCTCTGGGGTTTAGTGCTCACAGCTAAAACACAAAACCCCAGGATTCACACACAAACCAGAACAATTTCTTCTGTACATTTAAAAACTCAGTAGCTATAGAGGAATAATTAAGTAATACATTTATCTTCTGTTCTGGAGAACAATTTCCTGAATAAACAATTGAAAAAATATCTTACAGGTTGGTTAGGAAAGCGGTAGAGCCCATATACAAGAAGAATGACCTTTCCACCACATCAAAATACATTTTTCCTTTCTGTTTTCTTTCACCTTCCGTGTCCTTTAATTTACAAAATTCCAAAGACTGGAAACAGGCATTATGGCAATGACTGCATACAATTTAGACAGTCTACAGCCTAATTCCTAAATCAATTTCTAGTGCAAAATACAGCTACAAATAGTCATCTATTAGAAAGAGCAACCTTAAATGTCCACCTGTCCAAGCTGACCATCCATTAAGAGAGGTGTCTGTCCAAATGAACTTGCTGTAATCACAAAAATAACTTGTCAGTAAACAATCACATTCACCACTGAAGCAGCTCTCAAAAAAAGCCATCTGCGCTGGAACTTTTCTCCTTAAAACAAGAGAGATGGGCATTCTCTCCAGCACTGCAGCTTTGTGCTTTATCTACATACACTCCACGCATGTCAATTCCTGTTTTATGGACAGACTCCACAAAACAAAACACTTTTGAGACTCAGAAAATGGAAGGAAACCTTTCCTTACACATTCTAAGACAAACCCTAGTTTTCTTTTAGTGTGAATGCTAATTTACAAATTCTATTTGCATGGTATGAGAACGTGCCATGGTCTTTGAAAAACCTGAGAAACAGAAAGCAATGGAACCCAAGTGGAAACACGTAGAGAAAAAGAAACAATATTTAAAATATACCCTGAAATATTAAACCTCAAGACACCACAAGGACACACGCACCCAAAAAAAGAGATCCATCCAGTAAAACCAAAGAATTACTTAAGGTTGCATATTGAAGGAAATAGCCACATCTGAAGGAGAAGAATTCCCCAATGATTCTAAGGTGGGAGAAGGAACAGCCACTGTCACCTATGTATTGAAAAATCTCTTGTCATTTGAGTCACTGTAATTCCTTGGAAAATGGTGTCCCTCAGAGCATATACAGAGGCTATTGACTTTTGCCAGTTACCTTAGCTTGGTCTTTTTTAGAAGGGTGACCCAGCTTCACCCACCAAACAAGGCACACAATACCTCTAATGCCTCAGCTACTGTCATCTGTTTCTGCTCTCTGCTTCCACCTTCACGTGCTAGGACATGAAGCCAAAGGGGATGGCAGTATGCAGAGCACACACATACATGTATCCCTATAAACATGTGCTTATGGAAAAAGCCCAGCCCAGGCAGATAGGTACAATGCAGTGACCCTCACTGCAGCCCCAGTTCTGCTGCCTCAGCCAACTTCAGTTCTCCCAGGAACCTGAGGGAAATGAAGACAGAGGGGAACACTGTGCAATGAATCCAGTACAAGACAGTACTTGGGAAAAACCCACACTCTATTTCTACTGGTTCAGAAGAAGAGACATAATTAGCAGAATGCTTTAAGTATTTTATTCTACGTAAAAAACGAAACATCAAAAGAGTTGAGGGTTCAGACATAAACTTTTAATGCTAAGAAAGTAAGACTGCCTCCACAGCTGGAACAGGGCATAGGAGGAGCTACAGGCAATGGAGTCACTCTCTTTAATAGCGAACTGTGAAACTACCTTGGGAGCTAATTTTTGGGCTTGCTCTAAGGCCAGACATTACAGGTTGAAACATAACTGGCTCAGAAAGGGGCAAAACCAAGGGTCTGCCAAGGTGACAATTGAGGGAAATAATACCAAAGACATCAGTACACACAGCCACAGTAAGTTAAGGTGATCCTTTTATCTTTTCACATATAATTATGAATAAAATAAAGGCTCGTTCTTTGATCTGTAAATGCCAATGTACCTCCAAGCACACACAGACATTCTGCATGGGAAAGGGGGAAAAAGTATGCCTATTAGATAAAACTTCTAATACAATGAACAAATGTATTTACTCAATATAGGCTAAAAATAGGAGGATTTATTTATGCCTTCAGCCTTGCAACATTTTACGGCAACCGTCACAGCAGAAAAATCTGCTGAAAGGTAGAACACATCTTGGTTTCCATTATATTTTTCTTTGCTATTTTTGAAGCAGCACATCCTTTAAATGATCTATCCCAATAAATAATCTACCCCAATAAAGCTAAAACTTCAACAGAATACAATACATACAATTGTAAACTGAGAAAAGAAAACTTCTGAATCATTACAAGCCAGCACTGCAAGAAGCTTCAGGTTCTGCATTCACTGCTGCATTTGGCTTTTCACTTTGGAGCAAATAAAGGGCCTGCTGCATACATCCAGCAGAGAAACTCTTATCAAGCAATAAAAGAAGCATTATTCTGTACCATGAGTTCTCCAGAATATTCACCTTAATGCTTTGCTTTCAGCTCTTTAAAAGGCATGAAGTTTGTGTTCAATTTTCATTGGGGATTTTTGTTGTGGTTTTGTTTGTTTGTTGGTTTTTCATTAGTCTGCTCTGCAACTTCAGATTTTTCCTTCTCAAGCAGATGTTTCTTTAGAAATTACAACACAGTATCTTTTAGAAACTCTCATTTCAGTTCCACCAAGCAGAGACTTGGATTCTTTTAATGTTTCTTTCAGTGGATGCAGTTGATATGCATATCAAAATTAGTTAAATGTTTGTGGGTGTACAACAGGTCCAAAACCATAAATTCATGAGTTTGTTTTGCATTTTAAAGAAATATTTAAACATTTTATAGTAACACTAATTCAAAATTAATGTATTTTTTTGCAATTACATATCTAATTGATAGTCAGAAGACAGAGCCTAGCCTGTCATCAGTGTTCTTATGTCATTTTCCATATGCAAAACTATTGCTATTGGGTATGTCTCCATACCTTCAAAGATCATCAATAAATTGAAAATGACTACTTTAATCAAGTCTACATTATAATGATGATTGTGAGGCAGATATATTTCCAGAAACAGCAAAGTATTTCAATTACATATTATACAAATCATCTGCTACCACTCCAGTGGCATCAGCACTGCCAGCACCTATCTCCACATGCTCTAGATGGGAATCTAGAAGAAATCTCTTCCCTGTGCCTAAAATCATTGTGAACATCTCCCATTCCTCCCTTCTCAGCAATCTATGTAACCACAATCATCTATTATTATTGTGAACATGGAAGAAATGTTCCGGCTTATTTTTCCCCGAAACTAAAGACACCACACCTAAAAGGAATTCCCATCACTTCTCTCACTACCACAAAACCATGTTCTCCTCAATTTCATCACTGGTGAAGAGTCACCACGGTTGCCACACTGTCTCACAAACAAACATGCTTATCCTGAGCAACACTACTACAAAGCAGGATGAAGCACAGCAGAGAAAGTGCTTCTGTTCAACAAAATCAACCATGAAATGAGCTATTCTAGGATTCTAGGAAATTGAGCAAGAATTTGTGCTGTATATAAACACTTCCACTACTTCCTCTCCCTGAATTTGAACCTAAAGTCCTGTGTGCCAACTCCTTTAAAGAGCAAAAAGAGATGACTTACTTTCATCGAATCCTCCAAGAAGCACAACAGACATGCCACTACTGTCATGCCCACAAGCTAGAAAGCTTCAAAACAGCAATAAGAGACACAGAAAAAATACTTTTATTTTTACTGAATTCTTACAAGGGAATTGATTTTATCACCAATTTCAGCTAGAGATGTTGGGCTAAACAAAAACTTCATACAATTCCTTCTTAGGAATTTTTATATGCGATAAATAATTTGACAAGTAGATATATACTTGAAGAAGTTATTTCTTTTTTAAAATCAACTTTATTAATGGTTGTGAATGGAAAGACTAGCATTCCTTACAGGTCTGTGACAAGGAAGGCCAAAAACATTGTAAGCTTGGGAGTTCTAGAGAGATTAAAATAACTGTTTGTCTTATAAGGTTGACCTGTTTTTATTAATATGAGTTGCATAAGGCTTAAGAGGCTGTGCTATACAACAATACACTTATTACACAGTGATACCATATTTATTTTTATTTCCATAATTCTTTCATTCTGTAGCAAATTTTATGCCCTTAGGGCGTCCATAGAAGACTGTAATTGGAAATAACTAATTAAGAATGAATAGAAATATTTTCAAACTGGTACTTGGGTCTATTACAAATTTAATGTGTTTTCTGTAATCTTGCAGATGAGGCTCAGACAGGTCACTGATACAGAAACAAATTAATCAAGCAAATGGTACTGAAGACTCAACTTAGTGCTCTGACTGTGCCAAAAAATACTGTGCATACTTCTTATGATTACACACTTTTAAAAATTAAGTGTGGAAGAACTGGAAAATATTCAGCTAAAACAGGCAACGTTAAGAGTCATAAGTAATTTTCACCAATGAAAGACTTTAGTAATCAAATTTCAGTACTTAAAACAAGATTTAGAAGCTATCTGATGAATGTCAAAATACCACCTTATACAGTTAAATCTGCCACACATATCATATCAGAGCTCCCAAAATTGGATCACTAAGATATTTTTAAAAGTCCTCAAAATCAAACCAAAAAAGGGGAAAAAAATAAAGGCCAATAACACACACACACCAGAACTTAAAGGTTGATAACTTAACTGGAGAATGAGATTTCATAACCATGTTATACAGAACTATGATGGTAATTGTTTACATCTGAGTTAAAATATTTATATGTAAAGCGGAAGTTCACCAAGCCTCTTAGCCAACATTAATGAGGAACTGTTTTTCCATTGCTAAAAAACCATTGCATTTAAAAATGAGCAATTCCTCATTTCTGCTTGTTACAGTGACTCTGCAAACAAAAAAGGGCTAACTTCCCTGTCAATTTCCAAATAAGCACGGAGAAAATAGCACTAAGTAGCCCTCAAATGAGAAAATATGAAGTTATAAACTTGAAAAAACCCTAACATTTTCATAACAATAACTGGGAGAGGAGAGAGATATAAAACTGTTGATTCCTGAAAGCACCAGTATATATGGCATTCAGGGACTCCTGCAGATGTACAGAGGGACCCAGATAGACACACACCACAGGGGTTGACAAACACAGGAAATACTTCTGGATGCTCATAACACTTGTGAAATAACCTGCTAGGAACACTGATGCAAGCAAGAACTGGCTTCTCTACATTATGTCTCACTTGGCAATTCTTACTTTCCAAATCTGGTACACTGAGTGAAAAGTTACTGAAAAGTTTTGCAGACTTCCAGAACCCTTTATTGGGTTCCAGAAGCCCAATAAAGGAGCCATTTAAAAAGACTCTCCTGCAACTCAAACATGTCTGTGAAATGTTATCAAGGTTACTGTCACTTGCCATCACTACCAAAGCTCATCTGTTTCTATTGTTTTTACAGATCTGCAAATACCTCTTCTGTATTCTTGGTGTCCAATCTCCTTTTCAATACACATTTTATTAAACCTTTTTCTTTTGCACTGCATCTGTTCAAAAACCCACATCAAGAGCAGAGCAGAAGTGTCCTCAAGGTTTCTTACGTAGTTGCTCACTAAAGGGAACAAGACCAGAAACCTGCAAGAATAGCCTGTATGCAGTGCTGGTTGTGAAGCAAAAGCAGCAAAACCAGCAAAAACATTCAGAAAATCACGGATTCCCATGAAAATGGCACCCTGCTGTGGGATCACACGCTTCAGTCACTAATGGCACGCTGCTGCCTGGGGAGTTGTGCTGCTGCCAGGAAAATGACTTGCAAAGGGATGGAAAAAATGTAGAAGTTTTATTTTGAGTACACAAACAACTGACTTCTCAATTATTATGGCTTCCTTGAGATAAGGTTTCTGTTTGGCATGACAGAGACGAGCCAGCAGGCATAGATCATCTTTGCTGCAGACGGGGAAACCCGCGGAGTTGCACTCAGAGGCAGCTCTGGGGGTGGTGCTGGCAAACACCCACTCCAACCAAATGCATACGGGAATTCCTTTCCAACCCCCAGCACATGGGAAGAATTATATTACAGAAAATTACAGTTTAAAAGATGCATGCTGGAGGTCTCTTGCTTAGTAAGACTTATTCAAAATGTATAGAAAATACCCTCCCTGCAAAAGAAATACTGTAAAAGGAAACTATTTTAAGCTTCATTATAATGAATGAAGATGAAATTTTAATCACAGGCATAGAAGCTGGCTTTTGCCTTAAGAATAGTTATAATTACCAGATTTCATTCAATATGAGCAAACAGAAGACATCAATTTGAAATGGCCAAATTACCATTAACGTTTTACTTGCAGTATCACTCAGTCAAGACAAAAAAGGGAATGAGAAGATGAATCATTTAAAATACTCAATTGGTGGCCTATACACTGTATTTCCATAATTAAAACTAGGCCATTGTAGCTGAGTATTCATTAGACCTCACTCAAGAAAGAGATTTAAGAAGACACAAGTAGTATATATCAAACAGAAAAATGACAAAACCAGACATCCATCAATCAAAGAATTACAAGACTCAAAGTTTCTCCAAGTAATTTAAGGAAAGTTAAAAGCCACAGAAATTTCCTGATGTCAGGACTAAAAGAAGATACAACAGAATAGAGCAAGCCCCTAGAAAGGCAAAGTGAATGGTGTAGAAAAGGCTATTGTTTTGTGAAAAGGCATAGGATGATACTAAAGTATCTCTTCAGAAAGTACTGGGGGTCATATGAGATTTTGGGTGAGCTGTTTTTTAGTCCACAAGGAACTGATTTAAAGAACATATGCTAAACAAGCATTAATCAGTGTTTTAACAAGCATCCAACACATTTAGGAGAGCTTCTCCGAACACATTTTAATTAATTTTTTTTTAATGCCAAAATAAAATGGAAGTTCAAGAAAGCCTTAAGACATTGCTAAGAATGGGCTGATATTTTAAAACATCAAGCTGCCTATTCTAGGTAACCATATGTCCATCAACCTTCCCATCAACCCTGAGCCAAAAAACTGTAAAGCTGATAGGACTCTATTAATAAAATATTCAAGGGTTGAGATATAATTAATGACAGTCAACAGTTCAGGAAAAATTAGTTTTTAGCATCAAATAGGCATGACTTAATTCACTGATGAGATTATAAGCTTTTGTGTACAAGACACCAACATAACTGCTGGCATAAAGTTTCATTAGAAAACAGACTGCCAAAGATGAACAACTATTCAGATGATGCATCTTCAACAGCAAACAAGGGGAACTATTAATTAAATAGTTATAGCTCCTACAGGGTCTGCCACAATTTGAGCTATGGCTGGCACTTTTCATATTTATTGAATATAAAAATATAATTCAAGCACCAGTAATTACGGTGGATAAGCACAAGAGTGGCAGATAGCTACAGGTAATCACATACACAACACACTATGACATCATTTGCATGATAACGATGCTTTCAGATGAATTCTTTTTAACACAAGGAAATGTAATCTATTAAGAAAGAGGCAGGGGAAAGTGCATCTCCATGGGAACAACCATTTGCTTGAGTGACACAAGCACGAAAAGGGGGGGGTGTAGGTATGTCACAGGAAGCAGCTATGAGTCTGCTGTTTCTCTCCTGAGGTTTCACAAGATTCATGATTAATTATTGACAGACTATTAAGTGACATTTTGTTGGGGTTTTTCTTTAAGTTCAGTACCTGATATTTTGGCAGTAGCTTCAAGATCAAAGTCGGAAACAGATTTGCTTTAAGGACTAATACTCATGACCACCATTCCCAACTGGGTAGGTGGGTTAGGAGGTATTTTAATGAGAATTTTCTTGTGATCCTTGGAGAGGCAGACATGGTGATACATTAGACATATTTGTATAAAGAGAACTTAAGAACTTGCTTCACTGGGTGAAGCAAAACTTTCAAAAGCTGTTTCACTAGAGGAAGTGTCAGTCTTGCAATTTGCAAGCCTTTGTTTAAAATGAAGGAGTGCATTTTTGATGGCCTCTCAAAACAATGGATCCTCTAAGGAAGGACACATGCTCTGCTTGTTCTGAATGGGAAATTACTGTACAGCAAGACAGGAAAGGCTTAAATACTATAGTTTAGTTGAGGACACCGATTCAGGAAAAGTAAAAAATGTTGTACAGATACACGGTACACAGCACATACATGTTTCATTATGGTAAGTTCACAGCAGCTAAACTTTTAAAAAAGAATACTCTTAAGCACCAGCCCCTTAGGGTGATAGATATTAAGAATATTCTGAATCCATTTGTGATTAAGGTATGCCTTAGGCAGTTTCACACTGTCACAGGGTATATGAACTTAAAAGAGCATGAGAGGTGCTTCACACTCTGGATGCTCACCAGGTAAGTGTGGTCACAGCACACAAAGACCAGGCCCCATCATAAGGCACTTTCTGCCTCAGCTGAACAAATACACAGAGAAAACCATTAGAAAGGGAACAAGGAATGTTGTCTGTCTGTTTTGAAGCACTGTTACTTGTCATAACAGTACTTCAGAACTTAAAAACCCATGCAGGTGTGCACAAAGGGCTGAGGCTTGGGAGGTGTGACACCTAGGGATGGTTCAGCCATGAAACTACCAAGCTTTTTTCTCACAGCTTTTCATCACTCGCCTCTAGAATGAGGGGAAGCACCCTGCACCATGCAGTTTTGCTAAGACTGAAAATAAACACACACACAGGCTAGGACACACCTCTATTCCTTCACTTAAAGAGATTTCTGTTGGACATAAATAAAAATGTGTTTGCATCAAGCAAATATTGCCCCCATTTTACATGAACACTTGAAATATTATTACAAAGGACTGCAATCCTTTCCTAAGGTACCTTTCAGACAAAATACATACATTATATTTATGTTTTAAACAACATAAATCTATATAAAAGGAGCTTAATGTCACAACTGGGACTTTAATCTTTGAAAAGGCATAATCACATTTCCTGGCACTATAATCAGTATGTTCTAAGAGTATCTGTAGAAAGGACAGTGGTTCTAAATGTTACCATGGTAAATTTTATGATAACCTTGTTTGCCTGCCACCCATCCTCTAGTCCCCAATTTCCATGTGCTTTATGGCAACTCAGTAGTGGAAGACATGGTAATGAAGGAATGCCTAAGAAACAAAGCCTGTTAGAAGCAACACTGGCAAAGGATTATCCTGCATAAGCTATTGCCATGTTATTTTTAAGTGAACCTTTTAACTTTCTAGTAAATCCAATCCCTGAATCCTAATTTTTCTATTGAAGAGTCATTTTGTACAGCAGTCTGCAACTGAATAAATTTTCTCTATATATAAGACTTCATAAAACACAGGCAAAAAGCCAAAACAAAAGTAAAAGAAAACCCCTCAAAACACTTTTAATGTGCCTGTTTCTGTTTTATTCATAACATCCTGAAATACCACTAGTAGGTCTTCCTGGCATAAAACAACAATTTGTCACTGTGTTTATAACCTTTTCTAACCTTTTCTATGCAAAGCCCTTTTTAATCAGTCTAAAAAATCAAAGAGAAAAAAAAACTATTTAACTTGACTTTCAAATACAAGATTTCTTTAAAATACACACAAAATTTTTCAAAGCTAGATTATTTTATGTGTATGATGTGCAAGTTGAAAGTAGAATACATATTTAAGGACTTGGAGGTTTACAGAACATCTCAGACTACAGAAACTTAACTGTATATAGTCAAGCTGTAAAATCCCATTCATAGAGTGATTTAGCTTTGGCTATGATACCTATGCTGAACAATCCTGTCTACATCCTTCATCTTTCAAGGGAGAGGAGTTAGTATGAAAGGAGAGGATTCAGCAGTTGATTTGTCTATGAAACTCAGTTCTTCAGCCACTGAAAATACAGATCCTTTGAAAACTGGAACAAAAGTAACACCTTTTTCTTCTGGATGTGATGGAAGGAAACATATTGCAGATTTTTACACATGATTCTCCACCCACACCCACTCTCTCTGTCTCTCCCTCCCTCCCTCAATCATCTACCCATCATGTCACCTCAAACTAAGCATAAAGACCAAACACACATGTTAAAAAATATTTATATCCACATTACATTCCCAACCTGAAACTCATCAAGTCTGCTAAATTTATTCCAAAATACAAAAGGACTTACCCAGTGTGTCTTTTAGATTTTTAACCAGAGAACCTTTCTTCAAGCTGTTTTTTCGCTCCACATAATTTGATGGCACATATCCCGTTTTGTTGGCCGCGTTTCTTACCCTCCACCATGTCTTAGAATCATCTAATAGCCAAAGACGCTCATTTTTCTTGATGTCAAGTTCTTGGTCCTGCTGTGCAGTGTAATCCCACTTTGCAATAACAATAACTTCTTCTGTCATCTTTCATGGAGTCCTTCTGCAACAAAATAATAAAACATTATCCTCATAAACTTTGTCATATAATTCTTACTCTTTTTTTCCTTTGAATTCTTCTAAAATAAGTAGGAAAAAGGCTAGGGGAAAATGAGAATGTCATACAGGGAAAACCATCTTAAAAATAAGGGAAATCATAATGACTTTTCTTCGTTTTTCAGCCACTAAAATATGGCAACATCTTGACAGTAAATTCTAGTCATAATGTATTACATTCACGTCTTCCAAATGTATATAAAATATTACATGGATATATATTAACAGAAGCTTATTTATAAAATCTGTTTCATTTTTTCATATAGCATTATAAAAGTATCCCACATGTGGCACTCCAAGCTCTGATCTGAGAAAAAAAATAAAATAGCAGCATTTGAAAAATGCATTTTCCCTCTGCACTAGTTCCGCATCCTCATACTAATCTCACACATGTAAGTTTTCTGCATTTAAACAAAGTTGTCCATCTTTATTTAGTAGAAAGTTAAGAAATAATTCAAGAAGCAATGTAACCCAGCAGGGAAATCTACCATCAATAAGAGGGTACTGTCTTTAGCAAGCCTTTGTTCACCGTTTTGTGCAGGCAGCACAAAACTGCCTTTAAGAGCCTTCACTCCCCCTTTGTTCCCAGCAAGATCCCAGCTCAGCACAGTCCTGCACCAGGCATTAGTCAGCAGGGTGGAAAAGAGCACCCACTGGATTTCACTTCTTCCCTACCTGAAACATATCCAGAGTTCCATTAAGACTGAATGAGTTGTCTTTCTCTCACTTACCTGTAAGAACAATGATATTTTTCAAAGCTATTTGTCAGCTGCACAAAGACAGCTGCATGCCTCCACGTTTTCCTACGCATCCCTGCAATTACCAGGAACAATGCGAGGCAGCACAATAGCGTGCAAGGAAAAAGTCCAATACTAGTACCAATGACATTCAAATATGTTATAATGCCAACCAAGACATGTTGATTTTACCTTCTAAATTCTGAGAAGTCACCTAAAATGTTCTAATTGCTGCCGTGCAGGTTGGGGGAGAGGGAATGGAGGAAGAGAGAGGGAGTAGGAGATGAGAACATATTTGAAAATTAATGTGTCCGATTTGGGTTTTTTTTTTTAATAGAAGTTGTAGATTTCATTTGAACAACAGATTAGTAGAAAAAGGTGCAAAAGTACTTCAAACTATTAATGTCCAAAGACTTCTGTAATATTTGACTTTGTTGCCTAGGTCTTGGAAGTCCACAACCCTGTCTTCTCTGATACCTAGTAGTTTATGAGACAGAAAGGTAATTAAAAACCAAGCTTCATTCAGAAATTCTGTTCAGCATGTAAATTACATCACCTATATTCCAAAAGGGTTCCTTCTGTAGTCTGTAAATACACACACAAACACACTTTCCCCTTTAGCTACAGTACAAACTGTGAAAACTGCATGCCAGACAACCCAGCTTATATACTCTAAGAAAAATAACTGTTTTACTTACTTAATCTACAATCATAAAACATAATAGTGGACCCTATTATAAATTAATAGCCTCTTCTTATAATGAATTTTGTTTCCAGGGGATCATCGCATTGGCCTGAGCTACACTTGCTAAACTATTTGATAGCAAAAAAGGTGTGCTTGCCATTTGCTGGCAAACATCAGCAAATTTACTCCTCGTGGCCAAAGCAGACATGATTTTTGAAAATCTGAAGCTGAGTTGAACAGGTTTAAGTTTTCATTTACCAATCAAAAACCAGAAAGAACATACAACAATTAAAACATTATTCAAATATGCATTTGCATTGCTGAGGTCCCCAAGACAAACTTAAAAAGGAGCTAAGATGCTTTGAATAGCTGAGAAGCACAATCCTTACAGCTCAAACAGGCTGTGACTTATGCAGAGGAACTGATAGCTTTACAAGAAATAAGTCAGTAACCATTCAAGCATTTTTTTCCCTTAAAATAATAATCCCATCTGACAATGATAGAGAAGAGTCTGAACTTTGGACCTCAGCCTCCAATAAACTGCCCTGCTTTCTGACTGACATAAAATGGACAGAGAGCCTACAGGTCGATAAGCTGATGTAGCCACAGGGGACTGCAATCAAACATGTTCTGGAGGCTGGTGTTGTCAATATAATCTATCTCTCCAATTTAGTTTGGTTTATTTTATCTCAGCAATTGTAAAATGGTCAATTCTTACTATTCCTGGGGACATGGAGAACATGAAGAAATAGGACATCATCATTGCAGTTGGTTGATGCTGCTGCCACTACATAGGCTCCCCTTCTAAAATAGGCTATTTTCACAACACAAGCAAGTTAAAATTATCAATATTACGGCATATTAATAATAAAAACCCCACATTAGGAATAATATTTGAGTAGTGACTAGTGGAAAACTATTAAACTCTTCTATATCTCAAAGAAAAAAACAATTTGAATTGAGCCCTTTTGTAAGAGTCATCAAGTATTTCCCCATGGTGTTGGGCAAGGACAGAAGCACAGGAAGAAACTATTTACCAGGGCTGACAACATCAACTGTAGTCCTCTGAAACTACCCAGGACAGGGTGCTCAAATCTACTCAATTTCTTAAATTCCCATTAGTTCAGACATGTAAAACTGTCACTATGCCTGAGAAATGCTGTCATTTCACAAGCAGATCCCTTGCTTGATGCAATTTTTGTAGAACTATTCTGGAATAGAGAAGCCAAGTTTCCTGAGCATCATGCTCACACATAACCCCTTTCAGTAAAATAGTCTCCAGGTTTTTCTAAATGCTTAGTGGCACAAGCTCTCCTTCCCAAGTGGAGACAGGATTTAGAGTCAAAATGCATAATGTAATTGCAATTAAACATTTGTCCATTTAAAACTGTGTACATGTGTGTACAATTCAGTTATATTGGGTTATTTTTTTAAATTTTAGCTTTGTTCTTTCTGGGGGAGCAAATTTTGTTTTGTGTTTTGGGGTTGTTTGATTGTTTTATTTTCCTTGTTTTTAATGTGGGGAAATACATTAAAGTTCTTCAAATTATTTTCTTATAATTACATCATTAGATTGTATCCATCAAGGACAGTATCACAGAATGTTCTGAGCTGGAAGGGACCCACAAGGATCCATCAAGTCCAACTCTGAAGTGAAAGGCCCTCACAGGGATTGAAGCCACAACCTTGGTATTACCAGCACCACGCTCTCAATATGGTTCTTCCTGTGACATCTGCAGAGCTAAGATTTCCTAGTATGTAAATAAAGACATATTTGTTTCCCAGAAGGGAGGCTGTAGAGGTAATAGCTTTGAAATGCTTCTGCAACACAGCCACGTGCCAAATAAAAGATTATAAGCAGACAACATAACGAGATCTGGGGGAAAATGAAAAGAAAACACAATAACACAACCTCCCAAAGCATCTGAGAGCACTGCAAAAACTTGACACAGACTGAAAGCATGAAATTTCTTCAGTGTACTGCTCACATACTGCAAAATAAAACATACCACAGTTCCCAAAGATTTTAATGGCAACATAAGTTTCCTTCACATCAAGAAAATGAAAATCTGTTACTGCTAAAAGTGTACACCATTTTGGAAAGTTCCTTCCCAAAAAGCTCAAAAGTCCAAGCACTGAAATACTGAGTTGTCTTCTCCTACCTAACAAAACAACATTCCACACTGAAAGCACCACTGAAAAGCTTTGAAATATGGATATAATACAAGTCTGCAAGGAACTGCAACAGTCTTTCCTCCATACAATATTGTTCACGTGACCCTGGCTTTTACCTTACCACATCAAGTGGTCATTTACTTCTATGGCAATCCAACTTCCAACCTCAAAAACAAAAAAAAAAAACCCCGAAAATGAAGACACCACATAAAATGAGAGCAAGCAGGACTCCACAACCCAGACCTTCAAAGGTTAATTCTTGCAATACGAATACACAACTCCAACTCCTTTTAATCCAGCAATTCATTCACTGCTATCAGTCTCAAAAAACTAATTTATTTAGCCAACATTGTATTTTTGCTGAAACGTTAAAACTAATATAGGTGAGATTGAGCTCATGTATTTTCAACCACTTAGTTACTTCAGCTTAGGTTTTGTTAGGAAAGGAGTCCTGTCTTCAATGGAAGCTGCCCTACTGCAGCTGAAAATGAAAATTTTTCTACAGAAAATTATCCTGGGGAGAGAGAGCAAAACTGAAAAACTGTGCAGCCAAGAAGGCAATGAACAAAAACTCAGGCAAAGGCAAGACAGTTGTGGCTGTACTGAAAGTCTGCTCAGACAAGTGAAGAACATTAACTAACCATAGGGCAGAATAAATGCAGACATTGGTGGAATATCTAGTATTGTAGCTTCTGTATGATTTTATGAGAAGAAAGTCCAGAAAGGAAAAGGTTATGTTCAATAAACTATCAACAATCCAACCACTTAGCAATGACAGGAAAAACAAACTAAACAAAGAAACACTGATGCCATTTTCAAGCCTTCCTAAAACTGAACCATACAAGTAATATTTGAGATGATGGAAATTTAAAGATAGAGGAACTTAAGAGAATTTGCTCCAACAACCTTGTAAATCTACTAGCGATTCTTCATGTGAAAGACTGGTGTCTTTCAGTTGGTGTCATTTTAAATACCAAAATACAAAGAATTGTTATGCAGATCCCATTCTCTTTTTACCAGGCTGGATTCCAATCCTCTCTCTCCCCCTCCCCATATAGGACCAACCTATTTCTCCCACAATGACCAATAGGAAAGGACTCTTATCTTAGCATGCCAACCAAACTGCAGTCCTCTCCTATAGACTGACACAAGTCAACACTCCATCCAGTTTAATGCCCTAGTCCAGTGGGTAGAAAGGCAGCATCTTTTCTTGGCCTCAAGAAGAAGGCTCACAGTTATGTCAGGGTTAGTTAGGACAGTACTAACAGAAGGTAAACATGTAGTGAGAAAGGAAGCAGTTGCTCTCCTTGTTCACAATTTGTTTTGCAAAAAGGAACATCACTGAAAAATGATTGACAGTAATGCTTGAAATGTAATCCCTCACCAAGGGAACAAGCAAAAATTCTAATAATAGGCAGTGCCAATTGATATAACAGACTGTTCTGGAACTGGATGTCTTCTTAAGACACACGGAAAGAAAGGGACAGAATTGATACACAGGCTTTTACATGACACTGATGGACATAAACCATCTAATTGCTATACAATATTAAGTAAAACAGAATTACTACATGATATTTAGCTAATTACATGGGAAGAATAGCAAACTACCTAAT
This sequence comes from Melospiza georgiana, assembly GCF_028018845.1. NCBI lineage: Eukaryota > Metazoa > Chordata > Aves > Passeriformes > Passerellidae > Melospiza > Melospiza georgiana. The sequence continues at coordinate 20,268,752 of NC_080431.1, forward strand.
GATATATCATGTTTTTTTCTAAGACTGAAAGGCTGAACAACCTTTCCTCCTGTCCCCAAACTCTGAAAAATCAAAATGTGTTTTGAACCATGCAGCATCTGTTGCTGACAAGCCGGTTATCTAGTGCACAACTGTTTAATTGCTCATAAGCTATGGCAAATAGGCAATATCTGGTCCTCTAAAGTAACATAGTTGCTGAAAATAAATTTTTAAAAGGCTGTGTTCATACAGACTTGTTTCATAGTACCTGGGTATGCTTATTGTATTCTGCAATTAATAGCTTCTGTTAGATCACTTCATCTGAAGTACACTCTAAATCTGAAGCTTTCTTGTTTATGATAATGCAATCTCTGGTAAACCTGCCCACAGTTTCAGGAAATTTGAAGTTTTGTTTTCACCTACAGTTTTTTCTTTGTTGCATGAGTCAGTGTGTGGTTAGTTTTTTTAAATCAGCCGAGATGAATAGTTTTGACATACCGAAAGATTAAAAAAAAAACACATCTTTACATTTGAAATTGTTTCGTTCGGTTCTTCAGGACCAGTAAAACACTAACACAAATACAGAACTCAGAAGGTATTAAAAAGAAGCAGTAATGTGAATTCAAATAAACACTTGTGAAAAGGAATACACCTTTTGGATATATTTTAGCTATCTCCAGTAGAAACAGGAAAATATCACCTCCTTCATTCAAAGGCCAAAGATAACCTAAACCAAGGAAGACATATTTCTAATGATTGCTACAAGAAAATCTCAAAATGCAGAAGTCTAAAAAGTGAAAACAAACTGACCCAAATTATTACCAGTTGTTATAATTATAACCTTTGTTTTAACTAGTAAAACCCTTTGCATGCTTTGTTACTTGAGCTATTTGCTGGTGCTTGGACAAATAGAGATGGAACACATAAAGACCACTTTGTATAACTGCTTAACACTTTAATACTTCATATAATGTGTGTCAACTCATCCCAAGAGACACATTTCTTTGGAAAGAGGTCACTGCATCAGACTACTCTCTCTCTTTTTTAAAGGAAGTTAACTAAATAGATGTAGTGAACAAGCATCCATCACCCGGCTATGTGGTTCTGAGGTGTCAAACACATACCTGAGCAAAAACACCCCCCACATCCAGGCAACCTAAAATAGTCGACTGTTTTAGCACAAGCTTGACAATTAATTTGGGGGATTTCACTATTAGGTCTCATTAGGATGCATTGATTACAGAACTAAAAGTGATAGCTGAGTAAGTGCAAGTAATTATTATCTAATTTACTTTGATGTGCAAACTGAAGACACAGTCACAATCAATAGATGCTGCTGTCTGTATTTTAGGGGATCAGATTTCCAAAGCTGAAAACAAAGATGAGTGGAAGGCTGTAAAAAATAAATGTGAACAAAGATGTAAATAAATTCATCCACTGCAAAGGAGGAATGTTCTATTACAATTTGCAACCTACTCTCACAATTTAGCATTTACCAAAGAAGAACTGGTTAAAAAATAATCTGTTAAAAAAGTGAAATAAAAAGCTCTAGAGGTTTTCTGTGTCCACTCACCCTGGTCCTTTCCATGAAAAGAAAAATCTGACAGCAATAAGCTCAAGTCCAGAAATGCACACTGAAAGTATTGAAAGAAGTAAAATTCAGCTCATCAAGAACTATAAAAAAGGCATTAAAACTGCCTTGGAATAATTTAAATATTAGCAAAAGTATAAGTACAGAATTAGATAGAATATCAAGCTGACTGTACATAATGCAGGAAAAAAAGGTTTAATACTTATTTCTACATATGGGATTAATTTTCAGAGACAACCATTTTCTTCTTTGTCATTAACTAGCACATAAAAGAAATAAGAAAAATTAAAACACTTTTAAGATATCAGAAACATCCACAAAGCTATTACAGCTTTAGCTATTCCCTAAATTTCTTTTCTCCACTTCTTTTGAGATCCTGGTTTAGGTCTACCCATCCACCCAAGCTGGACAGATTTATCAATCAGCTGAGGGATAATAGCCCCAGCCACAATGCAGGAGTGACCCAAAGGCAGGCTCAGTAGGTGCCATGAGCTTTCCTGGCAGCACTGAGACATTTGTTCTAAAGCACAAAAAATGCTTGGTTTCCTTTCAAGTCACTTAGGGGTAAAAAAACCAACCAGAAAGGCATAATTATAAAAGAAAGGGTAAGGGTGATCCAGGCTGGTGCAACACTTAATGGCACCAGAGGTGCTACACCCCGTGCACCCAGGCAGGAAGCCCTGCCACAGTCTCCTTCTACAGGCACACAAAGGATGGGGCTTTTAGATAATATTTCTTGTTAACATAATCAGATGGTATATCTCCAAAAAAGGTGAAGGATCACTCATAATTAACCAGCAGTTTAAAGCTGTACTAACTAGACCTTGCTACCTACACACCTCAGACCCTGTCCCCTTGGTGTGGCCAGCCACTGTTCATGGGCACAGTGGTGCGAGGGCTGCAGTTTGTTCCTGCAGCCAAATGCCTGTGACAGCTGCCAGGCAAGGTTGGCCTCTCCTGGCCCCACAAGAGATCTGATAAGCCAATCTCTAATACAGCTGCAGCTACACACCGGCACCTTGTATCTCGCATTGCAGAACAACTGAAAACAGGAAACCTCAAGAATAGTTTAGTGGTAACGAACTTCTGCACAGCTCCAATAGAGCACAGAGCTTAAACATTTTTTTTTGTCTTGTAAGTGGCTTAGGAGTCTTTTAAAAAGGCTGACAGAGAAATAAAGGAGAATATATGTTAGAAACACCCAGAAATGCATCTTTCCTGCTAAGGAGTCAGTACAGCATTTTACCATTCAACAAAAACAAAATCTTTGTGTGTTTATCTAACAATGTATAAAAAGATGTTAGTAAGAAAATTTCTCATCCAAAGCTTTCATGATGTCTGTCACAGGAATGAGTCTGCTCAGGTGAAATAAGCAAGCAGGACTGCTTCAAATGTAAACTCAATATTTAAGGAAAAGGAATAGTGTTAAACAAAAAGGTTGCATCTCCTGAGCAAGACCCACCTATGTTTTGCTTGCAGTCCAGATTCGTAGTGATTCAATATCTGATGGTTGTAGGTTTTTCCAGCTCTCTAAGCTCCACTTCAGCAGGAAGGTGTAGCACAAGTGTCTATTGTACAAGACTGGTGGGGATGCCCTCAAAAGAAGGAGCTGCCAAGCACAATGAGGGCAGTGAGGGCAATTTTCCAGCTCACATTTTTCTTCCTTTCTTGAAAGCGTAAGTCACCTCACAGTCACAGCTGCCCACTGTTCAGACTAATACAGATTCATAATTTGAGGTACACAATGTCAAAAGAAGAAACAAAACACAAGACTTTGGAAAATATCAAATAGGAATAAAATTGCTAATGGTTACGTGAGAACGTGGCTTCACCAAATGCAAGTCTTACCTGAACAACTTGATGGAGTGACTACAACTGTGGATAAGGGAAAGGATACAGATGTTGTCTGTACACAGTCCCTCACAACACCCTTCCTTCTTTCTACATTGGCGAGATATGGATTTGATGCACAGATTACTCAGTGGATGAGGAATTGGCTCGATGTCACATCCAGAGGGTATTTGGACATTGATCAATGGCTCAGTGTCTAGACAGAGATCAGAGGCAAGTGGAGTCCATACTGGGATCAGCACTGTTCAATGTCTTCATCAGAGACACAGATGGGGGAATTGAGCACATCCTCAGCAAGTCTACACATAACACCAAACTACGGTTTACAAAACTGAAGGAGGGGTTGTCATCCAGAGGCACAAGGACAAGCTCAAGAACTGGGCCCATGCTCACATGAGGAGGTTCACAAGGGCCAAGTACCAGGTACTATGCCTGAGTCAGGGCCACTCCATATCAGTACAGGCTGGGGAATGCAGGGATTGAGAGCAACCCCTATAGAGAAGGACTGTGGAGCATTGGTAGATGAAAGCCTGGACATGACCCAGCAATGTCTACTTGCAGCCCAGAAATCCAACTGCATCTTGGGCTGTATCAAAAGCAGTACGACCAGCAGGTCAAAGGTGAGGGTGATCCAGGCTGGTGCAACACTTAATGGCACCAGAGGTGTTCTGCCCCTTGAGTCTGCTGTGGTGAGACCCCACCCAGAATACTGCACCCAGATCCGGGGCCCTCAGCACACAAAGACCTGTTGGAACAGGTCCAGAGGAGGGCCACCAAGATGATCAGTGGGCTCGAGCACCTCTTCTATGAAGACGGGCTCAGAGAGTTGGGGTTGCTCAGCCTGAAGAAGAGATGACCAGAAGACCTCATAGAATCTTCTAGTGCGTAAAGGGGGCCTACGAGAAAGATGGGGACAGACATTTTAGCATGGCCTATTGGGATAGGACAAGGGGCAATGGTTTCAAACTAAAAGACAGTAGATTTAGACTAGATATAAGAAAGAGTATTTTTTTTTTTTACTATGAGAGTGGTGAAACACTGGAACAGGTAGCCGGGAGGTGTGGTAGATGCTCCCTGAAAATATTCAAGGTCAGATTAGAAACGGCTCTGAGCAGCCTGATCTACGTGAAGATGTCCCTCCTCACTGCAGGAGAGGGTGGACTAGATGACCTTTAGAGGTCCCTTCCATCCCTAAATATTCTATGAAAACTAACAGACACTTTGAGCTGCTAACTTCTCTGGTGGTACAAAGAGAAAGCCATCCAGACTGTTATGAGGCAGGCTGCTGCAACATCAGAACACAAATCTAAGTTCTGGCCTACTAATCATGCAATACCACTCTAATTTTATGCACTCTTGTTTTATGTCGTGACTTTCACACAAGCTAACCCTCCCAGTTCAATATTTTTTTAAGATTTTCATTAGTAATACTGCTATACCACAAAATGTCCTCATCTGGTGCAGTTCAAGAAACAAATGCTTAATCAATGCAGACTTTAAAACACATAATACTAAGTATAATCTTTTCTATTTATGTGATAAGTGCTCTGCTGTTTCAGGATGCTGAGTTTTTTAAAGTCTTTTGATGTTTTACTTGAAAAGGAGATTTCTATAGCCTTTTTTGGAACAGTATGACTGTTATAAAGTAGGCAGTGTTCGTTTTCAGCTTCTGAAAGATGATTTAAATTTAAAGTTCTATTTCAAAGGGCAAAAAGCTGGTATTCTACAGGAACAAGTTTCTATTATAGCAGCTCATGTTACAGTTACACAGTACTAGCTACAAGCATTATAACTTACCTATGCTTAGAAGATAAATAGCCATAGTAATAGAAATTAAAGAGAAAACACTTCATCACATCTTTAACTAAGCTTAGTATAGTCACCAACAGACAGAGCAAAGGGCTTGTGAGAAAACTCTAGCTCAAATCTTTCCATAAATGTGGGATGACAACCTTAAGGGATTAAGAAAACCAAACAAACATGTTTCAGTTTGTTTGGGATGTGTGATGTTTTTAAGAAATGCGTATCTGTATGTCATTCAGAAAATAGGACAAAGATTAACAGACAGTACTGGCAACCTTCTAGAGACCAAGCAAAAAACCCAAAAAACAACAAGAGGATTTTTACAGTAAGATGCATTTTACTGTTTTATCTCTGACTGTATTTTTGGAAGAAGTATTTCCTTCCATCTTGAAGACTGCACATCTTTCCATGCCCTTTTATCATATACTTACTAGAAAACACAGGGAATGTGAACTGTCATCTTTGCTTTTTTTATAATTTGTTGAAAGATGAGAAGAAAAAAAAAAAGTCTGAATATAAAGCAACTCCAAACACAGACAGTTGGCTAATATCCCTCTTCTTGGCCAGCCCTTCCTCCAGCCTTTGCCCTCCCTGTGCTTGTGCCATCTGCCCTCAAGCTCCCTTTCCTGCACCTGCTGCTGCAATCCCCAGCAGCAGGCAGGGCTCAGGCAAGTACAGGCAGCAGCTGCAAGGTTTTTTTTCTGCCTCCGTCAGCAGCTTAATGCAAATGCAGTGACTGTGAATGACCCACCCCGCGGTGACTTTTTCCACTATTAGTGCAAAGTCTTCCTGCTTTATTTTGAAGGCAACCAAGAGCAATGGTACATTCTAGACAGCAGTGGGAATACCCAGACTGCGCAGAGAGCGTATCTTCAGACCTTTTGACTACAGACAACATGGGACAAACAGAAAAGTGGCAGCTTTTTTGGTCCATTTTTCTTGGCTGCAGAGTAAACACAACAAAATCTCAGACTGCCTCACATTTAGATATAGCAAGAGAGCCAGAAAAGAGCTTTGACTCATCTTTTCCTGAATTCTTTTAAAAGCAGTTCCAGAAAAAATGATGCAGTTAATAAACTCTGTAGCCCCACAGAAAACTTTTGGAAAGGACACCTCATCTCACCTCTAAATCAGCAGCAATGATTAATGACCATATCTCTGCACTGGTTTATGGGTGTTTCAGTGCTTCTACAAAGTCAGAGACACAGATTAGCTTAATGTTTGTGCTGTTGCACTGGATGGCTCTCTCTCCACTTCTCCCAGCAGACAGCATTTAAGTTCCTCTCTCTATTCAGAAGCACATGAAACAAAAAGCAAACAAGATAAAAGAGAAGGGAAAGTCCAGGAAGAATAAAACATACCCTAGGTGTCTACATAAGACAAAATTACAAACCATTTCACACCTAACAAGCTCTCCACAGCTCTTTACAAAAACAGAGTAGGAGGGAGCCAAGCACACGACGTCAGAAAAAAAGTCCAGACGCTCTACTGAGAGGACATTTAGGTAAACTTAGCTATGTGACAGACTGGTGATCCATGCTCTGTGAAAGAAGAAATTAAGTATACTCCTGTTCACAGACTTTCATCCTTACTATCAGTAAACCTTCCTTCTCAAAATTAAACCAGCCAGCCACTCAGGACATGGTGAACACCATGAGATTTTATAAAGGAGACATCCTTGAATTTCTTTCAAGATTCCAAATAATAAACTGTTTGAAAGATTTGCTTCCACTGCTGCTTCTTTTCCCATAGCTCAAACATTCAATGGTCTGTAGGAGTTATACTTCACTGGAAGCATTAGTACATTTCTGTATTGTATAAACAAAGAACAGTCCTCAGACATAAGAAGTTTAACCTTGATCTCACACAGAAGGACAAAGCTCAGAATCACTGTGGATTGCTACGTTTTACTGCTAATCCCTTGAAACACCGCTACCTACTTTTCAAGGGATTTCACTTTAAACTGTCTATAAAATGCTGAAAATAAAACTGAACTGCTGACCTTCTGTTCCCCAATGGAAAAATCATATATTCACTTTTTAACTAGAAAGAAGAGATGTTTGTTCAGTTCAAAAACCCATTTATTTCCAAAGTTTTTAAAGGGAAAAAAAAAGAATATATTGGCCATTCCTAGACAACATTCACTCTATAGTCTTAAGCGATTTATCATTTGCTTTTCTAAAAATTGCCCCATCAATCTACCTCACAACAGTAGGAAAATGAGAAAACTATTTTGTTATAACAATTTTAAACTTTCTAGTCCACAGAGTACTAATTAATTTAAATATCCTGTAAACCTTGGCAACTAGATACTCTGCTCCTGTAAACTTTCCAGTTTACTGTCATTTTGAATGCCGAATAAATTCTTAGATTCCTGGATTTTCTTTACAGGTCACCTGGACCAAAATTTTTACCCAATATGAAAGGGTGCATGTAGAAGTGGGGGAAAAAAAGGATACTCCTCAATTTAAATCTCAAGACAAAGTTCCAAAGCTGAATTGTAGTTAATGAACACTTATTTCTCATATCTAGGAGAGTTTCTCAGGCACAAATCTACTTTCTAGAAGCAAGGTTTTTGAATGGCATAGGTAAAAATAATCACTGGACATAAGATATCATTCTTGATTCTGTGCTTATGGATGTAACCAAACAGGCAGCTTGAAAGATGCAGTGTCAGATTTCATTAAGAGACAGCTAACACTATTAAATTTATTCCTGTATAAATCTGTACATCTTCCTGAAAATGACAGGAACACGAGATAGTTACTCAGGAAGCTATGCTTTTAATTTCCTGATAGGACATGCACCCAGTGAAAGCACAATTTAAATAAAGAAACACTCCTGGATCTTTTATGAGATGCGAGTGAATGCTGCAGCTTCACGAGTCTTTCGTCAGTCACGCTGACTGCCGTGCTAACCAAGAAAGTGTAAGCCTAGGTAAGAAATGGCAAACCCAGTCTCCCCTTAAAATTACTTTTTCTTCCATCTAACAGCACTTCAGAGTCAATACAAGGAATCCTCTCACTGCTACCAAAGCACAAATGCAGAGGAAACACTAACCCTCAAACTTTCCTAAACAAACAGGTTCAAAATGACTTGTGTCCTACAACTTTGAAAGAATGCTGTAAATTTAAAATCAAGACCAAATTTTTGGTCTGGATTGTTGGTAGCATTCATTTCTTTCAATCCAATTATTTCTTGAATATCTTCCTTCAGTTTAAATGAGGACCTCTTCCAAAAACTTGTACTTGTGAGTGCTCTGCTACACAATTACAACAGCTAGCTATTGCTAATTCCTCAGTTGATGGAGAGGGACACAAAGCCAAGAGAGAAACACCTTTCAGACAAGAGGGAAGAGGATGAAAGAGGATTTTCTAAAACCCTTCTTCTAAAACCCCAGGAGTGCTCCAGAGAACACATGCTTCTGTAAGTACATTAGGAGGATGCTCCTTATTCTGAGCTCTTATGTTGCAGTTCAGGTGCCAGCTGCTCTAAGGAGGCTTACAGACAATCTCAAAACTTGTTCCACTGCTATTAGGCCAACACAATTTTCCACTGCACCAGATCTGCTGCTCAAAAGGATAAGCTTTTGAAAGTAAATTTTCACTGCAGGAATATCTGACTTTTTCCACAGAAACAGTTACCCAAAAGCAAAAATAAGCAATTAGAGAAGTCTGCATTTATAAGAGCAAAATATACATTCAAGAGAGACCAATACTGCCTTGTGATGCCAGACTGTCATCGTCCTTCATTTCTACTCTCACCTTCAGTGCTTGAACAAAATGGAGTACTACCAAATGCCTTTATATCTCTTCCTATTATTTTTATCTTCTGTCAAATTTCTCCAAAGCTTGCTTTTCCTGAATAAAACCTCCCTGCAATAACTTGGTTCAAAATTAAACATTTGGTTTTGGCTGCTACATCACATTCCCTTTGATCCAGAAATGCTATGTACTCTTGCACTGATGAGACATTCTACCCTCACACGCTCCCAGACACATTTTCTTCCCTATTCCTGCCAGATAACAATAAAATGCATCAACAAAAATGAAAGGGATATAAATGATTTCCAAACATGGACAGAGATTGTGAGGATTAACATCTGTACAAGAACAAAGATTAAATAAAGGAAAAGACAAATTCCAAACCACAGGTCTGAAATGTGGACCTTTAACCACAGAGTTCTTGTTCCTTCTAGATTAGTACGAATTAAAGAATTTATACTGCTACTGATTTTCAATAAAAATGACTATGCCATTGCTCTCAAACACCTGTTCAGCTGGAAGCCATACAAAATACTACAGCAATACAAGATGCTGTCAAGTGCTAAGCATTACTTGTAGTCAATATCCAAAAGTGACAGACCACAACCCTGTTAAAAGTAACGGCACAGCAGAAGTAGGCAATTTCTTCATTATCTAACTCAGACCTCATTCAAACAAGACAACAGTGTTACCAAATCTGGATCAAGCCTCAAGGAAAGGCGTTCTGGCAAAAACCAACACACAAATACTGGAAGCTGTAGCACAGTGCATTAACGGAGCAGCAGGTTACAACCCCATGATTAAACAAAAATAGGAGCCAGTATGTAAAAAATCACAAATCACCTCAAGGTAACAGAGAACAAAATTGAATGTAGAAAAAATAGACAAAAAAAATAATAGGAACAAGTAGGAAGATATACTCATCCCTTCCTTCTCTGCATCCCAGGAAGAACTTATAGAAGAGACATCCCTTTTCCTTTCCTCTACTATACAATCCCTGACTGTTTCAAGTGAGTAATACCAAGCATTTTTACTTTATTTGTTCTTTAGCTTCTTGCAAAATAAAGTCTGAGCAACAGGTCTTGGTCTGTATTGTTATTTGAGTTCAAAAAATTCCACCTTGAAACCAAACTATAGTCTGTAAAGCTAAGCAGCACTATGTTATTTTATCAATTACTGCCCTCAGTTTTGTTTCTCTTATTTTCAAGAATTTTTCAGGATTAGTTAGGGTATTGACTAAGGATGTGGAAATTCCAAAATGCCCAGCCACCCACCTACAGGCCAGAATCTTTAGCTGACCAGTGACCTACTTTGTGCTGTCCTTTTTCTCCCCTTGTCCTAAACCCCAGGCAGGAAGCAGGTCACAACAACCAGCAGGCTTAAGATCTCACTGCCACCACTTTTTTTCCTGAGGAATACAAAGCAGCAGTTGCTCTTCAGACAATGGACATAAGCCCAGCACACAAATGGGACACCCCCATTTTGGCCACATAATGATGTGTGAGCAGTCACATGGAAGAAGACTTACAGCTCACGACTTCCTGAAGTTTCAGTAACTCACTGCAGTCAGAAAGTATGTTACAGCAGCCATGCATCCAAAGAGTGCCTGAAGTGCAAGTCAGCAGCTGAGAATGCCAGCTTCCATCATCCCTTTGACAGTAAATTCAAATTCTATGGAGCACAATTGTCAAAGCCTTGCTTATGAGGTAGTTTCAAAATCAATTTTAAAAACACAAATACAAGCTTTGTAGTTCTAGTCCAAACATTCAAGCAAACTCATGCACGTCAACACTCTTCCATTTTGAGATAAATGTTTCCCATCCCCACGCATCCTGATCTTCACCATCATAAACCAGCCCTCTACCCAGCAATAATGGAACAGACCTTTCCAGACCCCATGCAAATCTAAGGCTGGCAAAAAATACCATTCAGTAATCTTCAGGGAGAACTAAGCAAGGAAAACTAATACTCTGACTGTTTAATCTTGAAAAGCAAATTCAGAGATCAAATATAAAGAGAAGTCTAACCCTCATTCAACAGCATTTTTGGGGCTGGTATGTGATAACCTGAGAACTAACGGTATGAGACAACTGAGCTTATCAGGGAATGTGCTAAGAGCTGAGGATTTTGGTGCAAGACAGAGAATTCAAAATCACCCTCTTGGGAAAATTTGGATCCCTCAACACCCTGCCGCTTCAGGGAAATAATCTCTCTGACATCACCTGCTGTAGCTGCTTGCATAAGGCACATTTCTAGCTCATATATATGAACACGTCTGATGGTATTGAACATTAAAAAAAAAATAAATCAGGCTACTGGTAGATTTTAAATATTAACAGGAAAAAGTGGAACAAGCAGTCACAAGGAAAAGGTGTGCTACAAAACTTCAAGGACCCAAACCGGTAAGGAAAAAAACAGTCTGAGTGGCAACAACAGTACCTGGAAGGATTACGCATAAAGCTGCTGAATCAAAAATCAGGAGAAGGATCATTTAAAAGAAAGGTGGGGGGATAAAAGAGAGGATGGAGCAGGTAGAAAATAGGCTACACCAAGGCTCTACTGCTGGGAACAACTAAGCAGCTGACACAAACAACAGCCTCCAAAATAAGGAGGGATGAGGGCTGCAGGCGATCCCTGAAACAAAAGGGTGTGAAAAGACAGCACAAAGGAAAGTGGGGCTTCAGTCCACAAGACGGCAAGGAGCCTGTGATGTCTTAAAGTAAGGCTCTCAAACTTAAAATCAGGGAAAGGAAAAAAGAAGTGTAAAAGGTTTGCATCTGTATGCATGGTATTCTGTGCTTTGCATTGCTACTGGCTTAAAAAATAAACAGGACAAGCTCATTTTCTCAGTTCTCTCTGCTTAGTACAATTGAAGCTCTGTTACTACAGTGCAAAGAGTAATTGTAATCCAAGATTAATTAGCCAAATTATTAGAAACGGAATTCCACAAGAAATATACCACACTAGCTTTTAAATATTCCTCCCTCTGTGAAACTCACCAACTTCAACATCCAGATGACACACCAAACCATTTGGCTTAGAAAAACTGACAAGCTGGATGACAAGACAAAGCCCATATTGCCTATCATATACCAAAACTACTTCCATCATAAAATAAATGTGGTCATTGTTATATTTTTACATAAATTAATTTTCCTGCATTGATGAAAGCTGAACAGTGTTCTCTGATGAGGAATCCATATGGACTGCAGTTAAAGCACATTGCAAAGGACATTTGTGGACTGTTACAGGTATACTGCTGATACCTACAATCATGAGTTGCACCTGAAACTATCAGAACTGGAAAAATATAGACAACTGATTCTTAACTTTCATATTATTACTAAATTAAAACATGCCCCTAGTTCAAGTAGCGCTACAATTACTACAAAGAGAAACAAGAAAAAAAATGTAGGAAAGAAAAATCTAAAAAAAGAAATACTAAAATAATGTAAGTTAGGGAAGATCAATTTATTTGAAGTGCATACCTGTGGTAATGGAAGTGTAACAGTGGGCTGAAAGTGTTCTTCCCCACCATCTCAATTATAGGTTAGAAAGTACTATGCCACTCGCATAACATAATAAGCAGTATTCTATAAATTCATTTATTGTACTAAATGTCTGTAAATATACTTAAGTAACACTGAAGTTGCATTCAAAGTCTTACAATCACTTTGGCCACCTGAGATAATTGGCATAATTACAGGAATATTTTTTTAAGAGAAAGGAATCCAGACATCCACTCAGCACATACCTTTCATTCTCTTCATAACTGTCAGAATCAAAGTTTCCCACAACTAACTCATATGAAACACTGAGAATAGGTATCATTTTCCTTGGGTTAAAAAACATCCAAAATCAACAACTACAAACATGCTGAATCACAGAAAAATACCAAAAAATATTCTGATACAGTATCACAAACAGCTCCAACAAGTTGAAATGTCTGTGGTGCTTCTTCCTCTCAAACAGAGGAGGAGGCTCAATCGGTCAGAAGCTTTGTGCAGGTCCCCAGTCTCAAAATGTGAGGAGCTCATCTCTATCATGGTTGCTCTGAGAATCTTTACAGACAAGGATTTCTGTTCTATGTGGTACTGCAGCCTTTGACAAATCTGCTGAGTATGAAGACATCGATAATTTTGTTCATACCAGTTTGATTCTCATCTAACAATCTCCCTCTCATATACAGAGGTAACTCTAAAGAACCAATCATTCCATATGAGTGTATCAAGTGTCAAAAAAATCACAGAACATTTCCCAAAGGATTTTAATCTAAAATACAAAATGCTCAATGCGCATATCAATACTGAAATCACTTTTCAAAATATTTTGTTGTGAAAATACAACATAAGATCTCGGTTTTGATTCTATTACTGCAAGTGAATCAGGGACAAGTTCACAAGTACAGAATACCACTACATAAAATATGATGTTAGAGGAGAGGGAGAGGAAAGCAAACAACTGACAAAAGCCAGCTTGCCCAGCTACATAAAAGCCACGCGGCAGACCTTGATAACCACAACAAAATCCTCTAAGGATACATGATTGCCTGCAGTTTGGTGAAGTTTGAGGGCTTGGAGGGTAATTTCTGAAAATTTACTTTGTTGCCAATTTCATTTCCTTTTCAAAGGGCAAAAGGTGTACTATATACTGGTTCAACAAAGCATTACATAAGTAGGCTTTACTGAACTTAGACCTACACATTCATTTCCCTTTGGGAACAACATTAGAATGCTCCAGGTTTTGCAGATTCACATATTTACCAAGCTGAATACAGTCCAGCAGAAACAAGCCCACAAATGATGGAAAAAGGCACAAAATATTAATACGGTTAGATTTAATTTTGTTACTGAAATTGAGTGTGGTCCAATCATACACAGTGAATGTCCCCAGTACTCATTCTTCAATAAAAAAGGAGAAAAAAAAAGATACGAAAGGAGAGATACTCCTTGCACACCCCACCAAATGACACGTCCAGGTAGTGCTTCCTCGACGCCTTTCAGTGAGCTGTTATCTATTTACTGCCTCTTGACAAAACACATAAAACTTTCACCTGATACAAAGAACTCCACTTTGGGCATGTTTGGTTACCCTTCACATTTACTGGATTAAAGAGCAAAAGAAAAATTGCTCAATATGCTCTATATCACAGCAACTAGCTCAAGAAATAAAGATGACTAAGTACATGACCAGGACTTCAGACACCTATTTCCTTTAAGTGAGCAGTGGAGTACTTTTAAAATTATTTTCACTGAATATTTAACTTAAAACTATTATAAAAAAGGACAAGTAAGAGATTCCAAAGATAAAGCTCTGTGTTTTACATTACACATTTGAAATAAATACATAATGTAGTCCATAGCCAAAAATATACTGGCTTAATTTTGAGAAGAAATTATTGCAGAAAAATAATTTTACAATGACTAAGTCAAAAGCTTGATTAATCATTTGCTCTAGGACTGTGTTTTTATTTTGTTTTCACATTTACAGTTCTTTCAAGAATATTTTGACTTTGCTACTTATCCATCATAGAAAAATTATTAAAGAAAACTAATTCAAAAGGTTTCTTACTATCAGTCTTTAAACACCTAAGTGCTCAAGGTTACACTGATCTGTTAGAAAAGCCTGGGTTACAAATTTTTTCCAGTACATTTAAAGACATATGTCAGATAATTTGAAAATATAGTGCAAAAGCCCACTATCTCAGTATTACTTCAGAATTTCCTTTTCATTTTAAAGGAAAATCAATCATTTGCAAAAGCATACGGAGACATTATAGTTAAGACTGGATTGCATTTTTAATTCTAAGTGGTTCACCTTCATTTTATTGAATAAATAAATCTAAATTCAACATCTCATAACAATAAATTAGGTATTTAATAGAACTCACAGCAAATATCAAGGCACACAACAACCTAATTTATTGCTTTCCATTTGTAGGTTCCAAAATGTCAATAATTGGACTTCATAACTTCCCCCTGAAGAAGGCAACATTTTTTTTAAACAGAGAATTTGAGTAAGAAGTAAGAAATCCACATAGTAAAGTACTGAATAAAGCCAAGATTCCATGCTGCGATACTACAACGCTGAATGCTTATTCAGTGTTCTACCATTTTACTTCTATTTTTTGGTACAGCAGTAATGTTAATAAATTCCTACTAAGCCACAGAGACCAACTAACAGCTACTAGAAACCGACAATAGTGTACACAAATTAAAAGAAAAAGGCCAGCCAAACTCTATCACAAAAAGATGTTCTACAGCACATCAGCTTCATTAGACTATTTCAGGTCCTCAGTCAGCCTAGGAAGATGCTCTCTATATACTAAATGCAATTCTCTTCTGCTCTCACACAAAACATGAAAACCTTCTTTACACCCAATACTTTCAACACTGTCAAAGCTATTACTTAGTTTTTAGAATTCAACCAAAGAATAATACAAAGCCTGCCCTGCCATGGTTTATGGATGACTGCTTCTCCTCCACACTTCCCACACCATCACGTTGTGCTTTCAGGGGAAAACATCCCAAGTCAAAACAGAGAGTAGCAGGATACAGCAGTCATAAAACAGTGAAAGCAATATCTAGTTCTCAACTAACAGTCTGAACCTATCACTTTTTCTTGGATTTTTTTTTCTGAATGTAAGAACGAGAACCAATTTGCCCCAGATCATGGACAGAAAAAGACAGGCTATTTAATAATTCATCCAGCAGTTGAAAAATTCGAAAAATCACAACTACACTGTTAGTACAGAAAAGCCAAAGCCAAGCAATACCTCTAGTTCACTTGTTACCTTAAGTTATGAAAATAACCACCAAACTTGAACCACTCACCTTTGACACACTGTTAAAAGGATCCAGGCAGTGAAAGGCAGGACTCTACAACAAAGTTCTATACACCACCACCTGAAACAACAAACATGTATTTTAGTTCTAGCACTAAACTTAGAACATTACCAAATAGGTAATTTAGCTTTCAGGCTGTCAAAGCCTCCTATGAGATGCTGAAGAGCAGGCAGAATGGCTTGAACTTGATCCACCTGTTTAGCATAAACAGACCCCATCTTCATATTTAACTTCTCTCAATGAATACAAGCCAATTGTAACCCCAAACAATCCAAACTACATACAAGTTAAGCCTTCATAATACAGAGAAAAATCAATCAAGAAACAGAAATAAAAATTCAGCCTAGTTTTAGAAAGACTGTATTTTACAAAGCACCATTATTTACTGTTTCCTTCACTTTTGTATTAGTCAGTTTAACTTGACTGTACTTTCTAAGAAAAAGAAAATGTCTCTCCGTGTGGAAAAGAGGCACAGCAACAAAAGCATAGCCATGAGCTTTGTGGGGCAGTGAAGTATTTCCATCCAGAAGGCCCTCACACACACAGAGATGTGCAATTCAGCTGGATTACTACCACATGTGGCTCGAAGCCTTCTTGCACAAGAGATGGTGACCCAATGAGAGAGCTCTGACAGCAGTGGTGAAGCTTGTCAAAGGGTCACAGAACCACATTCAGGGAAATTCTGGCTGGATGTAAAGAAGGCACAAGTGTGGCCAAGCACAGCCACATACACCCTATGAAGTGATGGGCCTTCTTCCTGGGAGAGTCTCAAATTCTACTGAACATGGCCCCAGGTACAGCCTCAGCCTTGACAGAACATGCATGGCTTGTCCAGAGGTCCCTCCTGGCCTCCACTGTTCTGTTAAGCATTTCAAGCCACCAAAGAAACTGTTCAGAAGAGAGGTCAAAGTATTTAAACACTTGTTTCTGTTTTTTAATGACCCTTCTAACTCCACAGGATGTCTGACAAAATCAGGCTGTGTCAATCCATTAAGATCCAGTTCATAAGGATGAAAAAAATTCTCAGCAACTTCTTGTGCTGCAGCCTCTATCTCATAAGGACGATGTGTTAAAACCCCTACACAACCCCCAGCCACTCCTGCACAAATGTTTCTGTTCAGGCTTTTCTGAAAAGGCTCCAAGCAGTTGTGACTCTACAAAAGCCTCCTATGAAGAAATTAACTTCAAAGGAGCACATCACCCAGTGATCCCATGCACGATAACAAAGTGAGGGGAGAATAAATAGTATTGACAAAGGTATTATAAATGCCTTCCACAAATGTTTCAAAGTGAGATTTACTCTCCCATTAATTAATAGATGGAGTAAGAGAACTACTAAAATCACAGTTTGACAAACATTTAAACCTAAACATATTGTCAAGGGGTAAAGAACACGAGACTCCCTGACCCTCAGCTCCTGCAAGTTCACCCTTTGGTCCCCAGCAACTGCAAGAGACAACAAACTGCTGCCAGCTCTCCTGAAAAAACACACAAAATTAAAAAAAAATGAATAATGGAGGATGGCAAATTATGAGAAAATGTTATTCCAACAGAAGAGCCTCCTGATCCAATTCACCACCTGAATGAAGATTTGGCTGTGAGAGCAGAAAGCAGACTCAAGGGTGACCAATCCCTTCTCCTCTTCCCGGTGATGGCTGGAATAGCTGCTGTCCCACCTGGGCTTCCAGTGTTCTGCAGACTCAGACCACAGGCAACAACACTTTGCTGTATCAGTTTTTCTAACCAATTACAGACGTTAACTGTGTTCCCACTGAAAACTGCTCTATTGAAATTGCAGGACAGATATAAAGTAAATGGGAGAGAGGCTTTAATAAATGAAGCAACATTAAAACCCCAAGACAGAGCAGATCTACTTTCCTGCTGGCTGAATGTTTTGTAGTACGTGTTTTTCTTCTGTCAATAATACAAGGATATTTTTAATATTAAGAGCTAAAAAAGAGAAAATAAACATCTCCTCATTTTTTCGGTACAAGATCTTCTGAATAGTACTATCTTTCCTTGTCCTACCTCACAAATCATCTACTGCTCATTACCATCTATCATTGAAGTGCTGTACCAAGCCTCTGATTTTGCTAGGGCATTTTTGTTTTCCTTAAAGAAAAACACAATAGCTCCCTTAATTATTGCTTCCACCTTCACAAATGCACACTTGCAAATAGAACATATGTTTGAAAGTAAGCTGGAAAACAGCACTATTTATCATCAATACCTGAAAAATGAGCCGTGTACTTATTAGTCAAATAGAGAAGTACAGTTGGAAAAAAAAAAAAAACAGTCCAAATTTCATCTGAACGCGTAAGAAAAGAATGAGTCATGTGTTTATCTCAACATAACAATGCTAACTTCCTTCTGTAGAGCAAGAATGGTTTTATTTTGGCAGCTCAATTAAAACACATTGAAAGTAGTTCGGAATGTTAATGGTGATAGTGCAAATAGTCAAAGGAAGAAGATGCACAAAAAACCACCACTCCTAACAACAGCCATATTGAAATAAACTCTGTTAACTCAACAGACACACAAGCACAAGATGCAGACTGGTCTCTGTCCTCCTTGGGTTCAATCCTGTTGCATTGTGAGCCCATTTTCTATTTTTCTCATAATAAAAACCTTCACTTGGCTTTGGAAGAGCCAGAGCAAGTTTTCTGCAAGGAGTCACACTAACAGTCACTTCCCCAGAGGAGAAGTCAATTTCCATCACACACCCCCACAGTCCAAAGCTTTGCCAAAACGCTGTGATTTGCCAAGTGACACAAACTCAGGGTGGAAACCCACACCTCAAATATTTCAATTATATTTAAAATGTTCCTTTAGAATGTGTTCCTTGAAACAATCCTCAGTTACAGAAGTTCAGGACCTGTCTTCTCAAGGGTCAAAAAATTATAACAGCAGTTAGGGTTTGGGACTACCTGCCCCTAGGGCAGAGTTTGCACCACACATGGAGTTTTCTGGTTCTCCTGCTATGTCCTATTAGCCAGCAATAGAAAGAAATATTTGATAGCATAGACATTCTGGGAAATGAATTGTTAAATTTTGAGTAGAGTACAAAATTATTTTGAATCACCTTCAAAAGCCTTGCAGCACACAGGACTTAGTGTTCACCCAAAAGACAAACTGGCGCAACATCGGAAACTCAGGAAATCAAGTCAACAACTTTTTTTGGAAGTCAGCAAAGCAAACAGAGGCACAGAGATGGGCATGGGCATACTCCCGTGGTATCCCCAGTGCCCATCACTTCTGGACCATTTAGCACCATGTCCATTTGCCACGCCTCACTCAATGCATCTACTACTGGAGTAACGTCAGCCCTGCCACATGTGAAATGCCACGGCTCCTTAGCACTCTTGAGTCTCCCCACTTCCCCTGAGGCCCAGAGCAGAGGAACAAAAGACTAAGACAAGGAATAGGAATGGCAGAGTATAGGAGTTGGATGAACATGGGATTACAGACACACAAAGCAAAAAGACAAATTTATCTGTCTTCAACAGTAACTTTAGTCACTCATTTGCTTTCTAAATCAAGGTCTTCCAAACACAAGGACTATAAAGGTTCCACAGTAAAAAGCCTCTGTCAATAGTCAGAAATAAGAGTTTGAATTTGATGCTTGGAAACGAGTACCAGAAGGTAAATATCAATAACATCTAACATAAGAACATTATTATAAAGGTTACTATCTCACAGAATAAATTAGTGGTCTTACAATGATTACATTATAAGAAACATGCACAGTTATTAACCACCTCTTCTTTCACTAATAGCTCTAATGTGCCCCATTTTCTTTATCTCCATGGCTAAAGTCCAGATTCAGCCTTACAGCAACAATTTCCATGACAATTCTCTCAGGCTCTCTTCCCAATACCC
Organism: Melospiza georgiana; assembly: GCF_028018845.1. Lineage (NCBI taxonomy): Eukaryota > Metazoa > Chordata > Aves > Passeriformes > Passerellidae > Melospiza > Melospiza georgiana. The sequence continues at coordinate 20,288,464 of NC_080431.1, forward strand.
AACCACCTCCTATTTAAATTCTGACATGAAATTGCTAAAATAATCTCTTTGATACTTAATATGCTAATACACAAGAATGATCTGACCATAAACCTGTACTGCACAGAGTGGGAATTTTAACTCCAATTGACATATTACTGGTGACCTTCTAGAGAACAAATGAAAAGCATCACATTAATACAAATTCTCCTGTGGAGAAGATCAAGTTGGCAATCTGCCAGTTCATTACACCATCTAGCTTCACTCCAACATTAAATATTGCCTTCCTTTGTAATTGACTGAAATACACTGGAGCAATTGCAGGTAACCACTTTGGGCTATTAAAGTATTCCATTAAGACTTCTCCATTAGGCAGATATTTCAAAAGAAGTTACATTAAAATAGGCTATGTTCAAAATATTTTAACTATGCAGACAATTGGGCAAGCACAATCCCATTCCATGGAGCAGCAGACAGATCAGCCTAAGCACTCAAAAGCTCAATGCCTGAATTTGCTTAAAGGGAAAAGAAACCCGACAAGTTTTTTAGTACTCTAGTATACGCTTTGTATTTTAAACCTCCTAGTCATATACATTGTCTCAAAACTCACTTAATATTACCTTCTTCTACAGCTAAGGAAAAGGGTTACGTTAAAATAGTAATACACTTTCAGAGTCAGTATGAAACACGGAGAAAAGAAAAAGGAAAATTGAATTTACATCATATTTCAGGTTTCAAAAAGGCAGCAAATTAAAACACTGCATTACGTTGTGTAGAACATTTAAAAAAAAAAAACACAAAAGAGTTAAAATCCTTTCACACCATATAGTCTATACAACTAAGCTTTTCTTCTCTAAAGATTGTGGTTCCCTAACAGTGAGGAAGCAAGAAAAATGAGGCACAAGAATAGGTTCGCTGCCTTGCTTGCAGAAAAGACTGTGAGATACTTAAAACACTGGGAAATATTTGAGCTCGTATGCCAGCTATAAAAATGGGACTAGCCCTTGAACCAAAGACAAATTTCTGTGTTTAAATGGCCTCTTTTAGGCAGTCCAGGTTTGGAGACATCACCAGAGGTTGCACAGGTTACCCTAAGAAATTCGTGTCTCTATTGAACAGCAGACAGGTAGGAGGTTGTGCATCTTCTCTGTGCTCCTGTCTGGATGGAAGAGCTGCCGTGCACCTCTGGCCATGCTGTCTGTATTGAAGAGACAGTTAGACACGTATCATTGGTCCTTCAAACAACTCATTCTTCTTTAAATAAACATATACTTGGGGGGGAATAGGAAGAGAAATGCAGCTAGAGAAAATATGCATGGCTCACACTTTAATCACACACAATTTAAGAATCTATGCTGACTTGTATTCTCACGTAACTCCTGCAGTAAAATGCGTATTCTCTGGAGTACGCATTTCCAAAAAAACAAGAATATTTTTTGACATGTATTTGCACAACCACCTGAAATACTCATGACACACAAGTAGTTGGTAGTTTAAATAAAATCAGTATTTAAAATAAATACTGTCTTTCAAAACCTAGCTGCCATTGCAAGCTTCCTATTTATTGTATGTCTAGCCTCCAATCACTTGCATGACTAGCATCTTTTTAAACTGGAAAGGAATGAGGAGGGATACATCTGTTAGTGGATGCATCTACTGAGATTTCTACAACATATATTGTACAAATTCACATTATTTTAAGAGAAATCACATGCTTTTTACATTCTCTAGCTCTTCCCCCAAAAGTCTGAGCTACTAAAAAACCTAAATACTGATAACAAATTACTACCTAAACTCATTGCAATATGCAATTTTTAAAATTCCTGGATTAAGCAGGATTTTCTATCTTGATACCTCCTGATAATGACCTAATTCATATTTGATTATGTCGAGCTGCAAACTTCTGTAGCAGTCACTGCATGAGAACAACAACAAAAAAAAAACCATAAAGCACAGTCGAAAAATCATGAATGGGTGGCCAGAAAGCTTCCCCAACAGGAAGGCTATGAACTCTGAGAAGACATGCAATATTGCAGTCTCAAAACAAATAACCCCCATGACCAAAACCCCAAAACCCCACATATCCGTTGTTCAGACCAAAAATCAAGCACCCAAATAAGTGCAAGCTGTGACCAGTTACTCTGCAAGCTGAAGGAACCTCACAACAAAGGTGCTGTGCAAACATCATAGCTCCCAGTTTTTTAGCATTCTCATTCAAGAACTATCAGCAAAAAGTGGAGTATTCAAACTCCATTTTACATCAATCCCCTATTTTTCCTTCTTTATCTGCAGTAAGAAAACAGAGCTTGCAACCTTTCTTATTTTCTTCCTTTAAGGGTTTACAAGCTGGCTCTGTAAGGATATGGATTAACACCCCTTAAGCCCACATAGGAGAAGCAACAAAAATCTTGATTCATGCTTAGGACAGCTCTAACCACTTCAAGAACCCTTACAAATGTACGTGGAAAGACCTGCATTTCCAATTATAACTGCCAATAACCACAGATAAGCAGAAACTGAACTGTATGTACCAAGGGTGTTCTTAAACTTTGTCTCACAGTGTCTCTAGGGAAAGGAAAGGATTAGATTTCAGCCCTAGGTAATACTTCACTAAGTGAGCTTCTTGAGCCATGGTTTGAGCATAAGAATTTTTTGGTTTCCTTAATAGGATGCTTTATTATTCAAATTACAAATACCATTTTTAGAAACATCTTAGCAGCTATCATTAGTAAGAATTTCATAAACTAGTGCTTTAAACAAGCAGTTTAATAACTGGCTCCATTTGAGCTTCAGCCTTTTTCTTATCAATAATTTAATACTTTTTTTGTAAAAACTGTACAACAGTCTTTTCTATTGAATATAAAATCAGCTCAGAATTTTTGAAAATTACCCCAGTGGTTAGCAACTTACCAGCCCCAAGCAGCTCCTTCACAGATCTGTTTTTCCTATTGCATCTTCATGTAAAACATTTTAAAGGCAAAGATGTATACAACCCACTGAATTATACCAGTTCTTCCAAACCTCTCTACTAGAGTCAGAGCTTTTAACTCAACACCTATGGATTTCAGGACTGTGGAAGATGACTACAAGCAGCATGTTAATATACTTTTCAGAGAAATCTAGTAATCTGCACACGTAGATTACTGAAAATTAACTCCTCCACTGGAAAAAGATTCACAGATGCCTTTTAGAGAACTGAAAACCACATATTCCAATGAATTAGCTACCACAAGAGAATGTGACATTAACTCAGTATCAGAGAAACACTAGGCAGACACAACTGGTTACCACTCATGGCTAAGATGACAAACACTTGAAATAAGCAAATAAATCACAGTTACACAGTTTGAGATGATTTGCTTTGGGGTGAGATGGAACAGAAAATGGACTGTACCAGGGGCCATAGAGGGTCAAGTAAGGCAGACTTAGCCTTCTGGCAATTCAAGTTAAAGGCTGACTGAAATCCTTATTAGAGTTTCTATTCTGGTAAATTATTCATTCTTTCTTAGTCTGAAGAAAATTTTCCCTATGTGTACATTGAACACAGCACTGTCTGAATTTAAAAGAATACTACCACTACTGTTTTGGTGCTAAAATATATGGCAATGGTGATTTTAAGAGGGATAGGGTCAAGGTCAGTCTCTGACTTTGAAGCCACCAGGCAGGCAGAGAGAACTAGAGGAAATGCACAGAGCAGATTGTGACTAATGTCTTCAAGGAAACCACTGTCAGAAACTTCTTGATAACTCAAACTGCAAAGTGGCAAGTGATTAATTTATGCCGACAGAACAAGGCATGGCTTGGGCACTCCCCAGCAAAAGCTGCCATCAGCAACAGCCATCATTCCCCACACCTGAGCCTGTTTGCTGACAGTATCTCTGTTTTATCCTTCCTCCAGATGCTCAGCCACCAAGAATTAGGATGCTCTAGGCATTTTTGTCCAAGCAAAGTATCTGACACTGAAGATTTTGCAAGCTCTGCCCTATTCTGCAAAGGCAAACTGCATCTGAAGTACTGAGAGCATGAATGAGCCACTTCTTGGACAGGAGAGCAGAAAGAAGCCCAGGCTCCCCGGCCCTCAGGTGAAGAAATCTATGACAACTTCAGCACAGGGAGCAAGTTGAAGAAACCTCTCTAAACCACCACCATCAAGAAGAGCAGAAAACTACTGCTTACTGAAACTTAGTATTTCATTTACAATGCCAAAAAGCACAGGGCTGAAGAATCCACGTAATCAGACACTAAACTAGAATGAGTGCAATAGTAAAGTTGAGGTGGGGGGAGACCATTCAACAAAAAATCCCTTACTGACACCAGAATAGGCTCAAACAATATCTGGTTTTAGTACTCAGTAATGCTTGGACAAAAATTATCTTCTTTGGGAGGAGCAAGGTATTTTTGCCACAGTTCATTTGTATATCAAAGGTTGTGAAAAACTGGTATTTCAGATTTTAAGTTTTTGTGAGTGTCCTCTGATGATGTAACTGACGAAAAACAACAAAGTTCAAGTTGCAATAATCTGCATAAGGTTCAAGTACAAAACTACCAAACTAGAGGTTCACATCTAAGAGCCAAAGGGAACTGGAGACAAACACATGGAACTTTGAAGTGGTTTTGCCACCTATACAGCCTGGTAGGTGGTACAGTGGCCATTCTCTTTGAACATGGCAGAACAGCAGTCCCCAGAATCCCCACGTTCATCGTGCAGAACTAAGATCCTCAGATTCATGTTGCCTTTTGGAAATAATGGCCAAGTTGCTTGGACCTCCACTTCCAAAGAACACATTCCCCCCAAAAACCTGGTTTTTCTTCCAAGTTAACCATCAGAAAAGCAGGTGAAGCAGTTTTTGCCTGAACCACACAGAAACTTTGCTTTAGACTGGCAACAAGAGAAGTGTTAATGCAGCTTTGGTTCCATCACAGCACACAGCAGCTTTAGCCGCAGGCTGTGCTGTTACTGGTGTTTGGAAGATAACTAGGTATTCCAGAATCTCATCATACCCAAATAAAATTTGGCAACAGCCTACCTTCTGAAGTTTTTAGCACTGATTTTTTCCCCTTTCATGTCTTGTACACATTTGATGGTGTCTTATTCTACTCATTTTAATCACAGCAGTTCAGTGGCAGACTACAAATGAAAATGCAGTAGAAACATTGCAGGCCCTGTAACAATAGTCAAAACAAAGATTTCCTATGGCAGCTGTCAAATTAATGACATCTCCAAAGCTATCTAAATACAGTATCTGGGCAGAAATCCAATTATGTCAATGCTGTCTGAATACCCCAAAAGAGAGTCCTACAGGGGTTAGAAGTGGAAATAATTTTAAGCGCAGATTAGCTACATAAGCAGCTCCACTCTTGAAACCAGAACAAGGGAACAAAAACCTAAAGGCATGACATTTATCTGGATGCAAGGGAGAGGGGGAAAGGAACTGTTAGACATCTGGCAAAAGGTCAAAGCCAATTACCTTGTCCAAATTTGCCCCCAAGATAATAGCTTCCAGGCCCACTTCTTTGAAAAAAGACATATTGACTCAAGTAATAACAAAGATTTCTGCTTATCTCTCCATCCTCAACTACCATTTTGGTTTTTCCAAAACTTCTTTTTCCAACAAAACATTAACAGCAGTAGTATAACATCTCAGAAGAAAAAAATAAATTTACCTGAAGTCCACACAGAAGAAAATAATATTCTCCCTCTTTTTGACAAACGTTATTTTAACTTAAGAGTATGACTTCTTGCTGCTTTACTTAAATCATTTTAACTTCTGATTTCCCTTTTTCTTTGGAAGTATGTACTACTGCCCAGTTATGTGCCAAATTCTATTTACTAACTCTGCATCAGGATTCTGTTTATTTGTTGTTTTAAAACAGATAAGGATCAAGGAGAAAGGGAAATAGTATTTTAATTCAACTAAGAAATAATGAGGATTTTTTTCTTTCTTTGCAGGCATATTAAAATGTAAGTTCACCTGTTTTTTAAATGAAGCTATTCAAGAGACTGTTATGAAACAAAAGAAAAAAACTGCGTGTGCCAAATAACTGAAGCAATATATGCTGATTAGTAAATGCATTCTACCTAGAAAGCCTTATCTCTATTATGAAGAGATGAATAAACCTTTAAATACAAGTATGATGATCAAAAATAGGAGACTGGTTTGACAAAGTTTCTTGAACTGATCTGTCCAGAACATTTTCAGTGGTAAGGATATAATTCACTATATATATATATTGCAAGTGCTTCTGGTATCAAGACAGCACAGAATTCAGGAGAAAGGAAAGCATTAATTATTAATGTGGCTATATTTAGGACTGTATATTCCACGCCTGTGCTTTTTCACCAAAACTCACGCAATTAGAGGTGGGTATTTTTTGTTTCCATTTGGTTTTTTCCCCTGAATACAGTCATTAGCAATACTCAGAAAAATCTGAAAACAAGAAACTATCTTGGTCAAAATCTGGTATATCCTAGAGCATAGAGCTAATTCAAAAAGAAATTCAAAGAAATACCTAATACACAAATGCAGGGTTGCACTCCAGAACTCAAGACAGCCTTAATTCAAAAGCAATACCAATGAAGAGCAGCTACATTTTCTTAGGGCACTTAGTCTCAAAATTGCTTTTCAGAGGTATTCACAGACATCTCTTTGCAAGGCAGCAATTTTGGCTATTACCAGTTTGAACCAAATTCAGATCAGTAACCCATATGTTTTCTGCTGTTAAAGCATAACAGAATATCAGACACAATAATTTCAACTAAACTTCTAAACTAATAATAACCTAACTTTATATACATATAATATACAGTTAATATACTGAAAATATACAGTTTATAAATATATATATGTAAATATACAGTTAATTGAAAATATCTCCCAACTGAATCATGCAGTCAATGAGCCTGTCAGAAGCAATTTGACAAAGCCTAGAACAAAAATCTTTAGCTACAATTTTCCTCAACTTCCCTTTTTTTTTTTTTTAAGGGTATATTCAATCAATCTATTTGTTTCCAGTTTTGTATGAGATTTAATTTTTGCATTTGCTCTCAACAACAGACTGAGCACAGTACCATGAATCCTCCTTCATGTCACACAGGCACTGCAAATCCAATCAAATCCAATTACTACTCCATTAGGTCTCATTTAAATCCCATACGGTATGACAATAAACTGAATGAAATGAGAATCAGCACATTTTTCAACCATCTTTATAGTATGACATAGATGGCAATCACAGCTTAATAAAATTTCATTTACAAGAAAGAAAATTCACAGCTACCTTTCTCTGCCAGGCATTTCAGAAACACTTGGGAAATGCCTCTTCTTCCCACCATCCCTTGAAGAAGCCAGTTGCTATTTCATAGTTCTCAAACAACTGTTCCTTCTGCTTGTGGCAGAGAAATTGGTCCTGGTCCCAATGCTCAAAACATATGTCAACCATAACAACAACCACCAGCTGAATTCAACATTTACTTCAATGGTGTCCCAGTTCTCATTTTCTTGTTTGTTAGGGTTTATTTTATTTTGTCTGTTGTTTTTTAAAGATTTCCTGGGTAAGGAACCCTTGACACAGGGTTACTTCATGATGGAAAACAGGGAGGGGAGGTCAAAGCAAAACCTGACCACTCTAAAGGGTACTGAAAGATGATAAAAATTTTAAAAATTAGCTCTTACCCTATCTGGATTTTCAAAATTATCATTGCTAAATATTTCATAAATTTTGACAACTTTCAGAAGCTCTGAATACTTCACCACTTCAGTGCAGTTTATTTATGGATATATAATAATAATGTCCCTCTCTCCACACAGTATTTCCCAAACTCATCCAACTACCCAAATATTTATAGATGTCGAAGTCTGTTCTTTCTTTTGGGAACGAAAAAACAAAAGAAAACAAAAAAATCCCTCATTTGTAGTAGGCAGTCGCAACAGTCAAAGCTCTCTCTGAAGAGCCTTGTTGAATAGCTCTTTCTCAATAGCTAACCTGACTAAATCATCTTCCTCATGCAGGTGAGAAATCAAAATGTCATGCTGCCATTTAAACACATGATCTGTTGCTAAAAAACAAAAGCCAAGAAAACATTTGCTGTCCACTTTCAAACACATAGGCCAAACACTTTGTTTCTAGTAAAGAAAGGCTCAAAGAACAGACTTCTAAATACATCAGACATTTCATTAAACAATTCTAGTTACAGTTTTATTAAATTTTGTTCTTTACATGCCTATTGACAACCTGAGAAACAGATAAATTCCAGACTGAGAGAGGATGCTGATGGGGGCAGGGAGGGTAATTAAGTAATTTCAAGGTTGGTACTCCAATTCCACAATTAAAATGCAAAGATCTAGGCCAGAGCCGCCTCGGTGCTGAGGAGATTAAAAGACAATAACATGAGGTTGGGGTTTGGTTTATTTTCCTTTCTGTGACAAAAGGAAACAAAAGGCAGAGGCATTTTTTCATGCATATTTCTCAATCACATGGTTTTCTCTGGTGCATTTCCATGGGGTTTTCTGCATACACTTTAAATAGGCTTTATCAACCTGTAGGAACAGAAGCTTCACTAACAGAAATAGGAAGACTCTGGCTTCAATCTGAACATCTTTGCCTAAAAATTAAGCTAAGAGTATCATCGCTGAGTTTTTTAAAACTAATAAAGATCTGAAAACACTACATTGTACTTGTATACTTAAATAATTTCAAAATTCCTGGTTAATTTAAAAGGAGGCAGAACAATTTCCTCTCCTTTCTGCATTATTTCAATTATATTGGCTTTCTTTGTAATTTACCATTCCTTTCAGTACATTATGATGGCAAATATGAATTCTATAAGAAGAACAGATCCTTTAGGGACATTACACATCTCAAACTGCAAAAGAGCACAACCATCCCACATGCTTCTGAACACAAAGTCTATGACATGAACCCTAAGAGCAACAGTCTCAAAAACCCACTATTAATTGCTAAAGCATGCACACAATTTTTCTCCAAAAAACTAGTTATAACAACCTTTCATTTAAATCAGCAATATCAAAATGCCACAAGTGTTTTCTTCCTGACAAATATGAAGTAACAGTTCCCAGTAAAAATTTAGTCTTTTCAAAACTAGAACCTACCTACAGACTGTGAACATATCAAGTGCTCAAATTACAGCTACTGAAATTTTAGAAGCACTAGGTACCTTAAGAAAGCAGTACAACAAGCTTCAAGCTCTTAGCACATTTGACATATGGTGGCAAACAAAAAAATAAAATTCAAAAAATCAACCCAGGAACAGACATGCTGCGTGAACAGGACTCAAAATTTTGGTGATGTTCCAGGAATCAGAAATAAACCTACCATGACAATACAATATCAAGGATAAAAAGCATGATGCATCATCTAGTACTGGTTCTGACACCATAAATGGGGTACACCATTCATTCATTCCTTTGCAAAAAAAAAAAAAATTATTCTCACCTTGTATTTTACCAGCTTGTAGTAACTTTACATGTGCAAACTTCTTTCTATCAGAATTCTTATATTTCCTGCTGATGACAGGCATTAATGAGCTCAAAAAGAGTCAATCAATATTCAACATTTCAAAAATATCCAAAACAAAGCAACTCAGGGCAATTTATTTTTATTAAAGACATATTACTATCTTACTTTGTGAGATACAAAGGCAACAGAACAGAAAGAAAAGCAACCCTACAGAGGACATATCAACCAAAATTTCTAGCATGGGTTTCTACACCCATGTAACAAATTTTTGCAGTAGACAGTGCCCAATTATCAACTGTAAGGATAAATATTACACACTTTGCTTAGCTTGTGTTTCAGAAGCCAGTTTTAGCTTTGCCACCTAAAAAAGCTGGCTGGCCTCACCACAGAAACATGACTCCTCTTCTCTGCAGAATACAACCTGATGGGAGCTTCAAAATGAGCACTTGGGGTCTGAGAACCAAACTCAAAACTGTCACATGGCAAAAATGCCTCCTGTTTGAATAAAGCTTGAAGGAAGAATCACCTCAAAGGAGGAGGGTACTGTTTCTTTGTCCAGCCTTTCAATGTCCCTACAGGCAAAAAACCTTCTCTTTCCTATCTGCTCCTATCTCCCTGGAGCAGAGAGGCAGGAGGACTGTGTGGACCTGCTACCTGAAGACAACTTACACTGGTGAGCAGAAGAGTAGATAATCCTGACTTGAGCACCAGCTTTGGAAAGTTATTGGCACATGCTTATCAGTCAAATTTATAACGTCAAAGAATAAGCCATTAGACTGATACACACACACATCCACAAACTTTGAATGGCATCTTGTGTACCTATACAAAAGCTTTACCAAAAAATGGAATGAGATCATGGGGTCCTCAAAATCAGAGTCACAAGATTTCTGTTATTCTCAGCAGGGCAGGATTTCTCCTCCCCCCATCTCAAATGACTGACTCAGGCTAATTACCACCAAATGTTATGAAACAATTCTTCACTAAAAAACCCAACCCAAAACAAAACAAGCCAACCACACACATCTATCATTTCAAAGAAAATTTGCAGAACCAGAAGTATGTGCAAATTGATGGCCTAAGGGCAGCAAGAATTCTGCTTCAGGTCTACAGAGCTTCTCCAAACAGTACCAACACGTAAACGAGATTACAAATCTACCAGGGCTACATTTTGATTGCTAACACATGCTATCATATCTTCCTTAGTGCCATTACCTGCTATATCTACCAAGCAATAAAAGTGGGATGGGCAAGCAATCACAATTTTATTTCAGAATTGCTCTTTGCTGGTGTTTTCAAAACAATAACATGGATAGCAGATATAGTCTTTTAGTAAGTGGCTAGTAAAGATAACTCACATGAGAAGGTCAAGCAGTGAAAAAGAAGATGAAGAAACAAGACAAGAACAGCCAAAATGTTAGAGGAACACTGAAAGAGATGAACAAAGGTTTTAAGCAATTAGCAAATCCCTTCACAGACAGGGAAAGAAAAATTAACACAGAAAACCTATGCAGAGCTTAATTTTAACTTGACCTGGTGACAACCACCAATTATTACAGTATTCAGAACAATTTGATAGAAAATGAAGGTTGGCTGGCAATATCCTCAGAACAAACACTGGTTTTGATGCGCTGAAATTTCTGAGATAATACATTCAAGAACATTTATACGTAATAAAGGAAACACATATCACCTGCAGTGACCATTACACCAAAAGGTTTTAGCTAGGGTTTTGTATTTGACAGTTTAAAGTCCAATTCTGAAAGATAAAACAAAATGCTAACAAATTCAAGTCAGTCTTTCAGAAAGGGAAGAACTGAGGAGAAGTTTGCTGCTAATTCTGGTTCAAGTCAGAGACACATGACGAAAAGTTCAGCATACAGGGATTCTTCAAATGACAGATTACGAGTTCCATTTTGTGATTTTTCCCAAGTGTTTCTTACCTAGATTTTCTTAAATATATGAATATACAAAGAATTTCTAGAAAAGCTGGAAGAAGAGTTTTGAAACAAATGTGTAAAGAAAGAGGACTATCTAACAAATTCACAGTGTACTAACACCCCTCTTAAACCATTCCAAAACCAGTTTCTATATGGATGGCAATTCTGACACAAAACCTTATGTTTCAAAATTGTTTGTGCATAAAGCAGGTGAAGTTAAAAACTCTAAAATGTCCTTTATTTTATTCCTACCAAGACAAACAGAAATTGCACTTCAAAAGTTCCACATTCTTGATTTCAAAGAAAAATTTTTTACTGAAAATATACTTGGTGCTACATATGATATCACAGAATGCCAAAAGCAAAGAATAGTGACTTATTACTATTGTGGGGATCTCTCTACTCCAGAAGTCTTTAAGTGGAATACAAACATAAACTATAATTTTGTATTAAAAAGTTTGCTTAAATTTTTAAGAAAGTTTGCTTAAATTATTAAGAAAGCCACCATGTCAAAAAGAGGAAGATAATTCGACAATCTATCACACGCCAGGGGGAAAAAAACCAAAACCATTCAGAAAGAAAGAAGGTATATAGTTTTCTCCTCCTTGAAAACTACAGGAATTTTCCAACAGCTGCCCACTGTCACCCAAGAGGACATGCTCCCAGCTTTAAGAACCCCCACTCTGTGACTCCTACCAGGGAGGGCTGTCCCAAGGCCCAGAGCAGGATTGCACACACACAGATCCCAAGGGCAGCTCCTGGCCCTCCTGATGCCACTGGCAAGAACCACAGCTTCCTGCTTTTCAACTCATCAGAACAGCCAACCTCAGCAAACTGATTTCTTAAATAAAACAGACCTAACAATCAGGATTTTCTAGGAAGAAGGAAAACATTTTTCACCCGTGCATGTGAGAACATCAGAGATGTTCGTAATTATAAACACCTGTAAAACTGCAGCTTTACATCCCTGCAACATCATTCCTTTGCCATCATTTTTTTTTCAAAACTGGAACACACAACATACTCTATCATTCAATGTCAGAAACAGCAATAACTGGCACACAGCAAGTTAAATCGAATCATGGAGATGACCTAACATGGAGAAAACTCAGAATTTTATGAAAAGCCTTAGGGTTTCACACAAATCAAAGAGCATGAGGCTGAGTGTTGGAAGTGGTCATGAACAATTATTGTATCAAGGTACATTTTTTTAAAAGAAAAATCTAGAGGAAATTATTAAGTAGCATAACATGATTTCCCCTGTGAACATTCAGTTATTCTTAGAGCAAGAAAGAATTAATTTTATCAAATTCTACCAGCTAAGCAACTATCGTGGCAAAATATTAATCATTCAAATTAGCTATCTCACAACTACATTACATCCCCCCTTTCTACATTAAAAAAACTTCAAAATTAATTGTCTCTGATTCTGAAGAAAATTCACAGAACTGTGTAAGCTGATCACACAACTGATCATAAGGAACTACCTTAATAGCTTGCCCTCAGCAAAGAGGAGATGCTTCTTATTACCAAAACCTGACACAACTTCCCCAAACATCTTTTCTGCATTTAAAAAGTTTACATAAAGTCTCCTGAATGAAAAATAACCCCGATACAAATACCTTTAGTAATGCTTCCTCAGCATTTACTAACCAACAAAAACTTAAGAAATCTAGTCAAAAGTATAATCAATACAGAACCTTTTAAGGAAGCAGGGCATATACAGAAATGTAACAGTTCAACAATACTTAAGTTCAGGCATTAAAGTCTGAAAAAATAGGTTTAGGCACAAAAAAGGGTTGGAAATGAAGAATTGAAAATGGTAACAGTTGCCAGTAGCAAAAAGATGCTCAGTATTTCTTACCACCTCCCAGAATAGCACAGCAGCACATAAACTGACAACCCTGCTGAAATTAGTGCATATTTTAAAACATAAATTATATCTACACCTTGCTGCATTAGGATGGTGGCTCAGAAATAAGAACACAATCCCTCCAGCAGAATTTACTTCAAAGCCTTCCCATTCCTCTGCCTACAGAGCTCAGCAACAGATAAAATTGAGAATGTGGTTTTCATTCATTTCTTCCAGGCACTCTAAAAATCACACATGCACCTCAGAGTGGTTTGAAATCTGGTATGCCATATGGCAGTACACTTGTCATTTCCAGAAATATGTTGAACATGGGTTCCAGAGGTATAAAGCCCCAATAACAAAATAAAAAAAAAAAAATTTAAAAAAAAAAAAACCAAACCCAAAACTCCTGAAGCCAACAAATTCTGCTCAAATACTACACCAGGTTTATACTACGCACAACTGGAGAGCCTGGGCTTTGATCAGGCTTCAAAGAATCTCTTCATTTGCCCCAGAAAATAAATCTGATGCCTTCGCTTGAGGAGGCTTATTTCCCTACTGTTTTGCAACTCTGTAAAGTTATTTACACTTGCCTTAAGTGAGAGTGAAGTAGAAATGATACATCAACAACAATAGTAGATTTATACAAACACATTGCACTTGGAGCACAAAGTAAATGATTTACAAGCTGCAGAACAGTGGAGAAACAGGATCAAGGGTTTTATGGCTATTCCAGTGTGAACCAACTGAAGAAGAAATAATTACCTCTCATTTCTACATAAAATGTTTAATGGTGCACATGATAAAGTAACATTCAAAAAAACCCCAAAAACCTCCCAAACAAAACCCCAGAGAGTTAGGAAACACATTAAAAAAAAAAAAAAAAAAAAAAAAAAAAAAACCAAACAAAAAACCAAAAACCCCAACAACTGACAAAAGAAGTAAGGCTCTCCTGCTGGCTGAAATAATCACACAGTCACAAAGCTCAGCAAATTAGAGCGAGATTTCCAAAAAATTGGCGGAGCTGAACTAAATATCTTGCTGTTGCCAAAATGAGCAAATCCTGTGCTCTAGGTAGAAATCAAGACATTTATCCCTTTACTATCATTTCTACTTTTCAGGGCTGTCTAATTTTCACTATTTGCCGTCTCTGATTAAATGATCTTTCTTTTCTGAGAAAGAAAACTCAGACTAGCAAACTGAAATTCAGTAACATTACACGACCACAACAACTTTCCTCCTTGCTTTTTTCTTCCAAGGATGTAAGCTCAGATACAGAGAAACAGAGAATCATTCCCCTTTTTGCAGGCACACACCCTTCCTCTCTTTAAAGCTCATACGGCATCTTGAAACTAAGTTATCCTAACACACATCTTTTTACCCCTAAAATGAAAATTAACAGCAAGTGGTAACTGCTGATATGACTTCCTTTAGGCACGATACTAAGTTTTCAAACACGCACTGAAATCAAGAAAATAATCTCACTCCAGGGGGGTGGATGCTATAATCTGCAACAAACTTCCCATGTGCATATTCCATAGAAATGCCTGTTTTGGAGACAGTGAATGTGTGCTATTTATCCAAGTATGCAGAGGTGACTTGGGAAAAAATGCCAAGGAAATGCAGGTGATTCTATTACCAGAGTCCAATCCAGACCTACCACAACATTTCTACGAATAAACAAGAAAATCAAGAGCATTTTGACCATATCTGGGAAGAGTACATTTGCAAGCGCCTAACACAACTCATGGCAGCATTGACTGGGATATGTAACCTAGCAAACACTCTTCCACTACACTAATCCATCAAGTTCATCCCAGACCAGGATCCTTTCAGCTGCTGCAGATGATGAGGGTTTCAGCCATGCAGAGACAAGACTACCACATACTCACATCTCCCAAGGATGAGTGTATCAGCTCACTGCTGCTAGAGGCAGTGGGCTTTGAGAAAGCCAGGGCTTTTTCCCCAGGCAGAACAAGCACAGAGCTGCCAGCCACTGGTGTTGCCATCTGGGGAAGCTATTCCTAGAAAAGCAAGAAAAATGCGTGGGCTGAGCTGAAAAGACAATGCAGAAACTAATACAAGCAGAAGAGTCCTCTGTAATACAAAAGGTGAAGAAAATCCCCATGTCTGCTAAGATTTAGGCTGAAGAGCAGATCTCTCCCCAACACATTCCACAGTCAATAACTGGGTTTTTCAGGTACACTGAGCTTGTGGGTGGGATGAAAAGTGGTTTCCACATGCTACAGCAAAATTTTACTGTGCCCAGCAGACAAATAAAGTATGCTAAATTTCCTGAACATTTTAATATTCACTGCAAAGCATAGTAAAACCAAACAAAACCCTAGAAAATCTGCACTTTACAGAACTTTCCATATATTCTGCAGATGGCATTGAAACCATCTGCTGATGCTGCCAGAACAATTCAAGAACCAAAATCTGTGTTTGACGGGTCCAGACCTACTGTAAAGAAAGGAAAATCTGAATGACTTCAGCATGATACATAGAGGTGTTCCTGGATAATACAGATTACATTTCTTCTTTAATCGTTCTTCCAATAAAAGCAGTGTGAAATTTAACTTCTATGGTACTTTTAATTGTAGTTGTAGGAAACAAAAAAGCTGTCAGCTACTGAAGCCTCACACACACCACTATCCTCCCACAGCTATTACTACACTGACAGAAGAACTAGAGAAACTGTTCTCACACTGGCACACCTAAAAAACTGAAGATCACAACCAATTCTCAACTGTGCATACACTCCTTTTAATCATCATTTTCTTCTTCCTGTAAGTGCTTTTCTTTACAAATCCAAACCTCAGAAAAGTTAACTAAACACATTCGTAAGTGGCTTGAGTATCATAACTCAGTTGATTAAACATTTGGAAGAGTTCACCTGGTGGCTTTGAAGTGCAGCAGAGGACCAATTCAGGGCTCTGCAAGTGGCAATATACTTCTTGAGGATCTATCAGTAAAGTGGTAACAATACTTTAGGCAAAGCAAAGCCAAAAGAGTCAAGATGAGAAACAAAGCTATAAACAGTAAGAATGCAGTAGTTTACTTCCTGTATGGAAGGTTAGCAAACTATTACAACATCAAGGTACATGCCAGTCTTTTTCTTTCTTACTTACAGATTTAGCCTTTAAGGTGTCCAGCGCACTTTTTGAAGCTCTTGCTACTTATTGTAATTCTATACTTGAAAATCTTCCTGCATTTCGAGACAATTATTATTTTGCTTTGATGCTTTTTTCCTTGGATGTTTTCCAGATGAAGTTCTAAATTGAAGCTCAGCAGAAAAACGATCAGAGCACTACATTTCAATAACAGAAGCATTGAAAGTGTGGCCTTCAGTGTATTAAAGTCATTGCTGGAAGCTACATATGAAAATATATTACCCAACCTCAAAAAACCCTCCATTGTTATAATTTGGTCATTTCACACACCAGTGATCAATCTCAGCTGAGCACATTCTGCAAGTCCATACATAATGATAAAAAATTAGACATACTGGAGAAAAATTTAAGTCTTTCCTTTGCGAACAAGTATATTCACCTAGTGATTTTATATAAAAATCACATTTCTACTGCTTCTTGGTATGAAGCTACACAAGGTGAAGACATACAAATTGTTGGTTACAAGGGTCAATGACTCAGCAACCTGTATAATGTCCACTTTGCAGCAAAAGCTGATAAGCACAAAACAATTACTTTAAAAAACAATCTTAGAAGAATGCCCACATGAAAATTTTTCAAACCTTCATACACACTTAAGGCTACTAACTGTGAATCATACATCCTTTGTCTAACCCTTCCTGAACTCAAAATTTCTATTTCCAACTCTCTTTCCTTTACCTGCCCTTAAAATTTGTAAGTTTCAGATCACTGTTGCATATAAAGTCCTCAGAATGGGCGACTGTCAGTAAGTATATTACAGCACATCTACAAGCTGAAAACCCCAGGCTACATTTCCTTCCAGTACAGAAAAACACAGATTTTTCAGAACAGCAATGTTCTGAAGAAATATTACAAAAAAAGAGAATATCCAATTGGAAAACAGAAAAAAAAAAAAGAAATAATATTGCTTCTACCATTCCCCCAACACTCTGTGACACTGAGATCCAGTGCTGAATCTCATCACACAATTCCCTCTACAGCAGCTCTCCCACACTACAGAGAGTAGACAAGCAGGAGGAGGATGTATAGTGAAGGAAAGTCCAGTGTCATTTTTATACAATTCATCTTAGCCCAAAGACAGTTCATACTGGTAAATCCTATGCCAATTTGGACCACATTAAGTTCAGATTTAATTAATCATTCTCAAACACCAAGTTGCAAGCATATCCATATGAAGGTAGCAAATAAGACTATGATATTCTGCAGAATAACCTGTAAATCACCCTACACTTTCTCCTACCCTGAGCAGATATAAGCAATCAGACAACCTTATTTCCATGACTGTGTGCAACTACATATTTAGCTAGAATAGAGAGCCAACAAAACACTAACAAAAATATGTTCATCCAGATCCTATTCACAGCTGTTAATTTAATGGAAAGGCTCTTCCGGCATGAAGAATACATGAGTAATAGCCTCCACGGGAACTTTAACAGCAGATCGTTAGACAAAGGGCTTCACAACGCAGCAGCTGGACGCCATTCAGCTACCTGACAGCCCTGTGCTGCTTGCAAAGAGTGCATTAACCACAGGATGTGGCTTTCTGGGGCAGACTGGTGCTGCCCGGGACTGCAAAGGGAGCAGAAGGAAGATTTGGATGCTTTGAAAGAGGTATTAGAGCAAAGGGCTGTGTAACGCAAGACAACATATCGCACACAGCAGCTGCAGGAAAACAGATTTCTCTGCAAAACAGTTACACACTGTCATTTTAGCTTTCCATAAATTTACAGTACTTCAAATCAATGCCACTGGAAATTCTAGAAAAACAATACAGAACATTTATTACATTTCTCAATCTAAAAATGTTTCTTCTTATTTAAGGAAAGACACATATTGACTGACCCATGTGGGAGCTCACCCCAAAACCCTAACCCCTAATTCCAGAATATATCCATAGAAGAAGGACCTTAAAATCAATTATACAGAAATATGGTAAGCAAGGGTTCAAGTGTATCCTCATTTCAGAAAGTTCATCAACTCTACTTCTGCACATCATGTAACGGCAATGTTCCAGTCAAATCTTACTCATTCCCAAATGTGTGCAATCATGCTAGACAGATTACGTTTTTTTTCTAGTTTTATCCAATATTGTTTTTTCTTTGCTTAAATATCTCTGCCATATGAATGGATTACTGACAACCCAAAAACACGTCCATAATCAAGGCTATTCCCAATCCTAATTATCTACAAAATACTGTGCAATGGAAAAGGCAGAGGGAAGAGATTAACAAAGCAAAGACACAGATGATCACCATCAGTTTGGACGGCACAATAATCAAGGTGTGCACCAACTAAATCAAAGATTTTCTTGAATTAAGTATTTACAGAATCATAAAATAAAATGGCCCTTCCCTAAGAAAATCTAAAGGTTCATGTACACAACTGTCATGTACAACTGTCAAAACTATGAATTATATCGATACCAGGTGCAAGCATTAACATTAAGGTTTGGAGTTTTCATTGTTGTTGGGTTTTGTGGGGGTCCTCCTAATATCTAGTAGGTGCCATAATTTTAGAACAACAGTATCAACAATTTAAAAATTCACTGAAATCCAGCTGCTTAACATCAGGCATAACATCCTGCAAACTAGGCACACCCCTCACATTCAAAAAAGCCTGTGGCAGGAAAATGGCACAGGAACAAGAGCCAAGGGCTGCTACCAGTCAGGTGAGCAACAGGCATGCAGAGCTGACCAGGGAGCAGCACTGGAAAAATGACCTCCTCTCTAGCACAACTCCACCTTGACTCACCTGCATTCATGACTCACTGACATCAGATTCTTGCTACTTTTGAAGAGTGAAGCATTTAAAATTTTACTACCTGCATAGCAAGCACAGTATAATCTACTAAATACCAAGCTGCTTCAAATGCTATGTACACTCAGTAATGGTATGTATGCCATTGCTGGAGAAGAGTAAGTCAATGGCCATTAATTCAGATTGCAGTTATGTATGGTATCTTCTTTTAACCACAAGTATATCACTTATATTAACTCAAAGGAATCTAAATGACCAGCTACTTAACCACTAAAATTATCTATCTGGAAAGAAGGAAAAAAAAACCAAAGAACATAACAGACAAATCACAAGGGCAAGCTGAAAAGACTTTTATAACTGAACATTGAAATCAGGTCTAGCTGCACCATTAAACAATCTAATACAGTTAAAACACGGTGGGGGCAAAGCATTTTAAAAGTTATGCATTTCCATGATCTGCATTAATATACTTATTTTCAAACCTGGGTTCCTCCACAATAGGAATTACAACCCTCAATGCATTCAAGAGCCTTTCTCATTTTTTTTCCTGTTTTCATTAATTTTGGTTTTCTATTTTAAATTCTAGGTTTCCACATTTTTAAATAAAACATAAAACAAACTAATTCCTTGTTTCTTCCCTGAAGGTGTAATTTCCTTTTCCATCAACTTAAGCAGGTATTATATCAAGCACTGCCTGATCCACACCTGTTCTACAACAGCTCAGTATTACTGTTCATTAAACAATCCTAAACTACTAGGAGCCACACTGACTTTATGGGACTGCTGGAAAAGTCACGTCATACACAATGCATAGGCAAAAATCTGTCTCTAAAAAGAAGCTGGCTGTGTGACACTACAGCAGAAGTTCTATAATTCAATATACATGTTGTGACAAGTAAAGAATGTGTAACTAAGAAAGAATTGACCTGCAGTGTAACAGTGGTTCTTGTCTTGGAGGAGATGTGCACATGGCTCAGCTTCGTGTTTTGTAAATAAGAGACGTTCACTCCAGTAGGACCACTCGTGGTACTGAGCCCGAGCTTGGCATTTTCACAGGGCCACAACAACGGAGACAAAAGCTGGGATACAAAACAAGGAAGGAAACTTTGGCAAAGCTTTGACACTGTGTCTTCCAGAGTGGTGAAAGAAATACCTGAATAAAATAAACATCCAGAATCTCCTGTCAGCAAAACCAGAAAAGATCCTAGAGGAATACAACCACGAATATTATAAGACGAGACTAACAGAGGAAGACAAACATTGTCCCAGTAATGGCATTATCCAGACTTTAACAGTTTTCTGCCATAGGAAGTCTATAACATTTCAGTTCATTATGATTCCCCATGCGTCCCTTAAGAGCCTCAAAGCTCATAAAAATGATGTGTCATATTTTGATACTTGTACTAAACACAAGCTTTGTGATTACCAGTGTTTAAACTCAACACAATTCACACTGTCCTCACTGAGGTATCTGATTAAATTTCTAATATTCATGAACTAGAATTTTAATATTGAATGCTCAAAATGATTTAGGTCTTTTGATGTAACGGAACATAAGTCCTTTAGTGTCAAGTGGAAGGCAGATCCTTTATTATGGCATTAATTATTTGGGATATTAGCATTAATTTCTTTCTCTATTTGAATTAAATGGAATTCAAAACAGTGTGAATTTATGAATAGTCCACAATATAATTATTTCTATATTATCCCTGCCGCCCTAGCAGAAAGACTGCCAACAGACCTGAAAATGTAAAGGAAGGAGATTGATCATCACTTCTTCTTTTCATCTTTTTTCAGAAAGACGGGAAAGGTAAGGCTCAGGATGTTTATACTCTAAATGGCTTCACTCTTTTTTTGATGTAAAAATACCTGTGTTTATACCTATAAAAGCCACCTACACTTTTTGCATTCAACATGCAATGATTAAAGGAAAGCACAATTAAACAAGATATACCATAACCAACTTATTTTATGACTGGAACAAAAACATTCTTAATTAAAACCACAAAGCTGAAAAAATAGCAGGGATTTTTACAAAATATTAATACTCACTGGGAAAAATTCTATGTCTTCACTTACATTTCCAAAATTGCTACACACACAGAATTCCAAGTTCTGGTAGGAAGGACTAATTAAAGATACAAACATGGTACCTTCTTCCCAACACCAAAATAGTAGCAGTTATCATTTCACTTATATTACAGGTATAGCCAGACAGTATTGCTAACAAAAGTAATTCATAACTATAAATAAACAAATACACCACCACACATGAAAAACTGCTGTTTGCAGGTCATTTGAGTCAGTTACCAGAGCACTAGATACTGACAGACCCTAATCCAGCTTAACATTCCAATACAAAACACACAAAAATCAGCATTTATACGGTTTTACCCAACTTCCAAGACTTCTTCAGTCCAGTTAAACCAGAAACACCTGGTCAACTGAGACTGCAACCTTACAAATAAACATCAGCCAAGCCTATAAATAAACCAGTTAAGCCATCTGTGCCAGGCTGGCCCTGTTTGTAGCCCATCTACACAGGTGGCAGCTCCTGGCCCTGCACTCTACAGTGTTTGTACCATCACTGGCTCTGTTAGTTCAGCACTAACACAAAATGAAAAATATCAGTAAACACAGTGCTTGTTTCCAATCTAGCAAACACTCAAAACCTATCATTCCAGTTTTGCTGAAATTTTTGAAAATACTGAAGGCATTTAAAACACAGGCATCTTTAAAGTGACTGGATGAGGTCCAACTACCTTTTTTTCTCTTCTAGTATTTAGCAAACAAATTTTCAATCTAAAATTACCAACTAAATTTTCAACCAATATTAAATCTGTTTAAAATGAAAACTCAAAGGATACTTGTAAAAACAAACTAAAAAAACCCTGAACTCAAATCTGGAAAAAGCCTAAAGTTTTGCTGAGCCAGGTGGCAGGGTGCATTTGCAGCAGCCCAAGTCTCCTGTGGTGGAATCCAGAATCTTTGACATGCCATCATTCAAGACCTGTCAAATTTGGTATTACTCAGTGTGTGTCTGGAAGGACACCATCCATTCAGGGAAATGAACGTGCCATTTGTTGTCATGACAGCTATCAAAATTCAGCCCGAGAGCATATCACAGAGCCACCTATCTCTCCTTCTGCACTAAAAGGTTGAAAAATACTTTCCTTGTTGTCATCCTAAACATCATTAGGATGTCAACTAAGAAGTCAGCTCCCCTGAAACAGCAGTGGCCCAGGATGGCACTGGGAGCAAGTCCTACACACAACAGATGTGGGAGAAAACAAGTGTGATGGATACACTGCTATTGTAATAACAGGAAGGAAAAACCTTGCAGCCATGGTATGCTGAGGGTGTTCTTACTGCATCAAAGCCAAGAGGGTCAGGATGATCAATGCTTGGGGCTCTGCTTTGGTATCAGTGCCAGCTTTTGCTAAATAGGAGGCTTCACTTATTACTGTTACCTGAAACGTTTATTAGTCCAGAATGCTTTGAAAAATTTAGAACAGTTTAACTCTCCATATACAGATTAGTTTTTAACAGGACATAGTGTTCCTCTTCTCTCCCAAACCTATGAAAAGACTGAAGGAATTAAAGGTTTTATTTTACTATATAGTTAACTAATACTTAATTGGTATATAAATAGCATCATTTCAGCCAACGTAAATTTGACAAGGATGAATTAGAAAATCCTACTATACTTCATTTATAGTTTATATGCTTAATGAATACCACTATTTCTTTCTAAACCTTCCCAACCTTGCAAGGATCTAATCTTATTTTGAAGTAAAGGTTGCAAGACAGTGTTTAATGACTTCTTGAAAATAATATAAATGAGAACAATATAGTTAAATCCAAAGCAAAATTGACAATTTTTTTCCAAGAGCTTGCCTCTATTTTCTTAAAAACAGAACACATACCTTTTAAATGATGCACTGCCAGCAGAATCAATAACCCACCCCAGCATGAGCGAAAAGCACCTGCCTTTGTTAACCCTCTTCCTGTTCTCCTGCAGTGTCTGTCGGCTCCTCTGCACTTGCACAGAGCTGACCCTGTGTAACCCACAGGGAAAGACAGGCAAGAGTCAGCACTCAGCTAAAAGCAGCTTCTCACACTCCAAGAGGACGTGACCCAGACTCGGAGGACTGCATCAGGAAGAGCATCCACAGCCTCCAGCTTCTCCATAAACTTCAGGACCTGCTTTCACACTCGTGTCGCTTCTCTGTATTAAGGCCCTCATAAATACTCTGATCATTTCTGGAATACAGAAACTTCAAACACCTCAGAAGGCTAAAATCTGCCTTCCTATCAAAAAAGTAATAAACTGAAGGCCTGCTCATTTATTATTGGTTATTAATGCCCCACCTATCCAAATAGCACAACTGCTGAAACACAACAGGCTCCCCTAAATGTATTTCTTTTTCTGATAAAAGATCTTATTTGAAACAAAGTTTGTATTTAATTCAATTAATTTTTAAAAAATATTTAAAAAGGAGACTGCCTAAGAAAAGTTGCTACCTGATTCTGTAAAAGATGACCTTTTTTGTCTAATAAAATTTCTGCTATATTCTATCTGTGGTTTATCTCACTACCTGTTTTCACACCTGTTTCTATGGTTGTGTGTACTCTGCATACAGTAACTGATACGAGTTGAGGAAAACTGGGGAGGTAAAAAGACACCCATATAGCATTTTATTCTCCACCTGCATTTTGTCACAACTGTAAGAGAGAATCAACACTTTTGAGAATTCAGGGATCTGCCAAATGTCCCGTGTTCACCACATTTTCTGCCCCAGCAAATAATCAACAGTAGTTACACGTCACCATATTAATACTGGCTAATGAGATCAGGATAAAACCAGCATAGCAAACCTACAGCACAAAAAAGCCTCTAAGCCACAAAGTTTGTTTTTAGAATTGTGAACAAATACAGGCTATACCAGCATGCCTGAGCTTCCACTCTAACAAATGGTTTTCATTGCATGAGTATTTCTAAAACTTTACTTCACACCAGGGTTTTGTGTATAGCTGCAGTAATTTAAAATGCAATGGGTGGCTATTTTTTAATCAAGATTTACTCCTCTGCACCTCAATTCTTAAAATTCGCAATACTCTATGAAAGCTTAAAAATGTACACTGTCAGGCCACCTCAAAGTTATTATTTATGTTGGGTTTAAACTATAAACTCCCTTTATCAATAGCGAGAAACAAATTGATTTGCTGTGTCACATATACTTAACTGAATATAAAAATATATATTCCATATTGCAATGTACCTTCAACTCACTCATGTCATTAGCATTTATGAAACAATTAAGAATTCTTATGATGGGGAAAAAAGATTGCTTTAAGGAAAAAAAAAAAGCAAAACAACAAAAACTTACCATTTTGAAGAATTACTTTACACACTACCAAACAGAGCAACAGTTTAATTGGGCAGAACACCGTTGACTACATTATTATGAGAAAACTAATGGGCCTAATTAATTTGCAGGAAAAAATTAAATTAGAACTACCTAAAACAGAAATAAGTTTTGGATTCCTGGGCCAACATGCAGAAATCTGCAAAGCAAAACAAACAGAAAAGTCATTTCTCAAAAGGTGTATCAGGATCTCACGTAGTAAAGACTGGACAATGGTGCACAGGTGAAATGATTAGTGATTAGTGCAGGCCCCACTTCTTCACCTCAGGATAACAAAACAATGCTATTTCCCCCGCTGCAAGCACCATTCCAGCTCTATAAACATCGTTCACTTCAGGAACTAGCAAGAATTCCTGATTTTCACTCCCTGGAAACTACTGTTCTACAACATTTCTGTATACCTAGTAAACACAAGGACAAAGTGTACCACCTTTAAGTTCATTATTTGATGAGAAGCAGAAAGCAGCTCTCCTGCAGACAGCCTCAACTCCCCGCCTTTTCCACATGCCAGATGACCTATTTTGGGGGAACAGGATGTCCAGCGACCAGCACCTCACCCTGGGCTGACTGAACTAACCCCAACCCAGCAGTGCCTGCTTTCAGTTCTCAAACTCCCTCAAACACCTCTAATAAATCCACATTAGCAATCGCCCTTCCTCAGAACACCGTGGGAGTGGGGTTTGGGAATACCCACAGCTTGGAAACCATCAGTCCCTCAACACAAACAGAAAAGATTTTTTTTTTTACAACCTATGCTTTACATTCAAAGATGCCTTGGTTTTGATTTTCTGCAAGTAAATTGATACAACACCTGTCTCCATGAGTCTGGAAGCAGCTTTTATGCTCAAGGAGCATGAAAAACACAGATACTCTGGGTAGTTTTGCTGCTGCTCAAGACCAGGACCAGCAAACAGAGCTATGTGGGTATCACTTTTCGAGTCGTCACTGTTATAGTTTCTACCGAGAAAAGCCATGAGCACTGCAAAGGATTAACATACCAACAGCAACACAAGGCACAAAAAAAAAAAAAAAAAAAAAAAAAAAAGGCTGGAAAAGAAGCAGACACTGCTGACCTTGTCCCTTGTCCCTCTTCTTTAGCTAACAGAAGATGTGAGGTGACACGGAAGAGAGCAAACACCTTTCCTTAAGCTTTCAGACAGCTAGCCAGGAAAATAGAGAAGAAAAGAGAGGAAGGGGAGGTAAGTTCCACTTCTGTAATGCAACAAGGCAAAGGCTGAAGTTCTGAATTTATCATATGTTCAGCAGCCAAGATGTAGTAAAAAGGATGATTCAGACTATCACGGGCTAACTGTTAGTTTTGGAAAAATATTGCAAAAGAGATTTTGTGTATAATTTTTTTTTCACAAAAGTAATTGGAAATGTAATCTGGTAGAAGCAAGAGGCAAATGCAACAGCTAATGTTGCACCTACAGAACAACAGCAATAAGAGCTAACATTATAATGAATCTGTATCTGTTTCATGGCCTATATAAAAATATTTGCTAATTACAGCCTTGATCTTCATGGTACAGGTGCCTTCTCTTGCTACATTTATTCACTGTTCCCAAAAGTGACATCTTCTGTCAAAGTCACAAGAAGAAAGTCAGTTACAAAGACAAAGCGATCTGCTTAACTTCTTAAACACACTTGGGTGAGACAGAGGCTTTCGATTTCCAGAGTTGTGAAATCAATATTTCAGAAAAGAGACAACATTACATCAGAAATTATAATCCTACAAATGAAAACATAATACCATTGACATCATCTATGTGGTGCTGACTCCTTCAGATTCCTAAAAAGCAATGGCAAAACAAGTACTTTCAAACAGAAATTCTTCATAATCTCCTACCCAGTGAGTCCTTTCAAATTCCTCTATATTAAGTTACCAGTCCAAACTCCCAATGATACAAACCACGCGTGGTTAGGCCATGAAAATTTGTTTTTACAAAGGCCAATAGCACATTTCATGAAAGAAAAGTCTAATTCTCCCACGTTAAGCTGCTATAACAGCAACAGTATGTTCCTCAGAAACAAAAAAGCTTCATGGGAGGAAACACTTTTCAAGCTGAAGAATGCTTTAAATTCTTGCCGACTTTCAGTCACCATACAACTTTTAAAACAACAAAAGATTTCTCTTTGTTTTACAAAAACATGATAGTTCCGAGTGAAATTCTGCACAGAATTCACGGAATAACCCTGATGCACACAGAGAACCACATTCACTGTTTAAAAACATAGGAACTAGAGCCGAGAGCCTTCATGATCAGCCAGCTGCAGGTCAGACCTGAACTACAAACCTGAATCCCGATCTGGCAACCTGATCTTAGGCCAAAGTGCCTACCCTGCCAGCAAGGGGTAGCTGTTAGCCTGGGCACATTTTTTATTAAAAACAGGGAGAGAAAACTTATAAACTTCAGTAATTTTCTTGCCAAAACACGCAGGGATGCGCTTCACTGAACACTCATTACGTGAGACGCAATTTTACCTTTATGTCCTTTACCTACACCGGCATCGACCGAGGCCACAGCGCACCGCGCTCCTTGAGAAAATCCCCGGCCTCAGCCCTACTGAGGTCGAAAGTCGGCGACGGAAAGAAAAACGAACGGAGCGGACCGAGAGCGATGTCCCCGCCGCAGCCCGGTGTGCCCGCCCGCCGGTCCCCGTGCGGGGCGGCGGCGCTCCCGCTCCCGCCCGGGAAACTTTCGTGTTGCGCCGCTCTCCGGCCGGGAGGCGCTGCCCGCCTTCCCCCGGCGCTGCCCCGCGGCCGCCGGATACGCCGCCTCCATTCACCGGAGCCCCGCGAGGAGTGCGGGGGGGTGGCGTCCCGGCCCGGCGCTGCCCCCCGGCCGGGCGGCACAAAGCAGCGGCTGTCACACGCACACGAGTAGCAACTCGGGAGGATGAGGAGGAGCCGCCCCCGAGCCCCCCCCGCAACTGGACGTGGCACAACGAACACTCCTCCCGCTCCGGGCCCCCCGTGCCGCCCCCGGCAGGTACCGGCCCCTCCTGCGCGGGGCGGCCGCGGAGCCTCGGCCGCACAGGTGACACCCGCCTTTCCCCCGTTCCCGACGCCCCTTCCCCGCGTCGTCCCCCGCGGCCGCCACAAGTTTGCGGCGGGCCCCAGCCCCCGCCCCGGCCCCATCCCCGTCCCGCCCGCGGTCGCGCTCACCTCCGGCCGGCCGGCGGGGAGCGGAGCGGGGCGGGCGGCGGCGGCGGGGAGGCTCCCAGCCCAGGCGGGCTCCGCTTCTTTGTCTCCTCGGCGGCGGCGCCCGCTCGCTCCCCCTCCGCTTCCCTCTGCCCTTCCCTGGGCGGATGCGGGCCGCGTCCTCCGAGAGGGGCCGGCTGGCTCCCCCCGCTTCCCCTTCCTTCTCCTCCTGCGCTCTTCGCCGGACGCGTCCAAGGCCCCGGCCCTCGGCGGCGGCAACGGCAGCTCCGCTCCCTGCCTTCCCTCTGCCTGCTGCGCCCGGCGGCGGCGGCGGCGGCCCCTCCTCCGCGAACCGCCCCCCCCGGCACAGGCACAGCCCCCGCCCCCGCCCTGCCCTTCCTGCCGCTGCCGCTGCCGGGATCGCGCGGGAGGAGCTCTCCGGGCTCCCCCTCGCCCGCCGGGAGGGCCGCTGCTCCCCCGCCCCAGCGCAGGAAGGACGGGCAGGGACAGCCTGGGTGGCTCCCTCCCCTCTGCGGGAGGACCGCTCCGGGACCGCGGGGCGGGGCAAAGGGGGCCCTGCCCGGCAGGGGCGCCCTGACGCCGCCTTCCCGTTCCATCCCCGTGAGACCCGGCGCTCCCGGAGACGCTGCCCCGCTGGGAGCCAAAGCGCCCGGGAAAAGTACTGGCGAATGCTGAAAGACCCGGGGATGGGGGGGACGCGCTCTGTTCGGGGCCGGGCCGGGGGAAGTGCCCCGGAGCGGGGAGGGGTGCGCCGGGATTCGCCCTGGGGCCGCCACGGGCCGGGACTGTGGGGCCGCTGCCGCCGGGGAATTTCCAGCCGCGGTATCGGGGCGCTTCCGCCGCCGCCCATTAGCCGCGGGGCGGCCGCAGCCGTAGCTCTTCCCGGCCCTTCTTTTCCTGCCGGCCCGGGGCGAAGTTTCAGCCTCAGCGCCCCGTGTATCGGCCCGGTCGGGCGGTGACTGGTATGTGTTGTGCCCTCGGCAGAGGATGGTGGGCATGGCAGCCACCCCAAGCCACAGAACCAGAGAATATCCTGTGTTGGAATAGAACCAGAAGGTTCATCGAGTCCAACTCTTTGCCAAGCACAGGCCACTCCAAGAATTCCACCATGTGCTGAGAGCGTCGTCCAAATGCCTCTTGAACTCTGTCAAGCTTGGTGCTGTCACCACTTCCCTGGGGCACCTGTTCCAGTGCCCACCCACCCTATGAAGAACCATGTTCTAATGTCCAACCTAAACCTCCCCTGACACACTTCAGGCTGGTCCCTGGGATAAGCCAGCTCCAAAACAGAGCCGTGGCTGGGTGTATGTCCAGCCCGTGCCAGCTGCTGTGCCCCTCCACTCACGGGAAAGACCTCCAGGAGTGGTTAAAGGCAGAGGAGAGAAGGCCCCCATGGTGGCCCTGGTCTCTAGTGGGAATAGCCAACCTGTCAGCCCCAGTGCTTTCCACCTGGCATGCTTCCCCCAGTATGTCCCTGGGCTGTGGGGAAAGATCATCCCTCAAGGTGGGCAGGGAGCAAGGGGGAAGCTGCTCAAAAATATTGTAAACCCTTTACAACATGGCAGCTTCCAGTGTTAGCTCTGGAACCATACCTCCAGCATTTCCTGGCTTGGGAGGCAACGCTAGGCAACACTACTCTTTCTGAATCCAAATTAAAGTCAGCAGCCCTGCTGTCTTGTTTTCTGTGACCAAGCTTAATATAGTAGTGAGATCTTGGGACAAAGATTTTAGAAGCTTGAAATAAGATGATTTAAAAATGTGTGCTCTGCAATCTTTCCATGCTCCTGCTTAAAATGGTGTAGAAATCCTCAAATAACTCGCTCTTCCCCTTGTTAACTTTTACAAATTCTCACAGCACTGAATTGATGGTTTGGGAAGTTCCAAGTGCCTTTCACATGCCTGTGAGATAAACCTGAAAGGAAAATGTGGCCCCTTTTTTCTTCCAATAAAGACTTTGCATGCACCTCAGGGAGGAACAGAAATCCCCTTTCCTAGGTTTTTGTGCATGCATTTCATTTCAGTTGAGAGAGGTGTTAATCTTCCTTTTGAAACAATAATCTAACCATGCTTTTTTAGAGGTGGAAAATATTTGGGGTCCCTGCTGGCTCCACCTCACAGCATGGTCAGGCCTCACTCCAGCCGGCAGAGGCTTAGGCTGAATTTAAATGGGATCGGTCATCCAAGGACTTTCAGATAAAAGTCTCTGTTGTTTCTAGAACAAAATGCACTGTGGAATTGATAAAAGAGAGGTGAATTATCCCTTCTCTCCTGTGCATTTATAGTGCACAGTTAGGTTTCAGTCTCGGTTTTGTCCCTTCTTACCACACCCTTGCTAATGCCATCCTGCAATAAATGCTCCACTTTATTCTTTTCCCTGTAGCACTGTTGAGTTGAAGATGTCCTAGGCAGGGTGGCATGAATCTTTCAAAGTTTCCAGGCTAAGTTAGACCTCCAGAAGGAACCATAAGCTGCTGAATGAGTGGTAGCTCTCAAAGCTTTCCAGGTATCTGGAAAAAATTATAAAACACACCTAACTTTAGCAGATTAATGCTAATAGGATTTACAGAATAAGAATGTTTTAGGGAGAGATTTAGATGAATACATTGTCTTGAGGCAAAGGACTAATTTAAGCACTCTGAAGCATACTGTTGTTAAATATACTTAATTACATTAAGAAGTGATCTATTAAAGCTGGGGGTTTTTTTCAAAATGTGGCTTATGATGAACAGAAGACACTGTAGAAAGTGTTTGCAAGGGTTTGTTGAAGGATGTTTTAACTGCCTATTTGCTGAATGAATCCTTAGGTTTCTCCGCAAAAACAACCAAGATGTTGCCCTGTGTAGTATTTCAAAACATTGAGCCTACTGAAATATTAATGTATGCCTTTTAAAATGTCATAATTAGCTGTTATCTCTGAAATAACTGTTATTAAGAAGAGCTGGCTGCTTGTGATTTGAGTGAGAATTACATTCTAAATATGAGAAGATGATAAATTTGGGGGAATATGCACAGAAGTGAAAGCAGTACATGATGTGGCAGGCACACTTTTGTATAAAGAAAGTAAATATGTAAAGCATGCACTTTTGCATATGCATAAGAGTGGTGCTGTCCTTAGAAAATGTATACACCGGAGAGAAGAGCATAAATATTTTTCCCAGCCTAAGGGCATAACTACATACTAAAAAAAAAAAAAAGATGGGTAAGTAATAGAAATATGTATCTATGTCTTTGGCAAAGAAACAGCATGCCTCATACTGCTGCTTCAGGCAGGGCTACATGCAAACCCTAGACTCAGAGGTTGTGTGATAGACCTGTTTTGCAGTTACATAATGGTAGCCAATTCATCTTGATGTTCATGTTTTGCACGAGAGGCTAAAAAAAAAAACCAATAGTGTGTCTTTTGGCTTATAGTTCTTCATTTTTTTTCTACCTTTCTTTTTTCATGACTACCCATTTTCTGTCTCCTGTGTGCTGCTGCTTGTGCTTTCCCACTGGCCTGGCAGAGCAGTGGCTTCCACAGGACGGGCACGTGAATGTATGGATCCCAGCCATGAAGGTCCAAACCACACTCATATATTTACACACATAGTGGCAGGAGACAACAACCACGTCCCACATGTGGCTCCTTCTGCACAAATACCTGATCTTTTCTCCAGATGCATCAGGTTTTCTCACCAGCTGCTCTATCTAGAGTATGAGCTAATACCTACTCCCATCGGGAGACATTTTAGCAGGGATGTGAGACAGAGGGACTGGTAAGTTGAAAATCTGGAAAACAACATTGTCCAGTTCAGAGGTAGACAATAGAGTAGAGGTAGCAAAGCTGTTTGGTCACTCTGTGTTAGTCCACTCGGGTGGAAATATACCTAATCTAAATTAATATATGTTGGACTCCATGATCTGAGAAGTCTTTCCAAAACATATTTTATTCTATGATTCTGTGATTAACCTCTTTCAAAAGCCCCTACTCCTGATTTTCAAAACTGCCTTTTAAAGATATCAGTAGTCTAATAAACTCCATTTATACACGTGGGGTTGTTACTACTGTGTCAGTAACAAATGGAAAGGTGAAAAAACCTTGGGCACTTTGGAGAAGAAAAAAGGGGATTTTTAATTCTCCCTAACCTGGCCAAAAATGCTAATTTTAATAACACAAACAACAATAACAGAAGATAACAGAAAACTTCTGTCAGTGTATTTTCTCTCAAAAAAAATCTTGAAGGGTTTACATCGCTGTATATTTAGTTTCTGCTTAAACATGTGTTCAGTTCCCATGTAGATGAAGGGGAATTACATGACCACTACCAGGGGAGAGTAGATCCCAAATACTCACTTAGTTACTGCTGAGTCACTTAAGTATATTTGCACTATGATTCTAATTCAGCCTGACGGTAAGGCAGCTGCTTTTCTCACTTACTGCATGGCTGCTGCATCTTCAATGACATTTATGAAAAACGTTGAGGGGAAGAACGTGTCCTTAGAGCTCACAACACATCCAAATTCTTCTATTCAATGGACCAGAGCTCCCCAAAGGTGCTGTAAAACTGCAAGCTAAATCTATCAGCAGATCACATTTAACTATGACAAATTCTGTCGTTATCTTTTGTAGACAGTTGCTGAGATTCAAAGTATTTATGTAAGGAAAACAAACTGGTGTTTTGGGCTTTGGAAATGTCAGGGCCCTTGATTCTCCTGTTTATTTAAAAGTGGATGTGTGCTGAGGGACATCTTTTGAACTCTATTCAAAGGTTAAAACTGATCTTTCATACAGTTTTGAAATTCAAAATACTGCTGTTAAATGTTTTGACTCTGCTGTGTAATCTCCGTTTTGCACTTAAATACCAAATTCTGACTAGAGTTGGCTGCTCTGCTCAGTGCAGAGACACAGGCATTTCATCTTCCAGCCATGAGGTGCAGCCATTTCAAAGGAGGAGCACAACCCCCTGACATGTGCCACAGCTGTGCAACAGTTCAGAGCCAGTGGTGCAGATATAGCATTCCACTGCTATGGTAGGTTATGTCAGCAAAATGGGATTGCCCACATTGGACTTTGCTCAGGGCTGCAAGCTGATACTCCCCTCTCATGAGTGAAAAATGTGTAGGGAGAGGCAACAGAAAAGAAACAGAGGAAGTTATCTTACCTGGAGATCCAGTAGGCTGCATTACCGGTCTATGTGTTGTGTAAAGCCAGGGACCAGTGCTTTCTTTGCTTGGGAGGAACATTTTCCAAGTGTCTGTAGTGTTTACTGATGCAGGGAAGCCCATTCCATGGGCCAAGTTCCATGGCAGCTTCCTTGAGGACCCACAGCCACAACCTTGCAGCTTTTGTGTGCCTGGACAGGACTTCTCTGCCCATCCCAGCTTGGTACAGCAGCCATGGTCTGGTTGGTCTGTGGATCTGCAGCACAAAAAGTGTCAAAGTGATGTGCTGCAGATCCACAGATACATTACCTTACCATGTCACCCCAAGAGCCTGGGCAAATGGAGCAGAGGGATGGTGGGACTGAGTTGGGCCAGGAGGTTGAAAAAGCAGCTGCAGGTTGTGAGTGAAGGCAGCACAATAATCCTGTGATATCACGCTGACTCAGGTTTAACTTCCTACTTGGCTCTCTACTAGTGTCTACAGCCTTAATTATCAACTTCATATCAAAGGACTGACTTCATCCTTTAGAGGTCTGACTGGTGTCAGTTTCACAGTCTGACAATGCTGTAGTTAACTGCAGAGAAGGAAACAAATGCTCCCCATTAGCCTTCCCAATTATTTTCTAATAACTGGTGACTAATCATAGGCCCTGCCTTTGAAAACTATTATGCCAATTATTTTAATTGTTATACAAAATGTATTGTATCTCTCAGAGCAATGATCCCAAGAAGCATAAGCCTATGCTGAGAAATGCAACCTTCAAAACAATGTTTCAATCCTTCATGACTGCCAGGGAAAGTCTGGAAGCCTGCTCTCTGTGAACTTAGAAACCTGTAGATAAAAGAAAAATCAATGTGCTTTTAAATCAGGATTTTACATTAGTTCCATGATTGGTGTTGTGATGGAATTTTTGAATGTTTGAGGTTGACGACTCTGAATTGGGTCAGGCAGTGTAAGTCATTTTCTGCTATTATATGCTGGCATGAATTTTACCTTCATGCAACATTTCCTATTTGAATGGGTAATGCAGACTCTTACCGATCAGTGCACGAGATTTTAGTCTACAGTCTAGACAGATGTACAATCCATGCAGATCAAACATCATCTTACAATGGTCATAGTCTAATCTGATTTTTTTCTGGTTCAGAAAATACAGAAGTGTAGTCTCTATTTTATTTTTCTATCCGGAATTAAAAGACAAGACCATAAGTAGTGTGATCACTAGATGATTCTCCCTGTATCTGTGTGATCTACAATAATGGGAGGCAAAACACAATGGGCACACAACAATAAACCAAGACTCCAGCTGCCTCTGATGAAAAATTTAAATTGAAGATATTTTGTGCAGTCAGTTTTGTAAGTTCCTTCTTAATGTTGCGGAGCTTATGATCTCTACACTTAACAAGTGAAGTCATCCTCATTTTCTAATTAGAAATTGATTAAAAATACCTAAATAGATGTGACTTTAAAATCAGAATTTGGGTATACAAGATGATGGACCACTGTTTCTAACAGAACTGGTACATAATTATTGTGAAATTTGGTGTACTCTGGTATTTTGCTGTCACTCAGCAAATAACCTCAGTCATCGCTGTGGAATTAATTGAATAGTACATCAGTACAATCAATCGCTGCTCAATCTAATTAAAATTACAATTAGCTGGGAGAAAAATAGTGTGAAGAACTTAATATGGTTGAAAGTGAAATTTTCCTGACTCCATCAGTCATAATTGGAATTGCTGAATGATTATACATAACAGAAAAACTGAATACCAGACAGCATTATAAAAATCAGTGGTCAAATACAATTATTACATTAAAAAATATCTGGAAACACTGAATTCTTAAATCAGAGATTAAGAAAATTTTTAACTATACAAAATCATAGCTATGGGTTGTTAAGTGAAATAAAGTAAAATTTATTTTAAATATTGATTGTATCACAATTATTTTAAGGAACAAACTTTAATAATGACAAAGGAGCCATGAAAAAATAGCTTTCAAAATACAATTAGGGCTATCTTGGTTTTGGGTAGGGCTTTTTAAAGCAGTCCCTTTTTTAAGCTGCTATTGCAAAGACAGCAACATGGCAATAACAACTGGCTGAGCATATGTAAACTTGGATCTGCATCACTACCGTTCTTTTACCTGATCTCTATTACATACAAAAATTGTCTAGAGACAGAAAAAATAATTCAGAAGTCAGTGTTCCTAGTCTTTGTTTTTCAACTGTCACCCAAGTGCTGTATAGCTTTGGCTTAGTCAGGAAAGCTTTGATAGTTTAGGGTTCTTTGGTTTAATATGATTATAGTAATAGTTCACTGGGATGATGAAGAGATGGATAATTTGTAGAGGTAAAGCACAGAGGACATCCTATACAAGTGGTATATTTTAGCATTACAGCTTGCAGCAGCAAAGTCAGTCCTGATTTAGCTTACAAATCCAGTACCCAACTGAAATATACCAGGTGCTATTTTTTCTTCAACAAATTTTGGGAGGATCAGTTGTGTTTGTAGTTTTGACACTCATTTGCCAAACATCTTTGTCATGCTAACCTAAGTCACTACATGTTTATCTGTAGCCTGTGAAAATAGATGGACATGTGCATCAGAGTACTCTGGATAAACACTTGAGTCATTGACACCAGCCAAATACAGGACCAATTTTCTACTCAGCAAGAAATAGTCTATTCCAGACCAAAGGTCTGCATGGTTCCTCAAATTCCAGTGTAAAATATTGCAGTTCTTTCAATGGCAAAGCTCTCCTGAGTGGAGATTGCTTGCCATAGCTGTGAATGCATGCCAGACAGGAGGCACAGCGCTGTCCAGCTGCCATACGAAAAAGTAGCAGTCCAATCAATGAGTTATTTGACCCAATACTAGCAATCATGTCTGTTCTAGGTTTGAAATCACCTACACTTTGACTTTCTGTGGAGCTCAACCCTGCAGTAACCTGTTCTCATGGGATTTAAAATGTGATGGGTGAGGTCCCTAACTGACAAGGCAAATTGTGTAGGCAAACCTAATCACAGCTAATTTACTTTGTATTGATACTGGTTTGTCATGATGTTCCTTTTGCAGATCGCTCAGGAAAAGACCATTTCCTCTGCCCTCACCCTGAGGAACAGTTTAATTTACCTTAGGAGTTTCCCAGCAGACCACAGGGAGCCCTACAGAGGGTCAGAGCTTGAGGTCAGTTGCATTTGCAGCCCCCCTTAAGGGCCCCCACCAGCACAGCTGTAGCTGGCATGCCTCCCCTTGCCAGCTGCTTCAGAGCTCCCGTGAAAGCCTTGGGAGGGAGAAAAGCTCCTCACTGTGGGAGGGTGGGTGGGAAAAACAATAATGGGGAGTGGTTGCATTCTCCTCATTCCTGTCCCAAACCTCCTAGTCATTGGGTCCTCTCCACTGAAATACCCCCGGGAGGGGAATTCCTGGGAAGCATCCAATCCAGAGAGAATGAAATGTGCCTTTATGTTGACATGCTGTTGTTCATGTTGATCTAAAGATGTTACAAATGCTGTTTTGTGCTGGTCCCCACATTGCTGTCTGCCTGTTCAACACATCACCTCACAATGTTATGTATTTTAATTGTATCTTCCTCTAACAGGTGCCTAACACTGCACTGCCTTGTGCTTTAGTGTCAGTAACTTTGAAATTGTTTACGGAAAAGCTCATGGCTCCCACTGATTTCATCTGCTCTTGCAATTTCACTATGAGTCATCCAATATGGTGTGTACTTTGTTTTACTTACAAACCAAACTGCCTGAATTGCATCTTTAGTTAAGTTGTCTCAGCTCCCTTCAGGCAAAAAAGTACAAGCAAATAAAATTTTCTTGCTCTCAGAGCTGTGGAGGCACACTTGAAAATGTTTTTACTTCTTTACTCTTTTTTTACTAGGAGGTAAATAAAAGCAAGCCCACCATTGCATTTTTAATAGTGCTTATTTTGGGTCACAAGTTACGTGCACCAGAAGTTGGTAGTTCTGGGTGTTTTCCACCCTTGGGAAAATAGCAGTGTTTTAACCCCTCACAGGTGTTACAGCATAAGCTTGGTGAACGTTCATAAAGTGCTTTGAGAACCACAAAGGTAAAACATTGAAAGAGCAGGCTGCTTCCTAGGGAGTTGCCTTCAGAAGATGAGGATTCAAGGGACTTGCTGGAGTCTGGAGCCTGATGCTCAGGCGAGTTTGCAGTGCTTGACTCCCTGAGCTGAGGATGGGGAGGGAGTGGTGTGGTGAGAGAGCCTACAGTACCTGAGGCACTTTGAGACAGAGAGGAAGGGACTCAATGTCTCAGGCACATGGTGGGATTCTTGTGGTGTCCTGCAGAGGGCCAGGAGTTGGACTCGGGGTCCTGATGGGTCCCTTCCAACTCAGCCTATTCTATGATTATATGATTTTATAATTCTGTGATGTGAAGCATCTACCCATTTATATTTCAGCCTTAGATGGGACTTGACATTTTAAGGGCTGTTGGGAAGAAGCAGCAGTCCACAGTGGAGCCTGGAAGGACTGCAGAGGGACTCTGCTGAGATGGATACAACTGCCCAGTCCCCTTCTAGCCCAGAGCTTCACTTGCTGCCTCTAGAAGTCAATCTCACACTCTTTTTCCAAAGCTGAGCCTATTGAGAGCACCAATTGCTGTGAAAATCCTTAAGCTACACTTGCAAGGAGGGTGTTTTTACTGTGGTTTGTTGAAGCCAGGAGGTCACTGAGTGTGCACAGCCCTCTCTGAGCAGGGATGCTGTTAACAAGCAACATCAGTGTTGATTTTAAGAATAACACATTCAGGTGCAATGGGCAGGCTAAGGGAACATAACGTTGTTTTTCCCACAATTTGGCTAAAAGTGTCATAATTATGTCCATTACTTTATCAGAGTTGTTACCTTTGCAGTTGTAAACAAGAAAGGCTCGCCAATTTTCCACTCAATGGAAAAGTCCTGTATGCTTTGATAGCAATACCCCAGAGACAGCATATAATGGAAATGTTGTCATGGAGTGCCAGCTCAGAAACAGAGGAAAATGGCTGAAGAATTAACTCTCAAAAGACATTTTTCTTTCCCACTTTTTCTTTTCCTATTTTCCTATTTTCTTTTTAATTTATTCTTTCTCTCTTTTTCTTTCTCTTTAATAATATGCATATTAAAAAAGGGTTTCAATCTCAAATAGGCTTGCATGTGGTTTTTGCTGTAATGTAAAATTAAGACATATGGCAAATCTGCTTTTCAATTGTCATTTCTCAGGTTCTTCCTGCTTATGTCTTCAATGTAACATTCTACGTAAGCAGAATAAAGTAGCTTGAGGAGCATATCTACCAATTATTTTCTCTCAGTTAGATGAATGCTGTATTGGTTTTATGTATCTCTAGCTCAAATTGTGGTCTGCTTATGAGCCCTCATCTTGCAGTTCCTTGCCTTCTAAAGGGCAGGGTGGACAGAAAGGTCTTGGTAAGCTTGATCTCTGCTGCCTACATGTTGAGCTAGTGCCAAGGATGAAGCAACCTGTCGCATTTAGAACTGTGTTTTGGTTGCAGTTCTTTGCCTGCAGCAGTGCAGAACTGTGTGGGGTTGACCAGTGTCACCTAAGAACTCCTTAAATCAGATTAATTATTTGCTGACCAACAATAATTGATTATCTGAGACAAAGGTTAACATTACCCTAGACATTTGTGGTGTCTCTAAGGCTAATTCCTAGATTAAATCATAAATGTTTCTGCTCTGAGAGAAAACATTTATTCAAAGCTAGGAGAGCATGTATCTAATACAAACATGTCCCCAGGAATCACCATTTGAGCTATGACTGTTTGTACAGGTGTTTATTCTTATATTACTTAATCTTTTTTTAATTAATTTTTACTGGTCTTCTTCAGCAGTGTGTTCCTTGCAGAGCACACATGGAGCCTGTGGACACAGGCACCAAAGTGTTCAGCTAAGGACAGAGAAGAGAGGCAACATGTGCCTCTCCTCCTTTCCCAGTTTTGCATCCTGCTTATACCAGCTCTGGCCCTAACTGGACCCTCCCTTTGACTCACTAGTGTGGCATAAAGCTATGTAGGATTTGCTGTTGTTTGTTTTCTTCCAGGTTGTTGAACTGAGGTGACTCTAGTACAAAGCCAGCATGTGAGTGCTGGTGTCACCATAAGACACAGAGAGAAACTCTGTGGTGTCAGCGTTGTGAGAGATGGGTGGGACCTCCATTTTTGGGGTCACAAAGTGGTTATTTGACTCCCTGGGATTTGTGATACAAAATCCTTGGGGCAAAGGGATCAGAATATGAACATTCTCTGCCAGCACCTTCTGCAGGAAGCAACCTAGCACCAAGAAACGGTGCATGAGCATCTCTTAAAAATCCCATCCCTGTTCCTCTGGCCAGCATGAAGGGATCCTGAACTTGCTTTGCTGACTAGGAGATAGAGATCTCTGGATTTTACTGACTCCCTCTTTTCCATGTAAGTACCTGACATATTATGCAGTGGCACTACACACCCTTTTTCCTGCCCCATGAATTTGCCTTTACCTTCAAAAACAAAGGTGGAGCATATTCATAGCCAAAGCTGCTCCATAACCACTGCTTCCTCTGTGATGTTGGATCTGTGCAATGGCTGTGTGCCAAGCCTACTGTGACAGGCCCTTAAGGCAAATAAGTGATGTATTTTTGGGTTGCAATCACAACCAGACATGACAAGAGTATCAGGGATGGTCCCAGACACGTGCAGGTGCAGAGCTGGCAGCATTTAGAGACTTACGAAATCAAACAGGAAGGTATGGATTTGCAATGTTGAGTACAGGAATCTTAATAATGCATAAGCCTTTTTTTAGTCACTTAAACCTTTCATTGGGTAAGCCCTAAGCAGCTCATTAAGTTGCAGTCATACAATTGGGAAGCTGAAGTAATGTCATGTAGAATCTCTGCCCCCGCACTGTCTCACCTGAGCAACTACAGGAGTGCAGTGAGTCATCTTTAGCCACCTAAAAACTACTACTGCAAACTATTTCAGGGCTACTCAAAAAGTGTATGTTCATGACTTGCAAGTGATTGAAGAATTGACATTCTAATTCTCCCTAATTTTCATGAACATTCATTTACTGCTAGAGCAGGTGTCTGATTTCCTCAGATTAAATGGATAGATGTATTTAGACAAGAAAAAAATCTACTATATCTGCTTTAGTTTACAGATTTTTATGTATTAGGAACAAATCCTTTATGTACATTAGGTGGAAGTTGATTTTATGAAGAAATAAAAGTCTCCAAGTCTTAGGAAACAGCATTTTGTTATTAAGAATTACGAATAACAAACAGCTGCAGAAAGGAAGACAGAATCTATATTGGGAAATTAGTGGAAGACTGCAGTCAGGGAAGAGAGAGGCTGGGTGTAGGATTAGAAAATTAATTCCTCTAACTCCTCTCCCACAAATAAATCGGTGGGACGTGGTTGACCCTCATTCTGGTTGGGAGAGACAGCAGGCAGTAATCCTATCCCCTCCACACATTTTCTTTTGCTCCCAGTTACACCCCTGACCCCAGAGAGGAGAAGCCCTGACTCACCCTGCCCCGTGGCTGCTGCCAGCCCAGGCAGAGCCAGACACAGGAGCATCACCTCCACTTTCAGCTCCCAGACTGAACTGCATCTTCTACATTTACTTGTTTGCTGTTATTCCTACATGCTCTTCCCAACCTTCATTTTTCAAGGACGTGGATATATTCTGATCCAAATTATTTTGGTGTATTTAATAACACTTCCATTCATTTTCTGCTTGCTAAATGAACTTGCTAATCAGTATGTCCAGTGCAGGAAAGTGTTCAAGGGGGATGTTCACACTAGAATGACATAAAAGAAATAGAATGTGTGCAAGAAGTAATTTACATGGGCATATTTTTAGGTTATTTTTTCCCCTGTTACAAATGATGAAGTGATGCTATTTAGACTAATTGAGTATGATCACTGATTTTTTCATTTTCATGAAATCTGAGGCGATAAAATATACCTTCTGTGAAATAAAACCATGAACTGCAGATACATCTCATGCATCCCAGGCAGGAAAAGAGAGAAGTCATTTCTACATTGAGTTCATGTACTGGACTCCTGCATCTCTTATTCATACACAAGAAAATTTTGCCTCAGGCTTAAGTGCTCACTAATTCATACTTTAGGCTTATGAACCAGGTCTAAAATGTTAAACCTATCAATTAGAATAAACATGGTCATGTTGAAAACCTAGGTCAGAACATCACCTGGACTAGAGCTGGCACTGTACCATTTGCAACTCTATAGAGGTGAGAATACAAGCATAGGTCATGTCCTCTGGATAACTTTAAATTACAGCCTTGCTCAAAGCAACAGTCTTTTCTTCATGATTTCCTGTAAAATATTGTCTATACCCATAGCTGCATGGGAGCACTAACAATACAATCACCATTGCAGCACAAATTAATTTCTGAATAACTGTCTCATAAGAAAGTCCTCTTGGAGAGGAAAATATAGTTCAATAGGCAAAGTCCACTGCATTTGCACAAGGCCAGAGTGCTTGGGCTGCGCATGCAGCTGGAGAGTTGTAATCCAAATCCTTTCTGCAC
Organism: Melospiza georgiana; assembly: GCF_028018845.1. Classification (NCBI taxonomy): domain Eukaryota; kingdom Metazoa; phylum Chordata; class Aves; order Passeriformes; family Passerellidae; genus Melospiza; species Melospiza georgiana. Next base: position 20,329,951 of record NC_080431.1, read on the forward strand.
GTGACTTGAGCGTGCTCAGGGCTGCTTTGCAGACTTTTAAGTGCAGTGTTTCCCCGAGAAGGAGTGAGCAATAGGCTGCCAGACTCGGTGCAGCCAGAGTGAGAACAGGTTTCTTCAGGCGCCAAGCCCAGCTGTCCGTGGGCGAGCAGGCGTCCCGGCATGGGACTGCAGGGGACAGGCTGCCAGAGACACAGCCTGGAGGTGGAGGCCAAGCCACTGGGGAGCTGCAAGGGCCCTGGCATATTGACTGACCCTCAGAAGAAACATTTTACCAAACTTGATTCTGGTGAAAGGTAGGTGTCCCTTTGTTCAGCAGAGCCGCAGCACAGCCGGGCAGTGCGGCTGAAAAGTGTCCTCAAGGAACAGCAGCGCACTGCAGCCAAGCTGAAGGGGCAGTGAGGGGCTTCATGGTAACTCTGTACCATGGTTAGGCCAGGGTGACTGCAAGGACGGCCCTGGTTGACCTTGACTGCAGTCTGTCCTCTGGCTCGGTCTGGGTGGTGTGATTAATGCAAGTCACAGTGTGGCCAACCCTGCCTTGCCTACAGCTAAATTGCACTGTGCTCGTGAGGGATGTGCTACTAAGTCCCTAGGAAGTCTACCTTTCCCCCAGCACACAGAGCTTTCTGTGCAGAGGTCCCTGGCCTTGCTCCCATCTCCAAATTCCCCTCTACAACAGAGTGTAGCATTTGGGGAAAACCCTTCTCTGTGTCTGTGTGTAGGAATGGTGATCCTGCACATCCGCCCACAGCAGCATCGCTCCCACACACAGCCCGATACTCACAGTGCAGATGGAGTCTGAAAACACACAGGTAAAACAACCAAAATAAACCATCCTCTCTAGTACTGATATATCTCTTCAGTTTAGTCTAAACCACTCAGCCAAACCACAATATTTTGAGAAAGAGAGCAAATGTAAGTACTCGTGTCCTTATAGCCAGTAAAACAAAATAAGTGCAGCAGACAGCCAGTTATAGTGCACAAACAGTCCTTTGGGGAAGACTTCCCAAGCCAACCATTAAATTCAACACATTTTTCCCCACTCACTCAGGGCTCCTAAAGAAGGGGTTGAGCTCCAGGGATGACAGAGGAACTGAGGAAACGAGATAAAAAAGCTACTGAAATTGAATTTCCTTGTGGAGTAATTCTTCCATAAGCTGCATAAACTTTTCTTACTAAAATACTCTGGGGTGCACAAGTTTTTACATTACCTGTGTCACTCTGGTGGTAACCTTTGTCTATATTGCGACTTTCTCAGAATCTCAGAAAATAGATGGTACATTTTCCATATTATGTATCATCTTGAGCTAGGCAACACTTGGGAACCATTAAACCATTCCAAATGTTTGCAGATACCAGAGTCTTAAAAAAACCCAAACAAAATCCTCAAAGTCCAAACTCCATCCTTCCTATTCCCCCTCCAATTGTGGCTGCAATTATTTCAAGTTATTATCTAAAGAAACTCTGGACTTTTTGGTGACTTGACTATGAACATCTTTTCTTATCACTGCCTAATGGGTTCTACCTGAACAGACCACATATAAACAAGTAAAGAAAGTAATGAGGTAATGAGAAAAGTGTTTAGGGCACTCAGGCTGTAGAGCCTCAACCTAAATATCAGCTATAGTGGCATTATGTAGTACTTTCAACATATACAGTTCTATTCATTGCTGAAATCTCCCAAAAGGCAGGTATACTTTATATACAGCTACATTTAGGACAAAGAAATTATAGCATGCAGCTGTTAGGAGACTTGCCTTTGATCAAAAATGAATTCATTATCAGAGATGAAATTCAATACAAAGCTCCTGATTCCACTGCTCCCACCCACTGTCTCAACAAGAAAATACAAATACTTTTATATTCATAAAATAAGAATCAAAATTATTTTGCTTCAAGTGCTTTTGATGTCTCAAAAGTATTAAAAAAATAAACCCATCCTTCAATTTCTAAGTTTACCCATCATCTAAACAAATGAAAATATCCATCCTATAAGTGTTAACCTTACACATTTGTTATGCAGCAGTGTAGGGATTGATAGCATCAGCTCTTGACAGGTTGAGATGGGTGAATTCTTACCTTCTTGGTCTGTCAGAGCTAGCCTTTGGAGAGTTGGTTTTCAACCTCACTTTCCTCTGTTAAATGAACAACTCAAATCAGATGGATTGCCTTGAAAGAAATTAATTTATTTTTTCTCTGTGAGACTCATATATTTACTTTCCATTCATGAAAGAAAAAATACCCTCTAAATAAAAGCAAAAATCAAAATAAGAGAACACAAGCTGTGATTTATTCAGTCCAGCATCAGAGAATCAGTTCTCCAGTCAGAAAGGAAGACGGAGAATTTAGAAACAAATTTGTCCCTTTCATTCAAAGACAAGACCATGAATCAGTACTTGTTTACGTACAATCTGTCTTGCTACACTCTGTGTAGAGGAAGTGCATTCACCCACACATCGCTCCACCTGACCTGTTCTTGTTCAGGTTTCATGTAGAAATGCCCTTGACAACAGCAATAAGTGGAACAAAACACAGTTTTGTAGTATTTAAATTGTTTCATTAAGAGTGTCAATTAAAAAAAAACATATACCTTAAATTTTAACCTGCTGGAAAGAAAGAGGATAAAATACATCACTCATATAGATTTGTTTGGAGTTTTTTTCACTCTTTAGAGCAGCCTTCAGCCCTGCATCTATGGAGTTAATTACCTTTAACAGAATTTTGCTATCCTCTCACTTTTATTCTTAAATATAAAGTTTTCAATCATAAATTAAGACTGCCATAAACTGAACCACAGGCCTCAGCTTATGATTATTGCTAACACCAATAATTTAAAAAAATCTCTGCTGTACTACAACAAATCCCACAGCCTTTTAAGTTGATGGCATGAATAATCTGTGAAGTCCCCTATTTAAATTTTTTACTAACATTGCCTCCAAGTTTTGAGAGCCTTGAGAATTTAACAGGGAAGTTTCAATTTATTGCAGCCTAAACATGTTTGCAAGAAAGGAGTAAGAAGAGTCCTTGTATAAACAGCAGGGATGGCTCCAGGCTGTCTATCTGATGCTTTCACAAACCTTGCAGCACCTGTTGGTGCTTACAGGGGCTAAAGTCCCTTCCACTCTGCTTTCCCTCCTCTCCTCACTCATCACCTCTGCTGGGTGATTAAAGACAATACTCTCAATAAAGTATTGTCATTGAAAATGCAGGAAATATAGTGGAACTAAGGGTCCAAGTGCACTTTTGGTCCGCTGACCTAAAAATTCCAACCAAGTCAAACTGATTTGTTTAGAGGATGAAGAGATTTATGTTGCCAGTGCTGGCTGTGAGCATACTTCTATAGTCCTGCTGGATGGCTCCTGAATCACCCCTGAGCAGCAGCCCCAAGAATATAGCTTGAAGTGAATTTTACAATTAGAACAGATATATTTAACAGCATCTGCAGGTATAAAAACAGTTGTACTGAGAGAGGGAGAGAGATGCTTTTTGTTGTTATTTTAAAGGAAGTGATTTTCTTTGTTGTACATATTGAAGAATGTACCAGAAAAGGCACCATCCCCCTAAATTCCTCCTACATCTTGCAATAAGGGACAAAATCAGTTGGAAAATAGTTTTAGGGAAATATGTGAATAATGGTAATACTTAAATAATTCAGTTCTCTGGAATGATTTCTGAAGTCTTTTTCATATCTTAGTGAAAACAGTAACAACGACTTTTGCTTAGAGATGAGAACTGTGACATTTAAATCAAGATGTGACTCTGATAATTTCCAGCTTCTCCTACTTTGGAGGGCACGCTTTTGGCATGGACAGAGATTATAGGAATTGTAATAAATACATATATTTAAAACATGTGATTTGTAGACTATTTGGCATCTATAGCAAAGCAAAGTCTTTGGGAAAAAAATTAAAACCACAGATGAAAACACAGCTCTTCTGCAAGATTTCCATCTCTGCAGGATCTGGGGTAAACACAAGAAGTTTTTATCAACTACTCTGAGATGCAGATGTAAAGGAAAGGAGTGGAGCAAAAGCATGTTTTAAAATAGACATTTCCTCAGAGAGACACAGTTGTTTGGATCACAATATTCTGGCATTGATGCCTGGGGACAGGAGTCAGCAAACCTCCAGAGCTCTATTGGATGGCATCTGTAAAACAGATAGAGTATAATACACCCACATTTGGGCAGGGAGCTGAGCAACAGATGCCTGTATGGTAAAAGCTCCTTTTGCAAGGTTGAGTGACAAATGGCCACATGCAAGACCAGCAGTACTATCAGAGCAGAGGAGGGTAGGTACAGCTTCATTTCTTCCCCCACAGCTCCATCCCTGTACATAAATGTGAAAAAATGAAGACTGTGTCCTCAAAAGTAGTCTAATACAAGAACTGCATTTGTAAAAACTGTATTTACAGAGAATCTTATTAGAATTTCATTCCCCAAAGTAAAAGAGTAACAATATTACAAAAATAAAGACAGAAAGATGAATTGGAATAAAACACTTGGGTGGAAATACTGAGCTGTTGCCATGACTAATGGGAACTAATTTATTTACTTATACATCCTTTGTAATCTCATTTTCTCCCATGTGACAGCCAATGACTCATTGTTTGTTTACTGATGAAGGAACCATACTTTCTGAAATCTGTACCAGGAGGATCTTCTCTGGACAGTCTGCATTTGTCCCACACCCAGAAGTGGGCTGAGCCTTCTCTGCAGTGCCCATTCAGGAGGTTCCTCCAGACCCATGGGCAGTAAGCCTCAGTATTTCAGGGCAGGGGGAGGGGGAAGAGAGGCACACATATAGGTGCTGTCTGTAGGGACTGCTGTGGGCAAATGAGGCAGCTTGGGCTTTCTTTACTTTTCCCACAGGTTTTCCCAGTCTTGGTTGTTCAGGAACATTCTGGGCAGAGAAATATGTTGGCAATGCTGCTGGAAAAGTGGTAAAGGTGATAGTTTGTAGACAGTTCTGGTATGCTCTGTCTTCTGTATTTCTGGACTTGACATGTACTGGTTCAGGCAACACTACCAGGAAATACATGTGGGGAGTTGTTTGCATTTTCTTTTCTTTCCTTTCCCCTCACTTGCATCCCCATCCTGATCACCAGAAACTGAAATGGAAATATATTTCTAGGGTGCTTTTTCAAGTCAGCAGACAAAATAAAAATATCTCCATTGAAGAAAATAAGAGAAAATCATATTTTTGACAGATCAGTCAGCTGTAATTGTGGTTATTTGCCAGACTCTTGGGAATGAGCACTGCTCACTTGTAGGTGTGTCACGTAAAAGGCTGCTGTTATTATTGTTGACTTTCTTTTTCCCCTCCCACTGCCTGTCCTTCAAAGAGACTGGCTGCACCTCTCAGAGTGGTTGTTAGCTGATGGTGTACACCAAACACCACATAGAAGAACGTGGCCCTGAATAGCAGGGTTTTCCCCAAACCACAGCCCTCTCCACCATTTGAGGTGACAATCAGCCATCATCATTTGGTGCGGTGGGTTTGTGTGCTTCTAGTGTCCTAGATATTAAAAAGTAACAAAACTGCTAACAGATAAACATGTGAGATCATCAACTCTCCCATTAATTAAAAGGGAGTGTTTCAATACAAGTAATAATTAACTTAAGTGAATATGGGATATGAGCCTTGAAGTACAACTGAGTACAGCAGGGAGGCCTTTGGTGCCAGGAGGTAACCTTAGTCACCTGGAAATCCCTTGAACAGCAAGACTAAATTGCTGGAGCACAAACAATGTCCTTTGTTCTAAGCTAGTGCCTGTTTCCAAATCCATTCCCAAATTCTGCTCATGACTTAGCCAGCCATAGGCTTGCCTTTGACGACCACTTCATAGGCCAGTAGCTAGATTCTGTAATTGCAACATGAAACATAAAAAGGTGGTCCTGGGTTCAGAAAAGAAAATGGTTTGGTAGGATAACTTCAGGAGGGTAAGGCTCGTCACTCTTCCTGCTGGAGCTATGCTCTCATCAAGAAGGAGGTGAAGCCACTGAGAGGGGACGAAGTCCAGCCATGCAGGGATGCAGATGACACCATGGAGCAGACATTGCTGCCTGCTCCCAGGAGGTTTGAGATATAAAGGCACAGCTCCAGACTGCCCATCCACAAGAAGCCCCACATCACCAGGCCCCAGACATTGTATGGAGACCTGTGGCCTGAACTGAGTAATGCTGTGGAGAGACAACAAACTCCCCCCAAATTCCTGAACCTGTCAGTAAGCCTTGCCCACTGTGGCTGAGTGTAGTACTGGGCATCTCCTCTCTCAGCCACTCCACTGGTTCACTTTTTTGAGTGCTTTCATCACTGTTAACATCTGCTATACTGCAGCAATAAAATAGATTACTGGAATTTTTTTTCTCTTAACCTGAATTCTGGCAGTATCCTTATTGCTACGTCTGTGTCACATAACTGAATTGCATAAGCATGGAGCTCGCCCCAGCACTGCTCTGAAGGAAGGACACCCATAATGCCTGAAAACCTGATAATTGAAAGATTTTATGCATATTCATCTTTAAATCTTTGCTTAGATGTAAATTTCAATGGACATCTCATTTATCTATCTCTAACCTAAAATACTCCAGGGTAATTGTTCAGCTTGTAAAATATTTAGATGCACACACCCACGCATGGCCCAATTTTTCAAACTAGGTTTGTATAGCTGTATGCCTAATTTGTTTGTGCAACTTCTGTGATTGAATGTTCAGCTGGCAAATGGACAGGCAAATGCTTAGATCTGTGCATACCAGGCTTGCTCTTTCCTCAATTTTAGGTGTAAACAAGATAAATATAATTTCTTGTCAAAGCCCAAGCAGACAGCAGTCCGTGCTTCTTTATTCAAGGAAAGTGGTCCCAGGAACAAATTCCAGTGATCCCACCACTAAATGCATTAAGCATAAAATAAGTAGTTCTATAAATACACATACTAAAGATGTAAGTGGGAACTATTCATAGTGGATGGTCACATTCTTAACCCTAGTCTGTGTCACTTGCCAGATAACTACTGGAACTCCCAAGTTTCATTTTTAAGTACTGCATTACAGTCTAAAACCATTTGAAGATAAACTTGTGCTTACTGTCAAGGGAAACTTCTGAAGTTTATTTACTCCCTAATGCACAAAATAAAAATTAATTAGCACATTCCTTAAGCACTGGTCAAATTAAACTTCATAAGGGTTTTGCCCAGTATTGTACATAACTCTTATGGAGTAGCTCAGGGAAGTTCTAAACTTGCATTATAGGGGCAGATAAAAATAATGTCATAGTCATGGTGCATATATAGCCTATATAAAACAATATGGTATTTATGCATCAGTCAGCATTGTGATTCATGTTAAACTATAGCATGAACACTACATCACTGTAATACAGCTATTAACTATGAGAGATCCTGTGCCTTACAATGCACTCTTGTTCCCCTTAGTGCTTAAGAAGCACAGTTTCCCAAATTGCTCTCTGTAATTTCATAGATGTCATCCTTATGGAATTTCTGCTCTAATGTTCACCTTAATCTCTGCAAATTGAATCTCTTCCAGTTGCATGAGATATATATACATATATATTGTAGGAATCCCCTCCCTTCCCTTGGCATTTTACTTGCCCTCTTCAGCAGCTGCAGTTGCAGAGATGTGATGTATTTCACCAGGGCACAAAAATGTCAGCAGGAAGTATTCTCAACACCCCCTCTAAAAAATCACTCCCCATTTTTCCAGCTCATCACCCAATCCAGCTGTGTTGTTGTGGGCACCATTCCTGCAACTCTCACCCAGAAGAATCTGAGAAGGCAGCAAGTGCAGGAAGCTGTGGGCAAGGGCTGCTGTGCCATGGTGTTAAGTTAGTATGCATTTACATGCTGAAGGGGGTTTGGTTTTAAATAAAACTATAATGAGGCCCTGACAGGGGTGAAGGTGAGTGATAGACTCATTTCCTGGGTCAGGCCCATCACTGTGACTCACACTCTCACTCTGGGTGTCCCATCGTCACCAGGGACCCTCACAGAGCCCCATGGGTGTGGGTGCCTCTCCCCATGGGGCCCTGAGTGCCAGAACAAGATAGATCTGGAGCAGAGATCCAGCTCTGTAGGAGATCCAGCTCTGCAGGGAGGGGAGTCAAGGCCTCTGCTCACTTTGCAGCATGGTTGCCAACGCACCACAGATGAAAATTAGGCATGTTGCAGTTCTTTTTTGATTTTGCCATATATAATGAGCCCTCCTAGAATCTTCAAGAGAAATCACTTCCAAATCCCAGAAGGAAGAAAAAGAGCTGCTTTCCTTTTGCATGCACCATCAGGAACCTGGCTTTTTTTGCTCTAAATGCTAAGAAAAATCTCTCTCTCAGGAACAACAAACACTTAAGAAAGGGAATCCCTTTTATTCTAGAGGTCTGCTTTGGGCCATGAGGGATTGCACCGCTGTCCATCTCTCTCTTCATTAGCTGGGGAGGAGGAGGAGGTTGCTCCATCATAAACCTCTCTAAAGGACAGGTCTGAAGTGGTACCAGGATAGCAAAGGTAACCATGTATAACACTGCCCAGCTGCTGGGCTGATGTTTTCTGCTGCATCTTTCACTCAAGGGCCTTGGGTCCCCATTCCTTAGGTCAGCTGACATAATCTTGAGCTGTGATGCTTAGATGCCAATACATATACTGAACTATTTTTCACTAGGGGAGTGCAGTAGGACATCTGACATCGAGCTAAATTGTGGCGACAGGCATTTGGAGCCTCCCATTGTCTCCTGCTCCCAGCTCCTGATTTGGCTGTGAACCAGAGGTGCCTGGTTCATTTTGAGATGCTCAAGGCCTGCCCTCTCCTGCCTGGCCTCCAGTCCTATCCTCCAGAGAGACATGGGTTTCCTGTAGTTCCTGTCATACAACTGCTAGTCCCCAGTGCATGCTTGCTGTCTCCTTGGGCCATCACTCCATGCCTATGTGTAAACAACTGAACAAAGCCCTAAGCTGTTAGCAATTATAATGGGACATCTGATGCCTCCATCCTTTGTAGGTATCTCCCTGCTTATGGGTGTCTTAAATCACCAAGCTGAGGTTTCCTTATATTGTTTCCCCATCTGAATGTATTTTTCCATTTTTCTGAGACGTGAGAAACAATATGCAATTCAATATTAATCCCTTCAATATTATGGATTAATTTAGTCAGAGCAGCTAATTTACCAAATGTTGTCTCACATGCTTTTTTATCAATAGATAAAGTTTTGTTGATGCTTCCTAATTGCCAGCACTCCATCTTCATTTTAGTTTACATAAAACAGTGTTTAAATATAGTTCTGCATCATTCTCATTTCACAACAATTTATTTCAGTTCTCTCTTTAAAATGGGGTCTGCTTCCTCTTAAGCACAGAACTCATCTTATCTGATGCCCCTTTGGCTGCCCTTCACTTCTTCTGTTTTCTTGCTAGTTTTATCTCTTCCCAGGGACTTGAGCAGAGCCTGACAAGCGGGATTTCCAAAGGCACACTGCCTACTTCTTCCTCTGTTCTGTTTTTTATTTCAGGGATGAAGAGTAGTGGGGAATGTAGACAGACATGCTGCAATTGTGGTTTCTTTCTGAGTCCCCCAGCTTTCTCAGAAACTCACATTGGTTGGCTTGTTTGTTGATGTATTCCACTGCATCATAGTGACTAGTTTTCTTCATACCTTCCAAATGTTCTTCTGTGCCTCTTACCTCATTTATCTAAATGTTAGATAAACATTTAATCTAAAACTTCTGGCTATTAGTGAGAGTGTCCTCTACAATGCCTTTTTGGGTTTGCTTGCTTGAACTTAAGCACCAGTGTCAAGTTTTCCTACTCTTCTTGCAAACCTAATACATCCCTTTGCTGAAAAGGAAGGAAGGAAGGAAGGAAGGAAGGAAGGAAGGAAGGAAGGAAGGAAGGAAGGAAGGAAGGAAGGAAGGAAGGAAGGAAGGAAGGAAGGAAGGAAGGAAGGAAGGAAGGAAGGAAGGAAGGAAGGAAGGAAGGAAGGAAGGAAGGAAGGAAGGCACTCTATCTGTTTCTTATCTGAAACACGATGCAGCTGTGTCTGCAGCTTAGAAATGCCTTGATATTTGCAGTAACTGTCATACCACAGATATGAGGGGGGGGTGCTCCCTGGTCCCTGTATTCCCAAGATGTGGGACTGTTACTGCTGGGATTACTCAGATTCTCTTGTTGGGGTCTCATCCCTGGTACCCATTCTTCATTTCCCTAAATAATAAAATACAATAACTCCCCATATCCTGCTTCCCTTTTCCCTCATCTGATAGCACCAAACTACATCAGTGCTCTCTGTCCCACCTCTGTCTCCTGGGGCACAGCCTGGATATGCACAGCCCACCTACAAGCACAGCCACAGGGGCTCTCTCCTGAGCTGGCACCTTTTGGCACTACTGGGGGCTGCAAGGAGAGGCTGGGGTGCTGTAGTGGGAAAAGTGCCCTCCAGATGGGTCACCTCCCACAGTAGCCATCAGGAGGGCACCAGCACAGCCAAGAGCTGTGCTTCAGTGCCTCCCATGCCGGAAAAGAAGAAAATTAGGAAGCAGAGAGCTATCAAAACTATAAAAAGTTTCATTCTGGAAGTGCTGGAGAGAAGTAGTATGAAGACAAAAATATAAGAGAGCAAGATCTTAGATTAGATCAATTAGATCAATATTGTTGATATAATGGAGATCTTTGCAAAAGGCAAGGGCACACATTGCCTACACCAACCACTGTAGTAGCAAGTGGTCCCTACTGTTCACATTTAAAAGTTGACCTTTTCATCTTTCATTTCTGCCATGGAGATCAATAATGTCATGCATGAGGAGAGACACCAGTAACTGGAATGTCCAGGGGACAGAAAAATAAGGTTATGGTACTCCACTGTATGCTGAAACACCTCTTTGCAAGTCCCTGCTTAAATTTCTTCTCCTATGCAGACATGGAATATAAGGCTAGAACTCATCTCTATTCATTCTACATAATTAATCAGCAATGATAAGAGCTTGATGAAGCAACATTTGCAGTAATGTAGACTTTAAAAATAGATTATATAATTTCCTCCATGTTTTCAGTTTCAGTCTACATTCACGCAGGATGTTATGCAAATCCATAATCATATCCTTTCCTCCCACACACATGCACTCATAGCAAGACTGGCTAATACCTACAGAAACAAAGCACATGTACCCATACAGAAACATGCTAGAGTTGAGATGTAGGCATGAATTTTAAGTATGTTAAGAAATATTTATATTATTTTCATCATTCTTTTCAAGTGTATGTTTCCATATGTGCTTGCATACCACATTGCCATAACATGTCATGTAAGCATAGTGGTATCTTTACACTAAGCTGCAAACATGGGATGAACATTGCTCATGAGAGACACAGAATGTATATTCAAATGCATCTTCATTACATACAATTATTCAGAAGATTTTTTTCCTCCCTAAGTAGACCTCACAACACTATTGCTGCAAAGCCAATTTTAGACTCTGTTTATCATTCAATATGTTTAGACAGAAAGGGGAAAAGAAAGAACAAAATACAAAAAAAAACCCCAAAATAGATAAAGAGGAGAAAAGAAGATGTAAAATACACGTTCAGTCAATTTTCTCTGTAATAAAGATGTGTTCAATAAGTTTCACCAAAAGAATCTAGATAATTACAGATACACAGCCCCTCATCTGAAACCTCTGTCTTGTGTATATATAAATGTACACACAGAAGCATGTATATATATATATCTATATATGCATACACACACATATATGCATATATCTGTATTTTCATGCATGCTTGTATCAATGCAAATATATAAGTGTATATATATGGGGTATATAAATGCCACCTCAACCCCAAAACTTTTGCAAGGAGAGGAGACCAGTGAAGCAGACTCCAGACTGTCTGACAGAACTGGGGAGCCAGCTTATGTAATTTCTGCCTCTAATTTGCTCAGAATACAAAGGACAAATTTCTGCTTTACATGCTGCTTTTGCAGGCAGTGCCTTACAGGCAGATTTACAGCACCACCAACATCAACAACGACAGAGTGGGGATAAACTCACAGAAATCGCTGACACAACTCTGTAGATAAAAATGCCCCGCGGTGGTCCAAAAAAATAGTCCACCAAACCACCCCAGACAATTTCTTGCAATTTCTTTCCTCATCATGTACTAATATACACCACTGTCATTTCTTGAAAGAAATTCAGAGCTTTCTACAGCAAAAAGAAGGATAAATTGCTTTATCTCTGCCAGAAGTGGAGCATGCCTTCTGTCATATCCCCAAAGCTGCTCTGGGGAGAGGATTTCCTCACATGGATTCAGGCAATTATTTTACATTGAATGAGAAGCAGGGATATTTCTGTTTCTGTGACTGAGCTCCCTGGGGGTCCTCTGCTGCCAACAACCAGGATGTGCAGCTCCTGGGAGATGGGTCTTGAGGGCTGAAGTTGTTTTGATTGACAGAGTCTGGGGTGCTGCCTCTCCCAGGTTCACTCCGGGGACTTCTCCCCATGGGTGGAAAGGTGGCAAGTCACCCTTCATCCATATCTCAAATGCAGGACAGCAGAAAATGGGGCACCACTGGCTTTAGGTCAGACCTTGAGCCCAGCCTGGCTATCTTCTCCATCCAATGGGATTCAGTGGTCTCCCAGGCGCCCTGGAGCAGAGAATGCAATCACATTCCACAGAGCTCCTCATTGTGGATTGCAGTGCTACTGAGCCTTCCTTTTCTATTGAAAAACCCCAAACAACTAAACCCAACCGAAAAACCCCACACCAAACCAAAAAACAAACAAACAAACAAACAAAAACCCCCAAAAAATCCTCCAGAGGTTTTCTGAAAAGCAGTCCTCAGCAGAGGTACAGCAAAACTTCTCATGCTGGGCAGTCTGCTGTGCCTCTAGGGGTGGGAAGAATCCCTCTGGCAGCACCCCAGGTGCAGAGTGGGAGGGAGCCAAGTTCTCCCTTGTGCTGAAGCCGCCTGGCAGCTGCTGCTCCCTTCCAGGTATTGCTGAAGGAATCCCACTGCTGGAGCATGGCCATGCTGTGCTGGGTAGGAGGTAAAAACACACCAAAAGATGCTACCCTGGCTGAAAAGCGATTTATTGCAATTGTTACAAGTTAAAAGGGCTGATTGCAGTGAAGCAGTCTGCATTTTGCCTAATTTATTGGCATCACTTTTTATAATGGGAAAAAGAGCAAGGATTCCTTCCACAGAGCGGACATTGCATTTCTCAGCTCCACCCAGACTCCTTGTAAACTCCATGTTTGTAATTAGTGGCTGAGCATGTCCCTCAGTATCTGTGATGACATCATTAAGTGAAAGACAACTGAACTTTCATCACCAATCTAGTTTTAATTTAGGACATAGAAAATCACTTTTCCAAATTATTTGCTAGTATTCATGGACATCAGAGCTTCAATTTTTTTGGAGCACATCCACTGTGAATACTATTTTCTGCAACTTTTATTAGTCTGGAGAATGAATTGATGCAGAACATGAGGAAAATAAATCTAGACATGAAAACCTTACAGCCTGAATCCACCTATCTGTAATGGAAATAAATGCTTGGGTGATTCAGTTCTACTTAAATTGAAATTCAAACTGATTGCAAGGGTGGCAAATATGATTTATCAATCTTTAACATCTCTAAATAGGCAAGATCTTCATCTGAGTTTTTGCATTAATTTGTACCTTTGAAAAATTGGGAACATTTTAAATTTTGCTATGTTCTTATGCAGTGGCTGAATCTCAGCAGGGGTTTTGCCTGAAGTGCACTATCTGACTGTCTGCTGCCTTACTTCCAATGTAATAAGTAGTGTAGTTGTGCATTGAGAGCATTTGGGCCATAGCTCAGGCAGGAAGAGAGAGTTACTCTACTTTCATGCAGTAGAAGCAAAACAGATTTGGCAAGCTCTGCAAAGTGATGACAGAGTTGAAAATATTACAAGTATTTGTGCATCAAGAAGTCCTGCTCAGCACTTGGCTTTTTCTGAGCACATTCTGCACACACCTGCACAAGCTAATCCCATGAAGAAAGCAAGTTTTTGGTACTCGGTGAAGAGATGGAGACACTTTTAGGGAGTTTTCCTGGAAAAATGTGTGAAGGATGTTTGCTCCTATTTTAAGCCAGGAGGCTTTGCTGAGCAGGGGTTGTGAGCAGCATTGCTAGCAGCAACCATTAGAAATGTCAGGATAAACAATTTCTAATGCAGAAGGAGATGGAAACAGCTTCCCAAGGAGTAGAATAGTGACAGGGATGTGTCTGTGACAACCATGCCAGGCTTTTCTGATATAGAGACGTCCTGGGACATCTGGAAGACCTGGGTCTGTGGGAAAAAAATGGCAGCTTACAACTTATATCAGGAGGGGAAATGGTAGGGAATGGCTCAATGAGATCCCCCTGTGTGACGCAACTGCAGGTAAACACGTTTTCCCCTTGCACTCTGTGTATGGTCATTTTCACCATTCATTAATGAGAAGAGAGATTTTGACTCAGTGAGCTCTCTGTCTGTGCCCAATTCCATCTCAGTGTACCTCCCCAGCCACACGTGCTGCTGCTTGTTCAAGGTATGGCCCCCTGGGAGGAGCAAGATCTACCAGGGCTTGAGATGAACACCACAGTTCACGAAATGCGTGATAATAAAAAAATCAACAGAAAAGGAAAAGACTGAGGCTTCAGGAAAAAATTATAGCACTTAAAAGCTGCATGAAACTCTTGGGGGTAGAAAAAAGGAATAAAAAGAGATTTTACAGTACTCATCAGGGGAGCAGAGAGAGGTTTGTGCTGCTCCTTTACACAGTGGTGCTCCACAGACACATTGCAGATGCAAGCTCACCTTCAGTTAAGGTCAGCTTTCCGGTGCTTGAAGCTGCTAATCCTGCTGAATAGTCAGGCCCCAAATGAACCGTCTCCCAAAGGGAGCTGTCAAGCAATACTTGCCCATTTAATTGACTAAGACCTGTTCCTAGTTTTTTTGCTGGCAGTTGATGGATCTAGTAGTTGTCTTTCCCCTACAAGATAGATCAATTGACAAGAAAACTATTTAATGACAAAGCTTCTAACTGCTTGTCTAAGTTCTCTCTGCATTTTAATAGTGGAGACAAGTTGTTCAATCAAGCATGGCACCGAGGGCTGCAGCACTGAGTTGAAATGTATCAGCCACTCTGAAGAAAATGCTTCGGGTCACACTGTGGACAGAACATCCAGAGACACATTTAATGTGACAGGTTTTAGTATCCAATATCTGAGTGTGGGTTGGAAGCAAGCTTGCAGAGCTGCTCTAAAATGCCAACTGAGCTCACAAGCACACAGACATATTTGTTGGTTTAACCCCCAAGGCACTGTAGTGATTCAAAAAGTGGCATGAAGGTGCAGATGGGCAGTCCATGCCTTTCAATAGCCCTGTATTTATCCTCCTCTCATTTTTGCCTCCAGGCACTCTGCATTATTTCACATCTATACAAGGACTTCTGTTAGGCAATCTTTTCTTACAAGGTTTCCATGTTTTCCCTCCCTTTACTAGTTGGAAGCACAGTAACTTGCCATCTTCGCTGAATAGACTTTTTATTTCTAAATCACTGCTTTTATGCATTCAAGATTTTGACATGGAGAAGATATTACATTAGTCTGGAAAGTCTTCAACCATAGTCTGCTAAATTAGTAAACCCATTCATTGTGAAACTTGACTGATTTTATACTTTCCATACCTTTTGGGAATGTACCTAACTTGCCAGCACTTGAAGAGACAGTGTAAACTTTTCAGTTTTTACTTAGACTGTGTTCTATTTAATTCAAAGAGAGCCCATCTGGCGCCTTGCAGTAATAGCTCACTGGGAGAAGAGGTTGCACCAGTCTACCTTTGAGTGTTCAAGAACAATGGTGAGAAGGTGAGAGTCTCTTTTGTGTGGATTAGATCCTGCTTCTCTCATTCAAGCCACGTTCTCATTTCAAAACTGAAGTTTCCAATCTAAGATTGATGTTTATCCAATTCAGACACTGTGAAAACCCTCTCTTGTGCACCACATTATGTGTCCCAGTGTTGTGTTTGTGAACTGAGTTAGGAGTTCAGCAGCAGCAACAGAATTGAACCACAGTGCCCTGCCCTTGTTTCAGAGAAATGACAGAGTAAAAACTACCCAGGAGTAAAAGCAGCCCGGAAGAAAATCATACCTTGCCCATGGAATTTTCATAGTTCTCCTTGCACCTTCTGTATGAAGCAGGATGTGTTTTAGCCTTCCATATTATTGGATAGTCTGAACTAAAGACCTCAAAATATAGCTCACTCCAGAACTGTAAGCTATTAGAAAGCAGAATCTATTGCACAGGTCTGAAGTGTGGCACTCTCCTGCATTTATCCATCTTTCCCTCTCTATCCTCTCTCTCACTGTGGTTTGTTAATAGAGCCTGTCTCACCTTTTAACATGAAGTTGCCTTGCCTAAAAGGTAGGATAAGTCTAATCATCATATGATACTGCACTCTTCACACCTATCTAATTGAAAATGAGCATAATTTCCCTGCAAGTTTATCTGACCAAGGAAAGCAAGTCAGATAAAGTCACTTTCAGATTGCCCATCCATGTTGATCCTGCAGTACAGGGCAATAGCCTGTCCAGAAAGGGCTGTTCTGTCACTACTGATGGGAGGCTCATGCTCCAAGCTGAGCCTGCTGCTGTGCTTCTGCCACTGTCAAGATTAGAAGCTCTGTGAATATCACTTAATCAGCTTTCTTGCACCAAAGTTTTGTCAGCCACAGATTTCCCACAGTTCACCAGCTGTCTCATTATTTACTGTGTCTTACAGTAAAAATTTAAGGCTGCCAGACAACTTCCCATTTTTGCATGTGTAACAAACACCTGCAGTTCTTTTCCCTTAAAGGCCTGAAAATTAATCTGAATATTTATTTTGGTTTTGGGAATGCTTTAGGAAAAAATGTAAACTCATTGCTGTTTTGGGGGTAAAAGAGGGTGAAATAGTAAATAAACTGAGTGAACCACTTACCTACCATTGAGTGAGTGATTTAGTCAGCCTTCTTTGGAGGGGAAAAGAGAAAGGAGGTGGTTTGAACACATCTAAGAATAAGTAGCCCAGCTGTGTGCAGGCAGATGGGCTCCTCTTGCACCTGCCTTTGAGAATATGCAAAGCACACGCATTCATCCACACCTGTTTATGTAGACTCATCCTGACTTTTGAAGCTTCAAATTTGGTGTCAAAATAATCCCTTCTGTGCAAAGCAGGTGTTTGCAAAGTTGCACACAGCTCATTTGTGAAGGAGTCTTTCTGAAAGTTTGGCAGTGTGCACCAGCCCCACAGAACAGGCTGCAGAGTTGTGCCCACTGGTTGACTCTGAGCACATACAGAAACTTCCTGTGTGTAGTTCACCAACCTTGTTACCCATCCTACAGCCATCATTGTGCAAGTCATCTTCTCATATTTCAGGAGAAGTCAAAATGATAGTAATGCTGACAGCAATGCATTAATTAACTGCAGTCTGCTGGGGCTGCCTGAGAATTTCTGAAGTGTGAGATTTCGTTAGAATGACTGCTGTGGATGCTCAGGTGATTCACCAAGGAAGGGCAAACAACCTTGTTCAGCTCAGGGTCATGTGCCCTCCCTGACCCTGTTGACTGTCATTTTGTGCCAGGATTTCATCTGATGGCTTGAGGCCTCAGTGATTTCAGGTTTCTATCAAGAATGCTATGTATAAAGTTGGAACCAAGTAGTCACATTTACTAAAACGAGAGCTCTTTATAATGACACACCTACACTATGACGAGGCAAATGAACACCTACATTCCTAAGAAAATACATTCTTTTAGGCTGAGTTTGTTCAACCACGCTGTCCCAAATCTTTTACTGGCAACACTGAATTAATTCCCTGGGGTGTACCTTTTCCATTCACAAGAGCTTAAACAGGTTAGCAGAGGCATCACTGGAAAAAGACATGCACACATGTGCTGGCTGGCAAAGGGTGACATCCAAAAGTAATTGGAGCCAAGAACTGTGGTCTCTTTACTGATCCTCATTTCCACTGGTTTTCAATATTGGATCAATAGATGTCCTTGCTTTGACATCCTTCATCATCTGTACTGCAAATATCAATAATGGACCTGTACACAACTCTGCTCAGAGAGGCTGGCTAATATGGCATTTAGAAGTAAGCTTCTTTTCTTCCTTAACATCATTGTAAGTTGTAATTTCATCTAAACATATTTTTTCTGCTCTTCTATATTATCTAGCCCTATTTAGGATATCTTCCCCCCATGCCTCACAAGAATGCCTTGCTTTTCTAGTTGAGCTGATCCTCCCCATCCCTTTGCATTTAGAACAGATGAGTAACATGAATCCTAAAGGCTTTGTCTGCAGTCACTTGCAAGTTGCTGAAACACTTGGTGCCTTTAATTATCCCAAAAGTGAATGTTGCAACATGACTGTGCCACCTGCATGGTTTGGGATCTAGAGCCGTGTTGGCTGCACAAATAGTACTCACAAGGTTTGCTCCACAGCATCATCTGCTATGCATACATACATATGCATTTCTGCAAGACAGGGATTGCTCTATCCAGTGCATGCCATGCCTTGCTGGAGCTCTCATGGCTAAGAGCTGATATGTCTCAGTGGTGCAATGCAGCTTTGATCCCAGAATCACTGTAATTACATTACACTATTGCTCCCTCTGAACTGCTTAGCTAAGCTGAGCAGCCATCTACAAGATGGTTTGGGGTGGGTGACATCTTGCTTCCACATCACTGCCGTGCATCAGGTGGTAGTGCAGGTTTGCTCCCAGACAGCCCTAGACCTGTCAACCTCACTCAGCTGGTCCCACTTCCAAGTTCCCCATCTGTGGCTCTTGCCTCTTTCTTTTGCACCACAGCACGGGCACTGCTTGGCTTGTCAACCAGAACTGGATGCCTTTGCCCTGCTATCAGCTGCTCATCTGTGCCTGGGCTGTGGCTCACGGAGCACAGAGGCTGCAGGGATGAACAGAGCTGGAAACACCCCTCCTGTGCTGGATGGTGCATTTCCCCCAGCACCCAGTGGACTGGCTGCTTTTCACTGTCGTCTGGCCCAGTGATAGACATTTACGCTGGAATTTAGAAATCATGCAGGCTGCTAAAGGCAGCAGTTTCTGTGGTGGGGAATTGCATGCTGCATAACGGGAGACTATCCTGTTCCTACTCACTCACATCTGCAATGATAATATTTGTTTACTAGTTTAGGCAGAGAAACTGAGCCAAATAAATTGTCGTTCTCTCATCCCTGCTTTGAAAAGCTCACTGTCATGATTATTATCATCAGGACAGTGCCTGAAAATAAACCTGTCAAACACAAGCAGACATGTGAGGGTGTGCCCAGATAAAGAGGGGGCTTGTCTTCAAAATCCCAGACTGGCAAACAGTAGAAGGAATTTGGGGAATTGCAGATGTTCAGCTGAAACATTTTCTGCCTTGAAAAGAGAGGAAGAGAAAAATGTACGGAGTGGGAAGGACTACCTTGTGGCTGAGGGTCTCGGGAGCTCTGGCCTCATTTCCTGGTTCTGCTCAGGATTCTCACATAACCTTGGCCAAAGTCAATTCATCTCTCTGTGCCACTGCTCCTCCATCATTACATGGATTTCCTTCCTACAGCACTACTCTCTCTCTCTATCTGCCTCACCTGCTGAGAGTATAAATTCTGCAAGGTACAGACAGCTTCTGATTCCTGATTTCTCATTTCTCTCTGTCTGGATTTGATTGTCTCTGATTTGATTTGTTTCTGTTTATATTGTGTCCAGCAACCTCAAGCAGAGCTTATGGATGATACCATAACAAAAACAAAAATACACAGCTGAGTTTTTGAAATCTTGTCTTTAAAAAAATAAACAATACTGAAGTGCTTTGCTTCTGATAAACCAATCATAAATTTTAAGAAAATCTGGCTCATTGTAACAGTGTTATGAATTGGCTGTAGAGCAAACACTAACTGGCATTTTCCTATAGTGTTACTATATGGATTTTTTACATGTTTTTAAAGATGTAGGCTCTGTCTGCTGTATTTAAATATTTGAGTAAAGTCCTATGCACAGGGACTGAAAACTTGACTTTGCTAACAGTCAGCAGAGCTGTCTGCAGGTAAAATTCTTGTGTTAGCAATAATCCCAGACATGTGGCTATTATCTCCATGAGCTGGATACCAATTGGCTTACAGGTGACAGCCCTTTTCTGGCAAGGTCCAAGTTTCCAGGAAGCCACAAGGTATCAGTCAGAAGTTTCATGTATTTTCTGTATTATCAATGTAATTTTCTACATGATTGATATAATTTAGAATAGTTGGCAATCACCTTAGAAAAGAATAAAAGTTTACTCAGAACCTAATGTGAATTGGTAAACAAGGGAGAAAAAATGAGCAAAACATACTCTCTTCATTTTCATCCAGAGTGTTTGTTTTCTATTATCAACAGGCTTCCTAGCAATAGAACTTGATTAAGGAAAGAGAAGATATAAATCAGAGAGTATGGGTACATACAGTTGCTGTTGATGTTTTATGTGATATTGTTCTGACGTATCAGGAACATTTTCCAGGCAGTAGCAGCTTTACTTAAGTTGAATTTTATAATTATTTCTGCGCTCAGGAGAGCTGTCACTTCACCCAGAGATGTATGAAGGCCTCTCACTGTATCCTACTCCCCCAGCCAGACCCCTCTGATGTCTGTCCTAGCTCTGGATTTCCCCTAGGTGCCAGAACCCCTGCTGAGTGTTTGGATCCCACAGGATGGATGGGGCAGACCTAGCCCCCCAGCCTCACATTTCAAGCTGTTTTCCAGCTGACAGACAGCAGGTACTTTCAAGCTTAACTCCACTAGGATTAGAAAATTTCTTGATGTTTTTATCTCCAAGGGATTTGCCTGGAGCCTTTTTTCTCTTACAGTTTATTTAGCCCTGTTTAAGTCTCTTCCTAATTTCCTCAGGTCCACAAGCAGATAAACAGCTGATTATAAAACCTTACATTAATGTTCATGCTCCATCCTTAGCTGGGGAAATACTTTCTCAGTGGAAAAAAACCAAATTCACAACACAGCCAGATAGGGTGGGCTTGAAACAACAGGCAGAAATACCAGCACCTTGATGGAAACTCCAGAGTCTCTGCCATTCAGCTTTTCTCCAACTGATAAGAGAAGAGGCTTGGATCTGCGGTTAACAGTGGTTTATTGCTTCTGTCAGGTGGGAAAGGGAACTTGGGGCTGCCAAGGCTTTCCAGTTCTGGAGAGATAATACTATCCACAGACCTCCTGAGCCAATGGTAAAGGCATCTTCACCAAAGCCACTTTAGAGAGCTTATTAGGAAAAACCTTGCATGAACAACTTAAAGAACGACATGAGATAAACCAGTCCCTTTTATGTGCTCTTTTAATCTATCCATAGATCCAAGGTAATCATTTGGCCAAACCAAGATCACACATGGCCCAAGTTCAGAGTCTCAAAACAAGAATGGATGAGAATCTGCCAATTGGCAGTGCTGGACCCTCCTGGCCAGGTTCGTTATTAAGTACAGACACAGAATAATGAAAGCATGCTACAGTGCTGAGGCAGTTGGCTACCACGGCACTGAGACAGAGAAGCAGCTAGTGCAAAGCCAGCCTAAGGAGCCAGTGAGGCTCATTTGCAAGGGAAATGCAAATACAGAGCTGATTGCCTTCCCTTAAATGGGAAAGTGTGTTAAATCTGATAAGAGTGCTCTGAGTGTCTCCTAAGCATGGGCTTGTCTCAGCATTTAGTTTCTGTTCTACAGCGGGTGAGGGAATGAATGCTGTTCTGAAACCCTGAACAGGTGAGATACAGCAATTATTTCCCTCTACTTCTTCCAATATCTGCATAAATTAACATGTAGATAGCTTTTGTATCTCCAAAGCACTCCACATATATTAACTAATTAATGCTCACTGTACCCATCTATATTAAAGAAAGAATTATCCTCATTTGGCTAATATTGAAATTCAAGAGGGAAGATTAAGTGCCTAGGAGTGAATCCATCTAAGCAGTTTAGTTGGTGAAGTCAAAGGGACTAAATATTAATATGTTTAAGGTCTTTGGTGGACTGGGACCTGGGTCTTGCACAATGCTGAGCACCCTGTAAGATTGGGCACACCCATAGCCACAGAGGTACCTGGTATGATAATCTGACATGAAATTGCTCTCCAGGAGTTCAGATCTCAGGCCAGTGCCTGAACCCATCGCACACTTTCCAAACAAAACTAAAGATGGGCTGTTTTCTGATATATATGGTCAGAAAAGGCAGAAGTCAGAAGACAGACTTCAAACAAAAAGATGTTTCCTGAATATAAGTGGTGTGTGTTTTCTTCTTCACCACATTTGCGATAGTGTAACACATGAGTCTGGCACTTTCCAAAATCCCACTTCTCTCCATCATTACGTGCAGTGCCTATGGCAGAAAACATGAACTACTACCTGCCTGTTACATATAGTTCTTGACAAAAATTATCACATCTCCCCACACTCATAAAAACACAGTCTGTTCTTCCGGAGTCTCGAAATCAGTTTTCCTGGCTTCACAGCTGCAACTTTGCCAGACAACAGATCTGACAGTCCTCTCAGGAAGAAATTAATTGTAAAAACGATTTAGAGGAGGCATGCAGAGAGTGGGGTTTGATTACCTTCATTTGCATATTAGTTCTTAGAGGCATAAGAATGGTTTTTGGGGCAAACTGGGGAGAGCCTTCCCTGAACCCTCAGCAAGTTTAATCAGGCTCAAGTCCAGGAGTAGGCCCAGATCAGACACCCAACAAAATTTATCTGAAATATTTCACAGGGCTGCTTGAATACGTCTCCCTTACAGATTTGCTGCAATTTACTGGTATTGTACAAGATTGCAAGGTACGCTCACAGGCAGCCCTCAAATTCTCAAATTATGTGTTGTTTCAATAAGGAAGGGCTTTATTTGGGCACAGTTATTCATCAGGACTTGAATATGTTGAGTGGGGCATTGGGGTACTTTTTTCTAAAGAAATGGCTCCTTTGTTGACCTGGAAAATAAATGGTGAGCTGCTGAACAGGCTGGTCCATTGTAGAGTTCCAAAAATTAAGCTAAACAGCTGGTGACTCATTGTTGGGATATTAATCAGAGCAAGATAAAAGTGTGTGCCAAAGAAGGGACATGGCTTATTTGATGGGGTTATTGACTGATTTTGGATTAATTTATGAAAGAGACAGGTGTTGATAGGGGTGAGACCACAGCCATAGAAAGAGTAAGGGCTCAGATCAGCCAGCCCCTCCTGGTGTTGATAAGCTAAAAAGAAGAAAATGTCTGCAAAGACAGAGGAGGGATAAAAGAGAACAGCAGGGCAGGGCAGCTTGTGCAAGCCTGGTGCTCACAGAAGGCAGCCTTTGTGAGAGCAGCAATAAATCTGCATGTGGGTGAGGGGTGCAAGGGTCAGAGATAAGGAAACCTGGGACTGGGCAAGCCTTGTGTAAGAAGAGTATTTTTTTCCCCTGTGCCTATTCTGTGCCAGCCATACTGCAGTGACTGCTGGGAAAAGAAGAAGGTTTTAGTAGTAAACAACCAAATCCCATAAATTTGAATATGGTGGATCAGGCTTCACCTGCCTCTCCCTTTCATGTGCTGCACAACTGCAAAGCACAACAGCTCAGGGTAAAAGGGAGCAAAGGCAGGGCAAGCAGTGGAGTGTGGAAAGAGGAAGACACTGCTGATCACAGGGGAAGGAAACAAGACACAGAGGGAAGGTCTGGCCCCTGTGGAGGCAGTGCTGCACTACTCAGACTGAGCCAGGCCGCTGACTACTGTGATGAGTGCTGCAGAGAATACCAAAGTGGAGCGAGTAACTTTTCAGAGCACTTCAGAAGTTTAGAAGAAAATTATCAGGAAAGCATAAATACCTTTCTTTCAAAAAAGCTGCTTAACTTATATATTTTGGGGGACTGTAGAATTTCTCTGCACAACATAGATGCACTCAATAGGCATGGCATGAAGACGATCTTTGTTATTTAGCACACGTTTCCACAGTACAACTATTGATGTGTTTTCCCCCTCCAAACTATGTAGCACTAATTTTTCACATGGGTAAACTAGCTTGAATATTGGCATAGAATGTAGAGAAATAGGCTGAGCATATAGATTTCTCTCTGTCCCCCTAATACTGCATGCATCTCTGGCCTGGATCTCTGGCTTTTCACACTGGTAGCCCATCTCTAATATTGATTTGGAACATAGATACATAATACACGTATTATGGATTTATTTCCATCTTTTTTGAATCTCTGTTGGTTTGAAAAGTAGATAATCTGAAAGGATGAATTTTTCCCACAACACTGCTTTCTGTGCATAGAGAGTCAGGAAATACTGTAACAAATATCTTCTAGCATGCAAGTAACTTCCCTTTCACTGACTGCGACTCCTCCTCCTCAGCATCTGATGTCTGTCTCGGTGAAATGGCTGTGTGCTGTCATAGCAGGGCCCTTTCACAGTGAGACATCCCATCTGTCTTCCTTTCCCACTGCATTGCAAATGTCCCTTTGCTTTAATACTGGTTGTTTAGCCTGCCTTCCGTCTACTGCTGCAAGTTTTTAAGTGAGGATGTTGTAAAAAGGTCAGGCTGCTGGGGTTTGGGTTTGCTTCTTTTTTTCTGATGAGTTGGAGGTGGCATTTGGTTTTTACGCAGTAGTAGGACGTAGTTTGTGACAGATGGTGTCTGTAAAGTGTGAGAGTGTGGTATCACTCAGAACACCAGCGTGCACTCACCACACCACAAAGCCCTGGAAGGTGGCACATGTTCAGGTCTTCAGCTCAGGACAGCCAGCTGCTCCTCAGTGAAAATACCTCCAGCAACATGAACTACAATGGTCACAGCAATGCCTTGGAGTGCCACACCAAACTTCAGCGATATGCTCGCAGCCTGAGCTGGATCAAAGTAGGTTCAGTGAACATTTCTACAGATCTGCTTACCTAGCATAGCAGTTTTTGAAAGCCAGGAGCCCAAAATACACAGGCCTTAAGCTCAAAATTATGTGAGATGCCCCTTTTTAGCATAAAGGTTCAGTTCTCCAGCTTTAAGAGTCCTGTTGGATTTGATGTTTGCCAGTGTAAGAGGGCACCAAGTTATGAAGCACACAGGTAGCTCTAGTGGGACCCCTCTGCCCACCTTAGCAGACCAGCTGGAGAGGAAAAGCCTCTTTCTTTCCACTCTGGCTGAGAGGAACAGCCAAAACAAGTGAGGGAACTTGTATCCTTGACATGTCAGTTTATGACAGGCTGACCAGATCTCATACAGTTGTCTGCAGCATGGGCATTTGATGAGTCTTACATTTGGTGATTGATGGGAGGGTCCTGCCATCACAAAGCAAATAAAAGCATATACAAGGACTGGTTGCTTTGTATGCCATGTAATTTCTCCTGTATCATCATGTGCAGCACCAGCCATCACAATAACTGAAGTGAACTGTTAATAAGCCGTGACACTCATCCTGTGTTAAGAACTTGTTCTGTGTTCTCTTGTTTTTAGCCTACAGAACATTTTCCACATGCCCATTTCATTATCAACCATGCTGTTTGTAATCCACCTCCTTACTTTAATAGGATTTAGTTGTCAAATAGGATTCCCTTTAATTTAGAATCAGCATTAGCTCCCTTAACATCTTGCTGTTCTTTGTTAGCTTCATCAGAATTGATTTGGACTATTTCTAAGGACCACTGCATAGTGGGGTCTCCATGTAGGTGACTGGTTACACACAGGTACCATTGCAGCCAGTGGCAGCCTAGGCCTCTCTGGAGTTCTACTTCTAAATGCAAGTGCCTAATACTATTGGAATCATTTGTATGGATAGAAAATGTGGGGCTGGGAGATATCAGACAGGGCTATGCTCCTTTGGAGCAGCAGCTGGAGCTGCTGGGGATTTCAGGACTTCTCAGTGGCAAAAAATCCCTGGTGTATATGCTGGGGCAGCAATTCCTTAGTAGCCAGTAGTCATGCCCAGGGTGTGGTCTCAGCCACATGGGCAGCAGAAAATGCCACCTTTGGCAGTGACACGCTTCTCAGTGGCACCATGTATTTTTCATCCAGGCCTTTATCTCCTGTTTGTTTGGGGGTGTTTTTCTACCTTCCCACTGCACTTAGGGCATGCTATCCAAAGCCTTTACTTCTCAGTGAGGTCAAAAGCATAATCATGACTTTTTTCTTTTGAAAGAACCCCACCTTATGCAAATAGTTGTCGGTGAGGGCGTTTTGGCCTCATATAAATCTGTTTCTTATTTTTGTATATAAGGCTCACTCTTTATCCAGGTTACCTCACCTCACCAGTCTAGTCATAACTTTAGCCTAATGTCATCAAACCTTCAGTTCCTGTCTATAGCTGCTCTTATGCTGAAATTTAATAGGGGCTTTTATGAAATTTTTGAGCACAATGGAGATAAAAATAGGCAAAGCACAGGATGTTCATCAGGGCTTCTTTGCAGAAGAGCCTGAAGCTGCTACCTCTCTTTGGATCCCCATTGTTTCCTAACCTCACCCCTTGAGGGGGAGATGTATCCTCAGCCAATTGAGGAGAGGCAAAGCCTGCTGCTAGAGGAAGTTTCTTACTGTGATTTCTCTGCGGGAAAAATATGTTTCGTTCACTGTGATCCTTAGCTTTCCGGGAGGGGAGTAAGGATGGGATTATAAAATCCACCTGTCTTCAGCTCTCTTTTGCTAGAGGGATGGCATACAGGAAATATATCTGCTATCTATATATGAATGCCAAAAATATCTAGGTCATAATAAGCTCCTGATTATATCTTTATCCATTCCTTGAGAGTTGAAATTTATCTCACTTTACCTCATCTCCAAATTTTTTATCTGGGGTAGTTTAAGAAAATTTATTTAAGGGAATTTAGGCAAAATTCCCTTAAATAAAACTGGAGTTGCACTCATTTTGCTTAATTAGCACTTTTTTTTAACATTGGGGAATAAGAGCAAAATGCAATGAGACTGGTTTAACAGATTGAAAATTATGAGTGTTTTATACTGTGTAATAGGACTTTGAGCAACTTCAACTAGCAGGCTTAACAACTCAAACTCTCCCAGCTTTGAAAACTGAAAATGCTGTTAAATTATTAAGCTTAGTCTCCCCTGGCAAGGACATTCAGTGTCTGAAACCATACCAAAACCTCAAGGCAGTTGATAGCAGATAGTATAATGAACAGAACAAAGAGAAATTGGGATTTAAAAAAAAATATTCTTTAGTTCATCCCTCAAACTGAAAAAAGTTAAAAACTGGAACTATGAAAACTGAGATAAAATTAAAACTTAAAAAAATTCCTCTTCCAGATGAAAATTATATCAATTATCACTTCAGGCTGAAGGAAAACATATCAAATCTATTTCAAGCATTTTAATCCCTCATGAAATGAAGTGCAAAGTACAGATGGCATTCAAAATGCAGGGAAGCAAGTAAAGAATGTAGTGCTTGTTTTATACAAAGGCTTAGTGGTTAAATATAAATTGAGCCAGAGGCAGGAGAGAAAGACAGATGGAGTAGAGGTCAGGGCATTCATTCGGGACTTGTAAAACCAGGGAACCCGTCTCTACCCCAGTAACCTTTTAGATAGGAAGAGGAATGGCACTAACAGAAGATCCTTATATTACAGAGCCTGGTGCTTTGGCACTCTGGGGAGGTGAGTGTGGACTCAGATCCACTTTGGTTATGACATGGAAAAGAACTGGATTTCACACATTCTGTGGATTGCATTAATCTCTGGACTTCGGGCAAAACGCAGGAACATGCGTGGCAATACTTCTCTGTCCTGGTTTCATGCATGCAAACCATACATTTTTTCCATATAATCTGTTCTGCTAGTTCAAAAGCCTAGATAATAACATCTATTGAAATGTTAACTTTATGTATGTAGTTTCCAAAACGGAAAATATTTATGGGTGTTGTACATAGAATTAGTGGAACATTCAGACCATGGTAATGAGGAAACCTTGATGATATCTGTACCAGCTTCTGAGAGTCAGCTAAAAGGAAAAAAAAGCAGGTGTAGGTGGGGAAATATTATGTCAGTTGAATCTGGGCCTAGTTTTAACATACTGGATTTCTGCAAAATCAAGTAAGAATATATTTCATTCACATTGGAGAAAAAATATGGTTTACCCAGTTTCCTGCATGAGAATTAAATAGAGAATCTCCATCATATCACATCATGTCTCTGATCCCACCAAGAGATTTCCCCCTCCTGGCACCCTGCATTCCTGCCATGGTGTCTCAGTGGTCTCTGTGAGTTGTTCCTCCTGGTGCTTTGCATTCATGACCAGGAATAACTTGTAGAAGCAGCTTAAAACATTGTCACTCTGCTGCCGAGAAGCAGCCTGTGAATCTCAGTCATGTTTCCTTTTCTATGCTAACAACCAGTCAAGGTCAAGATGTCCTAAGTGTTTACAGGAGATCACTGATGAATGGAGAGCTGCTCAGACATTCTGAATTGCAGATAGCTGCTTTAACTGACTTAATTAGAACATACTCAGTATAAACACTGTATGAAGATGAATTCTGCTCCTGCTAGCAGCTAAGTGGTCTTTATCTAGAGGCTAAATAGGTTGGGAAGAAAATTGAGATATGGGCAAACTTCAAATAAATCATAAAAGGAAGGTGAATAAATTAAGAACTGAGTGCAAGATTGAAATACACATGGTGATTTGGCCATATAAATATATACTGTGCACTCCTATAGAAGTGTCAATTTTCCAGGTCAAGCAGAAAGAGTTATGAGAGAGTTTGACCCAGTTATTGCTGAGACCCTCTGAGGCAATTCAATATTGGATTACTACTAGTAAAGGGCATGCAGAACAAAATACAATCTTTGCTAATTGCAGTGAGCCTGCAATAGCAATTTTTTTTTTACCATAATAAAGAAAGCCAAGTGTTATTCAGGACTTCTGGATTCTACTCAAGATCTGTCACTAACAGCAGATGCCAGTAATAAATACAGGCACATCTCCAGAAATGCAATAAGTATGGAGTTATGCTCTGTTTTTCCCATCAGACCTATTTTAGAATAAGATATATACTGCAAACAAAAGGAAATTGAGTATTTTAGTATTCTTCAAATATTTACCTGGAATGTTTTAATCAGTTTTAAATGCCTTATTGTTCTTTCTTTTCCTCCTGATCCCTCTAATAGCACAATCCTTGATGATGAACCTGCCATTCCCCACCCCCTAAATGAGCAGGGTGATGAGAAGAGTATGGGAGATCTTTGTTCTCTATCATGCTGTCTTTCATTTATTTCTAGAATTCTGAAAGATGGCTCCTTTGTTAGACCAGCAAAGTACAATTTCATTGCATCCCTAAATTTTTATGGAGACCACTTCTGCGTTTTATGTTTTATCACTTCCAGGGAAACTGCCTTATTTCAGCTCTTCTTTCCTTTCAGAAAGGGACCATGCCCTGTAGCAAACTATTACATGGAAAGATCCTATTTTGAATGCTTCTTTTGAATAATTTTATTCCTGTCTACTCTACCAAGGACAGTAATGCTGGAGAGACACTTGATAGCATTCATCTTGCCTAACCTGAGGCATCTGCCAGGTAGATGTCTCCACTTGAGCTAGACCAGGGTTCCCTTCCTAGACTAAAGGATAGAAACCTACATTTCTAGTTCATGAGTCATCTGATCTGGTTTGGATGATTACCTCAGGACAAGATGAATCACAAGGGAGAAGGGCTCATTTCTCTCTGCTGATAAGAAAAAATAGCTCAGATGGTGACATCTCTTTTATAGATGCCTACGTTTAGGTGACAGGAGTTGCAGCCTCTGAAAGATCAAGAATTAGTGTCTGGCATTCATTCCATAAAATCTCAAGCACTACCCACTTTTCTGAGACCCTTTAGACATTTGACCATTGTTGGAGGTCTGTCAAAGATTTTCTGTTAGAGCAAGGCTTTATTTTCTCTGTATTACTCTGTATTTTGTCCTGTAACAGGACAAAAGTTAGCCTATTAAAAAAAAACTTCCAGGAAAAAAAGGGTTATTTCCTTAGTGCTGTGGTTAATCTATTGTTTTGTGATTGTAAAGGAAATCTCTGTAATGAAAACTTACAAAGAGATTGCACCAATAAAAACCACTAAAAAATTAATTTCTGTAGCCTTATTCCCAAAAGTCTAGCTATACATCTCAAATCATTAGTGCAGAAGAAAGTATTACAATTTTTCCTTGCTCAGCCTTAAAGATTGTCGTTCTGATGTAATTTTATTCCTGGATTCTGCAAATTGCTGCTACTTACTTCAAAAATCAAGTTAACTAGAAGATCTTGTAGCTTCTGTGGAAAATGTGGGATAAAAATATTGATGGGAAGTCCTGTCTCAGCTGCAAAGTGCCTGGGAATTCTGAATGTGACACTGTAATTCCTCTCACCTCACCTTTTAGAATCATTGAATCTTAATATCATTTAGGTTGGAAAATACTTTCTTTATCATCAAGTCCAACAGTTAACATGGCACTGCCAATTTCAGCCCTAAACCATGTCCCTAAGTGTCACATCTATATCTCTTTTAAAAATCTCCAGAGATGGTGATGCAGCCACTTTCCCAGGCAGCCTGCTTCAATGTCTGACTGCCCTTTTGGTGAAAAAATGTTTCCTAATATCTAAATCTCCTCTGGTGTAACTCCAGGTAATTTTCTGGTATTCTATCACTTGTTACTTGGGAGGGGAGACTGATCCCCACCTGGCTACAGCCTCCTTTCAGGTGGTTGTAGAAAGGGATAAGGTCAGCCCTGAACTTCCTTTTCTCCAGGTTAAGCACCTGCATCTCCTTCAGCTGCTTCTCATTGGATTTGTGCTCCAGAACCTTAATAAGCTCCACTGTCCTTCTCTGGACTCACTCACTTGATTCCAGCACCTCAGTGTCCTCTAGTGAGGGGCCCAAAACTGAACACAGGATTTGAGGTGTGGCCTCATCAGTGCTGAGTACAGAGGGACAATCCCTGCCCTGGTCCAGCTGCCGCATTATGTCTGATACAGGCCAGGATGCCACTGGCCTTCTTGTTCAGCAGCTGTGGACTAGCATCCCCAGGTATTTTTCTGCCAGGCAGCATTCCAGTCACTCTTCTCTGAGCCTGTAGCATTGCCTGGGATTGTTGTGACCCACGTGCAGGACTTGGCACTTGGCCTTGTTAACCGTCATGCAACTGGCCCTGGCCCATCAATCTGCCTTCTCCAGATCCTCCTGCACAGCCTTCCTGTCCTCCAGCAGATCAACACTACCACACAGCTTGGTGTCATTTGTGAGCTTACTGAGGCAGCGCTCGTTCCCCTCACCCAGGTCATCAGTATGCTGAGCAGAACTGGCCCCAGTACTGAGCTCCAGGAAGTACCACTGGCACCTGACAGCAAGCTGAATTTGACTCCATCTACCACCCACTCTCTGGGCCCAGCCATCCAGCCAGTTTTTTACCCAAAGAACAGAGCACCTGTCCAAGACATGAGCAGCCAGTTTCTCCAGGAGAATTATGTGGGAGACAGTGTCAAAGGCTTTAGCAAACTTCAGGCAGACAATATCCACAGTCTTTCCTTCGTCTGCTAAATGGGTCACCTTGTCATAGGAGCAGATCAGGTTGGTCCAGCAGGACCTGCCTTTGACAAACCCATGTTTGTGCTGGCTGGGCCTGATCCCCTGGCTGTCCTGTACCTCTGCATGACAGCACTCAAGATAATCTGCTCCCTGACCTTCCCCAGCACTGAGGTGAGGCTGACAGGCCTCTAGTTACCCAGATCCTCCTTCCAGCCCTTCTTGTAGATGGACAACAGATTTGCCAACTTCCAAACACCTGGAATCTCCCTGGTTAGGCAGGACTGCTGATAAATGAGGGGGACTGTCTCAGTCAGCATTTCCACCAGCTCCCTAAGTATCCATGTATGGATCCCATCTGGTCCCATAGGTTTGCATGTATGTAAGTGGTGTATCAGGACCTTTCACCTTGGATTATGGGAGTTCTGCTCTCTGTCCCTGTTTTCCAGCTCAGGGGGCTGGGTGCCTGAAGAACAGTTGGTTTTGCTATTAAAGACTGAAGTGAAGAAGGCATTGGACATCTCAGTCTTTTCCTAATTCTTTGTCACTATGTTTCCCTCTCCATTCAGCAGAGTATGGAGATTCTCCTTAGCCCTCCCTGTGTTGCTGATGTATTTATAGACATATTTTTATTGTCCTTTATGACAGTAGCCAGATTAAATTCTAGTTGGGCTTTGGCCCTTCTGAATTTTCTCCCTGCATAACTTCATGACATCTTTGCAATCCTCCTGAGCTGCCTGCTGCTTCTTCCAAAGGCTGTAAACACTCCTCTCCTTTTTTTTCCAGAGTTCCAGCCAAACCACTCTGTTCAATCAGGCCAGTTTTCTTGCCTGCCAGCTTGTCTTTTGGCATATGGGGATGGGC
This sequence comes from Melospiza georgiana, assembly GCF_028018845.1. NCBI lineage: Eukaryota > Metazoa > Chordata > Aves > Passeriformes > Passerellidae > Melospiza > Melospiza georgiana. The sequence continues at coordinate 20,362,355 of NC_080431.1, forward strand.
TCTCTGGTGCCTTAAGATTTCTTTCTTGAAGAATGTCCAGCCTTTCTGGACTCCTTAGCCCCTCAGAACTGCCCCCCAAGGGACTCCCTCAACCATCTCCTAAAGAGGCCAAAGTCTGCCACACCAGAAGTCTGAGGCAGCATTTCTGCTGGCCTCCCTCCTTACTTCTCCAAGAAGGTAAAATTAATTCCTTTGTTGTCACCTGCAAACTGACTGAAGGTGCCTTCCTTTGCTTTCCCCAAGATGGCCTCCAGCTGTCACATCCTTCTCTGTTCATGAACAGCAGGTCCAACAGGGCACCTTCCCCAGTTGGGACCTTCACAGGCTATGTCAGGATGTTATGAACTACTGCACACTCCAGGAACCTCCTGGACAGTTTCCTCTCTGCTGTGTTGTATTTCCAGGAGATGTCTGGTAAGTTGAAGTCTCCTGCCAGAACAGGGGCCAGAAATCATGAGACAGCTCCCAGCTGCTTATTCAATATTTTATCTGCCTCTTCATCCTGGTTTATAACAGACTCCCACCAGGATATCTGCCCTGTTGGCCTTTCCCCTGATTCTTAACCACAAACATTCAACTCTGTCATCACCATCCTTAGCTCCAGACAATCAAACCATTCCCTGACACACAGGGCTACTCCACCACATCTTTTTGCCTCTCTGTTCTGAACAGTTTACAGCCATCCAGCGCTTCAGATGTGTGAGTCATTCACCATGTCTCCACGAGGACAACCATGTCATGGTTTTCCTGCTGTTCAATGGCTTCCAGCTCCTCCTGTTTGTTGTCCATGCTGTGTGCATTGGTGTAAATGCACTTAATTTGGGCTATTGTTCCTGTTGCTTTTGTGAGGAAGAAGCCCTAATTCTTACATGACCATTCTCAGGCATTTCTGTGGTTTCTAACACATCAATATCCCTTGTGTCTTAGTTGCCACATGGATCTCCCTTTCCTACCTCCACTGAGATGGCAAACCAAAGGACATCTCAAGTGCATCTAGTGCACAGTCCCTCAAACATCAGTGTGCCACCCTAGGCTTATCTCTAAAGTGCCTGGTTTTATTCCTTTATAAGAGCTAAGCCTCTGTGAGATACTCACTTGCCCAGCTGGGATCAGGTACCTGTGATGTTATTCAAGTATTAACTGCATATTAGTCACCTGTTAACAAAGGTTAAACCAGAACTGCATGACCAGCCAGCACTCAGAAAAGAGGGTGTGAGCCAAACAACACAATTTGCAAAACTCTTCTGCTCTTTGAACACATGCATGGAGAGAAACGCTGCTCCTCTGTTGCCATGCATCACTGGGGAAGGACTCTGAGAGCACACACCAAACCTGGTAGCCCTGCAAAGCACATGCCTCAGGGAAAGAGTCCTAATTCAGCTTACTGTAATGTACCACAGGTTATTGTCACCATTCAGATCACAACATTTAGATTTGTGGCTCTCAGTAATGTCTGCAACAGGTGCAAAACTGAACTGGGAGCAGGTAACAAAGAGATCTCTAAGAGCATATTGTGAGGAAATAAATCCTAGAAAAAACATTATTGCTAAATATGCAGCTTTACTGTATATTCAAGGATACCTAAAACTTATCTTTGATTCTGAAAACATATTGGGATTAAAATAATATAGAGCTAAATTAATACTATTGATATGAATAATCATCATAGTATGAAAAGGCAGAAATACCTCTGTTCTAAATTTATTAATCTGCCTTTGAAAAGAGTCATGCACCCTTATTAAATCAAATGTATTATGTTTTCTCATCAATTTTGCATCTCATTTTTGCCCATTTATTCTTTTTAAGAAAAATTCTGACATTTCAAATCATGTAGTTCACTACATTGTTAAAAATGTTTATAAATTGCCTATGATATATCCACTGATGATGGATGACATGCAGACATTAGATAAGAAAACTATTTTCATTCTTTGTATAAAGAAGTCACTGTACAAAGTATTTTTAACAGGCATTGTCTGGTTTTAAACAGATCTTAAGATGAGTCTTCATTAAAAATACTATAGCAATTAAAGACCCTACTATGTTGAGAAGAACTTAGCAGAACTGTAAAACTAATATTGAAAAGATGGTAAAATTGAAGTTTCAGTCCCATACATAGCCTAAACTGTTATTCTCAACACCAATGAGCCTGTTCCTTAAAAATTCCTCAGGATGAGCTCTCCTTGGCTAACCAATTGGACACATCTTCCAAACGACACGTGCCTAGCACAAAATGCCATTTCCTTCAATTTAAATAAAGGGTTCCAGGCTACTTTGTATCAGACAGATATGGCACACTAGCTGAGCACATGGTTTTCTCGATTTCTCCATGATGCTTGATGACAGCACAACACTTTACCTGCCTTGGCTGTTGCATAGATTTCATGAGCCCCTCTTCCAACATACTTGCATTCAACTCGTTTCTGTTGAACCCTTTTAAGTATCCTCTTCCCCTTCTCCCCCCATCCATTTCCTATAATATATTAAATATATTAAATATATATTCTCTGAGCCTGTGAACTCTAATAATGTGCCTTGGTCAGTCATACAAGTTAAATGAAGTATGAATAGAAGGTAAGTGGAAGGTAATAGGATGGAATTAGTGTCGTTTTGGAGGATGTCCATTTCCAGACATCAAACCTGTGCTTTAGTCTCTAATGCCCTGAAAATAAAAGGTCGTGGAGGGAAAATGTTATATTACTGCTTAAGACAAATACATCAGGAAGACGTATTACTGTTAAATACTTTATCCATTTATTTAATAGATAAAACAATTCAAATGTTTCTCTACTCTGAAAAAGCCATACAATGCATCCCATCTGATCCTGATTTATTGGTACTCATCTTCCCCAATATGTGTGGAGCCCTTTTGGCAGGGGCTGGCATTCTCTCATCTGTTGTATCCTGATGCACATCTGCTCAGAAGTGTCACATGTAGGTCAGGCACAGCCAGAGCCACAGACAAATAGTACAAAGGCAGATGGTTACCAACTGCACTATGGGCAAGATGTTGGCTAAACAAGGTAATCACTTGCTTTGCTCTCAAATACATTCCTCATTTCAATAAAGATTTTTCCACCATCTTTTGAAAGATGGTGGCAAACTCCTGACAAAGATTTCTGTATGGCATGCTGCAGCTTATAATTGCCAACAACCTTTGTTATTTGCTAGAGCTTTAGCAGCATCATATAGTTTAGTTATAAATTGTTCACATATCACTCTTCAGAGAGGTCATAAAGGGGGCCATTTTTGGAAAAGAACGACAGGAAGGAATCCTTCCATCCTGATCCCTAGTGTAAATGTTAAACCCATCACTGACACCTAATCCAAAATGAATAACATATTCTAGCACTACCGCTGCTGGAGTTCATCTCTCTGTTACTTCCCATGTTTTATTATCTTGACAGCTTTTTCTTCATGGCAACATGATAGTTTACCTCAAAATGTTGAATCATGCTTTTAAATGGAGAAGCAGAGTTCTTTAAATCAGTCAATAACCTGAATATGAAGGTTGTTTTATATCAATTAGGATGCTGCTTGAGGTTTTGGTATTTTGGGATTGATTTCCAGTGCCTACGTGATATGTTTAACAATACTAATGATGAACTGATAATTATAGCTTGGGCTATTGTGTGATGTCTAAAATGTGATGGGTGTTTACTCTGTAAACCTTGAGAACAATTCTGTATCAACTAGTGATTATTTAGCTTCATGAAAGACTACTACAATTAAATCATCAATTATATGTGAAGATTAATGTTAATTTCCTGGTCATTGTCCTTTTTTCCAGTCATCTGTATTGAGTGTACAAACTGGTAGAAAAGAATTTTCCCTAGCCCTTATAAAAAGAGCTTCAGTTGTGTTGATATGGAATGAAATGTGCTATTGAAATAATATTTCAGATTAATATTTACAGGCATTTCTGTTCTGTACACATACATTGATTGTGTTCATCTGCACTGTGCAGACATGCACATTTCTTGTTGGCTAGTGATGATAGCAATCATAATAGCGATGCTTGTACTGCCCTTCTGTGTGAGGCATGTTGGTACCTCTGGGAGAAAAGTGCCATAGAAGTTGGTGATGTATTGTTACATCATATAGGTTACTCTGTTCTGTGATGTAGTGACATTCTAGAGCAACAATGTTGTCAAAACTGTTGCTATATGATGCTATTACAACGATAACTATACCTCCAATAATTTTAAAAAATTTCGGCTTAGATACAGTAATACTTTGAATTTTTTTACACTTTTTTTTGTTTAAATGGACAGAACCTGAAGTGTACAGACAAGTCAGGATTGTATGAGAAGAAACCATTAGATTATACCATTATTTATGTGTTCATTTATTTTTCCATTCTGAGCATGAATGATTGGACTCAAGCCTTACATTTTCAGATTTCAAAGCCATGTAATGACAAGGGGCACAGCTCAGCCAAAATTCCTATTTACTTCACTGCCATTTTGCCTCTGTAACATCTGTGGGATCTGTGCCCCATACCAATTCCAGTTTCTTTGATGTAATAAGTACTATCTGCCATTTTTGCACCACTACTAAGTGCCAGGAGATGTGCTATTTAGTTGTCATGATCAGGACTACATCTAACTGTGTTGCTTAAGAAAAGCTACCCTCCTACTTTGCCTCGGTACACAGCTACCCCTACATAAAAAATCCCTTAACAAAAATATCCTATTCAGTGGAGTACCCCAAATTGGTAAACACTAGTTGAAGAGATTCCTATCTGCTCTGTGAGTGCCGCTGTTAGCTGCCAGGATTTGTAAATGCAGCAAATAGTATTTTTAATATGTTTCAATCACATTGTGAAATCAGTTATTTTGTGAAATGGCTGTTTTATAATATGACTGTGACATCTACGATATTGGACTCTCTCAAGAGGAGACAAACTGACAGAATACATACGGAGAAAACTGAAAGGTCTGTGTACAGCTCCAGATTTGCTGAAGAACTAAAATGATTGAAAAACTATTCATACTCCCTTTCTTTTGGCACCTTATTCACAATGATGACACACCCAATATGTAAAGTTGTTGCAGTTGAGATGGACACAACATGACACTCCACAGTTCATGCAGCAGAATTTTATTGAGCACAGCTCCTTTTCATAGGGTTTTCAAAAAACCCATGCAGTTGATCCTGACTGGCCAATAGCTGCCTGTGTCCATGCTTGTCAAGGACTGGCTGGTGTTGCTTGAATTTAAATCTCCCAGGCTTCTCACTGCCTTCCTCCCAGGGATGTCTACTTCTTTTCCCTGATGGCATGGACTGGTGGAGTTATAATTAGGGTTATCTGTGACTGAGAGGCCTCCAGGCCAGCTGTTAGCCACCACATAAAGTCAAATGGCTTCTGCTTAATGAGCTCAGAGACAGAGGGGTAAAGCATTGACGTCATTGAAGTCTACAGGATTTTGGCATTTGATTTCAATGGGTGAGAAAACAGTCAGTGATTTCTAAGGGACACAGAGGATCACAAGCTACATGGGACTGCAAACTACACTTGGGATGATTGGATGTTGCATGCACAGTTGCACAGTTATGAGACAGAGCATGGAGAACTCCAGTGACATGCAGGAAACCTTGCAATGTAAGAACAAAGAAGAACGCAATACATAACTTAGTGCACAGAAAATATCTAGTTTCCACATACCTGATGGGAAATACTAATTTTTTTTTCACTGTACTTTTGTACAAATGTCTGTATGTTCTGCGTGCAGCAGAGGCACAAAGACAATTGCATGCCAGGTGCATGGGTGTTCCTCTAAGATCCTGACAAACCAGCTGTCCAGACTGGGCCCCTTGTTGGAAGGTGCCACCAGGTTCATTTAGCTGTTAAGTACTAGGATGTCATCCTGACACAGCATCAAGGTGTGGTCGAAGATGCTCCTGTCTCCAGTCTCCACCCATTTACATACAGATTTCACCTGGGACTCAGAAGGATATTCCAGGAAGAACAGACCCCATTCACAATTTTCTCCAAGGACATTAAGAGAGGAGCTGGCTTTCTATGCCTGGTCTGTGGTCTGAGGGTATGTTAACTGGGGACAGCAGACTCTGCATCAAACCTGCTGTGGAAAAGTTGGAATGGAGTAATAGTTCACTAAATTGTCAGTGCCTCTCCTTCTAGATGCAAGCAAGTAGATTAACAGCTGTGCTTGTGCAGTGCTTTGAAATCTACAGATTAAATTTAGTGCCTAAAGTCATGTGCAGTGCTAAATACTTTTATTGTCTTCTGAAATTAGAAACACCTTTGAAACAATTTCAAACCCTTCTCCTGCATAGTCAAATAAAGGAAATTAATCTTGGCCACAATTAACTTTCTATCCTCATTTCTCAACCTGCTCCATCTGCTACTTCATTTGACCTGCTCCTACACTTCACTGATCAAATGCAGTTGCAAGCTTATCCATCATCTTACAGCATAATGAAGTGTAAACCTTTTCTGAATCAACCTGTCATGTGAGCCATAATTTGGAGTTCAAAAGATTGCATCCAAGACCATTTTAAGCTTTAATCACAACCATGCTGAATGATGGGCTACTTTCCATTAGCAAATGTGACTCCCCTTTGCTGCTCAACATTCTCAATGAGTCCGGAAATTCTATAGTTTTAATAAACATTTGGAACTGATCAAAAATAGTAAAAACCCCAATCAACAACTACAAAAAACCACCTCACAACAAAAACAAATCATTTCTCTTAAATGACCTTGTTCAATAGCTTAATGTCTAGATTCCTATTTGAGGTGAGTACAAGAGAAAATATGATAGCAAAATTATCTCAGAGACCTGAAAGCACATGCTGGAAGCAAAGGCACAAAACTATGATTATATATGGGGTATGGCCTGTATCCTTCAGTTTTGCCTCATATCATCTGTTGTTACATAAAGACTAGTTCAAAACAGCCTGCAAAAAAGCAATCATGCACCATTTCATGCATAAGACTGAAGTAATCAAGCAGCAATATAACACTGATACTCTAAAGCCAAAACCTGACATCATTGGTTTTCAATACTGTTGTCAGATAATAGTAATAGTAACTGAATCCAGCATCTGGTTCTCAGGAAGGAAAAACAATCTTTCTCCACTAGTCCTCAATATGCAATATTAAATTCAGAATGGCCAAGCTGTGAAATGCGTTACAAAGAGCAAGGAGCAGGGAGAACCTTGAGGAACACAGGGAAAACTAGAGAAGAACAAACAAAATCAGTGTTCTACCAACTCACAAAGGTGAAGAGCAACGAGGATCAAAGCAATTCAACAGCCTCGCTCATCACTAAACCAGGTTAATTAAGACTAGATATTTATCACTATTTTAATAAGGGATTAGAAATGCAGGCTGCACTTACAAAGAACAGTGTAAACAACATTTAGATAAGTGGAATCATTCAAATTGGTAACACCCAATGAAATACACACTGGCAAACTTGCAGATCTTGCTGGAGCAATTTGGGTTTCTCTATCAGTTGTCTTCAAGAGGTTATGGGATGCCTTAGAGAAGGGCAAAGTGGCAACATGGCATACATTTTTAGAAGGTGGAGAACAGTCTGAGGAGCTGGAGCTCAAGGAATGTAACCTCAGTGTGTAGAACAAGTTATGGAGCAAACTTATTAAGCAAACACCGCTGAAGCACCCAAAGGATAATGCAGTGATTGAAACCTGGCAATCCTGAGTTATTGAGAAGAATCATGTCATACCAATCTTCAAAGTAATCTTTTTGTCAGATCTGCCTGCCCTGTATGGCTGCCCTGAGGGCACCACAGCAGGTCAGACACTGCAGTTCAGACAACAAATTCACCTGGCCACTCATTGTCCACTTAGCCAAGTGGTGTCCAGCTTCCACCCACTGTGACAGCAGCTTAGATATCTAGCTCATGGGTGGACATGTACATTGAAGGGAAAACGTGCTTAGAGTTGGTTTTGGTTTTGTCAAACATGGATGAGTCAGTAGGGGTTTACCACAGATTTTGTTATGTTAAGAGATTGTAGAATATAACTGAAAAACAATTTTTTTCTGCCATTCATAGATGACAGATAACTGGGAAGGGATGCAAGTCCTTTGGAGGACAGGGATAACATTTTAAATTATTTTGACAAGCTGCAGAAGTGATCCAAGGTCTGCAGAGTGTTCAGTAAAAAGAAATTCAAAAAGCTTCCTTTAGTCATAAGATGTGAATACAGAAATGCACAATGAAGAACTAACAGTAAATCACCATTAGAGTGGAAAATAATTCAGCAATTGCTGTGATTCACAAGCTAAAAATGCGTGTGTGATGGTGCTGCAGAAAAGACAACTCCCATTCTTGGATTCATTGGCAGGAATGTCCTGTGCAAGACACCAGAAGTATTTAACAATCTCTGATCCGTAAGGATAAGTTTCCTGCTAGAGTGTTACTTTATCCAGGGCTGATAGCCACACTTTAAAGAAAGACATGACAAGCTGCAGAGAGAGTGGAGGAGAAAAATAAGTATGACAGGAGAGCTACAAAATATTATTTCTGTATAAATTAGAGAATTTTGCTGTGTTTACTGTGGGGAAGACCCAGGGGCAGGGGCCCATATAAGCCCTCCAGCTTATCAGGTTATAATGAGAGGGAGGGAGATCAAATTTCCTCTGTCTGCTGAGGGCAGTACACAATATAATTGGCTTCATTTCCATCAGTGAGATGTATTTAAATCCTGGAGACTTTTATGAGAAATTTTTAGTAACAGGTTTGACAAAAAGGGATGGTTAACACAGCATCAAAGCAACAGAAGGTGGATCCACAGCTTTTCTGTGGGGAGGTGCTAGAAATGGCAACACTGCCTCACCACAACATCCCCCTACTACAGGGAATCATAAAGAAACTTTAAGGAGCTGAGGAAGTGGATGACAAGTGGCTGAGAAGATCTTGAATGGGCTGGGCAAAGGGCAGCAGAGGAGCAGCTCTGGCTTGGTGCCTTCCTCTGGAGGCAGGAGACAGGCATTTCCCACAGCCCACTGAAACCCCACCATGGAACTCACTTGAGACTTGGAGGCTTGTGTTTCTGTGGCTGTTGATTGAATATAATATGTAAATGGCCTGTTCATTTTTTCTCTAGCTGCAAAGGTGGAGTGATGGTGGTTTTATTATAGCACAGTGTTCTTTGGTAAGGTAGTTAATGAGCTGTCAAGACTTCTGTAATAAACTTCTCGGTCAGAGTTGTAAGTGATAACTCACTGAGAATGAGGCATACTTTTAGTCATTGCTCAGAAATGTGCTTTACCAGTATTGAGAAATAAACCTCATCTTTTTCAAGAGTCCTATCTCTCAGTAAAAGCAAGCTCTGAGACTTTCCTAAAGCAACAGGGTAGGGTTCTTTTAATATAAATGCAATTACTCATTTTTGCTTATAGTGGAAATATGTGTGCTGTAGAGTTGCAAAACAGTGGAGGAAATTGAGAAATTCTGCCTCATCAGTAAATGATGTAAATCTCAATACTTTTGCCTCGTGACGCTTCTCTTTCCTCATGTGTGCTCTTCCTGAGAAGACAATGAATCCTGGCCACCAGTAACTGAGAGCACACAGAGGTCCAGAAGGGACATGGTGGTGCTTTACAGCAGAGCAGAATTGCTTGTCTTGACATTTTCTGATTTTAAAAAATGTCAATTTTTATTTGCCACCCCTGATCCTTTCCTTCCAACATACATTACTCAGAGCTGTGCTCAAAGGGGCCAGGAGAGGAGATGAAGGTATTTGTTGTAAATAATTTGTCTGAAAGCACATTTCCTTTTGCAAATGATGTGCACACTGTTTACAATCCATGACTTTTATAACTGTTTAAAGTTTTACAGCTTGGATATATTTCAGCTGATTTTCTTCCTAAGCTTTCTGCTGCCTTTCCAATTTTCATGTCTTATGTCTGGTCAGAGAAATGATGTGCTTGTATTTCTTGTCCGCAAGCTGATCCAGGCTTTATGGTTGGGAAAATTCCTTTCCCAGTTTCTGATTATGCTCAGGTGCTTTCTAGTATTCCTGAAATATGCCTGCAAATAAGAAAAGTTCATTTTGACGGAAGCTGCCAGTGCCTTTTTTGAATATTCACACAGGTTTCAAAAGAGATTTTAGATTCTGCTTACCTCTTGCAAAACACGGAAAGTTTCCTACATTAGTGCTCATGAATCAGCAAATACAAACGGGCAAAATATTCCAACAAGTCTGTGTTACACCCGGCAATGTCTGTCTCCCAGCTCCCGTGCTGGCACACCGATGGCTGCACCGCTAACCTGGGCATCTTCCCTCTCAGTTGATGGGAATCCTTATGGTTACCGCCTGCATTTCACTTAGGAGGAATGTAGCAATACTTCTGCTGACTCTCCCACTTCCTTCCCTCCTGCAGAATGACCGAGGGACTGCGGTGTTTTGCTTATGACCTCTGGTGGTAAAAGGGAGACTCTACAACTCCTTTATTTGCGACAAAAACAATCTTGAAAAAATCAGGTAGCCTTGTTTCCTATCAAGAATTAGGGTGTGGCTTAGCTGGCCAGTATTTCTTATCAAGCACTGAATTTTCCTTAAGTACATCCTTGCATGATATTGAGTCAATTGAATGAATGTTGTCACACAAACTGTGTCATTGGCAGAGACACGATGGGGGACACGGGACCTGTCCTTTCCTGTTTCTCCAGTGCTTGCTCTCCAGAAGTGTCCTTGCTCCTTGATGATGTATTTTATGGCATCTCCTTCTCTAAATTAATGTACAAAAAATATATATACACTTTATTTAGCACTGAAAATTTTGCTTGTGAAATTAAATTTCTTTCTCACTTCTCAAGCACTTTACACCAGATAGATTGTGAGCCTGTTTGCACCCATACAAATCTGAAGGCAGGGCAGGATCTGGACAGAGTTTGGTTAACCAATCTGCAGAACCACAATCAAGTGTGTACATACAAACTGTGCATTAGCTGAGTATATATAAATATTAACTACATATTACTGAGGGGGATGTTGTGGAGAATGGAAATCAAATAACATACAGACATTTGCATAAGAAAGGCAGTGCTGGATACAGGCCAAGATATCTGAAACCTAATCTTGTCTTCAGACAGCTGGCAGCTCAAAGCAGCTACCAAACCATTTTCCTCCTCTGTACCAGTCCTAGCTGTTGTCCCCATCACCTGCTTGTGCTATGGAGGTGGATCCTCATGTGTCTGTTGACCAGTGGGTTAAGCCTCAAGCACTACTTGAGGGAAAAAAGACGGACAGCTTTTCTCCAGCAGCTCAAGCTGCCACCTTCTTGAGGAGCAGTTATGCAAAAATTCACATCAATAAAGTTGCTCACAGACAGAGAAGGGGACAAAATAGGGCTCCATCTCCCTTCCAGCCCTTAAATGGCATGGGAAAACTCAGGACAGGTTTTTTTGCTAGAATCAAACGAGGGTCTCCTAAACCACAAGCAAAAATTAGCTTCCATTTCCCAAACACTCAGCAGCACAGCAAAATCCTTTCTCTGCAAAGTTTGACATGGAAGGATAAGAACTAATGACACTGAAGGAAAGGGATGAACTGCAGGAGTGAGCATTTCCCCTGCAGAGGCCTGCAAAGAAATTGGGTCACGGCAGTGAGCCTGACAGCAGGGCTTCACCCTGCCAAAGCATCTCTGCCTACTTTTAGCCCTGTGTACGAGTAGATCCTGCTAGTTTGCCCTTAGTTTTAAGCCCATTGACTTCACTGGGACCTTTCCTTTGCTTAAATCTCTTCATTTCTATGAGCTAGGTCAGCAAAACCAGCTATTTGCAAAGGCTATTTGTAGCTATCTGTCTGTATTAATGAAGCTAGATGTTTTTGAAGTAGCTTTTTCAGAAGTTACTTTACAAATCTGTATCTTACATTATCTGTGTTCTGAGAAATTGATTTTAGTGGAATGAGGTATCAGGTGTCTGTTCCTCTGGCAGTCACAGGAACAATCACACTTTCTTCTCTGAAAAGTCAGGAATATACAATTTATTATAAGGCTAAGAAATTAAGTTGCATTTGTGAAGAGTTTCATAACAGATAGCAAAGTCCTCCCAACAAATGGCTATAAAGTCTCCATCATGTCTCAGACATTTCATTGAAGACACTCCAACTCAGAAGTGACTTTGTCAGCATGTTGAAACACCCATGCCCCAGCTTCAGCACCTTTTCACCAGGTGCTGTGAAATGAGAGAAGGGGATCTTCATCCCAGACTCATCCCAGACAACTACATCCCACCTCATGTCTTCCTTGGAAGTGCCTGTCTCTGGCCATCCTGTGACCACAAAGAAAGGTGAGGACTGGGATGAGATATTTAGCAGGCTCTTCAGTTACGTGGATGAAGTTTTGGAGCATGGATCCAGACTGATGGTTCTACAGTGGCTGCAGAGGGGGAGACATCCTGGAGGGCTCAGAAATGAGCTCTGCTAAATGTGGCGTGGTGGGGAGGGGTGGTGGAGGATTTGACAATTTGCCCATGTGCACACAGGCTGCCTGGGTGACAGCCAGGTATGAGTGCTTGGCTCCACTGCCCTTGTCCTTGCTCACCCATGGAGGTGTGAAACAGGCAGCTGTGATCTGACAGCTCTTTTCAGAAGTGTCGGTGAGAAAGGAGGATGAAAAAAGCCATCAGAAGAGCAGACATGTCAAGCCAAATGCTCATCTTTCCCCTGGGCAGAACTTCCAAAGCCAAGATATTCACTATAGACGAAGTTTGCTCTGTTTGTGTTAGATCTCTGAAATCTTCTACAGCATCATCACCACACTAGAGCTTGGTGCCAGGAGATTCACAAGCTTTGTATGTTTAAAGTACCTATAATGAGATGGAAGGTAGCTCCTCCTTCCTCCTGGGCACACACCACAGCATCCTACAAGGTGCAGGAGCAGAACTGGTCACCTCAGCTTCACAGGTACATTGCTCAGCAGCCCGAGGGTGTTGTAACACCAACAGAAGCCTTATAGAGTGTCCCCTGTGCAACCACAGCCATATGGTTTCAAAAGCTCCACCTAAAGATGAACAATATAGAGAAATAAAAATGCAGGAAATCCTTTGGTATTGCTAAATTCAGATTTGACACCTGAAAAGACTTTTTAGGCGTGAGAAAGGGAGGAGTGGAAAAATAGCTCATTTTCCATCTTTATGTGCAATATGGGAGACATGGGAAAATTCTCAGACTCAGAGACCATCAGCAGGTGCTAGGTATTCACCAGACAGCAAGAGGAATGGAGCCAACTTTAGCAAGGAACAGCTGACACCCCTGTGCCAGGCTGCCAGCCATGGGCTGGGAGACAGGCAGCAAGCTCAATTAGAAAACAAACTAAGGGCAAATAAATGTACACAGGCCACGCCACAGCCCTCACAAGTCTAACACTATCTCAGCACAGGAAGTACAAAAAGGGCACAAGGGAGACAAGGGATAAAAGACAAGGGCAAGGAAGAGAAGGGGGAGAGAAGCACGCCTCTCCCAGCAGAAAGCAGCTTTCCTCTTCTGTGTATGCCTTCGCTATCTTAATGCACAGAGCTTGCGGCCAGGCGATTAGATCGCTCTCTCCCCCTTGCCATTTGTATGTCACTTCTCTGCTTATCTTGGATCTTCCCCAGGGCAGGGAGTCTATCTTCATGTGCACAGCCTAGCTGCACTGCAATGCAGAGGTTAAGGAAAATACGAAAGCACTCACAGAAAGAAAATAACATAAAGAGGGGTTTTTTTGGTGAACAGTCGAAAAAAATAAATGATAGTGTCTGAACTTGTTACATTTAGCTGCACAAACATATTGAAAGTCTGCTGCCCTCTGTGCCTTTATTATTCCCATGTACCTATCCCCCTAACCTCACTTACCCTGCACAGCTAAGTATGGTGCCCTTTTACTGGAAATAAGCCCTGTCCCTGTCAGTGTTGAGAAGATCACTGTAATGCTTGCTGTAGGGGAAAAAGAGAGGAAAATCAGTGCCTGATGTGCCAGCAGACAGTAAAACTCAAGGGTCATAGGAAGCCACAAATCTGCCAGAGATGATTAATTCAGTAGAGAATGTAGAAGTCTAAAGTTTTTGTTTTCTTTATACTGTCAAATTTCTTTTTACTTGATACAAGGGACAAAAATGGATTAGGAGTGATGTCTGGAAGGAGAGGTCCCAGGGCACAGGAGACACTGGGATGCTGAGCTGTTGCAGGGCAGCTTGCCAGCAGTCAGGACCTATTTGAGTATGGGGGACACACACCTGCCTGACATGTCAAAACTCTGTCCCATCTGTGACATGGCATGTTAGGTGATGCAAGATGTGGGCAGCCTTTGCCTGATCAGACAGGGGCCATTTGTGGTGCTGCCTCCTCACCTCCAAATTCATGGCTTTACCTCTGTCTTTGGAACAGTTGAGAGATGAGTTGTGTGAGACCTGACTGTGTGAGCGAGAGTGGACAACTACTCTAAATGTAAGAAAATCTTCAAGAAGCAAATCTTAAGAATCACACAGTCCATGGGTTTTCTCAGCAGCAGCAGCAGCAGCAGCATTATTTGTTAAGAAGGAAGAACCTAAACATTTGGACCAAAATTATTTCTTAGCTCTTCTTCCCTTTCTAAGAATGGATTAGCCTCCACCACACTGCACACACAACTGGTGCCCTCTCATTTTCCAAACCTATCTTTTCTCCATTTCACAGCTTTAAAAATACATGTATCCCCCTTTTACTATCAAGCCCCTATGTAGCTCTGTCCCTGATCATCTGATCTTCTCTTCCTATCACTTTGTCCTGATAATGCTCTTGGCATCCTTTCACTCTCCATTTCCCATTCTCATTCCACTGCCCTCCCTTTTGCAGCTCTCCATACATGAAATGACCTCCAGAGAAAGATTTTTACATTCTCATTCTTTCCTGTCAAAAAGCTCACATCTGTCATGCACCTGACAAGTAGTGAAGTAATATGATAACAATAATATGCTAGATCCTCAAGATAACCATGATGGACATATCTGTGTATCTATATGGGCATGTATATATATGTGTGTGTATCTATATGTATATGCATTCGTATATGCATATATATGTAAATATACATTCCAGTATATGAATGCAGGAGACCTGTCAAGAGCTTGCAACCAAATAAATACAGGACATTCTTCTTATTCCTCATTCTCTTTTCTTTGTCTCAGGTTTTACATTGTTTCTTCATTTTCTCAGTAAAGTTTTTAAAATAGGGACTCTATTTCCATCACTGGAGAGTACTTAAAAGAGAACTAAAACAGACTAAAAAAAGCCAACAGAGGAGTTTCAAGATTTACAACTTCTGCAGTTTGCCATCCTACAATTGTTAGGCTCATAAGCTTTTTTTATACTCCTTCTTCTTTCCAAAATCCCAAGTGTGGTCATGTCCAGGCATGCTGGGGTAGTCCTTTCACATGCTAACCTCTGAGTTCCATCTAGGTGTTGTCTAGAGGACTGCCTGTAGACTGACCTAATCTGTTCAGGGAAAACACTGATAAGATGCACAGACATATGGAGGAACAGTGCTCAAACTTATGGTCTGGCCCTGTTTAATTTACTTGTGCAAACATGCTCATATTACATCCGTTCCCTAGCAAATGCCTTTTCTTGTCTTTGCTTTTTCTAGACAAGCTCTCACAGCATTCAGCTGTGCAAAGAGACTGAGAGCTTCCCATCCCACTGTGTCCAGCAGAACCGGCAGAAAGTGCTGCGCTGAGAAGACTTGTGTAACACAAAATTCTGCAGGACACTGCTTGTACCTTGCCCAAATGGGCTAAGAAGGCATTCTCAAGCACGTGAGGCCAAGGTCCCAAAACAGCCAACAGTAGCATCCTTTAAGGACAGATTCTGTCTGATACACACCATTTGTCAACCCATGATTTGAATGCATACTAACACAAACAGAAACAGAGTCATGTGGTCAGAATGGTGTTTATAACAAAAGCAGCTGAAGTGATGACTCACATTCTTCTGCCCCTTCTTCCCCACACTCTTTCCTAAGCCTGGGTACTGGTCTGCCACCTGCCTTGGGCAAAAGAGCTGCCAGAAGCGAGGCACTCAGAGCTGTCTTACAATTTTGCTTTTGAGTGTGTGCAAACATGGTCACAACAGTATTTTATGATGGACAATCAGATAGCAAAGAATTTTTGGCACACTGAACTATACACTGTCAGAACAAGCTTCAGGACGCTGGGTGCGCATTGGGTAGGAAAATGATTAGCTGAGAAGTGACCTCTGATGAAGTGTATCAAGACCATGGATCTAAACCTCCCTGAATCTTTGCCTGTGAACTGTTGTGTGTGGGCTGGTTCTGGTGCCTCATTTCTCCTGACTATAACTGACAAATTCACTGATCTTCAAAGCAGGAGAAACTGCTGTGACTGACAAGTTTGACCTCTTCTACTCTGCCCACCACAGAGTTTCACCATAAAAAACATGCCCAGGAGGTAATTCTGTAATTGCTATTTGTGGTTATCCATGCAAGGCAGATCTGGTGTGTCATTTCTTGCACAAAGTTTCATCTGGGATGGGAACAATTTGGCGCTTTGGTACATTTAACTCATCAAACATGCATTTATCTTTGATTTCCCAAAGACTGCATGTAAATTTTTCCCCTGGGAAGGAAAGACATACCTGTGATACCAAGTGCCTGACACATCCTTAGCAGGGATCAGCTGGAGCTCACCACAGTCTTGCATTCACACATTTCCCTCTGTTGGGAAAAAAAAAAAAAAAAAAAAAAAAAAAAAAAACAAAAAAAACAAACCAAAAAAAAAGTGGAGAAAGCAGGGTTATTGGATTCCAGGGCAAAAATGAGAGCACATGATTTTGAGACTCTACAAGACTTTCTTATCAAGACAAGCCTATAGCAACTTTGGCTTGTGAATTACATTGCAGTGTAATCAAGGAGGCTGAAATAGTGGGGATTTTGGAAGATTACTCTGTATGCACCTTGATGAATCAAATCTGCCACATGCCTTGTGGTTCCTCAGAAGGGAAGCCCAGGAGTCTGAGCCCAAAGATTCCCCTGTGACTGGGGAACAGAGAGCAGGACCAAGTCACACACTGCCTCTGCTCTGCAGTTTGGACACAGCTCTTCCTGTAATTTCCAGCTCATTCATTTATTACTTACCATGATTGATTTCTGTGGTTATTTTTTCAGTGATGCATCAATAACTGAATATAATCCGGCTATTTGTCTGCTCTATAGGCTAATACATAGGAAAAGTCTTTACTGTTATGAAAGCTTAACAGGCATAGAGCATTGTTTATTAAAGTGGGGAGAAAATTAATGTCAGATTGGATGTGGAATTTGCTGGGGAAAAAAAAACCTGAGCTCTCCATTTATGAAAACTGAAATCCTAAAATTGGTATTACTCATTTCGTCTGAATAACGAAGCAGTAATGACCATGGCACAGGCTACTGCAGGCAATTAATGATCAGCTCTCAGGGTTGATGGCCCGTGAGGAAGTTAAGGGACATTAACCTCTGCTGGCTATTAGTCATTCAGATATTGCCAACTGCTGACTCTGTTGCAGATTCCTTCCATTTTTAAAATATAGACCTTAAAATTTACACTAAAACATCCACATTGTAATGACTGTAACTGAAAGAGACATCTCTGCAAAAATGGCAAAAAATAAGGTCAGTGCTGTGATTGTCCAAAGACCTCTTGAGGATGTCTTGGCTTCTGTTTGAGTCTGGATGGCCAATTAAAAAAGGTGAGAAGGCACCTCCACATTCTTCCAGTTCTCCTGGATTCAAGGGCATCCCCTCTCTGGGAACTGATTATTCACATCCACCAGCAGTATGTGTCCTAAGAAGAAACAAGGAGGGGGATAGTGTGTGTTTTCCTTTACTTGTGCATGAGTTTCAGCCCTCTGGGAAGGGAAGAAAGAAATATTAGAAGAATGGAAGATACTTTGGAGGTTTTTATATATGTGTGCATATATATATACACACACACATACACAAAAATGAAAGAATGTATCTGATACCAAAAAACAAAGTGTTTAAATATTTTTTTTTGTAAAGAGGCCTTACAAAGTATATTTATTTTGGCCTTTCTTTGAATGAGAAATAATAAACAGAAAACACCTGATCTTCCTGTCATTCAATATTTTGCAGCCTGCTTTATGATGCAGTTAAATAGTTTTGCCCCAGTACCATTTCAAACTGCAAGCCCAGATTTTAGACACAATTTTTAGCATAAACAAACATAAAAGGCCACGAATCCCCCAGATCTTCAACAATGAGTCTGAAATAGGTAAACAGTGAGAAGAAGGAACCATAATAATTATTGGTTTTATTTCAATGACAGAATTTATTAATTTTACTTTTTGTTCTTGTTTGTCCTGTGGTAAGGAGGGATATTGGTGTTGTTTTATAATGAAGTTATATTAGATAGGATCCACCAAGTCACATGTATTGCTGGTGTAATTTTGCTTCAGACAAAACCAGGCTAATTCACATGAGATTACTTTATTGCTGATCTCACTGGAACTCTTAAAGGAAAAAAACACTCTTAAGCAGAATCAGGAAAATTGTTGGGAAATGCACCTAAACAACATTTACCACTTCTATGGAAGATGGAATTCTTATATGCTGAAGAATTTGTTTATTCTGTTATATATTACTATATCCTCAGGCCTAGAATATAATTGCTTTTTCCTTGTAAAGAAGTGAAAAACTGATGCTATTTGACTTAGCATATTTTCAGAACAGTGATGACAAATTGAAAACACACCTTTTGCTGTAGCCTGTGTTTTAAAACTGCATCCAGATTTCACTCAATTTACAGCTGGCCTATTCAGCTGTAAATTCATTGTCTACTGACAGATTCTTCTGTAATACTGCCTGGCTTCTCTTTTTTTTTTTTTCCTTTGATTTATGTTTTTCATTGTCATCAGAAAAGAAAAGCAGGAAAAAAAAGAAAAGAAAAGAAAAGAAAAGAAAAGAAAAGAAAAGAAAAGAAAAGAAAAGAAAAGAAAAGAAAAGAAAAGAAAAGAAAAGAAAAGAAAAGAAAAGAAAAGAAAAGAAAAGAAAAGAAAAGAAAAGAAAAGAAAAGAAAAGAAGAAAAGAAAAGAAAAGAAAAGAAAAGAAAAGAAAAGAAAAGAAAAGAAAAGAAAAGAAAAGAAAAGAAAAGAAAAGAAAAGAAAAGGAGAAAAGGAACACTGTTTGTAGAAGTCCAATCCAGAACAAGCTCTACTCTTTACCCCTAGACATTACTAAGTTGTTTGCAAACAGAAAATGAGCAGCTGGTTATAAACTGGCAGGTTGATCTGCCAGTGCCATGGCAAGACCAGCCTGAGCTTTGCACTCAAAACAACCTGTGCTACATTTTCTCTTTGCTGAGAGTCTGATCTTTTGATCTGTGTGTCCAGAGAAGCTGCCCAGGTTATAATTTCTTACAAGTGTCATGTCTAATACATGAGATTTGGGTATGTTAGGGACTAAAGGAACTGGCTGTGAAGCTTCCAAAGAAAACAGCTGGAAGGAGGAGGACATGGAAGGTCTGACCTTCCCAGCCCTATGAAGCTGGCTGCCCTCTGTCCCTCTCTGGTTTAATTAAGACTGGCCAAATATGCTTGCCTCAGCTGAAATCTCTCTTGGTCCTTCCTGCTGTGATGAATGCAATAAAAACACTCAAGCTACTTTGCATCCCCGATAAAAACAGAAGGCAAAACAAAACAACAACAACAAAACAGCGTAGTTTTAATGGGTAATAATTTTGCAGATGGTTGAGTTTCCCTAGCAATCAGATTTATTGTTTTAGGGGTTTTGTACTACTTGTATTTTCATAGTCTCTAGTTTGATAGCCTAAGTGTTCCAAGCAGCTTCTCCTGATCATGCTACACACATTGGTTGCCTTCAGGTCTACAAACCAGTTCCTGAGAAGAAATAACCCAATCCTTCATTCTTTATTTTCTTATTTTTCTTTTTATGGTGAGGTTAAAACACTCAAAGGATTAATATCTTTTCCATATTTATTGCTACAAGGAATAAATTAACTTCATATTAATTTAGAAAAAGTTGCAGTAGATGCCATGTACACAAGAGGGCAGATCTGCTTCTCCTTTCACCACCGGCAGTCCCTTGTTGTACCTGGTTCCTCAGTAACTTCTGCTTTCAGCTGGGTATCTGGGGCTGGATGTCACGGGATCAGCATGGCTGCAAGGCAGGCTTTCAGTCTGAACAGACAACACCATCCGGGGATGCTCTAAAGGCCTTTTATACTGCCAGAGCAATGCCTGTGGGGGTAACAAATACACATTACAAATGTTACTTTATAAGATTGTCACTGTGGTCACTAAACCAAACTTTTTGGCTTGCAATTGATTTTTAAACCCAAAGGGGCAGAGTTCTCACCTGGCTCTCCTACCCTGTCCATCACACTCTTTACTCCATTTTCCCCAGTACAATGTTGGAAGCTCAGGTACGGCTTCCACCCCTCTGTGCTGGCTGACTATGATGATTTCATTTAAAAGCCTTTTGACAGGGAGGAAATATCCCTGACCTGAGGCAGACTGAGGGCTGTGTGGCTCCATCATGTTGCATGACATGGATCAGAACCCCCAGCATGGGTGGCTTGCTGTCCTCTCTGCTCTGCTACCTTGGAATATCCCTTGATGCTGGCAAGATTGATTGTGGTTTAACCCCCCGAATTTAACCCCCCTGAGAGGAAAGGACAGTATGTGTGAACCCAGAGTGTTTGCTATTCCCTGCCCAGGCTTGCTCTAGGTATCAAAATGGGGAGCAGCCACCCCAGGAGGCCCAGGGCGTAGGTCTCACTCCCAGAGAAGTTTTCAAACCCCACAGAGGACAAGCGACTTCCCTAAATTCCCATAATTAATCCATGGCCAGCACTCTGCTTCCCAGGAGAGCTGACTGCTGCCTGTTAATTCCCTGGGGGCAGACTGCACCCCTTCCTTTGGCTCACAAACCACTGCTGGCCTCTCTGGTCACCACACAGCCAGAGAAGTCCAGGCAACTTCTTCAAAACTCTCCTGAGGAATGTAAGGAACTCAGCCCAGGTGAAGGAATTATGCTCTTCTCCCATAAAGTTTTGATAACTTAATGAAACAAAAAAGCATTGTTTTATACAATGACATGAAGACACACACTGTGTGCATCAAGTGGTCTAAACCCAAAAGGAACTTAGAAATCCTAAAGAGCACCAAAAGACTTAATTTTTAAGTCTTAAGAAAAGAAAAGACACTTTCTTTCAAACATTTTTCTTTCAGCATCTAGACTCTTTTGGGGAGGGCAGAAAAGAATACAGTGTTTACCTTCCAAATGCCCTTGGAGGAAGGTGGAAGCAAGCGAGTGAACTAGCAAACCCAGGCTTTTTTAAAGAGCAAAGGTCAGGAAAGCTCATCTTTAAACAGGGAAACAAGGAGGGGGAAAAAGAGAACTGGCCACAGTTTATCTGGAAGCTTTCCTCTTGTGCTTTATGATATCTCCTGGCATTGTCACATCCCTTGTATTTTATGTATGGGACAGAATATTGTTGTCACCAGTGTCACTTGGTAACCATCCAGCTAAAGGCCACCTGTTGGAGAACATCTTGGAGCTGAATGTCAGCTCTGAAAAAAACAGGGATATAGCTAAAGCCACTCGTGTCAGACAGAATTAGAGGCTTACTGGGACATTGCTGGAGGAGACCGGAACTTTCCAAGATGTTGGGTGGCTGATGATAAAATATATTTACTTTTCCATTTTAACAATCTACAAATTTTCCCTTGTGGAAGGGCTGTTGCAGAATATCTCACATCAATCACAATTAGAGAAGTGCTAATCATGTTCAGGAGTTGTTAATCATGCATTAAATTAAATGAGTGACACATGCTCTTGTACAGTGTGCTCACCAAATGGCAAGCCCATCTCAGACCCTCTTGCATGCTCTCTTTGGTATGCATATTTAGTCTACAAATATATAATAACTTATGCTTTAATTAGATTATTGTAATGCATAAAATAAGTACCATACTTATCATCTATTAGTCATCTTGTTCCTTTTAAGAGACCTCTGCACAATCAAGACATTAATGGGGGGTACTTTAACAATATATTCCACAGTGCTGTTGCAAAATTGTTCTAAGAACTCTCACCCATTCAACAGGAAAGGAAAAAGGGGGACTGACTGTGTGAATGTGACCCTTAAAGAAGCCAGCAACAGGAGGCAATTCATCATTTATGTTAAACTTGGGTTTGCAGTACCTAGCTAGGTCAGTACAGGGAAGATCCATCAACAGATAAAGAAGTTGCATATCCAGAGGTTTTTTTAGACTACCTTAAAAATATCTCTTTTGCAATCAAGACAGCTCTGGTCAAAGTGTCACTTGTTAATATTGAAGGTGGGAACATATATATATATGTGAGAGCATATATCCCTGTGCATATATAGAGAGGTGAACATAGGGAATGTAGAGACAAGAAATACAAATGAGAATATATGCAGTGTAGACAAACAAGAGAAAATACAAGTACACTGGGTGGCTGCTGGAAGAGTACCTAGGGCTATTTACCTGTCCTTATCTCTCATCAGCATTTGCTTATGTGTGCAGCTAGTGCTGTGCTAGCTGCCTCTCTGATCAGTGGTATAGCCTATCTTCTACCTGAGTCACAGACCGTTAGAGGAATTTTAATTCTACCAGGAGCAAAATATTGGCTGTGATATCAGCCAATTGCTACAGAGAGATGGCAAACTGTTCAAGATGTTAATTTATTGAGAATTTCTATTAATGCTAGCAAAAAAAGCAAGATGGCCCATTTTGTCACTAATTTTGTAGAGGTCTTAAAGCCCCAAGCAAATCCCAAAAGTGTGAGAACATGCTGATTCTGTGCTAGCAGCAAACTTGCTCTGGCTATTAAGCTTGATATTAGTCATTAGCAAATTCAAAATAATGAAAGACCTTGAAAATTAAAAAAGAAACAAAGGTAGAGAATTAAATTAATACTGATCAACATGGCCTTATGGAAAATCAATCTGTTTATAAAGAAAGTCTGATTATCTTTTTTAATGAAATTACACGTTTGTGACATAAAGGAGCTTTACAGCATACAAAGTACTCTTAGATTCTCCTTAACAATATCCTACCTGACACATGGGCTAGTGCTATGAATATAACACACTAAATGCCCTACACTGTCTGTATGACAGACACCAAAAATTGTTTGCCCATGGGTACTCATAAATGGTCATTTCTAGTCAAGTCCTACAGACATTTGTATTAGAATTTGACTCTGTTTATCACTTCAAATTGAGAAGCATACATAAGATTATTTCTAAATAATAATAATAATAATAATAATAATAATAATAATAATAATAATAATAATAATAATATCTTCAGGTGTAGATTAGAAAGCAGGACATAATGGTGAGGGAAGGATGGTGATACTGAGTGACCTCGATCACTCAAGGAAGATGGGGTCTGACATCTACCTCCAGCCTAGAGCATCCATGAGCACTTGTGGATGTATCCTCCCTCACCAAGGTGAGGTGTCACAGCCAAAACATGCTTTGATGCTGGTGCCAAGTGGTGATCAGACCTGGAAGAGCCACAGCTGGAAAAGAGCCAGCCCATCCTCTCAGACTGGGGAGCTGTATCCTCAGAAACATCAGCCCCTAACAGCAGCCTGAGAGGTGACGGCATAGAAGGAGCACCACAGTCACCCAGGGCATGTGGGATCCTGGGTATAAAATCAGAGGAGTTGTGAGATAAATTTAGCTCTGTTGTCAACCCAGATACCAGCACATAATTCTGGTGTGCCCCTTTTTAAAGGGACTTGAAAGGCTACTGAGACTGCAGCAAAGAGCTGCCAGAATGAATTAAAGGTTGGAAAAACTGCCGTGTGCTCTGATACAGGAAGAATCTGTTAATTCTTCAAAAACAAACTGGAGGGGTGTTGAGTGCCTGGGTGTAATTTCCTGTGAGGGGCAGGAGGGAATGCTTTAATACCTGGAAGTTAAATCCAAGTGCATTCAAACCAGAAACAGGAATAGACGTTTCTGGCTGTGAGATTGTTCATTGCTGGAATAAGTTACAAAAGTAAATGCTGCATTTTCCATCATTAGCTGCCTCCGAGCTGGGGCAAGTATTTTAGTGGGAACACTTTCTTTTTTCCTTTCCTTTCTTTTTCCTTTCCTCCTTTCTCCTTTCTCCTGCCCTGCCCTCCTCACATCAGGATGGAGTGGAAGATCTGGTCCTACAAAGATTGAGCAACTCATGGCCATGCAGTCAATGTCACTGCAGTATCTCCTGCTGAGTCTCTGAGACTGATGGCTAATTTAAAAAATGGACTGCATTTCTTCCTGAGTGGTGACTGCTACAGCAGCTGGAACAAGGCTGCTCACACGAGTGTTTTAGACCTGAGCACGGATGTGAGAGACAGGTGCTGCCTGGAAGAGCACCAGGAATGTGTTTAGATATCCTGGATAGCAGTTTCCAGTGCGTAACAGAGGCACATCCTCATCCAGCCTCCCACTCTTACCTGTTTACTTTAGTGCTGCTGGAAGCTAAACACCCTCCTGCTTTTCTTTAGTTGCCACGTAACAGGCCCATCTATTGTCACAATCCAGCCTTGTACTAGACCAGAACATCTTGGCTGTTTTTCCCTCCCCTCTATTAAATGTTAAGTTTCAAGTGACTGAGTAGACACTTTCAGGAAAAGGCAGACTTGCTTAAATACACCAAGTTCTCTGAGTATTTTTACCTATAAGTTGCAAATGTCACTCAACCCGAAGTGGTTATTTTGTGTTTGCACAGTAGATTTCATGCACACCAGGGTGCATTTCAGACCTGTTGTGTTTAACTGCTAATAGGATTTGCAGCTATGTTTGTGAATTCCAGCTACCCCATTTATTTCACTGAGCTTCAAGTTTATACACTGTGAAGGACTAGAATGAAATATTAACACCATACAGCTAAACAGAGAAAGTTTTTACATTGTCCTGGACTACATTTTTCTCCATTTTCCGTTGGAAAAATGACAAAGGCAGGAGGCTAAAAAAAAAAAACAAACCCTTTAGCAATATATGGGCTTTTGAAAACATTTTCTTTACTTCCAAAATACCCCAGCTCTCTCTCATAATTTATGTGGAGTATGCAATAGATTTAGAGAAGACCTTAAAATGACCCATTAATCCAAATTCAATTGGAAACTGGAATAGCTGCAGCTAATCTGTTGTCACAACAGCAGTACACAACAGTCATAGGAACAGACTGAGAAGATAATGCTGCTAGAATGTATGTGTTGTCCCAGAGGATCTTCAGCCAGCTACAAACACTTTCACAGTTTTTAAAGAAATATTACAAAGATAAAAATTACACTTGAACTATTTTCTGTACCTACGTTATGTGAACCAAACCATTGCTTTTTTTTAGCATTTAAATAATAATTTCCTGCTGTATTCCTCCCCTGTTGTTTTATTCCCTTAAGTGCATTTATATTTTTAGCATATCCCTTCATTCCCACATATCAGCACATCGCCTACACGTTATGATTTGTAGCACAGAGTTTGTTTAAACCAGGAAAGGTCTGAACCCTAATTGGATCAGTTCTAAAGCAGAAAACAGGGATAAAGCTCTCATGAATTAGAAGTCTGTAGGCCTTTACCAAAGCTAATGAAGAAATATTTCTTTCTGTACTACAATAAGTTTTTTTTAATCTCTTGAATATTTGTTTGGCTCCAGAAGTATCTTCAGGTGGGAGACTACTGGAGCTTCCCCTTATGCAAAAACTGGGGGAGGAAAGTTGGGAAGCAGTCCCTCAAGCTGTCCAGAACATATACAGAGCCATGTCTTTGTCCTTTCCTGGAGGATCTGTACAGCCTGCATGCCATAGTTTTGGGAACACATGCAGTGGTGGCAAGAAACATGATCTGTAGTGGCCAAGAGGAGCATGTCTCTGTGCAGATGACGCATGACCAGCTGAGCAATGAGCGGTGCTTGGACCAAGACAGTCTGACTGACAGACATGAAATGATGGCAACCCACAAATTATCTCTGGATGTTGGGTATGCCAGCTGGGAAAAGTGAATCTGTCTCAATACATGGATAATCCTGTGCCTGCACCAACTGCCAGATAGTCTGTTGCTGATACTTTTCCAAAGGAATTTGTTCTTAGACTTGGGCCACCTTCATCTCACTGCTCCAGGTGGGGAATATGCCTGAATGCCCTACAAACCTTCATGAGCTCCTTGCTCTCATGCTGAAGGCCTCATGTGTCTTCCTCTTTACAACTTGTGTGGCCTTCTTACTGAGGCAGGGATTTCCCTGGTGCCTGAGAAAGCCCACCATGAAAAGTGCAGGGCAGCACACGAACCACCACTGTGATGGGCATGCAAACTTTGCAGCCATTACCAGGACTTTTAATGGTCATTTTCAGTGTGAGAGGATCCACTTCCCACCACATTATTTACTTGGATACAAAAGGCTAGTCTTTCTAGTCTGGTCACATGAATGCTTCTGTATTTGTTTGCTGTGTTTTTTTCTTGTTATTCATGATTTATTTAGAACCAACCCCATTCAAAGTCATAACAAAGACAGTATGTTCACTAACTCAAATTATGGGCCATTCTCCAGGGCAATAACCCAAGACTACAAAAATTCATACAATGCCTTCAAATAAGAGAAGGAAAAAACAGCAACCTCATTATCTGGCAAGCAAGATCTATGATTTTGTTGAGACTTGCTTAAAAGAAACATTATCAGATTTTGTTTTGTCTTCTCACTAAGGAATCTGTGCACAAGCATAAATTATTCAAGCGTTCAGGATTTAGGATATGACAGAGTAAAAATGTCTCTCACTGTACTCTCCATTTTCCCTTGTTCCTCCAAACAATCCTCCTGTGCTGGGGTGCCTAATGATCCACGAAATGTTGTCCTATTGATTTCATGAAGTGACTTTCTATCCCATGAAGAGATGGCTCATGTCAGAATTATGAACTGCAGAAGAGCAAGGAAGGAAAACTGCTCAGGAAACTCTCTCAGTAGAGATGAGAGACATCTGGATGCTCACAGCTCTTGAAAGCAATGAACTTCAAAAAAGAGGCCAAGGGACAGTGGCCACACTGAAAAAATAAAGATGTTTTTCCTGGAGATGTGCTGGCTGACTTGGAATTGACCTCTCTGCAGGCCCAGGGGGATGATGCTCTCTGTTGACTGTCCAGCAGGAGCTTGGGTATGGCCTTCTGATTGTTGAAATGAGCTGTAAGATGAGGGGGAGATAAGGGAGATGTGCCTTTTGGAATGCTATAAATGTTATAAATATCTAATCCCAATCAGGTTTCTTCCAATACACTTATTTTTTTTCCTTCTCATCATCTGTAGTCAGGAATACATAAAATTGCAAGTCACGGGGGTATTTCCTGCTAAATTGTCATTCTTGCTGCTACTCCTGCAGTGCAACATTTCTAAACTTAACTAACTGCAGCATCTTACTTTTTTTTTTTTTTTAATATTGTTTAGATATATTATACTGGGGTTTTTTAAGATCGATGTAATAATCGTTTGTAGTAATTTATGGATACTGGAAGAATACTATGGGAGAGGATTGCAGTTCTTGTACTCACATGTTTATATCTCTTTTCAGACACCTTAGGAGGCAGATTATGTCATTGTAGTTTCCTCCCCCCAAAAGAAAGCTCTTTTCTAAATAATGGCAAGGATGGACAGACCCTGATTATAAGTATTTGTGGAACATTCTTCTCTAAAGCAGCTGTAGTTTTACATCAGTAACATGTAAGCCTTATTCCACATTTCCCAGGTGGATATCCTGATGTAGTGGTGTGTGTGGATCAAACAGGTTTTATTTCACAATGAGCAGCCATGGTATGGCAGGAACTTTTATGACCTCCACTCGGTTTAAAATCCTCAATCAGCTACCATTCCTTAAATGAAATTACTGTCTAAAATTCAGTCCTACAGACCACCTGACAATCTTAAATGTATTATTGACTTATTGCTTTAGTTCTGGATTTCATGTTGACCTTTGAGTGTATTCCCTCTACTTTGTTAATTAAGGTATTAAAATGGGTATCAGTAATAGATAAGCAGAACGCCCTAATAGTACTTTTTGCTCCTCATCAGAAGACTTGGACATTCTCATCTAATTAGGTGAGGTGGTGCAGATGACTGACTGCTATGTAAACTTTGAGGAAGAAGCAAGAAGGAAAAGATAAATCAGTAAAACTAGAACAACAAAAAAAGAATTCAGTTGCCATGCTTTGTAACCTGAAATAAAACCTGTTAAAAGCAGGAGAAGATTAATCATATGATCCAGTAGTATAGTGAAAACATCTCTATACAGAATTTTTTCCTGATATAACATTTAAGTTACTTGTGTAGATGAAGGAAAAATTTCTGTCTCCTCCTTTATGAATTTAAAGAGAAAAGGCCAACAGCCATTTCCTCATTCTGTCCCATGACACAGCAAAGCTCTGTAGAATGATCAAAGTTTAACCATATATTGGAGTCCATGTGACCTTTTATTTTTTTTATTTTAAAAGGCTGTCAAAACCAGAGGTGACCTTTATGCTATTATCTAAAAGGTCAATGAGTAAGGCTCAAGCCATCCTTTTTCTGAAGTCAAACAGGCTGGGAATGGCACTGGTGGAAGAGAACTGCCCTTCTCCCTGGCCATGGAAGAGACTTGGGATCTGTTGACGACTGAAGAGTCCTTGACCAACACTGCCCGTTCTTCTGCCTCACCCATCTCTACCTGCACTGGACCTGCTGAGCCTTCCTTACTCAAGGACCACAAACAACCGTATCAGATGAAGTACTACTCTTTTTCTTATCGCTCTTTCTCTCAACAATTGAATGACATTCCTGTCCCTGTCTGTACTTGTCTTAACCTTTGCCAGAGACAGGGAAGTCTCCCATTTCATTTTCTCTTCTGCCTGAAAACTTCCCTCCTTTCTCTCCTCACCTCTCTCCTGCACACTGTCAGAGGGATGACAGCCTTTTCTCTGGTGAGGCTGGGGCTCTCTGGGGTACCCAGCAGGGAGACACCCCCAGACAATACAACAGGTCAGCCACAGCACAGGTGTGAACGTGGCAGAGGTGTGATCTGACCTACCCACACTCCTCTTTTTCCTCTGGACACCAGCATGCTGTCTTTTCAGATGCAACATCTAAGTGACAACACTAAAAAGGCTGTGGACATAAACCAGAGAATTACTGAGCAAATGAAGGCTGAGAAAATCCAAGGATGAAATGGAAAAGTGGGCAAGAAAAATACAGAGCTGAGAAGCCAGCAGAAAAAGTAGAAGTAAAATCCCATATCTTTACTTAGATTTGTGAAAAGATTCTACTTTTATATCCGTGAAAGTGACTCAGGACTCCCTCAGAGCTGAATTTGAGGATGATGAGGCAAAATCTGGCAGACAGCCTTCCCATGCTGTTCATGGTCTTGCTCAGCACTATTTCTCTCCTCCCACACAGGAGTTTCTTTAACACATGAGATGATTCTGGGGAAAGTTTTGAAATGCCATCATAAAGGCATAAATAGGAACTTAGCTTTCAAGTGCTTTTCCTATTTAAAGTGAAAGAGAGGAGCCTGATAGGAAAGGTTTTTAGGCTTCTGGTTGCCACAAAACTCTGGAAGAGGGAAAGCATCCTGTTGGGCACACTGTTGCAGATGTCCTTCTGTCCAGTCACACTGTGTGTGTATCACCCAACAACCTTTGAAGACTCTGATAATTTCAATATACATTGTTAGAAGGGTTAAATACAGCTCTTCTTTTTTTTTTTTATTTTTTCCTCCACGGGAGTCATGCAAATAAGCAATTAACTAGAGCAACAAAACCCTAGAGGGATGTAGGGTTGAGGTTATCTCCTCATTAGACATCAGAGAATTGACACCAAACAAAGGAGAAGGTTTGGGTTGAGCTTAGGTATTGTTTGATAATGCTGAATCTAACACAAATTCATAAACAACTACTTTTCAACTTTTTATTTCCATAGAACAGTAGGACCCTGCTCTTGTATTTAATTGCTAAAAAGTCTCTGCTTCTAATAGTGTCTGGTGTACATGTTGCACCTAAACTGGCAATTTTTCAAATTTATCATCTTATAGACAGAAATCTCAATACACCTCTATTTTAGTTTGTCTGTATTTTAAATTCTCATTGTGGTCTGAAAGATATTAAGAATTTTTTCAAACAAATTTTTAAAATTCTTTATTTTTAAAAGATATTCTTTAAAAAATTTTCTTGAAATTCTTTATTTTTTAAATTTGCTATTTTTCAGCTCGAAATCTGCTACCTCAGCTTCAAGAAAGAAATGTTTTGGTTTCTCTGAAGTTCTAGTCTCTGTCAGGGTTCTCAGGCACTATGGCAATACAGAAACATAATTATGCATTGAGTGCCAAATTACACAGGTGCAAAAATTGTTTGTACCAGCTGAGAGAAAACAAATGCTTCCTCCTCACTTTGCAAGCAAAATCTGACTGTATAAAAAAAAAAAAACAAAAAAAAACCCCAAAAAAACAAACCCAGAAACATCTATGTTATTTTTTTTAATTTTTAAAAATCTCTCCACCAAGAACCAAGGTACTTTAGAAATGTCTCTGCAATGACTGTTGAGATCTGTTTATCAGCTCTGTCACGTCCACATCCTTTCCACACACAGCAGGCTTGCTGGGCAAGTGATGCCTGTGACCTTGCAATTCTGCTGCTGCAGAGTTGTGTTCCCTGGGGAAGCAGTGGAACATGGTAGGAATCAAGCTGATGCAGGAGAACCACTGAACCACAGCTTTCATAAGGTCCTAGGGTCAAGGTCTCAATTAATTAAATTTATTTTCTCAATAAATTAAATATTCATCTTGGAACACAAACACTTATTTGGGAAAATGAATGTTACATTGGTTTTCACCAAAAACAGTTTTGAAGGAAGATTCTGGACAATTGTTGTGGTTTAGGAATGGTACTCTCCAGTTTAGTGTTCCCACTGAGACTCTCCAAACCACACTGCTGCTTGCTTGGTAACCTCCTCCTTATCCCTCTCCCCCTTTCCCTGAGATGTGCTGGAGAGGAAAATTGGAAGCACAAAAATAAAGATCATTTGTTAAGGTAAGAACAATTTACTGGAAACAGCAAAGCAATGAGATAAGAAAACAATGCTGATGACAGAGGGTAGAAGAAAACAGACATTATTGCTCACCACAGTAGACAAAACCCAGCTGCCCCCTCCTCCATGCCATCCCCACTGCCCCTCTGGCTCAGAGCCAGTGCTACCCCTCTGCTCCTTCACCAGAGGGAAATCCTTCTCCCTGGAAGACAAAGTTTCTTCTTCCCACACCTGGCAATGGTGAGGTGGCATAGAGCAACCTCCAGCTACTGGCCATGGCCCATTCCACTTACTGCAAAAATTGAACCTGTCTTGATGGAGTCAGGAGACTAATTTAAACAAAAGCAGAGTATTGGTCTCTACAAAAGTACAGTTTTTGGTGAAACAAGAGTCTACACAGCCACAAGATCTAAAATTGAGACAATTACTGCATGCTGCTCCCAGGTCTTAGTTGTAGTAGAGGATTACTCTGATACTTTGAGCAGAAATACCTAGAAAGAGAAACAGGCCACAACATGTTGCACATGATGGCCATTAATAATTTTGTTCAATGATTTGATCTTTTACATCAAGCCTCACAGTCTGAAAACAGAAGGCTGAGTAAGAATTCCAGATTTAATTTTTTAAAAAGACATCTTCATGTGATAGATAAAGCCAACCTGTAAGGTTAACAGCTAATCTTTCCCATCCCACACATATACAACCTCTCCTTAACACCACAAGCCCGAGTATCAGGAGGCCATTAACACAAGCCAGAGGCACTGCTTTTAATCTCATGTTTGTTGAAATCTGCCTCATTGTTTGTCTTTTTCTTAACACTTGGCACTGGCAATGATTAACACTGCCAACATTTTCCTTGCCAGAAAAGAAGGGGTTTTTTCTTGTTTTTTTCCAGTGATGCCTGGAGATACCTCCCACTCTGAGGTTGCCTTTCCTCCCTTGTCTATGGAGAGAGCAGCTAAGGAGGACAGAAATCTCATGCCCCTTTTAAGAGAGGTGTTTTCAAGATGGAAGGAAGGAAAAGTGGAAGTTTATAAATTTCTTGTGGATCTAGGGCAGTGATAAAAGAATCTCTTCTCTTTTTCACTGCTGAAACATTACTCAGAAGCTGCTGATAGCATCTCTCTGCCCCTGTTCAGACAGAGCACTGTACCACCACGGATTACCCCAAGAAATGCTGCTTGGCAAAAAGCTGTGGTCAGTTGCTTGACTGACCTACAGTCTAATCTACGTTGGTTCAGAAAGTGAGAGCTACCAGGACAAGTCCAGTTGTGTTTTCTCAACAGTCTGTACCTGTGGAGTAAGACACCTCACACTGATGCAGTGACCTGGGTTAAGTTTAGCTTTGCATGGGGAACATCTCTACCTGCTTTTCCTCCATTTTTGCTCTTCTTGTGATTTGGGGAGACCAGGAGAGGCATTTCTAGCTGGTCATTTGAGGTTGGATGTTTGCCAGCTCCTGTTCATCTCGTGAACACCACAGAAGCACCAGATCAGATTTGATAATCTGGCCTATTAATTTTTTTTTATTTTACCAGGGATAGAAGAGCACCTTCTTCACTTGTCAGCAGCTAATAGGTCATAAGTTGGCTGGTTTACCAAACATGAAAACAATTTGCTGATAGCATGGACTAGACCCTAAAAGGAGAGAACACACACTTGGCTGGTAGCCACCTCACCAGCCCAACAAAGGAGAGATATGGGGTATCTGTAGCTCCTTTTAAGCTGTCTCAGGCGTGAACTTGTTTCTGATTTTTAGGCTGTCTGCTAAGACTTTCTTGTGTATTGATAATAACTGCTCAGTGAGCTAATACTTTTAAAGAGCTGCCATCATTCACCCACAATGCCCTGCCTGAAAAACAGACATGAGGTTTTGGTAGCTCACTCCTTACCTCACTGCATCAGTGGGATCCTGCCACCAAAGACAAAGGGTGAATGATAAAAGCCAAGTAATTCTGTTGTCAACTGTCAGGCTTCAACTGTCTTAAATATGTTGCAAAGGCTTAGATTTATTCAATTTCAAATGATTGCAGTGCCAGATGCAAAAATTCCTATGTGTCCCTAATGATGTATATTCTAATTGCATATTCTTCCTTCCCTTGTATTCAGCAGCTACAAAACTTGGAAAAAAAAGCTAGTAGTAGATGAAGAGAGTGTGAAAGCTATAAAGAGGTATGGAGGAGGGGTGAGAAGGCTTAGGATAGACCAAAGGTCATTGCAACCCCTTCCTTGCTCACTGTCAGCCCTCCCCACTCTCCAACCTCACGTTTCTGCAGCCATTCCCTTGGATTTCCCTGCCACCTTTCAAGAATCTTCCTCTACCAGGTTGATGCTTAAGGTGAGAAGGTAACTTGTAAGGCACTGAAATGTGGCCCTCAGCTGTGATTCCCACTGGGAGCAGCCCTTGGACCTCACACTCTACAGAGCACTTTGGCAGAGGAACAGGGGTGGGGCTTGGTCCTCTGAAGTTCATGGAGTTATAACAGGCACGCTTATTGTCCTTATTAAGACAATGGGCTGAGTGTGGCTATTGGTGGTATTGTATTTGTGTGAAGACACATCAGACCTGCTGTAAGAACCTGAAGTTTAGGGAGTTCATTCCACTGCCCACACCTTGGCTCGTGCCCTGTGTGGTGCCCTGGGCTCCTTCATGCAGCCACAGCAGCACAGGCCACCTTCAGCTCCTGTGCCCTCCCTCCTGCCCCACGCAGGTGTCTCAGAGACCACAAGGTATATTCAGTAGCTGGAAACAGCTCCCTGTGAGCAACTGACTGGAGCCCTCAAGGGCTAAGAATAATAGAATTTCTTCTTCTAGGAATGAATAGGCTGCTCCAGAGGACAAGCAACCTAAGAGAGGTCAATGAATTACTCTCTGGAGGTTCATGTTCTACTTCTTCGGTCATGCTCACAGGACTTAGAACTTTCTTGTATCTTGTATGAAGTGAGACAAACCCCAATTATGCTGCAGCAGTTGCAGGTTTCTTTAAGAACTTTCTTTTAGGATCAAGTCACAGAGCAAAGCTATTTACAAACCTCCATTTATTCTTTTTTCCCATACACACATTACCATTCTATTTTTGTGCTTATCTCTCACGTTACCTTTTCAAAGGCTGCCGAAATGACAGCTACTGCTGTGCCACGGCTCCTTGCCGGCACCCCACGTTTAGCCCCAGGTGGGTTTCCAGGAGCTGAAGAGGGAGCAGGCGTTGGTGTGCAGGCAAGCATATGCTTTATAGCAATGCTGAGATGCTGAGGAGCAGTAGCTGCAGTGTTGATCATATCAAGGCAGCGTTACCAGGAGACACCTCACAGCGTGGCAAGCGCGCGCCGTTGGAGGCTCTTTGCCCTCTGGAAGGTGGTGGGTGTAACAGTTTTCTGCTCTCTCTCACTCAGACATGAAGGATGAGCAGCTTAACAAGGTCACATTTGTTAGAGGCACGCATATTTCCATCTGCTCAGGCGGATAGCAAAGTGCCTGGCACAGAGCAAGGAGACACTCTAAAAAGGAATTGTTTCAGAGGGGAGTGTCTAGGCACAGCTAGGAAAACAGTGGTGGGTAGATACCATGCGTTGAGACAGGCACAAATACATTAGATCAAAGGTTCGCGTACTTACCAAGCAAAACAATAAATGCTATATTTTTTTTCAAAATCCTTCTAGCTGTATTGCTTTCCAGGGCACCACTAGCAAAGTGGCAGAGAAGATGCATAGCCTTGGCAGTAATGAACTCCCAAAGCTGAAAGTTCACTCCTTCACTTCTAAGGCAGAACCTGCCTGCAAAACGGCTCATGGCTACTGCTGAGACTTTGCTAGACTTGAGCAAGCACTGCTTCATCTGGTGAGCCTTAGCCAGGAGATCCACAAAGATATAAAGCTAGTTTAGGTGGCAGCTTAAATTCTTTTCATGGTGGATGAATATAGAAAAAAAACCTATGAGGTGAAAGGCTGAGAAAAAATCTCTGAACATAATTTTTGCTAAACTCCTTTGAGATGAAAGCTATAGCTTCATTTCTTTCACACCCAGGACTCAAGGATATCCAGAGCACAGATGTTTCAAAATCTAGTATCTTACAAATATGGTATCTTGAGTCTGCCAAGATAATAGAAATGAAGATGTCCTTTAGGTTCAATTTTATAAATATTTTCTTTCTATTTGCTAAACATATTAAACAACTGACTGTAAACATATTAAACAACTGACCGTACATGCTGAAATAAGGCATGGGGGTTGCAAAGGAATAAAGAAGAGAGCAATTTCTAAAGAATAAAATTATTCTTTGCATTTTTGTCTTCAGACTTGTAGGAATATTTAGTAATTAGTAGGGAAAGGACATGAGAGTAGAGAATAAGACACAGAATTTTTCCTTTGTGGCATCACTAGGATGATTTTTATGATGACATACATCACCAATTAAAGCTTATCTTTGTATCCTCTTTTAGGTTCATTTAGGTTTAAGGCAATGGCATTATCCTCTGTTGACTTCTCAAAAATGTAGCCCTTATTTGAATACATACAATAATTTTTAACCTGCAACTCTTTCCTTTCCATAGAAAGCTTCCTGCAAATTTTGCAATTTTGGAATTTTCCAAGAATTTCTGTATCAAAAATACAGACTAAGCTTACACTAACTGAGACTGCAGTCTAAATAGCAGACAACAGGGGATATTCCTGCTTTTTGGGCCAAGGTCCGTCTCTTCCCTATCTGACTGTGATGTTGATGTCTCAGTGAAGAAAACCACATAGCACAAAAAGAGATGCTTGATTTTAAGACTTTGGAATTATGGCCTGTGTTACCAGAAGGGAGCCAAAGCCCACTGACATAGCAGCAGAAAGGCAGGCCCTTGGCTGAGTTCTGACTAGGAATACACCTCCACGGCTGGATGCAAGCAGATGGGTCATGTGGTTACCTGCTAAAACTCCCCAGCCACCCTCTCGCTCCTGGGATGGATGAACAGGAGCACACTAACTGAGGGCTGAGTGAGATCCAGGTAGATAAGCAAGCCCGTGTGGTGCTAGCACTGCCACCCACACATCCTCCTGAGCCTCTGCTGCCGTGGGCACACCTGCGTTTGGGGATGGATCAGAGGATGTGAGGATCAGAGTAGTAGGCAGCTGGGCTGGAAGGTTCTCA
Source organism: Melospiza georgiana (assembly GCF_028018845.1). Taxonomy (NCBI): domain Eukaryota; kingdom Metazoa; phylum Chordata; class Aves; order Passeriformes; family Passerellidae; genus Melospiza; species Melospiza georgiana. The sequence goes on from NC_080431.1 coordinate 20,398,543, forward strand.
TGGGGGTGTGCATGTGTCCAGCCTGTTCCCAGCAGGTTGCCACAGCCTAGGGACTGCTAGGAGCCATCATATGTGCTGCAGAAGGGGTGAGAAGCAGTAACTGTGGGGGAAGCCCCATATCAGCCAAAATATTCATTTGGCTTCAGAGCCAAGAAGATAGGCCAACACCAACTTGAATAATGCACTGTATCATCTTATCAAGGGTTTTCCTGGAAATCCTTCTCAGGCTCCCAGACAGATTTAGTTGCTGTCATTGACAGTAGGCAGGTTGCTAAAAATTGAACATTACATAAAGTTTCAGCCATTCCAAAAGCAGGATGACATTTCTAAAATTAAGAGTAAATACTGTGTGAAACATATAGCCAAAGAATTTAAGAGCTACTTAACTTGCCTTTGGCAGGTGCTAGGGTATGGATATACAGTGAGGGCACACCCTTAATACCTGGAAATGGTTCCTAAAGACAATGTTTATGTTTTACTTAGTTTAATTAATAGCTAATGACAGACACATGATGATGGATAACCACTACCTGCCTTAATCTAAGTCAGGCTTCACAGGGCTCCTCCTGGTGTGTTTGGCTCACTTGAAGAGGGCTATCAACAGCAATTCATCACCTCTGAAGCGGGGCTGATAGGCAGCAGAGAGTGTTCTCAGAAACTCAGCTCCTGAGTAGGGATGGCAAAAGTTGGCTCTGCAGGAGCAGCCCCAAGCTCTGCAGCAGCAGTCAGGAGGCATTTCAGGAGCCGCAGTCCCTGCTCTCCTGGTGAGGGGCTGCTGTAAGATACAGGGCTGTAGCACAGCAGAGCCTGTCTCCAGGATGAGCACGGTGAAAAGGGACCACTTTACTCTCCTGTCTTCTGAATGGGCCTGCAGGCACTTTGGGAAAACCTTCACTGTTCTGGACTCATTCTTTTGCTTCACATTTAGCATCCAGAGGTCTTGACTTTTTGACTCTTTGTAGGGCTTCTAAGGACTCAACCACAAGAACCTAACTGTTCTTGTGGTCTTGACAGCTAGCTGTGCAGAAACCATGATGCCAAGCAGAATAATAATCTGGGTCCTAAATGGTGCACTTCCCTAAAATGAACTTGTCAGGATGTGAAAAGGGATAGCAATCCACTGATACCAGAAGTCCTGAAAGGCACAAAGCTGCTTCACAGCTTAATGCAGCCCTCTCATTGTCGATGCATGAAAGCATGAGATATTGAAGGAACAAATGAGGAGTACTGGAATTCATAAATTAGCTAACATAGAAATTTTTAAGGTGATAACCAATGTTCATTTACAGAGGTAGAGGCATCTCTCAATAATCAGATCATAACACTCCATAGTAACCTTGTGTTTGCATTTGTTTAAAAAATATCTCCTGTTATATGCCTCTGTTAAAATGATGAGGGAAAGAGGAAAGACTGCATTTTTTTCTTTGGTATTCCTTATTGTCACAGTCTTCATGGTGAGTATTTTTGCATGTGAATTGTTGTCTCTGTATAAGTTTATTATTAATATTGTTGCTGTTTATTTTTCCTACTCATTGCTGTTTCCAGTAAATTGTTCTTACCTCCGGCTGTTGTCTTCAACTTTTGTGCCTCCAATTCTCAATTCCATCCCACCACAGTGGGAAGCAGGAGGGGAAGTGGGACCAAGAGAGAGCATTTGTTTGAGAGAGTCTTGGTGGGGATACTGGTTTGGGAAGTACCATTCCCAAACCATGGCACTGCGCAAGCACTCTCCCAAACTGCGCTCAAAATAGTACTACTCCCCATGCACAAACTGGTTCCAATACTTTCTGTCCCTTAATCATGAGACTGAACTCTTGCTGTTACTTGAGTCTTTCAGGCAGATTTCATGCCCTCTTGTAAAGAGAAAAAACACAAAGTAAAGATCATTTTAGGCCCCAAATGTAGCAGAAGGCTTCTGTTGATCTGTCCTATTTATTTGAGTGATTTCTCTGCCTTCCTACACTAAATAATGCTGCTCTATAGTGGAAGTTTTGGTCTCTCTGTGGTGTTAGACAAGATCTTTTTGTGGAAAAACCCACAGATATGCACCATGCTCTCTGGCCACCTCTGTTAACTCCTGTACTGATTTTTCTCACCATCTCTTGTAAGTAGATGCTTGGAAACACAGAGACTTAGCCTGAAACCTTCTGACCATGGCATCTTCCAGTGGCGAAGGAACTTTCTATGATACCACAGACTCTCCTTCTGTGGTTACTCCAGCTAGAAGATCCTCTGCTAACCTTCCCACTTTCCCTCATAGTTTCCAATGCCGCATTCCCACTTTACTTGCGCTGCTACATTTTTTGGGGGGGAAGCACATGCTGAACCAAGCAGGGGAACAAGCTGGATTATATTATGGTTTTTTTAAAGAGCATTTTGAGGTGCCTCAGTGCAGAGCCAGGCAGAGCTGTACTCTGTAGGAGGATACAATATAAGAAAATAAAGGAAGTATAGCAAGTAATTTTACCCCTTAAGGAGTTGCAGCTGAGCCAATTACTAAAGATTAGGAGCAGACCTGATTTTAACAGGCTGCACCTGTAGCCAATAAGAAGATTGGTGGGTTGAGGGAACTGGAGTCAGTTGGCTGCTGTGAGGACAAGGAAGAGTCAGTGCCTATAGGAGCTGCCTACAAGAAACATCAAGGAGGTATGAAACTCTAGCAATATGGAACCCTTGCAATGTAATGACAATAGAACTCTTGTACTATAACGACAACTAATGGTGACCCCGACATGGTTTGGGAGAAAGGACTCAAATACTTAACTATATGACCCGTGTGGATTTGGGAAACAGAACTTGACTATATGACCCCACGCATTTGGGAATGGAAAAAGAATAAAGTATCGACCAATGTGATCCTGTGGTGATTCAGCAAAGAAGACTTAAACATTAAGCAATGTGGTCCCATGGTGATCTGGGTAGAGAACGGAAAGAGGAAAAGCAACAAAACTGAAAGAGGAAGGAGAGCGTTTGCTAAACCAACTGTAGGAACTGGGAAAAAAATAGTTCTATTATTTGGTACAATGTGTTTATTGATTGGTAAAATATATCAATTGCAACTATTAAGGTTTGTTAAATATGAGTAAAAAAGATTTTGAAGATAAGTACTTTGTAAACTGAGAAAAGCTGCAAAACTGAATCAACACTCAGAAATATATATATTTGTACTATAATATGTTGTTTGAACATTTGTATAACTCTTAATTCTAAATGAAATATATGAGTGTGTCATAATGTTAATTTATTTGACCATGTCCTTCTAGAAATGCTGCATCTCTGTAATTAAAAGAAAAAGGGGAAATTGTAGGGGGATAGAGTATAAGAAAATAAAGGTAGTATAGCAAGTAATTTTACCCCTTAAGGAGTTGCAGCTGAGCCAATTACTAGAGATTAGGAGCAGGTCTGATTTTAACAGGCCACGCCTGTAGCCAATCAGAAGAGTTTTATAAAAGAGTTGATTGGTTGGTTGAGGGGAACTGGAGTCAGTTGGCTGCTGTGAGGACAAGGAAGAGTCAGTGCCTAGAGGAGATGCCTACAAGAAACATCAAGGAGGTATGAAACTCTAGCAATATGGAACTCTTGCACTGTAATGACAGTAGAACTCGCTCAGCTGAGCCAGCTTTGTCCTGTGCTGTGGTAGCAGAGGTGGGCCCATGCAGGAGGAGAGTTTTAGAGAGATGGAGTGGGTTTTGCTGACAGTGGTGGAGCCATGAGGAGAGTTATCCATGGAACATGCACCACACACTGAAACGACCAGCTAGATTTGCCACCTATGAATGCTGCTTTGTGAAGGGAAATGAACCTGTCAGTGAGCAAAAGAATGGCTTTAGGAGACTGGAAAAAGGCATATTAATTGCTTCAGGAAAAAATTTATCAAAGCTTTCCTTTCTTTTAGAAATCAAGGTACATCAAATAGGAGGTGTGGCACTTGGCAATATGGTTTAGGGTTGGTTATAGTGATGTTAGGCTGATGGTTGGACTGGCTGATCTTGGAGATCCCTTCCAGCCTTGATAATCCTGTGATTCTGCCTAATCTTGCACAAGTAAGATATGCAAGCTTTCAGGCAGCACTCTGCAGTAGTACATCATGCAAGGAGAAGGCATGAGGTTTGCCTGAGCCTGCCTACCTGAGCTGGCTTAACCCAGACATCTTTTCACACATTGGCAAGGGAAATTGTGATGTACAGCTTCATCTAGAGCACACCCCTCTAGAAATTAGCATTGGCAGTCCATCTAACCTTCAGACTTGTCTCCGCACAAGAGGCTGAACTGACAAATGACAAAATCACATTTTTGCTGCAATTTTTAAGAAAAAATTTATCCCCATCCCTCTTCCTTTGTCTGATAGCTGTGGAAAGTGACTGATCCTTCAGGAATGCTGTGGTCACTGGGAGTGCTCAGGGCTGCATTCTGCTTGCAGAAAGCAGGGAAACTGAGGCAGCTAGAGTATGACAGATTTCTGTAGCCTAGGTTACAGCTACCACCTTAAGAGGCAGTATCTGTGTGCCCAAAATAAGACCGCTGTAGCCTGGCAGGTTAGACACAGGTAGTGTGTCCTGCTAGTTCTTTCATTTGTTTGTGTGGGTGAAGTTGCTCTATCATAATTTACAAATGTCATGTGTGACCTGCTGTACATCTCAGGTCGTCTACACTCTGGCTCCCCATCATGTGCCTGTAGCTATTAACTTCAGTTCTAAAGCACTGAAGAGCTGTAACAGGCATTTCTGTGACACATATGAGTGTCTCAAAGCCTAGGCCCCAAAGTTGTTCATTTTTAGGATAGACATGTTTGGCTCCTGTTCCTGAAGTGGGCACTCCTCCATCATGGTTGTGGCCATTGCGACCCAGGCTCAACTCACGCAGTTTATGTTCTCTGCTCTCCTGTACCATCCTTTAATAGAAGGCTTAAGGTGATGGAACAAGAATCATCTTCTCCAGTAGAGGAGAACTGCAAAAATGCTGTTTATCATACAGGAGAAGGAATTGTGAGGGCAGACCCAGCAGGGATGGCCCAGCCATAACACTTGTCCCCTGCTGGCCATGCCTTAACAGGGTTACAGAAGAGAGGCATGCAGATGGCTCCCACTGCAAGAGCCAGACCTTCACCTTGCTGTGTTGCTACAAAATGGTCTCAAGAGCTCTGGGGAGTTGCTCATTGCAGGGCTGATGGCTGGTGAAGAATGCAGACTTTTTTCCAAACTATGAAGTCTTGCATAGTATTAACTGACCATTCAGATAACGTAAAATCATATTTTAAAATCATTGAAGCATTTAGATAGAAGTGGTTTAATTTACTTCAGAATAAAATATACTGAAAAGTGACAAGAATCCCCAGTGAAACACTAAACCCTCCAGCAGAGGCCTGAGGGTTGTTAAATCATGCACACAGATGAAGAGGTGCTAGAGCTCCTGCTGGGGTTATAGCTTCACTCTGGAAAGCCACCTGCCTCTGGCCTGAAAGGAAAAGAGCTTTGACTGAATGTTGACAACTCAGTGGTTCCCTTCCAGATTCATCTTTCAGACCACCCTAAACTTTTACCTGAGAGTCCTCAGGCTGAATGTCAATAGCTCAAGGACAGCAAATGCCCGAGTTCTGCTGGGCAGTGGCTTCCAAATTATGAAACTGTTTTCCCTGGAACCAATTAGGTGCCTAAGGCCCTGGGTCAGAAAAATATTTAAATGTGTGGAATGCCCATTGGCTGAAACATGCCATGAGTATGCACAGTTCTTAGTGCTGAGAACGGGTTTTTATCTCTTCCTGGGACTGTTGGATCATGGGCTCAAAATCCAAGGTAGGAAGCTGATCTCAGAGGGGCAGTGGGATAGATAAGGATCCAGGTACTAAAAATAAAGTGGACTCCTTGACCTGCAGATAGAAAACATTTCCTCCCACACACTTGGTACTGCTTTGTTGCTGCGTGAGCCTTATGTGGGGAAAGAGGACACCACTGTCTGCAGGGACAGCAGTGAGAAGGATGCAGAAGGAGGGCATCCTTGCAGAGAGCCATGGCTGCCAGTCTGGTGAGTGTGTGGCATTGTTTTCCCATTAAATCCCTATTAACTCAGTTTAAAAGGATGAGCCCAGGCAAGTGTGTGTTGTAGAGAGACTCCTCAAGATAGCTCAGGTAAGCTGTATGCTTTATAAATTCTGCTTTTAGTGTTTTTTTTTTTTTTTAAGATTCTCCTAACTTAGTAAATAAATCACATTATTTAATATAAGTGAGATTGAGGTTTGTTCAAACTAGATAATGCTTGGAAAATCTGGTTTTGATTATTATTTTTCCTCTGTACTTCAAATTATACCTGGGCTATTAATGGCAACATGGAAGTTCCTGCATAATGCAGTTTAAGCTGGGTGCTTTAAACCATTGAAACATAGAGGATCATATTCACCTTTATACAAAGGCACTAAAGTGATAGGAAATAATATTTAAATCCTTTTTCAGACCTAAACATTTTCATTAAAATTATTATAGTATGTGTCTAAGCCAAACTAATCTTGCAAAAAATGGTTTTGTGTATTCAGTACAGAGTATTTACATGGTAACAGATGAAGTGAATGCATCATTTTGCTAGCTATTAAAAATACTTAATAATTCCAGTTGGAGCACTCAGCTGTAAGAGCTGTTTTCCATTTCAGTGAACTTTATGCTGTGGAGAGGAAAGAAATGATTTCTCCACATGGCTGAGCATCAGGTTTCTTTGAGCATGGAAGCAGGCTTGTAAAGGGTAGGTGTTTATGCTTGCTTGTTTCCATCGGGAGTGTTCTCTGACATGCAAATGACCTGCCAGCCGCTAGCAGGCTTTAAGCAGATCTCCTTTAAAACTCCTGCTGCAATCCCATGTCAGCCCAGAGCAGCATGTGCATGGATTAGCTCTGCTTTAGCAGGCAGAGCTGTAGTTCCTTTAGTGCTGTGCTGCCACAGCTGGGTGAAAAGCACTGAGTGGCAAAACAGGAAAACTATAAGTTGTTTGTGGATCATAGGCTCTCTTGCCCTTTTCCCTCTCTGAATCCAGCTCCACCAGGGATAATTTCCACTTGAAAGTTGACTTGGAGCAACACTTTCTGAAGTAGTCTTTACAGTTTATATCTGGGAGGTTTTGTCTTGTTTTCTTTAGCAGTGCTCACTGTCTAAAATAGTGAGGATGTTTAAAAAGTGAGGATGTCCCTGAACTTTCAGGTAAGCTGGATGGTGCTTTGGGCTCCATGGGCCTAAGGTGATTCACTCAGCCAAAACAACAGACACATTTCATTTTTAAGAATTATTTCATCCCAGCAGGAGAGGTAGTTTGTGGGTAAGAACGAGCAGCCAAGACCAGGACAAGGCAGTATTTATCTAAGCCATCTGATAATAGTTAGCTAAAAGATGCCTGGCAGATGTCATGTTAAAACTGACCAGAGTATAATGTGGAGTGAAGAAAGAAAAGCCAAAAGGAAGAGCAGGAGGGAGAAGATTTGTGCCCATCTGGAGTTTCCGCCAGGATGGCTGAAAGACTCATTTTTGGGCAGCTACACATGTTCTTGCTTTATGGAGTCTCTGAGGTACAACATGATGTACCTGGGGAGCACAGGGAGCCACTCCCAAGTGCCTACACTCCAGTCACACCTGCACAGCAAATAGCACTCCTGTCGTGTCACCATTCATCTCTGCAAAAATGACTGAGTGGATGTTCTGAGGGGCAGCATTTCAGCATTTCTGAAAGGAAATCTATCCATGACAGCATTGCATAGTTGAACACCAGTTTCCATAAATAATTAGGAAGGCAAATCTTTGCCTTTTATCTTTGTCACAGTGACTGGAATGCAGCTCACTGCCTTCAGTGGTTACAATTCATGCAGCACTAAAACCACAAGGTATGCTTTTTACATGCCTGATGCACACCCCTCCGCCCACCAGCATTGCTCATAAATATCCTTTTTTTTTCCCCCAAAGATGCCAGGACCCACTGGCAAAACCTGGACACTCACCAAGTATTTGCTTGAAATAGAAATCTGAAGTTAGGAGCTCTTCACAAAAGACACATCTGACATTTCCAAGGAGTGACTGGTGAAATAAAATATTTGGAAAGTGTCTGTTGTGAGCATGATGGAAGAAGGGGTTAAGAATAATATTTTGTAGGCAGGAAGAAGTTTCAGCAAGGACCTTACTCCACCAAAAAGGGAGATGCTGATAGAAGCCAATCTAAACCAGGTGCTAACATTACCATTGTTAGTAGTTTTTATAATAATACCAATAATCATAACAATAATAATAGCAATAATTAATCAATGTGAGATGGGCTGCCCACAGCAGGGAAGTGAAGATGTAATGTGATTGAGGATAAGCCCTAGACCACTCTCATTGTCTTGTGTATGTATGTGAAACTTCCAAAATAACTGGTACCAACAAGAGGAATTTTGGCAATGGCTGCCAGTTTTAATGGAAAAAAAAGAAATCTTTATCTTTGCATGTCTCCACCTATGGTGCCACCACTGGTTGTTCTGAGTACCTACAACACAGCTGGCCAGATGTTCTTCACCCCTTTGGCATTTACCATTACACAGGGGTTGAGAGGAAAACCTTGCAAGAGTTTTATTCCAAATCAGCCTGGCACACCATGGAAACGCACACAGCAGGGTGTTCATGGTGTCTAACCTAACCTGCCCAGGGCACCTGTGCCCCTACTTGAGCTGCCTCTGGCCACCTTCTGGAGGCCTCCACAACTGCAGAGGGACTCATGAAGTTTTATTCATGGATTGAGCTAAAGATCTGAGTCAGGAATGAGCAGAAAAGGCTGACACAGTTCAGAAAGGCTGCTGAATAAGAACAAGATAACATTTGGTCAGGACATGTGTCAGAAATTGTACGTCTGCAACTGATCTTGCCCGGGGCAGAACATCCAGCTTTGTTTTCCTGTGAATCTGTGCTGTTCAGTGAGTCCCATGGTCAGGAGGAGGAAAGCTGGAGGAAATTACTCAGAAACTGAATTTCTCAGGGAGGTGTAACAGCTTAGGGAAAAAAGATAGCATTGGGAAAATGTGAAGAGCAGCAGAAATTTAAATTTTGAAACTTGCCTGAGGCATCACTTCTGGTAACACCAAGCTGATACAGCAAGTAGTGGCTTGATGTGGGGTTATTCTTACATCTCTGTGATGTTCATTTTCACTAGAAGATGGTGCTAAGTGAGGAGGGGAGTGTGTAGTTTTTGCTACAAAATTCAATGCCTTTATGATATGACCCTCATGAGAGGCTTTGCAAACCTTGTCCTTGTGCCTGGCACAAACTGTACTGAGCAGAGCTAATGAAGTCACAGGTAAGTTTTTTGCATTCACCTCAGCTATTTGCGAGCCGAGTTGGTCTAATATTGTAAATGTAGGGCTACCAACAAGGGGAGAGATGATGAATCTGACTCCATCTTATCAGAAGGCTAATTTATTACTTTTTTATACTATATTATAATAAAGAATACTATACTAAAGAATACAGAAAGGATACTTAGTGAATGCTAAAAAGATAATAATAAAAACTCATGATTCTTTCCAAAGTCCCGACACAGCTTGGCCCCGATTGGCCAATGAGTCAAAACAACTCACACCAGAGTCCAATCAGGCAATCACCTGTGGGTAAACCATCTCCAAACATTCCACATGAGCACAACACAGGAGAAGCAAATGAGATAAAAATTGTTTTCCTTTTCTCTGAGGCCTCTCTTACTGCCTTTCAGCGTCCCAAGAGAAAAACCCTGAGCAAAGGAATTTTTTCAGAGAATGTGAAAGCCACACTCTAGCACAGAGCAATTTGAATGAATTAGAGGATTTATATTGCCTCTCATCACCTTATCCTCTACTGCTGTCTCTATGCCTGTGGAACTATTTTTATGGCCAGATCCTTACCTGTCCTCTTTAAAAACCTTGATGCAAGGGGTCAGATCAGTAGGCACTTCAGTTTGCAGAAGTTTATCTGCTTGTGGCATCAGCCAGTGTCTCATCTCTTAGGCTGCCACTGAAATTGTGCCATCTAAGGTTGTTTGCTGATTGGAGAATGTAACTTAAAGGTTGGCTGTTTAAAACATGGATGGCCTGGGCCATATGGGCAGTTTGGTGACGGTTCAGAGATTGTGCACAATTCTGCAGCCTGACCAGAAGCAGAGGGTTACTATTCAGAGACCTGCAGCGTTACCAGGTAAAGTGTCTCGTATCAAAATCACTGAAACAGGGCTTTGTGTGAAATTATGCGGTGAAGGACCAGGAGAAGGACCACTCCTGTGATGTGCAGCTCCACTGCCAATTGCAATTTCACTGCTAGAAGGGAGACAGTCCTGTCCTCCTTTCGGAGAAGAGGTTCATCTACTGTATCAGAGACATTTGCTCATGCACTGGAGAAACAAGGAAAGGGAAAGAACTATTTACTGAGCTCTGATGTTTGGCACCTGGAGAATGTGTGTATTTTCACCTGGAGTATAAGGCAGGATACTCACACTTTTTACCACCTTGCATCTGGGGCTTGATTCAGAGGCCTTGGAAAATTTTCACTGACTTCAGGGGACTTTGGATCATGTCTGAAAGCTACCCAACAGCCTGGAAGGGCAAAAAGATAAACTGACTCTTTCTGCTGGAGAGATCAAGGAAAACAGTTCAACAGAGATAATTGGGATACTGTGGCATTTAGAGAATTTTGGGGTTTTTTGTTGTTTGGTCGGATTTCAATTCCCCATAGCAACTTACAGTCTAATGCCTGGATTATTTTTGCTGTTACATTTCTCTTCCTGCTTTGCTTTGTAAGGAGGCCAGCCCTTCAGGGCCCATCAGGCGGCTGAAATGGAGCAGCAGGAGCTCCTGCAGAGAAATAAGGTCCATGACCTGGCTGTGAGCCAGGGCTCCTAAGGGCCAGGGCAAGCAGGGAGCACTGGGGCAGGATGAGGTTGCAGAGCTGTCTCAGATGTCCCCAGAGCCACCCTGGGCAGATGCTGCCATGAGGGGCAGGAGGGCACCAGCACTGGGGCAGCAGCACGAGGCAATGGGGTGACCCCTGAGCCCACGGACTCACAGGGGAGTTACAAACCCATGGCAGACCTTGTGGCTGCCCCAGGAGCTTGTGAGCAAATCCCAGGAAAGGCAGAGCTTTGATTTGTTTTAGTCTGGGCCTGGTCCAAAGTTAGTCTTTTATAATCTGGGTTGTGTTCAAGCTGAACTGAGCTTTGCTTTTCCATTTTTGAGAAAGCCCAAAGAGCAGCCTCCCACTGTGAAAGCCCTGTGAGCCAAGCTGCTGATGTGAAACAAGTCTCACATTTGTTTCCTTTCACATCTTTTCATTTAGAAGCACACAGATGCACTTAACACACACTCTAAAAATTCTCAGAAGAGTAGGAAAATCAAGACTTTGACTTTTTAATGATTGCCTCTAGCAGCCTGCTTTATGATCTTGCTTTAGAACTGACAACACACAACTGATCTGCCTTAAAAACAAAATTGAGTTTTCACACCTTGCTACTTTTAAGATAAAATGCCTTTTAATGGCTTTTCTACTAATTAGCTGCCATGATTTCCCAATCTCTTGGTAGAGGCTCTTTTTAATGTATGTCAATATAATCAACAAGGATTACAGTCTTTTATTCAAAGTGTGTTGATAAGGGATAAGCAAACATAGTGGTGCTGCTTTCTCCCCACTAACAGCCACCTCCAGCTGTGCCACTTCAAATATCAGATCTGCTGTGTCACCTGCCTGGGCACTGAGGATGAGGAGAGCACTTGGTAGGGCTGAAGTGGCCTGGGGGATGGAGCAGAAGGTTATTGCTAGAGCCCTGTCACAGAATTCTCTGCTGCTGAAGCACAGTGGAAAGCTCAGTGAAAACCACACAGCTCAATACAGGGGATTGATAAATCTTTCTCAGAGGTGGAGAGTATTGTCCAACTCCCACCACCTCCCTTAGAGCTCTTCTGCTTGAGTGAGGTGAAAATAAACACAATGCCGTAAAGAAAAAAGCCATCTGAGTATAAATTAAAGGGTCCAAAGCCTCCCTAGCTGTGGTTAGTCTCTAAGCACCTCTGTGATCTAGATGTTGCCAATAGTAACCCCAGGTTTTGTGCTTTCCCCCTGAGAAATGGCTTTGCTCATGCAGTATCAAGCACTGGCTGGGCTAATATCTTTACTGGTTATTGAGGGAATACACACAACATCCATAAGGAGTAACAAATCCTCTGGAACACACCCTTGGATGCCCATTTTAAAGTAAACATTTACAGCCTCAGTTCTTCAGCAGTCCACAAGAGGACCAGCCTAATGCCATAGCCTCAGGATATGTCAGCTTGGATAACACTTAATGTCAGCCCCTTCTTACTCTGCAAGCTGTCTGATTATTCCTAGCTAACACAATTACCTGCATCCATGTTTTCTATGCAATCTCAATACAACACTCAGACATTTCAAACTGATAGTTTAATTAAATTATGGCAATTAGGGTTATTTAATTCCAGGAGTATGTGAGGCAAAGATTCTGAGGACAAACACAGCACTTGTGCTTCCAGGGAAGTGGAGAGATTCTGTTCTGTAATAATATGAAGCTTTCAGAGGATTGAATTTCATCAGCATTTGAATTCTCTAGAAATCATGCTTCTTTTTCATATTTCAAGTTGGACATTCCAAGATGGAATCCATCGTGATTACTTGTGGAAACCTGGTCTTACACATGCAAGCAGAACTGGAGATCCAGCTATTCCTCTGTGCTTAAGAAGTATTTTTTGTTTAGGTATCCTCTGTGGAGCCAGCAGTGCCAAGGCAGCATGCAGCCTGGCTGCTTTTGTGCTGCTCCATGTAACCAGCAATGCACATTTTGTGTGCATGTGTGTGTTTGCCCATCAGGAACATTGCTCAGCCTCACTATGGGCTGGACCCATGCACCCAGAGCTGCAGCAGCCTCACCTGCATCCTAAAGGTCATGAAATTCAGCCAAGTCTGGCACCCTGACCTTGATGGAAATCCTTGCTGAGGCACTTTTCCAGCTTTCCAGAGATAAAGACTGTGTCCCAGGAAGACTTCCTTTACAAGCCTCATTACCAACTTTCACAATGTCTCATGCAACTTGTGAAGAAACATCAGGCTACCTCTGTCTTGTATGTTTCATAGGAGAACAGTCCACCCCTTCACTGAATTGTGGCTTATATGGAAATGGAATGATGGTGTCTTGCCAGTTACACTTAAATCACCCCTACCGCCAGACAGGCTTGAAGATAAAGTACGGAATGAATTTATTCAGGAATCCAAAGATCAGCATTACAATCTCCTTATTTAGAGGCAGCTGTGCATAAAGAAATACAAACTTAGAGCTGCAGACAGATTATTCTGTTATCTGGTTTGTGCTGTTGAAATGCTCTCAGCATGCTTACATACCTTTCAGCTTGAAGCTTGTCTTTAAGCAAGACCTGGTCCGCAGCATGTATTTCATTGAAGGGATGTTTATTAAGGGGTGTGCATGTCCTTGCACACCTCTTTTCTCCCCTGGGCTATTTCACTCCCACACATGCCATTTCCTGAGCTGGGAAGCATTTGTGCCTGCTGGATAGGTGGGCTGTTCTACTCAGACAAAATATCTTGGTGCTTACTTTCATGCATGCTGATTGTGAAGGAGAGCTTCTCCTGAAAGGCAGAGCGAGATTCAGGCCTCCTTGTATTAATTTTTATGTAATAAAACACCAGCTAGTACATGTGAATCATCTAAAAATTATAGTAGATATACACATGTAGTTAATTAGATCTTGACTGTATTGAGACAGGAATTAATGGTAATCTAATTATTTTGGGGTGAAAATGAAATGAACGTGCTTGGCCCATGCAATACCCCAAGATGGCATCCTCTTCCTTCAAAGGTGTCGATGTACTGGATGAGAGACTTCTGGAAAACATTAAAACCAAAAGTAATTTATATTCCATATATCCATGTTGTGTTAACACAATTTTAGTTTTCATCTGGTCACCAAAATCCTGGATTCACATTAGCCAATGCATCAAGCAATCCCTGTGTTTAATTTTCATATGGGACAGTGATGAAAATCCTCATTTGCAAAGTTTCAAAACTGATCTCTGACGGCAATAGCTTTCACTTCTTTAGTGAGTACTGTAGATACCCTTGCAATGGTCACATGAACAGGTGGAATAATCTTGGGTTACTTGATGTTAACATGATCACATCTCTGTGAAAAATGGTTTTGACTTAGAAAATTAACTTTTTTTTTTTTTTTTTTTGCACAAGCAATGCTGGCTCGACAACGTTATACAGAATATTTGTCCTCAATATGATCCTGACATTCCTATTTACAGAGCCACCAAGAAAATGGTGGGCAATTTGAGCTGCTGATATGTTTCAAAAAAGGAGCAGAACTGCTCTAGTCACACTGAAAGATGATGGAGGTCATTTTTCATCATGGCAGCAAAGGTCCCACATGAGATAGTCTTTTCAATTCAGTCATCTAACACAACTGTGCCAGAAAGGATACTTTTAGAGCTGTATTTCTGGGGTCCCCTGGCCTTTCTCTACCACACTTTCTTCTCCTTCTCCTCTTACTCTTCATCCTGCTTCTCCTTGTCATCATCATCAATGTCGTCATCAATATCTGTCAATATTTGATATCTGTTTTTCTTAAAATTTGATTTCCAGAAGGCAAAATTGTCTCCAGCACTCTTCCTGACACAAAAGATCAAGACCAGAGCAGGATCAGAGTCAGAGTCCTCAGGTCTGGGATCCAGTCTTACTTTAGGGTTTGTTGAAATGATATGCAGAACTGAATGATCTAAATGCATTTCAGCTTGCAAGGCAGAGAAAACAACTTCTCTTTCTTTGTACTTGTTAATCTCTCTTAGTTCTAGACTCCTCAATGCCAGGAGGTCTTTCTTTTCATATTTCTTTAGATTTGGCAACTATTGAACCTGTTCAGGACCAAGTTGAATTTCAAATGAGAGGTGATGCCCATGGCTCATGCAGAGACTCAGAAAAACACCTTCTCAATACGCTCTAGCAAAAGAGCAGATTCTTCCTAAAACACAGAAAGTAGCATTGCTGTCTGCTGAGCAGGAGCCAAGTTTAGCATGATCACAGAACAAAGAGAGCTGTGAACCTCTCATCTCTCTCTCTGCAGGGTTCTGCCCAGAATGTTTAACATTTGTGCCCAACAATTCCATGGCAGATTTGTTTACAGAAGAGTTTTCCAAGGAGTGCTTGGGTTGCGCTCAGCAGCTGCCCTTGCTGCCGTGGCTGGGCATACCTGGCGTGTCTGGGTGATTTATGGATTTCAACTGCTCCCTGCAGCCCTCCTGCCTGAGAGACTGGGGCTGCTCCAGCACGGCAAGGAGCCATGAAACAACAGCTGCCACAGATGGCCACAGCTCCTGCCCTGGTTTGGATGGACGCAGATCCTGCCCTGGTTTGGGTGGACGCAGATCCTGCCCTGGTTTGGGTGGCCACAGCTCCTGCCCTGGTTTGGGTGGCCACAGATCCTGCCCTGGTTTCGATGGCCACAGATCCTGCCCTGGTTTGGGTGGCCACAGCTCCTGCCCCGGTTTGGATGGACGCAGATCCTGCCCCGGTTTGGGTGGCCACAGCTCCTGCCCCGGTTTGGGTGGCCACAGCTCCTGCCCCGGTTTGGGTGGCCACAGCTCCTGCCCCGGTTTGGGTGGCCACAGCTCCTGCCCTGGTTTGGGTGGCCACAGCTCCTGCCCCGGTTTGGCACACTGCGTAAAATGACGTGACACTCGTGCAGGGCTGGATAGGTGAGGAATACCACAAGGACATTGGTCAATGGCAAAAAAAGAGTAATCAAGTGCTCTAGGGAAATAAGGTTAAATGGGGAGGTGAGGGGGATGAGGGGAAGGTGATAAATGACAGATGTTTTGAGGAAACATCGGTTAATCCTTGAGGGGAAAGAAGTGGTGGCAAGGAGGCAACAATTCAAAAGATTACTTTGTAGTTTTCATGGCTTGAGTGGAGAGGGGAGGTTGGAAGACCACACTGCTGATTCTGCAGATGTCTGGGGCGGAAGGGAAGCAGGGGAGACGTGGTGTGCCAGCCATAACATGTAAGAGGAAAAGAGGTGGTGGAACATGGAATGAAATGCACATAAAATTATGGTAACACTAAGGTGGTCTAGTATTACATTGGATGATGGTTTTCTGAGGTATGCATACAGGCAGCATCAAAAAAAAGGTCAGCAAATTCATAGTCAGGATATGTGCAAAAAAAGAATGCAGATTTTGTATGATAAAGACTGTAATCTCACTGTCCTTCAGTCATACTGAATGTAAATGTATCTTTTTAAAGCATAAAAAGAGAGACACTGTGGGGGTTTTTCCCCAAAAATTTAATATCAGAGAGCTAATTGTGCATTTTGATCAGTGTGTAAAAATGTAGCTGGTCTTGGCTGAAAAGGCCTATGTAGCAGAGACATGTCATGTTTTTGCTCAGCATGATATGGTTTTGATTTCTGTGCTCCAATAACTTAATAGCTGAACATGTCTGTCAAGTCTTTCAAATTAATGCATGTCCATAGAGCTGATAATTCATCTTTGAATTGGTTTTGAAAATTCTGATCAGCCCAAATGATGTCAGAAGTAGCTAATGTTTAACTCAGGTGCCATAAAGAGCTGTCTTCCTGGTAAATGTCATGTTCTCTGTTAAAATCAACCATAAAATTAATGACAGTTATAGAATATGTAACTTTTTCAATCCACCAGTGAAATCACTATGAGCTCTCACAAAAGACATCACTGAGACAGATGAAGCATTAATTCAATCATCTTCGGAGGTTTTGATGTCACGGAGGAGAAAATGAGTGACCGAAGATAAAGAGAAAAGAAGCATTTGAGCTTTGCTGTAGTCACGTACAGGATCAGGGTAAGGGGCAGTGGCAGGTGGCAGGTTGGACATTAATCTGAGCACTTGCATCCAGGCTAATCTGGCTCTACCCTGAAATTCTTCCCATTGTGCTAAATACCCTCAGAAGTACAAGGCAGCCCTAGGCTGCACTTCTGTCAGCAAACTCTGGCAAAGATTGAGTTACCTGTTGGTTATGTGGCCAGGGGAAGGATACATTCTGTAACAACAGCAGCTGCTATTTGTAAACACAACTTTTTAATATCGCTGGGCTTGTTTTAAATCGCACATGATGGCCTTCAGCAGGCTAACCTGAGCTACCAGGCTCACATTAGGGCGTTATCAAAAAGGGGATTACTGCCCTACTCCACAATGTGCAGGCACAATACAAGGCTTAAACAGTTTTGTGCAAGATTTTGGATTTAGCATCATTTCCAGCTGCATTAAACTAGTTTTTATTTGCATGCTGCTTTGGGAAGTGCCTTTGAAGGTAGTAGAATGTCACAGAATTTTACATCTGAAGTCCTACTTTATATAGCCTAAGAACAGCTTATTGGTTGCAATGTAGTAATGGGTGCAGACAGGATGATTGTGAGGTGAAGCACCTCTACTCAAGACCTTGTACCCCTCACTCAGCATGAAACTTGAGTCAGATGTGAGGAAAGAGCTATAGCGGCTAGTCTTGGGAGATTTTGTTGGGAAATGGGCTCCTGACAGAAAGATCCTTTTACTGGCTGTGGAGGTGTGGAAAACTCTGAATCTGCTGGGGGCTGGGGTTTTTTATCATCTCTGTGTATTTTTCAGATCTTGTTCTTGAGCAATGATCTCTCTCATAGTTTCCCCTACAAGTGGGAAACCTGAGCCCTAGGGAGCTTAATTTGATTTTTTTTCAAAGTGTCTGGCACTTGCACCATCTCTGTCTGACACTGTGACTTACATTTACTTGCCAGGTTGGATAGCATGGATGTGGGTGTCACGTCCAAGGTCACACCATGAATTAATGCCAGACCTGGGATTATTATTATTTATTATGGGCAGGCTGGTGATTACACCTATGCTTAAGGCAATCTACAGTTTCTATTGCAAAAGTCTGCTTTTGTGTTTGTGCAGGCCAAAATAAAACTGCTTAGTGTAAAATTCCTGATCTATACAAGCAGCCTCATACTTGGAGGCAGGCAAAGCAGGCTGGGCTCTTGATTTCTTCATTTTGCTAGTGGCAGTTCTGACTCCTGCACTGGGGTCACAGCACTGTATTTCTCTGAGATAAGAGTTACCTCTGGAGAAAATTCCTCTCTTCTAAAAGAAGTCATGAAAGAATTTTTTGCACATATACTCACTGGTGGAGTTAGGTAGAGTGGGGTAAAGGCATTAGGCACAGGGCACCAAAATTCAGGGTTACCAGGTTTGTGTATCTTGTCTGCTTCAAACTCAGGCAATCACTTGGATCGTTTTGTCACTGCAAACCACAAAAGGTTTTATTGTTGTTAAGTGAAGCCTGCTTAGCTTTTTAAGGACTTAACTGTGGTGGATTATGAGGGTAGATTTAGTTTTGGACTGAAGAAGCCTTAGCATGATCCAAAACCAGCAGCTAAAGCACACTGAATGAGTATTTCAGCCAAAATGGGAAAGGGCAGAAATGGGGCCATGAAACAGCTGCTGAGAGCAGTGGCCTTTTGTGTGCTGTGATATTTGCTTGGCATATAAGTGAAGGAGTGAAGAAGAAATTATTTCTGCTTTTCCAGCTTTGTTTGTACTCTGAAAATATATCCAGCACTCTCTCTGGCTTAAGAGTCACCACTCAGTTTCTCTTCACTCAGGGCACTTCATTTGTCAGTGCTGTGTCATCAGGTCTGCAAAGTGAACCCTAAGACACGGGGCCATTTAGTCGGCACAGAAAGGCAGCCTGGGGACTGGGTACATCTCCCTCAGTGTGAGTGGGACACAGGATGGAGAGGGAGAGAAATGGAAACTCTTCCTAGGTTTTCCATGTAAAATTTGGTTTTAGAGATTTTGGAGAGAGTTGAGTGTCTGAATTTTCAAACTCAGGCTCATCTGCATCATTTACCCAAATGTGGCATTGTTTGCTAGGGGAAGAACTCCTGCCTGTGCTCTGAGCTCTGACAGCCACCAGGCCCAAGGGGTACAAGCTGTGGAGACTGGGTATGGGACAGAGCACACACCTCAAGCACTTGGGATCAGAAACAGCAGGAAATTCACAGAAAGAAAAGAGAAAGAAATGCATCAAGCTCATTAAATATAATTTGCTTCTGTCTCAGAGACTTCCCAACCCAAAACCTGTGGGAATTCAGAAAACTGTTCTGGGATATATATATTCACAAGCACAAACTACTGGCTAGGAGCAAGAAAAGAGGCTAGGTCAACCCAATCTCACCCAACAGAGTGAGTCAGCAGCAAGAGATAGGCACCTCCAGTCCCCATAAAAAGCACACAGACAACTGGCTTACACCAGATGCCAGCTTTTGATGGCAAAACCTGTGAGAGGTGAAATGCTGATGAGATCATCTGTGTAAAACACACAGGTCATAGGGCTCTGAGTGCTTCAACCTGCTCTCAAGCCTGAGCATATCTTTGCAGCAATGACATCTTCTTGGAGCTTCAGCTCAAAACACAGAGCAGAAGGGGAAATCATGCAGAGAGGAGGCCCTTGGAAATCACCCTGCTTTGCTCTTCATATGAAAGCACCTACATCTCACCTGTGCTCCACAGTCTGGGCACAACAGTGGCAATGAGGACAGCTGCCCACCAGGAGGGAGGTGGGGCTGGGATCCTCCAGGTATTCCCCAGGTGTGGGGAGGGCTGAGTGTGGAGTTTTATGTGCAGGTGTCTAATTTGGAGGGCACTGGTGTGACCTGTGGCTGCAAAGGGCTAGAAGAAGCCAGCAGGCTGATGTCTTGCTAGCACAGCCAAATCCCCTACTCATACCAGCAAATGCTAATCCCATCTTTCTCTCTGTGAGAACCTGACTTTGAAGGGCTGGCAAAATATTGACTACCAGCACAATGTCCACAGGTGCCCTCTTCCCCTCTGGCTCTGCTGCTAAGTTTCTGGCAGTCAATATCACATGTACAGAGCTCACATTTAAATCCCCCAAATTAGATTAAAGGCTCAACAACATCATAACACAGTTTTAATCACTGTACTACCTACCATGAACACAAATGTCAGAACAGCAAGGACAGATTCCCATGAATATCTGTTAGTAGAGTTCTTTTAGTAAACACACTACCAGTGCAAGCTGGTTAGATTTTGGATTGTTTAACCTATCCTGAAAATTTACGTTCTTCTTGGATGCCCACATTTCTGGCATCTTCTGTGACTTGCAGAGAATGGCAGGGCAAATCCTGATTGCAAGGGATTAGTGGCAAAACCTCTAACCTCACTGCAATGGATAGTTAGTGGCACCTTGGTATGGTTTCCAAGGGAGCTGTGCTTTACAGCTTGCAGCATTTCCTTTCCATTTCTAAAGCACATTTGGACTCAATGATCTTAAAGATCTTTTCCAACGTAAATGATTCTGTGATTGTAAAGCAGCTCTTATTGTACATACACATCTCATTGCCTTGGATTGAAATTGAAATTGAAACTGGTTGAAATTCTTTCTTTGTTTCCTGCCTGTGCCTCAGTCATGGAAGCAGCAGGGCTGGCTCTGGGGCTACAGCCCCGTGGAAATGACAGGGGATCTGTGCCAAGCAAAGCCACCACTGCTGTGGGGTAGAGAGCCTCAGCCCCCATCCCTTTTCAAAAAGGTTATGTCTCTGCTTCTGACAGCATCCACAGGAATACCTCTCCTGTGAGCCTGCCACCCTTCTGTGCCTTGGAAATGCTGGTTCCCAAAGTGTGGGGGCATTCCACTCCCTGCCTGTCTGAACAAAGTGGCTCAGCCCTTACCTGCTGCCAGGAGCACAAGATCAAGGCCTGACACAATGATGATGATTTAGCTTTCTGGCAGCATCCTTTTTCAAGGAGTCCTTTCCCTGCTGAGGGTCCTTGAGAGTAAAGTGACACCCAAAATGAAACTGGGACAGTTTAACCAGCAGGACAATGTGGGATAACCAGATTTAGAGAACATTTGTTCTTATCAGAGAGAAAACCAGTAAAGTTTGCACTAGCAGATCTGTAGTCCACCTTCTCAAATTTTTAGATTAAAGTGTTCTGGAAGGCAACATTTACCCTAAGCTGTCTCTGGTTGCTGGATGTGAATACCAGATCCAAAAATGTTCTCCAGTCAGACTGACACCTGGGGATTAGAGATGTCATTAGTGCCCAGAACGTCCTGGACTGGGGCAGAGGACAACCATCATTTACCCAGGTTGTTTCTTCGACATCAGCCACACCTTTGAATCATGCAAACAAAAAATTTGGCTAACATGAAAAGGTTGAGGCTTTCCAGAGCTGTCAAAACATATGTCTTAACTTTCCCCTTTTTGCTGCTTAAACAGATTTTCATAACTGTTTACTGTTCTGGGAAATGTGAAAGGGCTGTTTACATGGTAGCTAAAGAAATATGAGGCAAAAGGCCATTAGATCTAGGATGAACAATACTTTCCCCAGGAATTCTGTGGTATATTTCTCTTATCTCCCTAACCCAAGTCTCTAGGCCATGCTCCTCACCCATGGTGCTTGGAAGCTAGGCATTTCTGCAGGGATAAAAGGAGATGCGTGAAAGTTGTTTTCTGCCAGAGGCTTGAATCAGGCTTTCAAATCATGTTGCTTGGCAGAGGGTGAGGACATGCTGTTGCGAGCTTTTTAATGGTAGGATGAATGCCTCAAATGCCCACTTCTCATTGGTTTGGAGTTAAAACCATAAAACTTGACTGGGCTCCATGTCAAGCCATAAATCAGTTTGTCATGCCAAAAAGCCTGGCACACAGTTTGTGTCAGCATCCAGCCTCTGCAGCTTGACCTACACTTGTTGTCCAAACTGCTCAGAGACGAGCTGGGAGGTGACACTCTCTCCTAAGGACTATTGTTCAATCAGGGCTCTGAAGGCAAGAGGGAGAAGCAGGAGATGAAGGGAATGAAGTGTTCTTCAGGACTGTGGAAGTAATAAATAAATCAGCAAAGGAGTCGAATCCCTCATCAAGTACTGCTGCTTCAGCTAGGGGAAGGAACAACCTGCAACCTCAGTTCAACAGCACAGCACTTCTTCAGACGAGTATGTTGCTGTAGAGAGCCTTTTGCCTGCACAAAGAGTCTGCCTGATGTTATTTCTTCACCACACCATCTTACAGAGAGCTTTTCCTTTTCCTCCCCTTGAAACAGTTCAACTTTGTACCAAGGACCATGTCTCTGCTACACCCTTCTCTGTAGAAGTACATTGAAATGCAGAGATGGATCCAATATTGGCAAGGAGGTAAGCAGGCAGGCTGTAACCCCACCTCTACACTAAGCCTTGCTTGGACAGGCTTTCCTCCCCAGCCAGCAAGATTGTCCCCATGGGAGTTACTAGAAGAGCTTTTTCCCACCTCAAATATTTTTATTTTTATTTTTTTTCTATGTACCAGTGTTCCCTTCACCCAGCACCACACTTACCTTGCAGCAGGAAGGGTACAACAAGCCCTGAGCAGAAAGTTCACCCCTGAGCTACAGTCCTGTTGCCAGCACAGACTTACTTTGTGATCTCAGGCTCATCTCTAAAGCTGCTGTCCTTTGTAGTGAGGTGGCACTTCCTGAACGAGGAGGTGCAGGGCAAAACTAAGGCAGGACACAAGATACAAACTACCCTGCAACAGGGCTGCACACCTGGGGTGGACAGACAGATGGATGAAGGAGTGTTGGAGTTTGTGACATCCACAGAGCAGTCAGCACTTCTTAAGGTGTTTCTGTCAATCCCAAAGGCCTGACAAATAATCTGATTGATAAATTAGAGTTGCTCATATCTCAGACAAAATACTGAGCCCTGAAATATCACCATCTCCTCGGGGTGCCTTGCAGCACCTCCTGAAGGCACTCCCAAATGCAGCAAAGTGATGGGCTGGCACTGCTCAAGAGCACAACAGCCCTTTCCATCAGGGCCTCATGCAGCTCTAGCTGTGATGCCTTAAAAGGCTGGTGAGCACAGAGATGCTGCAGTCCTTATCTCCTGCCCATGGCTGCTGCTTTGGAGATTTATATTTATAGCTCACCCGCAGCACGGATGCCCAACTGTCTAATTACGAAACACACAGTTTGGGCAATCCAATAAAGAGGCAAGGCTGTCCTGTCCTCTCTCCTTCACAGACTCATGAGCAGAGGCAGCACTGGGCTGCAGCAAGCAAGGTAAGATAGTGCCTTGTTTTGATTTTCACCGTCTTTTGAGCCCTTTTCTCCTTTCCACCTGTAATTTTCCATCACTTGGCATTCAGGGCTCTGTGTTGACCTCTTGAGGGAGCACTGCTTTCTCAGGGGAAGAGTGGGCTTTAAGCTGTTTGTTCCTCTCTTGCTGCCAGGGCACACAGAGTCTCTCTTTGTATTCCCAGCCTGCTGTTGGGAACCAGGTGCTAACTAACAGCTGCTCTTTAGTTTCTTCTCTAATAATACACTGTCATGTTTTCATGTTCTCAAGGAACACAACCATATCTAACTATAGACACTTCCCTGGTTTGTATAGCAAACTGAATTGCTTCAGGCAGAAAGCTTTTCATTAGTTTTTGGAGGCTTTTCCCCCTCTATCAGCATTTTCTTCTTTATGTTGCATGTTTGGAAAATGAATAGATAGTGGGGGAAAAAAAGTGGCCAGGCAGAAGGAACATTTTACTTCTTTTTCCCCTTTCAGACCATTTTCTAGTGGCCATGAAAGAAAAAAAGGAAAATTGCAGGTGATGCTTGCTGATTTCATGTTTTAAACAATTACTTGCTATGGATTACAGCAGCTGAGGGAAAAGGAAACAGAAAGCAAAACACTGAATCATAACTGTGTGTCAAAGAGGAATTCATCAAAACTAGCCTGTAAAATAGCAGTAGCAATAACTGCCAAATGCCAATTATCAGGATATTGTTGTATTAAATTACTTATAACCTCATCTCACAAGAGCATTAATTTTCAAATGAAGCCAATAAAAGAACGCCTCTTAGGAAAAATAAGATTATTTGTGCATGGCCGTACATTTGTTTGCATGCATTTACAGATACATTTTTTATTATAAATATTTTTATAACCTTGTAAGCTTTTAAATCCAAGGATCACAAAATATGACACAAAGGTAAGAAATACTAATTTACTTTTAGCCTAAGAGCTAAAGCTGTCACACATTGCACTAGAGTTTGTTTACTATTCCATTATTCAAGAAGTTAAATGAAAGAAAGGGTTTTTTCAGATGCTGAGTGCTTCATGGGCTTTGACAGGATCTCAGGTCCAGGTACCCTGAGGAGCAGGACTCCTTAGACCTGAGCCAAAGCCAGTGCTTGTAGGAAAGGACAGCCCACTTCAAAGTGCTTGGGGTTGAGGTCAGATCCTAGGTGAGGATTTCAAAGGCAGGAGGTCAGAGGATTACTTGGTCTAAAGCTGCTGTACATGCACTGACTGAAGATGAGAGGTGGTGCTCACATTGGTGCAGCACTTTGGTCAGGTCCCAGGGCTGTCCTGGGGGAAATGCAGCCCTGGGGCTGTGCCCAGGCCATTACACACCCATGGCCTCTGAAATCAAGTGAATACATCCAAACACATCCTAGGGATAGGATTTGCTCTTAGGCCTTGCCCAGGAGGGAGAGCCCTATGTTTCTGGTCAGCAGAACAGTGCAGGCAAGTGAATCTCAGTGCCTGGAAGCACCCTGGTGTCCTATTTGATTTATGAGTAAATCATACATGCCCCCATGTATCCACCCTCACCTGTGACAGGCACTCACTGCCATGGTTGATGTCCTCAGGTAATGTCACGTCTGGCTTAGCTTTCCAGGTTGTGCTGGTGTGGGCTGTGACAGTCAGTGTAGATAGTGCTGAGACAACATGCTTAGGGAGAAGTTTTCTCTAACTTTCATGTCAAGAACAGCACATAACTTAAGTGGAAGAATAAAATAATGTAAAATACCAAATTACCTGCACATGCACTTTTCTTGGAGCTTACTCTCCCCATGTGGATGCCTTGGAAGGCTCCAGACACTGCAGCCAGCACCTCACATGTTTCCCTGTTCCCAGCCATAACCATCTGCCCATGGTCTGGTCAGATCTGCACAGAGCTCCATCTTCTGCTCCCCAGCACTGGGGAGATGAGTTTCCTGTTACCTGGAGCCCAAAGGCAGCAGGTCCCACCAGAGACTGCAGTGTTTTAGAGGGACACCAGTGGGACATGACAGCTGCCTTCGCTCATCTGGTTACTGCAAGATCTTGCTATTAAACTGAACAGATGTGCTTCCACAGTAAATTGTGCAGTAAAGAAATCGTGTACAAAACTAATATTTTTTAATAGTCTCACTTCTCACATGCTAGAAACTTTCTCATGTCCTCAAATTCTTTGCCTATCTTCTTAGCCTCAGGCTAAAACAATAAAAATGAGAAAATCGTCCTGGCTGGGCACAAGGTGTTAAAATATTGCAGCCACTGGTGTATTGACAGTGTTCCCTTTCAAAAACAAGAAACAGAAGCAGCATTCCAATCATGTACAGCCAAGCATTAGCTTTTTAAAAAAACTCTGTTGGCCAAAAGTCTTTAGCTAGAACAAAATACAGGAACATACATACTAATGCTGTGATCTTTCACGGGATTTGAATTTAAAAGTGAAATTAAACAAAAAGACCCAAAGCCGGTTCCCAAAGTGAGGCCATTCTAAAGGCAATCTCCAACAATAATACTTTGTTCTTACCTAGCATTTAAAAATATGATTAATGGATGAATAACTTTACTTTTTCCCTTGCAAACAGCAAGCCATCAGAACAAGGCAGATCATTGACTGCAGCTGGCAAGAGGCTGTGAGGGGGCAGCCTCATTCAAACACTTCTTTAATACAGAAAATGTAAAAGGCTATTTTACAAAGAAGAAAACCAGAGAAGGAAGTGGATGTGAATACTGACTTGGGGGTGAAATCCTGGCCCCACAGATATCAATGGGAGTTCTCTCAGATGCATCCACAGATTATTTGAACAAAACCCAGATCTCTTTTTTTCTTTTCATTCTGATTTTAATAGTACCTAACTTGTGTACAAAATTGCATTTGCATATTTTTCCTCACCATTTTTCCTTTTTTGTACGTTGTCTAACCAAACCACAGACACTCTGACACAGTTGTTTTTCAGTGAGATGAATTATTACTGACTGCAATATTTTATCTTTGGCTTTATATCACAGTGAGTACAGTTTCATGCTAATAAATCTCAGGCTGTTTCAGCAATATTCATCATCTAACACTGATCAGCTTTGAGAAGCATAGGTCATATTGCACACTCCTAGCTTTTCCAAAAGCAGATGGAGAAATTTTGCCTGGTTTTGCTCAACTCCCTCTGACAAACATAGAAGAAGGACTACCACAGATATTTCAAAGGGATCCATCACCTTCAGAAAACTCAAAAAGTTTCTGCTGCAGGTTGGTTTACTGGCTACTGTTAAAACATGCTTACCAAGAATTAGTGACACTGAAAGAGCTAGAATAAAAAATATTTTCCCTCAAATTCACTTCACATTTTCAATAATATTATTTATGAACCCATTTGTGCAGGTTCTCTTTTATAATATTCTTTTTCCTACAGTGTCTGTAGAACTCTCATATCACAACAAATTGGTGTAAAATTCTCCTTTAAAAAGGGAAATAAGTGCTTTGTCATGAGAATAAAATGGGCACAGAAGTGGAGACAGAAGCTGTCTCACACACTACATAAACAAAGCTAGTGGGCTTTCAGGTCAGCATATTCCCTGTCAAGCTGAACAGGTTTTCACCAAGGTCTTCCTAGAAATGCTTTACATGCTTTCTGTAAGAGGGAAGCACTGACAGCATTGACTAGTGCTCCTTTTGGTAGTCTGTGGCTAGGGAAGCAAAGCCCAACATGCCTAGAGATTACCATATGAAAACAGAAATACCTGCAAGCCATACATGCCATCACACAGAAGCCCATTATTCTGTTACTTATCTCATTTTTTAAATGCTTGGTGTCCTAATTCCCTATGCATGGTTTCCATTGCAACACACCTCCCTGCCTCCAGCGCTGGGTGTGGAAGGCAGCAGGACACTCAGGGGCTTAGAACACTAATTATAATACAGAGGGAGATACAGCATGGCACTTTTGGTACAGAACAACAGCAGAGGGGAAGTTCTCAGAACAAACTCTGTTGTACTTTTCAGCTCCAGTACACAAGCCCCAGACAGGAATTTGTGTGAGCATAGGTTAAATGCTGCCATTATATTGCAAGAGTTCTGTATCTTCTCAGTGCTTCTTGTAGACATCTCCTCCAGGCACTGACTCTTCCTTGTCCTCACAGGAGCCAACTAACTCCAGTTCCCACCAATCCACTCTTTTATAACACCCTTCTTATTATTGGCTACAGCTGTGGCCTGTTAAAGTCAGGCCTGCTCCTAATCTTTAATAATTAACCCAGGTGCAACTCTTTAAGGGATAAGATTACTTTCTATACTACCTTTAATTACTCATATTCTATCCCCCTACAGACAGGTTCTTCAGGGACACACAGATGGGCAGTGCTCAGCCATGCCAGGCATTTACATTGCAGCAACCCAGCCAGGACTCACTGGACTTTATGGTTAGACATTAAGGATAAGCAAAAAGACAAGCATTAGGGATAATGACTGCTTCATAATGTGAGTTCTGACTCCTCTCTAATAATTCATAGAAATTGCTTATCTTCCAGCAAGAGACACTTCATCTTCAAGACAAGCCATTGGTACAAGTTTTTCTTTCGTTTTACTCACAACATTTGAATTTCACTCACATTAAGACAGCAACTCCACTAGACAGCCGTGGGAATATAAACTTGGCAGGAACAAACACAATCCATATTGCTATCAGGCTGACAATGCATGGTATATTTTTTCAGCTCTGTGTGAAGTGGTAGACATGAAATTCACATCAGCAACTAAAGGTTTACCCTTTAATCCTATTATTTAAAGGGCCTGAGCACTTATAGGGTTCAAAGCAAGCAGAGGCCTAAGAAGATCAACAGCAAGGACTCTACTTCAAAGTGCACAATCTAAGCTCATGTACTCAATCATAATATATGTCTGAGCCTACAAATCAGACCCTCTCAGTTTATCTGTAGTATATACAAACAGTAGCTGAGAAGAAAAATAATTGTTGCCATACAGAAGGATCTTTCTACAAAACAAAACATCCCCAGTCGTGGTCAGAATGGAGAGAGTGACAGAGTGACTGTTTCTACTTACATCAAAATATTATGAGTCTGAAGTAATTTGGGAAGTGATTTGCAACTGTATGCTTCTTTTGAATATTAGGCAAGTTGAAGGGTTTGAGGAATGATACGGCAACAGATAACCAGTCCTTGAGCAAGAGATGACTGTAACAAAAGAGGCAAAATGATCTCTTTTTTTTTTTTTTGCTCCTCTGTAAGGAACTTGTAAGTTCCATTGTAAGGAACTTGGAGAGCTTCCTGCAGCAGAATGCTTCCTTATGGGCATCGTCAGAGGATCTATTTCAAGCTGAAGTGTCTGTAGAAGAGGTATGGAGCAAATAAGCAAAATTAATAGGAAGAAAATTTTAGAACCAGATGGTGTTCATCCAACAGATTTAAAGGGACTGAAGGATGAATTAGCTGAAATAAAAATAATAGTCCGTGGCCTCTTATTTAAAACAGATGTAGAACTGAGCACCTGAATGTATCCAGTACAGCATCAGCCTTTTCAAATTCTTCCAAGAGAAAATGGGAGAAATAGAGCCCGGTAAGGCTGACAAATTTAGTAGAAATCACTACTAGGGTAGAGAAGATGAGTAAATATGATACATTAGGAGAAATTCAATATACCTTGGTAAGGAGAAATCATGTTCTTCAAATCCATCAAGTTCCCCTAAGATGATAAACAGCATGGAGATAGGGGAGATCTTTGGTTGACAGCATCTGCCTATTTGTCATTTTTCATGTATTCAATAAGGGCTCTGACCACAAAACCTTAAAAACACCTAAGCAGTAATAGGATAAGAGGGGAGATATTTGCATGTATGGCATAAAATGAATTGAAAGATAGGTTTTACAGTAAAGAGATTAATAGGACATTATTAGTGGGAATTCTTCTAAGACTGAGAAACCAGATGAGAAAAAAGGATCTTCGGCAAAAAGATGAGTGGCCACTAGAACAGCATCTCATACTGAATGTAGATGAGCATAAAACAGAGAACAGGAGGGGGGAAATAGAACTTTAGCTATAAAGTAATGGTTCTGAAATGTTTAGCTGGGTGTGAAATGTAGAGGTTATATAGGTTTACAAAAAAACTCCAAAAATAACAGAACACATGCAGCCAAAAAGCAAACTGAATGTTAAAGTTTTGGCCACATCACCTGAAAAACTAAATTGTCATGTTGAAAAAGTTTGAGGGGGAATGATAAAACTCAAGAAGTGCCTTTTATACAGACTGAACAGGCAGACTGGGACTCCCTGTCCTAGGAGACATGGCTGAGGGGAGTTATGATAAAGATTGACAAAGACATGAACAGCCTGTAGCATATGAATAAAGATAAAGTTTCTCATTATATCTCCAAAGGTAAGACCTAGGAGGCCTCTGATGAAACTAGTAGGTAATATGTTCAAAATTAACACAAGGAAGATGGTTCTTCAGCTACACAGAGTAGAGCTACCTACTCATCAACTTTGATCTTAGCCTGCTGGAAACTGTGAATTTCCTTTAAGGCAATCAGGAGGGAACTGCAAGTTCATGAAAGTGATATTTAGTATGAATACTGCCTCCAGGTTAAGAAATCCCCAAGCCAAAAGTTGCTGGAGGCTGGCAGAGTATTATGAAGAGATATCATTACATTCTTTTCTCACTTTCTTCCCAAGGTATTTCCCAAGAGCAGCATAACAAATTGGAGGAACCCTTCTTTCAGTGATTCTCATATTGCTATGGTGTGATCTGAATAACTACAAATGACAAGTTCTCCTGACACTATTCATCCTTTACAGGCACGAATGTTAGACTGAAAACTTCAGTCTAAACCTTCCTTCCTTTCCTTCCTTTCCTTCCTTTCCTTCCTTCCTCCCTCTCTCCCTCCCTCCCTCTTTGGAGCTTGTGGCTCCCTACTGTTAATCCTTAAAGGCAAATTAGGCAGAGATCTGCCAGGGATGACCTGGGCATTGTCACTTCTGCCTTGGAAATTAGTCAGGTAAGTTCTTAAGGTGTCTGCCAGCTGCTCAGTTTTTCAAACCTGTCTTTGCTCAGAAGTTCCTGAGGCCTCTGGCTGTCTGATAAAGGGAAATGGTAGTCTCAAATGTTGCTGTTGGTTATTTCCAGAGGGTGATAACACTGTAGGGTGATCAGGAGTGCAGGCAGAAAAAGTGCTAGGGGAGCAGAAGCAGATTAGACAGAAGTAAGGTTTTGGAGCAGAAGCCATGAGCAGCGGAGCAGTGGGAGGGAGAAAGACTTTGAAGGGGGATTTTGCCTAAAAATGCTGAGGTGTGCTGCTGGGAGCACCACAGGTAATGGGAGCTATTTTTTACAGAATAGCAGGTCTCTGGTGCTCTCAGAAACACAGAGTCATTAATTTCTTGGAACAATCACAGTGTGTTTTTTTCATGCATCTAGAATAGGGAAAGATAAATCATGATGATATGAAAATTAATAAATCCTAAATTAAAGGGTAGTATTTGCCAGCTCAGAAGACCAGCAATTACTGCAACCTCTGTAGTAATTTGACATCCCAGATTCCATCTGCAGGGAAACCCAAAAGGCTCTTCCCATCAGTCATATTCAGGCCCCACATGGCAGTCAAGTTGAATCCAAAGGAAAGAAGCAAGAGCTCCTCTGCACAGGTCCCTGCACTATTATCATTTAGAGTCATATGAAGATCCCTCACCTGTTGTTGAAGTGATCTCTCTATCCCAAAGCACTTCTGCAAACATGCCACCAAAGTCTCTACCCTTGGCTACAGATGAACAAACCGTGGAGCTGAGGGGTTTAGTGAACACTTAGAAGCCAAAGAAATGTGAAGATAGCAAAGACCAAAATGTTTCACTATAGTTTCCTTAAAAGTAAAGGCACCATCTGTCCCTTTGTGAGGGAAGAGAATGAGAAAGAATACTAGAGAAAGTAGGGAAAAGACTGACTTCCATAAGAATTGTTGTCTTCCACTCTCTTTGTTGCAGATCTTCGTTATTTCTTCATGCAGTTCCCAGCCTGGTGAGGGCAGCTCAGGGTGGCTGCCCCACATGGTACAGGCAGCTGCTGCCTGGGGAGTTGTTTGATGGGCTGCCCTTATCCTGCAAGGGCCTGTGTGGCTTCTTTTTAATCCACGAGGTCCTGGGATGGATTTTCTGACAATGCTGCTTGTCCAGTGAATGACCTGTCAGTCCTGTAACGTGGTGCCTCAGCTTTCCAAGCTTTTGGAAACTCATCTGTCAACAAGGGGGATTTTCCTTAGCGGATACCATTCCTTTAAGCCCTGGGTTGATTCTTGAAGCTTTCTCTGGTGTTCTGTCTGCTTCTTCAAGCACCACTACACTTCTCCTCTGTGATCAAGTTATGTTCCTCTGCACATCAGTGATAAAAGCTGTTTGTACTCAGCTGGGAGAGAGGAAAGCAGCAGAAAAAGGGACACAGCTGTCTTTCTGTTTGGGTCATCCATTGAAAGCCTTCTCCTACATCTCAATTTTCCACAGAGAGAAGGGTATGGGAGCAATTACAGAAAGTGACAGACCACAGGTGCCTCACTGCCATATTCACTTTGGGACATCTCTTTCAGGAGTTAGATTTTTCTGAATGAAACCGGGTCTAACTGGCTCAAAAGTCCTGTCTAACTTAAAAAAAATTAATGAAATCTTTGTCCAAACTGACCATAATAGTCTAAAATGCTTTTGTCTCTACATCAGACCCTGCAATCACAGAGACACACTTGTATTTGAGTCTCATAGCATCTTATCATCCTTCTAAAGATAACTTTTCCTATGAAAAACAGAAGTTCTTTGATGCTATTGAACCACGGCACCTTTCTCTAAATTACTGAAGAAAATTGTTTAACTCTGCATGTGAAAACTATAAAGTATTAAGAAAGTAAACATGAAAGTTTTTGGGTTTTTTTACATATTAGATTGGAGTTTCTAATCACTAAAGTTTCCTCATTGATTTAGGCTAAACATCAATAGTAGAAGTCTTACATCACCCAAAAGCAGACAGACTTTCTCCGTCTGCCTTGGCTGGGGTGGTTTTAATGGGTTGCCCAAACATGTCTGTAATTCCCTCATCAGAATCTGTGAAACTCTGATACTTCTTACCTGATGTGTCTTTCTACTTGAAGTTCGAGTCTCCTAGGGGAATAAAGGAAGATCAGAATATTGCACAAAATCTTGACTTGGAAACTGAATTGGGAAAGAAAATACATGCTGAAAATATCTTTTTATCCTTTGCAAATTCCTCATGTTCTTAGAGAAAATACATATCTGTGAGCATTTTATGAGTATGAAATTTCAGGAAGATTTAATATTGCCTAGCTGTTATTTTAGGTTTAATGAACTAAAATGCAGCCTCTGCACTAGTCTACACTCCTTCCTAAGTCTTAGTGCCAAAAATAGCAGCTCTCCTAAATGCACCCTCTCATATTCAATTGAAGCTTGTGTTACACAGATTCAAGCATCAAAAAGGGGATTAGTTGAATTCTGATAAAGGATCTTAACAGTTTCCAGGATAAATTGGTGGAGTAAAGAATCAGCCAGTAGCTTAGCCATTTTCAAACCTAAAAGTGTGTATTTTCCCCTCCCCTGCTCTCTCAGAGACATTATACTTCTCATGTCCCAAACGGGAGGAAATAAAAATATTCCACTTCCAGCTGTCTCTTTCCACTACTTTTCTTTGATCATTCTTTTCAGCCAGAAAAGGAGATAAGTGCTGAAATTATAGTTATTCCAGCATCAATAGTAACAACCAGTAGCTGAAGTGAGACTTACGAAGGCTTAGTAAAATCATTGAGAAATCCTGCTATGAAAATGGTACTATTTCCACCTTTTTTACCTATATGGAAGTACAGCATTCTACATGTAGAATTAGCCTGTTAAACACACAAACCACTGAAGAACAAGCAATATATGCTATGCAAATGCTATACCCATGAGGAAAATATAAACCATAGGATAAATTTCTAAATCACTCTGCAGTATTTGCATTTCCACTCTTGGTTTAGGACCCCTATTGGAAGCACTGCCTCTGTTTTCATTGCCATGACTCCTCTGAAGCCTTGAAGATGTCTGATCTCTGCTGGGTTCTTCAGAGAACCAATGAACTAAAAATAAAATATAAAATATACCTATTGAAAAAGAAGAAGTGGGTTACATAATAAATTTGTTAGTGAAAGGGCCTGTGCTCTCTCCTCCCCATCTCTCTGAAAATTAATGAAATTTGTGGCTCTCCTACCCACTCATGCCTGCTGAATTTGAATCTGGTGGGAAAGAGGCTGGGAAGGGCTACCAATCACTGATGGATATTTGCTTGCCAGATAAATGTGGAGTGAGTGGTCCTGAAGGGGGGTAAGGGGTCTGAATTCCCTGTACCTTCCCTAGTAGTGTGTGATGGAGCGCATACACCTCATCCTGGGATAAGGGGAGGTGCTGCCTGATCACCTTCCCCATCCCTTTCACAGCCCCACACAGTCGTGATGTGGCTGCTGAGTGTCCAGTCCCATAGTGAGCCCACAAACCAATGGGTTTTAAATCAGCAGAGGCTCTTCTGCCTTCAAGGAGTCAGAGGTGTTATATTAAAATATGCAAAAATTCCCCTATCTGCCTTAAGTCAACCCAGACCTGCAATAGATAAACTAAATCATTTCAGCTGGAGCCAGTATATATTTAAACTTATAATGGTGAGAAACACTTGTCTTGTATGACCACAGGGATCATCGAAAAGTCTCTGTCAGACTTGCTGCAGTAGCTGTCAATGGACAGATGGGGAACTAAGAATATCATGGAAATTGAAAAAATCAACACATTCAGAATATTTAGTTTGTTTTGAAAAGTTTGCAATCAAATAGTCCAATTCTAATTACCTTGAAGGCCTTTTTCCTTTTTTATGTACACTACTAAATCAGAGCTGAGGTAAGAACAGTAAGTAAGGTGGAAATAAATTATTATTGTTGCCACTGTGCAATAGTTTAAACTAAAAGAGAGAAACTATTACTCCTACTATATTTATGCTCTAGCTAGTCCTTGGTAAATTTCCTAGCAACTTACCCATGAGTTTGGCTGTCCTGAGCTTTATATTTACAGACAGTGAAGCTAACAAACAGAGAGATGAAATGTCTCCAAGGACATCCAGGAACTCACTGATGGGGCTGGAAAGCCAACCAGGAGCTCTCCCAAGATAGAGGTGCAGCTCATGGGTTCAATGAAAAATTTTCACTCCCTGGTTTAATTCATTTTACAGCGCCACTGCAAATTCAAGGGAAGAGCCAGGGACTCCCCATGTGGCTGGGGAGTGCAGCAGCTTTGATTTAAACCAGATTTAATTGCCATGGCATCCTTAATCCTGTATGCCCGTTATCAGCCCTCCAGGGCATGATGCCTCAATGGCAAAGGGTGAATCAAATGACAAACAGATCATTGCTGGTCATCAAAATAACTCACATCTTTTGATAGAAGAGCTAGGAATGGCCCTTTCCCACCATTTTAAAACCATTGCTTTCCTAGATTTGGAGTAACACTGAGGTCAACTAACACATTTCACCCCCATTCCAAGTCTGACTACATCTGGGTGCATAAGAGGACTGCAAGTACAGGGCAGGGTTCTGGCACAAGTTTCTTTAGCAGGAGAAACTGTGATCTAACCCATGTACACATCTACACCACTGCTCAGGCACAAGCCAGAACCCAGTACCCAAAACTGGACTGCCTGGCACCTTCTGCATGCAAAACAACAGCAAGGTTCTCTCGGGACAATGGGCTTTACATATTTGTCCTCCTGGTTTCTCTTAAGGTTGAAAGCATTCATAATAAAGCACCTCCCTTTGGCAAGCACCTGTCATTACTGAAGAATTACCCTGCAATGCCTCCCCAGCCTACCCCTCAAGCTGCAGAGAGCAGCTCTCCCATGTGCTTCTGATCCAAACTCTTCCCTCTGGGAGGTTTCCCAGGAGCCTCATTGTTTTGATTGGCAGAATGTGTCTCTGCTAGAGTGGTTGATAAATGAAATTGGATTTTGTAACAGAAAAAGTAGTTCCTGATGTAGTGGGATTAATAGTTCCCCCTCTTCTTACCATGTGCATGCTGGCAAGGCTCTCAACTGGGTACTGAGCATGTGCTGAGACAATCTGTTCCTTTGGCTTTCCCTTAGAAAAAGATGGTGGGTTCTGGTTTTACTGATTTCCCCTGCTTTTATTTCCTGATTATGGGGAAGCTTGGCAAGAAAGAAGGGTGGAGAGAAATTAGACTGGGGTCTGAATGCTCATAAAGAAGTGCCTGCACACGTGGTCTTTGTAGAGATGTGCACCTCTCCACAAAGAAGAAGAGAGACAGGTTGTTTCAGTTTTCTTTGGCAAGACACTCAGCAGGCAAAATGACCAAAGCAAATAAAGCCTCATACCGATTTTAACCAAGGACTTGATTCTCTCAGCCAGGTGAAGAGCCTTGCAAATATTGGGGCTTGAGTTGCTGTAAAACCTCTCCTTGTGCAAAGAGCGAGCTCTCGGATTTAGCAAAGCCACGTTATTAATAAGCATCAGGGGTTTAGAGAAACAAAGGCTGGAGGAGGGGAGAGGGAGCCTTATTTTAGGAAGGGGGCCAAGAAAGACAAGATGTTTAGGAGGGGGAAGCATTGACACCCTTGGAATAGAGAAAGTGTCGAATGCCAGCTGCAGAGCGCCTCAAAGAATGAGAGTCTCCGATGCTTTTGTCTCCTTATATGGTAAAATGATAGCGAGGGGTTTCGCTGGGCTGGGGAAGGCAGCAGCCTCCCTCCACACTGGCTGACTGCAGAGCTGCGCTCGGCGGAGCCGCTCTCTGCAGGCAGGGGAAGCCCCAGCTGGCTGCACAGCCCCGGCCGCGGGCAGGCCAGGGCGCGCTTGGCGCTCTTGTTAATGGATGTGACCCCCTGTCCCCGCTCCAGGAGGTGGCATTAACTGCCCGCTGCTGCTCTGTAAGTAAATATCCCTTTTTTCCCCTTCCCCCCCACTACCCACAGAACACATCTTTGGAGGTGTCGCTTTAAACAAAGGGTGCAGAGAGGCGGAGAGGGTTGTTTGGTATCCCCGTGGGTTACTGGGGAAGGATGCGTGGAGAGAGATTGCCGGTCCCCCTTTCTCCCAAGTGCACGGGCAGGGGTGTGAAGAGGACAAAAAGACAAATTTCTTATCGCAGCAATTACTGCTGCACGTCCGTCAGCAAAGTGACACATCAGCGAGCTGATGAGGCACCGGCTCTTTTCATGTGTAACTATTTTTAATGACTGCATTGTGCTGCGTGTGTAACCCGCCGGGGAGGTGATAAAAAGTCGAAGATGGGGTCTTAGATTCCTTACACCTCCGTGCGCTCCTGCTGCCGGGCTCAACAAAGGAGCATTTTGGTACTGTAGCAAGAGCAGATGCGCATGAAACAAGGGTAGCCTCTCCTCTTTGCAGGCAAAGAGCGTGGATAGATTGTGTAGGGGAAAAACAGGGAGTCATCAGCATTATATTTCTTCTTTTTATGTGGACAGAATAAATTAGAATACAAATCCCAATTATTAGCTCTGCATTCCTTCTTTTTGTGCTTCTCTCTGTGTGCATGTATGTACAGCCACAATAACCCAGTCCTTACTGTATGCTAACGTGGATTTCTCTGTGTATGTAATAAAGGAAATACTAACTTTTGTCTGCATTGATGGCTGTTCCAAACTTTTTACTTCCCCCAAGGGATATGGCTTTTATTTAGTTGACCAAATACCTGCATATTCCAGCTTTGCTCTGTATGGAGACACACAGCTTTGCTGAGTACAGCAAATGTCATAAAAAGATAGATACCAGCAAGTCAGTCTGTAATTGCCACTCCCCTGACTCCAATCTAGAGGTATATTAACTAAGATTGCTAACTGACATTGAGATTGTCAGGGTCAGTAGCTGTAACATTTATTGATGGTTATGTGTATTTATATGTTGTCCTGAATAGGAATTGTTCTAAAAGGGACCAACATCTATCTGTTGGTCTCATCTATGTTATTAGATAGACAAATTCATTAAATGTGAAAGAATGCTTCAATTATGGTTGTCTCTGGGTTTCTGCTGTGAACCCTGTTTTCATCAGTTCATAAATTTATTGGACTCCCAGCTTTCTGGACAAAACCTTCTGTGCCTTTTATCAGCCAGATGGTAAACTTTGAACATGATTGCTTCAGGCATTTGGATATGGAAGGCAAAAAAAAAAACAAAAACAAAAACAAAACAAAAACCACTAAAAAAACCTGTGTGTTTATTTATTTTACAAAAATTTAGGTCTGTTTTGTGCACCTGTAGACATAACTGGGCAAGGATGGATTCTAAAGGATTCTATTGCTTTTTTCAATAAAACCTGACCCATTCCTGGTGACATATGGAGAAAATTTTTTTTAAAGGATATGAGTTGCTCTATTGAAAACTCAGTTCCTGACACAGCATAGCATTACTATCAAAATCTGATCAGAGAACCAATAAAACTGTCTTTTACCCCAGCCATAGGGTAAAATGATCTCCGGCTTGTGAACCATCATGTGGTTGAGGTGAGTGGGACAGCTGAAAAGACATAAAATGAGGTTGTTGAGGAATCAAATTTGTAAAAGTTACCTTGGGTTCCCACCTGACATCTACATCTAATTAGCACACCTGAGGCTAGGGGGTGAACCTCTTCTTGTGGTCTTTTGAAAAAGCCCAAGATGGCAAAAGTCCTGGGATAAAATATAGACAATTTTGGTTCTCGCCATTTTGCCAAATGTGCTCCCACAGAAAGTGCTACATATGCAAGCATCAAATAGTCACTTCCATGTGGTTTGGATTTACAGGAAAATACTATTAGTTTTTGTGAAATCACTGTTATCTCCCAGCAGTGGCTATATTGTGTCAGATATTGTTTGTCCATGTGAAGTTCCTACCACACAGAGCATGTAATGGTGATTCCCAGCTGAAGAACTCAGGAACAAATAATGATCTGTTTCCCACTCCTTAGAAAAGTCCAGGGAGAGCACTTTCCCTGAAATCACATCCTTCCTGTCCATACAGGCATCAGCTCTAACAGATGGCACACCTTGCATTAGAAAAGAGATCAGATAACTCCTTTGATCACACACAGCACAGTCTGCCAGGATTCCATCATGCTTTGAATCCAAAAAAAGAAAACAACCTCAAAACATTGGGGACAAAGTACAACTCCTATAGTTGTAAGGGTTAATGACAGTTTCTGCTGTACTGCACTGCAAATTCAGGCTTTCATTCCAAAAGAAAGGGATGAGGAGGGCTGCAATGACCTATATTCACCAGAGACCCCTGGCTTGGTTCTCCAGGGCATTGAGCTCTGAGCCTCAGAGCCCAGCAATGTGTTACCTGCTGGTGTCCTCACCTCCCTGCCTTGCCTCATCTCACAGGGGCCAGGATATTCAGAGTTAAGGGAAGATCAGATAAGTGTTAACACCACAAGCCACAAGCAATTCCTGTTGCTGCTGGCCAGCATCCTTGCAGCCTTTCAGGGTCCTCAGGGACCAGGAACATTCAGGTTCTAAGTCTCATCCATGTTTCTCTGATGGGTAAATCTGTCCTGAGCATCTCTGGACAAACTCTGAATGGTTTAGTGTTGTAGGCAATCTTCCCTCACTTGGGTACTGCTTCAGAGACTGGGGGAATCTCATCATTTGCATTTTTAGACTGATTAATTCTAATGATGTAGTTGTAATATTTAATTT
Source organism: Melospiza georgiana (assembly GCF_028018845.1). NCBI lineage: Eukaryota > Metazoa > Chordata > Aves > Passeriformes > Passerellidae > Melospiza > Melospiza georgiana. The sequence goes on from NC_080431.1 coordinate 20,437,369, forward strand.
ACATATGCACAGTTATTTGTGATGCAGATTCACCACAAGTGAGAGTGTGAAATGGCAGGGTAATGACAGGTTTCATGAAAATAAATCTTGGATACATTGACAGCCACTGAAGCATTAACATTTCAACAATATTAATTAGCTATATATAGATAGAATTTGATTATAAACCAGTAGAGCCTTCTCTTAAGGATGAACATCAATATACTCATGCCAAGTGATAAAGTTAATTTTGTTCCTTTTCACATACCCTTCTATATTATACTGGATTATATCAACTAGGATGCTGAATGGTTACTGTACATATAATAATATGCCATAAGAGGAAGGCAGGCAAGGTCTGCTTTTTCAGTGTTATGCTCACTGACATAAGCACATTCACCATTCCCTTTCACAAAAAAATTCTGAATTTAAAGTTTCAAACATATCAACCACTGCAGAGAAAGTTCTACGGTGTCACTCTGATGGTGTGAGTTAGTTCTAGACCTTCAGCAAGCATAAGTGTAAGGGCTCAAAACCCACCACTGTTTCTTCACTTCATCTTGCATAATAAAAGCAGCAAATTGCATAAAGCCATGAAATACCTGCAATCATTTACACAGATGTGTTTGTCATTGCTCTGAAGCATCCTTGAGATTTAGAGCAGAAGTGTCTTCAGAGACCAGGATCTTGCCTTTGATGAATTCCACCTTTCCCTACTATCCCATGCTACGTGAATCTACTCCATGGTGGATTCAACATCTTCCTTCTTCAGCTGGAAATAATCCTGCCCACAAAAACATTGCCTATGTCCGTATCATCAGGCTCTCTATGTCTTTGTGCTTTCTTCTGTGCCTCTCACACACCACAGGTACTTTGGTTCAACCTTAGTAGATGTTCTCTCTGCTCTCTATGTCCAGTTTTGCTCTCAGTGTCCAGGCTGGACACAGTCTTCAGCCACAACCCCCCCAAACTGGGGAGTTTTCAGACAGGTGCAATCAGTCTGGTTTGCTGAGACGTGCCCAGCTGCAGGGGTGCCCCAAGGTTTATGTAGCCTCCTTTGTCACATTTTGGAAGGCCAGGGGCATTCTGGCTGGGCAGGGAAGTGTGGGTACCTCACAGCCCTGAGGCATTCCGTGCCACAGCAGTTTTATCCAGCAGCTGTAAGATGTGCATTGACTGATCCCCCAAACCAGACACGAGGAGGCTTTGTGGTCTTACCTCAGTAAACAGAACCAGAGCTGTGCTGATAGAGGACAGGACAAAAACCAAAGTGTTCTTCTTCCGTGGAATTATCCCAATTTTTCTTCTATCCTTTCTTTAAAGAGGGAAACAGAGGCCATTTGAGACATTGTTCTGGTTTTGTGTCTTGGGTAGTAGTAAGGAGGATTTAAAAAGTACAGAAAAATTTTGAAACAAGACTGCATGGTAGCACATGGCATTTCTGGGTATTTTTGTCTTGAAGTCTAATTTCTCTGAGATTAGCAGTGCTCCTGACAGTAAGAGAAAGCAATCCTTTTCTGGAAAAACAAACCTTTGTTGGAGTTTAGTGTCTGCAGACATTTAGCTTATACACTACTTTTGCAGCATAGTGCCAGAAATAATAAAAAGGTTTATTAATCTTATACTGTTTTTCTCCACTATAATTTTCTGTTATCTGCTTAAATGCTGTTATTAGAAATATATTTTTTATGCTTAAGCAGGATCAAGTACTTGACCTTTCCTCTGAACAACCATTTGCTTATTTTGCAAGAGAAAGAAGGAGGACAGCAATTTCAAAAGGCTTTAAAATAGAAAATAAAAGCAGGCCTTTCCACTTGAACTGTGCCCCTCCTTGCTGTGGCAGATTTAAGTCATGTTCCATGTTATTTCAACATTCTTCTTTTGTGACTGAATTGTGTGCAGGAATATGGGTGAGAGCACGAACCCTCCAGTCATTTCAGCATCAGCCTGAGATAACCACAGTGCAAACTCTGTGGGGTACAATTTCAAAGTGTCAGTGCTCAGTCCTTCTGTGGCATTTGTAGATATTACTACTGGCTCTTGCTCTACCACTGCTGGAGTGGCTCTAGACTGGAACAGATCTTTGTTGATTGCCAAATACAATAAACCACACAGGAACCACAAGCGGAGAGTTCCTTCTCCACTGCTGTAACTGGGATTACTTTAGCCAGATGCATGAGGAGCCTTGCCACACAAGAAACATTTTCTATTTCATTTTTAAAAAATTATTATTTATGTTCTGCTAAGGAATACAATCTTACCCAGCACACTATCCACTTTCCAGTTCATGGCAGGCTGACTGTGCAATCCAGACAGGAACCAGGTATGCTTTGGTTATCTGCATATGCTAATGCAGTCTGTCTGGTCAGAAAATTGCACTACAGAGATTTTAAAAAACTCTAAAAAAGAGATAAGAATGTTATACCAAACACAAAATAAGTCAGCCATTTCCAAGGAAGGTGAATCCTTGGAAAAATCCAAATGTAATTTTGAAGAATATTGCAAGGTAACTTTATTAAAAATGAAACTTTTTTTTCTTTAGATAGCTTTTAAAATTTAGCATCTAAAGGCATGACTGGGATATTTTACTTGGGGTCATTTTTTTTTTATTATTACTATTATTTTCAAATATTTAACCAATTTTCCTGGGTTTTGATGAAGAGAAAATGGTCATTCCTTATTTTTCTAAAGTAAGTTTAAAAAAATAAAATTAGGTGTCCCTCTTTTCCCCTTGCATGGCCTTATGGTCTGGCTTGGAAAGATGCTTAGGTTTTCCAAGGGTGTTTTCCTGTTGCTGCAACAAGATGATAGATAATGAATGTGGTAATAGCAGCTAAGTTGCAAGGAAAAAAATCACCTCTTTCCAGAAAGACCAGCATAGTTTGAACTGTCAGTTCATGGTTGTAAATAAATCTTTTCATTTTAGCCTTTGGAGCATTAACATAAATTGTTTCCAAATGCTCCAAACCTGCATGGCTCATGTCACTGGAGTTGCCAGACACAAATCTTCCTTCCTCAGGGGAAGAGAAATAAACAGATAGAAAATTCTCCATGTGTACTGTTCTTCTGGAAAAATAGTCAGGTGGGAGAGATGCCTGCACATCTTGGAGGAAGAGCTTTAGTTTCCTGTGCAGGTGTCTAACACAGCATACTGATCCAGGGGCACGGGACAGAAAGCCCCAGCACTGCTCAGCTAATTCAGCCAGCAGCAAGCCCCCTTTGGCATCCACAGGGGCTTCATTCTCTGTCTCCAGATGCTGTTACAGAAAGAGATCAGAACTTCACTGAATAAACTAAACAGCTCCTACATGGTTTAGATAGTTCCCCTTGGCCTCTTTCTTGTGTGTGCAGATGCATCTCTCAGTGCTCATCACCTCCTAGGAAAAGTTGAAATAAGAGATAGAACAGCATTTATTAGGCTTGCAGACATAGCTGAAGAGGCAGGCAAGGTCTGCTTTTTCAGTAGTCAGTAGTGTCATGGGATGGGGGAACACTGGATAATTTCTTAATGACATGATGAGCCCTAATATTTATGTAGTAATATGACAACTTCAGGAATTGCTGCCAGTAAAATGAGACTGAGCCAACAGGGAAAGAAGAGGAAAGAAGCATAGATTTTGAATCAGTCTACTAACTTTTTGTTAATTTTTCTGCCAATTCTTTCTTCCTGTGAGACAAAGTGTGGGTAGTACTAACATTTGGCATAAGCTGTAGCTTCTCTTTTGGGCAGGCAACAGAAAGCTCTTTTCCTTTTGGAGATGTGCTTGCTATGTCTGATGCTGTGGGAGGGAGACTGAATGGCAGAAAAAAATCAATTTCTTCATCATGATTATGTTGAGAGCAATCTGAAGAAGCATAAGTATAGAATGACTACAGTAATAAAATCTAAATATCTTTAACCACAAGGAGCTGTAATAATGATGAGCCTCTGTCCCACAACGCTTTATGGTATCAAACACAAGAGAAATAGATCAATGGCAAGGAGGTTGAATTGCAATTTGTGTCCATCCACAGCTGTGCAAGTCTCCTGTTTTGGTTTTTTCCCCTTAAAGTCTAAAACAGTGCATAAAGCCTGCACTGAGCTTAAACATGAGGGGATTTTATATAACAGGAATTAATGGACTGGCAATGTAAAGGACCATGTGTACAAAGTGACAGGCAAAATACTGCTCAGTATGATTTCACATTCCTTGATTGTAAGACAACAGTGAAATTATTTGTTTGAAATTCCTTCTAGTATTTAGTAGATAGGACTCATTATTTCCTCACACTTAATTCTCTCTGGAGCAGAAAAAACTCTGTACAATATGCTCAAAATAGCACATAGTAGATTGTGAGATTCAGTCCAAGACTGGATTTAAACAGCCTGGAATTTTGGGATGCTTCAACCTTAATTCCAGCTTACTGAATGAAAGCACATGAACCTGAATTCCTAACTTTGAGAGATATTGGATCCAAAAATGGTCCCAGATGCAATAAAAGATTCACATAACTAAAGTCAAAATGCAGATCTCATCTTTCAGTTTCCAAAATCTCTAGAGTTGTTCCTCAAATCTCATCCAGAGCTGTCCCTGCATTGTCTTCATAGAGCAGAGTTCATCCCTAAATCTGTTTGAGATGTAGAAATGAGGACTGCCTCTCCCTGCTCAGGGTGAGGGTGACAATCCCCTGGAACAATCTTGGAGCACATTTAACAAAACTAGATCTCTTTCAGAATTGCAGGCTATGCCCGGGTATTTTCTGAAATAGTGGCAGCAACTATTAAATAATTGCTGAATTATTTTGAATTGTTGAATTATTACATTATTATATGAATTATTAAATATATCTATTACATGTTCCTTACCTCTGCTCCAGTGAAATGCACCCAGAAGAAAATACAGCACTCAAGAGGGAAAGTCCTGTGACCAAGAGACAGGAATGCCCACTTCTAAGGGAACAGTCCTTCTTCCAGTCACAAAGCACTTCTATATTTTACATTTAGCAGCTTTGGATGAAATGGTATAAACCTGTAAAGGAATTACACTTTATAGTTTTTGTTTTTACACATCAAGACTGCAGAGAAATGTTTCACTCTGCAGTATCACACTTCTACTTTTAAATCTGGGTTAGAAAGAAATAATTCTGAAGAAGGGTGACAAATGCAAGTTCATAAGTGGTTTCTGCTCACATTTTAATTTAGCAATAATGCGCATTAAATGGGCAACAAAATCCTATCATTTGGAAAAAAATACCTAATATAGTCAGGTGAAAAGTACAGATTTCTGTCCTAAATACAGACCATTTTAACAAAAGCTATCACTCCTCTCAGACTTAGTCATACATCTACACATATAACTCTGTGTACATTGGCCCGACTGCATTTTGCTGAGGTTACTCCAGAAGGAAATTAAGTCCTGACTAGTTCTTTCCTGGGAAAGTCCAAGCCTGTTATGTATGTTAGGAGTGTAAACATGCTCAAAACAAAGAGGAAAATCCATTATCATCTATTAAAAGTTCCAGTAAAGACTGCAGGTGTACTTAACTTGCTGGAAGTAATGGGAATGTTCCTATGTATTGTCCCTGTGTATTGTCCCTATTCTCCTGCATTATACTTCCATTGCTAGCTGCTGCTGCTGGAAATGGGCTGCAGGGGAGCCTTGGTGGTCATTGCACTTCTCTCTCCAGCACATCTTCTTACTTTCTGTCTTCTTATCAGTCCTATGAGCCCCTCTGCTCCTTAAGGACAAAGAGCACCCTACATACTCCCAGTTCCCCTCTGGGATAAGAAAGTTAATTAGTTCCTAGATCATTTTGAAGGCCAAAGCAGTTGCCCTGCTAGTCTTGCAATGTCAGAAGCACAGAAGACCAGCTTCCAGGATTTGTGCTTCCTCCAGGCACATTTTGGGGCTTGCTAGTTTGTCTCTCTTCTTTAGTAGTTACTTGGAATTCATAAGACTTTCCAGCAGTGGAGACATCACTTACCTACTTCACACATGTAAAAGCACTCACCCATCAGTCTGGGGTAGTCACTACAAAATTCAGCTGTGGATTATTGGCCATTAAAAAAAAAAAAAAAACATTGTCCATTCAGACAGTCCTAAAACCTTAATCATATCCCAGCTAGACAGAATGAAAGATAATAGTAAAAACTGAAATCTTTGGGGAGAACTCAGGATTTCAAAATGCCCTATGGGAGGCTCCCACTGCCAGAGGGAGAGGACAAACTCCAGAAATCAGCAACCTGTGCCAAGAACACTAAACAAGTAACATTTTGTTTAAAACTGAGAGCTGAAGTTGGCAAAAGGACTGCAGATGCTGTAAATGTCACTTGTGCATGAAAGACAGAGGTAGCCACTTAAGCTATTAGTACTCAAAACATTTAAGGATTTATGGATCAGATGTGCCTTAAAGAGGAGGTGCAGCCTGGCAGGCAGTTAAGATCATGCAGTCCAGGTGGCATGTGCTTTCTGCTTGGGAAATTCCCTTTCCTAAACTGGCAGCTATGCCTTGCTCCAGCTGTACCCTCCAGATTTCAGGTGCAACACATGCTGCAAGCCTCAGGTTAAGAAAGAAGGTGATGACTAATGAAACCCAAAATAAATTGTCCCAGATAATAAATATTCATCAAAGGTACTTGTGTCATCTTTGCTTGTATGTGCATCCAGAAAATGATAGAGACATAACAAGACTTGAGGAGCAAATAACAATTGTGCCTAATTCAGAGAAGCTGAAACATCATATACAGTTTCTTCTACTTGATTTTTCCCTTCCATAATATTTTTTTTACATTTGTCTGAGCCACAACACCCGGGAGCCAGCTCCCATTTGTGTCCCAATACACTTCAGCTATTGGATAACTTCTTCAGGTGCATCAGAGGAGAATCAGATACACAGTCACTGATCCTACACCTTCCACCCCCATAGTCCCATGCACGAGCAGAGATGGAGGGTTGGTGTCTGCCTGTGGGAGAATGATTGCCAGACACTGGCCTAGTGAGAATGCAGAGAAGGAAGGTGCAGAAGCACATAGCTGTGGTGCCTGATAGTCTGTGCATGACTCAAGCCTACTAGCAATGTAAACCTTTCTCTTGCCTTATGTAGGAGATGTTGCTTCTGAAGGAAGATTAGCTGGCTCATCCCCTTAATGGACTTGACTCCCTCCATCCCCTAGAGAAACACCTTCTTATTGCAGACCTATAGGTCAAATTCCATTCACAAATCCCACAAGAATTCTTCACACTCGGGGTTTAATCCTTCCTCTCATGTCTAGCCCTAGGTCTGGCCGAAGATGGATCAACAGATGGCTAACTTAGATGGGCTGCACTGCCAAATTTATAGCCCAGTTTTTTCCTATTGTGTTCATTTATTTGACTGAAAGTCAGACTAAAATTGAGGTACAATGAGAAAAACAAGAATTGATAAACCTTTCTTGGGGGATGGGGTCAAGTGTAGCTCAGTCTGACGTGTGCCTGTTCCTGTCTTTGTGGCAGGATAGCTGGACTCCAGACACCAACATGACTGAACGCTTTGATTGCCACTACTGCAAAGAGTCTCTGTTTGGTAAGAAGTACATCCTGAAGGAGGACAGCCCCTTCTGTGTGAAATGTTATGAAAATCTTTATTCCAACACCTGTGAGGAATGCAAAAAACCTATTGGCGCTGACTGCAAGGTATGTCAGATTTGTGTCTTGTTACAGAAACCTTGAGAGAGCAGCCTGGGTACAGAGCTCTGAGATCTGGAAGGATCCAGCCTACCAGCTACACAGGGGCTTCTTTTGACGGGAGAGCATGTTTTCTGGACCCCTTTATCTGTTTTGTATCATTTCACTTGGCAAACCCTTCTTTAGCCAGCATGGTAATAGAAATACACTCCTGTAAAGCACAGAATGGTCTGATGCTCTGATGTAAGAAATTCTCTTCAATTCATTGGGTGACCCTTTCCTCAGAACCTCAGCTGGGTTCTGAAAGGGTGACAGAAGCTGGTTGTGCCTACTTTTGGTCAGAGGGAGCTAAGGCACTGCTGGCTTTGCTGTGACCACACTCCTGTGGTCATCAAGAGACACACACTCAAGCAAAGGTGCTAACTTGGAGGTCACAGAAATCCAGCTAATGCTGACACAAGTAATAAATCAGATAGAGTTAGAAAAATTAACCTTTTAAACACAGAATGATGATAGTGGAGTCTAATTAAAGAATGGGATGGACAGAGCAGAGGCCTTGTTTGCTTGAGTTATGCACTGCTACAAGACATGTAAACACCTGCCTGGTACAGACCAGTTATGACCGCCTGTATTTCTTTTAAATTAATTTAAAAAACTGGAGTTCATGCCAGTTTCAGCCTGCCTGAATGAGGACAGAGGAGCCATCCAGTGGTGTCTGTTACACAGCTACCAACAGACTTCATCTGATATGCCTCCTCCTTGCATAAAACTGGCCTGTTCAAAGTTGGGCAAGATTTTCACTGACAGAGCAAGATTGCAGTAGAAATGCAATTTGTATTGCATGCCCATAGAATTTTTCACTGACCCAAGGAGATCTGATTTTTGATTTCCCATTGCTGATGCTCCATGCCTCTACAAAGATAAACTAATTCCCATTGGTGATACTACCACCCAATCACTAGTTCAGAGATATAAAAATATGTGCTTACTCAGACTGGAAAAAATAAATGTCTCATACCTTCCAAATTGATCTACAACACCCTATTGGCAAATCAGTAGGAAAGTCCCTTTCAGAAGCCTTTAAAAGGTAAAAATTTTTCACCACCAAGACAGGGAACTGGCAATAATCTGTAAGAAGGTATAAAATTGCCAGCTTTCCTACAGCTCATAAATATTCAGTTTAGAGATGAGATACAGCTGGCCTGGCCTGACCTGAAAAAGCAAAATATTCCTGCCCCGTTCCAGGATGTGCTTTTGTTTTAAAGTCTCTATCTAATCCCCTGAGAAGATATTTCCATGTGTTGATAGTCAAGAATTTAAAAACTTGGACCAGCTTCAACAAGTCTTGGTCAAAGTATTCAGGAATTAATCAGGCTGAACTTTTCAACCCAGATTTATGTATTTAGGGAGTGTGGGTGTTATCCGATATACTGCTTTTCTTTACTTTTAAGTGAAGCACACTCTAATAACAGATAGAAAAAAAAAAGAAAAAGCCCCAACTGTCTGCAATCTAAGAACATTTTAACTATGTAAAAACTATGTGGAAAACACAACTAAGAGATAGTAAATAAAGATTTCTTAAAGAGCTATAAAATGTGTCAGAAGCAAACATGTCCTTTTGTTGTTTCCATGACTGCCGTTTGTGCCTGTTCATGCTGTAGTTTTTGAAGCTGTTGAGCAATTTTAGCAGATTCTGATAGATGGATAAAAGTTGAAACGTAAATTCCTGCAAGTTTTCTGAAAAAACTTGTGTTTGGGTAGAAAAAGAGATCCTATGAATGTTCTCACTGAGAAGCAAACTAAAGTTGTTTTTCAGTGACAGTAATAGACACTAGAGAACACATTTGAGAGACCCCTTACAAGTGCCTCAGCCACAAGGTAAGTTTCAGATGAAGTGTGCGCACTGTGAGCATAATTCAGCCATGAAACGGTCACAAAAAATCAGGCTTCTCCTCATTAAACTGTATGAATATGTAGGTATATAAATAAAAAAATACACATACACACACCTATATATATGTAATTTTACATAAATCTTTTTACACATACTTTTTCATCTGAACAAGGAAGATAAATTGCACTATCTTTGGGAATGAAACCAGTGTGTTTACTGCATGGACGAAGTTGACTCCAATTTGTTTGTATGCTCGACATAACCTAAAACTGTAAAATTTGGAATAAAAAATATAATGGAGTGACAGTGTCATGAGAAAAGTTCACATCCAGGCCTCTGCATCTGGCAGCCGTGTCCACACCTACAACCACATTACAACCTGCAAAGTACCACAAAGTTCTCACATCAGATTTTCCTTCACAAGTCCCTTCTTGGCCACCATTGTTTCTCTTCACTAAGAAAAGCTACACTGAGAACCAGATACTCTTAACTTCCTTCTTCCCCATCCTCCCAATTACAATCAAGCCTCCTATAACTGACAGGGTTACACCAAAGAGAAAGCACAGGTGCTGAAAAGAGGACACTTGTAATACTCAAATTCTGACAGCACTGGACTCTGAGAGGATGAAATTGATGCTGAATTTTCACATTGTGTATTAGCTATAGCACAGAGAGGCCACAAGACAACAATGCTGTAGAGAAACTTTCCTTGAATTCAAGTCAGACGAGAAATTTCTTCACTATCTTTCTAGTTTTTCAGGTAGTTTATGGGTAACTGAGTAATAACTAATTTGTTCCTTGTTTTAAAAGAACAAGTCTTTGCCACCAGAAAATCCCAGAATGACAACATATGTCTGAATGCCACCTTTGGGCATAAGCCATTTCATTAACTGTAAACACTTCTAGCTGATGCTTACAAAACTTCCACAGGCAAATTAAAAGCTTCATGTACTGACTGGTAGGAGGCACCAGCAGGACGCATGAAAATACAGGGTTGTTTCTCTCACACCTATTACACATTATCCATGTGCCAACAGGTTACAGGAGAAATTTACTTTCCTAGGAAAAATTTGTCATTTTAATGGCTAAGTCCCTGGTGAATGCTCACCACACCTACAGTTTCATGCTTATTTCTGGAAATCCACACATCTTGCACCCATTTTCTTAACTGGCAAAGGGTTACTTTTGGTTGACTTTGGCTTTTTTAATACTTTCCTTGCAGATCCTATGATATGGAGACCTTGCAAATACAGGAAATACCTTCAGTAATCCTGTGTTTAATGCAGTCCACAAGCTGGCCTTGCCAAGCAGAAGGGGGTGAAAACTCTCTCTGTGAAACGTGCAAATTAAATTATGAGTGGATTGTGAGACATAGCTACTGTGTCAGCACACAGGCCAAAAATGCCTCAAAAGGGTCATCCTCACACATAAACCAAACAAGAAATAAGACCTCCAGTAATGAGAATCAGAAAAGAGAAAAAATCATTTCTCTTGTTTTTAATATTTAAACCTTGTCCCAACATGCCACACTTTTTCAGCTCATTATTGAATCTCAGGCTAGTTTTTGTGAGGTGAAATGGTAAAAGAGGTGGATACCTTAATATCTTCTCACACATGTAAGGGGCTGAGTACAGCACAATATCACTTGTTTTTTACCTTTTCTCAACATACTTTTATAGGTATGTGCCAGTCTAACATACTTAAGTGTTTTGCTCCAGGGTATGTGTAGCTAAAATCTGCACAGCATTTAGTTGGCATAGCCCATTTCCTACATTCAGCCTTCTGAAAAGACCATTGAGGTAAAAAAAGCCATGAACAACATATACAGTTACTGTTCTGGCAATAAACTCTCTAATCTCCTCCTTCCTACTGGGTCCCTGTTGACACCCAGAGAAGCTGAAACCCTGTTGTTCAAGAGAAATGGTGCTGAATAATAGCTTCAGTTTGCTTAGACTTAAAAAGCCTGAGGAGAAGACAATAAAAATGCAGGGTATGAGGAGCCCAAGCTTAACCCAGTTAACTGGTAACCCTAGTCTAAGGAGATCTTCTGGGTTTTTTTAAAAAAATACATTTTCCTAAGTCAAATGCAGTCCCACCCTAGAGGCCAAATAAACCATGCTGGAGCAAAACTACACAGAGCTGTGGAGAAGCTGTAAAACTTGATCTTGCCAATGTTAACAGTTACCTTGTCAAAGTTTTCTTTGTGGTTGTCATAATGAAAATAAGTGAAAATACAACAGAAATTAGTTCTATATCACTTGCACCTTCTGCTGGAACAGATTTATTTGGGTTACAATCAGCTAGCATAAACTAGAATTCATATGCCTAAACTAAATCTGATGTTCTTTCAGCTTAACAGAGGAGCAGCCTGACAGTCAGAAAGCTTTCAGTCAGTTTTTGCGCATGCTTTTCCAGTGTAGAATTTGCTCCAGATCAATACATCCGCAACTTATGAACAAGTCAAAGACTCCAGTAAAATATACGACATGCTGAAATAGACCAAACCTCCTTTTCAGAGACCTAAGAACACTCATGATGCATAAATGGTTTCATCAGTACCTTGGACTTGCTTGCTTTCAGATGTGACAGATTCTGAGAGAGAAAGGAATATCCATTTCATCAGTCTAATATTCTACTGTCAAAGTCAGACAACTTAGACTCTCTCTACATTCAATGTAGAGTTATAGTAATCCAGAGAAGGTAAAGATTATTCAATCCACTTTTTATCTGGAGTACTTTTTGTTTAGTTTTTCTTCATGACTTCATGATGATGAAATACCTGCTACTGTCACCCACTCAGCTACTGCCTATAAAATCTTGCCATCATAACTGACTCAGGGATCAAATCTTTCATCTTTGACACCTAATCTTTGTTTTCATTACTCCTCTTCTAAAAGGCATGCATCATCTGCAGGGTATCATTTCACTGACAAAATAAGCATACATCACTGCATGAATTTTGGATATTAAAAAATTGCTTGCTGAAAATTGCAAAACCAGGAAATGACAGGTAATGAGGAAAAATAATTGAATACATCACATTACAAGAGAGAGAAGATCAGATCTCTTGTTCTACTTTCTAAAAGTCAAATTTCGTTATTTTGGAAAGCACTGCATATTGTATTTTTCTGTTAAAATATAATATGAGACCAGATTTAGGCTATTGGACATCTCCCAAAAAGAAGAAAAAAATGTAAGTAACTTCCAAAGAAGATTGGTTTTCATTTGCTATTAGAAAAGATTAAAATATTACAGTCAGAAATTTGTATTGTTTCAAAAGGATTTAGCTGAAATGAATAGATGAGCTGAATAAACAACTGTCTGAAAGATGTAAAGTGGAAGTCTAAGATATTCTACCACAGAGTGCAATCTCAGAGATGAAAATTGTTACTCACAACGATCCAAAAAAATTAGGTGAGTGGCACAGATGTCCATACAGAAATGTTTAATTGCATAGTCAAATTTTGACACAAATTACTAAAGTTTACAAGCTACCACATATCACCTGAGCTAGATGAAATTGTTTCAGCGTTTCCAGCTAGATGTTTATGAGAACAAGGCTCCCAAAGACAAACTGTTATTTTAGGTTAATCTAAATCTGTGGTATCTTGCTCTGGTTTAAGATTGCATGTTTGGAGTTACTGTGACTGTACTGACTGACATGGTACAGCTAATGCCAGATAAGTATGAACCCTTTGTGATGCTTCACACAACTGCAAGATTGGAATTCATTATTCTACCACTCGCTCTTCTCCTTCAGTTAATCTAACTAGTTTAGTGTCTGCAATAAATACAGAGTAGATCTTGGGCTAGAACTTGAGAATTTATTTCAGCTGAACTTCAGCTGAACTCCCTATTCATGACAATTCTATCCTTTCACAATCCCAACCCAAACCAGAGCCTCTATATTTTGGGGCAGACACCATTTCTTGTATTCAAGCTCTATTTTGTTTGAAGTCCAAAGACACTGTTCAAGTGTTACATGTACAGGCCACCTTAATTTAAATTTTAAAAAAGCACAATCCACTGGTTTAGGTCACAATTTTGAGAAGTACTGTTTCTTTTAAATAATCAAAGGAACCACTGTGAAGAGTATTTTAAATACTAACATGCCCACACTAATCCCTTGGCCAGTACTCTGGATCACGGGATGCAGGTACAATGTGGTCTTGTATCTTTCAGTACAATCCACATCTGAAATATAGGTAAACCAAATCACAAGAGCCAGTAAAAATTTGTGGTAGTGGAAAAAACCCCAGACAGATCAGACTCATTCACTCTTGGTGTAAATCTGTCAAAAAAATACCAGAATGCAATTGGGAAAAAATACTTCTGTTCAGGAGTAAATATCTATGAAATGAACTAGAAATCAGCAATAGATAAGGGAAATAGGGGAAGTCTATCATACCTATTGGATAACAAGTTTTAATCCAACTCAAAAGCGGGGCTTTATTCTCAAAGGAAATACCTAAGTGAAATTAGCTGCTCCTCTGTCAAAAACCAAAAGGGTTACCTTGAACTGAGAAAGGGTTGATAGTTGTCATGAGCTGCTCTTGGTTATCACAGCAAAATAAGTTCACCTTTGTCAGAACATTTTGCTTTCCTCAAAGCAGCCCCAGGTCCTGGCTGGAGTTCAGATTTGGATATGTTTGCATTCTCTGAGCTTCCAGTTGTGCAAACCATTCATTCCACTTACTCTGTGGTTTTGGATTTCTGCAGGATCTGTCTTATAAGGACCGCCACTGGCATGAAACCTGCTTCCACTGCTTCCAGTGCAAGAATTCCTTGGTGGACAAACCTTTTGCTGCAAAAGAGGAACATCTACTTTGTACTGACTGCTACTCCAATGAGTACTCTTCCAAATGTAATGAGTGCAAGAAAACTATTATGCCAGGTTAGAATGCTCACTTTTTGGACTAAATAGAAAGCCCAAACTCAGCAATATTTGTGAGAAATCTCTCTCCTTGACTATCTCTACTAGGTCATGCTGAACTCTGTAAAAAACTGGTGATGGTGCATTCTAGTCCACTTCCATGACCAGAACATGCAATGTACATAGTGGCTTATGGAAGAACTTTCATTCATGTGAAAATTTTGTCTAATTACTCAAAATTTAGCTTCTCTCAGACAGATGAAAAATTGATCAAAGTGCCTCTGAGGTCTTTCTTGAGCACAAAGATATGAAGGAACAGGAAAGAGCTATTTTTATTTTGACCTGAAAGATGAGGTTATAGTATTAGATTGCTAAAACCTGTTGTTCTTACAAAAATACTATAGCATTCTATGATGATTTGAGGGCCTTAATGTTGAAGTGCTATCAGTGCAGGAATAAAATATTAAAAGGCAGTTTGAAGAATCCTTGTACAGACTCCATAATGATTACTAGTTACTTTGTCAGCTGGTTTTGACATTGGTAATCTCAGATAAAAAAGAGAAAACCACAATATTTTGCTCCTCAGGTGTAAAAATGAAGACTTGATGATGAAATAAAACAATATTTAAAAGGAGACAACCCTATCTATTCCAAGTTTAAACATCCCCTACTATTCTATGTGCACCCATTTTGCTGACACAGAAATAAAAACTGACATGTTTGGGAATAGCCAGTGCTAGTTTTAAAGCTGGAACTCTATGACCCAGGAAGTCCATTCCCATCCCAGAAAGCTGCTTGTGTCCTGGGCTGCATCTAACATAAGAAGAACACAGAACTGTGGGAGGAGGTCTGGAGGAGGGCCACAAAGAGGGCTGAAACACTCTGCTTATAAAGACAGGCTGGGGGAGCTGGCATTGTTCAGCCTGGAGAAGGCTCTGGGGAAACCTGTTTGCAGCCTTTCAGTACTGAAAGGGGGCCTGTAACAAACCTGTAACAAAGATGGGGACAAACTTTTCAGCAGGGCCTGTTGCAATAGAACAAAGTGTAACTTTTTTAAAGTAAGAGAGAGTTGATTTAGATTAGTATAAGGAATAAGTTTTCTACAATGAAGGGCTAAGGTAAAACACTGAAACAGGTTGCCCAGAGAGGTGGTGGATTCCCCATTCTGGAAAAATTCAAGGTCAGTTTGGATGGGGTTCTGAGCAACCTGATCAAGTTGAAGATGTCCCTGCTTACTGCAAGGGCTTGGACTAGATGATCTTTAAAGGTTTCTTTCAACTAAAACTGTTCTATAAATCTATGATTCTATAATGTTATGTGTATATATTTTTAGTACTGCTCATCAGGTTCATTGCCATTATCAGTGATTTACTGGATGGATCACTTTTTGTCTATTATGCCAGTTATACATAGATATGTAATAATGGAGGCTGGATTGAGTGACACAGAATCCCTGCTTCTCTTCTGCCAGAAGAGAAGAAATCAATTTTTGTAAGCTTTGCGGCTACTCACTGGTCTCTATCTGCTTACCCAAGATAGCTGAGATGTCACCACACTGGAAGAGCAGTACACTCATCATGTTTATTCTACCTACACAGCACACTGTGGTAGTACAGGAGCTACAGTAGAGGAGTATGGTCACCATTGAAAGCATAATTTATTTTGAAAGAATCAGCAAGTGATTGGATATCTTTTGTGGAGACTGTTAGTGCTAAACTTGCCCTTTGCTTTGAGCCACTAAATGCAAAATGTAGATCACAGAATCACAGAATCACAGAATCACTAGGTTGGAAGAGACCTTCAAGATCATCGAGTCCAACCCATACCCTCACACCTCAACTAAACCATGGCACTGAGTGCCACATCCAGTCTTCTTTTAAACACGTCCAGGGATAGTGACTCCACCACCTTCCTGGACAGACCATTCCAGTACTTTATCACTCTTTCTGTAAAAAACTTTTTCCTAATATCCAATCAATATTTCCCTTGATGTAGCTTAAGGTTGTGTCCTCTTGTGTCAGCTGCTGCCTGGAGAAAGAGACCAACTCCCAGCTGACTGCAGCCACCTTTCAGGGAGTTGTACAGAGTGACAAGGTCACCCCTGAGTCTCCTTTTCTCCAGGCTAAACACCCCCATCTCCCTCAGTGGTTCCTCACAGTGTTTGTGTTCCCAGCCCCTCTCCAGCCCTGTTGCCTCCTCTGGATGTGCTCAAGTGTCTCAATGTCCTTCCCAAACTGAGGGGCCAGAGCTGGACACAGCACTCAAGATGTGGCCTGACCAGTGCCCAGTACAGGGGAAGGGTGACCTCCCTGCTCCTGCTGGCCACACTGTTCCTGATCCAGGCCAGGAGCCCTTGGCCTTCTTGGCCACCAGGGCACACTGCTGGCTCACGTTCAGCCGGCTGTCAGCACCCCCAGGTCCCTTTCTGCCTGGGCACTGTCCAGCCACACCGTCCCAAGCCTGTAACATTGCAGGGGGTTATTGTGGCCAGAATGCAGGGCTTGGCACCTGCACTTATTAAACTTCATCTTATTGGGCTCTGCCCATCTATCCAATTATTTCAAGTCTTTCTGCAGAGCCCTCCTACCTTCCAACAGATTGACATGTGATCCCAGCTTAGTGTCATCTGCAAATTTGCTAATGAAGGACTTGATGCCCTCATCCATGTCATCAATAAAAATATAGAACAGCACTGGCCCCAGCACAGACCCCTGAGGGACACCACTGATGACTGGCCCCAGCTGGGTGCAGCACCATTCACCACCACCGTCTGTGCCTGGCCATGCAGGCAGTTCCTAACCCAGCACAGAATGCTCCTGTCTGAGCTGTGGAAGCTTTACTAGGAGGTGCCCATTTAAGTGGTTACAAGCTTGTTCTTTCAGTCCTTCTGCAAACCCAACTCACACTGACTTCAGTCTAGTAGCTAACAAAACTGGGCTCTCCCCTCTTCGAGTTTCAATGACAATACCATCCCGAAGACAGCACAGCTGCAAATGTAAAAATAAAATTCTAGACTATTAAAAAATTATCCATATCTTCTTTCTCCAGATTATTATTCTTTCATTGCTCCTTGACATGATATTGGAAGTTACTAGCATAGAGAGGACATCATTTTTAGAAGGTGTCTGTTAATAAAATGGAAAAAAAATATTCAAGAATGTAAGCATCAGAAAGATTATTAATAGTTCCCTTACTACTGATGCAAGTCAATTTAAAAGAAAAAAAAAACTCACCAAATAATCCTGTCTCTCAGCTGAATTTAATGAGATCATAAAAGAAGAAAAATATGCAACTAGTAAACAAAGATGAATTAATGCTTGAGAAGGGGGAAATTGTTAAACCCTGCAATAATAGAGGCACAGAGAATTGGCATCAAAGGCATTAGTGTGGTTCTTTTTCATTAGCCAACTCAATCAGCTTGTCAGTCTTCCAAGTATTTGACTTCATGTTTGCTGTTACAGGCTCCAAGAGCGATGCAGAACTGTAGGAAAAACATTTGTTTGTTTACCCTTCTGGCCAGTATCAAATATTCTGACTCAAACTGGTACACAGAAATCATACCATGTGCAAATAAATTTATCTATATAATGGGGCATCTCCAATTTCCTGGAAGGGCTCAGAGTCCACCTGCCATACAGTGGACTGAATCTGCAAAGAACACTATCTGAACACTAAAACTTTGTTCTAGAGAAGTGCATTTATTTTCTAATTACCATACTATTTCTCTGCTTTCCAATAAAAGGGTTGTTTAAATCCCACATTTCAACCATATTTTCAATTCAACCGAAAACAGAGAGAAAGCTTTTTCTTACTGGAAGTTTCAAGAGACAGAAAAACATTTAGGATAGGTTCTGTTGAGCTGGAAACAATTGTGAACTTATAATACACCTCAATGAGAACAAGAAAAAGGCTCCTGAGCAGATATGAATGAATCCTTTGTCTCAGACAGAGACTGTATTTCATTGGGAAAAGGAGGCAAGGTGCTTGCCAGGAATTGCATGGCTCATCCTTGACAGTGTTCAAAGTCAGGTTGGATCAGGTCCTGAGAACCTGGTCTAGTGAGAGGTGTCCCTGTCCACGGCAGGGAGTTTAAAACTAAATGATCTTTAAGGTGTATTTCAGCCCAAATCATTCAATGAGTCTGTAATTAACCAGGTACCTTGCTGCTATTTGAGAAAGATGCAAAACAGATGTGGAATGAATGAAGTCAGTCTTTAATGAGGAATGGCCTGACCTCCACTTAGCACTAACAGCAACTTATATTGGTGTCTGTCCAATTCCCTTGAATCTTCCTGTGCATTGGAATTCATTATTTGCCTAATAAGACCACAAAAAGCTGTTCTAGGCTGCAGCTATTTGCAATAAACATTTCTCTTCTTTGCAGGAGAAGAGATCTCCAAAAACCCCAAGTGGTACCAAATACCATGCAAAGCTGGTAGGAACATTAAATAGCCTCTAGCTCACAGCTGCAATGCTTCTGGACTGACAGACAGCTGCCAGGAAAGACAGAGCTACAAACTGCATCTATCTCATCCAGAAGCTCACTTGGTGCTCTGCTCTCATTACAGGTACTCGGAAGATGGAATACAAGGGCAACAGCTGGCACGAGACCTGCTTTATCTGCTACCGCTGCCAGCAGCCTATTGGGACAAAGAGCTTCATCCCTAAGGACAATCAAAACTTTTGTGTCCCCTGCTATGAAAAGCAGTTTGCCATGCAATGTGTCCAGTGCAAGAAGGTAGTGCAAGTTTTGCTTATGTGACACCTAAGAGATTGAAGTCCTTCCCATTTTATATCCAAGTAGGCGGAATATCTCATTTTTGGACGTGTAAAAAGATTAAGAATTAACTGGTTTTAAGAGATTATATAATTTCAGTTCTACTTACTTGTAAGAGGAAACTCCCTGACAAAGTCTTGAGAAGCAGAAAGTAAATACTTCATCTAAAATATGAAATAAACCGGTCTTTCCCAATGAAAGGAAGTTGAAACACATCAGGTAATTCCTCCACTATGAAGAAAGGGACAGGTGAAGGAACAGTGAAGAGTCAAACTCTGGTAAATGCATATGAAAAGCAACATACAGAGAGTAGCTTGAAAAACTGAGTACAATTGAGAGTGAGATTTTACGATATATGCAGAATAAAGTACTTTTAGCATGGGGCTTCTTTTTATAAATAAGGAAATTACAATAAAGCACTTACATGATTTTCTCAAGGTCAACTCCAAGCAAAATTATAATCTTACTGTTGCTAAACCTTCTCCTCCTCCCGCCCACAAAAATCTCATCAACCTTCCATTTTACCAAATCAAAATACAAACTTGCCACTTTTAAGAAAACACTTTCTTGTCTTGTTTTTTCCCTAAAACAGGCTATCACCACAGGAGGCGTTACCTACCGGGAGCAACCATGGCATAAGGAGTGCTTCGTGTGCACTGCGTGCAAGAAGCAGCTGTCTGGACAGCGCTTCACCTCCAGGGATGAGTTTGCATACTGCTTGAGCTGCTTCTGCAACCTCTATGCCAAAAAGTGTGCTGGATGCACAAACCCAATCAGTGGTAGGTCTCTCATGGCTGTTTTGTGTGTTGAGATGCTACTAAATGCAAAACTAAACAAAATTCTGACCTGGTACAAGAGATGCCCAACTAAATATTTTCATGGAGCTTCAGCTAGTCATTTTTGAGGTTAAGCAAAAGACAATTACTACTAAGAGACGTTTTTCTCTTTTTTTTTCTTTTGTACAACTTCAATACATCCGATGATAACTGCCATAGCCTCAAACCCTGGAATGCTTTTTTACTAATCTGCTTCTTTTCCTGAGGCATTCTTCCTTCAGAGCTATGAATCAAGTTATGACACATGACAGACTTCTTTTTTAATTATCTAAAATGCACCTCTATAAAACATAAATTAACATACTCAGGTGCCATAAAACATTCTGTAAAAGATTACCAGAAATCTGTTCAGAGTCAGGTGCTTTGCTTTTCTTCTGCTGCATGTTGCAGGGCCATTTCATGGAAGCTCATTTCTGCCATTATCACTAGGGATAACAGCCTTGCTCATTAACTTTGCTGAAAGCACCAGAAGTATTTGAGGGTGAAAATGTTAGTCACTATAGAATAAGGATGGCAAAATTAGCACAGCAATAAACAGATTTGCCACAATGTCATTTTTTCACTGCTGTATGTCAGATCTCCATGTCAGTCTGCATGACCTGATGGCTGACCTGCCATTGTTTTCTTGTAACAGAACGATTTTGCTTTTCAAACAGGACTCGGTGGAACCAAGTACATCTCTTTTGAAGAACGGCAGTGGCATAATGATTGTTTTAACTGTAAGAAGTGCTCCCTTTCATTGGTGGGTCGTGGCTTCCTCACAGAAAGGGATGACATCCTTTGCCCTGAATGTGGAAAGGATATTTAAAGCTCATACTAAGGTGTGAGGAAGAAGGGAGGAAAGCTGTGCTTGCAATATATAGTCTGAAACACATGGATGTTCGGAGCTAGCTTTGCCACTCTGTGTCTCACTGTATTATTAACATTTCTTAACCTTTTTCTTTATACTCTCCAAATCTGGAGGGAAAATAGCTTGAGAGTCTCTAATAGCAGTGTTGGTGTTTAAGATTTCTACCAATAACAAAAACTAATGCAAAACCCATGATGTAAAACTATTTGGCTGTTTTTGACATAACTTACCATTTTAAAGATTTTTTTTCCTAAAAAATATTCCCGTTACAATTGATGCAGTTCAAGGATAACAATGGCCACACACAATACATTAACAGGCGGATATCCAGGGTGAAGCCCTCTGCCCACTGAAATTAATGGCAAAGGACATTCAGTTCCAATAGGGCTGGTGTGACCCCGGTGTTCTTGAGCTATGTGACAAGTGTGTGCTGTCAAGTCTGTAGAAAGACTGCAAAAGTAGAGCGTGTTTCAATGTACATGGATTTGTGACATGCCATAAAAAGATAATGATGGAACAGTGGAAGTGGGAGTGCTTCATGACAGGTACATATTTTATTGCATGTCTAGGTGATCATTGTGTTCTGATCGACAGTGTCAGTATTACAGTTAGTTGACATTACACTGCACATTGTATTTTTCAAAATAAAACTGTTTAAAACAAAACTGTGATTGTGGCTTAATTGTCTTTACATAATATTTACAAAAATGCTTTCACATTCTGAAGAAACACAATGCATACAAACACAGTCCTTTTTGCACCCAATTTTTGGGAGTGTGAAGTTTAGACAATTCTCAGAAGGGTCCTGCTCTACAACAGTCTTTTACTAATTGAAGTCAGTGGGAAAACTACCAGCAAAAATAAACAAGTGTGTGAAAACACTCACTGTACTGACTGCAGCTGATAAAAATGTGTTCATAGGCTCTAAACTCAAGCCCAAAATATTTTTCTTCTCAGCAAGCAAGAAGGTCAAGACAACTCAAAAGGCATCCATCTATCTTTGCCAAAGTCAGAAGTTTAACTTCTATAGTAGGGCATACTTTAATTTTGTTCTCTATTGGGACACATAATACTCTTTGTTGTAGCATAATTTCTGCTATGTTTGCCACAGCAGCCACTGTCAGCAAGAGCACACTGGCGGGACAGTAACATCAAAAGGAAATAATACAAAGGAAGATAAACCTTTTCCCAAAGCAAACTGCAAGAAATATGGTCATGTTATGCAATGCACAGTCCCAGTACACCTTCCAGTTGGAATTCATTTGTGTTCAGAAAAAGGAGGAAAGAAATATGTCACACCTCCAACAGGAATCTTCAAATGTGAAATTAATATTTAGGAATATACTTACTATGTGTGCTACTGGGTAGGGAAAGTTTTCTCCTTGAGTTTGTCTCTTAGTACCAAGTGCAAAGTGCTCACAGGTCATTCCCCTCTCATTAATTCAACCATCTAAATAGATGTAGCAGATCAGATTTAGTTTATTGCACACCATTTGAAGAACTTGGCTGGCTGACATTTTTGAAGTGCACACTGTGCTAATCAGAACTCAGTGAATGATTAAATTCTATTCCTCGGTGATTTAATTCTATGATGAAAGCTCTAGCAATAGCCACAAAAATCCTTCTTTATCCACACCTCTGAAAGGAGGGCAAACACCTCACTCTCTCCTCAGGGGTCTGCCAATCCCCAGCACACTGCAGCTCTGCTCTAGTGCTTTGCTGAGAGAAGAAAGATTCCTTTGAGCTAAAGGGGTAGTGCCCCTGTACTTGGCACTGATGAGAAGCCACATCTTGAGTCATGTGCTCAGTTTTAGGCCCCTCACTACAAGCAGGACAGAGGTGCTGGAGTGTGTCCAGAGAAGGGCAGTGGAGCTGAAGGGCAATGGAAGGGGCTGAAGCTGGGAGTTGCCTAGCCTGGAGAAAAGAAGGCTGAGGTGAGACCTTCCTGCTCTATACAACTGCCTGAAAGGAGATCATAGCAAGGTGGGGCTTGGCCTCTTCTCTCAGGCAGCTGTAATAAGACAAGAAGAAACAGCCTCCAGTTTTGACAAGGGAAGTTCAGGCCATGTATTAGGAAAATTTTCTTGACTGGATGTGGTAAAGCAGTGGAACAGGCTCCCAGGGAATGGTGGAGTCACCCACCATGCCTGGAAGTGTTCAAAAAACACAGACATGGTGCTTTGTGATCCAACTTAGTGTGCATGTGGAATTCAAGTGCAGGTTGGACTTGATGACCTTGGAAGTTTTTCCCTAACTTGATGATTCTAAGAAGGCAGTAGGAGCAGCACAGCTTGCACCTTGCCTCCCAAGTGCTACAACAGGTAGCAAAATGGCCCCAGCTTTGGGGAAAGGCAGGTGAAACATGCAAGGCTGGAAAGCATCCCAGCCTGGAAACAGGACTGCTACCACGCAAGAGCAGCATGATGCTATTATTCCAGTGCAGTTCTGCATATACCAACACACACATGCTCCTAGCAACTGGAACTACACAAAATACATCCTAGACTCTAAACCACTGACAGGAAGCTAGCCACAAAACAGGATTCCCGTCAGACTGTTACACAAGTGCAAAAACCAGCACTTCATGTGATACTAACTGCTGCTACTGTTGCAAAGCAGCTACTGACCCTTTTACTCTTAAAATGCTGATCACATCAAGTCCACTGAAATATAACTGTATAAAATGGATAAGCTTAATTACATCACAAAAACAAGGCACTGTTTCGTTTGCTTTTAATTTAATTTATTTAAATAGGATAAGGCTACTTAAAAGACAAGTCTTTACATAAAAAAATGTACATTACGTTAAAGTTTGCTGTACTCAAGTACAAAAACTGCACAAATGTTTAGTAAAAGGGAGAGAGCACACCATTTCAAAACACACATTCTTACCATTTTACAGCATTCAAGAGGTGCCTTTTACGTCATAACAGTGAATGGAGAACTTCTGTAAAGTAAAGAACTAAGCTACACTTTTTGGTTTCAATATAAACCAATGTTAAAAATGTAAACAAGCTTTCAGACCACCACCAAACTTCTTTTACTGGGTTAACTAAGTGGATTCAGAAGTTGATTCTTTTTTTGTTTTACCAAGTCTGGGAACATTCTTATTATTCTTATTTGCCATTCGTATCTAAAACTGATCTAAACTGGCTTCACCCTGAGCCATTGAGTTTTAATAAAAATGTTTCCATCAACTTAATTGGATTTTTGCCCTGTGAGGCACTACCAATAATCCAGATGAAACACCAAATTTCACAGAAAACCAAAATCCATCTTAAATTATCACAGGAAGGGAAAACAGGTTTGTGGGTTTTTTTTCTAGAGTGCAATTACATGTGTTAATGCTCTCAAGGTACTTCTGTCTTCCTATCCACATCCCTCTTCAACCATCTGTCGGCTGAAAAAGCACTGGCCTGTATTCCATTGGTTTTTCCCCAATATTTTATAAATAAGCATGATTGTAACCAGGAAAACAATCAAATTTCCTACATTGGCACATTTTTACACTTATGCATGTAAAAAATATGCCTGTGTACTTAAGAGAACGTGGCACTAATCCATTCACTACTTCATCTCGAAGTTTCATATCACATATTTCCATCTGTGCATTCCTTGTTTCATATATCAAGAGAAACTTCAATTTGAAGTAATGCTGTTAAAATAGTTCATCTCTTATTACTAACCTAACTTGCACTGCAAATTCCACACTCCTGTGCAACAAAAAGGAAAAAAAATTCTGCAGACTATCTTATCAGCAGAATGGTCAGTTTTCTCACCTAAATTAATTGCCTTTTTAAAGCCAAGAAGGCTCTAGGGATCACTCTAAATTTCAACAGCTATTTTAATATTTAATCAGATGTGGAATAAAACTGAATCTTAGTGAAACAATGTGCGAATCACAGTGACATGGAGGAGATGAACTATAATAATCTTGAAAACTAAGAGTGGAGGGTTTAGTATAGTGTAATATCACCACCTTTTAAAGAAGTAATTAACTACTTGGTGTACAAGAGTGGATACTTTTAAGGTGACTGGTGATAGTGACTCCAGCTTTACAACAGGGAGTTGTTAAACTTGTTAAAACTTCACAGCAATCTGAATCTCTGTAAGTCTGTAAATTTTAAAATAATTTTATTTCAACTGTTTAAATATGACCTATCTATTTGAAAATATGGAAGTAATATTTATGTTTTGAGCACCATTAGCTACTTCATGGCCATGTAACATGCTGGATTTTCTTCTTTGCTTCTGAAGGCTTTAGGTCATTCTGGAATACAAGAAAATATATAATTATTCTTAGAGATACTGTGCAAACAGGAGTCAGTCATTAATCTGGCATATTTCAATCTGGTACTATTGCAACGTTCAGCTACAGGCTACTACAACAGCTTTCTATTGCCATCTTGTGGAGAAAGCTAAATATTACAGAATTTCTCTGGTGAAGATAAAAACAGAGCCAATGAATTTAACCACCTGCAAATCATACATGTGTTTTGGTTTTCAGCCACCTACAATTAAATATTCTTAAATATTCAAAAATTTCTTTCAGTTATGCAGCTTAGAAATACTGGAGTTTCAAAAAATACTTGTGAAGTTACTTCAGGTTGTCTTCTTAAAATGCTTGTTGAAATGGAATTGTGTAAGGAAAATTCCCCAAATACACAACTAGAAAACAAATTTACTTTGGTCAAATAGTAAAAAACGTTAAAAAAAGAAAAAGAAAATTTGGTTTTCCTTTGTAATAACCTGGATAAAAAGAAGATAAATAATTGCCAAAGCCTCAGATGAACTCATCTTTCAAGTCCCCCTGCCCAAAGAAACCTGTAAAAATCAAGAAAACCTAAAGCAAAGAAACACCAGATGAAGAAGTAAAATAGCTCCCTTTCATCATCTAAAGTAATAATAAAAAATAAATTCTGAGAAATTAGAGCTTTAAAGGCTCACACAAGCAGAGGAAATACAGGTATATGAGTTTTCAAGAATATACTGCAACATGCTGGTTCAGGGAGCACAATCTAAAGATCACTCTTTTCTTTAAAAGACTTTCAGTGTTAGTTTATTTACAGGTTGAAAAGGCTGAAAGGTTTAAGGGAATTAGACCCAAAGATAATAGGGACAGTTCTGTGCTATTCATTAATTTTTTCTTGAACATCAAGGAACAGTTACTTGCTTGGAGACACAGTTGCCTTTAGTGTCATCACACTAAAAATAGATCAGGCTTTACAACTATCTGCCAAGTAAACTGATTCTTCCTGACAGCATCACTTTCTATTCAATAGCACATTTAAATTAAATGCAAAGAAGCTATGAGGGGTATACCAAACAAGCTTCAAAAGCTCTGTAGATTCAGATCTGACCAATACTTGGAAGAGTTCTAAATTCTGAAAGAAGTTAGTAATACTGGTAGTGGGAAACTACCTACACCTCTCAAGCATAAATTCTATTCAGAGCCTCAGCCATGATTCTTTTAAAAGCTGCTAAAGCTGTCTTTCACAACAGCCATGGGTTTTGGTACACATGTTTAACAGAAGTCTGATGGAATGTACCAAGCCATGCAGCAGAATATTACCTGCATTCTTTCATTAAAGGATTTTCTTAAAATATGTTAATATTTTTATATATTATTATTATTAATATAAATGTTTTATTGCATCTCATGAGGCAATATTGAGAAAACAAAGTTCAGCGTCATGTCTTAGGAAAATGCTAATCAATGTAACTGCACACTGTATATCTAAAGCTCCCCCTGCAGTTCAACTGAGAATAGATATTTCTATTTCTTCCTTTGAAGCCCAGATTTAATCCTGATATTCCTGTATTCCAGCGGAAATGTGAAAACTCCTTCATTTGTATCGTGAAGGAATACAACACAAGTGTTAAGACCTATGTCTGTATTGTGGCCTGTTTTTAAGAGATAGCTCATTGCTCCATACTTCCCAAACTAGCTACGCTTTACTATTACTCACTGTTTCTAAATACTCTACTGTAGGGGGATAGATATAAGGAAATATAGTGTAGAGAGTAATCTCACCCCTAAGGAGTTGCAGCTGGGCCAATTATCAAAGATTAGGAACAGGCCTGACTTTAACAGGCCACAGCTGTAACCAATGAGAAGAAGAGTGCTATAAAAGAGTGGGGTGGCTGGCTGAGAAGGGAACTGGAGTCGGTTGGCTGCCTTGTGAAAAGAGAGAGTCAGTGCTCTGAGGAGCTGCCCATGAAAACACCAAGAAGGTATGAAACCTTTGCGATAAGAAGACAGCAGTATGGGACCCCTGCAATAACATGACAACACTCTACTAATACTCCAAAATAAAATCATTCTGAAAACTCTTGCAAGGCTCTAACTTTGGCTCCTTTAAATCTCAATTTTAAAAAAGAAAGCTGCAAAACAAGATACTGCACAAACGTACCGGCGAATCAGATTCCTCTTTTGGAACAGACCTCTTTAACTTCACAACAGTAGTTCCTGCTATTGGAGACAAAGGGTAAACCTTCAGGCCAGTCAACACACTGCTGTCAGTCTTTGAAACATTGTTCTGCTGAGCCTCATTACTCCTTATTACTCCCAGCTTAGCGTCCTCTGACCAACTGGAGGCAGCCAGGTACGTGGAGGCACTGGAAAGAACGGATGATCTCCTCACGGTGTTGGTGGTGCTGCCAGCGGGAGGAGGCTTCAGGCGATCGGCAGCTCCGTTCTCCGTCTTTTTCACCTTGATGCTTGTACTTGTGGAATTGCCGTCAAACACAATCAATGGCCGCTTCCTTAAACCTTCCACCGTTGTAACACTGAAAATGCAAATCACAGAATTCACAGAAAACGTAGGTTAGATGATCAAAAAATAGCACATCCATGACATGAGTAATTAAAATTAATTTTATCCTACCTGAAGAAAACATATATCCCAAAATACTAATATTAAACTCTGAGATGTCCAAACTTAAATAAAAATAAATATACTTATATACACTTAAATAAAAATAAAAAGCAATAAGTTACTTCCAAAATATAAAGGCACAGGGGGCTGTGTGAGGACCAGTGCTCCTCAGCAAGAAGAACTGCATGAGGAACTGTCTAAGCAGACAATTATAGCTGTACAACCAAAGGCACTATGCTTCTACCACTGCAGTTACTCTAGAGTAACTACAGAGATAGTAAGTGTGAAGTATTTCAAAAGATGAGTATTTAGGGAAGGGTGCACTGCCTTTACCTGCAGGAACAGCATCTCATATTCTGATACTTCTGAATTTCCTTGTTTCTACTCTTATTCAAAATCATAATGTTAAGGTAAATCCAAAAGACTGTTAGCTAAGGAATAAACATACTAAGCAAAAAACCCACACCTTTTTAAAATAAGTCTCCTTTGAATAGGAACCTTAAGTGGATTTAATTACATTTTTTTAATAGTTTGTGCCTTTGAACCTATGTGTAGTCAGAGCAGGCCAGTTCAGTAATCACTGATTCATTAAAAGGAATATTATCAAGCTAATATCGAAACAGCATTATCAGAAAATATCTTGACTGAGAAAAAAATAAAGTACAAAGTCAATATAACTCACACTATATGAATTCAGAGTTTTTAAAAATGCAATGCTTAAGAATGACACAGTGTTTGGAAAGTGCAGATTTAAGAAATAAAAAACCCAAACCACCATTAAGAGATATAATACTCCTGTTTAAAAACTTCCGTTTTCAGTTTTGATAAAAAGATCTTTTGCACCTATTTCAGCACACTAAGAGTTTCCTACCCAAATACTAACCTCATGCTTCCATCCTCAAGTCCACAGATGTAAACAAACTGAGGTACTCTAACCTCTTATGCACAAGGAAAATAAATTTGACAAGACAGCTCGGTGTTTTAGCCACTGCTACAATGTAACAATATCCAAAAGCTGCACTAGCTTCAGTAATCAGGCAAAGATTAAACAAAATGCATAGTCCTAAATTGTCCAAGTCTGGCCCAATAAAGCTAAATTACCTTTTCTTCTCACTTTTCAAGTCATTTTGCTGTCTTTTCTTTTCCATCATTCTCCCCCATCTACTTTTTGGCAAGTCACGCTGAGGCAGGGGAATGGCATGCTGAATATAGAGGTCAGTGAGCCCATCTTTGTCCATCTTTACATCATTTTCACCTAATATATTTTTCTGTGGGGAACAGAAAAAAGAGTTGTTATTTTTATGACAAATTCAGCATTCAACCATCTGAGTGGCATAATTTCTCATTTCAAAATCCACTGTAAAGTATTATATTGGGCCAGAGTTCCAGAAGTAAAGGGGTGGCTGGGATGATAAGTTTGCAGAGGGCACGATCTGCTCAGTGCCCAAAACAGCCTGGTCTCCTCCCTTCCTACTGTCAAATCCCTTCATTTTCTGGAAGGAATCTGCCTGGATCACACTCAGCCTGTCCCTTCAGTGAGGCAATGGGAAACACAAGATGTTTTGGTCAGTGCATAGTGGTTTCTTTTTCCACCACCTGCAACTGCATTTCTCCACACGTCTCCTCATGTGCCTCTTCCCCGTGTGTCCTTTGGAGTCTCCTGCCCCCAGTCGACCCAGCTGTGACCAGCACTGGGCAGTCATTCACCTTTGCCAACACAGGTCAACCCTGTAGCCTCTATCTACCCAAAATACTGCAAGTTTTCCCAAGGAAAACAGCAGCCAAAAAGGGGAAAAGTTATGACAGACATACTGTTGATGGCTGATGTTTTCATGCACTCTTAAACACGCTTCCCTGAACCCAACTACAATACCAGAGCTCTTTTTCACATGTCTAGAAAACAGACAACTAGAATGTAATGCAAGTCGAAGTTCTGGATGTAGAACTGCATTATTTTCACCAATTCCCCAAGAATAATGGAGATAAGTTTCATCCCAAGATGAGGAAGAACTTCCTTACAGTAAAGATGGCAGAGCACTGGAACAAGCTCCCCAGTGAGGTTGGACTCTCCCTCTCTGGAGACATTCAAAACCCACCTGGATGTGTTCCTGTGTCACCTGCTCTAGGTGACCCTCCCTTGGCAGGGGTTTGGACAAGATGATCTCCAGAGGTCCCTTCCAACCCTGACTATTCTGTGATTCTAGGAACCACCAGTTAGAACACTAGTTTTCTTTCTAATTGTGTATTGGGTTGTGAACATTTCTTGGTACCTCATGCTAAATTTATGGGGTGTGAAAACGACTCCACTAACATCCTACAAATTGAGGTCATTGAGAGCAGGTCAAGCCTCTGCCACTACTGATTCTGGCAACATTTCATGACTTCTGATGTTGGCCTGAAACCTGTCCATATAGGCTGCATGGACAAAAGCATATGAAAATTCTTTCAGCTTATCCAAAACCCTGAAACTTTAATTACTATTGTTTCATGCACCTGAAATTTTCAGCCAAGGCAGTAGCTAGTATTCCAAACACCAAATAAACCTTTTTATTTGGTCCTAAACTGTTTATAACCCACTTTCAAACTCAACTATCAAGTATCAATATTTATGGATTAAAGCATTAGCTTGATTGATTACATAGGCTGCATTTCTTTAATTCGTAGAACTGTTAGGGTTGGAAGGGAGCTCCGGAGATGATCTGGTCCAACTAACCTGCTCAGGCAGGGTCACCTAGAGCAGGACACACTGGTTATGGACGTGGCAACTTTAACAGTGTAAACTCATCCTTCCACAGCCACTTTTACTGTATGCAGACACTGTCACAATTTGGGAAAATTGCTTTTGAGCACCCTCGGTGTTCAAGCACAGCCCCTTTGCAAACACGGAGACATCTCCCGCGCCAGAGGCTCCTCTCCGCGAGTTCGTGGTGTCCAGAGCACCGACTTGGTGCCTGCTCTTCCCTCAGCGCCGTGACTCTCTTCGCCCCGCCTCAGGGGCCGCCGCTCCGCCCGGCCCGGCTCCCCGGACGCACCTGCTCCAGGGTGAGCCGCAGGAATTCCTCCGAGAGCAGCTCCGGATGCAGCAACAGCAGCTCCGACTCCGAACGCCCAGACCCGCACTCCTCCTCGCCACCGCCGCCGCCCGCCCGGGCTCTTCCCTGCGCCGCCATCTTCTTCCCCCGGCGGCCCCTTCCCGGCCCCCACAATGCCGCGCGCGGAGGGAAACGCGTCTCCAGAGCAGCCGCGCGCCCCGGTGGCGTCACGGCCGGAGCGGGGCCGCGCCGGGGAGGGACGGCGGGGCCGGGGGTGCGCCCTGCCGGGACGGCATCGCTCCGCGGGGCAGCCGGGTCAGGGCAAACATACGGAATCCCACAGAATGACAGAATATCCTGAGCTGGAGGAGGCCCACAAGGATCATCGTAGTGCAGTTCCTGGCCCTACACAGGACAGCCCCAAGTATTACACCCTGTGTCTTAGAGTGTTTTCCAAATGCTTGAACTCTGTCAGGCTTGGTGCTGGGACCACTTCCCTGGGGAGCCTGTTCAGTGCCTGACCACCCTTTGGTGAGGAACCTTTTTCTAATATCCAACTTAAGCCTCCCCTGATATGGCTTCAAACCATTCTCTTGGGTCCTGTCACTGGTCTCCAGAGAGAAGGGATCAGTGCCTGCCCCTCATGAGGAGCCTCTAGAGCCATGATAAGCTCTTTTTTCAGTCTCCTCTTCTCCAGGCTGAACAGACCAAGTGTCCTCAGCCACTCCTCACGCGGCTTCCCCTCAAGGCCCTTCACCTTTGTAGCCCTACTTTGGATGCTTTCCAACAGCTTTATGTCTTTTTTTATACTGTGGCACCCAGAACTGCCCCCAGCACTCGAGGCGAGGCCTCTCCAGCTCAGAGCAGAGCAGGACAATCCCCTCCCTTGCCCAGCTGGCCGTGCTGTGCCTGATGCCCCTCAGGACAGGGCTGGCCCTCCTGGCTGCCAGGGCACTGCTGACTCGTGTTCAACTTGTCACTGACCCCTGGGTCCCTTTCCACGGCACTGCTCTCCAGCCTCTTGTTTCCCAGTCTTTCCATACATCCAGGGTTGTCCCATCCCAGGTGCAGAATCCAGCACTCGCCCTTGTTAAACATCATACAGCTAGTGATTACACAGCACTGGTTTGTCTGGGTTTCTCTTTGAGGCCTCTCTGCCCTTGAGGGAGTTAGGTGTTGCTGATAAGGTGAGGTCACCCCCAGCTGACAGCATGGAACCAACCGGGAGAATATCTGTTTTATTGTCATTCTGTCAGCACACTGCAGTATGAATGCTTTGTGCTGCTGCACGCCGGATCTTTGCTATGGAGTTAAACCCGATCTCCATCCTGCCCATACTTGTGACGCCCACTGGTTAACGCTGCTTGATAAGCAACAACAAAAGTTGCTTTGTAGTTCCAAACTACAATAGCTGCCTGCCCGTTGAAGTCTGTTCCCCCACTTACATGTTTAAAAGCTGAACAGAGAATTACAAATGGTTACATGTGTAAATAACCGTGTAGTTTTTACAACATAAAATTACAAGGTAATTTGAAGTACTTGAGGCATTTTACAGAATTGCAAGGCACAGGCAACAATGTAAAAGAATAAAAGTACATCCGCGTGGAAGGAGTTGAAGATACATTACTATGTATGTCACTTTAGAGCCTTCATGTATGCAGCACTTCAAAAGGCATAAATTCGAATTTTCAGTATTTAAAAATCATTTAAGTGTACAAGTAAGTAGTAACATTAAATGATATGGCTTCCTCAAAAGTGTCTTCTGGCAGTATATACAATTTATTCCCTTGTGCTTTTTCTCTTCAGGGAAGCGGCATCCAAGGGGAAGCATGGGCTGGGTGCCAGGGCTGCCCAAAGCCCAACTTTACACTTCTGTGCCCAGCAGGCACACAGCTATAGACTATTCTATTTTCATTTCTCATTCATTTCTCACTTCAACCAATTATGTTGCGAAATCAACTGAACTCAAGTTATCTTGTGAATGAATATAGCTTTTAGGGTGAATGTTCAGCCTGGATTTGGTGCTTATTTCAATGAATGAAATTACTTTCTTGTAAACTGCATGGATCATCTCCCTCTTCCTAAAGTACCTTGTAAGTTCTGCCTCACAGAAACATATCCTTGCTAACTGAATTAGTTGTGCTGATCAAGACTTTTACCCTGTGATTTTCTTATGTTACTATTTACTTTGTAGGCATTTGTACCCAAAATTATAGATCCTCTTTGACTAACCAAAGCATGTCCTCTCACAATGAAGTTCTGAAAGAGATGAAATGCAAACAGTCTGATAAAAATATAATCCTTCTTTTCCAATTGCTGTAAAAATAATAGAATTTTAATGAGCTATATTGTTTTCATACACTTGTTGAGTGATCCTATTACATTTCATAATAGAGTTATTTTTTGTATTTTTTTGTTAATGCAAGAGTCATTTTAAATAAATGATACCAGGTATTATTTTCTATTATTTTTCTTTTTAAGATTTTACAATTAGAAAAAAAATGCTTTACATCTGTTCTGATCCTTGCTCTTTACTTTGTTCATTAGGTGAATGTGTTGTCCCAAAATAGCTTCTTTCACTCAGTGAGCAAGAGGCCAATCCACACAGAGAATTGAGATATTGGAATTATTTACAGTTCTGTGCAGAAAGAGGTGCTGGGCAGCAAATCCACAGAGCCAGCATGATGACCATCAAAACTTACCATTTATGTATGTTAGCAAACAAAGGCATTAATGTTCATTGGCCACAAATTACACAATTCTTTCATTAATTAATCTTCTATTGGTCAATGATTCCCTCACTTCTCATGCTGATTAGCTTGCACAGTCTTCCTGTTCTCTTGAGCTGATGGGTTTCTTGGGCCATAAGTCAGTGATTGTAGCTCTCCCCCCGCCAGAATTACCTTTTACCCAGTCAGAGCTGATTCCAGCAGAGTTGATGAGCAGGCTTTGTTAGTTTCTTCCTTATCTTGGGAATTTTGCCAAATGTATTTGTGGCCCTCAAAGTCTGCATTCTTTGTGTCCACTATCAGGAGCACACCCTTCTCGACAAGCTGTGTTAACCTCCTTCTAGGTCAATGAGGCATGTCAAGCCCTAAACTTTAACAGCGCAATTCTACAGATAAGTAATTTATCTTTTTAACATTTAATAGTTGAGAGTTACATATTTATTTATTTATATAAATAATAGTAGTAGTAGAAGTCTCTTATAATATATGAGACTTATATAATATATAAAATACTATATACAAACAGCGTTATTGTAAGTCTCATAATAGATACTAGACTTTTACTATTATTCAATCAAATTTGAGTGAGGGCACTTTCTGGGAACCTGAAAGAAGCATCTCCCACATATATATGTGTGTCTCTGTGTGTTTGTGTATCTATTTGGCTTTGGACTCTCTTGTGTATCTATTTTAAATATATATACAAATAAATATATGCATATAAATATTAGGATAGATAGATAGATAGATAGATAGATAGATAGATAGATAGATAGATAGATAGATAGATAGATAGATAGATAGATAGATAGATAGATAGATAGATAGACAGACAGACAGACATATAAAAAATAAGTGCATTAGTCTCGTCTCCCGGCTGCCGGGTTGCGGAGCTCCCCGGGGCGCTCCGGGGTGCGCTCCCGGCCGGTGCAGCCCGGCTCTCCCGCACGTGACCGGACGCGCCTCCCGCCGCTGCCCGTGCCCGGTGACGCGGCCGGGGCGGGGCCGGCGCCGCACCGGAAGCGGCGCGTCCCCCCCGCCCGCCGCCGGCGGATCGCAGCGCGCCCCGAGGCGGCCCCGGCCGCCGGCACCGCACCGCGAGGCCCCGGAGCGGCGGGCCCGGCTCCGCTGTGCGCCGGCAGGTGCTGCGGGAGGGCGGCGGGAGAGGCTCCGTGTGCGGGTGCGGGAGGCGGGCGCGCCGGGGCCGGCCGGCGGCGGGCCTGGCTGCCCGCGGTGTGTGAGGGCACGGGCAGCGCGTCCCTGCCCTCCCGGGGCTCCGCGGCTCCCAAGAGTTGTGCCACAGGGTAACCGGAGTGCGGGCAGGTGAGGGAGCGGAGCGCAGGTGAGGGAGGCAGGGTGTTGCTCTCCGAGGCAGGGAGGGCACAATGTAATGCAAGGTTATTGCTTAACTGGAGCGGGGGAGAGCTGCTTCCCTCTTCTTGCAGGAAATGAGTGCGTGCGGGGTTGTTATTGCGCTTAAAAATCAGTGCCTACTAGACTGATAATTTTCTTGACTGTTGCTTTATTTTTCTCTGACAGGAAAACATCCCCATTATCTTGTTTTTCGGGCTTCTTACATCTAAATGTAGTATAAGAAATACTGTCTGTAACTATGGGGTGGCCTCTTGCACTTCAAAGGAACAGCATGTTCTGTGGAACCTGTTCCTTTACAATGCTCACTGGCCCCTAAGGTTTCATTAACGAGAACAAAAGAAATGCTAAAAAAGAGGTTATGTCCAGGTCATGCATGTTGGCACTGTTTGTTCCTAAAAACTTTTTCTCGCATCTTTTTTTATTCTAGAACAGATGTTTTCATTTCTTTCTTACCAGACTTATGTAGTGCTATGGATTTTTTGTTCTTTCTGTTCAAGAGTGATGTATCTGTTAAGATTTCTTTCATACTTTTAATTCGCATCAACTTTGATTTAGGAAATTCTTTTTGACTTTTTAACACATATTGGTCAGGAGTAGAATTCTGCATTTCTCTCAGTGGCACATATTCCCATTTTTACTTTGGGCTGCAGGAGCATACTGAGTCCTTAGCAGCTTCAGGTATGGAAGCTGCCTGACCTCTGCAGACAGTAGTTTATCACTTCAGGCTACAAACAGGCTCTTAAGAACTGTCGGGGTTGTTTTGGTAGTCAACCTTTGGATAGTCCTCTCTAACTTAAAATTCTGTCTTTCTTTTGATCATATTGGAGAATAAGGTGGCTGTGTTGCCAGACCTGCATTGTCATTTTACCCTCAGCTATTTCTCTAGTGCTTCCTAGGTTTGTTTGGTTGGTTGGTTTTTTTGTTGAAGATCGTAACACTAATTTGCACTCCAGCTGAAGATAGAACTTGAAAATGTCATGGAAGCCCAAACTAAAATCTTTTTTAACTTCTGATAAAAACCCAAAAAATGAACTATGAAGTATTTGGCACTAACACTTGCTACTGTATCTTGGGAGTATGGTTTGCTTCTAGTTTTATGTAATTTTATGTAATCTTAGTTTTATGTAATTTTATTTCATGATTACCTGCAAGTTGTGTACCTTATCTTTTCTAACTCAGTTACAGAAAATTTGATCACAGTTTTTAGTGTTCTCTTGCAAAAACAAAGGGTTTTGTTAGATGTAGTAACTGGAAACTAAATTTGTTTTGTCTGTGTTTAGTTTCAATTTTGTTTACAGGACTAGTTTGTTGATGTTGGTTTCTCTGTTGGTCCACAGAGATTTCATTTGATGTTTTGCATCACCACTGTACATGTGGAGCAGAAGTGATTGTGTGTGTTTGAGATGTTTAGTGTTGTGCCTGCGTTGGCTAAGTGAGCATTACAGACCAGTCATGACAAATTAAAAAGTGATTAAACAAGGCCAGCAGTTTCTCATTTGCTCTTCTTTGGAGTGTTGAGCACAGCTGTCTGCTGGCTTCTTACAAAAATAACACAAGTCTGGAGTATAATAAAATTGCATGGATTGTTTTTAAAACAGTATTATCTGCTTCATAAATTGCATCTGTCCCTTGACAGTGCTTGATTGGAGAGGGGTAGGTATAGTTTGTAGAATAAATATTAAAAATGCTGTTTAGCACTCAAAAAATGGCTTTTGGAATTATTATGGTGGTGGAAAACAGAAACACTCTGAATTTCTGTGATGCTGCTTCTTGAGCTTAATGAATGACCCAAACCAACAACTTTTATTATGAGTTGTATGATACCTTGTGTAAGTTATTCTTGAACTGGCTTGGAAAGTATATATTTCTGATTGCTGGAGACTAAGGAATGTAAAATATGTGTTAAAATGTGATGTTTTGTGAAGGGGCTGTGTATTAATAGGCCTACAATGGAGTGTGAAGCAATATGACATGTTAACTAGTAGCACTAAATTTCCTAAGAGGCCTTGCAGCCTCTCAGGAAATCTAAGACCTGAAGCTTGTCTGTTTTCATGTACAGGTGGTAGAAACCTGTGCATGACAGGTTTATTAGTAACTAAGTACTGGCAATAACCTCCTGTAGTGCCAGTGTCTGAGAGAGCCAATAACATGCTGGTTACTTGTGGAGAAAGCATCACTTCAGAATATCTGGGTGCTGTTGTGAATCTGTTTCAGAACAGGTTAGAAGTAGAAGCATACAATTTGATTAATTTCTGTTATTAATGTGCTTGCTCTGGCTTGTGTAGTTGGGTTAGAAGTAGAGTATAGACTATTAAAAATGCAGTAGTTAAGTTTTTGTATAAGTGGATGTGGAATTGCTTTCTCTGATATCTGATTCTACATGCAGAGGTAAACAGTAGTGTTTTTTTCTCTTTAATTAGATCACCCAGAAGACACAATGAGCGTTAAAGCTTTCAAGCTCGTTTCTGCTGTTGAGCGGGAGATGTTAATGGGAGACAAAAACTACATCAACATCGAGTGCATTGAGTGTTGTGGGAAGAACCTCTATATTGGAACCAATGACTGCTTTATCTATCACTTCCTGTTGGATGAAAAGGTATCCACAGCTGGAAAAATAACTTTTGCTGCCACCAAGCAACTACACAAATACCTGGGTTTGAAGAAGCCTGTGAGCGAGTTGAAAGCAGCCTCTGCCCTCACGAGACTGCTCGTGCTCTGTGACAACACGATAACACTAGTGAACATGATCAACTTGGAACCTGTCCCCACTGGTGCTAGGATCAAAGGAGCTGTGACATTCACCCTGAATGAAAACCCTGTGAGTGGGGATCCTTTCTGCGTGGAAGTTTGCATTATCTCGGTCAAGCGCCGGACCATTCAAATGTTCATGGTGTTTGAAGACAGAGTCCAGATAGTGAAGGAAGTGTTTACTCCAGAGCAACCCTGTGCTGTGGCTGTAGATGGTTACTACTTATGCCTTGCCCTTACTACACAGTATATCATTTTGAATTACAGTACTGGCGTCTCCCAGGACCTGTTTCCTTATTGCAGTGATGAGAAACGGCCAATTGTGAAAAGAATAGGCAGACAAGAGTTTCTGTTGGCTGGCCCTGGAGGCCTAGGTGAGACTAAGGATTTTAATTTTTTGCAATTTTTATAACTTCTCTTTATTTCTCTGAATTTCTGAAGCAAAGCTTTAGAAATCAAGTGTTATGCATATTAATGATGATTTCCTTCACAGGTCTATATTGGAACACTGAGATAAAAGGGAGATGGTAAATTTTTGATACTTAGTACTATTATAACTGTAGAATAATATTATAACTGTAAAAAACCACTCTAAGTGGTTTTTTATTAATGCACAAAATTTTATTATTATTTTTATTCTCATTATGTGTTTTATTTTAATCAAAGCTTAATTTCATTGTACCTTGCAGTCCCTAGCAAAAAAAAAATTGTTGAGTACCAAGTGAAGTTTCAGAGATTGATAGAGAGTCTGTAGTGACTAGAGGGTTTGCTGAGGGTTGGTGGGTTTGTGAATGTTGCTACAAAGTTGTGTAGATGAATTAATTTTTTCCTCAGTTGCTATTCAGAGGAGCTCTTATGAAGTCCATTTCATAGATTTTAATACATTCATAAGAAGGTATGTCGTGCTACAGTATTAGTAAGAACCTTTGGTGGAAGTAAGTTGCATCCTACCTGCTATAATAGTAAACACTCTCCTAACTGTAGGTGTTATCAGATACTACCCAGTTTTTATGCTCTCATTTGCTTTATATTTTTTAGTAGTATTTTTCAGCTCTGTGTTACCAGAAAATGATAGTTTAAGTATTGCAAAACCAAAGTTAAATCATGTGAAATCATGCTCTTATCTAAGAGATGACTGTAAGGACTACTGTAATCTATCGAAATGGGCAATATGCTGTGAAGTCAGTAATCTTGAGCTTTTTTTGGAAAAGCTGCAATATCCCAGAGCTGACATACCACAGGCAGAATGCTGTCATGCTGTTTGCCATATGACTCTCCTTTCAGGAGACACTGTTTATGTATTTTCCCTGAAACATTAGGAATAACATGGCACAAAGTTCACAGCTATTTAGGTTCTTAATTTGGGGTTTGGTTTTTTAATATAAATTCCAAAGAAAATCAAGTGTGCAATATAAATTCCAAAGAAAATCATTGCTTGTATTGAAGTTTTGCTTTGTGACCAGAATACAAGATGTACATCAACTCACCAGCTTTTCTCTAAAGAAGTAGACTCAGTAGAATTTGAATTTATGTTAATTAAAGATGTTCCAAGATGAACTTGGGGTTTTTTTTCAGATACAGTGCTTTTCTAAGTCATTTTGGCTGCCCACTTGCTATTAAAGCTCTTAGTTATTTTAAATATGGATCTGCAGTTTTGGACATTAACTGTTTTAGTAGTGCTAGGGAAGTTAAAATTTGTCAATTAGCTGATTTTCTGAGAAGATTCCATTATTTCTTTAATTTTTAAAATTATTTAGGCATGTCAAAACAGATTCTGTTCAAGTAATTTATCTTTTTTTTTGTCTTTAAGAATATAATTTCAAAAGCATAATTGTATTTAGTTAAGAATCAGAATTTTATTTAGTGTGACTTGCTTTTGTCTGGTGTACTGTAAGAGAGATGCATGAACAGAAGCTGACTTATAAAGTACAACATCCTTGTGTAAGTAGAATGTCAGGTATGGGAGATGTTAAGCAAGTGCACTTGTGCTGCTGTAAACCACATGCTATAAACCACTCTTTTCCTCATGATATGGGGAAAGTCTTTCTTGAACTGCCTCAGAGACCTTTTAGAGTATTTGCTATCAACTGTATAGTTTTTCCTTGCTTAATTCACCTTTTTTTTTTTTTTTTTTTATCTCCTGTTCTCTATTCTCTCCCCAGTGATGTTTTGACTAAGTATTACCCATCTTGCTGTTCCTCCTTGGTACAATTCCTAGTGTGTTTAACACTTGTCTCTTTGAAGTTATGAAGATGGTTGGGCACCTTTATAGTAGATAAGCATTGTGTATCTTGGTATCTCAGGTGGGCCTCTGCTGTGGAATGCATGGACTTGCAAAGGCTTGATGTAAATCTTCAGTTCCAATTTTGTTTGCTTTCATATGTCTCATTGATCATGGCGTGCTGGTTTGGCACTTGGTAGAGCATCTGTGCTAAGTTCAACCTCTTACAGAGATGGAGATATCCTGCCTTAATGTATTTGCTTTAGAGTGTTTGAAGTGACACTTATTTGTATTAATTTTCTTTGGAGTTAAGACTGGAATTTAGATTAGCAAAAAGCAAGTGCTTAAAATGATAATCAATGTAAAACATCTCTGAGTTTATTGTGTATGTAACCTTTTTATTTATCTGTACACTGGATTTTAAAATGGTTGTTAGAATTGTTCATAGCAGATCCTTAGCCATTTGGCACTTTGTTGTCTTTACTTGCAGTTAGTATTTAGCTCTTTCTTTCAGAAGTGGGAAGAACTTCATTTTTGGTGCTTCTTCTTTCTGTCCAGTAATTAGTTAATTTACTGTTGAAAATCAGTCCTTTGTGATATGTATGAAACTGCTTACCAAAATTCAGTTTTCTAGTTTGTGAAACTCTTGTTGCATGTTTTTAATCAGATTTCCTATTGTACAGAGGCTTTAAGTGTTTAAAATTACAGTGGACACTTCTTGATATTGGCACAGGGTATGCTTCCCAGCACCAGCTGGAGCAACTGCCCAGAAGGTCTGAGGGGGTGACTCAGGCTGAGCTCGCAGTGGAGGGTGCAGCTCCTCACACCCTGAGCTGAGCAGAGTGTCTCCTGCCTCATGCTGAGACTGCACCAGGGAAAAACATTGGCCTTGCCTCTATGTGTGCTTGGCTGAGGATTTCTGTTGCCAAGTGAATGAGATGCAGTGGGAGGTCAGCTGAGTACATGGTACCAGAGATGGCAAAAAGGAAATTGAATCTTCTCCAGGACCCAGGCTTGAGGCTTGAACCTCCAGCTGTACAGAGGGGAAGGACTGGCTGGGTCTCTGCTGTTCTGTGATGGGGACACAGGAAACTCATGACTTCTGATAATGGGAAGAGCTCTCCTTCTCTGCTTGCTGATCTACATCCATATAATACACTCAGTGCTTACAGTAGCAGATGAAAAGCAGGAAGTTCTGTCCAACAAATCATCTAAGCCTGTACAATGCAGTAGCACCAGGAGGAATTAGCAAATAATAGTGGGAAGCTCCCTTATATTGGAGATGGGAGTTTTCTCATCAACCCTGCTGGTAAGGAAACATCTTGAGGAGGAGTACATGGATTGTGTAGACCACTAGTGGATTGTACAGTTTGTGGTGATGAGTTTTGTCTTTTAGGACTATGGATCCCTATTTAAGGAAGAGATGGGATCCACCTGGTCAAGTGAGGCAAAAGTGTTTTTATCATCTTGACTGAGCAACACGGTGAGTTGGATTTAGGTTAGGCTGTGTTGGCAAACAAATCAGTGCAAGGTGGTGTGATGAGAGACTTCATAAGCAGCAAACAGAGCCGAAGAAGTTTTGTTTCAGGCATATGCAGAGGAAGAAGTCTTTACACAACATTGTGGTAGTGGAAGCTCTCTCACTTTTTCTGGGAAATCAGCACAGCTGTGTTTTAACAGCTGAGATGGGAGTTAACCTTCTAAAGGGGCAGCACAGCAGCAGACAAGGAGGCCAGGAGTTTTCCAGAGGGCACTGATAGTGACCAAGGAGATGATGAAGGGGTGTGCTCTGTTGAACATCAGTGTGTTATCAGCATTGTTCTACTCAGTCCAAAACACCAGCTGCTAAGAAAATTAACTCTATCCAAAATCAGGGCAGAGGCCAATGTCCATCTGGCATTGACTGTGCTGAACACCATGAAGGGCAACAAAAAGAGCTTCTACAAGCATATCAGCAGCCCAGGAAGGCTAGTGGAAGCCCACTGTTAAATGGGGTGGAGCACCCGAATCTAAAGGGCATAGAAAAGACTGAGGAGCTTAATGCCTTCTTTATGTCAGTCTACTGGTATGACCTTCTTTCAGGAATCATCAGCCCTAAGGAACAGTGGGAAAATTTGCTCTCAGCAGAGGAGGATCAGGTTATGGACAGTCAAATCCATGGGACCTGATGGGATGTTCTCATGAATGCTTGAGGGTGATGGTCAATGTCATTTTGAGGCCAATTTTTTATCTTTGAAAGATCATGATGATCAGAGGATGTTCCTCAGAACTGCAAGAAAACAGATGTTTTCACTCCTGCCTTAGGTGATCAAGAGAAAGGAAGCAGGGAAGTGCAGCCAGCCCTACCCTGATCCCTCGGGAAGGGGATCTGAGAAAATCCTGGAGGCTGTTTCCAAATATACAAAGAGCAAGAATGTGATTTGAAGTAATCCATGTGGATTTAAAAAGGGAAAATTGCCTGGCCAGACTGTCTTCTGTGATTAGAGGCCGGCTTGGTGAATGAGGGGAGCTGTGATCCTGTGAAGTTCAGGGAGGGTTTGATGCTCTCTGCCATGACATCCTTTGCAGACAAAGAGATGAAGAATGAGCTGGAGAAACAGCTGAGGTGGATTGAAAGCTCAGCTGAAAGATTTATTGTCAGCAGTGCAGAGGGCAGGTGGGGGCCAGCCTCTGGTCCTGTACCCCAGGGGGCCAATGTGAGGTCAGTACTAACATCATTTTAACAACATGGCTGGTAGGAATGGGCACGCCTTCGACAGTTTGCCGATGATACAAAATATTTCTGTTACTCTTGGTGCTGAAAACTGTAGCTTTGTTTCAGGTAACTCTTGTAATCTGCGGGTAGCCTATGCAGTTTTAATATGGAATTGATTCCCAGCCTCGTCTCAAGTTTCATCAGATGCATTCCTGTCCTATGAAGACTGTGGTTCCTGGTTGTAGTTATGTTTATTGTTATCCTTAGGTGAGAGCTGGATGAAGACAGAAAATGCATCATTCTGCCTCAGAAGCTCTAGCTATTGAAGGCAGAGGGATGTAGAGAGACATTGGATGGAATGCATGCCATTCACTTCCATAAAAGATTTTTAAAATTACCTAAAAAAGATCTTTTTCATTAAAAAAATATGGGGTTTATAATTATTTGTGTTTGAACATCACAGAAATAGAAAAGCCTAAGAATTAGTCTTTCAAAGGTAATAAGCCTTAAGTTTACAACTGGTTAGCATGTATTTAGTACAGGTTTTCTCCCATGTTTGGAAGTGGGATTATATCATGGAATAACAACTGAAAGCCTTTAAAACTGGACAGTACATTTTGCCTGACATAAAATTTTACTGCTGAGTCATAAGAATATCAAGATCTGTAGAGTAAATTAAGAATTATATGTTGCAACTTAGAAATTTTCTGTAAGGTGCTCTGGTTGAAAAGCTGATCATTGTAGTGAAAAAGAACCCTTAGTCAAGGGGAAATGGCTGATCATTTGAAAGCCCCTGTAAGGGATCCAAAAGCTTAGTCTCTATAATGTAGTTCTGTAAAAGTTTACATTCTTCTGTTTTGTTTTCTCAGTTTTACTTTTTTTTATTTTCATTCATTCCAAGAAGGTCCTTGTACCCAGCTCGCCTTGTCTCATTATCCTCTGTTTGGAAGAGCTTTTGTAAATTGAATAACATAATCTTTTAATCTCTTCTGTTCTTTAGAGCTCAGACTTATTCTGCCAGCTGTCAAGTGGCTCACTGCTGCCAAAGATCAATTTTCATGGGCATGTCTTTTTAATGGCCTGAGAATTCTTGGTTTAAGGGATATGAATTCATATTTAGAACAGAAGTTTACGCTGTGCTGGTAAATATTTGTGGAACTAGGCCTGAAAATTGTGACTGAAATTTCTCTTCAAATGATGTCTCAGAATTGGGAAATAT
Organism: Melospiza georgiana; assembly: GCF_028018845.1. Classification (NCBI taxonomy): domain Eukaryota; kingdom Metazoa; phylum Chordata; class Aves; order Passeriformes; family Passerellidae; genus Melospiza; species Melospiza georgiana. The sequence continues at coordinate 20,481,117 of NC_080431.1, forward strand.
CTATATGAGTAGAACCAGTGGCATGTGGTTCTAAAGCAATTTAAAATTTATAAGTTTATTAAGCTTGGAGAAGAATGGAGGACAGAATAGGTATGAGGCAAGGTTTTTTCATTGTGAAAAAGCACCCTGCAATTTCACTGAAGCTTTAATCTGATTATTCTGAAGACAGCATAGGAGTTATCACTGTAATAACAGAAAGTCTTTACTTTGTGCTGCTTTATACACAGCCTCTGCATTTTTTCAAATGATGGAAAATGCAGATACTTCACAGGAAGTGACTCACCCCAAGGAGCTGGGCCCTTGTTCTCTGAGAAGGTTGGCTGTAGCAAAAGTGAAAAAGTGTAAGTAAACAATTGTGTCCACTAAAATGCTCAGTAGTCATTGGACACTACAAGAACAAGCACATCTGCATTGCCAGATAGGTCAGGTGGTGCAGGTCTGCAGCTCCTGCTAAGGCAAGATTCTTTGAAAGCTGGGTCTCAACAAGTGTTACTGTTCTGGTATGCATTTAAACTGCATGACATAATTCCTTTAAGAAAGCTCTTAAACTTAGTAAACTTGAATAATTCTTGCTGGTTTGTTTCAGTATTCATCTCTTATCTGTTTTTGGCATTGTCTCTTCCTGTGCTGAAGAAGAATGAAAAAAAAAATTGAACTGAATTAACCAACATCTCTGTCAGGGAGGTGTGATGTGTTGTCATCATGCTGCCTTGATACTGCACCTGCTCTGAGACTTTCCATGGCTGCACCTTGGAACCCTGCTTTGTGTTGGGAAGACAACAGCCTTCAATCCTCAACTAGCATGAGCCTCAGGCTTTGTTTTTCCCTTTTTTAGGCATGTTTGCTACTGTAGATGGGATTTCACAGCGCGCCCCGGTGCACTGGTCAGAGAACGTGATTGGGGCAGCTTTGTGCTTTCCCTACGTGGTTGCTCTCGATGATGAGTTCATTACGGTGCACAGCATGCTGGACCAGCAGCAAAAGCAAACCCTGCCCTTTAAAGAAGGTCACATTCTACAGGACTTTGAAGGTATTAAAAAAGACACTTTGTTGCATCAATAATTCTGGAACAACCACTGAAGTCACTTGGGTTTGTTTTTTAAACAAAGTATATAAGAAGCGTGTTGACTGTTGAAACTTTTGTTGCAAGTGCTTTCCTCATTAGATTCTTTGCAGACTTCAGTAATTCAAAATTCCACCCTTCTAATAAAATGTATGCTCATTAAATATGCTTTTATTGTCAACTTAATTGGTTAGGAGTCTATGGAGTTAGAGCTTTTTCTTGTAACTTGGTTATTTCTTTCAAAGGAGCAATGTTAATTTAATGCTACAACTCAGTAATTGTGATCTACAGGTATTTCTCCATTGACTATCCTGACAAAATTCTTACATATTAGAAAGGAATAAAAAAGAAAAATAATTTTTAAAATATCTGTGTAAGAGGTTTTAAATTAGGTCTTTCACATAGAATTCGTAACTGAAAAAATGCAAAATTTTCTATTGATCTGTTCTTCAATTGAGAACTCTTAAGTGTGGAATATACTATGCTACTAATTTTTTCTTCCAGAAAAACTACAAACTCTAGCACTCTGAACTGTATATTTCTTGCTAGATTTGATGTATGGCTTAAAATTTTCAAATATAAGCCTGGGGAAATACCTGTCACTTAAAAGTTCCTACTCTCTGGAATCTGGACAATAATTTCAGTGGCCTTAGCAGCTTAGTTCATCATGAGTGACTCTAGCCAATTTCTCTTACTTTGAGTGGAACAACATCTGCTGTAACTAAATAAATTTACCAATATCTCTCTAATTCTGAGGTAGAATTCATGGGTGAACCATACTATCGAGTAAATGTGGTAGCAGAAAATGTCACTTTTGGGACTTTAACCCTGTTTAAGTTCTTACATCTTAAACTGTGTATTTTAAAGCTTATTTCTGAAATTGCTTTTTCCTGTAGAGGCTGTAAATTGAATATATCTGTTTTTTCTGTCCAGGAAAGGTGATTGTTGCTACTAACAAGGGTGTGTATATCTTGGTGCCACTACCTTTGGAAAAACAGATTCAGGATCTTTTAGCTAGCCACAGAGTGGAAGAAGCCCTTGTTCTAGCAAAAGGAGCTCGAAGGAATATTCCAAAAGAGAAATTTCAGGTTTGTCCTTCCTTTAATTTTCATGAAAAAAGAAATTTCACAGTGGGGTCATGTATTCCATTGGTCAAGTGATTGGAGAATATACAAAGGAATTTATATTGAAGAGAAGTTGTAATACCTTTTATGATTTCAGCCTGAGGAAATAAGTATTCTGCTAAATTGTTTGTAATTGTAGAAGCTGTGACTCTGGCAGGGTTGAATGCTGTTGTTCTTCTGGGATTTTGTTGATTTTTTTCAACTTGTGTAACTTGAGAGAATTGAAAACAAAGCAAAACCAGAAATCTAGCGTCAGAAAATCCAATGAATGCTTCTTTGGCACTAGATTCAGTTATTATTTGCTATTGCTGTTTAAAAATGTATTCTTTAGTTCAAATTAGTATTTTGAAATTTTACTTTTTTATTGAAGATTTTCACCATATCCTAAACTCCACAGTAGCACTAAACTTAAAAGTTAGGTGATGGGAAATCTTAAGGAAATGCATCTTACTTCCAGGCTCTTACAAATAGTGCTTGTACTGCTGTGTAACTCAGATTAAAAGGTTTTTGTCTTAAACTCTTTGATTGCAGTGTTGATTAAAGATTTGTACTCATTCCCTTCTACCCCTGATTTATATTGCCATACATATTATTTTCTTCTATTTAGAGACTTGTAAAAAGCAGCTTGACATCTCATGGAGTAGGTGAATGAATATTTGACTTAGTTTCTTTCCTATTGTAAAAGCAAAATTGATCTGTAACCTGTATAAAATCTGTGGGTTTCCTTTTTTAATATACTTTGGAGCATTTTGTTGCCTTTAAAACAGTTGTGTTACTTTTGGTTTGTTTAGAAAGGTGTATATGACTCTGGAAGATACAGGATTGCAATGGTTCAAAACTATTCTGGCTGTCAGGATCTTTTTGTTTTTTAAATTTGAAGAAGCTTCTAATTCCTTTTCATTTTAGTTTCAGTCAAGGCCCAAAAGGCAATCATTAAATGAAACTTGTATCAACTTTCATTTTGATCCTTAACTCCTCTCTTAAATGAGTAACTGGGAGACTGCTGGAACTAAAAAGCTCATTGAGAAAAATGTTCCCATCCTTTTGTGAAGGTCCAACTACCTGAAAGTACTTGAAGCTTAAAAGTATTTAGGCAGCTACAGAGTTCAGTTTCCAGCATGTTTTGCTTTGCATCTTCACTTCCTACTTTTCCCTTCCAATCTATTTAAAGAAGCAAACAAAAATCTTGCTGTGAGGGCAGGATGCACAATCTAATCAATGTCTTCTATGTGTGATGACCTATGATTTTCCAATTATTTCTTTACAGTTCGTGTAGTTTTAGTGTGGGAATGACTTTCTGTGTTTTGCCACTGGATGAACTGCAATTCATTATCTAAAATACATTATATAGAATCTCATTTCTCCTAAGTTTTCTTGCATTAAGGATTTTTCAGCCTTTGAATATGTTACTTTCTTTTCACAAGTATCTTAAGCATGCAGGATTGGTCTTCCTGAAATTAGTTTCCTAGAATATTGTAAGTTCTTTCTAATTTAGTGTGCTTTTAAGGGTATTCGCTTATTTTAACTCAGTGCTACAGCTGAAAAACAGAAAACATAGTTCTTGCAAGCAAAACAGCTGTTCTGTTTCCGGGGTGTATTTGCAAATTTATATTAATCAAATTCTTGAATTGATGGAGTTTCCCACTGACTCCTACTAAAATGACTCAGTTTGGCCTAGTTATTGAGACATTACTCAATAAAAAAACAGACAGTTTTTCAGAGCTTGTCTGTAGCTGGAAATGCAACATATTGAGTTTGCTTTCCAAGGGGACTCTGATACCTGATACTGTCATTACAGGTTTGTTACAGGCACATCAGTCTTTCTTTAATGTAGTCTTGTGTAACAGAAGTCTGATGGACCTCAACCAAATTGCACACCTTACATATGTTTTTGCAACATTTCTCTGACATATTTTTACTGACCACACAGCACTCATTTCTAACTCCTTTTTGAGAGCTATTCTAAGATAGCTATAATATCTAGTAGAAAATTGATATTTTGTAGTAGGTATCTTCTGGTATCTGTTTGCAGGCATTACTGAATCCTGGGTAGCTGACACTTCCAAGGCCTTCTTTTGCCATTTTGTACAAGCAGTAGGATGGAGTGCCTAGGGTTGGCATTAAGGCACTTGATCCAGCCACTATAATCTATCCATACATGATAGTGATTATTATTGTGTGGTTCATGAAGTACAGTGTTCTCTTTGTCCCATGATGCAGTTTTCAATGGCTGATGCCATCTTATGTGTCCCTTGAACCCAGGGCACTGCAGGGCAGATCTTGAGGACATGGGAGTTTTTCCCTGCAGTTCAGTATTTTGTCACTGCATGCATACATGGGTATGCTCTCCCTCTGTATAACAGCATAAACATATATCTATATATGCTGGTAATGCAGAATGAAAGTGGAATAGCTGCAATGAAGTCCTGTACTCTCAGAATGATTTGTACAGTCAATATTTAGTTATTGAAAAGTAGCAGATCTTCGTAGAAGCTCTAGCCTGTTATTTGACTTGTGGTTCCCTCAGACTGCAAATTTCGCTCTGCTGTAACAGATGAAAATTTCTTTGTTTTTGAGCATCAGGAATTCCTACTAGGTAAAAAATGCTAAGCAAAGATGCTCCAAGGAGATGGATATCTCTGCTGGATATAATTTTTGATAGAATACAAAGGCCTTTCTACCATGCTACCATGAAATAACTGAATACTACTTATTAATTTTTCAGGACAGCTGACGTTTGCAGAATTCATGGTTGATGGTAGTGAAGACCTTGGTTAGATTGACACACATCTTGCATAGGTATCTCTCTCTTTTTTTTTTTCCTTCCTAATTCTTTTTAGTTTTAAAAACATATTAACTCCACCCAAATCTGACCAAAAGACAAAGTGGCTTTCTAGAAAAATTCCTTTGGACAATGTAGTAATTGTAATTGGTAATTTTGACCATTTTAGAAAGGATTTTTTTAACAGTTGAGAGAATTAAGACTTCACTACAGCAGTCAGAGCTTCAGCAGTCATGTCTTTTTCCTATTGCCTTTCCAGATGTTAGTTAATACAGAACTCATATCGTGTTTTTGTAGCTACTGTTTTTTATGTGAATTTAGTCAACAGTGCAGAATTTCCCTAAAGAATTGCAAGTCCTATAGGGGTTCTTCAGAAATTATAAAGGACTAAACAATGTGTTGAATTTTGACTGGGTGTAGCTTAGTACCTTTTTAAAAGGAGCCTGTTCCAGATCTGACAAAATGATCTGGAAGAACTGAAGTTTTTTCTGTCGTAAACAGAATTTAACTCTGTGTGTTTGACATGTAGGGTCTAGCCTATTTTTAAAAATCTGGGAGAAAGGAATATTGGATTTTCCATAATCTGCTCTGTTTTCCTCCATAATCTTTACCCTAGGACATCTTAACATCTAGTGTTTATATTGTCAGCTAAAAATCTACCTGGGTACTGCCTATCTAATCATTGCATCTTAAATAAGTTCAGAAAGTGTCTGTCTGTAGATATTCTACAATTTTTTATTGCATGTCTTTAAGGGAGAATTGAAGATATTTCAACATTTAAGTGAAAGTGAACTTTATCAGTTCAAATTTAAAACTGGTTCCTTCAGCCTATAGTTACATTATCAATGAACTCTCTTCCATTTTTTGTCAAAAAGATGCTGTACAGATTAAACTCTGCAATTCAAGCGGTGCTTTCAGTGAAATTTACTCAAACTTTATTACAAAATCATAATCAACTAAATATGTAAATTTTAGTGATCACTCTATTGCAAAAATTGAAAATAGGTTTTGTGGGGGGAAAAATGCCAGCCTTTCCCCTTTGATACTGGTCAGTGGAGTGAGAAGTCTTTCCCTGTAAAGTCAGGCTGGATTTTAACGTTTTTCTGCTGCCATGAGATGCAAATATTTGCAGAATTTAATCCTTCAGCAGTGTCATTAGGAAGGTGACCAGGTAGGTATTCATTGGTTCACAGATTACTGTGTATTGGTGTAATAACACTGTCAGAAATCCAAAATATTCTGGATATTTTATGAGTCAATCCCCTAAAGAAGTTTTACTTTGTAGCTAATTAAATTCTCTTTTAACTTTAGTTAACTCTATTTTAATCATTGCATTGAGTGTAAAGCATTAGTTAATATAAAGATGTCATTAAGTATTTGTTTAATTTTATATTGTTATCTTTGTCTGAAAAACTGTGCCTGATAACATTACTCTCTGTTTCCCCTTTTCTCCTATACACTGGGGAGGCAAGAAAAGGCCCACAACCTTACAAAGATTTTAGAGACTTGCTAAGAACAGAGATTAAGTATTTCCATTAGGCAAACCATTAGGAAAGCATGCACAGACTTAGTGGAGTGAAGCCAAGCTTTTCTATCGGTAAATCCATAACCTTTAATCAAGTTGAAAAATCATCAGAGTATCAGTCCACTGTACTTGATGCCTGGTGCTCTTCAGCAATTCCTTCCTGGAATATGTTCCTATTGTATTGTAGTTTCTCTGGGCAGTTTTATTGAAAATGGTTTTTTTAAGCCTGGTATTAGTACCAGCCTTCATGTGCAGTGTGAAACATTAGAAAGCTGTGTATTTGTGAGCAAATTGAAGGGAAAAACTGAAGACATGAGAAGGTAGCTGGGTGTATTTGCCAAAGTACCAGTGTTGTCATGAAGGGGAGTGCTCTGCAGAGCACAGTTTAGGTTCCTTGCTTTTAGTACTTCTCTTTTGCTGTTGGAAATATTCTGAGCACAAGGATTTCATTTAATCTTGTCATTGGTAGTTGTTGACCCATCAGATTTAATAACTACCTATCATTTAAAGTAGTTTTCATGTTCTCTTTCTACTGACCTTCATTTAAACATTCTTTTGTCTAGGTGTGACCTTAACAGTAAAGTTTGATAACAAATAACTTTCCATATTATGGTTTACTTGGTCTTTAACCATATTTTTATGGTACATTGCATAATGTTCTGCATATTGGATAGGCTGAGCTGTTTTGGAAGAATTTTTTATTTAAAAAAAAATCAAAGTAGCAAAACTGGCAGAAAGTCAAAAATATGGCCATCAGCTGGGGATGAACATGTAAGAATTGCCAGCAGTTTTGCACCAGAGAGATGAGACAGGAAAGAAGTGGCTGTATGTGGTCAAGTGGGACCATCTTTATTTTTTGCACTTACTGAATTGTGGGAAACTTCAAAGATAACTATTGGCTTTTATGTTTGCAATCACCTCAAAAAACTTGAGGCAAGTCAGTGTGATGTCAGATAAGTCATTGTTTGAACAAGAAAACTTAAACTTGCTGTTTGTTGACTTTGCTTTTAGTAAGTACTCATGAGCAGTGTTGTGTTGACACACATTTGTGTGAACACAAGTGACTCAGGACAGCAGATTCTATATATTCAGGTAGATAATTTAAAATGTAGAGGATCAAGGTTTATTTTGCTTATGACTTGTCAGATGTGGCTGAAGATGATTTGTTTGGTGTTTTTTGGCAGGTAGCTATTGCAGTAGTAACTAACACTACATAAATACAAATATAATAAACCTTTTTTCCTCCTCCTTCTTTTTTATAGGTAATGTACAAACGAATCCTGCAGCAAGCAGGTTTTATACAGTTTGCACAGCTTCAGTTCCTTGAAGCAAAAGAACTCTTCAGGTAATTGTGTGACAAGAAATTTATTCATTTGCCTTCTTTAAATAAGGAGTTAGTGTTCTTGGTTTGAAAAACTTAGTTCCTTGAATGTTTTTCAGTGTAGATGTGAGTTCAATGTAATAAAATGATGTTAAGAATAGAATAACATTGAAAAAACGTTTTAGCTGAAGAGTTAATGCAACTGATTTATTTTGGGATGCTAACACATAGTAGCACTAAGAATTTGAGTATGGAGTATATTTGTATAATATATATTTGTATGTATGGAGATTTTTTTACTTTATGTCCATGAAGGTCAAGGCTTTATCACTGAGTCTGTGCTGTGATTTACAGCATGAACATTGCTTTGTTCTTTTTTTTTTTAATACTTTTAACAAAAGGTATAACTTAAACATTAGTTACAATTTAAATATTATTGACACAATTGCACTATTTTTTATGAGGATGTTGGTACTGAATTTTTTTAGCACTTATTCTGCTAGACCTTTTACAGAAGACAGATTTGTTCTTGAAGTCTGTAGTAACCTTGTCAATATAGCCATTTCACCAGTCACTTGTTTATAAATTGACCTTGATATTCCGCTTTCATTCAGAAAATGCTGCTTGTTTTCTTTATTCTACCTGATAATTTCATTTCTGCTAGCCATGCCTCATTCTGTGATGCAGCGCCACTGTGGTTAGTGGAATGCATGCTGACCACATAAAATAACTCTCCTTGTTATCTGCTGAAATTCACTTTAAATAAGTTTAGAGTCTATGGAATAGGATTAAGGTTAGACAATTTTCAGTATACCATAAGCATATTTACAGTGTAGGAAAAAAGTTGTCCTTGGATTTAAGGAAATGCATTGAGGAAAGTAAAGCTTTGAGGAGTGTTGCTGTTGGTGAGGGACTTTGCCATTTCACTTCCTGCTCACCTGTATGGTGAGAGACACTGGGCTTGGACGAGCAGTGTACACTGAGTGAAGATGAGGGAATGACAGGAAAGGCCTGAACAGCATTTAGAGACAATTTATTCTGGCCACAACCACTTCCTCTATCACCTGGTAACTGTTGCCATTAGCGAGAAACTTGCAGTCTTTCTCCACCCTTATCTTTCAGGCACTTGTGTATCTGACCTCTGGGTTGTGTATCTGAAGCAGAAGTACAAGTAGTGCATAGTTAAGAATATTTTAAGAGCAGGGAAATGTATCCTTTGAGGTGTTCTACCACCTTGTGGAAGGAGCCAGGATTGCTTGTGCATCCTCCATCCAACTATCAGTCCCTCTGACAATTAAGCTTTAAAGAATAGAATTGTGGGAGCTCCTCTGCAGAAACAAACATGTTTCATGAGAAAATGTGCTGTCCAGCCACAAATTTTGCAGCTCAGGCAGCATCCCAGGGTGTTCCCTTCCTCTAAAAGCTGCAACTCCAAAGCAGAACAACAGTTTTGCTGATGAATGAATTGCTGATGTCTGCTCAGGGAAGAAGGCCAAAAAAGTTTCTGTGCCTTTCTTCTGTCCAGCCATACATAAGCTAAGCAGAGTATTTTGGTGATTCTGAACAAACTTGCTATGGTAATCAGGTTCCTTGATTTTCAGCCCTGGTAGGTACACTGAGTTAGAGTAACAGCTGCATGTGCCCTGATACAGCCTCAATCAATCTTGTTCGTTTTAAACTTACTGATGCTCACAGGCAAAATGGGAAAGATAGTGGCAGTCTATGAAAGCACTTCCTCCCATCCCAGTGTGTTGCTCTGCAAATGTTTCAACCTTGTCTTAGAAATCACTTCAATCTTCATGTCAAAGGGAAACTTGGTACCTACCTGAGGAAGGAGGGTGTTAATAGTGAAACAGGGTAGCAGCAGTACCTCAGAGATCTTGGTGTGATATGTGGGCCTGCTTCTGGCTAAATATGATGTGAGATTGTCTCAGTACTTGGAAAATATTTGACAGTTACAGCTTAGCAGGGGGAATTATATTGGCTTAAAGGTCTTCATTTTCTTGCATTATTACCCTTCTTGGACAACCTTGTCAAGAAACAGTTCTATCTTATGCATAAATTCATAATTCTTAAAGACTGGAACTTTTAATAGGAATAATTTGCCAAGTTCTTCCTAGTTAATGCTGATGCTTGTGAATACTGAAGAAGGTTGACAAAAAGGAAGAATGTGGTAGCTTTATTCAAACTCAAATAGTTCAACATAAGGGGGATAATTTTCTTCAGCTGGATTCATTAGCCTTAAAACTGAGTGAGAAGTAACAGTAGGGCTTCTTTGGTCTGATAAATTCTGTTAAAAGCAATAACAGAATTGTGATTGTATTACATAGTTGTGATTTATAGTTATGATATATCATGTTGTTATCATTAGGGTTATACCAAACAGTGCCTTATAGGAGGTCATTTGCTGAATTTTCCATGCCTTACAGCTACCATGTTTGGTAGCTGTCATAGGGAAACCAGTTCTCTTCAGTGTTTACTGGTTACATACTGCTTGCCTTCTGACCCACTGGATACTGGAATTTTTCTAAACTTTACTCTTTTTAACAAATAAAAATGTTCACTCTTTGCACAGTGAGAAATACTGGAAGGCCTATAGAGAGAATTTAGGTATAAGTCTCTCCTACACTGAAAAGGTTAAAAAAATTGCTGGTACTTGTACCTGGAGAAATAAAAAGTAGGAATTATGTGGGTTTTGCATCTTAAATGTGATTCAAGAATATAAGCTTCCAATACAGCCAGTGGGATTTAGGTAAAACAGTTACCACTGTAGGCTTCTATGGCATCTCTGATACCTTAGGCCTGAATTTAGGCCTAAGTTTCCTGAAAACTTGTAGATTCTTATTGTTGCATTGTTTATATATATAAAGCCCAAAGAGAATTAATGCAGAATTGCTCAAAGGGAAGTTGTCTCACAACATTGATGTCTCAGGAGTTTGTTTTCTACTGTGTGATCCCAGTTTTGCTGAGCCTGAAATGCTAGAAGCTGAAGGCTCAGATGTGTTTTTCTAAAGAGAGGAGATCCTTTGTAACTGTTCTAAAAGAGTTTTGTCCAGATGTGATGGAAAGATCCACAAGACATCCACTAATCCCAGAGGCTATAAGCCTTGAGCTGAATGTTAGCCATTTGTGCAGGTGGAGTCATTGTTTAATATTTGGTATTTTTCTGAAGAAGCTTGTGGACAATGTAGTGCTTTTAGAGAGACTGCTTGATTGCTGCTTGCCACTGCTGTGGGGAGAACAAAACTGTACAGCTAAACTTGAGTCAGACCTGCTGAGAGAACCACAGGTGCTTCACAGCCCAGGCTCTGGACTAGCCAAAGGTTAAAGTAGATTCTCCTTCTGGAAACAGATCTTCATTGAGGCCAGAATCTGTGAAGTCAGAGGTAAGGTAGATGACTACTTCCTTATCTAGGAAAACTTGGGTGGTAAGATGAAAGGACTCAGAAGCTACTGTAGAAGTTGGAAAATGTTTTGAAACTTACTAAAAGTGGCATATCAAATATGACATTTTTTAGCATCATCTATTTCAATGGTCATAGTCTCCAACTCATGCTTAGGGCCATCTTCAAATTCTTGACAGCATAGCTAGCAAGGGAATCGATGTTTATATTTGAATTTCTCCAGATTTAAGACTCCTTTTTTCTGCACAAATTTTGAGCAGCCTGTGGATGTTATTCAAGTTATGGGTTGACTTTTGTTCTAAAATCAGGGAAGATTTGTTTGGATTGGAGGGGAAAAAAAATCTTTCTTCAAATAAGGATTCATTTTCTAGTGTAGTGAATCTCATATAATATATTTAATCTCAGGACTTGAAATTTCAGAGTAGTTGCAGTAGCTAAAACTGCAGTTAGTTTACTGTGATAAGTTCCTACTGAAAACTCAAATATTCTTGGAACCATCAGGTCATGCCACTGTCAGAACTTGCTACTTCTGGGTTATTCTGCCTCTTATCATAGTGTAGATCTAAGAATTTCAAAGCCAAATCCCAAAAGAAGGATTAAAAGAGATTTCAACTGCAGAAATCTGTGAAGTAGACCTGAATGCTTTACTCTGTGTTAGAGGTGGGTCTTTCTAGTGTGGAGGTGGGCTTTAGGCAGTAGGAGTTCTCCATAAGAATTGGGAAAACCTGGTGTTCAAACCTCTCTTCAAGGGAGGGCTGCCCAGCTTTGTCTGTTGTGGTTCTTCTCTATTGTCAGTGTTGCTACTCCTGTGCTTTGCAGTCACTAGGTTCTAGAAGAGAGGATGCTGCTGTTAAATTTGCTGTTGCTATTTTCTCCCAGAATTTCCTTCTTCTGGTATAGATTTTTGTAGCCAAGGAACTGTATTAACTTGAAAGCAAAGTTCTAAATGGGGATTGTCGTGGTGATGGCTCCTACTAGTTCATATTTCCTGGATGGTTTTGGAATTGTGTCTCTGGCCAGAAGTGAACAATGCAGGACATGCCTGTAGTGGAGGGATGAGCCCATTTATGATGATCTTTCACACTTTATTGCCTGTAGAAATCTGCTGCTATTCTAATTCTGTGTTATCATTTGTTTCTTTTTGGAATTCATTCCAATCAGAGTTGTGAAGAGAAAGTCTTTGAGTGGGCTGATCACCAGGTAGATAAGAATTATTTTTAAAAAGTTCTATTTGCAGCAAAGTAACTAAACAGGGCTTATTTTACAGAACTGTCAATGTTAATTTTTTCAGCAACAGCAATTTCCTGCACTTCAATAATGTTAATTTTTAAGCTTGAATTCTGAATAAAAACTTTGACAGTGAGATAATATATTATAAAATATCATGATATTCTATAATATCAGGATATTTGCTTGCTGCTCTTCTAAAGCAAGGTCTGGAAAGAGGGTTCACTCTAGCTGTGAAAATTAGGGATTGTTTGCCATGTGGGGAAAAAAAAATTCTTTTGTCGCCACATGCGTTCTTTAAGAGCTTGAGGAATTTCAATCTAGGCTGAAAGAAAAATGTTTTGTGTGGCATATCTATGTTACAACTTGCTGCTGAAGAAAAGTGTAGGGTGCCCTTCACACCTGAAATGGAAAAGCCACTCCAGAGGAGCCCCCATAGATGTACACCCAAGGCCTCTGCCTGTACAACAGACTTGTTGGTTAAATGGATGCATAATCAGTATCTGTGGTTTGCTTACAGAATCTCTGTGAGAGCCAAGTGAGGAATCTGGTGCTTTTTGGGAATGGGGAAAATGTTTTCATCATGCATACACTTGTTCTGAGAGCTTTAGTTTTGTCTAGGATTGTCTAGGAAGTTGCTGTTTTCTCCAGAATTACACTGACACAGTCTTTGTGGCTTGCCTGAGAGGGTTCACTTTTGCCTTTTTTTTTTTTCTCTGCCAATAGAAGCCTAGCTCCCATAGCGTATGGATGAAGTCTAGGGCAGTCCTGGGACTGCTGTAGGGCTGTTCAGCTGATTTTTGTATATGCCAGGGAACAGCTATGGAAGCTTAAAAGCAAAAGGCTGGCCAGTCTCTGAATTCTCAGAGCTTTCAATGTCTAGAGGAGGAAGAAGAAAATTTGGACTGCCTAGCTAAACTAACTAACAAGCAAAAGCAGGAGCAAAAAGCAAAAGCAGCACTATGTCCTGTGCCAACTGTGTCCCACCGACTGTGGGGAAATGAGCAGGCTGATAACAAAACAAATCTTTCATTTTTCAGAGCCAGTCTTGAAGGCACAGAACATAACATCCAGCATAAACAGAACAGACCACTGGGGATACAAGCATCATAATGTCACCCTAGGGCATTTTTATCCTGGTTTAGGGCAAATTTGGGAGAAAACCTCCAAAGGGGGCCCCTCCAGAAAGCAAACCCACATGGCCCCTCCCCTAAAGATACAGCAAAAAATATTCCAGAAACTGCCTACATGCTAGTGTCCTGACTAAGCATATGTGAGCACACATTTTTTTTTGTGCCTATGTATACTTTTTCTTTCTTTTTGCTTCATCTAGTTTGACACTGTAATTGCAGAAGCGGCCAGCTTGATGTCCGGGAGCTGATCTCTCTGTACCCCTTCCTGTTGCCTACTTCCTCTTCATTTATCCGGTCTCATCCCCCTCTGCACGAGTACGCCGACCTCAACCAGCTGACCCAAGGGGACCAGGAGAAGATGACAAAATGCAAACGGTTCCTCATGAGTTACTTGAATGAAGTCCGCAGCACGGAGGTTGCAAATGGCTACAAGGAAGATATTGACACTGCTCTACTCAAACTGTATGCAGAGGCAAATCATGAGAGCCTGCTGGATCTCCTAGTTTCAGAGAACTTCTGTCTCTTAACAGATAGTGCTGCCTGGCTGGAAAAACACAAAAAGTAAGTGGATTTTTTTATTATTTTACCTTCTAGACCAGAGGGAAAATTGCCTTAGATGCTCTTGGCTTATTGAACAATATGTTTGAGTACTTGTAGTTCCTTTGCTTACACTTGTCCAAAAGACAATTGAGTCTGAATTAACATTGTTAGCATTTAAAAATGTTGGTGAAAAGCTATTACTTGACAGTCTAAGGTAAAGGATATGCATTGTCTTATCCTGGTAAATGCAGAATTCTCCATGAAAGTTTCTGTATCCAACACAAAGAACTTGTACAAGTTTGGGAGAAAAAAGTTAAATGTTTGCCCTTGAGATATTGGGAGAGTGGAATGTCTGCGGTAGTTCTACACAGACAGAATGAAAAGATGCCCTAAAGGATGCACTACCTTAGGTAAAAGCTTTTAACCTCTTAGTGGCTTTAAAATTGTAGTTGCTTGTTTTGGGAAAGAGCTCTTACTTCTGAATTGCAAGCTTTCTATGTTCCACTGATTGACCAGAAAGAGGTTCCTTAAGATGACTGCAAATGACTTCAAACCAGAAATGCCAGCAGGCAGAGAATGAATCATTAAGCAGGAAACATTAGATAGTAAATGTGTAAAATGCAAACTCCAACCTTAGGTGATATGTCTATTTTGGCTTTCATTTCTTTAGCTTTAAACTGTCTGATGCAGTAGTAGCAACTATAGTGGTGAGGAAGAGTCTTTAATTGTGGTTATATTTGGGGTGATTTCATTTATTTCAGGTGTTTTGTTAAAACCTTTTGGTAAGTGCTGTTTGCAAGGCATACCTTTGCAGGTGTGAATTGAATGAATTCATGCATTCATTCATTCATTGAATGAATTTGCACTGTACAAAGTTCTTCTTTGTCTGACCTGACTCCATACCACAGTAAAGAAAAACGTTTCTGACAGTAAAACAGAATTTAAATAAACACATAATAAAATATGATTTAATAACAACTGATGAACTATTGGAGGAATAGTTCTTGGAGGTGTGTGTAATGTCTGTACATAAAATTGACAGAATGACATTGGGCACATACTTGGTGTAATTTGGATGGGATATAGTAACTACAAACTGTCTTGGGGACAGGAATGATGGAGACACCCTTTTAGGGCAGGACTTCTCTCCTTTGATTCATAAAAACAGCCTACAGAATCTTGTTGAAGTATAGACAAGGCCATGTACATGACATTGAAAGCCATTATTTGTTGTCCTCTGTGCTAATAATCCATAATGAAATTAGTGGGAAAGTTCTAGCAATTTTAATATTATCTTCTGTTTCTTTGCAGGTATTTTGCACTTGGTCTCCTGTATCACTACAACGGTCAGGATGC
Organism: Melospiza georgiana; assembly: GCF_028018845.1. Classification (NCBI taxonomy): domain Eukaryota; kingdom Metazoa; phylum Chordata; class Aves; order Passeriformes; family Passerellidae; genus Melospiza; species Melospiza georgiana. Next base: position 20,496,592 of record NC_080431.1, read on the forward strand.
TGCAGCCCTTCAGGTTAGAATAAAGCTTTTACTGTCACCTGAAAACCATTCCAAATTGCTGTTTTAGCTCTGAGATAAAAATCTGAGGTCTTAATTTAGCTGTTTGAAAAGTTGTGATGTGTGTTTATAAGAAACTTATGCTAAGATTTCCTTGAATAAAATAATATGTTGGATGTGAAAAGTCTGAAGAGCTTACTGAAGTTGACAGCTACTTAGATGCTTGTATGATCTTGTTAAAGCAAAACTGTACATACCAGATCATATGTTTATACTCCTAAAAGATGGACAAAAGTGCTAAAATAACCAAGAAATCACTTTAAAAGATAATTGTGGGACTTAAGCAGCGTGCCCTGTGCTGATTAATCTGTATACACACAGCAACACAGCCTTGTATTCTCGTGGCAGACATTGACAGCAGCTGAGGGTTTATTTGCTTACCTGGTGAGGAAGAGTGAACACATTCTGCAAGATATGTGGGTTTCAGATGGGTTAGTAATCCCTTTGGAGACCTTCCATCTGATGTCACTAATACTAGCAGTGGCCTGTACACTGCAGACTAAATAATTCTCTTCTTGCTATCTGCAAAATTCCATCCAAGGAAATTAGAATCTTCTTCATGTGTCTCAGACAATATCCAATATCTTAAGTTTGCCTTATTGTGCAGCTTTTTGAGCACATTAAACACAGTAACCCAATCAAATGCATTCAGGTCAGTTATATGAATAGTAATAATGGCCTAAAAAGAAAACAGGTAAGGGCAACAAAAACACATTTGTCATGTGCAAGAAATCTTGGAATTTCAAAAAACAAGGTTTATTGCTAAACTGGTCTGCTAGGTGTAGCACATTTTAATTCCAATTATAATGTATATAAACATAATATCACATGGTACTTGTCATTCTTCAGTCAAAACAAAAGAAAAGCAGAAAACCAGTTTTTCTTCTAAATTGCTTGTATAATTTGCTTTTTAACTTGCACACACAGAACACATGAAAAGTATACCATGTGTTGGAGAAAGGGACTTTTGATAAAAGCTTTCTTTACAATTAGTGTACCTCCTTTAATCACTCTCATAATGAGCCCACATGATATGGGGTCTGAGTTGGGTGAATATACCAGATGCAAGAGAAGGGTGTGGTGGCAAAAGTGAGTGAATAGCAATGTTCCTTGCAATTGGTGTTCTTGTCAACTCTTTCTAATTTGACAAGACTTGGACTTTAAGCCTTTTAATAGCTGACATAAATTTTGAGCACTTTAATCTGTGTGTTTTTGTTGCAGTTATGGGTGAAAATAGTTGATGGAGACATTCAAGATTCTACACGTTCAGATCTCTATGACTACATAGTAGACTTCCTTACATTCTGCTCAGACCAAGAGCTAGTGTGGAAGTACTCTGAATGGATTTTACAAAAAAATGAAGAGGTTTGTGCTTGATACACTTTTAACAGAATATCAGTATTTCCCTGCAGTGGTGTGTGAATTTTCCTTAATGTTGGTTTTTCTTGATAGCTGATTGGACCTTGTGCAGAATATTTAATGCCAGTTAAATAGTGATCATCAGAGAAACTTGGAGGTTTCTCTGTTCATCCAAGTCCCTCTATTAGCAAATGTAGTGCTAATTGCCTCTTCTTATTCTGAAAACAAAGTTTAGGGCATGAAAAATACAGCATGTCTTCTTCATATTGTGTTTTCTTCATATTGAGTAAGATAATTTTCAAATCTTAAAATAAATAAATAACCTGCGGGTCAGCTGTTGCTGCTGCCTCTTATTTTAAAGAGGATGGGTGGTATCTGTGTATACCAGGACATGGAATAAATAGCCTCCATTCAAGAAAAGATTTCATTGCTAGAAGAATTAACTTAATCTGCCAAAATAAAAAAAAAGTGTGATGTTTGGTGATGTATCAGACATTCTGTGCTGTTGGAACTCATCACTGCCTGATTTATATCAATTTAAGCATAGCTATTTTGTGCAGTGGCACATTTCTAAGCTTTTGGTTTGGTAATTACAGAAGTCTTTTCCTCTGTCTATATCATGACTTGAAAAGGTGTGGCTTAGAACATTCTGGTCTCTAATTTGAGCTATCCTGCTGCAAAGGCTGAAGTCTCTTGTTCTGTTGTGCAAATCCATTCATATTTTTTGTGGATGTTGTGCCCAAGCCAAGGTTTATAGGCTGGACAGTGTATACACTGCACAATGAGATATGCAGATAGGAGCGAGGGAGATCGAGATAAGCACAGGGTAGTGTAATCCTGTGGTGCTGAGCAAGGTTTTGTGTTTATCTTCCTGAACAATGTATTAACAATAGTGCTATTCCTTTTTCATTTTAAATATTTATTTAATTTAAAAAATAGTTGCCATTGAGTTCCTAAATGCAATAAACTCCTTCTAGGTTGGTGTACAGATTTTCACTAAAAGGCCTTTGGAAGAACAGGAGAAAAACAACATTAATCCAGATGATATCATAAGTTGCCTTAACAAATATCCTAAAGCACGTGTCAAATATCTAGAACACCTAGTACTGGAAAGAAAAATACAGGTGAGTTCTGTGAGAATGCTGAAAGTAGGTATAGGATTCAGAATGCAGATTATGATCAACAAGGCGGAGAATAGGCAATGTCTGGAAGAAATAGGTGTAATATGAAGTCTTTCAAGTGTACTTAGAGTAGGGTAGGAGTATTTTCAAGATTAAAGTAAAAGATGAGGAGTGGATACCTTCAGTATTTGGAATTTTTCAGTGCTTGTGATAGCAAAACAATTGCTTATGTCCCCTCAGACTTAAGGGGTTACATCTGATTATTGCATCCTTCACTATTTCACTCACTTGATGAGGCTCAAATCTTCTTCTGGTAAGATCACAGAAAATGATCAGCAACAGGTTGATCCTACTGCACTGTGGCAGCAATATATTAAAATTACTGATTCAGTGTTTTACAAATGAGAATGTTTTATTCTGTCTTTCTAGAGTGATTTGAACAATTAACAATCAAATTAAATCATGCATCCCTCACTAGGATTCCAAACGACTCTTGATGCTAAATGCCCAAAAGATGCATTCACAAGTCCTAAGTGACAGTGTATTACACTTTTGGGGGCTTTAGCTCAATACAAAAGCAGCCAAATGTTGTATTTGGATATGAAACATTTTAAGCACAGCAGAAGTTCTCTAACTCAGAAATAAAGCAAGGAAATGAGCACTGAAAAACTCTGCAGAGCTGATGGTCAGTGCATTAAATTCACATTCTTCAAAAGCACATCAGATCAGTGGTTTTCCCTTATTGGGGTTGCAGGGGTTGCAGGTGTGTTGCACCATGACTGATGAATGTACTTGTCTCTGATGTCATGGATATTTCCAAACAAACTTTTTGAGTTTAACACAGTGCCTTGTAAAATATTTGTGAAAATATTTTACAATTAAATCTACCTATTAGTAAAAGCTGGGTTATAAATCAATTTGGTCTTTAAAAACTACTAGATTATTGTGAATGATTTAGTGAGAATGTTTAAAGCAGTCAAATCATCAACTTGTTTTGATGAATATTGGATTGTGGATAACAGAAAAAGCACTGTGCCTTCAGAGTGCTTTTCTACCTCTGGTGGCTTTGTCAGATTTTATTGCAGAAATAGAAAAGGTCAAAGAACATACCTGAATATGAGGAATCCTGTATTTACAGTGTAGTTTGTGAGGCTGCTCTGAATTAAATTATCTCTCTGGACAAAAAACTTTGTAATTAATTCAAATTAAATGAGTTAAAACACGTTTGTGTGTAATTAAGTAAATATTCATCACTGTTGTTGCTGGGACCGAGATTTGTAAACTGAGCTAACATTGTTCTATTCATCTGTAGAAAGAGAAGTACCATACTCATCTAGCTGTCTTGTACTTGGAGGCAATACTTCAGCTAAAATCTGTGACCACAGATAATTGCACAGAAACAACTGAGCTGCTGTTGAAACTCCGCAGTCTGCTTCAGAAATCTGATCTTTATAGAATTCGCTTTATTTTAGGTAGGTTGCATGTTGTCTTTTGTAAATGCTGTATGTCATTCCCAGCTGGACACAAAATCATAGTACTTTCAAGGATAGAAAACTAAAAGATCTGAGGTTTCTCTGTGTTTTTATTTGATAGGCTATATTTCTAACAAACATAGGTTAATTTAGAAAGCATGTGTGTTGGCATTGTCCTAGATTTCTATAGCTCCTATGGTATGTTTGCTGCTGCACCAGAGACAAAATACCAACTGGCCAGAAGAAATATCTGCAGTACAATTTTCTTAATAGTCACCTTCTTATATCTGCAGTACAATTTTCTTAACAGTCACCTTCTTATAAATGGTGAGCATGGAACTTTTGCATGACGTGACATGGCAACCTTTTACAAATGAAACACCTGCAACTTTATTTTTGAAGTAGCTTGCTTCTAGTGAATGGAAGTGAAACTTTAAGGAATTTAATTGCCAAGGACTTGTTACCCATAACCCTGAAACTCACTCTGGGGTTCATGTTAAATAAAAATATGAGCATCTTTTAAGGTGAAAAGTGCAACGTACATGTTACTGTTGGTTTAAGGCGAGCAATGGTTGAGCTAAATATTTTCCTTGGTCAGTGCTTATAATGGTTAATCTTTAATGTTTCATCCACTGGAATGCAAACATACAGTACAATTAAGCAAGCCAAGTGTTTAAATCTTCTCTGGTAAGGAGGATTATGGCTGAGAAATGAGGGAATAGTGGATGAAAGGGAAGTGGCTTGTTATTGAACTGAAAGATGTGAAATAATTTTTTGAAATTCAGTGGGAAAAAATCCAGTGTAAGTGGAAATGAAAATTGCAACATTTATTGGAGTAGCAACTAAAATAATTTACCAAAGTTTAATGTTTCCTCGCCTTTTCAGGCAGCAAAATGTTATGTGATGGGTACTGTACAAATGGAGCACAGTCATTGAAAGTCTTGGTTTTTTCATCTTTTAGTCAGTTTTTAAACAAATTCTTCCAGCCAAGAGTTATGGATTATTCTCTTGAAATCCATGTGCTTCAAAATAATAGATTTCTTACGTGACAATACTTATATTACATGAAAGTGAGATCAGTGCAAGCTAGTATGTTCCTTCCTGATAATCAAAAATTTTGGTGAGAAAAAACATTGTATTTCCATGCATTTTACACATTGTATTTTCCATGTATAGGCCTATGCCAAATCTTTATCACTTTTACAATAATTCGATTATTTTCTACTTTATTTTGAAATGCCAGATGAACTTGCCATTCTACCTGCCTATTGCTGACACTTAAACTTTAAACTGGATTAAGGGTTTGTAGTGTCCTTTTCTTAATGGGAAGTACTATTGGATTTTTATTGTCTTTTATGGAGTTTATTCTGTGACCTCCTGTAATATTGGGAGAAAAGAGGTTAAAAATATTGCAGCTTCATCTTACAGTTTGCTGTACATGGTAGCAGCGTTGGCTAGAATTGAAAAGGTGTCAATGACTATGGTTGATCACCTGTTATTAAGTAATTTCTTTGTCCCATATTTTGTGGTGCTCTTTTGTTAGAGATGTTTCCATGCATCTGAGCATTCCTGTGCTTACGAGCATCTGCCTTCTCTACAGTTGCACTGGGCTGGGAGAGGCAGCACTTGTCTCCTCCACTGAGCAAATATTGCCTTGTTTCTCGTTTAACAGACAAAATCCAGGGCACAGACCTTCATATGGAGAGTGCAATTTTATATGGGAAACTAGAAGAGCACGAGAAGGCTTTGCATATCCTCGTCCATGAGTTGAAGGACTTCCCTGCTGCTGAGGAGTACTGTGTGTGGAGCTCTGAGGGCAGAGACTCGCAGTACAGGCGGAGGCTGTTCCACCTGCTGCTGTCGCTGTATCTGACGCCGGGCGCCTCGGACTGCGCGCTCGTCATGGCCGCCGTGGATCTCCTCAATAACCACGCCGCGGAATTCGACGCGGGCCTGGTTCTGCAGGTGGTGCCTGACAGCTGGTCAGTGCAGCTCCTCTCCCCGTTCCTGGCTGGGGCAGTGAGGCAAAGCATTCACACAAAAAGAATGACTCAGGTGGCACTTGGCTTAGCACAAGCTGAAAACTTAATCTACAAGCACGAGAAGGTAGGTTACTGGGGTGTTTTTAAATAAAAGCATTTTGAAGATTTACAGTTGAGTCCTTTGATGTACAGTTATCAAAAGCAGTTTGAAGAATTAGTACAAAAGCTGTCTTTATGTCTTTGGCATTTATTAGTTTGTTTTGTTTTTTTTTGCCATGACTACTAGATTCAAAATTAATTGTATGTTTTCTCTGTAAAACAAAAGGGAAAGTAGGGCCCTTGGAATAGGAATAACCTTGATGAGATGAGCTTCAGGGATGAATATGAAGTGAGTCTGGGTTTTGCAGATTAACAAAGTTCTTGCAGAAACTTTAACAAGTGTCAGTTAGCATTTCTTTCACTAAGAGGGATTGTCAGAATTTCCAGTTCAATTTTTTACAGTGTCATCTGTCAAAATTTGTTTTAAAAGATTATCCAGCACTTAGTATTAATTGAAGCTTATTAGTAGATTTTGTTAATGGTAAATTCAGTTGTAAAGCTTTCTTCTATTCCTAGTTAGGCCAGTGTTGCTTAGAGTTCACAGCAGATTCTTAAAATTGTTTTTGTTTTATCCATTTGGTATAGTTGCAATTATGCTCCATCATTTCCCTTCCTTTCTTGTTAGATTCACATTTGGAATTTTTCCCCCCTCTCTTTTAGGTTAAGCAAAAAGGAGCCCCGATTCTTCTTTCAGACAAAAAGGTTTGTCAGGTGTGCCAAAATCCTTTCTGCGAGCCTGTGTTTGTCAGATACCCCAATGGGAGCATGGCCCACACGCACTGTGCTGCAAACAGACATCTCAATTCCAATGTGACTCCTCACTCTCCCAGCTCCAGCAATCAGACTTGAAATATTCCCACAGTTCCCATGACTTGTACCCCATTGAAAGTGGGCTGGAAAGAAAAAAGTGCAGCTACTTTATGTATAAATCAAGGTGGACAGCTAGTTTTTGGGTTAATGGGAAGACTTCCAGTAAATATAAAATACTGCTACTTCTTTTTGATTCCTAATGAATGTAGATAGAAAATTCACTACCACACATGGAGAGGTGCAAATATGGGCTCTTCTGTGAATAGGAGTAAACACTTAAGGGAAAAGGAGCCTTTTCTTCACAGTGAGGAGGAATGTTACGGAGTGAAGGCAAACAGTCATTTTAAGAATTGCCACTTTGCACTGACTGTGGTGTTGATAAATTTGTGGAGGGGAAGATGACATTTATTGGAGTTGGAATTCTTGAAGAGTGGTGGGACAAGATTGGCATCGTGCAGCTTGCTATGAAGACAGAGATGTGCATCGATTTTAGTGCTTGCTGCAGCATGTCTTCTTTTGGGCTGGATTATCTTCCACAGGATCACATTCTCAACTTCAATTTTTTTGCTCTACAAAATGTTGGCTTTTGATGCACTTTTTAGTACCTCCCTCCCATCCACCTTCTATATGGGATTTAAATGTAAGCACTGTTCTGTTAGGTTTCTGCTCCTGCAGGTACTGTAATGTACTAAGTGGAAACCAATAACCTCAATCACACAGATGAGCTTGGAAGAAAAAAGAAAGAAAGTTTGTCTGGTCAAACTGTAGTCACTTTTATATGGGGAAAGAGGCCCTGACTTTAATACTGATTTATTTATTAATATGCAAATATGCTGTACATACAGTTGAATAAATTGATCTTATAATTCTAGCATTTCTTTGGAGGATTAAGATGTAGCTGATACATAAATGTACAGATGATGTGCTAAGTGTTTGCTATAACATAACTTAGGCAGGTTGGAACTCCACAAAAATAGGTTTTAGTGCTTATGGATGACTTTGTGCAATCAAAACCACAGAGAGAAGGTATAAAATTGTAAGAAATCTACAAAAGTGCACTACAGGGGTAGTGGGTTTTTATATTCTAGTAAATATTCTGTGAACTAAAATTTTTCAAATAACACAAACCCTTTACTTAACTGCCCTCATATGTATTCACATTGCTATTTAACAATTTTAAAGTGGATTTAAAAGATGTGGCTTCCCCCAAGAGAGGTTAAAAAATGACAACTTTAAATAAACTTAAGTACTGCAAACTGAAAGCATTTCTTTGAATTCTGTAAAGCTCTAATAAATACCAGGCCTACTGACCCCCATGCAGCTGAGTCAGAATGGCTGCTCCCTATTTCAGAATTTCAAAGCAGTGGAGGCTTTCAGCAAAATGGAGCATCTGCTTGATTCTTTCTAGAATCACAGAATAAGCTGAGTTGGAAGGGATGCAATGGGATCATGGAGTCCAGGTCCTGGCCCCACACAGGACACCCGGAGTCACACCATGTCCCTCAGGGTTGTCCTGATGCAGCCTCCTTGTACAGAAAGGCTGGCTTAGGAAGCTGCCTTCCACCTCCAGTGCTGCCTCCAAGAAGGGGCAGCCAGACCTCATTCAGGGGAAGAAGATGATCTCTTCTCACAGAAGCAGGCACTGGTTTGGGGTGAAAAGGACCTTAAAGATCATCTATTCCATAGGCAGTGATACCTTCCACCAGGTTCTTCAAAGCCTCATCCAGCCTGGCCTTGCGCACTTCCAAGGATGAGTTGTCCACAACTTCCCTGAGCAACCTGTGCCTGACCCTCACCACCCTCACAGTAAAGAATTTCTTGCTGATATCTGATCTAAATTTGCCCTCCTTCAGCTTAAGGCCATTCCCCTTTGCCCTATCACTCCATGCATCTGTACAGAGTCCCTCTTCAGCTCCCTTGCTGCCTCCCTTCAGGTTCTGGAAGGTGCTGTAAGGTCCTCCAAGAGCTTCTCTCCGGGCTGAACAGCCCCAGCTCTCAGCCTGTGATCATCACTGAGGCCTTACTCTCAATTCCTTCCAACAGTTCAACATCTTCCTTGTATTGTGGGTCCCAGAGCTGTACTTGAGGTGTGGAGTATTTTGCTTTAAAGCAAAAAACCTTTGAGTCTTTCTCCTAATTTTGAAATTAGGAAAGTATAACAGTTGGGCTGAGTTTTATTTATTTTTGAATGCGTGAGTAAGGAATTTTGTAGTGCTTTGTACTAAGACATGCAAGTCACATTTAGTGAGAGGCACTTCAAAAGAAGTCAGGTGTGAGCATTTCTGAGTCAGTTCTGGCATGAGTGATTCTGCTGTGGCACTGCTACAAGCAGAGTCTCTATCTTGTAGTCGTGGCTTTTGAACATTGTGTATACAACTGGCAGTAATGGTATAGAAAAATTTGTAGGTCCCTGTCCCCAAAATACTTGCTGAAAAGAGTGGAAATGATTTTTACAAAGACCCTACAAACCTTTTGTGGACACTAGCATGCATTTCTAAGAAATACTTTCTTTTGCTGCCAGCATCCTAAGAATTCTGGTTTTTTTCTGTTTACTAAGGAGATACTAAAACAGACTCCTCTCCATGATTTAGAGTCATTTTAGCCACTTAGTAGTGATAAGTTCCTGCTGCAATGGAATAAAAATCATACCATTCCAGACCTCAGGAAAGTTCTCAGTTGCTATTGCAAGAAAATGTCTATAAAAGATTAAATAATTCTTTATTAATAGTCAATATCTTTTTGCAGATATGTACTTTGGCTAAAATGCAGCAAAACCAATAATTGTACGTACAGAACAAATGCAGAAATCAGAATAATTAAACCCAGCATTTTTGCAATCAAAAGTGTGATTAATATTAAAGTTGGGGGCATGTAGTTCTTTGAAACCCAGTCTCCCGAAAATGTGGACTGGAAAAATTGATACATTGTTACCTGTTGCTTTGTTAAATTTTATACTAGAACTCATTTGAGTGAATTAACGTGGAAATCCCATGGTAACTAAAGGAGAAAGCAAAGAAAGCCATTGTGGGGCTGAGGCAGAGCAAGAGCTCAGCAGGGAGGTGGCAGGTGGGCAATGCTCTTCCTGTGTGTGTCCAGCACGTGAGCAACTGGGAATATTCCCAACCACAGGAGATGTCAGCCCACATCAGAGTGCTGTGTGCTGCTCTGGGCTTTGTCACCAGGAAATTTATGAGAGGTCTGCATTCAAATTTCCTTAGGTGGGACAACTGAACACCCCTTGGGTAAGAGAGCTTCATCTGGGGAACCTGAGTACAATCCTTTTGTTTTGGCACTGTCCGTTTGGTGATTCTTGGTTTATGTACCTTGAAATTCTGGGCCAGCATCGCCACTCAGGTAAGTTATGGCTGCAGCAGCACAGAGGGAGTGAGCAGGGAAGGAACCAGATTTGGGTATTAATTACTGACTGCATTTGTGAAGGAGGAGAGGCAGGAAAGAGGAATATTTCTCTGATCATTCTTCTAGCTTGGAAACAAATGCTTTTTGGGAGTTAAAGCTTGATGTGATCTTTTTATCTCCAGCTAGGGAATGTGGAATCTGAGACCTGCCATTGGGAAATGGAGATTCTGCCAGAATATTTATCCTTAATTTAGCTGTTGTAAAATTATTTGAAATTCATCTCCCTCACTTTTTCCAATGAGTCTCCTCTCACTTTGTATGCATCAAAACCAAAACAGTAGTGCAGATTTTTTTAATGTGACACTGTGACTGTGATTCAGGACATAATAAATGAGATTACTCTCTCACACTGATGCCTCTGCAGATATCAAGACATGTTTTTCTAACATGGAACCTTCAGTTACTGAAATATTGCAGCTCTGACTTTTTTTCAGCCATTCACTGCTACAGATGATGGTACATACAAAAAGCACTTAAACTTTCCTCTACACTTTCATATCTCCACACTTCCTCATATAAAAATTACCTATGATGTGTGTATGTCATCATATGCAGTTTTTCTCTCTTTCAGTCAATAAGAGGAAAAATCCTAATAAAAAAAAATGTTCAGAATCTGGCATTCTGCTCAAAATAAGATTCATGGCTGTATATTTGTATATTCATGAGAAAGAATTCAGTTACATCTTCATTTCTTTTGTGTTAGTGGATAAGTTGTCACATTGAGATCAGTATTCCTGTAATATTGTCGAAGGCAGGGGAGAAGGAGCCTTTGGGGTTTGTTACACAGAGCACACCAGAGATTGCTATGAACTCGTTCAGGCAGCCCATCCCAAGCTGGCTCAGGTGTGCACAGGAGTCCAGGTTACAGTGAGAACTTCTCTCTTTGCTCCCCTTGCTCCCAGTCCCCAGAAACTTTCCAGCCTTTGTTACCTGATTAATGTCACTCTGCTAGCACTTAACTGACAGAGGAACAAATCTTGAGAGGGCTGGGGGACTCCTGAGCAGTTCTATCTTCAGTAAAATGTCACTTTATTACTCAGCCCCATGAAGCCCTACTGATGTAATCTGTGGAAAGGTGGTGGTAGGGCTGGAGTGTGAGTGTTTTCTGAGAACTTTATTACATGTTTAAACACACAAGCATTATCCTGACTGCTGAGTCTTTATAACAACATCCGTTCTTCACAGGACTCCTGTCCTGAATGACATTAAAAATATTTTGTTTTAAACAATTCTATCAAGAAGTAATTTTTTATTTTATAACTCTTCCTGGTTTGCTGCAGTCTCTATTCAGCATGGCTCTAAGTGTTTTATTAACATCCTGCTGTTCAGAACAGACAGCAGCTAATACATTTTCATTGTGAGCTCTCTTCCTATTGCCTATATTAGCTAATTAATTTTTCTCTTGCTGTACAACACTTTGGGGCTTATGCCTTGTGAACACTGGTAGTTAAATGTGCTGCTACTTTGTAAGGAAAAAGAAGAAAAGTTAATAACATTCTGTAATGTATGATTGATTTCTAAATTGAAGTTCCCCTGCAGGAAATTTGTTCAGATGGAGGTTTGTACCATTAAGGCTTTTGGACTTAGTGGTTATAATGGTGAACATACACAGCAGTATGTGGAATGTACAAATGTATAAATATGTCGATTTTTAATAAAATAAAATCTTTTAATTACATTTGTCATGGATTTATAGATACATAAACCCTGGAATGTGAGTGTCCACGTGAAGGGAGAAGATTACCTATTGATGAATAGAGGATTCATTGGGGTGACTGACAGAGGGGTCAGATCCCTGACACATGGAAGTGAGGCTGGTGCTTACATACTCTGCAGAAGGCAGAGGTGCTGGTGTCCCTCATCTTCCTCCTCACTGCTCAGGACTAATGGCCCTGGCTTCAGGCCCAAGGACCAGCTGCTGCCCAGTGCCACCACAGTGGCACTGTAGGACAGGGAAGCCCCAGGAAAGGAGGGATGTGAGGGCTGGTAAAGAGTCTGTGGTAAGCCAAGGAAGCTGGTGTGATCCCTAAGGGGAGTGAGAGGGGAATGCAAAGGAGAAGTGCAGAAAAGGAGTGTTCAGGGCATGCAGGTGTGCCTGGTTCAGCTGCTCTCCAGCCCCACTCTGCCACGCAGCACAGGCACTGGCAAGGCTGCAGGCATCCCCTGGATGCTGAGGGCAGGTTGTGTGCACAGCTTGACTGGGGATCCAGAGGGGCTAAAATCCAACACAGAGCTTCAGGGAAGGGTTCTTGCTTTGAAATTCAGATCTGGGATCCCTTGGCAACATTTTTACGCCCTATCAGGTAAAGTTTGTTCCTTTGGCTGAAGTGAAGGCTGTGGGAACATTGGTGGGTCCTCAGGGTGCTCTTACATAGGGTGTTTGGGATGCAAATATTGAGTGTAGCATGATACTGGAAGGAAAGAAAAACTAACACAACAAGCATGACTTTATTAGCTCAGCCAGCAGGAAATACACTCTGGAGAGCCCTGGTTTGCATTGCCCCGTCCATCCATCCATCCATCCATCCATCCATCCATCCATGGAAAGGTAACTCAGAAAGCATTAAGCCCCAAACCCAGTCATGACTCCAGCCCTGTGGGGTTTCAGCTAGTTTTGCCTCTAGACAGTGGTTAGGAAATGGTCCATGCTCATCATCCAGATGGCAACTCCTTCCAAGACAAATAATCAATAGAGTAGAGCTGAGCTTAGGCAGAAATGATTCCCAAAGGTCCAGTTCACTGCAACAGCTGTAGCTGCAGGACAGCACAGGGTCAAAGAGGCCAGGGCTGCCAGAAGAAAGCTGATGGCTGAACACATGGCAGGTTTTCAGTAGATAACAAGGCTGATTACAGTGCCTCAAAATCCAATAGCAGTCATGAACATCATTACCAATGCCTATAATTGCCAATAACCCCCTGAAGACATTGTCCCATGACCACCTTGTCAACATGGTATTTGCATTGACTGGGGCCTGACCAGCCCAGTGCAAGTGAAATCCTAGAAAAATCTAGGCTGGTTGGGTTCTTTGGAAATGGTGTTGTCCAAGCCAAACTTCATGCAGGGTCATCCTGTGTCAGGTTACCTGTCTTGTTTTAAACCAGTGTTGACAACCTTGAAACCAGATTGTCAGGGGTCCAAGTGTCTTCTTGGCACATCTTTGCCAGAGCCATGTGTTGTTTAAACATCCAAAATACTCTCTGTTAAAGAAAAGAAAAAAGCCAGAAGGTACATTTGTCTTGAATAAATAATTTAGTTTGTTTTGTGGTTTGGTTTTTTGGGTTTTTTGTTTTTTTGCTTTTTGGTTTTTTTTATTGTTGGTGTTGTTTTGTTGTTGTTTTTGATCTTTGTTTTGTTTTGTTTTGCTTTTTTCAAATATTACAGAAAGACTAAATAAGCAGGGAATTTCTAAAAATTAGCAAGTTACTGGTGACAGCTTCAAGATTATGTACTTTGTGCCTCTCTAACCTGGAAAAGTATATTCAAATAAAATGCAAGTTCTTTATATCTGTTTGAAAGTCGCAGACAGCAGGCAAAGATGTTTCAATCCCTTTAGTCCCTCTAACATACAAGGTTACTCTGCAGTGTCACACCAGAAAGCTCTCAGAGTGTGACAGAAGTAGGGGTTTTCTACTTGAATCACAAGCAGTCGAGGATGGAGAGGGAGGAGTACAGGATGGATTTGTATCTGCTTTTTTAAAAGATGTCATTCACTGGGGATTTGTATTTGCAAAGCAAAAGAAGGTTTTCATTCCTGTCCTTTTTTGATCCATCTTTAGGTTTTAACTTGTCATATCTCATTTCAAAGCATCTCTGTGGCCTTTTGTGACATGCTGATTTGTCAAGCAGAAGTTTTAGTGTTCCTGCTTCAAAACCTTGCTGAAATCTCTTGTTCTGGGTAGCAGCCACTCAGTACATCCAGTCCAGATACTCCAGTCAGTGTGTCAGGAGTACTTCTCCTCACAGTGCTGGCTCTGTAGTATGAATGGCCATACAGCTGTGCTGGTGTCATGGTTTAACCCCAACCAGCAGCCAAGCCCCACACAGCCCTGTGTGAGCCCTGCTCACCAGTAACACAAACATCTCTACGTTACCAACCCCATGTTCAACACAAACCCAAAGCACAGACCCAAACCAGACACTGTGAAAAATATCAACTCTATCCCATCCAAAACCAGCACAGATGGTCAAAACTAAAAACTACAGACCAAAGAAATCTCAATCCCAGAGGAGGGAGGAGTCTCTTGTTAAGCTGCTGTTAATTATCAATGCCTCAATACCCTACACTTTTCCCATCTGCCTGATATCAAATCACAAGAGTGTGCAGTGTTTCATACAAATAATCACTTCTGCTGATAACTTTCCTCCCTGTGGACAGGAAAAGGAGAAGATTTTCTTGATTGAAGCCATGCCATGACAAGATTTGAAGGCAGCTGAAGAGAAGACCTGACAGGGCCTTTCTTCAAAGCAAGTGCCCTTAAAAGCACCAAGTGGGCTCTGACTGCAAAAGCCAGGCCTCATGAAATCAAGTACCAGCACACTTTTAAAATGGAAAAAGCTCAGGAGTTGAGCAGGGAGAAAGTTTTTAGAGGTTTGCAAGCATATTCCCCACCTCATGTCTTGTCAAGTCAGGTTTTGACTTGTGTCAAAGCAGAACAAACATCAATGACTTCCTAAATTGCAGAGCTCCTTCCACCCAGCCCCTTCTCACTGCCTTGGAATGAGCCACACTCCTCCAGCTCTCAGGGGCTGCCAGGCTGCTCTGTCCCCAGGCTCCTGTGGGTCCCTGCCACCTTTCCTTGCTTGGCCACACCTTGTTCCATGTCCTCCCTGCTGCAGAGCTGTGTGGCTCCTCAGGCAGTGCAGGCTGGGCCCTGCCTGTATCAACTTCACACACTTTGATATTAGGCTTTAGTCAAATGCTAGAAGATAAAAATGAGGGAAAACTAAACAGAGATTCCCGACTTTATTAAACATGTTGCATTCCTGACTTTATTAATGTTGCATTAAATAAAAGCAAAGCTGTGTTCTAAGACAACATATCATGGTCTCTTAACTTGGTATCAATATCTTTTTGTGTTGAAATATTTTCATACACTTTCATACACCCACGAAGTCTCATATTTCATAAACCCATGAAGTCTATATGATGAAATGTTGTCTTTAATGATTTTACTAAGGAAGCAATATCTAATACATTGACTTGCTGTTTTAATGCCAAAAAGAGTCCTGCCACATTCTCTGCAGTCCAGCTCTGCAGAGCTCTGAGGAAGCCAAGGGGACAGCCCTGCTGCCTGTGGACTTGCAGCATACAATAAACAGCAAGTCTCTTTGGTGGGGGTAGGCTGGGGGGCGTGGAGGAAAAGATGAGCCCTGTCCATATTTACTTATCATGTCTTATATGGGTACCCGAGTGCTGCATAACCCAGCACCTAAGGTTGTGTGCTACCTGCAGCATCAGGAGAGATCCATCCCAGAAAACTCATAAAATGCCTTGTTCAGGAAGACCCAGCAATGAAAATAATGAAAAACCCTGCAGCTTTGATATGCTTATTTTATGCATCGCTACCTGCCATAGTTTTACACAACTGTCCTCCTGCTGTCAGAGCACTGGGAATGCTCTGATATACAAAGTTTCTTCCTGTTCTTTGTAACATTTAAGGGAGAGAAAACTGCACCCAAGGTAGAAAATGGCCTCATTTCTCCTTGAATACTGCCATGCTTTACCTGTGAAGTGATAGTGGTGGTTCTAAAACTGTGCTCTCACTGATTGTACTTTCCAGTAGGTGAAATAACCACAATCTAGAGAGAGTAGGCAGCACCAGCTCATGTGTGAGTTCTCACCAGTATAACCAGTCCTGGCCAGTATAACCAATCCTCTCCAGCATAACTTTGCTCCCAGCAGATACTGGCTGTTCTGGAGGGAGAGAAGCAGCTCCAGCATTGTGGTGGGCACAAAAATGAGATGCAAACATGCCAAGCTGTGCAGCAAAACCAGCTGGTTCCAAGGCTGTCCTTTACTCCTCCTTTGCCAATGGAGGATGTTTTGAGCCAGGCCCAGCAGCAGGTGGGAGGCTGGGCACCCAGAAGGAGACACCTACAGCACCCACACTGCTCTTCCTGAAGTGCAGGGGCAAAGAGATGCATCAGAGATGGGTACCTACTTTATTGCCATGCACCCTACAGCAGAAAAATAACAATATTATATAAAAAAAAGAAATATTATCTCACAGCATTCAGCTGACCTGGTGATGTCCAGACAATGACTCGTGCACTTGAGCTGTTTCCTCCATCAAATGGCCCAGCCTGGCCTGAGGAGCAGCATGTGCTGATGGCACCAGGGAAGGTCACCAAGCAAATCCACACAGTAAAAAAGACTGGCAGCTTTATCTTTCACAGCATAAGGAGCCAAGTACCATGCAGAGGCAATGTTTATTCAGGTCATGCTTGTCACTCTCTGTGGATTCAAACCAGAAAATTTAAAACCTGAATACATGCCCCAAAAGATGAGTACATTTTTCCTCTCATATAATCATGGAAAATAAATTTCCAGCCTTAACTGGAAAAGAGCTCTAACACTGTGGAGTTATGCTGGCAAGAAGTCCCTCTTCTTGCTCCCTGCCCCTTGCCCTAGTACCCTTTTGGGCATTTCTGTTCCATTTGCTGTCTCCATGATCATATTTTAAAGTGTGTGGTCCTGTAATAATGCAAGTTCCATTCCTGCACAGCCAACACACAAAGCTGATTAATTCAGCCTGTCTGAAATTATGCACACTGCAACAATATAGTGTTTCACCCCTTAAATAGTGTTTTAGAAAAAGGTCACACTACATTCTCTAATCAACAGTACTTTAGTAACTCTGAAAAAAACTCCATGCCCACAGAAAATGTCAGGGGTCTCATCCAAGTGCCCTGAGCTTACAAGCCTGAGTTTAAAAGTTAACTAGTACCTGAACAGTTGTCAGTGCTTTAAGTAGTTACATTTATTATTTAAGGTTCGGCACAATTCAAGTTGTTTTTTACTAAGAGAATAGAGGAGAACAGCCACAACAGAGGAAAAGAGAAGAGAAGGGAAGGGAAGGGAAGGGAAGGGAAGGGAAGGGAAGGGAAGGGAAGGGAAGGGAAGGGAAGGGAAGGGAAGGGAAGGGAAGGGAAGGGAAGGGAAGGGAAGGGAAGGGAAGGGAAGGGAAGGGAAGGGAAGGGAAGGGAAGGGAAGGGAAGGGAAGGGAAGGGAAGGGAAGGGAAGGGAAGGGAAGGGAAGGGAAGGGAAGGGAAGGGAAGGGAAGGGAAGGGAAGGGAAGGGAAGGGAAGGGAAGAAAAGAAAAGAAAAGAAAAGAAAAGAAAAGAAAAGAAAAGAAAAGAAAAGAAAAGAAAAGAAAAGAAAAGAAAAGAAAAGAAAAGAAAAGAAAAGAAAAGAAAAGAAAAGAAAAGAAAAGAAAAGAAAAGAAAAGAAAAGAAAAGAAAAGAAGAGAAGAGAAGAGAAGAGAAGAGAAGAGAAGAGAAGAGAAGAGAAGAGAAGAGAAGAGAAGAGAAGAGAAGAGAAGAGAAGAGAAGAGAAGAGAAGAGAAGAGAAGAGAAGAGAAGAGAAGAGAAGAGAAGAGAAGAAAAGGCAGGGGAAAAATAAGGTTCCCTCGGTGCCCACTCAGTTTTTGGGACTACCTTCCATACTGGAGGCACACACCTATGGCACCAGGGCATGGAGGATGGGGGTCCAAAGAGCCAAGTGAGATCTCTCCCCTCTTTGTCTCCTCTCTTCCCCTTGGCTCATCCCATCTGCAAGCCTTGGGCTGCACTCTCAAACACAGTTGTCCTCTTGTCACCCTGAGCTCTCTGTGCTGGTGGCTGGGAAGGGACAGGGACCATACCTGACTCATGATGTTTTTGTGCACAGCCACAGCATCACTGTCTCAGCGAGATGACAAAGTTATTATAACAAGCAGATTCACTAGAAAAGTGACTTATTTACAACTTTAAAATATATACAAAAAGGACAATAACGAGCCTACTTAGTGATCATGAAACAGATTTAATGCCATTTAATTACTGCACCTGTATGAAAAGGCAGAAGGAAAAATATAATTAAACTCCAGAATTAGAAAGAACAGGAAAAACAGTCTAATAATAGCTACTTCACCAATAAACATAAAGGTTATAAGTGGAATCCCCAGAATTTCAAAGTCAAAATATATTTGTAAAAGTGAAAAGGTTAGAAGGCAGAAAAATAATAATCAGGCAGCAAAAGGTAAATAATCCATTAATCATGCACATCTGCCGAAGCGACTGAGCGAGCAGGATGCGGGAGCTGCGGGGCGGGATGCTCGGGCCGCGGAGCAGCGGGGGCGGGGCCGGCAGCGCCCAGCGCGTACAGAGCATCCAGCGCTTGCAGAGCATCCAGCACACACAGTGCATCCAGCGCTTGCAGAGCATCCAGCACACACAGTGCATCCAGCGCGTACAGAGCATCCAGAGCATGCAGGGCATCCAGAGCATACAGAGCATCCAGCACACCCAGCGCGTACAGAGCATCCAGCGCATCCAGAGCATCCAGCACACACAGTGCATCCAGCGCATCCAGCGCATCCAGAGCATCCAGCGCACACAGCCCATCCAGGGCATACAGCGCGTACAGCACATCCAGCGCATCCAGAACATCCAGAACATCCAGCCCACCCAGCGCACCCAGCGCGTACAGCGCATCCAGCGCATCCAGCACACACAGTGCATCCAGCGCATCCAGAGCATCCAGCACACACAGCGCATCCAGCGCATCCAGCGCATCCAGCACACACAGTGCATCCAGCGCATCCAGAGCATCCAGCACACACAGCGCATCCAGCGCATACAGCGCGTACAGCACATCCAGCGCATCCAGAACATCCAGAACATCCAGCCCACCCAGCGCACCCAGCGCGTACAGCGCATCCAGAGCATCCAGCGCATCCAGAGCATCCAGAGCACCCAGCGCATCCAGCGCCACCCAGCGCACCCAGCATACCCAGGGCATCCCGCGCTCCCAGCGCACCCAGCATACCCAGCGCCCCCACCGCATCCAGCTCTCCCAGAGCATTCTGCACATCCAGCGCACCCAGCACACTCCACTCGGCACGCCCAGTGCTCCCAGACCACCCAGCCCATCCAGCGCATCCAGCGCATCCAGCGCATCCCAGCGCACCCACCCCATCCAGAGCATCCCGCACACCCAGCCCACCCAGCCCACCCAGCGCACCCAGCGCATCCAGCGCATCCCAGTGCTCCCAGCATACCCAGGGCATCCGGCGCTCCCAGCGCACCCAGCATATCCCGCACTCCCGGCGCATCCAGCGCATCCCGCACTCCCAGCGCATCCAGCTCTCCCAGAGCATTCTGCACATCCAGCGCACCCAGCACATTCCATTCAGCACACCCAGTGCTCCCAGCGCACCCAGCCCACCCAGCCCACCCAGCCCATCCAGCCCATCCAGCGCATCCCAGCGCACCCAGCCCATCCAGAGCATCCCGCGCCCCCCGCGCACTCAGCGCGCCCAGCCCGGCCCCGGCAGCCCCGCCTGCCAGCGGGACAGAAGCAGAGCCATCAGAAGCAGGCGCTAGGAGCGGCTCCCGTGGGAATTGCTGTGCTTACAGGGGAGAAGCACATGGTAAGAGGCAAAACTCAGCGGGCTGCGGCTGGACAGATGCCTGTGGAAAATCACGAGTGATGCAATGAAGAAGGCTGTAGGCAAAGGAGTGTTAGCTATCCTTTAACCACAGCTTCACTCTGCCACTCACCCCCTTCAGCCTCCTTCCTGCAAAAACAATTTCTGTCATGCATGAAAAAGAAGGGCGTTGTCTTTTCACTGAGGGTGGCAGCTTGCTGCATTTCCTTTGGATACATTGGGGTTTTGGTCTGTAAAACCCATTAATGTCCCGTGACACCCCGTGAAGAATGGTGCCAATGGGCAAATCCTTTCAGAACCATGAAGGAAAACAGACTCCACGCTGCTTCATGCCTGAGCACAGCATTGTCTGGCCCCACAGCACAGGGATGGGCACCAAAATGAAGCTCCCACACACCTCACTTCCCACACCTGGGAACAGCTGCTGCCCTGGTACCCACATTACTGCATCCCTGAGCAGACCTCCAGGGTTATGTGTTTGTTGAGGGTTCTATTGAGATGTGAGATGTCTGTTGAAATGAAAGCCACTTTATCTTACTCTGCTTTGAAGCAGGAGGTGTTCTAATGTGGTGTATCTTTTGGTCACCCTTCCCTGGTGTCACTCCTGAAGCAGTCCTGAGGTTGTGAAGGAACATTTGTTCCCTGGTCACTTGAATAACTCCATGCCTTGGCCCAAGGTATGGAATTGCTGTGATGCTCATTTTGCTTTGTGCTGGGGTGCTTTCCCTGGCAGCCCAACCAACTGTGACACACCCTGCTCTGAGGAAGTTTGCAGATCACGTGTTTCACTTTTGGATATCAGAAGGGATGAGATACCACTACAAGCAGGAACCTACTGATGGAGCAGGGCAGGAAAAAATGTTGCCAAAAAGGATAGCCTTGAACAAGGATTGAAAGCAGGTAATTCCTGTAAGACCTTGCTCACTAGGCCTTAGTGAATAATACCTTTGCATGAATTAGAGCACACTTACAAAAAATTCTTCCTTGTGCCCATTTTTGGTCCAAACTCACAGTAAGAAGGCTGATCCTTTCACAGAATTGCAATGCTGAGGTGCACAGAGGAGCCTGGTTTAGCAAGGCTTACTTACATGGAAAAGCATTATGATTTTACACTGCTTTGATAACCACCATGGAGATTTTTCTTAGACAAAGGCAAAGATCTGGACTTGGGAAGCAAAGGTCTTTGGTGCAAGAGCACACTTTGGCAAGTGGGTTTTTTCCTGCAGAAAATAGCTCCTTTGAGTACTCTAAGCAATGCACAATAAAATATTTTTCATCAAAATTCTCTGGACTCTTGAAACGTTAAAAATGTGAAGCTGAGTTTCATGCAAGTTATTTGGCTGAAAATGTGCACAGGGAGCCATTGGGAACCATTTGAAGGAACATTTTGAGCTTAGAGTATAAAATAAACAAAGAGGAAATGGGTTTGTTTCTTGAGGAAGAAGGAATTTAGTAGTTGTCCTGTAATTCTAACTGTACACACGAGCTCCTGGACAGAACCACTCCACTGCAAGAACCTATGCCAGGCTACTCAAAGGCCCACAGAAATATATTTAATTTTTTTTTTAAATAAACTTAAAGAAAAAATACTTTAAAGTCCAAGCTTTTTGGTGTTTGGACTAAGAAGCCTGAAAGTGTATCAAATTAATTGATGACTCCTAATTTAGATCCCTCTACTAGCACAAAGACATATCTGTTCTCAGTCTAGCTCCTGGATATTCTCCCTATCAATGCTTAAGGCAAATCTTATTATTGAATTGAAAGCTGAAAAGAAGCTTCATTTTTATCTAACAAATTAAAAAACAATATGTAACCAGGAGGTACCTCAATTTATCTACATTTCACCTTCAGTTGCAAGCAAGTGTTAATTAAATAGCCACCTTAATTCAGATGATATTAGAGAAATGATTTAGAAAAAAATAGTTCCGATGATTTAGAACAAAGAAGCTTGCCTAATTCAAGGAGTTGATGTAGAAACTGAAATAAATAAATTAATTTTAAAAAAGCAAGCCCACTACCTTGAAAGTAAGATTGATTTTCCTCTGTTTTAGCATTGTTTTACTAAGCTGGTCCTCCTTTCCAGAGAGGTGGTTATTGGAGGTTATTGTTAATTAATAGTTTAAAAAGATTTTAAATTGAAGATTCAGAATTTAGAAAATCCATAATCTACTCAAAATACAGCTAGATCATGGAGACCTCAGAAACAGCTACGCTAAAAATGCCATTGTTACAAAGCCAAAGGGAAACATTTGATGCTCCCTCTGCTGTAGGGTGGCAAAGCTGCTACAGTGACATGGCAAAAAGGGGCTGATAAACTGCAACAGCTGTGGTTTTCCTGCAGCCTTCAGATGGCAGCTTCACACACTGCTCCTGGGCTGGAAGCAGCAAAGTAGGACAGTGTGCATTTGATGTGCATGTGTGTTCCCCTTCTCACCATATTAATAGAAAAATATGTGCTGAACCAATGTAAGAGCAGATTCTGCTCTTCACTGAAAAATTCATTCAAATAGAGGAAAGCTCAACACAAGCAAAGCAACATGGAGAAATATTTTTTTCCATTTTCAAAAACTTGGAAGATCACTTGTCATAGACAGTTCATATGATTAATATGAGTGATTAATATCACTGATTAATATCAGTGTAGCAGAAACTTGTTACTAGTACTCAACCACTACCATTTTATATTTAACAATAATTCCTAAGCCTACTTCTCTACCTGTGAAAACACAGCAAGTCTCTTCTTGTAGCTCTGGTAACCTCTTCTGGATCCATTAGCTTTGCCCACGTCCCCATCACTTCCCCCAGGTCCTTTGCCTCTGATGCAAATAATTCCCAGTGGAAGATGCCCTATGAACAAAACCAGCTTTTAATCCCTGAATAAGGGCCCTTGCAAATGAGATGCTCAGCTAAATAAATCCAACCAGTAAAATAATGTCGTGGAAACAGACCCCCATAACCTGCCTTTGCTTTTACCCACCACTTGTCAGACATGATCACAACAATAGCAAATTAACTTTAGGGGAAAAATCACCCTGACAGGGCAAAGATACTTGGGCAATATTCAAATGAACCACTTAACCTTTTGGAACTAAAAGCTTCCTGCAATAATGACACATTAGTCATTAACTCAATATGTGCTTTGTTAAATATTAGACAAGAGCTCACATTCAATTTAGCTCTCTCATATACTCAGCAACAAAGAGCCATCTGTGCTGACTACAATCTCCAGGATGGGAAGTGTGCTGTGAATGGCACTCCAGCCTAGTAAAACTCTGTACTGGGGAAAGTACACAGCAGCCAGTACAGCAGGGGAAAAGGTGATCCAGAAAGGAGAATAATCCTCTTCATGAGGCTTCACTCACTCCTCAGTGCTGCTGATCCTGTGCAAGCACAGAGGAGAACTGAAATAAAGGAGCTGCATGCAGCTGCTGGGCAAGCAAGGAAAAAGCTTTGCCCAAAGCAGGGCCCTGCCTGTGACAGCCCCAGGGCCTCCCCAACAGGCTGCATCACCTCATTCCTTACACTGGCAGCTGCCATCCACCAGGTCACTGGATGGCACAAGCATCATACCAGAGGCAGGGCTTGCACGTGTCCCTGAGGCTCTTATTTCCCCTGAAGCTGGGGAAAAAAGGGGGAAGAGAATTATGACTTTAAAATATTTCCCAGTTAAGTACATGGACAAAAAGGCTGCATGAATGGGGGACCTATATATAAAGTGCTTTGAGTTCCTCCCCAAGTACAGGAAAAAAGGAAGAGTAGATTTACTGTCTGTCAAAAATTAATTTTTGTCTTCTTGTGTTCAGTGCAGAAAATTGTTGTGTACCCTCCTTACCCGCTGGCTCTCGCTGCCTTAGCCCTCCTGGCTCCCCAGCCACCTTGACTGATGTGCACTTCCCAGTTGGTAGATAAACTCAGCTGTGCTTCAGATCTTCTCCTATGCTTGACATGAGGTAAAAAACATCCTGACAGACCTCTGCTGGTCACCTGATGTTAGCCCAAAGCACATTAGTGGGTCCTGAAACAAAAGTCCTTCAAAATACCGAGGTCTGACTTTCATTTACTATATGATTTAAAAAAAAATCAAGATGAGCTCCTGAGCTATGAAACACCTCATTTCTTTGTTTTAAACATGTGTATTTATATATATATATATATAAAATTATTGCTCGTGTTTAAATAAGAAATATTAGTTTTCTGTGCTTCAACAGCCTGAATTTTTCTTCTTGCTCCACAGGAACTCAAGAAGTGCTTTAGGCAGCTTCTGACCAAGACACAGTACAAGTGTTATCTTGTTTAGCTTTAATGATATTGCTCTGGGCAAGGTCAGATATTTCATATTGTTCTGTCAAGAAAAGAGAAGTTATAAGCAATAAGATCTGAAAGGTTTCAGGCCTCCTGGGAATCCTCCCTGTAAAGATCACTAGAGCAGAGTTTCAACAGGAATGGCAAAAAAAATATGTAGCAAGAGAAAAAACGTTCCACAGAATAAATTTATATTTTCAATAATTTCTAAGACTTTAGAGTCAGAGGAATGTTTTTACAATTTCTACTGATCCCTCCACAGAAGGCTTCTCAACAGCACTTGAAAACTCAGAGGATTCTTCAACTTTACAAGTTCCTGATTTGTGCCATATATCCAAACAAAGTAATTCTTATTTGAACAACTCAGTTAAGTTTCTGGAAGTGAACTAAGTTCACTTAGTGAGATTTACAACTGAATCCCTCTACTGTGAGCCATGATCTCTGTATTTTTAGGGTTTCTGTGTGAGTTAGTTGCTCCCTTCTTTCCGAGGACAGAAACAAGC
The DNA here is from genome assembly GCF_028018845.1 of Melospiza georgiana. NCBI lineage: Eukaryota > Metazoa > Chordata > Aves > Passeriformes > Passerellidae > Melospiza > Melospiza georgiana. The sequence goes on from NC_080431.1 coordinate 20,521,365, forward strand.
TCTGCTGAATCTTGGAAAGTCTACAGAAACTTTGCAGTTGCAGGCCATAGAAGTTTTCAGCTGGTGTCTTGTCCTTCTGCTGGAAGATGTCAGACAGAAACACACATGTTAAAAACAATTGAAAAACAGCAAGAGATCTGCTGCAATTTGTCCTGTATTTGTTACTACAAAGATTTCTCTCAGCTACTTCTCTACAATATCTTGCCAGACACAGTGAAGAACTGAGGAACACATTGAATGCCAAAACATAAAGCTGAACAGTTCTTGTCACAGTACATTATGATATGATGATAGTGCTTTTTCTGAATTGTTCCATTAGAAAAGCTATTCTAAGGCGGAAAAATCTGTGGTTAGCAGTCAAAATATTAGGAAGAATTCTTAGTAAATGACACCTTTAAAAGTCTACTAGAATAGCTATGGAGATTGCACACATATGGGAAAAAAAAAAAAACAAAACCAAACAGTACCTGGGTTTGACTGAAAGATTCAATTTATGTTAGTGCTGTATAGCTGAACAGAAAAATATATACTTTTTAGAAATATTTATGGATTTGGACAATAATATACAGGGTTAAAGGTAACTAATAAATTGAATCTGTAACTGAGGATACATGTTTATGAGAAATACAAGCAGGCCCCAGCCTGATAATGAGAAGCTGTGGAAACAGCACTCCAACTTCAGTCTTAGCCTGGAACCAGGACCTGAGACAAATGTTTTACTCTAGGTTACAAATGAGCACAGTCAATTTAAAAAACTCACAGCACCTCATGTCCATGAGGGGTTATTTGGGTTATGGTGACTGGTTTTACAGATGCACAAGTCTCTGTTCCCTATTACCATAGCACCTGGCATTAAATTCAGAATCACAAATACAGAAGTTCAGAAGCAGAGAAAAATCAAGTCCCAAAACATTTCTCTACTACCTGCAGATAATCTCTCCTTTCTGGAGAAAGAAAACCAAAGCTGTCCTGTCAGAGCCAGCACAAGATGTTTCTTGCTTGGAGAGGTACTGCAGGGTTGGATGCCAGGGAATCTACAGACACCATCCCTCTCCATCATTAATCCCTTGCAAGCTCTCATGGGGCACTGCCAGGCTCAGTTAAGGTCTGGTCAGGAGCTTCAAGGGTGTGAAACACTGAGATTTGGAGACTGAACAGGGGGCTGTCATGGCAGAGCACTGTCCCTCCTCTGTGGGATGTTTCTGGTCAGCCAAGGGGTCTGGTGCCCTACCATTGACCCTCTTCATTCAGGGTATTTCAAGTGAGAGGAATGAATCAACCAGAATTAATTCTGGTTATTACTTAGGGTCTGGGTATTTTCCCCATTGAACAAACCAGCACCCCGTGTATGTGTGAATTGATTATGGTGTAAATGTTATATCTCCAATCTATAGTTACATAGACTATATCTTAACTATAGTCATGTTATATTTGTAGTGAATTGTGTTGAATTGCTTTGTAAATGTTAAAGTATTCAAGGATTAAGAGCTGCTGCAACCTTATCTTTGCACCCATATCCTTGGCATACTTTTGCATTCCTAGCTTCCATGTAAATCATTCCAAATTGCTTCTAACTTTATCATCCTGTGGATGCTTTAAATTGTCCAATAAGTAATAGAGTGAACCTTGCAATCAAAATTTGTAAGTCATATTTTCTCAAATTCATTTAAACGCTGCTTTTGCCAATACCTTTGACAGTGTTTCTTTAAGTGGCCAAATCATTCAGTCATGACAAAAATTCACTTCAGTAAACTCAAACAGGTCCAGAGAAGGATTCCAAGCAAGACTTTCCACAGCTTTGCAATGAGTTTGTTGCTCATTTCTGAGCTGCTCAGAGGTGGTAACCAGCCCCAGCTGCCCCAATGGGGACCTGCCTCCCTTCCCTGCACTGAACTTTCAGGAAACCTGGCCAGGACCGCACCCAGGGAGCTCTGCTGGCCAGCTCCAGGGCCCTGGGGCTTGGTGGGGACTCCCACAGGGTCTACTGAAGGAAAGCTTCTCTATGTACATAACTACATATGGGGCACGGGACATTTGGAAAGGACTTTCATCTACTTTGGGACATTCCTGCTAGCCCTCAAATCTTAAAAAGGTAGGTTTCAACTTTGGCTTAAATATGCACTATGTATTTTATCAATGCATGTACAACACATATTTTTTATTTGCTTATATATATATATATATATATATGTATATGCGCCTATATGTAACTATAGAATTGTTACAAATGACTGAGTCCTAGAGAGGAGCAAACTAGGCATCTTGGGGATGTCTCATATAAGTGTAACAAAGTTTTTCCACTTTTGGGGAGGGGGAAAAGCGGGAGAGGAGAGGGAAGGAAAAGAGAAACTGCATGGTAACATTTTTGTTTGGGGGGATTGAAGGCATTTAAGGGACCTTTACAAAAATCACATCTAAGAGACCTCTCGTTCATCTTGCAAATAGTACAAGAGCTTGCAGGAAATGATAATTATCTCCTACTACCACTTGCTGGTACACTATAAAATATTCTTTTAAAATATCTAATGCGTTGAGGTGTGTCAAGTAGCTTTTTCACCACATGATGTGTGATAAACAGGATATCTCTCGTAATCAGAAATCTAAAGCACGCGGGATGTAAAGTTTAAAAGAGCAGTGTTTTTCCTTAAATGAATGTAATCAATGTGCTTATTAGTTTGCTGCAGCAGAAGGAGGGAGTGGGTGGGTGTTTCAGAGTTGGCACATGTCTATTTGGCAACAGTGAATAGCCTGAGTGTTTATAGAGAGAGCTCTGTGGAATCCCTAGATTCTGCAGATTTTCTTACCAATTTTGTCTCAGATAATTAAGGATTTTAAATAATAAAAGAAAAAGTTAAAGAGGAAGTATGAGCTCCAGCTGGATCAAATAAAAAATAATAAAAAAGAAAGAAGGGTGTTTAAATTCTCAATATTGCCTTAAAACTAAAAATCAGCACTAAGGCACAATTTGGCTCTTAAAAGTAACTATGGAAAACTGGCACCTGCTTCCTCAACAGATCTCCTCCCTGGGTGTATCCAGAGATATATCTTCTTAAAGTAGTGATTTTAAAAAGTTTCTACAGCTGTTGGACCTGCAAGACACAACCCATAAATGGGACAGGATTGAGCTACAGATGTCCTGGTCCATACCTGGCTGAACTTCAACACTTCACTGACACTGCAAGCAACAACCCCAATGTCTCAAAATCCCACCCTCCCCTGAAAGTAAGGATAAAAGGTTACAGCAACCCTAAAATGAAAAAAAAAAGTAAGTTTGCATAAATGCAGGTGAGTTGCTCTCTGGTCATGCCAGGGAATAACTGTGGCAGACCCCAGCTGGACAAAGCTTCTCTTTCCTGCCTGAGGAGCAGGAGAGCTGAGGCTCAGGCACAGCATCACCTGTGAGAGGAAACTTCTCACTGCAACAAACTGGCCACGGTGTTAGTGCTTCTTTCATGCACACCACAGACAACTCAGGCACCAGTGCTGACATCAGGGAGGAGGGGAAGACACAGAGAATGGATCTAATTCAGTTTTGAGGAATGATACACCACCACCCCCCCAAGCAGTGGTCATTCATGGCGTCTCCAACATTGCTAGGGGCAGCAGAAACAAAAGGCCTGACCTGGCCTCCTGCTCCACCTTTCCTCCTTTCTGTAGCTCAGCCTCTCATCCTAGAAGCAAAATTCTCCTACATCTACAGCTCCAAAAAGCCATAGGCCAGTTTTGAGCACCAGCTGAAAGCTGTGTAGCCATTTAATGTTCAATAAGTTTTAAAAGCCAGCTGAACTGAGAACCCCCTTGGGGGTCTTGTGTCAGGCTTGGAGCAGGTGAGGAGGTTGTGCTTCTCCTCTCTGAGAGCAGCACCTCTGGAGTCATCAGACACCATGAGGGCTGCAGCAGAAGCTGCAGGCTGCCTGAGAGTAGCCATGAGGATGGAAAGACAGGGCCAGGGTGACTGACATTAGCATGCTCATATCTGGATTCTCCTCTGAAAGCTTGGACACTGCAATGAGCCAAACAGATCTCCTGGGCCATTGCCTCTGTTCAGGCATCACCAGATGCCTGCAGCCCGTGGTCAGGCATTAAGCAATTTCTCCACAGTCACATACAAGCTCTGGAAAGGAGCAGGAGCTGAACAAAGTGCTTGCCCAGCATCCTAACAACTTCCTAACTGCAACTTTATTCTGAATTGTTCTAGTCCTTATAGCTAAGTCATGATCATAGCAGAGTTGTCAAATTAGCTCAAGGAATAATTTATTTATTTAAATCAGAAAGAATTACATATCTTCCCTAGTTCTAATAGATATAAGTGTGTAATACCTGGATGCAAATGTGGGTTCATGTATACATTTATACAATACACTGATCAAACATTACTTTATTATCAGCTGTAACATCGGGTTGATCACAATCTGTTTCCTGCTTCTACTCTGACTAAAAGAGATTGATACTCTTGGACAATTTAATATTTTGCCAGTTATATTAAATTAAGAGCTAAGCCATACCAGCAGTAACTCAAAATAGGGAAAAGCCTGTATATTGTAAAGATGTATCTCATTTTGTCCAGTCAGTGACTAAATGAATTAGATTATATTCAATAAAACAAAATATATTTCTTAAAATGCATACCTACTGGGTGCACTTTGCCCTTTTTTCTTTTTCAAATTTAATGTTCAAAAGTTACACTGAGCCACTAAACCATACAACACCAAGGCTATGTGTAATCTTAATTCACACATCACAGGTCTGTGCCAGACCCCCACAAGGGCGACTCCTGCTATCGTGAAAGCAGCTCATTCTCAAACATTGGTATCCTCCTCTTCCCCCCAAAAAGAAAGATCCTGTGTTTTTATACCCTCTCCAAGAGCCATGCTCATGCACTGGTATCAGACCCAATGTCCAAAGCCAGTTTAAAGCAATCTCTGTTTTAAAGCCATTGCACTGAGCCCTCCCTGCCTTAGAGGCATCCTCCTTCCTGGGGAAATGCTCTCAGGGATCCTGCAAGGCTTGCAGCTCTCTCAAGGTATTCAGTGCTCAATGCTACATCAAAATGGGTGGTCACAGCTCCAGAGGTTTTGCCAGCTTCCAGAGCCTCACCAGACTCTTCTGATCAACAGCTGCAGAGCATGGAGGAGCCTCTTGGCTCAAGATATTTCTATCTGGTGTTTGCAGAGGAAGGAGGGACAAACCTCCACCTCATTCACTCTCCAGTGAACTGGAAAATCTGAAGGAGTGCAGCCCATAAACCACACGGTGCCACAGACATTGATAGGAATTCACCAGAGGGTTCTTAAATCCTTAAAAATGTAAGGACCTGGTGTAAGGGTTTCCACTGACTTCAGATCAGGTTCTGAGTGTAGCACACAGTGGGATATTACCCTTAGGCAAGTCCACAACAACACTCATCTGGAAGAGTCAGGGTGAGGAAAGAGGTGTTGAGCATCCTGAGCTGTGGGGTACATCCAAAGCCCCATCCCATGTCCGTTCTCAGCACACACAGCATCTGGATTTAAACCATTTTAAATCCTATCCTTCAAAGCATTTTCCCAACTATTCAGCTTTGCAGTGACCATTTTCTCATAAGATTTTGATTACCCCTACCATTTCCATGACCATCTATTATAAATAATGGCCATGCACAGAAGTGTGTAGGTGAAGCACATTAATTTTGATACTGCTCTGTGATGGGGGCATGTGAAGCTGCTTCTTTGGAAAGGTCCCTCCTCCCCTTCTATTTTGATTTTTCTGCTTCTATACTTGATGACTAGCAATAAAAATGGGTAAACAAAGATCCAAGGGAAATGAAACTACATCTGCAGAACATTCAGAGCCAAAATACACAAGGTGGATAATTTGCATGCTGTATGTAAAAAGTAGTTATGCAGCTTTCTTCCTACTCTTTACATCTCCATAAAACATAATAATAGATTTCTAATTATACATCCAAATAATAGGCAAGCTGCAAGATGCTGGGAGAAAATTAGAAAGGGGGAAAGAAACTAACCAAAGGTACAGATGTAACGAGGGTAGTGACATTTCTATAAAGACGCTTTAATGGTTGTTAAGTAGTCATTTTGAAACAGAAAAATTTTAAGTGTCCTAATAGGAGTTTTCATTTTCAAACAATTTGCTGTGCAGTTAAGTGATGTCAGACTACAAGCTGCAATCTACTACAATGACCAAAGAAGAGCTGTTTTCACACCCATCACAATATATAATTGATTCCTAAATTGGCTTTCTACAAAAGAAACCAATCAGATTTATGCCAAATTTAGGCAGTGGAGGAAGTCTTGACTTTTGATGTTAAACATCTGATAAACTTTATGCTAACATAACAAGCTACATTAAATGATAAGTTCCTTAACATAAAAATAAGCTCACAGTGGATCATGAAACACAGCCAGTGTCCTCTTTTTATTGGCAAACAAAATCAGCTGCATTGCTGTGTGGAAAGGGTACATCCTCTGCCCTGTCACAATGGGAGAGTTTCAGCCAGCAGTTCCTCTCTCCCACAGTGAAACACTTCCCTGACTTTGTCCTGCCAACCTGAGAGCAGCCCAGCTGCCAGGTGGGGGAGATTTGGAACCCCATCCTTCACGAATGAAGGGTGATATCCCAAATAGCTGAAGCACTAGACACCATCACTGCATCAGTCAGTGCCACGGCTTCCACACTGAACAGCAATTCACCCCCAAGGTGGCTCCTTTCCTAGGGCTTCTCCAGAATTCAGCAGCAGGGCTGGCCTGGTGCTCCTGGAACTTCAGATGCCCCTGACTCTCTGCAGCTGCTCTCTGCTGTTCTGTCTCCTGCCCAGGTTTGGTTTCACATTTTGGAGTACCTTCATGAGGCAGCTGTTCTGCATGTTCCTGGTCTGAGGCAGGAGTCTTTCAGAGGGTGAAGTGCATGCTTTGCACTCAGCCCATCAATATCAGCTCAATCAGCACACCCGGTGCAACCAGCTATCCCTGATGAATTAAGGCAGAGATCACACAGAAATCTAGCTGTTAGAGAAACAAAGAAGAAAATGTCTTTCTAGTGAAATCTTCTAGATAGTGTTTTCCTTTCTCACTTTGCCTTAGTCAAATAAAATCATTAAGGGATCTTCACAACTTGAGTACAAATGAGTCTTTCAGCTTTGGAAGCATGACTTAGAGAAGAAAATCATCTGCCCGCTTGCTTAACCTCTGAAATTCTACAGAGTTCAGAGGTAATACAGGGGGAGGAATCAGAATAGGTCTCAAAGTGACTTTCTCACAGGGAAGGAAACTCTTTGAGGGAAGCTGAATGTTAAACCTGTGTCAGCTCTCCTAGCAGAAGCATTAGCTACCAGAGATATCTCAGATGAAAGATGAAGGAGGTACCCCTGTAGCCTTGGCTCAAAAACATCCAAGAGATGCCAGCATGCATGTCAAGGTCTCACTAAAGAACATGCTTTTTAATTCCTAAGAATTTAACTGCAGCTAAGTGAGGAGAAAAGCAAATTCCTCACTACCTTGCAGGTGATGTAATCTGTGGGCAGTAACAGCTCCTAGATCTCTATTACATGAGCAGGGGCAGCCCTTGCTTCAGCATTGCTGGGGTCCCTCCCCACCAGGACACTCCAGCCTCAGCCTCTCCTCAGAGATCTTTCTGAGCTTCCCTTCCCTCTCACAGCAAACCCAGACACCAACACACCAGCACCCAAACCCAAACACACCAGCAGCGTGCCTGAACTGCAACACACCCTGCAGCAGCTGTTTGGGCCTTCCCTCAGCTCTGCCCAAAGTTTATGACTGAGATGAGAGTGTCCAGCTCAGGTTGAGCATGACAGGTGACACGTAGCAGAAAGGTGTAAGATCCTGACAGCCCAGCTGCCCTATGGTTTTATTTGTGAGCTGAGCAAGGAGGATATTGTGCAACCATGCGCTTGCATTCTCCTTTTGCAATGAAGTTGAAGGAAGCAGATGTTTTGTCTCACACAGCCGTGTCAGTATTCATGTCACAGCCTTCTGGGGCATTGCTGCTCCTGCCCAAGAGCACTCTGAGGATTTTGCTGGCTCATCTCACACCTGCAGCAATGGGCATGCCGTGCTCAGACCAAGGGTGAAGAATTTTGTAAGACAAAGACACAAGATCCTTTACAAAGCAATGACCACTTCTTTCTCTGTTACAGTCTGTAACAATATTCCCACCATTTTATTGTTGACAATGGATAATCTATACTCATTCTTACTTTGTAAAACATTTTCCCCTAAAACCTCAGTTGATGTTATATGAATACAAGTTTAAAACAACAAAAATATATTGTTGATATCTCCACCAGTACAAAAGCATTACAGCTGCCACTGCCCATATGCAATCTAGCACTCAAGGAATTAGGTACATATGGCCCAAGTTTTAGTGGTGCCACCAATCCAAATGCTGTAGGGCTACTCCAGGACTTGGAATAAGAACTGCACCAAGATATGTTGTAATTTTTTTGTAATAAAAATTAGTGTAATCAATTTTTTCTTAGCATTATGTCAGTTACAACAGTTACTAAGGTAAAGTATTACCAGGAAAGGGTCAGGACCGGTTCTGGAACCAAGGAGAGTTTGCTTTTGTTGACCTCAGAGGCAAATCAGCACTTTTAGAAAGATTCAACCATCTTGTACCTCCTGCTAATTATCTCTCAGTCTGAAGTTGCTTCTGTGATGTATTAGTCTGCTCAGGACATGTGACAAGCACACACTACTCTACATACATTATTATTATGTCAGTATCATCAGCATCTGAAGGTGACATTTATTAAAATGATTAAGAAATAGTCAGGACACACCTTTAATACCTCAAAGATTCAGTGTGTTGAAATACACTGTGCTGGGAGTGGAGCACTCAAGGTTTTCTTCCTTCCCTCAAACTGAGCAAGTCCCCAGCAGAGCAGCAGATTATCCATCACAGCTGACGGGGCTGGTAACTAGGAAAGAAATGGCAGGTGGACTGGAACTGCCCACCAGACTTCAACATTTGGGTATTTAATACTGAGAACTAACAGTGAAGGTGATTTCTGACACAGTGGCTGAGGGCAGATACTAAGCACCATGAAATCTAAACCCATTACTGCCCATTTGTTTGCTTGCTTTGTTCTGCTCCCACACTGTTTATGTGGGCAGGTACACGGGCAGTGATTTATGTTTACTTGTTTGTCTGGACACTTAGTAAGACACCACAACTTATATCCACTGTGTGCTAGCACAGCATAAAAAAATGCTTTCAACTCCAGCCCATGAAATTTTATCCATATAAAATATCAGAAAATACTCAGAAAATGAATTCAAATATTTACAAGAATTTTATGAAACTGTACAGATAAAGCACAGTTTCAACAACAAATCTCCCTCTCTTTAGCCTGGTTTCTGGCATTTTATTTAAATAATTATCTTTATTATGTTATGTATACATTTGGTATGAGATTTCTAAGGGTAAGTTTAGGTTGGACATAAGGCAGAAACTCTTTACTATGAGGGTGGTGAGATACTGGAACAGGTTGCTCCAAAAAGCCATGGCTGCCCATCCCTGGAAGTGTTCAAGGCTAGGTTGGATGGGGCTTTGAGCCAAGTAGAAAGCCAATCTTTGGAGGTCCCTTCAACCAGAATTATTCCATGATTTTTGATGACAAGCACAACACTACAGTACCATTTCCAGGCTTCAAAGAGTAGCTGGCATTTCTTAGCACAATGTACTAATAATTTCAAGGCATTACTTACACATTGAAATTAGATTGCTGAAAACTAGTATTAACTGGCACTTATTATTTCTCACTAAAACCTTTTCTCTTGTCATGAGAAAAAGAAGTCCTGGAAAGACAAGTCGCCTACACCCTTTTGAAAGCCAATACACTTATTCTCACATTAACCTGCGGCTATGGAAGCAGCGCTCTTGAGGAAGATTGCTCCTTTCCTCCCCAAGCCTCCTCATCCCACTCGCGGCTCCGCATTCTGTTGCGCACTGCGCCACCTGGTGGCGGCGCGGCAGCACTGCCCGCACCGGGCACAGCCCAGCTCCGCCCGCAGAGCCAGCGAGCGGGACGAGCACACAGACAACTTCCATTTGCCTTACTGAAAATTTGGGCATCTTACAGCAAAACCATCAGTTTGGTGGAGAGGAACGAAAAACAAAAATATCCTGGATGAATCAACATTGCCCAAGAAGCATGGAGGGCTTATTTCTTTTTGCCCACATTCAGAAAATATTTTAATGTTCAGGGTATAAGCATCTGTCACAGGAGAGTAAATTATGGAATCTTGCTGGTGAGATAGATTGGTCCACATTGCAAATGTTCAAAACTGAGATCTAAGAAGCCTGGCTTGAACACAAAAGCCAGGTGTTCAGGGCTGCTTCTCTCAATAACTTTGGAAATGCAATGGAGTAAGAGGAGCAGGAAGTTAAAACAGATTATTCAAACTGATGAATTGATTCTACTGCTGTGCTGCTGTCATAAGCAACAATTAACAACCCTGATAAATTTGGTTCTCCCACATGATACTTGTTCTAATGTCTGCAAATATGAGTGAAAAAATGCTAGTTTCACCTTTCCATCAGCTTTAACACTACAGATAATAGTAATCTTTCTTAACACAACAATTTAACTTCCTAACTCCTAAATGTTGACATATTTTGCCGATGATCGAGAGGAACTTCCTACAAATGAAAAAACTGTACAATTCTGTGTTGTTTGTCTTCCTCTTTTAAAACCGCTTTTTGGCTCACTTTCAGATTTAGTTGAAAGCCTGAGCTGGTAGCTATTAAGCAAGTGACCTGGCTGCATAGCACTAACTAGTATTCCTAGCGACTTTCCTAAAAAGTAGTGGTAAATTCTGAAACTTTATCTTATTTTCTTTGCTCAGTTAAAACATCAAAGGCCATGGCTATACTTTTCTGAGAGGTAAAACACTAATAATTCCTTTAAAACATGATAAAAGGCTTTGCATGTTTTAAGCACTGATAAGCTGTTGCACTTGTAGCTTCTTGCCTAGTAATGAGGCAAGTAATGTGGCCAAACTGACCAATTCTCATTTGAGAAAATGATACAAATTCTACTATTTAATCTTTTTCATTATCTTCTTCAGCTAGCACCTTCAAGACCATGTGATTATGGTTATGTTCATTTCATCATGTGAGCACAGCAAAAGGATCCTTAGGTACCTGTGCCAGCATGGATGAATGTTTTTATTAAAAATCACAACTTCTACTGATACATGACATAGAGTTATTTTGCTACCCACAAGCAATTCAGATTTAAATGTAAAGAAGTGCTAGTTAAGCCTTTCTGTGTTTGCCTTAGTGTAGAATCTCTCATGTAAAATCCCCATTTGTTTTTCAAAGATGAATTGCCTCAGATGTTGAATTCAATTTAACCAGTCACAGAATCTTCTGCATTGGAGGAGACCTCTAAATTCAGAGCCTGACCATTTATCCAGCAGAGCCAAGTCCACAACTAAGCCATGTACCCCAGTGCCACATCCCCATGTCTTATAAATACCTCCAGAGATGGAAATCCACCACTTCCCTGGACAGTCTGATCCAGTGCTAGACAATCCTTTAGGTGATGAAAGTTGTCCTAATATCCAATATAAACCTCCCCTGGCACAACTTTAGGCAGTTTCATCTCATTCTATCACTTGCTACTTTGGAAAAGAGGCCAACACCCAACTTACTACCACATCCTTTCAGGTAATTTTAGCCTCATGTATTCTGATAAGGATGTACTACCTTAGCAATGAGGAATCTTGTCCAAGTTTACAGAGTATTCTCATAGAGCAAAAGCTAAAAAGAAGCACAGGCTTTGGGAAGAGGAATCACAAACATGTCAGTCAAGAATACATACCCAGTTTCTGACCTCCTCCGTTTTGCTCAGCTGGCAAGGTCTATTTATTTGTTGCCCCCCTGAATGATGATTGGGAAATAATGACTGTACACATCACTTATTGTTGCTTATCACCTGCAGTGACCTGCTGGCACCCTTTGTGACCTCTGAGGTGTGGCTTTTGGTATAACCTACAGCAAGTAAGAAGCAGAGCAGGTACTCTAACACTTAAAAAAATTTGGCTGGGAGAAAGAATTCCAAGTACCAAAGTGTTCTAAATTAAAAGAAAGCTGGAAAGTGCCCTGTGTTAAAACTACTGAGTTGTGTTTTTCTGCTTTTCCCGGTGAGATAAACTTTATCTTCTTTTTTGCTGTGGTCCACTTCCTACAGGACAGATGAAGGATATGCTCTTCCTTGAAAGTATTTGACCTCTGTCCCAGGAAGGAAGTTGGCAATAAACCAAAACCCTAAGCTTTTGGGTGAGCACTGTAACCACTAATCTATTTTGGAAGGCTACAATTATAGACAGGAGGTGGGCAGCACTGTCATCACCTCCTGCTTCTGATTTTAAAACAGAAAAGTTATGACTGTATTTGGCAAAGAGTCCAATGCTATCTTTGTGCATTAGCCATATTCAGAACACGCCTCCTTGAACAGGCCCCTTGAGATTTAAGGGGTGGAGAAGAGTGTTCCAAAAGACAACTTCAGCTTAATCCCTCCAGCTCTTTCTGCATTTGGGGGAAGAACAGAAAAACTGACTCCTCCAGAGGATGATTCAGAGAACCTAAATTTAGGTACTTGTTCTGAATCACTCCCTACTTAACCTGGGGAAGCATCCTGGAGACAACTGATTCCACAGGCAAAGGTTATCCTCTGTGACAGTTCCTCTCTCAACATCCTCTCAATTGTCAGTACTATTCTCACTGGCTTCTCAGCTCCACCACAATTTAGGCAGGAAGTTGTTGCTTATCCTCAGATACCTGCGAGCACAAAGGGAGGCACATTGTAGATGTCCAAATACCTGGTTAGGGGCTGCCTAATTTCAGAATTTAAACTGCCAAATCATTAAACAAATAAACTGATTTTTAGAAGCTATAATCCACCAACAGTTTCACAAATTGTTATTGACTTCTTTGAAGTTAAGAAGCAAAGTTGGCACTTGGCAACTATTTTAGATTTAGCATTCCATCAAATTGCACCATGATTTTCCACAATTTTAAATAAATTCAGAGTTGTTTGTTGCTCTTTAAACAGAAGACATAATAATTATAAAGGGGAAAAAAGTCTTTATTACTAAATATATTCATACAACACTTTTAAATCATAAATCAGTATGTTCTGAAATTGTGGTAGCACTTTGTCACTCTTTAAACACTCAAGACTTATCGCTTTTTCCAGGTGAATTTCCGTCTGGGTCCCTCTTGACCAGGCTTTTTTCGTTCCTTCACACGCGGGTCAACTGTTAGTAATCCAGCTACAAAACACAGAAAAGCACCCATTTATTTACTGCTACCAGTTAATATACAGGTATGCTATGTGAGCAAATAACTCTGACTTTCACTAACATAATTTGTATCATCCAGAGGGCTAAAGGTTCAGAACCACAAAACACTCCAAGGAGTGTCATCAGATCCTCTAACTTCTCTTTAGTAACTGAACTTCATTCATATTTTCCTTTACACGCCACTAAAATAACCACTCATTGTTTCTTATCTACCCATATTGCTTAAGCCCTTAAAGCAGTGGTCTTCAAACTTTTTTGATCATGCAGTCCTAGCAGCATTTTTGAGCATGTACTCCCAAATATATGTATTTATTCACTTATGAATTATATACAGCACATTCTTACTGAATCCCAATGGATCAGTTGCACATTCCCTGTTCTGAAGACCACTGTTATGTGGTACATTTATTTGTGAGTACAAATATATTTATATATATAAATATACTTAAAAGTATACATGGCAATGTCCCAAACATGTTCACAATTACCTGATCTCAGTAAAGATACCAAACTCACTACCAAACTCAATGTTTATTTACAAGGGTTTTCCTAGCAAGTTATACTTGCCAGCGTTGAAAGGGTACAGTCAAAGAAACCTGTTGCAAAGCATGAATACAGCTTTTGTTTCATGGCTGGCAATAGAGTGAAAAAATCACAGATGTTCTGCCACTAATACAAGCAGGTATTCTTGCTACTAGTCCAGAAAGAGCATAATTAAAAGCTCACAGTTAATAACTGCATTTGCTGAAATAGCACAGACATCTCATCACCGAGAAGCATCAAATCCTGCAGTTATCTAAATAAATCCTATCTTATCCTAGGTAACTTGTACACACTAAATACTGCAAAGAGGAAAGAAGCTCCCTCAGTTTGGCTAGTTGCATGCAGTATGTTGCTCATTATTCTCTCTTCAAAGTCAACCCTCTGGCATTTATGTTGGAGAAGAAAACATTTTAAAACACGAAAAAGATGCAACCAGCAAAGCAAAACAAACCACAATCTCGGTATCTTACAGCTCACTAATGTCTGATCCAAATTTATTTAGTAGTGAATACAATTAATGTTTTGTGATTCTATGTTGAGGCAATATAAGCTGGTTAACAGACCTAAAAGAGGTCATGAACAGATGGAAAAATGCTTGAGAAGTCATCCAATACGTACAGAAATAATGCTAGGAAAAAAGTGAAAACAGTCTATAAATCAATGCACATCCCTTTCATACAATACACGAGGTTTCACTGGGATTATTTACTCAAATCTGATCCTTAATGATCCTTGTATTAATTCTGTTAATTACCAGAAACACATTAAGAAACATTGAAATAATTTCAATTCCTACCTTGCCTCATGAATTCCACCTCCTTTTCTGTCACAAAACTCCTCAAGGCTTTTGCAGAGGCTAAACGTATTGCTCCAGCCTGTGCAGATCTTCCTCCACCAGAGACTGTGCAAACCATATCATGTTTTCCAATTCTGCCAAGAAACTGGAAAGGGAACAATAACTGTTCCCTAAGGAAAAAAAAAAAAAAAAAAAAAAAAAAGAAGAAAAATTTAAAAATTCATGTGCATAAAGTTCTTTCCTATGCACATTTCTTATCATTGTATATTAAAAAACATAGTTAACTTTTGGGCAGAGATCCAGAAAGACATTCATATCTCATCCAAATCAATAGGAAATTAGCAGCTAGGAGCATATTCCAACTGCCAATGGTATGTATTTTAAGATCAGTTTTACAACTAACTTTTATTCCACTGCTTCTCTAAGGAAGCCAAGATCCATCAGCTCTGGATATTGAAACTGAGCAACCTCTCCCTTTATTCTTGAGCTGAAAAACCACAATATGAAATAAAAATAAAAATCACATTAGGAATAGAAACTTTATGTCAGCCTAATGAGAAGTCTTCTCTATATCAGACTGTGCACATCCTCCAAAATCTGAAGCTTTATATGAAAAACCTCACCTTGTTTGCTTCCACTATGTTACTGTATACCAGAGTAATTACACATGCATGCAATTTGCAAATCTCTTGTGAAACACTTAGAAATGATAATGCTTATTATTAATTTTTAAAATAAATTTCAAGCCCTTTCTAAGGGGACTAAAATTTGAACTATCAGAACACTCCATCCTCTTGCTTTTTGCATCCCTTCAGAAAAGGTGAGGCAAGGAGCACAGAGCAAGGTTTGTCTATCAGTAAACTCCTGAAAATTAGGAGGAAATGCAAGACACATTTTTATGAAACACATAGTTATACAGAGACAAGAACATAGACTCAACATCGCATCAATGTGTAACTGTATGGCATTACTTCTGCTGGAATAATTTAATTACAGTAAAATATAGCATTTCATAGTGCTCTCACCTGTCCTGCAGCACTGGGAAGTAATGTAAAATGTCTATTCCATTAACTGTAATTTTTCCAGTCCCATTGTCATAAACTACTGCAGTAGCTCTGGCAGTTTTTCTTTTACCTTAAAGGAAATAAACAAAATCTTTTATGAGGCTTCAATATTCTCCAGAACTTCAAGTGCCCAAGTAATTAAACAAATCTCATCACATTCATACAGTGCCAGCTGTTTGGTTTTATAGGCTGAGGTAAGAAAAAAAAATGCAAACAAAGGACAACTATCTTTCAATATATTTTAATCAATGTCTGTTAAGCAGGGGAGAAGTGTGTGTTGTGAAACCAACCTCCTTCAGCACAAAGGAAGCAATCATTTTGATAAAGGAATTATGAAACAAATAAGACATTCTTCTTCATTTTGGGGGTGATGGGGCACAAACAAGACTGGTTTTGAACTTATTAAACCTGGTGGCTTTTCTTAAATCACACGGTTGCATGCTCATCAAACTTCATTAACTACTGTTCTGAAGATACTACTGAAAACCAGCGCAAATTAAATCACAGTTTGCTGCTCTCACATCTTTGCTGTCATGTAATCTTGAAAACAACCCAGGTAAAGCAGCTCTCTAGCCATTCTGCCCCTCAAATTCTCTGTGACCTTTGTTCTTATTATCATCTGCTGCATAATACCCATAATCTCTAAGACTCCTCTTAAATGTACAGCATAAAGTGTGTGTACACATGCTTTGTCCAGAAAATCATCAGCCTATTCTATACATGTTGTTGTCACATTTTTTCCCTGCAATCACTCATATCCTGTATTCTATATTGCTTTCCAGCTGTCTGTCTCTCAAATGAAAACATAACAGCCTGTGTTTAGAAGATACAGAGATCTTCATGGCTTTTGTCTAACACCCCATCCATCTCAGTATGAATGATCAATATCCCACTGTCCATCTCTGTCCCATATTTAGAAATTTCCTCTTCACATTTTCCTAGGTGTTTGTAAATATCCAAATGCCTTGCAATTTATTCTTTGCATCTTCAAAGTTTCTCCTTGCTGGACTGCCTACAAAAATCATGATAAAGGTTACTCACTAGTCTAATCATGCCATTTTTATACTAAGCAACAGCACTGTTACATCCACGAACTATTGATGTTTGTTTGTGCAGTCCTCTACTCTTTATGTTCAGCAGTCAGCTCTGCCCCAAAATCAAAGTCCTTTTGTATCCTACACCCTGTAACCCAATGGGGTCCTCTCTACAAAGCTATCACTGTATAAAAATACATATAAAAACCAGATAGGAGTCTGGGCCAAAAATTTGTATTTTCTGACCAGTCCATGTCTTAACTTGGTGTTCCATAACATTACTAACAGCTATACATGCAGTATACATATATATGAGCATATAAAATGAAGTAGTGACACTTTCAGCAGTGTTGTACGTTATATAAAGAAAGCAGTGTGAAGAGGATTAAAGTCTGCATCATTACAAATCAACAAGAAATGATTACCTTCCCCAGTGCTGAAGGCCACTCCTCGCTCATCATGCTGCAAGGGCTCAATAACCACTTTCTGCAACTGCACAGGAACTTCTTTGGAAAACTTCTGTATGTACTTCTCCTCGATGTCAGCACATGGCAATGTCGCCAATTTTTGTAAGAGTTGAATAAATCTTGAATACTATAAGACAACAAGACTTCATTAAAGTATGCAAGTGTAATTGCATTTGCGAAAACTTTCTATTTTTATTTAATGGATCTTTCCTACTTCACTTTTATTGATGATTTCTGACAAGATGACATTTTTGCACCTACATGCTGATTTAAGAACAGCAAGCAGTTGCATCATTTTCTGTGTGACTAAAGACATCCAGTTCTTTCTTCAGAAAACAGCTAAACTATACTCCAAAGCATAACCAACCCCTTTTTAATAAAGGATTACTGTATTAGAATGAAGTTCATCTCACTTAAAAAAAAAAGAAAGGAAAAACATTGGAGGGATGTCTTAATTATTTTATTATTGTCTCATTAAAATAGGAAAAGATTTTTACTTGTTTTTTAGTAAGTCAGCATATTCCCTGATTTGGAAATAATTTTATTTCACTGAACTGAATCTCACAAATGATTATATTTCATAATATATACAAAAAAATGCCTATCTTTGGCTGTTCAAGCTGAGTTACTTTAATGTTTATGATTTCCTTTAAAACTGAACAATCAAGGTATTTAAAAATTCAAGAGATACTTGACTTAAAGGGCAACCTCTTGAAATAAATTATCCTTCGCTACTGTGTGGTTCTCCTTCCCCCTTATACCTCCCTCCAAAGTTCTCCAACATGTGATTAAAGAGTACACACCAGTGTGTTAACCCATTTGTACCAAAAGCTGGGATGTCCTGTTACCAAGTGTTACAGGCAGGAGCTCCAGACAGCTGTCACCAGGTATTGTACCATCAAAGTACAAAGGTATCGTACCATCAAAAAAGGATTTTTCATATAGATATCGTAACCTGATTTTTGAAGTTTTTTTCACTTACAAGCAGTTATTACAAGTACTTGCTCTTTTCTCCTTTACCAGACTCTTCTCTAGCAAAAATTACTACTTTTCTTGTAACTTAACAATAGTCCCTGAAAACTACTTTTACCTAACAATTTGACACCGACTTGTGGTAAAGCCTTTGAAGAGCAGAAATATGGAAATAAAAACATGTAGAAATTATAGATACTATAAAAGTAGAAAACTTCAAACAGTTCTCATTTGGAGAGTGCAAAAGGAAAAAAAATCAATAGCTCTGAGTTTGTTTAATAATGTAAACACCACTGAAATTTTTCTTGCAGTGGCAAAAGGTAAGAATTTGAGCAGGAAAGACTGGCAGCTTACACTGAGACATTTCAAATTTATTTAAACAATATATTTTACTATAGACTCAGACTTTGTAGCCTTACATGGGAGAGGCCAGTACAGAGAAAGGTTTAGTGCAGGTTTTTGGCTGGTTAGGGTTTTTGTTAGTTTATTGCAATGTACTTTCACAGATGTAAAATGTAGTCATGTACAGAGTGTACTAAAACCAAGCAGTGAAGAACACCAAACTCTTTGGTTGTACAATTAGACCTGGCATTTGGAGAGGAAAAATAGCCATTCCAAATGTAGGAGCTACTGAAAATACTGAAGTCTTAATGGCTTCTACTGCAAGTAAGGTAGAGAAAGTCTCTTGAGTATTATCAGGATTGAGAATTTGCAACAACTACTTCGAACTGATGCTTATGGACCATAATCTGCTGGAAACCTTTTTGTATCCCCCACAAACAAGGAAGCCATCACATGCCACTGCTCCAGATGACAACTGAGCAAAGGGCATGTTTGCTGCTGTTATGCTATTTTTGCAAAGCTGTTGTTCACAGGACAGACAAGATTGAGGAACACTGCTTCTAGGTGAGAAAACACTTGGAATGTTCAGACAAATAGAGTTACATTCCCTGGTACTGTCATATTTAAGCTTCCAAAAGCTGGCCACATAGACTGAACCTGCTGTGACAAAATCTAATGCTCTTCAGGCGACTGTAGGGAAAAGCTCTGAGTGAGAAAAAAGTGTATGACTATTAGGATGAATAGTCTTATACCCAGAGATAGATGGAAAGGATGACTCCAAACCTACAGAGTGATACAGTTTGCAGACACCGAGGAAACTGCAAAACTCCTCCCTCCCACCATATTCATACCAAGGAAAATGTAACAGGAGATATCTGTATCAAACCACAGATCTATACAGCTTTTTGTCTTGTTTCTGTTATTTGATTTTGTAGTCAATCACTAAGAAAAAGGACTCCTTATTTCTAGTAAGCCCTCTGTGATTTTTCTATCATTACCATGTCATCCTTAACATTAAATAACTCTGTGCAGGTTAGCTATTGTACAAATCCATTGCATTTCCCCGTGTTGAATATTTACCCCTTCTCTACAGTTAGTAACAGCAGTTCTAGCCCTATTTTTCATCTGTAACAACAATAAATGACTATTTCTATAATAAATTCTTATAACCCATTCCTGACCACATAACTAGATAACAAGGAACAAGTGCTCTAGGTCTCACAACGTTGCCAGGAGAAAAACTAAATTATGGTAATAACAATGGAAAGTTCTTAAGAGTTCTGTATTGTGCTAGATAAAAAATGTCTACACATTTTTTATCACTTCAAGTCACTTCAAAACAACATGAATGTGACAGTGCTGTGAACATATACAGACTTCATCAGAAGACAGAAAACTCTTTCGAAGAGCACCTCCTTCTGCATAATACCTTTCCAGTGTCCAAAAAACACACCCAGAGTCCATATTTTTAAGACACAAGCCTCCTTAAGATTGGGAAGATTAATTACTTACATCATTATCTGACACTTTTTCTAACAACATTTCTTCCAATTCAATCTTAGTCAGCCATCTGCTGCCAGCCAGGTTTCTGTTTAAAATATCACATATATTCTTCTTTTAATTAACCATGCAATAGAGTTACATCACAAAAGACCACACATACAGTCAATCTTTGTTCAGAAATACATTTTTCATTACAAATGAATGCAGATCACATTCCTATAGTAAACATGAGAAGGCCTACGTTAATTTTAAAAGATTTGCCTTTTCAAAGGTGTGGTAACTTCATGTATTGAATTAACCACTTGACCATTATGAGTATCAGCTATGCATTATTCATATTATTGAAGTCAGAGATTGAGTTAGAGTAATACTGTAATAGGAAGTGATCTTCCCTCCAGCTTACGACTTACTTTTAAAAGCCTGCTGCCAGGAAAAATTTGGTATACTAGCAGCACAGAGCAAAATCAAAGGCAGAATGTAAAAATCAAATTCTTTTGCCACTGGTCTTCACTTTTCTGATCAATATAAAGAGCAGCACTAGCAGTAAGCATAGTCAAAGTACTAATGTAGCAGTGACACCCTGTGTTCTATCTACTGTGTAATCTTGAGCTGCTCAGCACAGTGACTGCACTGATGGCAGCAAAAGCAGAAATTTCTAAGATAACAGCCTCACACAGGAGAGATGCTAAGGCAAAGAAAAACCTTGAAGTAGATCTTTGAAATATATATGATATGAAGTGACCAACTAAACAGCCACAAAAATACATACCAACATTACCAGGTAAATTTAAAGCAAATACGTAACTAGCTTCTTAAACTCCTCAGGTTTTTCAGAAACAGTGTTTTCAGCAGCATGAAGGAAGCTGTGATTCAGTAAAACACTCCTTCTGAAGGTGTTTTAAGGAGTACTACTTCTCAAGCATGCATACTAATGCTTTTCTGAGTCAGGACGTGAGAAAGGATTATTTAGAAACAATGCAGATTTTAACAATGATTTTAAAACGCTTCCAATCCTGCCCTAGTATATATAGATATATACTTACATTTACATACTGTTACTTGCTACTTCCACTAAAGCTGGAAAAAATTTCTTGCACGTGAAAAGCTATAAACTTGAAGTAGTTCAGATCAGGTACTAACCCTACAGTTAATATTACAGAATGGATTCACAATAGATTATTTTCTGGGAAAAAAACCCTAAACCAAACCCCTAACTCCATGCCTCTCAGACAAAAAAACCAGCCCTTCCCACTAACCCTCTACCTATACTTAGGAGATAAATTATCCTATCCAGACTAATCTCAGAGGAAGTACCATATCCAGTGTGAGAAGTAAGTATCAAAAATTCTTTAAATACTCTGAGCTTTACAAACCTAACAGGGAAAAAACCTTTCATCTCTGACTAGCTTTAGGTCGTTTTTCACATCAGTAAATCCACTGGCTGAGCTCTGTGAAGAGTCAGGCTATTTTTCAGCAGCATGCAGCAAGAAACTAAATTCATTTGTTTTCTTGTCTGCTCAGAACCTAACACAAATCTATAATAAAACATTTTGTGGGTCACAGAATGCTATTTATATCATGAAGAAACATGAACTTCTGTTATTTAAGAAATTGAAATAATCTCAGCAAATTAATCCTTTCTCTTCCTAACATAAATAAAAAATGGCTGAAATGAAGAAGTGACAAACCAACACCATGTGCTCCTGGAGCAATGCATAAATCTGGCTAGAAAATACACAGCAAGAACAAAGATAAAAACAACTTGGGACTGGGAAAAATAACTATACAGTAAAGCAGTAAATGCCTAAACCAAAACTTCCTAGCTGCAACCATTTCTTTTAAACACTTGCTTAACTTAATTTTCCAATTCAAAATCCTTGCAAGAAATCTCAGAAAAAATCAAGACTACAGTCTAAGAGGAGCAAACAGCACCTAAAAGCATATCCTGATTGGATACACCTAGAAACCAACAAATGTAGATTTCCCATAGCTTCTGGTTGACATGGAGCTTTTCTGTCCAGTGGCTAACTAGACGAAGAGCTTGCTGCGCATACTAGGGAAGTTAAACAGAAAAAAAACACACTAAATTCATTCACTAATAGTGGTAATGATTAAAGAAATCCAGCCAAACAAGCTTTTCCAAACTGTTCAAAGCCTTTAGAAGAAAAATAGTGAAATTAAGTATTTTGAGACTCTTAAATATAAATATTGGTAAGCTAAAATACTCAAGAACTGTAATTAAAGACTATTAAAGAGCTCAGCCTTAGATATTGAGATTTTAAAAGCAGGAACAATGTAGTTGGTACTTTAAAAGCCCATGCTTTTTTATAAAAAGTTTACCTCCTTTTTTCAAAATGCTTTAATAAAAGACATAATTAGAAAAATTCATACAGAATTTATGTTTTATATATATCTAAAACATTCATATATATGAATAGACATGTTTTGTACAGAAACATACAATTCTGGATATTTTGTGTTTATTTTCAAATCACACTTCAGAACTTTTACAAAGCAAAGAAAAAAAAGTGCAGAGAGAGTTTAAAGAGTAAGAGAAATAGATGGGATTTCTCTACTCTAACAATGAGAAGTGAGTGCTCCACACATATCTGGTAAAACTTTTCAACGTGAAATTACCATACAAATATGGTAATTTCTATTACCTTCTATTCCTTCTATTACAAGGAATAGAGAAAAAGCCTGAAAATGTGTTTGAGGAAAAGAAGGCAGGTAGTGTGGGGAACTACCAGAAGTGCCAAAACAGAATATGAAAGCACATTAAGAAAACTACTACCAATATTCATTCTAATTGGAAGCTTACCTTTTTTCCTTCTGAAGAGGAAGGTCTTGAGCTGTCAGTTGGTCTTGATGTTTCTGAACATTCAGAAATTTTTCATATGTTTCCTTAAATGCATATGGAAGAAGTATTTAAATAAATTTTTTTCATTTAATATTTAAATTTTGCTACTTAAAACACATGTTTAAATGGTTTTACTTTTCAAACACTTAAAATACAGAGGTCAGAAAACAAGCAGAGCTCTGAAAAAAAAATCATGTGCAGTTCAAAATGACTGATTTTGAATTCTGCAATTTTTGTCTTCTTACAAAAGCTTGTAAAAAAAAAATCTCAGCTGTATACAGAAAGACAACTACATTTGTATAATTAATGCAACTCCAAAACATACTGCACAATAATTTCATCAGTGTATTCACATTTTGGTTTGACTTCCTCAAAATACTGACAAGGTTTAAGATGTATTTAATTTCATTTAGTTAGGATTTTTGTACATGTAGAAGTGTCAGATTTACTGGTGGTCTGTATCAGTCACAACTTCTTACTCTGGCATGTCTACATGGATACAAAGTTGCACATTTATCACAGTAAGCATTTCTGTTCTTTCAACTGTGCAGATGGACCTACTCTGAATTTTCAGTATTTTTAAATAACTTTCTCAAAATTCTTAGCTATATTATTATTTTCAAAAAAATGGCCTGACAGTGATTTTAGGGTTTTTTTTCAGTTCAGAAACTTATAAAGACTACTTGTTCTAAAATATAACCTCTAATACTCTTAATTACAACAACGATCCAAATGCAAAGGTAAATAGGATTATTTGAAGAAATAATTATAAATTATATTGAAACAACAGGACAGTTGTACTACAACTGAGTACTTCTATGCAAAATAATTTACTTTCATTTAGGAGTGAAATAGAAAGCTTATAGTCACTTTACTATACTGTACTAATATGAATTTTAGCAAATACTACAGAGAAACAAGAGTAAGAATTAATGGGGAAAAGCAACAATAGTTTGGGGATTTTTATTTGTAATACTTAAAAAAAACAGTAAAGAAAGAAACATGAGATACCACTGTGCTGTCAGATATTAACTAATAAAATATTAGTTCTTGACATAAAACTGGGATTTATATCAGGATGCAGTAAAATATCTGCAACAGCTTAAAAATAACCAAAAAATAGAAGCCCCTTGCTTAGTTATAAACACCTACTGTTCAAGCTGATTTTTTCACTAATATAAAATACACCTGCACATACACTAAAAATATTTGTACTAAAAATGTATGAACAAAGAACAGATTGTTATCTGAGCTGCACTCAAAGCATTTAAATAGGGACAACTCACTGAAGTCTCTGATGCAGGTCACTGATGACATTTTTAATGGCATAATAGAACAAACTATTTTTAAAATAATTCCACAGTTAAAAATCTTGAAGTACAAAATTGTTCACTTCTGAGACAGCATGAGAATTCATTTATTATAGCAGTAAGTCTTTCAGAAATCCTTTCTCTTTCGTGAGGTAATTGTATCAGATAGGAACTAGGAAAAAATGTCAAATTAAAAAAAAGTTTATTTATCCTCAAACACAGGAAACATTACATAAAAGAGCAGCAAGCCTATTTTCAAGTATTTCCAAACCTCACAAATATAACCATAGTCCTCTAAGGAAACAGGATAGAGTATTACTACTGTGGGCAAGATTTATGTAACATCACTCTAGTAATCTTAACAACCTCATCAAAGCTGAGCATTAGGCTTCAAAAATTATTGCCTATACATTAAAGCTGACACAGTTTGGGTTAGAGAGCATGAGGTGTGCCTGCACCAAGCAATTTGTAGGTATCTGTAGTTAAGTACTGGTAAAGAATGAGTATGGAAGCTTCTGCTTGGGACCACAGAGTGAAGGAAGAGAAGGGGAAGGAGGGCTGTGTCTGTCCCTCAGCAAGCTGGGGAGAGCTCAGCTGGAACAGTCAGAGATTGAATCTGGTGAGCTCTGTGAGTGTCTGCATCTGGAAGAAGTCAAGCCACAAGGCACAAAGATGATATTTTGGTGTCAGATGCTTAGAATTCTGACATACTGGATTATCAGGTCTTATAAATGTGTATGGAGGTTTTTCACCTTACTGCTACTCTTGACTTACCTCTTGCCTTCAAAGGCAGAGGGTGTCACCACTCTACCTGCAAAAGCAGCCTCCTGTCTGCCCCCTCACAATCACCCATCCTCCTCCAATGCATTCTGGCATACATATTTATTTATTAGTATGGTCAGCAAAAATACATGAACAGGAGCTCAACACAGCTCCTTAAAAAAGGACACCTGGAAGTAATCCCAGCTGTGACCTTAAGAGACATACGACAGTCAGAATTGCTTCTAAACAGCAACTCAAGAATTTTCAGGTAACATGACACAAGTCAGAAGACTTAAGGATTTTTTCATATTTGGAAATGATTGATAAACACGGGCAAATAAAATAAGATATGGGTTACGATCTACCACTTTCTAGCCTCAGAAATTAATTGTCAGTTACAATGACAAAAGAGGTTAGAGCAGCAGCAACAATAAAATTTTCCTGAAGACCCTCCCTAGGTAATCCCAAAGAACACCAACACTCCACAGCCTGTTTAAGTTTTAAGAACGTGCACTTTTAAGAATTAAAATTATATCTTTAAACTGTTCTGGTTAAATTACAGCAATCATGTCTATTCAGACAAAGAACCCTTTACTCAGGAGATGAAGTCAAGCAACATTGAAAAGTAGCATTTTAAAGTAATTCCAAGTGTAAGAGAAATGTTAAATATAATTTCCTACATATTTCTGGCAATGAAAGTGGACTTAGAACTCTTTATAAAATTTTGGTCTGAAGTACTAGAAAAAAAAAATAAAAACATTGATGCATGTATCTTATCTCTGTATAGAGATAAAGCCAACAGACTGAAAGAACCACTCACGTGTGAAGTAAAGTATGTGGATGAGCCTTTGCAAAATCAGGAATCACATGTAATGCCCAATAATTTATCTGACAAATCTTCACTCCCCAATGGCTAAAGAAAGCTTCTGAAGACACACTTGCTTTTTCAAAGCTGGCAGGTGAAGATTTTACTAATCACTTGAGGATTCAATAGTCCAATTCATGACTGTACACATCTGTGTGTCTTGTAAACTCAGCTATTACACAATCAAAATAGCTGATTTTACAAGATTGACTATGTACTGAAACGCTTCCATTTCTAATAGAGAGATCAAATTTCAGATCTCTACAAGGACACTTAAAATAATTAAAAATTATTTTACTCTGCACTAAAAAATAGGGAAGAAATCAGCAAATGAATCCCTAAAAGAGATTTTTATGGGGAAAAAAAATTCTGTCAACATTATAGTTAAGATATGCTGCAGAGCCCACATTTTACCTCAGTTTGCACTTTAATTTGTTTCTTGTGCTTTGAGTTCAGCATACAGTTTGAATGGTTTTAAGTTTTGGAATATTTTTGAGAGTTAAAATGCTCAATTGTTAGAGTATTTACCTCAATCCATAAGCCCTGATATTTCCAAAAAATGTACAAGCATGATTATATGGAATTACTATTCTCCTGTGCACAATAGTATGAAGATACCATTTTGTCTTGTTCTGCACATTACAAAAATGGTATTATTCCAAAAAACTTTTAAGTGAAATGATGATCAAATGCACTATCAAATATTTGCAAAATGGCGTTTCATGCAATAAACAGTTCTTTGTGCATCAGAAGAAAAATAAATGGTCTTTTTCCCTACAGCTAAACTTTATTC
Organism: Melospiza georgiana; assembly: GCF_028018845.1. NCBI lineage: Eukaryota > Metazoa > Chordata > Aves > Passeriformes > Passerellidae > Melospiza > Melospiza georgiana. Next base: position 20,548,004 of record NC_080431.1, read on the forward strand.
AACAAGGAGCACAACAATATCATCAAAAGACATCTTCAACAATAATGCCTGAAACAAATATCTAATATAATAGTTCATTTCATATTGAAAGCCAAACATGTATATTGGCAATTACAATACAGACAAAGTTTATTTCCATAAGTGGACAATACTTTTTATAAGTGCTAACTAAACAATAATGCTACGCCCATTATATAACTAACAGGTAATAAAATTCAGGTTCCACACGAGCATATGTAATTAATGGCATACAAGTTTAAGCTAAACACTATGTTTATCCTGTTTATTAGATTTAATGTAGCAATTTAAAAGACATCTTCAAATCAGATTGATTACTTACACTAGGCTGTATTAATATGCAACTCTTTTCTGGACAAATTAATTAGCTTTGAGACTAAGGAACACATTTTGTTAAATACACATTAGTTGAATAAGTGGTTAAAACAATGTTGGAATTTCATGCAGATTTTGGCTTGTTGGGAATTTCATGCAGATTTTGGCTTTCATTTGGCCAACTTAGAAAAAACCCTGTTAAATCTAACTTAATGGATTTACATTTAAAGAAGCCTATTTAATGAAAATATTCAGAAACAGCTGAAGAACACTCAAGCATCCTATACTAATGAAAAATGCATTTGTCAAGGCCATTTGTTTGAAGGTGGTTGCCATGCTCTTAGAAACAAAACGCGCACTATACTTTCAGAGATTTCCAAGGCAAGCTAACTACTTGGAAGAGCTAAAAATAAACTTGTGCTCCTTGTAAAATTTGTAATTTCTTCATTATGATGGAATGCAACAAAACATCTTGCCCTTGGGTTGCTCTGTTTCAGCCAAAACAAATGCAAATGGCTTGTCAGATGACAGCTGTTTGATAAGGCTCCTCTACAAGACCTGCATGCTTTACTTTTTTCCGTGAAACTTGGGATGAAAGGCAGAAGGCAGGAAGAGAATTAATGTAGCATACAGTCTAAAGGCAATGCTACAACCGTGATTAAGTAGAAAAGTTAAAAGGCACAGATTTTCCACAGCCTTGCTGTGTGCAACCCATCCGTGTAACAAGTTGACAGGCCTAGCGCGTCAGCTCCATCATCCTCTCCGACAGCTAAAACGCAGCATTGCATCCCTTTTCAGAGAAAATTTGCGTCTGCACCATGAAGCGTTGTACATTATTTCTTAGCACTGCAGGGGGCTCAAGTCCATATGGAACCTTCACAAATATTACCACAGATCAAACCAGCGGCGTTTCGAGGCAGATTTGACATACCTATTTAAATGAACAGCGGGGGTCCTCGGGCTGCCTCGGGCTGTGCAGGAGAAAACCTCTGTGGAAAGCCTATGCTGCAGCTCCATTACTCAGCAAAGACACTCTCTACATTTATCATTCATTTCATTTCTGCCAGGGCAAGAAGCTCATTTGCCCAAGGTCAGCAACAAAAAAAAAAAAAGAAAAAAAAAAGTGGGGGTGTTTTTCATTCTCCCAAAGAAATAAATGTACCTGACAAGAGGGGATTTTGTCCTTTGGGTACACAGAAGTCAAATAAATATCAGATCATTCTAATAAAAACACTATACTCAGTATAGCTGTGCACTGAATTTGTGACCATAAAGTTTGTTTTTCTGACAACTGACTAACCAGAGAACTAACTTCTTAAAACTATCTAATGAGGAAACAAAATCTGATATGAATATGCAATTAAATATTTCTGCATTATTATATTATACATTATTAATGCTTTTGTCATGTATAAGTACATGTAAGAAACATTAATGTCTTCACACAGACTCTTCTAAAGATGCAGATAATGCCTGTGCTACTGAGGGTCACAGATATGAAAAATCTGTTTCTTCACAACCCATGTCAAGACTCAGGGTCTAGAGGTGCCCTATTAGATACAGCTTTTTTCATAAAGGTATAAGATGCAGATCCTTTACTCCTGGAACCATATTAATCAGAAAAAGCCTTAAGTTTGCATGAATGGAACCATCTTAGAAAAATCAATTAAGCAGTTTAAATGCAAATTCTCTTCACACTAAATGTCAGCACAAATAACATTTCCTATAGCTTTGCCCTTCACAGAGGAAAAAAAAGAACTATTTTTTATTCTACAATGAACTTTGCTAGAACTAGGCATTTTTGTTGTATGTGCACTCTCCACTACTGATCTTTTGCTACCAACTACAGTTAGAGCCTACAGGAAAGTGTTCAGACTATTCAAAACCAGTCCATAGTCAAAACTGTAAAATGAAACAAAAATTAAAGGAAGAACTATTATGTAGCGTGTTCTCTTAAATGTGACATAAAAAGTTCATAATAATGAATATTGTGACACAAAAATATACACTGCATGTAGCTTCAGATGTGATAATATGGCCTTCTGTGAAAACATAACTAAACCCAGGAGATCCTGGGTGGCACCTCTAGAATAACATGCACTTGACTGGGAGCTGACATTATTTATTACAAGTAACATACTTACATGCATTAATGAATAATACGACTGCTTGCCAGTGTAAAAGAGGAAGTGAAATGGTCGGCCATCTTCTCCCCACTGGATTTCTAATGGAAGGCAAGATTAGACAAGAAAGCAATATACAATCCCTAAAAAAAATCCCTTGTATCTAACTGCAGTTATAAACCTCTTTCATAATACTGACTGTCTTTCTAAATATCAGAGAACAAAGACATTTTACAGGTGTTCAATCTGCCTGGAAATCTAAGAGTTCAGACAATCTTTTTAAAAGCTAATCTCCCTCTGCAACTAGAAGAAAATATTTAACATTATAATTGTAAATAATCTTTTACATAAGGAAATCCATCATGTACAATTCTAAAAGATTGTATAGGTGGTATTACAAATAGAAGTATACATTTTAGTGTAAAAAGAAGTACAAACTAAGAGACAATTGAAATCTACATTGAAAAGTGAAAGATTAGCAGCTCTGGAAAAAACAGTGCTAAAACAAATAAGGTTTTTATTTTATTGGGTTTTATTTATAATACATCTAAGCTAAACTAAGTATGTGTACATTTGTCTTTTGTGGGCAACAACCATATTCAGAACTTGGGTGAGTTTGGAACTCATTTTTGTTATTAAATGTGGGATATTGAAATACAAAGACCTATTCTACAGTTTACATAATTGGCTAAGCAAGAAAACAAATGTTTCATATTAATTCAGAATATCCAGTGTGTTCTATTCATTACAAAATATTATTTAAAGTCAAATTTTGACTTTGGAGGAAAAAAAAGGCAAACTTAGATAACAAAGATCTCTTTCAAATAAAGAAAAACTACAAAAATAAAAACCTGGGAGCTTTTTACAAATTGAACTGTAGAGAAAGTCACAGCCATTTTATCCAGTGAAGTTAATTAAAGCTACCTGAAAACTGAGGGCAAAGATAAGACTCCAGAAACCTGTCTGATAAGCACAGTATATATTGGATTGGAACATCAAGATATATATATACATTCAGAAGCTGAATGTAAAGATGCAAAACTAGGCAGAAAATAAAGAATACAGGGAACTTCTACCCACATATACTACTACTGTGATTTTTCATGTATGCAGTTGTGAAACCATATTTTGTTGAAAAAAACTGTTGTGGAAACTTTCCAAAGTATAAAGTTAAGTTTTTGTACTTCAAAGTTATTGAAGACACAATACATAGACAAGACAAAGCTGCCTTAAGAGATACTTATTGAATGTGTTATTTTTAGATATAAATACAAAACTAAACATTTATACTAATTTGTTCTTACAGTCCTCAGGATATTGCTAGCATTTCGAAGAATGCTTCAGTCCTGAAAGCATATAGAATAGTAGCTTAGTTCTTCCATAAAACAGCCCTTGGATTTTAAAACTACTAAATGATTAACTCTCTCCTACCCTTTCGCTTTCTACTTTTTTACTTCACAATACAGGGAAGTTGAAAAATAAGGCATGATAACATTTGAAAGATGGAAATCCAGAATTTCGGATGGTTTAGACTGCTTTCTAAAGACATGAAGTCCCCCAAAAAACAAGCATCAATTATTCCAGCAACAGGAAGAAAGAAGGAAAATTTTAAGATTTTAATGATAATCAGAAATGTTTATCTGAGACCTGATAGCTCAGTGAATGTAGAATTTCACACCTCTGCTACTAGTTGATATCAAATACTAGTCAAAACCAGACAACAGGTTTTGACCTTATCTTTCAAATGTTCTATTTAAAATTAAATTGTTGATTTTAGTGAACTGACCAACATACTGGTGTATCATTGACATCTGGGACTCTATACAGTGTCTCAGGAGAAAGACCAAAGACAGTATGGACAGACATGCAGAGTTAGGACTTTAAGGTCAAAGAACTAATTAGGAGAGGTTCCACTCTATTATTTGAAAAAAATTCAAACCTGTAATTTCTAATCTTCTAGAGCAACAAAGTTACAAAGAAAACTTTTGGTTTAAAACAGTATTAACGAATATTTTATGGAGGTGATAGCTCTGACAAAAAGCTACTGAATTCTACATATCATTCTATTTATTGCTTATTTTTAAACAATGAAAAACATTTCTCTTAGTCAGTTAACACAATTTCTGAGAAGATCAGTGGTACTCTGGAATACACTGATAATTTTTATCCTAAACCACAGAATATCAGAATAGACTTTTACTGGTCATGTTTTAGTAGTCATTAGGAATATAGGCAAAAGAGCCAATCCATAAAAATAAGAAATTCTACATATGCAACAATCCTAATACTTAGAAATAATAAAGTATCTAAGAACACTTACTTCTCTGCTCTGGAAAAACTTCAGTAGGATGCTGTAAATAAATGAAAAATATCAGCAAAAGGGAAAAGTTACTCAAAGTAACATGCTACAGCTATTCAGAAATGCAACAAAAAATCCTACCTTCATCAGAGGTCTGGCTCGTTTGTCAAATAAGCCAGAGGGAAAGAGATAGGCAATGGCTCTCTGAAAAGAAGAAGAAAGATCTTGTATGTGACCTTTTTTCCCACAAAAGCATCATCAAAAACATTTCTTATGCATCTTCTTATGCAAAAAATAGCATAATTTTTGTACAGCAGGCAACCAAATCAGTAAGAAAATATGACACATATGTGATGTGCTGAAACAAAAAGCAGATAATTTCTTCTGGAATCCTCAGAGGTAAAACCTCATTCTGAAGGCTGTACGCTACTGCAATAGAATGAGTGAACTTTCTTCTGCCAAATTCAGTTTTTATAGAATGCACTTATCATAACTTACCTGAACTACTCAAGTGCAAAGACCCCCTTTATACACAATGATTTTCCAGTAAAATTTCAAGTGCTGTGACTTCCATCACAATCACAACACTTACTTATTTATCTTTCTGAAAATATCAGTGCTTCCTAACAGTGCCTACTGACAGACCAAGCATAGAAATTTTATTTAAGGCAACAGGAAAAAGCCAAATTTTAAACATTTGGAATCCCACTTTCTACAATTTCCAGTCATAGTTTCCTCAAGTCTAAAAAGCCATGTTTGTTGTGCCAGTAATAGCTACTTTACATAGCCTAAATAAGCATTTCACTGATCACTGCATTTGGAAACAACTGTGAATCACTAAAATCTTTGCTGAACTTGAACTAACTGCCCAGAGAAGAAAGACTCAAGTGACATCTTTTTTCTTTTTCCCTTAGATACCTGAAGGTTTGACAAAACACTTTAGAAAAATACATGATATTCATCACACTCATTGTTTACTGTTTTCACTAAGTACAAGGTACATACTGTATTTTGACTTAATATTTACCAGTATTTATGTGATATATAAAATGAGCATTATTTGCCTACAACAAATGAAGTTAGTATACCAATACTCCAAACCATTCTGGCCAAAATTTAAGGCAAAGCACCTTACAAAGTTAAGCCCAATGACACACATTTCTGCTTAATATCATCTTACTCTCCCTCTTCAATGTAACTAAACCATAATTTAATAATGCAAAAACATGGATTTATCAGAGCTGTTTATTTTAATTTGTTTCTAAAAACAAACCAGAAAAAGCTAGCCACCAAAAGCTCCCAGATGTAGGAGTCTGGCAAGTGTAGCCAACTTCAGACAGTGGGTAGCAGAGCTTCAGACAGAAATATTGTGCTTGCACAGTAAAATGGACCAACCAAATAAACCCTTCTGGCAGTGGTCTCATTTATATTTCCATTAGACAGTACAGAAAAGTAGAATTACAATAAAATCTGAGGTTAAAATCTCTCAAGAAGAACGGCTCTTTGTTAGCTAGGCTACCTTAGGGCTATTACTTGCTGATAATTTTTTCCATAGACTTGGAGTGCTTTGTCAGTGCTTCAACAGATTTAATATGCATGGAGTGTAAAAAGACCTAACCTATTACTTTCATTAATCCCCTACTGGCATTCTGAACAGAAATTTTCAGAATTCTGAAGCAAACAAAAGGCTTAACTTGATTTTATAAAATGGTAATTTTGTTTCTCTTAGTGACTACTGTATTCCCATTTGTTAGTCAATGGGCATTTTATGCATACACACAGTAGGTGAACACCTATTTATGAACAAATGGGGATTAATTATGATGACAAGAGAGAAATCTACTGTGAGCCAAATGATGTTAAACCAACACCTTATATAATATATTAATAGAAATTATTACAGGGTCCTGAGACTGACTGTGTATTTAAGACATGATCTTTATACAAGCATTTCCAGAATCTCAGCCAAAACAGTTACTGTAACTATGACATCTTAATAAATGCCAAACATAACAAGTTAACATTTACAATGAAAAAAGTAGCTGCCATCTGAGACCTTCTACTTCTTGGAAAGTTTATTTTATTGCTAAGTGTATACTCATGTCTTTCACACTACAGCATGAACACATCCTGTATTAAGAAATCCTAGCATCTACTCTCATATCTCCACACAACAACCAACCAAAGAAGAATGGCTCATTTTATAAGCTTATTTTTTTGCTGTTGCAAAATGGAAATAAATAGTCTTCCTGACCTCTCTTTTTATGGAAAAGTAGTCAAGGATGAACTATCTTGGAATGCAACAGACTTCAGTTCAGCTTTATTCAGAATTTTCTTCTTACTTTTACATAGCTGGGTTCTCAGGCTGTGCTTTACCAACTACATAGAAAGTCAGATTGCCTCTTGGGAGCTCCATCTACAGAAGCTGATTTTGTCTATGCAAATGTTTCATTTTTGTAGAAAAGTCTTTTTAAAAAGCCCTGTACTAGCAATATAAAAAGATGGCGGATCAATGTGAGGAATTACATCAGAATTAGTCTCTCCAAACTGCAGCTGAAGCACATAACCATGAAATTATTTTCCTGAAATCTTTTTAAAATGTCTTCAGATATGGAATGTAGGTTTCCTTTCATGAATCTCTAGGTCTCAAACCAAAATTCCATAGAGAATTAACTGCATGTTAGTTGCATTTTCCTGAACAGAAAAAGCAGGTGAATGTCCCTCTTAAGACTTCATAATCAAGGTGTAAATGCCAGCAGTAAAGTTCCCAAGAAACCTTTACATTTAACTGCAGTTTCCCATTCCAGAAGTGGTTTTCACCTCAAGGGTCCTGGCCCATAGCCTTTTTTTAGTACTTATTTGGACTTGAACTCCAGATTACAGAAACTGTTGTGCTGAATATTAAGAACTACTTTCTAAGTGCCATCATGTCAGCTATAGAAGATACATTCCCCCCCTTCTAGACTCCACAGGTTCTGGGGCTGCTCTTTCACATTCTGTTTGATAAATCACACTGCTGCCATTGTCTTTGGAAATAAACCACAACTTACTAAAAGTGAAACATCCATAATTATTTTCAGCAGAATCACAATTAAAAATCCTGGTACCTAATAACATAACAGTATTTTCAAAAATAACTACATAAATTACTTGAAAATGGTGGAATGGATACAGTCTGCTTCTGCTATGAGTTACTAAAAAATATAAGTCATGTTTTTAAGGATTTGAAAATCTTTGTTTTTGAATTTCACTGTTGATCCACACAGAGAAGAGGAATATACCCAGTAGTCACACCTTTAAAAGCAGCAGATCATAATGAACACATTAGCAAGAAGGTAGTTTACATCTGACATTCCTTAAACTGTACAGTTGATAACCTTAACTTTCCTGCACCAAACGAGAAGAAATCTTGTTATATCATCATTTATTGAGAGACCAGAAGAGTCAACATACTGCTCTCAGGATGAAAATGTCTTTCACTTGCAGCTTTAGGTTTGAATTCAAGCCAGTTGGAATAACAAGTACAACCTTCCATTCCAATTAAGAAAAAAAGCCCAAAACCAGAGAAACCCAAAATTCTGGCATTCCCTCAAACACACAAACCAATTAATTAAATAATCTGTCCAGCCCTGCATGGGTATGTCGTGTAAATTCAGTGTACCTGCCACATCCTCACCCTTCCTCCTCCCTGTGGATGTTGCACATCCTGACTGCTGATCGTTCTTCCCTTCCTACCACCTCCCTACAAGCCAACAAGTTGTTTGCTCATTTTCTCATTTGTCAGAGACTAACTCTGAATCAAATAAATTCAGCTGGGTCAGTCAGAGTTACTTTTTCTTTTGCTTTTTATTTCCCAATGTCTTGAGAAACTAAGAATTCAATATTTTAATTCAAATAGAGTTGACTGAGTCATATTGGGATAGGCGACTTCAACAGTTCAATTCTTCAATTGATCTTGCCTATTCTTATTGAAGCTCAAACAAAAAACATTCCACTAATTCCCATTGCTCAAAACATGTGTAAAGATAGTTATCTAAGTAACATCCAGTGAAAAAAGGTATTTTAGGGAAAAGGAAAGAAGAAAAAAAAATTTGAAAAACCAAACAAACACCACCTCTACCCTGGGGCTCCTTTGCAGCAGCACCCTTTTTGGCAGCAGGCTCAAGAATCCAGCTCATTCCTTTTTAAATATACACGAAATTTTAATCATCAAAACACTGAAGTGAGAAGTGACACTTTATGCCATAACATTTTAATGAAACACCTGAGCAAAAGCTGTTTCAGCTTCTACTCCTCAACTTGATCATAAGAGAGCCACTTCCCTTCTTAAACTGTGCCTCTTGAATCACATCATTTAGTCACTGTACTTCATCACCTCTTAGACCGAGATGTTTTCTGGAACAGCTGTTTTCCTTCTAACCACACTAGCAGTATTCTTTAGCAGTTTTCAGCATGCAAAATCCAGAATATCTAGGGTAAACCCAGGAATGAATGAAACAAAAATGGGACACAAAATGTTAATTCTGAATTCTGAAATATTTCTTTTTTATTTAACAGGATAGAAAAGGTTAAGAATAAAACAAACCACAACACCCCCCTGCCCCCCCAAAAAAGTGACAAACAAAGCTTATATTGCAAAACACACCTCTCTTCTAACAACTAACTACTAAAATTTATTGAAACCACCCCCACCACTGTTCATCTACAGCTAAATTCTAGCTTGCACAGAAAGAAGTTTCAAATCCAAAGTGACATACTATTTTAACTCTATCACTTGAAAAAAAAAAACAAATCAAGCAAAACAATCCACAGTCATTATATGAAAACCCCCACCTTTTTAATATTACATTATTTTTATACTATGTAATCACTTTCAAAATGAAAATTAATATCTTGTCATGAGTTTGCAGAGAAAAAATCCCAAAAAATGTGTTGAAAGTCTTTATTTCTATCTTCATTTCATTTTTTCAAAATATGAAACAGTATTAGAAAGAGTAAAAAAAAAATCCAGCAGTCATCAGCTCAGATTGATGCAGAAGTAAAAAAAACACTGACGCAGAGTTTGCTTCCACTGGGAAAAAATTAAAAAGATTTGAAAAAAGCATTCTAGCTTCAACTATTTAAATAAATCCAAAATATATTATTTATTGTGAGGACAATGCTGGACAAGACATTCTTCTTGCAGACAACAGGCAGTTCAGAAACACATTTTGTTCTGAATAACATTTCTGACATTTCACATTTGCCAATATTCACTCATTTCTAATACTCCGTGTTGCTAAAATTTGAACATTATTTAGAAATGAGATGTGCCAAGTTACCTTTAAAAGCAACTGGATACAAGCACTTTTTCATGAAAGAAGCCTTATTTTTTTAAAAGAAACCTGATGAGGAATTAGGCCTTTCGACATTAACATTTTCACAGTTAACTATCTTACTGGTATTTTTCCAACAGTATAAATGCTAGTAGAGGAAAACATATATTTTATGTTCAAATTATTCCATCTGCTTGACAACAATCTATTAGATTATAAGACAGACAACAAGCAAAAATGAATGCAGATTTTTAGCTTTTGAGTTTTACTAACTCTTACAGGGAAAGAGTATTCCTTTATGATGAGCTGGTATCTGAGAGAGCATTTAGAGACTGCATAAAAATGAATAATAAAAATACTGGCATATAAATAGGTCATGAAGCTTAAGACACTCTTCTTGTATTAATCTTACTTAGATTCCTGGGCTTTAAAGTGGAATATCACAGAACTGACAGTGGAAAACGGCTGTGGGCTGTTTACCACAACTGTAAGTTAGAAGTTAAATCACAAAATAAAAGGATTACAGACTCAAACAGGGAAAAGCACTAGGTCAGGACTGCAATCTCTATTAATTAGGTATCCCAGCTGGGCAGTGGGTATGCAGCTGTTAACTTGATCAATGACTTACCTAAATGTCATCTCTACTGATTCGCTTATAAATTACCAGCAAGTGAGACTAATGTACAGGTGCTAATTTATTTAAACTGTTCTCTGCAGTTCTACATAGCTTTATAAACTGCATCTGGCACCTAATGTTAGCTGTCAGTTGTACTTAGACATGCCTGTCCTAACGACTCTGTTCATTAGAAATGAGCACAAATTATGAAATATTGTGAAAAATGATACATCAAATGGAATGGGCAAAGCAAATCAATTAGAAAAACTTCATAGCACATATTCACACATAGGAGAATAAAACATCCTAGCTTCAGATTGAGGTCTATAATACCAATTAAAAAGCAATTGGTAGACTTGTGCAGAGTTATATATCAATTTGCTGGATTTTTTTTCTCCTCCAGAAATACTGTTGTAATGCACAGCTTAAGTTTTCATTCCTAAATAAAAGTATCAGTAAGAGGCAATTCTGCTTGCACAACATCCGAGGATTAGCAAGTAAGTCAACTTATTTTCCTTTTTTAAAACTTCACAAGGTTTAGCTTTTATTAAACTCTACCTAAAACTCTAGTGAAGGACAGAATCCTAGGATGTCTACTTTTGAAATACACTGCAAAGACTGATTAACAGCAGAAGACATGGAGGTATATAAGCACTCATCAGAAAGAATTACTGCTGTTCAAAATGTAAAGCTTGGTAATTCTCCTGCCAGTGCTTAAGGAGCTTTTATATTTTTGTAACAGAAATTTAATTATGCATAGCAGACACTATTACACACTCTAATTACTTCCCAACACCTGATGGAATATAAAGAAATCAAATCACAGATACTTGGTATCACCAAGCAAAACTACTCTTTTGGCCCCACTTCTCCATCATTTCAGAAGCAGTCTGCAAAGCAGTCCCGTACTTGTCACCTGCACTGCATTTGTAAAAGCTAATTTCCAGAATGAATCTGCTTTTACTAATGGTGGAGCTGAGTTAACGTTGTGCAAATGATCATAGTGCTGTGGCTTTATAAAAAAGAAACCACTACACAGATACAGTCATTTTGCATTTCTTGCTTTCTAGAAGCCTTCCCCCTAGACCCTGCCAAGGAAGGAAGGAAGCCAGACTACAGATTAATGCATTCTCCTACCATTAACCTTTCAGGCAAACTGAACGATCAGCATCATCATTGTACTGTATTAACATAGGAGGTATTCTGACAAGGTAGATTGGTGCATGTTTACTTTACAAGAAAGGAACTCAAAAAAATAAACGTCATTAAAAGTAAGAAGAAAACAACCTCAAAAATACATGGAAAGGAAATTTTACAGTTTGCAGAGAAATAAAATAGCCAATGTAAAGAAACAGCCTGGTGTTACTGCTGACCTCAATGAATAGCTTCACTGTTGACCATACCCACTTACACCTAGACTGGCAGGGTCTCTGCACTGGCACTTGTTTGTAGAAGGGCAGAGAGATTTCTACATCTCTACACAGACACAGTATCAGGGCATAGCTTTGCACTCACAAAGCTTGACTTCCTATGGATTTGTGACCTGAACTCAAGCTGCCTTTATGGATTTTCTGATACCTGATAAAACTCAAGTCTCATTTCAGTCTTTTTCTCAACAGGCCATTACTCTGGATCGTTTTACCTTGCTGCCTATTTTTAGAACTTAGTTTTGAAACGAGCCTGTATCACAACCTACATATTATTTCTTGGCATAAGCACACTGCCAAGACCTTTCAAATGGGCACAGCCATGCAGACAGAATTTTGCCACTGAAAGAGGCAATAAACAAATTTCCTCTCCCTGAGAAAACTAAACCATGAACACCTCTTGCTTTGCACTTCCACATCACTACCTCTACCTTAAGGACCCTGCTGGCCCACTGGGCTGCCTTGGCTACAGCAGTAGAGTTGCTGCTGTGCAAAGAAAACTTCAGCCATGAGACTTCACACAGCTTCACCTAAGAGTGAATGTCACCAAATGACATTTCTCCTTCCTGCCTCTGATGTATGATAAAATAAGACAGATATGACAGAAGTGAAGGCCAGGTGAGACATAAAAAAAAAGAAAAAAGAAAAAAAAATGAAACATCCATGCAACAAAACATTTTTCTGAGTGAAAGGGAGCTTATCTCTACATGAGCCTAAATGACAAGAGAGAAAGAGGAGGCCACCCATCTGCCAGTCATGAGAGGGAATGACAATAAAACAGTATGTTTGTAGATATTGATATGAGCTTAAATTCACTTCTACATTAAAATCTTCAAGCTAAACCAGTGCATTGGTTATAAAATATCCTATAAAATTTAATATACGTTACCAACAACCACTGTATCATGCAAGAAAACCCTAAATATACACAGCAGGTCAAATTGTGAGTAAACGTTTTGTAATGCTACATAAACCTTTACAGTGCCTCTTATAACCTGAGATCAAGGGGATTATCCATTAGCACTTTTCAAAAGAACCCACTGTGCTTTAACAAGATATAGTATACAGCTCTATACAGGGATCTGTGACCTCACATGGTAGCAGAAGTAGAATGTCTATTCACAGTCACAGTTGCAATGTTTGCAATGTATAGCAGCATTCCTGCTTATTCTGACAGTTTGATTAAAATTCACAGAGAGCTGAGGGGCTCATGCTGAAGTAAAGTGCTTTCAATATCTGAAACTCTACAGTAAATTACTTCTCCAACAGAGCAACTGTACTTACATCAATATCCTCTTGGGTAAAAGTTTCTGGATCTTCTCCCATCATGTTGGCTAAATGTCTCTTTCCTAGGTTGAACTCTTCAATCTGTTTTTTAATAAATGCCTCTGTGTACTTTTCAGGTCCTGAGGCTCCTACATTTCTCTTCTGCACTGCTGTAGTGGTACAGATCAGCCTTAATGTCTAACAGAAAAAAAAAAAAAAGATTTATTTTACATTTCTGGCACAGTGAGCACTAAATAAAATGAATGCATGAATACTATAGCAAGTTATTCATACCTATTACAAGATTCAACACATCACAGGAGGAATAAGTTAGGAAAAGCATTATTACTCATTAAACCATTTTCTTCCAATGGCTTAACATCCATGAACAGATAAACACAGTCTAAAACCTTCACATTTTCACACATTAGTATTAATTTAGAAGATTTTTTGATGGAAATAAACATAGTATATCCTAAGTCAGGAACATCCAGCAAAAGCAAAGAACAGTACTGATCAACAGATCCCATCACAAAAGAAAACAAAAACTATCAGCAAATAATCAGGTTTTGCCTTCACCTAAAGGCAGTCCACAACAAAGTATGATAAGGATATGTGGGGCAGCTGCCTAGTGGCTTTTCAAAAGCCACCAATCAAATACTGATAAAAGCTCTGGAAAGGCCAAGGCATGCTCCTTCCTTGTTTGTGGTGCCAGAATGGTTCTTAAGCTGCTTCACTGTCTCAAGTAGACCTAATAGAAAACTAGCAGGGCAGTCCAGCAGCCAATACTACTGAGCACTGTAGCAGCTCAAGTCATAACCCAAAGGGCAGTTACCTTCTCAAGCACACAGGTTTGGTCTCACTTCTATCAAGACAATTGGCTGTTAAGATGACTAATTTCACTGATGCTCTCTGCCAGACAAACAGCTCACTGACAGAGCTGTAATGTCTCAATTCTGGCCTAGAGTCAATATTATGCACTATTTTGGCTCTTCAACATTAGTATTAAAGTTCTCTACAGCTTCACTATTCTACAAACTGAATGAGAACTGATTATTTGTGTGGTCTTCTGTGGGTGGGAGGAGGGAGGGAATCACAAGAAAGAAAGCAATGTGAGACAGAAAAGCAAAGACAGAAAAAGAACCACTTCTGATTCAGAAAAATGCCAATTTTTGTTCATCACACAGTACCCTGAAAGACTTCACCCCCACCCCTTCAACATGGCACGGCTAGGCTTTGTGAGGAGACAGTGCAGCCTCACAAGGCAGAGAGCACCCATGGCACAGTTCAGCCCTGCCAGCATTCTCTGCTCCACTCCCTTTACTCTCCCTGTGCCAGCTCTGGCCCAGGACTCCTCTGCAGCCAGCTCAGCTGCCTACATGAGGCACAACACTAACTTCTGCTTCATCCCAACAAGCAGGCAATTCTCAACCGAGCTGGTAAGTCTGAGCAGCTCAGAGCTCACTTTCCAGAGAATTGCCAAAGCTGCAACAAGGAGATGGCTGAAACACTGAACTGGGAGAAAGAAAGCAGAGGGGGAGTCCTTTCTTTACCTTCATTTCCTTCAGCAAGTTATTAAATTGCCCCTGGTGCTCTGGGAGCTGCAGCCTCAGTCTACCTTTAGCAAAACATTAAAAACCAAACACATGCAGCAACGTGAAGTAGTTAGGGTTCTGATTACAAGGAACAGAACAAAGGTAGTATTCAAAATTATTCAATGTTCTCTAAGTCATGAGAATTGTCTTCAGAACACAATTTAGACATGCTGAGAATTTTGATGGATTTCATCCTTCTGTGCTCAGCTAATATAAATAAAACACTTGCTACCCCTCCTGTAACTAACACAAATACAACAGTAATCTCAAAACCCAGTTATAACCACAACATAAACACACCTCATCAAAACAAGATTACATAAATTTATTTGCAAGGCAAACAGAAAAGCAGCTCAAATTTGTACCTTCAGTTAGCTTACAAGAACTTCTCCTGTGACAAGAAGCTTTTGGTGTTCTCCATTCCATGGTCATTTCCTACATTAAGAGGAAATGAAACACAGCTTTTCTTTCTACTTTCACAGAGCCCAGTTGGTATTTTGGACACCTGGCAGTCCAGGATGTACTGATCCAACTCATCTAATTTGCTGCACATATGTAAAGCTGCTCATGACAATTTACTCATCCATGCCTGTGTCAGTGTTCCATTTACATAACAAAACAACTCACCTTGAAATTTCAATTTGAAATGAAGACTAAAACATGCTGCCTTAAACCTGTATATAGCCCATGCCTGGGCTGCAAGATAGGTCCCATGAATTCAATCAGGTTTGACACAGAAGGTAAAGTAATCTTTGAATAAGATCACTCAAGTCAGAAAGGACTGACCCTCTATGCTTTCACCTGACAGACAAAGATTTGTCCCTCAGGGTATGAAACTCAAGAAAGTAACATATATCTCGGCTAGAAAAGATTTTAAAACAGGTCTAAGGTAGAATTTGGTGCTTAAGAGCCTGTTGCTGCTTCATTTTCTCCACAGCTTATACATATTGCATGTAGCACTAATCCTGGTTTGTCTCTTCCTTTTACTTTTCTCTTTAATACTCATGGTTCCTGTGAGGAAGCACTGACATAATGAAAAGAATAAATGAATAGTGAAATAATGACAGAATGAAAATAAAAATAATCAAAATTTTAAATGTACACATTTCCCACAGGCAAGGCTCTGGTGATTTCCTTATAAAGCAGTGAGGAAAGCAAAGGTACCTCCACATATTCCCTATTCTTCTCTCCTAGTCACTCCTCAGGAAAGAATTCAATTCATCTTCTAACTTGTCTTAATAGTAACTAATTATTTGTAATTCTTGTTAATGAACATATGATTCCTTATTACTTGGCCCAAAATAGCTTTCTCTCTGGTATGCTTTAAACAGAATACTTTAAAAAAAGATTGCTTTCATCTTATTCCTGTCAATTTCTATTGTAATTTTCTCATTTTTGTCGTTCTTCCCTCAAGCTATTCATATTCTTCCCTAGCTTCAATTCGTCACTAATCAAAAGTCCCTGGACACACAAACTGTTCATAATTAGAAAACAGCCTCTTATGTAAATTAATATCTATTGTATTGGGTACCTCTTCTGGGAGAAGAGCACTGTTTCATGGGTGGCACAGGCAGAAACTGCAAAGCACAGCTAAATGCTCCTGGCATTTCAGTCAAACAAGAAAGCATGCTCCTCTACTTTGTAGAGGAAACCACAGAGGTTTGCATTCACTTCTCACACATTTCATAAAGCATTACTGAAGACTGCAGCCTCACCATTTTAAAAATAATATTAATTAGCAATGGTCATGAAATAATATGCTCTTCCACCAGAACATGGGAGAAAGGAAAGCCTTTACTTCTGGACACAACTTATTGTGATTAACCCTTCCTTCCCAACTCCTTTCTGAGCAACCTAGAATTAAAACTGTTGGGCAAATCCTGATTTTACAGGAGACCATAAACTTAGAGAAAATCAGCTTATGTTAAATTTGCCTTAGAAAAAAAATTAGCATTTTCAGAGAACTTCAACTTCTCTGGCCTATTTTCTTCCAAGAAGAGAAGTAATTAGGACTGTGTTTACTCATCCTGTTCATTTGCTTCACTGGAGTTACACAGATATAAACCAAACCAACAGAGAAGTCAAGTTTCCTGAACTTGTGGAATGGGAAGAAAGGTGGACTGGAGTCAAGAGGTTTAAATTCAAGCCCAAAGGTTGTTCATTTTACAACAAGACACAGGAACAGAGACAGAAGATGACACCAAATGACATGGCACATAGACTGTTGCACCATTTCCATGATTCTTCCATGCTCTAAACTGCAGACTTCAACCACCTCCTTTTCAAAAACCACGCAGTGCACAAACAAATTTGTACCAAGAAGTTACCTCTGGGATAGGACTTCACTAAGAGATGTGGAACTGGAGTTGTATAACCACATCAGGATGCTGGACTAAAGCTGCCCAGTGTCCAATACTCCAGCCATGGGCACAGCTGCTGCTACAGAACCCAGCAGACATGCAAGACAGTCCTCTGTTAACTTGTTGCACAAGAAGAAACATTTTTTACATAGCAATTATACAGAATAAAAATGCTCAGAGCCATCCCAATTTCTAAATAATTGCTTTTTCCTCAATAAGTGAGTTTTGGATTTCTAGAGCGCTGTTTCACAAAAATGTGTTTTAATTGATTTATTTAAAACAACATTGGTATAATCTTAGATTTTAGTTGGCCTACAAACTAATTATGTGAACCAGTATCAGACTGATGTCTCAGAAGCATTTTGCAAAATACACTGGAAAGCATCACAAGATGTCAGCAAATACACATATGTGATTTGCTGGTTTTTTTTATACCTGATTTCACAAAGTATTTTATCAGAAGAAGCTTTTTTTTCAAAATTAAATCCCTTGGCAGGTCACCACAGAACTGCATCTCACCTGCTCAGAAACACTCAGAATGCTCTCTGTGCATGTTTAACCAAATCTACATATTAAGTTTTGCTGTACAGTGGGGAAGTAAAAAACAGCTCTAAACGCATCAATGCATGGCAAAAGTCAGATGTGTATAATAGGGAACAGAATTCAGATCTAGTTGTTTTTAGGCTCAAATTTTCAAGTACTAAGAGGCTTTCCAGTTGTATCTTAGTTAACAACTGCAAGAAAGGCTTCTCTTACATTTTAAGGTTGTAGTTCTGAAAGTCTGTCCCCAAAGTACCATAATCTCTGTCTGATATAGGTACATTTAACATCTACAGTGATTAAGATAAAGTACTCAACCCAATCAAATTAAAATGGAACTCTGAACTCTTCTGCTGAGAATAGCTATTCAATCACATCAGAGTCAATGATAGATAGTAACTAAGCTAGACTCTTTTTTTCTTTATAAATATCACTACATCTTTGCCATTTGCTTATTGGAAGAATAGGAAACTACACCTCTTGCTCAGTCAGTGCTAAGGGAACTGAAATGACAAAGCTCCTCTTCCATTTTGCCTCTCAATGCAAGAAACTTTAAAGTTAAGAAATTAAATACTTTCTCCCACTAAGACAGACAAGAAGTAATGAAGTAAACAATTGCAAGGTATTTTTAGGACAAGATCGCAAAAAAATTTCCAAACAGTCAGGACAGGTAAGAAATTGTTATAGCAGGTCAGAACATTGATACAGCAACTTCTGCCCTGTTGTCAAAACAGCCTGTATGAGAGGCACAAGGACAGGACAAACAGGTAGTGATCATTTTCCCAGGGCACTGGCCTCGTTTCCAGCAATCTGTAGTTCAGGCATGCCACTATCTTCTTTTTTAATGGTGCTCAGTGGAATGTTCTTCCAAGTTTCTCAACTTGCTTTTTGTATTCACATAAATGCTTGCCATCCTGAACATTCTCACCCAACAGTTCCACAAGTTAACTACACCTAATGGACAGAAGAGTCTCTAAGGCTTCTGGGCCCTGTCTCCCATTGGTTTTCCTCATATCCTTTGGTTCACAGACAGCTAGACAATTTGTGTATAGCCACAGGCTTAGGTACTGATCCCCTCTCTGGGGGCGAGAGGAATAGATAAATGATCCCTCAAGGCCCCTGCCAGTCCTGCCTTCCTCTGTGACTCCCTTGAGAACATTCTCTCATTTACAATACAAATCTTAGAACTTAAGGATGTGCCTCGCCAGGAAAATCAAGTTACTGTCATAATCATACTTTTGACACAAAGCAACCAAAGCAACATAAACTATTCCAACTGAGAATGAAATCAAGTATTAGAACATTTTCAGCTTTATTCTTTGTCATTCCTTGCACACCTCAAGAGTATGTATTCCTGACTGCTGCATAAAGAAATAC
Organism: Melospiza georgiana; assembly: GCF_028018845.1. Classification (NCBI taxonomy): domain Eukaryota; kingdom Metazoa; phylum Chordata; class Aves; order Passeriformes; family Passerellidae; genus Melospiza; species Melospiza georgiana. The sequence continues at coordinate 20,567,255 of NC_080431.1, forward strand.
CCACATGGGCACCAGGACTTTATCCCTGATGAGTCAAGTTAATCTAGATGTAACCAATATAAATAGCTCAAATTGCTCCTTCTGGCATTACATTTCATTTTCTTACTGCACCTTCTGTTACCCCATAGCTCGGTTTAATTCAGTCACCAACAGTTCTTCAGCCCATATAATCCTTTGTTCAAATTACTTTGTAACTTGAAAGCATTACCAGCAGGCCTTTTTATCCACTTGCTACTCACTGATTAAATATATATACAGGTGTATCAAATACCACTGCACAAATAATACTGACAGCAGCTAAGCCTTTTAATTAAATGGCAATCAGCTGAACACCACTACCCCCGAAAACAAAATGATTCTGTTTAATCAAAAGTTACCTTACTTGTGGAGCACATTTCCCTCTCCACTGCAGGTATTCAGAGATAGATGCTCTAGTGGGACATGCCCCCACCCACGGCAGGGGAGGGGTGTAACCAGGTGCCCTGTAAGATCCTTTCCAACCCTAATCTGTGATTCTGAGCCTCCTGAGCTACTCACCTGCTGATCTAACACCATTGACAGAATCACAGCATTGTCAGGGTTGGAACAGACCTCTGGGATCATCCAGTCCAACCCCCTGCCAAGGCAAGGTCACCTGGAGCAGGTAACACAGGAATGCTTTCAGGTGCCTTTGGAAGGTCCCGTCGAGGGAGACCCCAGTCCCTGCCAACATCAATGTAAACAAGTTCTTCTTCATGTTGAGGTGGAACTTCTTGTGTTTTAGCTTATCATTCAAAATTATCAACCTGAAACCTGCCATCTTCTGCGCTGGCTTTGCTCTATATACCGCTTTGTTAATTCCAGGCTTAACCAAGCTTCTTCTGCTCCACATTAAGGGAAACAAACACAGCTCACGGAACAGACAGCCTGAACGCGGCGCCAGCCCTCGACACTCCCAACCCACGTAGGGCTGGCTCAGCCCCGCCGGCCCAGGAGCAGGGGCAGCAGCACAGCGGGGCCTCCCAGGCAGTGTCGCCCCGTGAGGCCGCTCCCGACGGGGCCATTCCCCTTGGGGCCGCCCCCGTGGGGCCATTCCCGGCCGGACGCCAGCGCGGCCCTCACCGCCCGCCCGGCTCTCACCTGCGCGCGCGGCCCCGCGCCCCAGCGGCGGCACAGCCGCAGCACGCGCCCCACGGCCGCCGCCATGACCGCGGCGCTCCGCCCTCCCATTGGCGGGCGGGGCCGGGCCGCGCCTGCGCGTTGCCACAGCGGCCGAGCCTGTGGCCTCGGTTGGGAGCGTTCCTGAAATCCGGTCTTGTCGGGGGAGTGGTGGCTTATACCTGGAGCGACATTCACAGTGGCCGCCAGCTCAGCAGGAGACCCCCGGCGCGGCCTCCTGTCTCGGAGGGACAGCGCTGAAAGCAGGACTCCTGTTTGAGTACGCAGCGCTGGGACTTGCCCCGGTGTCTGGGCAACCGCAGTGCTCTGGAGATTTGTAGCAAAAACCAGATTTCACCTTAGCCCTGAACTGGTCTGTTTGGGTTTTTCCTGTGGGGAAAAAAATCAATGAATCTCAGGATCAAGTAGGTTGGAAAAGACCTCTGAGGTCATCGGGTCCAACCCGTGGCAGTCACCGCGGTGCCAGCCGGCCCATGGCACTCAGTGCCGCGTCCAGCCCTTCCTTAAACACCTCCGGGGACACCGACCCCCACACCACCGCGCACTGCCCGTTCCAATGTCTAATCACCTTTTCTGGGAAGAAGTTCTTCCTAATGTCCAACCTAAACCTCCCCTGGTGGTTTAAGCTTAAATTCATGTCCTCTTGTCCTGTGGCGGGTTACTGGGAGAAGAGGCTGATCCCCAGCTGGCTGCAGCCTCCTTTCAGGCGCTTGTAGAGAGTGAGAGCAGCACAGCTTCCCCCCCTGAGCAGCCTCTCCTCCAGGACAAACAGCCCCAGCCCCCGCAAGTGCCTCTCATAGGATTTGTGCCCCAGACTTTTCACCAGCTCTGTTGCCATTCTCTGGATGACATATTTTAGAGACACAGCGGTCATCTCTTGCTGAGGGGAGGCTGGTGTCCATCCTGTCATCTCCCAAGGTGATGGCAGTGTCTCTGGAGGCTGAACCTTGGAGCCTGAGAATGTTCCAAGTTTCTCTGAGTTACATAGGATATACCCTTATAGGTGATTGGATTTTGTCAGTAGTTTTTTCCTACCATTGGAGAAGTGGAAATGAATTAAAAACTGGCTTTAAGAAAGCAACCTTCTTTTTAAGAGAAGTACCTATTTGAGAGGAAATTCTGGAAATGAATCTCTGCTTTTCCAGGTTTATTTTTCTGTTAAGTTTTTATTGGGGGGGGGGCCTTGCTGCCCTGTATGCAGATGAAAGTACGATTTCCTCTCTGGGTTATAAAAGAGGTTGTAAGAAAACTGGCTATGGGCAAAAAAAGTCATCCATGCAGGGAGGTCAAGGAGGAGCTGCCTGGAAAGGTGCATTCATTCTTGCAGTTGCCAGCTGTGGAAGTGAAAACATCAGCAGTTTTACTGACATGGATACGTGCAAATGATTGCCATGAGCACTGCACTGAAGGAGAGCAGTGAAGTGTCTCTCCTGTGCACACCTGGCCAAGCGCTGGGAACTGCAGTCACGCTCTCAGTCACGGGGTGTGTGGGGATGGCATTTAGCTGCTAGCTGTTTCTCAGAAGAGAAAAAGGGGTTGGTTCAGGGTCACAGTCCCACTGACCCACCTTCTGGAGCAGCCAGCAGAGCTGACGGGGTGGAGAATGCCAGCGATGAGTATGGCCTCTTTGCGGCCCATGGTGAATCCCATCTGCCATCTGTCGCCCCGCAGCTTGGCTTTGTTCAGCAGCAGAGGAGCTCTTCAGTCCTCACTGTGCTCAGCAATTGTTACTTCTCACCCCTGTCAGCTCTACAGAAACAAAGCGCTGCTGGAGTGAATGGGTTTTATTCCCCACATATAATTAATCACCAATTAAGCTTGAGGAGCAGGCCACCTATAAAATATCGCCCACTTATTCTTGGTAACTAGTTGATCTAAATACAGCTTCTGTGATTTCCTACATTTTTCTACTCCTATGCTCACTGTGAAAAAATCCTAAATGCGTTTGCAATCTGGAGCATGATTTCAAAGACATTGGGGTTCATACAGCCCGTGGTTTCAGCTGGAGGTTACAGAATTGCTCTTGCATATTGCTGAATAGAGACTGTGGGGTATGTGAAGTCCAGCAATTAAGGGCTGTGTTGTGTTTCTCTTGGATCATTAGAGCTGTCAGCCCTTAGAAACTGATAGCTGCCCCTTCGAGGTGGAAGATTTTTGCACAAATTTCAGGTGTATTTCCCAACTATCCTGCTTCTACCAAAGAGTTTGCCTGCCCCTAGGAGACACTTGTACACTGGTCACTGAGTGACCATTTTCTATACTGATCAGGAGTGCATGTAGCTATTACTTTGGATGTTTTGAAATGGAAATATACTTCTGTGGTAGGCATGGCTAGCATATTCCAGAAAGATTCCTTCTAGTGAAAAGATTCTGCTTCTGTTTGGGTGGCAGAGGTCTGGGTTTGCCAGTTCAAAATCAATTTTTAGCACAAATGAAGGTATGATAAAAGTGAGCAGAAGTTATTTACATGCTCAACCCCCTGCACCCCATCCCTCTGTCAAAATTTAAGACAGGGGTGGAGGGAAATGCAAGAAAACCATGTTTAATCTACTTATCCCAAGATTAACTCCAAAGGGCTCCTCTTTCTGTCTCTGTGTTTAGCTGACAGACTGTAGATGCTTACCTAATCCATGCAAACTACCCCAATGCTTCACTAAGCCCTCTGAGGAACTTTAGTCACTTGTGTGGCAGGGATGTCCTTCTTGAGCCCAGCTGGGCAATGCTCTGCTCTGGGGACCTGTTTCAATTGAGAGCCTGATTACCCATGTCCTTGTGTAACCTGCTGTTCATGCTCTGTGCAATCACAGAAGTGGGGACTGTTGCCTGCAGCACATTACCTGCTTTTGTTTTTAGACTTGGATAATGAGGGGTAAGTGTATCTTTTGGGACTATTCGAACCTTTGGAGTGCTGTCTTTGAGGATGGCCTGACATAAAGAAGAGGGTGCCACTGTGTGGGGCTTGAGGTTTCTGAAGTGAAAAATCCCTGAAAACAGAATAAGGAAACCAGGCTGAGCCTGTCACATGCATGGGTCGGGCACAGCTGGAGGGGCACATCTGTACTATATGCAAATTCTTAAGCACAAACCTAGGGCTAGCTCCAGTCCAAAGTTGCTGATTGCTTATGCTACCAGCCTACATGCAGGCAATCCTGAAGTGGGATTTGGGGTCTTCTTTTGTAATCAGAGATGGGATTTGTAGATAGCATGAGTTACTAGTATGGGTAGCAGCTTACTAGTATGGGTATTTGCAGATAGCAGGTTGCTAGTATGGGTAGTGTGAAAACCAGTTGCTTGAGGAACGGGTATCCCAGTGGCAGTGCTGGAGATATATGGCTCTCCAGCTCACTGCCTCATAGAAGCAGCCCAAAAATTGGCAAGAATCTGTGGCAGCCTGAAGATCAATTGAGCCTGATGGCTTGACTCTACCAGTGATAGGTGCTTACAGAATCACAGAACATGTTGAGTTGAAAGGGACCCATCAGGATCATCAAGTCCAGCTCCTGGTCCTCCACAGGACCATCATCAAGAGTCACACCATGTGCCTCAGAGCATTGTCCAAAGGGCATTCCCCACCCTAAGGGGGAAGAGCATTTTCCTGATAACCAGCCTAACCCTCCCCTGGCACAGCTTCAGGCTATTCCCTCCAATCTTGTCACTGGTCACCAGAGAGAAGATATCAGTGCCTGCCCATCCTTGTCCCCTCACAAGGAAGTTGTAGACTGTGATGAGGCATAAAGACAGGGCAGACATACAGAGAAAATGTCTCCTCATCGGTAATGAGCTGAAGAGTGTATTTAGGCTTAGATATGAGAGAAACTCACGCAGAAGAGGTCAGAACTTGATGAAGCAAGATCTGCTGCCTTACAACAGAACAAGCTGACCTGCAGCAGACATGGGGGACTCCATCTGTCAGAAAACAAAGCAAATGGTTGTAGGAGGGTTAAAACTTCACAGGATGCCCTAATCCAAACCCCTTTCTGCAGAGATGCCTAAAATTTTATGTTTTTCATAAACAGTAAAAAAAGAGTAGATTTCTTTTGGAATTCTGAACTAAAGATATTCTTCGTATAAATTGTTTTCTGTTCCCTTTCCCCTGTGCCTTTCTTCCTTAAGCTGTAAGTACTTTAGCTGAAGTTCTGGAGCAGATGAGCCAAAAGGGACAGCATCAACAGGGGCTGACTGGGTGACAGAATCTCAGGATGTTACAGTGTCCTTATGCATAGAATATTTCCCAGAGCCTAACTAGGAGCACTTGCTGGATTGCCTTTGTGCCCAGGGAAGTTTAGGAACACCCAGGTCCAGCACTGAACAAAAAATTGGGAGTTTTTCTCTAGGGAGAGCACTGGAGAAGAGTATCTTGACTGAAAGCTTTGTGTTTCAGCTGATCAGTATGTGTTTGAAAAAAAACCAAAACGAATGTTAAAAATGCAGACAATTCAGCAGTATTTTAACTCTGTTCCAGTTAAGTAATTTCCAGATATTTTATGACATGTGTGTGCTTTTTGACACAGAAATTGTTTTGCATTGATCTTCCTCATCACTATTGAAAGACTTGAGGCTGATATATCCAGAAGTCATGCTTTCTTTAATGCAAACACATAAATTCTATTTTAAAAGGCTAATAATAACAACAGCTATTTCATTGCACCTACTTTTCTTCAGATGTGGAACGAGCACACTTCATTTCATAGACTGCATATGCCAGCTACCTAAGGGTTGTCAATTATGTTACGCTGTAAAAGGCACAGCACTTAGGGGGCTGTCAGTCAACTCTGTAGTGAGAGAGATTTCAAGAACCTTTATTCCAAAACTATCAAATATAAAAATAAAGCTAATTTACCTGACAACACCAAATACAGAGGCATCCTATTTCATTTTATAGTGAAAGTGGTTTGGACTGAGCATAGAATTAGGAAAAGTGAATCAAGAGTAGCCAGAAACCTTTACTTGTAAAGCAGTGTCCCCTGTTTTGTTCCTTACCACAACTTTCTTTCTCCATGGAAGAAGGTGTTACCCAGATTTTCATTGCTCTCTGGATCACAGTCCTGCATCTGTTTTGTCTTTTCTTCATGGTCTGAAGGTTGCTGGTTGGGGTTTTTCCCCCTACAGTTTATGGGTATCATTGAGCACTGCAAGGAATTTTGGGGAACATTCTTTTCTGCAGTATGATGTTCCAGCTCTGCCCTAATTTATGTGCTTGGGTAGACCCCACTGAATTTACAAACAGTTCCAAGAAAGAAAGAGAACTTATATTGATGTAATTAAGAGGCATCTGAAGACAGTTTAATCCCACATGAATGCCAGAGTCAGCCCAAAAGATATATAAATGCAGTGTCTACGCCTATTTTTAGCTGGCAAGTGCTTTTAGACTATGTAGTGTGTCTTTGTCATTTGTCTACCATACACTTTGCCTCCGTATGTTTATCACTGTTGCTATTGCTGATTCAGTATTTCAATAATAGACTCATTTGGAGCTGTTCTTTAGACTAGGGTTTGCATCAGACTTTTCTGTCTCAATATAATTAGACGAAAGTCATTGCTGATCCTAGCAGCATCTTTTGAGTCAGAGCTGACATTATATCCAGAATCTGTGCCTGTGCTTCTAAATAAAAGAGGCCTAAGGTCTGGCCCAGAGACAAAGTGACCATGATCAAGTCACATCAGCGTTGACTAGGGCCACCTTACCTGTATAGCACAGCTGCTTGGAAGACCCCAAAATAGAATCAAAAATATAAATAATCTCCCTTATCTGGACACAGAGCGGTGGTAGTTTTATCCCTTCATCCCACAGAAGGAAATATATTGCTATTCCCATTACTGAACCAGTTCAGATTTATAAAGTTTTCATTATTGATTCTTTTAAGGGCTAGGTACAAACATATATTCAGAATAAATATGTGAAAACAGTAGTTTTTCAGATTGTGCGTGCTTCTTGAGATTCATTTGTAGGCAGGGAGTAGACATTGTTGGTCCTGTCTGCCCCACCAGATAACCAGAAAATACATCTCAGAGCACGTCCTCCTGGGACAACATGAGGAATTGGCCATTCTGCAGTTTATGGATGCTGCTGAGGGTTGTGAGCTCCATCTGAATCTTTGTCAGACTGCAAGCTCTCATTTCTTTTGAAGGTTGGCACGTGTCTTCCTGTGGTCTCGCATCTTTCCTGCTGGATTAAAATTCATGCAGGTGCATGATGGTCAATGAGCAGGAACTGTCCCAGAAAGTGCTGTGGTTCCAGACACTCAGCTGATCCTGCTGAGCATGCCAGGTTGTGGAAGCTGTGGTCACCTTGGCCACAAACTAGTCTAACAGAAAACTGCATTCACCTTCTGAGAACTGGATGGGGGCTGAACAGTTAGAGAATAGAAGTGGTCCTCTCAGTGTCTTTGGAGTTCTGGAAATGGCAGATCCAGCACTGTGCACTTTTCCATGCTTCTTGGAGATGCTCTGAAGAGAACCAAGTGGTTATTCAGAAGGAAATTTTTTCTCCCTTCAAAATGAAACTAATGACTAAAATACCATCCAATTCGGAGCTGAAAAGGAAGCTTTAACTTTACATTAATAAGCTTTGAACTAAACTCTGAAATAATGAAGTACAAGAAATTATGACCTAAATTATTTCAGGTTTTAAAAGAGCTGTAGCAGCAGAAGCTTCTGAGTCAGCAGGGCTTCCACAGAAAAATCTAAAAAAATAAATACAATGCATCTTTACCAGAAATAACAAGGAAAGAGAATGACAAATTGGATCTGGATTAAGGAAAAAAAAATCTCAAAACCACCACAAATCACTGTTCTTACTTTCTGACCATTATATTCAAATAACAAAGAAAATAATTTGCAGTTGTCTGCTGTAAAACTTCTTACCAAAACAAGCAAATCATGTGCCTGTATTGAATCTATGTCAAGACACAAAGTGCCCAGCAAAACCACCTATTTAACATATTGCAAATGTCTTTCCCAGATGTTCTGAGTATGAAACTGGTCATTTTTTGCTGCTTTCTTACTGCAGCAACAAGGTACTACCTACAGTCTGCCCTGTGGGTGCCAGTACTGAAAACCCAGTCAATGTGACTCCTGGAAGTTGTTCTGCTGCACAAGTAAAGATCTTAATCCACAATAATCTTGTGTGAATGTGGTTGGAGAGGGAAGTAAGCATGCAAAGCTTCTTTGGTATACCACATCAGTGCAAGAGGTAACCCAAATGCAGAAATAGTAGTCTGCTCTTGGAGAGCTAAGCAGCACCTGGAAAGTAGTTTTACTTACAGGTGCTAAGCAGCACCTGTAATTTTACTTACAGGTGTTTTCTGCCTGCCTCTGGAGAACCTGTCAGACAGTGACCACTTTGAGCCAAGTTCCAACTGTGGGAAATAATGCTGAGAAGAGTAGGAAGCACTAATGAATACTTGCCCTTCTCAACCTGACCTACAGGTAGAAAGGCAGTTCCTGTTTTGATATCTCTTGCTCTGCCATCTTTTGGCATCAAAGAAATCATTTAAGAGGGTGAATGATACAGTCTGGAGCTCACTCATGAAATAGCACATGTAATTGTGATTACTATAAGTATCAGTAGAAACTGTCTGAATCATCACCTCTTTGCATGTGAGAATCTAATACTGCATGTCAGCCTAAATCTGAACATCTGCAGCTAGCAATTGTATTTCTCATATTATGATAATCTGTTTCTAAATGGGAGGTGAGACAGAAGAGAAAGTTTGCAGATTTTGAGGGGGGAAAAGAGAAGGAAACTCCAGCTTCTGTGATCATAGTCTCAAGCTGACTGATTTACTTACTTATTGATGACATAAGTCATGTGTCATTTATAATGTGCTGCCACAATCCAGCCGGACATGGTTGGCTGGCAGCAAATTATCCTGAACCTTGTGGAGGTAAGTAGGCTCCAGCATATTTTAAAGATGCCAGACATTTTGTCTCTTTGGCCAAGCCTTCTCAGTCATTTATAAAGTTACATGGAAAGGTCAATCTCTACTTATAGATACAATATGATTTAACCAGATTACATTATTTCCATTTACTTAAAAAATAAATAATTTTTTTAAAGCGCAGCAAAATGAATAAGCTTGTTAAATATCTCTTGGGAAAGGACTTCACTATCCCCTGGGATATGACTGCTAGTTTTCCACTCTTCAGAATACATTAAAAAAAGTTAATCAGACTGGAATTTCAGTAGAGTTTCTGTTGGAATATAGAGGTTCTGAGCAAATACAGATTTTTAAATGCAAGAAGCCTACAGAAGAAGGTCTATTTCTGAGTGAAGTTGTCAGGGGAAATGTTATACTATTCAAAATAAATACTACAGTTTCAAACATTAAAAATAAAAGGGCAGATGAGTCAACTATATGTAATTCTTCTGTTGCATGAAATTAAATGTGTAATTATTTGGTAAAGTACATTCAGGATAGTGCTCAGATCAAATTTTAAACACCTTATTGGAGCCTGAAAATTGGTGTTGCAATAAGGAACAGGCTTGGGGAAACAGAATTTGTTTTGCCTTTTTCTGTTTTAAATTTTCTGCAAATTATGTGTAGTTTAATTATTTCTTTAAATTGCCTATTTATGTTTATTGAAAGAGGTTTTTGTACTCTAATAGCATATGATTGTTAAGGACCTTCTAATTATATTGAGAATGTTTGCAAACACACATTGGTCTTCAGATTTTTTCTCAGATTAGTGGAAATATTTGATGTACAAAATTGGAATAGTTTGAAATTTTTGAGAAAAATAAAATTTTTTTCTTCTTATGTTCACGCTGAAAATTAGAGGATATTTTGCTTCTTTACTCCAGTAGTAGAACAAACCTAACAAAATAAATCAATGTCTATGAATTAGTTTTCTGCTTTCAGATATTAGAGGACTTTCACAAATTCTCAAACCTTCTATTCAATATTCAGTTAATCTCCCAGTTAAGGTTTAATTCTAGATTTAACTGATAGAATGCAGAGAACAGCTTATAACTATCACTAAGTAGTGGCAGTGCTGTGACTGGTCAGGGGCATGGTATTCAGAAAAATGTAAAATTTAGGAATCCTCAGAAGTTAAGGTCAGTGAAGCAAAATAATGAGAATCTAGGCTGGAAGATTATAAGAAAATTGAATGTAAATAGCACTGCATTTTTTGAACCTGTACATATTTGCAAAAATGGGAGGATTCCACTCTCTTGAAATTCATTTTAGAACTGAGCCAAGGCCAGGATTCTGGTGCCATATGTCTTTAAAGAACTTCTTACCTGGTGGACAAAGCTGTTGCCATTAATGGCACCCCATTCAGTGCCATGAACCAGAAGAATGAATTTCAAAATAAGGTCCTAAGAATTTCCATGATCAATTAATAGAATTTTTTCAGGCCAGGGGCTTTCAGCTTGTGGTAGAAGATGGCAGCTCTGCCATGCTGAGGGACCATCCTCAGGAGCCCTGGAGATTGGCCTTTCCCCTGTGTCTGATGCCTGCTTTGCCAGCAGAAGGTCATCAGGTGCTTTGTCAGGATGGCAAGCACAACAGTGATTGAGTGTTAAATCTAGCTGCCTTTTGTGGGTGCTGGCCAATACACAGTTGGGTTAGAACATGAAGTTATGTACCTGCAGCTTGCAGCCTTTTTAAACCCTGCTGAAGATGTCTGAAAAGCTGACCCAAAAGAGGAGCTCTAAAAGGGAGTGGGCAGGGAAATATCGTCTTTCTACTTGAAATTTTTCTCCTTATACCAAAATATATAGTGTTTGTTTGTGCTAAAACAAAATCATATCCATAAATCAGAGAAAAGGATAAAAAGAGTAATTAATATTCTCTCTTCTGTACCTATTCTCTGTTTGCTTTATAATTTGTAGCAGATGGAAGCCAAATGTTTTTAAAGAATCAAAACTAATTTTATAATGAGATGGTTCATCTTTTCAAAATAACTTTTCCTTAAAATGCCAGTTATCTTTTTTATTTTAATGTATAAAAACATTACTGTTGGAATATGATAATATTTTTAGTAGCTCCAAGTGAACCTACAGTCTTGAGCTTTCTTCCATAATCCATGTCTGAAGATTCTTCCTTTTCACACCACTATCTCATTGTTTTACTTGTCTTTGGAAAAATCTAGAAACCTTTGTGTCACAGCAATATTCTCACTGTCTGCTAACAAGCTGTTATGGTTCTATTTGTGGTAGATTTTCTTGATTTAGAACAAAATCTGTTTTTTAAAATTTATTTTATTGCATGGACATATATAGTACCTTATGAGCAATTCTAACACAAACCAATAAAGAAGTCTGTCTTTTTTCTTAGTTAAGATTTAAAGAATTTCTAAGTCAATATTTAAAGAAATGTAAGTGAAGATATGACAAGAAAATAAACAGAACTGAGTAAAGTAGAACAGAGAAGGATGTTGACAAAATGTGCTTTCTCTTAAGTGACAATTCCAAATGCTCATTTAGGCGTAAAAATAAATGGATGATGATGGTGGGATAGAAGCCTGTGGCAGAAAGGAAGCTATAGAATGTGTCCAAAGCACCTAAATAAACAAGACTGAGAATAAAAGCTCTTATTCTTAAATGCAAAGGAAAAAAATCTTAAATACATCCTTAGGTTGCTTATCCGAGGATTCAAAGCATATACTATAAAAAGTATCAAATGCAGATGAATTATTTTTAATTACAAATGCAACTCAACAATTTGTAATTTCATGTGGCGAGATTTTCTTAAAATTTCCAACTATGATCTATCTTGATCTTTCCTCAAGTAAATATCTTGAAAAACTTCTGAAGAAATCCCTGAAGATTAAGCATATTAACATTTTGAATTTCTGGGATAATTTATCAGGTAAGCAGGCTACTACTGCAGAGAGAACATTCTTTCTTGGGGAGCATTTAATACATCACCATTGCTGGGAGTAGCCCTGGTATGTCAGTGCCACTGTAACAGAGACGGCTCCTACCTCTTAAAAATAAGTGAGGAGAAAATCAGGCAGGTTGAACAAATGTCTCTGTAGATAGGAAACTTGCTTGAAAAATTTCTATACATGTAATCTCCAAAGTAAAAGTTTACAAACTAGCTTGTTATGATGATTTCAGAAATTTCTCCAGGAATTTTTCTAAAAATTGAATATACAGTTTTTGAATGGTTGCTATCATGAAGGAAAGGTTTATAGCAAGTAGTTTTGAAGCAAAGAAATGTTTTTTACTTTAGCAACAGAGAAGAATGGCTAATGTTAATGTAATTCCCTGTCAAAAGTACAAAAAGTGCACAGATCTAGGAAGTAGGTGATGCTACTCTTAAGCTGTGAAGGAAGGCACATCATGTGTACTTTGCACTTCACATTTTATGATGCCAGAAGTTAAATGCATAATATAAAATTTGCAGGAGCTGAACTATACGATAATTATGATAATTGGGGACATTTCTCTCCCGGGAGTGAACTCTAATAGTTAAGGAGTGACTTGATGTTAAAATAAAATTCTCACTATGCATTGATTAATTAAATAAAAGGTATCCAGAAGGTTTATTGCATAGTAGCAAGGGACATGATTTGTACTTTCCATGGGCCACAGTATGCATCTATTAAAAACCATATCTCTGTTTACTGGAAGGTAAGACTGCAACAGGACATACCCTTTCATCTGAAAATTACAAATATGGAAATGAGCACCTAGTGGGAAGATGTATCACCCTTTTCATTTTTATATTGCCTATAACAGAAGCAAACCTGTGCTTTGTGGTTCTTCCACTTCCATTTCTGATAGCCATGAAAAGGTATTGATCTCCATAGGTGTGTCAGAGACTGCCTGGAGTACTGAGGGTGACTGAAGTGGTCCACTTCATCATCTGCTCTCTCAGTGTCTCCAAACCTTTGGAGAATGCCTCACACCTGGTCCTGATTTTGTGAAGAGACCAAGTATGTCTTCACCTGGCAAATGCTTAAACTGTGTTTGGTGTTAAGCAAAGCATCCTGGGGCCCTGTTCTGGCACTAGGGCCAGCTGTCACAGAGTGGCTTGCAACTGCACTAATAAAGTCTTACCCTTCAGCAAAGGGCATCCACATCCATTCCACCTCTTGGAGTGGTGCCAGGGCTGTACTAATTCTTGAACTATGGCTGGGGAAGTCCTATATGGCAAGACCAAAGCTGTGCTTGCAGCTATTGCAACTGTTGCAACTATTCTAACTGTAATTTTACAGTATAGCTGATGGACTTCCCCACCCAAGAACTTTGCCTGACATTGTTTAACTTAACAGTATATAACCCTAGGTATTGGATCAGTAAGAGAGTACCAAGAATCACATAGACATAGGCCAAGGAATCTGATTTCTATGCCCTGGCTTTACGACATTTAGGAGAAAACCTCTGCTGACTTTAAGACTCATGATGACACCGAGGTCCCTGTGCACAGGTGTTGCCTCTGCTTGGAGGTATTGTCCCCATGCTGCAAGCTGGGTGGGCTGGGCTTGGAAGGGGGATGCCAGTCTCCCTTGAAGATCTGAGGTGGTTAACACTAAATAAGGTGGCAGTTACCCTGAGCTGTGGGGAACTGTGTGACAGCACGCACTTCCAGAGCTCAGATGAGATGAGTTCCAGATGAGATCCAAGCTAATTTCAGAATATGCAGCTACTAGACACTTGATCTTGGGCTCAATCCTTTTATCTGAATATGTAAGCAGAATACTATAGATTTAGAATTAGGTCAATTAAACTCTTTCTCCTCAGGAACCTATGTTTTTTGATCAGTGCTGAGTCACCTTAGGTAGCAGGTCAGAGTGTTTTCCTCATGAGTTTTGGGCTGAGAATATTGCACTAGCTTTTGGATTCTGGTTGTGCTAGATGAGGTTTTGAGTTAAAAAGGGGCTTTTTTAGAGCCTTGTTGTCAGTCTAGTAGAACAACTAGCTTCTGAAATCTGTAAGGACAGACTCAAAAATATCCTAGATAAACCAGCTGGTACAGGGAATGGTTTCCAAAATCCAGGTTTCCAAAATCCAAAATGGTTTCCAGGGTAGCTCCTCTGAAATTCACCCCCTTAAAGGCTTCTCCTTTTCAAAGAAGAGATTTCTAGCGCAAGTCCCTCTGCCTGTCTTGGTGGATGCAGTGTGACACGAGGCAAGCAGTTTAAATGCCAAGGCAGTTGATCTGATGTGCGCAGACTGACATAGAAAAAGAAAACTCAAGTGGTTTTATTCTGAAATCATGTTCTTAACTCATCAAAGTTATTTTGTTTTGTTAGGTTAGAGGACTATGGTGATGACATAGTGATGAAGCTTTTTGCTCCTAAACAACCTACCTATTATATTTGTTTGTTGCCTTTGTAAGTAGATTCTATTAATGGCATATATTTTTGCTATGTAGATGATGCAATGTTAGAAACTGCTTTCCACACAGTTTAATCTGAGATTGTATGCCATAACATTGCTTACATTGGTATGAATACTACTTGAGCTTACAGTGTCAGTGATAGCTATCTCAACAGGATAGTAAAACAGCTGATTACTTCCTGAAGCACCTCTTTAAATCAGAAATCCTCACAATAAAATGCCTTTTAAGAATCCTTTTAATATTAGAGCATTCAATAGTTAATCACCTTCAAAAACTGTAAGGTACCATGGTAAAAGGAGGAAAATGTCCTTCCTCTTTCCACAGGTACTTCATCCTTGTTTGAAATTTAAATGCAGCTTTGGTTTATTATTTTTAAATGCCTTCATTTAATAATTAATTCAAAAAAATTTTTTTTGCAAAGTTGAATAGAAAATAAGAATGCTGAATGTCTCCTCTCAGTCTAGACTGCTATTTTTTGTATACAGAGGCAAAATGTTTGATGTCATTCCTGAATAATGTTCAGCAATGTTTTATCCATCTGAGTTATCCAAATACAAGCAAAGGGCAACTCCATATTTCAGTGACCTGACTAGTCCCTTTGTTAAATGGCCAGCTCCACTTAGCTGCAGACAATCATATGATATAAAAGTATAAGACATCAGAAAAAGAGGTGCTGTAAGCTCTGGAATCTATCTTTGCAGTCTGTGCTAATATTTTCTATTACACAGGATCTTGTCCTCAGTAGAAAAGTTCCAAAAGTTTACATTAATTAATTTTATTTGATCTATGTAAACTAGAAAAAAATCCATGAGGCTGACACTTTGAATCCAGTTCAAACTTGTTTAGATTAACTTCTCTTAATTAGCAACCTCAGTGAAAACAAAGCAAGGGTAAAATCACTTCCTATGCACCACTGATGGATGTGTCTTCAGTGAAGAGTTAACATGAATTATCCGTGCTTGAGTTACTCTGTTTGTATAAGCTCTGTTTGCATGAAAGCAACCACACTGTGAAATAACACTAGAGTTTGTTTTGTCCACGCTATGCTTGTATGTAATACTAACAGTTGTGGATGGGCATCCTATGGATTTCTTTACTGGAGCAGGCTGCCAAACAAAACAAAACAAAACATCCCCAGTTAATTGTTTATAAGAAAAGGCTGACCTCTTTAGATGAGCAGAAGGCACTGAAGGACTGTATACCCTTGAAGTTTTCCCATGGAGCAAACATATGTCCCTGCTACAGGGAGATCAATTGTTAGACTGCATGCATTAGTGGGCCAGCCAGTTAGAGCCACAGGCTTCACCACACTGAAGTTGGGATCCTGGTTAAACTTGGGCAACATTTAGGCTAAAATTAGCTTTGCAGAGATGTTCTTGCATTTGGAATTTGCACTCCTGCACAGTAAGACGTAGATCTTGTATAGCAAGATTTCCTTATATTGCTCAGATCTGCTTAGTGACAATAATATGTCAGATTCAGGATGAGCTTGCCTGGGTGCACTGTGACTGCTGCTTTTGAGGTCAGGTGCCTGCTTACAGTAATAGTCTTCATATTTTCCTGAGCCTTTTCCTGTGATATACCCCATTTTATCTATCCTCTGACATATGTATAAAACTTAGTCATTGCACTAAAGATATATCTTCTCTACTCCGAAGTTTGAAAATAAGAAAGAAGGTAACAGTTTTCAGGACAGGTTACTGAGAATGACAGTTCAATTGAAAACAATAGCCAGCTATTCCAAATAAAAAAATCTATTTGGGAATCTAAATACATATTTGCTCACTTAAATGAATGGCCTGACTTTTGGAGGTGCTAAGTTGATCCAAATTCAGAATGTTTTCCATCCTCAAAAATCTGGCCAATTGCTTTCATGTCTCTCTGTGGAATGTAGTCACCCAAGTTTGACAGTTTTGGCTCTAAGGTTTAACTTGACTGAAAACAAACTGGCTTCAAAACTGTAGGGGAGGTTAGCAGCAGCTGCTCAAACCTATGTATCCAAGAAAGAAAATCTTAAAATGTCAAATGGATTTCTTCTCATGAAGTCAACCAGCAATAAACAGGAACAGAACCATACCTGGAAGGGTAAAACTAGACCTCAGTTTGCTGTTTCTTGCTCATATGATGTTTCTGAGTAACTCTGTCCAGGTTCAGGGGCTCAGGTGGACTGTTGTACAGGAACCTGAGGCTTGTCATTTTCACAACAGCATCTATAATTTAGATAATACTCTCTTCAGTTCTGAGTGGAGGAGCTGTGAGCTGGCACAATTATAACCTCCATACCATTCCTCTTCAAAATAAATGAATAATCTTGCAGGAAACAAGAGCTGCCCAGGCTGTGGCAGACTGGTAGAGAATGCTGTAAGAATATGTTTGCAATGCTTCGTGCATCTGTGGATAAAGTGACGTTCAAGGAAGACAGAAAAAGGTAGTCAGGAAACTTTCCAATTGAATTTGAAACTCAAACTGAGACTCAAAAGCTGAGACCAGAATTAGTGAACCATTTGGTTTTAAGTATTTGAAATTCTAGCATAAAATTATCTTTCAGTAATGGAAAAAATAGAAATTAATATTGAAATGATTCTGCATTCAAGAAGTGCAAATCTGTCTTCAAGTTCATTTAGCAAAGTGACATTTAAATTACTATGAAGAATTGTGTGTGCTATATATTATTTGTAGTTTCATAAAATGTCGGAATGAGATTGTCCTGGGATCAGCATATGATTAAACTGATTATATACCTTATATACATGGTGTGCTTCTTTTTCAGTCACAATCAAAATACAACCTTCTTTTATTAATATAATAATTTAGATGTCATAACTGAGATCTCAGTTAAATATTTTTTAATTTCTATTCACAGCCTTTTATTCTCTATTGACACACTCATTCCTCTCACCTAAAAAAAGATTCTACTTTTCCCATCACCACGATGGCTGACATCTGCTAGGCTGACCCCCTGCCCCTCGCAGCAAAGCGCTGCTATGCAGAAATGGACGACAGACAGATGCTCTTCTCCTCATTCTACACAACTTCAGAAATACGGATGGGTGCAGAAGAGGGCACCAAATACTAACTGTCAAAGCAGACACTGTTTTTCTCTCCTTAACACCCATGCTGAGTATTTTTCTTTTCCTCACTCCCAACCCCCATCTATGCATATGTGTCTTAATACTCAAAATAAGTCTTACTATTTTATTTTGAGTCTAGGAACACTTCCATCCAATTTCCTTCAGGCCTGTTGATCTTCCTTTTCTGCTGTGAAAACAAGGGTGTGAGTAGCAGAAAATGAAAGAATATGCTACTGTAACCCACGCTGGCACTCTGTGTCGCTCCTGTCTGCCAACTTTAAGCTCAGGCAGCAGAGGTTAAAGTCACTAAGCTCAGAAACCCACGTTTCAGCTCCTGCTACACTTGCTGTGCCACCCTGGGTGTTATACAAGGAGGACTCTTAATGTAAAGTGAAGACTACATAGTTAAAATTACCTCAGGAAATTCCAAAATTAAGATTTCAAGTGTGATATGTTAATGGAACTGTATTACACAGATAGCACCTCCTGCGTTTTTATTGCTTTAATAGTTAAGGCTTATTATCTGTCATACACACATTCTGACCCAGTTCTTCAAAATCCATTGAAGTCAAAACAGTCAAGGTTTCATCACTGCAATACATAGGTAATTGAAGAATTACATGCTGATGATAAGGCACAGGGACAGGGCAGAAGGCAGAAATTGTGACTTTACCTAGTTCTAGTATTCCTGTTGTCCCAGGACTATGGAATCAAACCATCATGGTTTTCTTCTCCTGTAGATGTAGTTTGCACATTTCTCTTCATTGTGGCTGAATATCTGTATCCCGATCCATACATAACTCCCATGGAAAACAGGAATTCCAAATTAAAATCCTTTTGGAGTTGGGCAAGAGTAGTTTTCTTCACAATTAGTAGAGCACTGAACTATGTGGGAACTAGATGCCCAGCTAGTGATGTATGAGAGCAAAGCTCCTGAACACGTACTGACGAATGCTTTGTTTTGGTGTCTAGGAAACTTTGTGGCTGAAAGCAAAGGCAGTGGTAGATATTGGACATTTGAAAGGCAATTATGTGGTGCGTGTTTAGAGACTCGAGAAACAAGCAGAGGTTGGTGTGAAAGAAGTGAAAAAATTATGAATCAACAAATGAAAAAAAGATATTATAGAAATATGTGTTACTTCACTGACAGTGGAATATTCTGGGGACACAACGTGTTGAATGCTTTAACTATTTGTCTTTCAGACTATCTGCTAATAATACATGAGCCCAAAGAGACATGGAAAGATTTATCCACACATTTCCATACATGGGATAGGAATGTGTACAATACCCTTTCATCAGAGCTGTGTATCACCATGCACACTCATAACTCAAGCTTCCCAAAAGCTTGGAAAACAACATGGGTGCTGGTAGCTCAAAGTCAGGGTCTCAAAAAACCTAGAAAAGGTATAAAATGGAGACTCCTCAGTAGAGGGTGACACTTGGACCCCCAATGATGAAAACCTCAAAAAGAAGTAGCTGTCTGTGTGTCTTAGTTCCAGGTACTCCTCTATCAGGTCTCTGAAGGATTTCCTAGGATCTATTCCAGGTTTAAGAAGGGAAAGGGGCCTTGGAAAACAGCTATAGGCATCATAGCTAAATCATGGAAAGCTGAATGTCACAAAAACATATTTTGACTTCTACTGAAAAAAATAATTCTTCTAGACGGCATATTTACTTAATATTTTTGCTTCTCTCTTCTGGTTTCCATCTTGGTTCTTGATATAAACTGTTTGTTTCCAGTTTCTTGGATCTTCACTGCCTAGTATTGTTTTGAATCTTGCATCCTTGTCCCATAAAACCACAGTTATTACCCACTTATTGCACTTCCAAATAAGTACTTTTACCCTTTTGCTCATCTTTCTCTTGGGAAGAATTACCAGCAGATGTCTGCAAGCTTACCTCATTCTCTGCTTTAAAAGGATCTCAAGGCCTGCAACCCCTACAACAACAGTCAGGCTGCTGGCCATGATGCTGAACAATGTCAGCTCTCTCTTTGTACTTCCCTCTAAGTGTCTGTGTTCCCAATTCTATCTCTAGTTTCATTCTTAGACTTTCTCATCTTCCAGGCAAGAGGACCTTTTGTGAGTTGCTGGTGCAGCACCTTTTCTTGCAGTAAGCTGTGGGCTCCAGGTGAGAGTATAAATCAACACACTGGGGCTGATTGTCTTAGGCAATCCCTGTATTCTCCTGTGCAGATTGTCTGTCAATTCCTCTACTGGATCTCCAAGATGCTGGTGGATGAGGAAAGGGATAGTCCAGGTGGTCCTTCTGACCCAAACTGCTGTATGAAGGATTCTCAGGAGCAGATGGCAGTGAAGGCTGAGTCAGGTCAGGTCCCACATTCTCACTGTTACAATGGCCCTTTGGTCTGCAGGGAAAGTTAAAGCTGCCTTCCATGGCTTTTATTCGGAAGCCGCGGCCTGGTGATCTGCCCCATCTGCTTCACCCAGGCAGTGAATCAAGCCTGTTGTGCTTAAACCATTGACCCCTACTCTGAGAAATACCAGAGAAGAATAGACTTTAACTAAATCTTTCAGTAGCACCCTCTCCCCTTATTTTTCTCGCTCCCTCCCATTGTTTTGAAGCCACGTCACTTTTTGTTTGCTGGAGGAAGATTAAACAAAGGAAGCCACCAGTGGCGCTGGGGGTTTTGCTGCTCGTGTTGCCTGCATCACTCGGGCAGCCTTCCAGCAGGTATGCCCATACAGCTGCAGAGCCATTCACTGCCGAGCCATAAAACTGCTGGCACGTCTCACCATCTGTGAGGAAGACTGTGTGAGAACTTCCTGCTATTGCTGGGTGGCTTTCAAGACAAATGTCAGTGCTGACCCCATTAAGATAGCAAACATTTTAGAAATGGCATAAGGTATTGCAAGGCTGTTCTCTTTCTCTGTCCTGGTAGGGTGAGTCATGAAGTTTTGTAGATGTTCTCAAGAAGTTTTGTAGATGTTCTCACATGAAAAAACACCGAAATGGTTATGACATTTTAACACCAGGAAACACTGAGAAATTGTGAAACTCTTCCCATTGACTGTCTGACAATATAGCAAAGATTAGGGTGGGAAATTGTGGAATTTTAAGGTATGCTGCTACCATTACAGGAAAGAAAATGAAAGAGGGAAGAAAAGCAAAACCAACCCAAGAGCTAGCCCTCAGAACTTTGGTAGCCTGGCACAGTCAATGGAAAAAAAGAATTGCCGCTCTGTATCTAGTCTGTATCCACACATTTCAGCCTTGGTGTTCACAAAATAAAAATGCTTTTTTCCCTTAAAGCCCCTGCAAACTCTCCTGTACAACAGTGTATTAATTTCATTCCTAGCTGATTATGAAAGACATTGAAATAAAAGTAATTTAAAATGGTACCTGACTGTTGTAATGTAAGTACCTGTAGCTAAGCCTAGGGCTTTACTACAAGTTTCAGGTATCTCATAATCATATCAAACAAAAAGATATATTTCTTTCCTAGGTGGTCAGTATTCGGGTTACAACCTTTGTTACCCAAACATATTGCTTTTATGGGAAAAAGTACATTTGAGTTTGAAAAACCAAGTCATGTCGTACAGAGAAAAAAGTTGGAAAAGAACCTTAACTAGTATAAGTTTCATCTGCAGCCGTAATCAATGTGGACAAGCAGAAATAACCACTACACTCCTACTTCAGAGCCACAAAAACCAGTGCGACATCTTCCTTTGCCTTCAGTGGATCTTGGATCATATCCTAAAAGACGGCCTCTGACTTGACCAAGATAGTTACTAGCCTTTTGTTCAATTTAATTATGCTGAATGAACATGACTAAGGCATGTTTGAGCAGTCCTAGGATGGTGTGAGCAGTAGCATGATTTAAAGAGGCAAAAGTTATCTGGCATTTTTTAAAGATTAACTCACACCCTTCAAACTTTTTAATCCAGATGCAGCTAGCTGTTACGGTTGTGTTAGCCATCTGGTACTATAGTCTTTGGCTGAAAACAGAAGCAATATGTATCACCACTGCTTTTTGTTTCCAGGAAAAAGGAACGCTGTTTTTATGATCATCCATTCATTTAGTATCAAGCACATTTCACACATGAGTTAACTGGAGACCTGCAGTTGATATATTCTGTGCTAAGAAGAAGGGCTTTTTATGGCTGATGGTAGAAACAGAGATGCAGAGGGAAAGGTTGCAGTTTTAGAGTAACTGAATAGAATATCATTGGGTTTTTTAGCTTTCCCTTCATAAAAAGATTTTTTATTTAGTGACACATCTCAAATAACAAAAGGGTTTGTGCTTTCTGATTTTGCAGTTCAAAGCAAATAACATCTTCAGCTATATTTTGCTAAGCATTAAAACATTTGTAATTGCCTTCCACTAACCTTTCCAGCAAACTACAAGTAACTTGATTTTATAGACTTACTCACTTGAAAACATTTTATTTTGTTCAAATAACAGATGCATGCAAAAAAATTACCAGCAATAGAGAGCAGAAAGGAAATGGCGAAGACAAAGGACATGATGGCTGCTTAAAATGTCATTCTTGGTACACAGCAGTACCAAATTACACCACCCAAAGGAACCTCCTGACTTCTCATTGCAGGGGATTGAACTAGATGACTGTTAAAGGTCCTTTGCAACCAAACCCTTCGAGGATTCTGTGATTCTGTCCAAGGAGACACAAAGTCTTTTTGAGAATAAAGGGAATGCTGCTGTCACATCAAAGGGAATGCTGCTGTCACACCATGCAGTAAAGGACACCAAGGACTCCTGTAATGTCTATATCCTGGAGACAGGAGTAGAGTTGGAGCAGGTCTGTTAGCTCAGGTTTCTCTTTGTCTCCTAGAAAAAAAATTAATACTCGAAAGGATGGAATAAGATAACACATGCTGGGTTCATAGTTAGTGACTTTGCATGAACAATGCACAAAGTCAGGAAGCAATAAGACCCAGCAAGCCCACTCAGCTATTGCCTACCTGCAGCCCTTGCAACTGCTCTTTGAAGAATACAGTATAGCTTCCTGACAGGCTGCCATTAAAAATGCCCCCACTATTTCAATGAAACCAGCCCTTATTTCTGCCAGGTTGATGTGTGGGTCCCTTCTCTGCTCTCAGTTACACCTGAGCTGACCTGCACTGCTCTCAATAGAGGTTCACTACTATGACTTGGCTCCCAATAAGCTGCCTAGCAAGGAGATTTTCCCTGTGCTGTGCCTTCTGTATCTGCACAAAAAATTTCACATACCCAAGCATGTAGCAAGATACGTGTCAGCATATGCTGCCTGACAATTTTACTCTAGGGCTATTGGTGACCAGGGGATACCTAGGAGGGCCATGTGGCCTTTTCCTGAGCTGTCCCTCAGCTAAAGATGATCCTGCATCCTACAGTGTTCAAACACCCATCTTTACCTTATGCATGTCATGCAGTTATTGCATATTTTAGGTGCCTATCATCTCAGGGTCTAAATCCAAAAAAAACAACTTAAGCAACTGAGGAGAAGCTGGAACTGGGGGCAGATTTCATTGGAAGCTACTCATCTAACTCACTGAGATGTCTGAAACACTTCCACCAAGAGATATAGGTGTATATATATAAGGTATATGTATATATATGTATAAGTACTTGAATAGCTTAAATGATCCAGGCTTAATTGCTGATGTCACTGTTAAAAATGACTCCTATATCATATACACTTTATTGAAAAAAATTAAGTGTTAAATACAGAGAAGCTTCAGAAATGCTGAAAACACATATATATGTATAGAGAGAGACAGAGAAGCACAGTCTTGTCTGAGCAACAACAAAAGTTACACCAACTAGTATAGCCACTCATATGTCTGCAAGAATAAACAGGTCAGGAGGCCCAGATTTCTTGGCCCAATAACCCGGATTCCTAAAAACCCACTGGAAAAGTATTTTAAGTGATAGGACCTAACATTAAAACAATGGGAATTTGCTCTTGGGATTATAAGGGTCCACCACATTGCAGGCAGGTTAGCAGGCCACTGGATTCATCCTGTCTGTTGAGATCTAGTAAGACATTCTGTTTCTTAGTAGGTCTAGCTTTCTAAATCTGATCTTCAAAATGGTCTTGGGAAGTGTTCTGCACAGGAAATCTCTCCTAAGGCTGAAACAAACACAGGGCTATGCCTGTGCTTGTCAAAACAGCGAGCTGCAGCCCAGCAGTAAGTGCTGCTCTTTGCCATTTGCCTACTGCCCACTCCCAATCCAGCTGACTGCCATGCAGACAGGCTCTCTGGCATGTCTGAACATCCTCAGGAATATGGCTTTCCATATGATCTGAAACACCATGCGGCAGCCGTGCCTGCAATCCTGCAGTTGGCGCAGCAGGCAGGGCTGATCTTGAGGGCAGACTTTGGCAGGCAGGAGAGACATCCCCTGGAGGAAACCTCCATGTGTTTCATTGAGAAGAGAGCTGGCAAGCATGGCTTTTACACAGTGTTGTTACTGCCATTTACAGTTGGTGAGCAGTGAGGGTCAGGCTGCCTGCTTGTGGTGTACCTGCAGTCATAAAACATCATATTTTCTTTGCTATTTTTCTGTCTGTGTCTATGCTTGTGTTATGTGATTCCACTGTTCCTGCCTGAAGAACAGTGCTTGTGGTATCAAGATTGAAAGGAATCCCCAGCCTGTCCTCTGGCAGGCAGAGCTGGAAGCCTCCTCTAACAACTGCCTGTGTTTTGCGCTTAAGCGAAGCCACAGCTAAATCTTGTGCCTCATCTTCTCAGTGCCCATCAGTTTTTCTGTCTCTGGAAACAGCAACACTGACGATTTGAAGAGGAGGAAAGGGGGGGAAGAAAAGAATGAGTGAAGAAATGAGCAATGTCCAAAACAAATAAGGAAAGTAACGGCATAAGGGGAGGCAGCGGGTGAGCTCCTCTGCCCTGCTCTGCTCAGGGCCTCATCCATCCTCCCACCGCCATAGATTGGCATGGGAATGTGATGGGGAGACAGACACATTTTGAGGCTAATATACATCCTCCATCCTCCCCATCACAGCTGCATCTGGCCCTGCGGTGGGTTATCCTCTCCCTCCAAATGTTCAAGTCATTATCAGTTTGACAAATCCAATATATATAGAAAAATCTCCAGGCAAAATCTGTATTTCCAGAAAACGATATTCCTATACCATCTGCAGCTAATTGTTTCATACCATATTTGTCTCAGGCCTGCTGAGCCCACTCTAGGCCTGCTGAGCCCATCACTTACCCTGGTTTTACACAGGAGGAGCTCCACTGTCTTCAGTGGATTAATGGGATTAACACTTTTGTGTATGAGAGCAGAATTCAGGGATGAAGGAGCATCCACCCTGCCTCAGATCAACCTCGTCATCACCTTAACACTGACAGCCATGTGCTTTGGTGGTGGGTGATGAGTCTGGTTTTCAGGGGAAAGGGAGAGGAGGCAGCCAGCCAAAACTGGCTGTGGTGAGGAAGGGAAAGAGGAGTTGCTGCCTCTGAAATCAGATCCAAACCACTGGGCAGGGAGATGCCGGCTGCAAAGGGTTGCAGCCATGGCCCTGCGCTCGCCTCTTGCCTAGGGTGATTGGCAGCATTTCCCCTCATTCAAAATTAGAGAAAACAACAGAGCTCAGCAGCAATCTTGATTCTAGAGCCTTGTTGAAACTCTAGACACACATATCTGACAGATACAACAGAGATTAATGAGCTGTGACCAGAAGTTTGATTTTTCTGTCAAGTGCTCCCATCCGTTTTTAATAAACAGGGGAACAACATAAACTCCAGCGCCTGCTCTCCGCTGTTTAAACTGGGCAGGTTGCATTTGGTACCATGTGTGTCTGTGCTGAGTTATGACTGTAACCACTGAAAAATGCTGGGGTTTTGTTGGGTATTTTTTTCCCCTCTTGGCCCTTTTGTGGCTTCTTTTTTTGATGAGTTTTTCTCCTTCCATATTGTTTCTTTTCTCCTCAGCATGGACTATCTGGTATTTTACCACTGGAAGCTGTCAAATGTAATATCATGTTTACAGCTAAATGAGTTCAATTTAGTGTCATTGGTGTATTATCTGGAGCACATAAGTACCTAAAAAGCCCACTGCTTTGTTTTTAACAGCACTCTGCTTTATTTTTTTATGGGGTTTTGGAACATGGTTTCCTCATCCCTTCCAAGTACAACAGGCTGAGCCAGCTAGAGTGGAGCCCGAGGAGCATGTCATAGTCTCCTCATGCTTCTGGTTTCTTACATTATAATCGGGCATTGCTCTCATAAAATAGTAATCAGTACATAGACATCTGAATTTGTCAGGAATTCATGGTAAAGCAGTCCCTAAGGATTATATGCCACAGAAATGTGTTTGAGGATTCCTCTATATTTATTTCTCACAAACTGTGATAGAAGCCACAAATGAAACAAAAGAGGATGGTTTATATCCCGAGGTATTTATGGGATGGGAAAAACAGTGAGGAAATACTGCCATAAATCTAACTGGCCACAGAATGTCACTCTTGCTCCATGCAAATAAAACTGAAAGGAAATTTACCTGGTAATATAAAACCTGAGTCTTAAGGAAGGCAACTCAGGGAAGCTGTTGCCTATAGACAGATGAAGTATGGCTATGCAGGCATGAATGAGCAGGTACACAAACCCTCTCATACAGGGAACCCAATGACATGCCTGAATGAAATGCCTTTGCAAACCTCTGATCTGGGTCTTCATCTGAAGTCAAATCCTTCGTGTGACTCTTATCCCAAAGAGTCAACAGGTGGGTTGGGGACCTTAGAGGGAGAAAACACCTGGATCTTAAAAACCCACCCCACACTAAGACAGACATGCACAGCAGGCCCAGCCTTTGCTTTGGGCACGTCAGTTTCCCTGCTGAAAATACCTGATTACCAGTAGGATTCTGGCTGCGAGAAAGGTCCTTTCTGAGATGCAGGATCAGGACCACAGAGAAACAGCTAGGCTATAGTATTTCAAACAAAAGCTGCTCTTGAATAAAAAGCACTTGCAGTTTCAAAACAAACTGCCCTGAAACTGAAATTGTCCTTGGCTTGGTGCCACATACAACTGAAATTGCCACTAAATTTAACAGACCGATGCTTAGCATTTAATTGCCCCTGAAAAGACGTCACTGTCAGAAAGGCACAGTATTAGAACCCAAATCTTTTCGTTTTCATTCAGGGCTTCATTTCAGGTAGCAGGTACCTGCTTCTCCAAGCTGTGACCTTGACCAGACTAGAAGACAGAGGTCACACACCTGTGCAAGGAAGGATCCCACCGTGGTGCCACCTCTATGTCGAGGGGGAAGGCACCAGCTGCAAGGCACCTCTGCGTTTCTCCTTGGGGAAAAAAAGCTTTTGCTGGGGTCCAGAGTGAGACTGGGGAAACAGAATAGAGATTATTTCCTAATGCCCCAGGGCTGAAGGATTGAGATTCGCCTCCCCCACCTTCTTGATGGGTGAAGCTTCTCTGGAAAAGGTACGGAAGCTTGTGTGATCTGTCTGTGATCACATTTGTGCGATCTGTCTGCTGAAAACACACTTTTTATAGATCTGCCAAGGTGAAAAAAATAGGTTTTTGCATTTATCAGTTTTTGCATGTGTAGAAATTGAATTTAAAGAGTAAAATGCAAAAATTTAGATCAGATAGAAAATTCTGCAATGTTGGCTTTTGGTAAGCCTTGAAGTGTTTTGACTTAAGTATTTTTTCCTGATGTTTTTGGTCAAATCTTACTTAGATTTCAGAACAGAAACTTACTTTCAGTTTGAAAATTGCATATTTTCTTTTGAAAGTTCTAGAAAGAGGATATTCTGATAATTTTTGAAAACATTTTCCAATTGTATTTGAATATGGCATTTTAATTTTAAAAATCCCATCTCCTCCCTAAGGCTTTGCTTTTGACAAATCCACATCTTCGAGTGAAAAACATTTTAAGGAACACTTCCCAATTTTGCCTAATATTTACATCTATTCTTCTCTGAGAATGTGTCACAGCTGTAGATCAACAGGAATCGCATAGAACACGGTTGATTTATGGTCAAAATAATATTTTTAAATCAACTTGTATTTAAGAGTAGTGAATAGCACATGTCCATATACCAGCAATGTATCATAAGGATTTTGTACCGCTTTTACATTTTTTACATTTCTTTTGCATAATTATACACGATTCATGTGTGATTGTAATTTTTACAATTATTTTACATAATTACATGTTATTAGAGCTGAAATTTGGGCACAGTTAAAGACTGCAAGCCAGATCCTCAATGTTTCAGGCACCCACCCTGATGGCATCATCTGTCTCCTGAGACAGGCAAATTGGACCAAAAGGGACTACTGTCCACTGAAATTAGAACAACCCCAGAGACATCCATGACTGTGAAGTGGCAAGGAAAAATAAATTGTTTGTCGCTGCTGCTTTTATCCTTAGCTGCAGCTTTAGCCTTTGTACAATGTGATCCCAGACACACCGCTCTTGGGGAGGTGAATGAAATTCACGGGAAGCTGCACACTGCTTTCCTGCATCTATCCCCACTGCCTTCATCCCTGGCCCCCAAACCACAGGTACTTGGATACAAGGCAAACCTACAGAGAGGCTTCCGTTTAGTCCCAGAATATTGATCCCTCTGCCAGAAAAATCACATTTTCAATGTGCATGGTAAATAAGGGGAGGAAGTGTCCCACACGCAGCAAAACCTGGGGCGTTTTCTTCACCTTTGCCAGGCGTGCAGGCATTTTCTACATTAGAGCAATTGCTTGGTGGGACACACTACCCTCTGTGAAGGTGAATATTAATCACAAGTTTAGCTCCTGGCCTTTGCTAGCACCCTATTTTTGGCTGGCTTTCTGTTCCTCAGAGCTCAGGAAGGTCTCTGTCAGCTGAGATACATGGGGTGGGTGAATGCCTTGTTTCCTTGACTGGATTATCCCTCATCCCCTCTGCATTTTAAGAGATTTGGTGGGCCCGTTAACAGCTTCTACCTGTTTTAAGACCTGTGACAGGAGGCTGAATGGTTCACTTCATGCAGCACCATTCGCCTGCCGTTTCTGCTCACGGTGTTGACATGATTTATGTAAATCATAAAATCTGGTGGGGTGACCTCACGAGTGTCCAGCTCTCCTCACGCACGTCTCTGGGCAGAAGGGCTAGTATTTATAAACAGTGGTATATTCACATCTCAGTAACCTGCTTTATTTACACTGCTTGAGCAGGGCTGCTACTGCACAAATGAAATATTATTCCCCACCATGTGCGTTTCGTTTTTCTGTCAGGTCTGTGTTTTCTTTCATGCATTACCCTCCCTGTCGGTGAGTTTGTCGGCAGCTCTCCCCAGCAAGGGGCTGGGGAGATGGGAAGGGGGTGAGTGAAGTTTGCTGCCATTTCCAGAGCAGATGGTGACAAGCAAGTGTGGGACCCCAGACTAGCAGACTTGCAAAATCCACACTGGGGCTACAAGCTGATCTCCAGTTTCTACAGGTTGGACGGGAGCAAGCTAGGGCTCTGTGTTAGCAACCAGCTGGGCTGCAGCAACACAACCTTTCCCCACAGCCAAAGCCATTGACTTTGCTTATGGTGCTCCAGCCCATCACATGCTTCACTTGCTGTGCTGCTGCTGGTGGGGTGCTTGTTCCTAGGAAATCCTGGTCTTGGCTGTTCTTTGATGAGACTAGGTGAGAGTTAGTCAAGCTGTAATCATGCTTCTCAGGCATCTGGATATGGTTGAACCAGCCCTCATTTTCTAGCAAAGTCATCTTTCTGCAGCCATTTTTAAGGAGAACTTTTTACTACAGCCTCCAAAGAGCTCGTGTCTGGCTCATAAATTAAGAGAAAAATGTCTTCTCTCTCAAAATAACCACAGTAATGAACTCAACCATAAAATCTGCTTATCATCCTTCTGGTTTAGGGGCACTTGTTTTTCATTTTTAATTTTTACCACTAATTTAAAAACAGGGGAAAAGTTTCTTAAAGTATCTTGTTTAAATTTGTGTCTGGTTCATTATCTCACCAGCTTCTGCTGTTTTGAAAATGTGTTTTTTTCATTTCATTTTCTCAACAAGATATTTACAGTAAATATTAACTTATGAACAAGTCAAGAAAATCAATATCTGGAACTCTGTCAACCTCAAAAGACTGTGAGCATTTCAAAATGAACTCCAAGGCCTGAAACTCCAGAGGAGAAAGAGCTCTCTATTGCCTTTACTGATGGAAAGGGAAAAGCATCTCATAAAAAACTCAATTTCTGTAAACTGCATATACATGACTCTTCTAGCAGCACTTGAACAGCACCTAAATCATGGGGCCACAAGTGCTCACCAGCTTTTTGATTTAGATGCAGATTCTGGTAGTATCTGGCTGTGTACAGGGATGGGACCTGTGTTTAGGTGGATCCTCCTTCTCCTGTCCTGTGCTGTGGTTTCCACAGGAAGAAAATGCCTGTGTCTGGGCAGAAAGGGAACAGCCAGTGCTGTGAAACATGATCGAGGCAAGCAGGAAACACCTCTCCCATGTTTGTTTGAAACGAGAGCGGAGGCAGAGCTAAGGAAGGATCAGGGTTTGGGCAGTCACTTATTTGTTTGGTACCCCGGGAAAGTTTAGCTGCCAAGCCGGGGTCGCGGGCTGTGTGATGGGGGAGCAGCTCCGCTGGGGCCGGCAGGCACATCTGGAAGCAGACATTTGGCTTGCGGCTGCAGCCCATGTGTCAGCTTTGGTGCGTGTCTGGAAAAGTGTGCAGCAAGGACCATCACCCCCAGGACTGGGGAGGGGAGAGAGGGAAGAGCCAGATGGCTGAAAAAACTCGCTAAGGGAAAGTACTTCTCTCTTTATATTCTTGCAAATCCTTTTTTCCTGGCCCCCAAGTTCACAGCTGCATTTGCTTTCCTCTCATAAAGATTTCTTTTTTGTTGTTGTTATTCCCAGAATGTGATGGAGGAATTCCTGTTTGTCAAAGGCATTCGGCGAGGCTGTGGTAAGCCTCCCTGGTTTACTGGTTGAGATCACAAGGTACTTTAGTTATTTGTCAAAATGCACTAAGTGAAACCTGGGCCCTCTTGCTTTTCCCCATCTTTCAGAAGGCTTTTAAGAAGGGCTGGATTCTGCCCTCCCTCCTTCCCTCATAGCAAACAGCACCTTTTTTTCCTGTCAGAAGTGGAATTGCCTTTGCACAGCCTACATAAATAGAGGTAGTAGAATGTGGTTTAGGGAAATATTCTTCAAGTACATAATAAATTATTTCAGAAATCTAAATGACACTGAAATGAAAAATTGTCCCGTTACACCAAAGGGATATTTAGCTGGGGAACCCCCGCATTTAGTATTTGGTATTTTGAAAAATATCAATATTCTCTTCAGCTTCTAGTTGAGGAACTGAGACCATGTTGTAATTCTTACAAGATGGATTTCCTGCTCTCACTCAAGGGGTTTTCCCCATAAAGTATGGTGGGAAGTGTGTTGAGCCTCATTAACTCTCATCTTGTTGCTGAAACAGCACTGGAAACTGTTGGAGATGTATATTAGGCAAAGCTGCCTTGGCTTGTGTGGACAGCAGTGAGAAGCTGCTGTGAGGTGAGGTGAACCAAGGTATAGTGAAAAGCAAAAGGAAATCAAATATGAGTCCAGAAGGAAGTTTGTCTACAGCAATGTGTACTATACCTCCTCTTTCTTATGTGTCAATACATCACAGATTTCCTTCCCAAAATCAGTGAAGAGTGAGTTGGAAACTGAGGAAGCCATTTCAGACCACTATCCTTTAAGATAGCTCCAATTTTACATTTTACATGTTACATCCTGTTGTGTTTGACTGTCCACAAAATCTCTGTAAGGTCTCCATAGGTCACAGAAAAAATATTTTGCTCTCTCCATCATTTGTTTTACCCTGGCAGAGTTCTGTAGGTTTGTGTAGAGCTGCTTCACATTTACAGAGGAGTGAAGGAGAGGAGAGCTGGAGATTTCACACTTGATATTTACACACTGGACATAGGCTTCATTTATCTCTTCCTGAGTTTAACTCGGTGAAACAATTAAAAAGTCACCTTGAGGATTTATCTCAGATAACACTTCAGCACCTCCTAAAGAGAAGACAACTGGGGAGCTAGCAGTGCTCAGAATGCAGCGTTGTGAAGGACTGGACTGCGATCTTGCACGCATCCTGTCTGTTTTATTCCCTGGCTGAGGGCTGGGATAGCCCATGTACGTGACTCCAGATGCTAGCAATACAGAGTACATTGAAAGCAGAGCTGGACCAAAATGTTCTCTTTGGACTTCTTCAGCAGTATGGGAAAGTATAGCTTGAGATTCAGGGTGTAAACTTTCCCCATTGAAAGTTTGATACAGTCAGTGTGATTTCCAGGTGGAGTGACTGAAAGTTGGGGGAAACCTGTTCCCCTTCAGTGTATTTACTGCATAACGTGAGCAGCTGCACTGTCTAACCCAGCAGCAGATATTCTGCCTTGGATGTTGTATATATTATGTTGCTGAAAGAAGAATAACACAGTAATAATGTCCAGCTATTACAGGCCTTAACCTTTTAGCCCCGAGGGACTGCTCAGAGTTTTGTCTGAAGAGTGCCTGTAGGGGCAGGGTACAAATTTGCAGGTGCAAAGTTGTATTTGCAACTACAGATCACAAAGGTGCAAATGCCACGTTCTGGTCTTTTGCTCTGCCATCCGACAGCCTGCAGGCAGAAAACTGGGCCCTGTGCAGAGCTCCAGTAAAACCCGTGATCCTGATTATTTAATAACATTCCAGTCAAAGGATAGACCACCTTCTGCTCCTGTGATATGCATTTTCATTTTTTGGATGGGCTAGCACATTGCCTCTTTCTGCCAGTTTCTGGAGCCATGACCTTTAGAGTCTGTGTGTGGCTTCTTGTTCCTTCTGCATCCAGCTTAGAGATTTTACAAATCTTCCACCAAGGGGGATGGATTACGCTGTCTCCTGCATTCTTTTGTGTTCTCCAAGAGCTATAATATTTACCAACAAAAATCTCCTCAATCTAATCCAGTTCACATGAATATCACATGAGGCTACCTCCTGCAAGAGGCAGCCTTAAGATGTAGTGCATGATTTTGTGCTTACTGTCTTCCTTCCCTTGTCCTTATTTTTATTTCAAAGGAGCTATCTGTGCAAGAAGGGTGAAAAGACACAGGCCTTGGAGTGCAGACCTGTATGAATTAACTTAATGGCAAGCGCAGATGAATACTTGCTATCCGGAGAGTATGAAGCACAGAGATTGCATTTATTAAATATATATGGGAAATTTCCAAACTCCAGCACTGCCACAGCTCTATGAGGGAAGGCTTGTATTGCTACACGAGTCCAGCTTGTCTGCCAACATGTCTACCCATTCTGCAGGTGTATGTGTTACAGCCCAAGGCAAAATATCCATGCCTTTCCCAACGATCTCATGGTGCTTCTGCAGGCCAGATGGTTCCAATTTGAGGCCTACGCTCGGTGATGTAGCTGTATTGAGTTTCTTCCCTGAAACCAACAAAACCTGCTTTACCATTTTGCTTGGATTAAAATATTTGTCCCTTTTTTTCACAGGGCAGAAGAGGGACTCCTGAAGCCACTGAAGGAAGGAAATCATTACAGGGTTCTACAGAAGTAGGTCATGTGCTACAGCTGCTCATAGTTTAAGAGGAAGAAACATGGGACCTCAAACATGGAACACGACTCCTTCAAAATGCTTGAGAGCAACCCAAGAAAAACATCCTCAGAGGCTTATTTAATAAACATTATCTATAATAGTCTCAATGTGTGCTCATGTTTCCTTAGGAGTTTGCACCTACTTCCCAGAGCTAACAAGATTCCAAAATAGAGCACAGAATAATTTAATGAAAAGGATTTAATAGTTTGTGTTAAAGCTAATATGGTCCATTAGGAGCTGTCATTTTATAAACAATGAAGGTATGTTACCCCCTCTATTGCCATAAAGCCATTCCACACAAGGTTTGTAAACAATCAGTAAAGTTCTATAGAACATGCACAAAAGACAATTAGAGCCACATTTGAAAAATGTGCTTTCCCTCACATTTGATTTCTTTTTAGATGAACTTAAGAAGATTCTATATTTATGTAGTAGATGGATAAATGTATAGTATAAACACATATATAGCCTGTATCTATATATCATGTATATATATATTTATATATGTGTGCATATGTGTATTTTATTAGGAATCATACAATGTTCTTTATCTTAAAAGCACTGCTGTTTTGACAGTTTAAAAAAATGCCTAAAGTGACTTGTTAAATCAACTGAAAAGTTTTTAATTATAATCAAAGTGTGACTTCACAATGGCTTTTTTCTTTTTTCATTAAATTTAAATTTTTGTGAAGACTCAACCTGTTTTCTTTAGTATCTGTGAACACAGAAGATTATGGACAGAAACAGGGCCAGGTTTTGTGTGTGGGGCTCTTTTCTTCACAATGAGACTTAAAGTAAAACGTGTGTAATTCTAAAAAGGGACTCTCCAAGTCTTGGGGCTCCTTGTGCTTGGTGCCATATTCCACCTGTGTGAGCCTAGAGGATGGCAGCACTGTAAGTTATGTGAGCCATAACTTGAAGAGGCCTGAGGAGAGGGACAGAAGAACTCCCCAGCCCCTTCCCAAGCCCCATGTTTTTTGGAAGCCAGGCAGGAATGAAGTATGAGAGAAATCAGACCTAATGACTACAAGGGAGGTTCTTCTGGTGTACAGTGAAGTAAGTGTTTGAAAAATTAGGTCCATAAAGTGTCTTTATTCCTTATTGCGACATGATCTAGGAGGACATGAAATAGTCAAAAGATGACTAACTTGGTAAAAGAAAATGGATACAACCTTATTATTTATAAAGTGAACTCCTCATTTAAACAAGGCAGCTTTTTCAAACTTAAATTCTTACTCAAGAAAGCAAGCAAGAAGGAAATTTTAGTCTGAGGTCATTCTGCTTCATATTTACCTTACAAAGATTTATCGGAGCTACTTCTGCAAAGTTTGTCTTAGAACTGCCAGGTTCTTTAAAACCATGTGTCTGGAAATCCTACTAGAAGGCTGAGCAGAGACATGTATAATGAAATAGTAATTAATTGCAACAAGTGTTAAACAATCTTTTTTGGAATATTTGATTAGTCAATATATTTTGCTGCTTCCTTTTACAAATGGTCATTATTCAAACATCAGGTTGGGATAAGAGGGAACATTAAACAAGAGATCCTACTGGAAACGCCATATAAATCATAAGGAGAATGAGGAGACTGTCTTTTCACATGACAGCAACACCAAAAAATTATAGGATAAATCCACCCTAAATGTGTTGTTTGGGCACCCCTTCTTTCCTATAGCATGTAAAATTTCTCAGACGAATAAGAAAGGAAACAGTTTTACATTTATTTTCCCAACTATTGTCAATGGATTTAATTGAAATTAATATTATTGATTTACAGCACTGCCTTGGCTGTCTTTGTGACAGCACACTTAAGAGACCCAACACAATTTCCTTGTTGGTCAATGGACATATTTTGGATATTTTTAATACAAAATCCCACTGAGTCAGATCTAGCATTAAATCCATGTCTAAGATTATTCAAATCTGCTGCTCTGTGCTAGGGAAAGCTGAAAGGAATTTACAAAGCATCCTAGATAGGAGAGACATTCATGTAATGAAAGTACTTTGTCAGCTTACAGCGACATTTTCACAGGGATAAAAGCACAAATCAGTTGTTTTTGAATAGAAGACATCCAAATAAAACTAATGCCCATGGACAGAGGTAGAGCCTAATAAAAGCAGCTGAGCAGACCTGTGAAGTCTGAGGATTCATCTGAGCTCCCAGAATCCTGGAATTTATCTAACTAAACATGGTTGTTTCCATCCAGATGTTTATATCACTTAAGTCTCCTTTTGAAGTAAATACATAGAAACTGGCATTTTTAGGAGGTACCTACTCAGCATCTCCTAGGGCTGACATCTACATCTGACATGATGAATCAAGTTGCAAAACACTGATTTCCCTCTAGAGATGTTGAAGGGATTCAAGGAATCACCCTGAGGTGTCTGAAACTAAGGATTGAAGGAATCTGTCCCACAGTCTATTATGATAGCTACTAGGAAGGAAGTTAACTCTATCCAAGTTTAAACCAGGATAAGAGCTGCTCTTGCAATACAAAGAAAGGATATAGAAACATATTGTGCCATTTCATATTCTGTGGGGTGAGGAATATCTAGATTTTACAGTTCTGAGTTTCTATTGTACTATTGTTACTGGTCTTGACCCAGATAAATAATGGGTATGATGAACTTGTTTTAAGCTTGATGGTATTTCAGTATATTTGAAGTATAATGCAGTATTTATATCTTTGATTTGGTGAGAACAGAGCCAATCTCATAGTTTCAAACATAATTAAAAGATTTCCTGATTGTTTTCAAGTGAAAATTATTAAGAAAGAGATAATTTTAGTTTTCCACTCAAATGGATATGATTTTAGTGTTTACTTACTATCTAAAATCTCCATACGATTGGAGAGAACTGAAACAGGGCATGCAGGATAGGGAAACAGATTCCTATGCTCACATTAGCTTTGTTTTCAAGGCAAATTTCACTGCTTTAGACTTCTTTCTTCCCAGGTAGATAAAGAGAAAACAAAATATTGGTGCCAGAGACAGGTGCCTCTAATGTATTCTTGTCAGACATGCTGGGAACAGGAGAGCTCTATTTTTGAGATACTACTGTTAGCTACATTACGTGGAGGTCTTGTTAGCGGTAAGCAGCAAATTGGTGTTTAGCGATGCAGCTGACAGCACTTATTAATTTGGGGGAAAGGGAAAGAAATCTCCAAATTCTCAGGGAGACAGGCATAGTCTTGTGTGTCAATATGAGGAATTTATGCAAACATCCTCTCATTCTAATGAGGTAGAAAAAGCAGTACTGCAGAGACGGTAGTAAAATAACAGCTTATGCCCCGATTCAGGAAGCATGTACTTAAAACATCTTTATGCAGGACAGCACTTAATCCTCTGCTTAACTTTGATTTACATGGGTGCTTATGAGGTATCTCAGATAGGAATGACTAAAGGCTGGGATGAGCCCTGCCTCAATTAATAACAGATACAGCTCTGTATTCATCTAGTAATGTTAATAGCAATGATGGTAACAACGATAATTTGTGGCTAGGTAGCTACTTTCATTTAAATTGATCAAATAGTAAGCTGCACAAAAAATAATGATTTAAGGCTCCGTGCATTCCTGAGCTGGGAGGAAGTTTTGGCCATTCACCCAGGTTAACAGAGCACCTAAAGATCAACAGTGTGGGAATCACACAACTGTGGTGCCTAAGATAAAGAAAGCAATGAGCTGGTCAGCCTGCTTGGTCTGTCCTGTAGCTGGTTCCCTCTATGCTCACTGGCCAGCTTGAACAAAATCAATAAGGGGAATCTCCTGTCTACAAAGACAGTCTGTGGCAAAATGTAGAAATATTGGGGTCTCCTGAATGCGCTCCAGGCCACTGTGCAGTCACAAGAATATCCTTTCCATTGTCATCATCTAATAATATACAAAGGGGAATTTAATTTAAGTTACTGTCTTTACTTGAAACAAAAGCATTGCAATTTGCATGACCAGTGCAAACTGCTTCTAAAACAAACCAGTTTGGAAAGAATATAAGCATGAGATATGTCTGGTTTCTTGTCTGGGTTACACTCCAAAATTTGATGATCATACCCAGATGACTACAATAATGAAGGTGATAGATTAGTGTATTGATGCATAATCACTGTCTAGCCTGCAAAACTTATGAGCTGCATGATTTTGAGAACAATTACTTGTAATTAAAGCAATGCTGCTCCCCCCCTCAAAGAAATATTTTGTGCATAACACCAATTAATTACATTTTTTCAATGAGAATAGCTCTTAAATGGCTGTGCTGCTATTTATTTCTGACCACATTCAGAATTCTGAAGAGATATGAATTATGTATTGTTTAAC
Organism: Melospiza georgiana; assembly: GCF_028018845.1. Classification (NCBI taxonomy): domain Eukaryota; kingdom Metazoa; phylum Chordata; class Aves; order Passeriformes; family Passerellidae; genus Melospiza; species Melospiza georgiana. Next base: position 20,604,690 of record NC_080431.1, read on the forward strand.
AGTATTATTTTGGGGCTGGGATCGTAAAAAATACCTCCTTCTTTTTCGTTAACGCCTCTTGAATGAATTAAAAGCTAACCACTTCCCCAGGGTGAAGATATGAACTAACTCTTTTAATAATGAAAGGGAGTTTTTAGCCAGACAAACATTGTCTGATGAAGTCAGTCTATCCATGCAGCTTAACTATCTGCTTATTTGTCGCTTTTTGTTTTTCCATACTCTTCAGATACAATTGGTGAAACTAAAAGGCAGCCTTATGCCCTGGAAAGAAGAAATCCACCACTGTGCTAAATAAATATTACTACACTTGTTTTTAAAAAGCAAGAATGTGTCCTTTTTTCCAGAATAAGGCACAGTGTAGGTTTTCCTTTCAATGGGGTTGCAGTATAGAGTTATAGCTGATCTCATTATTAAAATATTGCTGTGAGAAAAGGTTTTCAGTAGTCCAGCTCTACATATATGAACTATTAATTCAAATGTGCATTGAAAACTCAGCTTGGCATCTGAACCCCAGTTCAGTATCTGAAACATCACATAGTCTTCAAAGAGCTGTATGGAACAAAAGAAGATAGGAACCATCCATAGTTTGCTTTTCCTAAAGCTGCAGCTTTACCTCACCAGTTCTGCACAAATAAACTCTGTAGTACCTCTTTAAGTGAAATAAATTACAAGGTCTGAGCTTTATTCTCAGTGATGCTGTACACATGCTATTCCCATCAAATCTTTTCAACTCTTCCCCTTCCCTGGATACCACTGAAGCCTGTAAAAGAATTGGGTTTGGTAACCACATCTAACACCTTTCCTTCTGGCAGCTGTGGTTTCCTGAAGACATAGATAGGTATCACTCTCTTTTCTACTTCAAAACAGTGAGTTTTCACTTCTGAAAAATGGACAGGCTTCTCCTGGTAAATCTCTTACCAGGTTTGTATCACTGGCAGCAACATGAACTGATGTTTTCTCCCCAGAACCTGTGTTCTGTATGAGTTGCCATCCTCATCTTGATAAGTGCTCTGCAGAACGCTGTAACAGCGTCTGCCAAGAGAGGAGCAAGGACTCCTCCCGCCTTCCCAGCTTGCTCCTGCCACCCTGAAATTCTGCCTCCATCAACATATGGAAGAGAAGCATCTTCTGATAATGCCCATGTACTCAACAGACATATGAGCAGCTGTACCCAGAGAAATGCATTTTTAGTACATCATAAATATCACACATGCCCTGGGAACAAAAAGCAAGACAAAATTTCCTTTAAAATCAGTCAACACTCTGAGCAGAGAAACTTGTCCGTCTAACCACAGGCTCCCTTGTGAGCGGCAGAGACTGAAATCACGGCCTTGATTCATTTGTGTTTTTCTGATCTGTCACACTGGGGTCTCTGCAGTAGCTCAGCCACCCAAGGAACGGCATGCTCAGTCTTTTCTGTGACCCACAGAAACATTCTCCCTGTCTGTTTTGGCAGCTGGGTGTAACTCAATCTGCTATGGTATCCACGCTTAAACAATTCTACCAGTAAGCAAAACAGCTACTGTTTTCATCTTACCATGTTTTTCATAGTATCTAGATGTTGAAATAACACTGCCAAAAAATTGACATTTTATGCTTTGACAATGATTGCTCCTGATCGTAGTCATGATCTCAGGCACAGCAAGGGGCCCAGGCCTTGGCTTCCCAGTGTGTCAATCAATCCTCAGCACCTATCAGGCACACACACGCTGCCACCAGCCAGCAAGTTCAAGCACCTCCACTTGAAAATAGCTGCAGTGGCGCTGGAAAAGGAGGCATGTTTTCCACAGTGTCGCAAACTTGTGAAAACAATTCTGCAACCAAAACTGAGAATAGCCTTTGCAATCGCTACCCCTCTCAGGCAGCCAGCTCACTCCTGGGTGCTGTAAATACACAGTAATAAACCGTACCAAGGAACCATGATGCAGTAATGTTACAGTAAATTCTGGTGGAATTGTTTTTGAGGTGCACCAGCCTGTGAAAGAGGAAGAGAAATGGGAGACACTCACATGTTCGAGGGAATGAAGAGGAAATACCTTTGCAACCTCACTTCCCTACCTCTGAACACAGCTATCCTGTACTTTGTCTGTAGCCTATGGTGCCCTGGCAGCCCATTCATGCATAGAAAGACTTGGCAGAACACATGGTTACCCTTACACTGAATTCTTTCGCCATGTGTGTTTAATATATCTCTGTGATCTGATTCAAGTGGAGCAGATTTGAATACCTCATTATACGGAGACCAATATGTCTTCATACACACAGTAATTATATTGTTCATTCTGATGTTAGAACGCTGTATCTCTTGCTGAAAGTCAGAGTACTCGCATACATTTTTTAGTCACTTAGACATAAGTGACTATGCTGACATTCAAATTCTAAACAAATTGCTAATGAGCTTCCCCGCTTCTTTTTTTTTTTTATCTTCTCCCCAAAAGCAGATTTCTCAGCCTCTGAAAGAAACAGAATGGAAGAGCTTAAATGAGAAGACACACGCACATGACTGCAGTCTAAGGAATAGAAGCCCATTTCTCAGCCAGTGTGCACTGCCAGAGCTGTGTTGGCTCCTTGGGGAGAGGGAAAAAGGCAGGAGAAGCAAGAGGGTGGAAATACTTTAACCACACTTCAGATGTCTACCTTTGTGCTTGGATTTTGTAATGAAGATTTATCTAAATCTCAGCAAGTGAGTATTTTCCCCTAATGGAAATGCTGTCTGCAGCAATCGTTTCTTTCCTTTCTCTACCCGCTACCCTTTTATCTTATTGTAGCCTTTTTGGTTTTGCAATAAAATTTGTACTTGTGATGCTACTTAAGGTGTACTCTTTGGTGTTCCCAAGCAATGTCTGAAGGTGCTCCAGGACTGCGGAATACACTCTGGATGTAGACACACATGGTAAAACAGCTAACACCTTATGTGACCAGAAGTGGATTTTGCAGTTTAAAGGACAAGTCTGTGACCATCACAGTGACTAGCACAGGAGTGCCCTTTGGGAAATGTCCCTTTAATGGGGCCTGAGGTGCCCCCACAGGTGGTGCCTTGGGCAGGCTGCAGGCATTCAGAGTTCTTAGTGCCCAGACTCCAGTCCCTCCATCACCACCTATGGGTATAATTCCCTGTTATTGCATTACCCTATACAGATCTGTAGCACTTGGGTTTTAATTGCTTGGCAGTCATCTTTTCTGTCCTTCCAGTACCTTGATACTTGAGGTCAGGTGTTGAAATGCCACTTGGGTTTCTGGGACCTGAGTGTTAGCAGCTGGCTTTCCCTCTAGTTCCCAAATCATTTGCTGTGGGGGGTCTGTATTCAGAGTTCCCTGTGACATTCATACCCTTATTATTATCCTGTGTTAATTAAATTTCATATTGTTCTTAATTGTGTGTGTGGCCCTTGAGACAATGGGAAGGATTCGTTATTAAAAAGGCAGAATTTTATTTAGTGCAGAATTCAGTGCTAAGAGAGACCTCACTTTACCTACCCAGGGAAAAGAGCAATAGAAGGGAAACAGCTGCTGGCATATTGGTCAGGAGCAAAAACAGCAGGCGAGGCTGAGAGTGGCAAGACCAGTAAAGCGAGAAGAAAATTTAAGCCCATGTGTTTAAATTCAATCTTAGACTAAAAGGCTAATAACAACAGGTATCATCCCACTTGTCTTTCACCAATGTTGTTTTTTAAGAGAAAGTTTCTAGTGTAAAATTTACTCCTTTTTCAGTCAAAAAATTATTCAGCTGCAGGAAGGAAAGGCATTCAACAGGATGGCTCAGAGCACATTTAATGAGCCAGGCAGGAATAGCAGGCTCCCTTTCCCTCTTCCCTCTCAAGGGCTGCAGAGGACATTTGTAGGCATAACTCTGGGCACCTTACTTGCTGATATGCTCCTCCACTGTGCTGAATTTCTTTCCACTTTCTGTGGGGGGGAAAAAAAATGATAGCTCTGTGCAGCAAAGCACATACCTTCTTCAAGGGGTGATGAACATTTGGTAACAAAATTCCTTGTCAATCTCTGTGGCTTGCTCTGTGTACCCAGACCTACTGTTAGCTTCTCTTCCTGGTGAAAACTGGAAGTACATGTGCTTTCTCTGCAGTAATATATTATGCCCCAGTGATATTGTCCTAGATAAGCATGGCTTTCACAGGCTGCATCCTCTTGTCTATCTCCCTGTTTGTGGGAAAATAAATGAACACACAGTGTGTGTGCTTGCTCTCAGAAAATTCCAGTTGTGTTTGCTGGTTTTCATCTTTTTTTGTCAAACGGCTGTGGATGCTCTTTCATTGTTTCCCATACGAAAAAGGTCCTGATCAAATACACTGCACACCAGCTGGCAAAGGGATAGGTTCCCAGCAGGCTTTTGGCATTTGATACACTCATGTATGTGAACAGGTTGATATGATTAAGGTTAGCGAATGAGAGACAATTCCAGACTTTTCTAATTTTTGAATAGCATTAAATATTTGCTGGTGCTTTTTATTTTGAAGCAGGCAGAATGCTATTTAATGTTCACAATGGCAACCTGATGGTTAAAATATAGGGGGCATTCTATCCTCCTCCTGCCATTGCTAAGACCATAAACCAGACCTGCAAATGGAAAAGAATACAGCACAAAATACATTGCATATCTACATTCCCAAGTTTTAAAAGCTTCACTGTCGACGAGAGAAAAACTACATGGGTTTAATTTTTATTGCATTCAGTGAAAAGTTATTAGGAAGTGATCTGGGGACCACTACACCTGTAAATCCAAGGCCACTGAGGGGACGGAACTCAGTGTAGCCACCACACTGCAATTTGCTGGTTGGCTTGGGTCTCCTTCCAGCCGTGCAGTATTCCCAGTTCTCTTTGCGCTGTACTCAGGAAGGGCACAAAGCTGTTTTCTTTCCAGACAATTTTACCGATGGGCCTGACTGCTTAATTGGTTTGGCATAGGATACCAGAGCTCCACCATTTGTCTCTGCTTCCTGTTTGCTTCTCGTCTGTAATTCAGGCTGTGGAACGGCTCTTGAAAGTTTAGTGTGGTATGGTGTGGCAGATTGTGTAGCAGATTGTGTGGCTTCTTATTTGGTGACAAATTTGGTGTTATTTAGATGGCCTTAGGTAGCTCTTGACCCTCCAGCCCCTCGACTACTCATTTCCAGCTCCATGTCATTGCAATGCTTTGCTTAGCCAGGTGTTTATGTGGCCACGAATGAACAGCAGTTCATTCATCTAGTGGAAAAAGCACATCTTGCATCCCCCACCTTGTTCACTGTTTGGCTGTGGAGGCAATTTTGCCAGCACTGCCCAGAACTCCAGTCCTGGCACTGAGGGACCACTTGAGGAACCGTGGTCTGCACCAGTCATTGCTCCTTGGAAGCACAAGTCTGTGCGCAGCACTCACAGCATCAGTCCAGAGCCTGAACTGCTTTTTCAGCTTTTGCCTGCAGGGATCAGAGGAGTGTTAGTATTAGTGTGATCTATTTATCTCAGCTGCATTCAATTTCTCTTTTTTCAATACAACATTCTTGGAGATGAACACACTTTAAAAATGGAAAAGTGGGATGTGCCCAGTAAAACTTTTTTAACAAAAGCCTGTCAAGCAATATAGGGTATGTGACTTGCATGTGCATTCCTATGTTTGTTAGCCTGAATGACACCAGAAAAATTATGCCAGGAAATTAATCCCTTAACATTGCCTAGTTCTTCTTCAAAGTCAGGAGAAAGTGGTGAATGCATTGTAAAAGACACATATTTTGTCAAGGTTGCAGAATTTGATTTAAATGAAGTGTTTTCTCAATGTTTTTTCTTACTTCTAAAACTGTTAAAACAGAGAAACTGAGAGACCTGGTGCAAAAGAAACACCAGGTTAGGACTGAGGAACAGCAAGGGCTAAGACAGATGTTTCATCAATGACAAGCTGGACAGGAGCTGGCAAGGTGTGCTTGCAACTCAGAAAACCAGTGATGTCCTGGGCTGCATCAAAAGAAGTGTGGCCAGCAGATCGAGGGAGGTGATTCTCCCTCTCTCCTCCACTGCCATGAGACCCTGCCCACAGCATGATTAGAAGGCTGAAACACCTCACCTGTGAGGAAAGACTGAGAGGACTGAGGTAGAGCAGCCTGATGAAGAGAAGGCTCCAGGGAGATCTTATTGCAGCCTTTCTGTACTTAAAGGGGATGCATAAGAAACAGGAGAACATACTTTTTAGCAGGGCCTGTTGCTATAGGGCAAGGGGTAATGGTTTTAACATCAAGGTGGGTAGATTCAGAGTAGATATAAGGAAGACATTTTGTATGATGAAACACTGGAACAGATTTAAAGATGCCCCATCCCTGAAAACATCCAAGGTCAGGTTGAACAGGGCTCTGGGTGACCTGAGCTAATTGAAGATGCCTTCTCGTTGCAGGGAGGTTGTACCAGATGACCTTCAAGGGTCCCTTCCAACACAAACCATTCTAGGACTGTATGACTCTACATTAACATAAAACTGTATTTTGTTTGTTGATTAGGAAAAAAATTACAAAGCAATTGAGGGTCAGATTGTTATCTAACCTATCTTAGTGCAGCTCCATTTAAATCAGTTGAGCTCTGCTGATTTACAACAGTTGAGATCTAGTCATGACTTTCTATCACTCAAATTAATTACTGCAACACATTTATTTTTGGCTTGAAGGAAGAATTTTAAGATCGGGATTGATTAGCTTTTTTTTTCTAAATTATTAAAGCATCTTTAATTTTATTTTAAATTTGCTTTTACTATTGATGGTAGTTTTTGTCTCTTGTCATTATAATTTATCTGTTAAAAGTTTTTCTGAGTGTCAAATACTTAGACTATCTTTCAGATTCTCAGGTGACTAAGATAGGATTCTTTCTTTAATTAAAAAGAAGAAGATTGAGTTTCAGGGCAATCATGTTTTGATATTCCCATATGTATCTAAAGTCACTCAGATTAGGAGAACAGGACTTCAGTTTTTAAAATTAGACTTTGTTAAATTGGACTCTGAAAGTGCATTTCCCTATCTGACTAAAATACCTATGGTTTTAAATATTACAAGGTAAGCCCTCATCAACTCTGATAGATGCTAAATGGCACTGCTTTACTGTGTTGATTTGGACCCCATTTCTTGCACTGTCAATATGACGTAAATCCTTCAAACTCAATAAAATTACTCTAGGTTTAGACTGCCATAAGAGGTTAAAGTCTACCTCTATACCTTTGCTCCCCAAAAGAAAAATGTTTGTCATGGTAGCCACTGCAACCATAACCAGCAGATCAGATAATAGAAATTATAGTGTGGTACCAAAGGGTTTGGAGTTAGATTAATTTACAACACATAAAATCTGACCTTCTGTTTTCCTAAAAAAAAATACCATTTTTTGGGGTACTGAACTTCACTAATTATTATAACTAATTAGAATTCAGAGTCCACCTCTGAGATGCCATATCAATAACATCACTGTATAGTGCGGGGCTAGGCTTCCTTGGTTATAAAAGAGAGTTGGTTCACAGTATATGGTCAACATTACTTCCAAAGCTCCCCATGCACACAGGCTCAAGAGCCCATACTGTTTGTGGGCCACTTCTGCTCCTCCCTCCCCACTCATTTCTGCCCCCCTGTCAGTGATGTCCTTCTCCCCTCTCTTTCAGTTTCAGGAGCCTGCAGGTTATTAAGCTGTAGGGCATTAGTCAGACATCACTACCTTACCAAGAAAATGTGTGCAAAGAAAACCAGATGCAGGGAGAAGGGAAGAAAGAGATTGTGTGGGTCAGCAGCTCAGCCAGAGTCTCCATCTTCAGGTTACACAGCTGGACTCTGAGGTCCCCTCTCCTGTGGCCCAACAGCAAATGCCTTGTTTACATCCTTCCAGTGAAGGAAGTATTTCAGAGCTCACCACAAGAGCTCTTGTTGTGATTCAAGTCCTTACAGTGACTGGCTTTTAATAACACACATATACCCATTTCTGTGGTTTTTAACATCCACAGTCATACTTACTCACAAGTGATTCTGCCTAGCCTAATCAATCTCTTTAAAGGAAGTGAGGGGAAGGGGTGTTGATAAAAATCTCACCCTTCTATTTGTACTCCTCAGTTTTTTCTGGTGAAAAACTTTGGCACTCTAGATGGTGGCTGAAATTTGCAGCGAAAGAGTCACTAACTTGGACAGTGGTTAACATGATGGTTCTGTTGACCTTGATAGGTTTCCCTGCCAGGATAACTGAGGCACCGCAGAGCCTTGGACAAGCAAGGGCTGTGGAAAGCCCATCATGGGATGTCCTATTAGCTGACTGGCACTGGCAGTGAAACAGTGCAGTGAAGACAGTTAAAAACACAGTGGAAAAATATGCCTCTCAACTAATTCGTAACTGAAAGGTCAAGAATACAGAAAATTGTGCTGTAGGTCTTCTAACAGTCCTGATAGACCCCAAGCTTTGTGCATCCAATACCTATAGGTAGCAGAGTACCAGAGTCTTCTAAATGGCACATGCTGCCTTGTGAACTATCTCTCTCTTTTCCATTATTCCCATTTCAAAATGTCTAGCAAAAGTAATTTGGATTGTACGTTTCTAAATAACCTTTTCAATCCCTTCCTCAGCATTTCCTGAGAATTACAATAGTCATCTTCCTTGACAGCTGTGGTTCAAATTTCCATGAATGGTTTTTCTTTTTTGCTCTTTCCAGAGCTGACCATCTTCCATTTACAGCATGCTACTCTGTGTCCATTATGGATCCTTAGCAGCTCAGATCAAGTTTCTACCTGTCCTGTCACCAGGTAAAATGGCATTCTGCAACTCCTTATGGCAAAAAACATGCAGTTGTGGACTCTATTTTGAGCCTGGGTCACCAAGCAGTAGGTGTACAATGGGAATCTGCATGCCTCCCCAACACTTGTAGGATGGCTGCCATGACCAAGAACATCCTTTTTTCTGCTGTTTGCAAAAGGCGTGGAAGAACTGGTGAGATGTGCTGGTGTCCTACTGCTGAAATAACGTCCTAGATGCAGTCTGAGCTTCTTTATTGTGGTAAAAGGAAAACAGATCCTCCCCAAAGAACTCCCCAGAAGGATTCTCGGAACTAATTCAGCAGAGCAGTGTTCCTACCCTCTGGATGAGCCAAGGCTAGTCAAAGTGCAGAGTGAGATAGCAGGTAGTGGGGCTGCAGCATACAAATACCACAGACGGAATTCAATTTACCCGTGCCACGTATGAAGGGAACAAAATACATTCTGACTAATAATGCATAAACCCAGCACTGAAGACTACAGAACAGGCATTACAGACAGGTTAAAATACTCCCACAAAAATGCCACGGATTGCCGAGCGACATTGTGGATGCAGTACTCACCTCTCATGTCAAAGAGCTTTGGCCACACCTCTGTTCTTGATTAGGAAAAAGATGAGACTAGCTCAGTCGTTTGGAGCATGGCGCTAATAGTGCCATGGTTGTGGGTTTGATCCCTGTACGGGCCCCTCACTTAAGATCTGGACTCGGTGGTCTTTGTGGGTGCCTTCCAGCTCAGGATATTCTGTGACTCAGAATATTCTGCAATTAATTTCTTGCATGAATATCCAAAATGGACCAGTAGTTGATCCTGCCCACGCTGCTGGCTTTGCCTGGAATCTCATTCAGAGTGAGCAGAGCCTGTGCACGTGCTGCGGAGGAGCTGTTCACACCCAGCTAGAGCTGTGAAAAGCAGTAAGCACCTGAGACAAGCTGCCAGCAGTGGAAACCATCAGCAAGGAAGTCTTTTGTATTGCTCAGTTTGTGGTTTACACTGGACCTGCAATTAAAAATACTGAAGGCTGCTCAGGTGAGGGTGCCATTTAGCCAACCTCATACTCCATTCCTGCTCAGCCCTGGGCAGTACTTTTGCTTCCATCCTATGATTGATCTCATGTGGCTGAAACTGGCAAAGATAGTAGCTGTTATTATGTCATGTTTACATGCATTTATGTGTGTGTGGTAGAAACAGGGGAGAAAAAAGTGATTGTGGTCAGGTGAACTACTGTAGGATAAAGAGAGATAAATAATTCAGGTTCTCATTACAACAGAAGAGTGCAGCTTTCACAGAGAGGACAGGGACTGTCTTTGTGTGAATTTGTATTCAGTGGCTGTTTAGTAGCCATAGCATGTAATCTAGCATTAGTATTAACATAAATCAGTGGCAGGAATTAATAATATTTCTAAAGTCTTATATGATAACTGGATCCACACTATATTGTTTAGTTCTCTTGGGCATTTTAATGATCGTGTAATAGAAATGTTGGAGTAGCTGAGATATTCTTTATAAAGCTCTATGAAAGGTCTTTAACACAATGTCTTTAGCAGACAGTTTTGATAGAATGTGTTGTACAAGAAGAAATATACCTATTTTGGTAATATGAGTATGTTTCATTAGCTCAGTTCACAGCAATATGACATTACATTTAAAAAGGAATACAATTAATAACAATGAGAGGGGTTTTTTAGCTCCCAGAGTATAGCTGGAGGAACTGAGCAAGGTGTCAGGGCAATTAAATAGAGGGACTGTATTACCTTTGTCTGAACACTCATAACATCATCCTGTCTCGATATGTTGAATAGGGGATTTCTTTGCAGTAGGATTCTTAATTTATTTTGATGTTTCCTATAACTCGGATAATAATAAGATGGACTTTTTTATTAATCTTTAAAAATGTACAAATCTTGGGGATTAGCATGTCTGTAGATCCGTGTATTTTCCATTTTCCATAGAGTATGGAACAATTGTGTTAGATACACACAATAGCTTCCCAGCCTGAACTTAATGGAACCATCCTATCTGCGCTGTGGAAAAGTACAAAATACTGCTGGTGCATGTACAGCACATGGATTAGATAACTGCAGTCCAGGGAAAAAGTTATACTTTGAGACTATTAAAATAATCAACATGAGTATTATTTTATTCAGCATTAACCTTTATGTTCTGTGTTAAATGACAATGAAACCAGTGGAACACAATCCTTCCCCAGAGTAATGGTACCGGGCATTTCTTTCATGTCTAAAGAGGTTTCTTAATATCCTGCAATCCTAAAAAAGCTATTTTTTCCCCCACTTCAGGTCAGATTTAATAACAGTACCAGGAGATAAATTGATTTGGCTCAGTCAAGCTTTCAGCAGCCCTGTGGATGGTAGACAGGGATCTGTCCCCTCTCGGGAGAAGCAGCAGCAGAAGGCAGTAGGGGCATTGCTGTGATGCCCTCAAGTCCTTCTCCCTAGGGATGTAGCACCTTCCATGGCACTCACGTCTCTTCTAGAGGGTCTTCTGCTTGGCCCAGTCTGTTCTGCATGTCTGGGCGGGAAGGCCAGGAGTCCTCTTTGGCCCTGGGAATGAGGGTGGTGAGGAAGAGACGAAGCCATGTGACCTCTTTGGTGTAGCTAACACTGAAAAACATAGGGTTGCTTTGAGAAGGAAAGGCCCAAAGTGCTCCACAGAGGGAGATCTCTTCTGCAGGGGCAGCTCACTTGTACTGCTCATACTTCCATGGCAGCAATAGTTACGAGGGGAAAAGTGTTACGCAGGTGCCAAGGCAGAAGCGACCTTCTCCTATTGCCCACACCTCCATGTGCCCCATTTCATGGGTGCCTGGCAGCAGTGTGCCAGAGGCTAATAAAAAACACCGTCCCTGGGCCCACAGGGAATTAATGAACAACTCCACAACCATTCATGAGTAACATTATAACTCAGCAGGGAACAGTTTCCTAAGCCAGGGAGCTCCAGGTGACTCCTTCCACAGCAGCGCCCGGGGTTAATGGCGCACGGCGCCAGCCGCCCCATCCCGTCCCTGGGCAGCCACTGACCTGGCCCTGCTTTTAAGCTGCCACATATGCAGTGACACACGGCGCCTGAAGCGATTAAATTGTGAGGGCTGCCCTTCCCTGCTCGCTGTTATTGACAGACCCATCAGGGGCAGTGATGCATCGGCACCTGCTCAGCCCCAGCGGGCCCGCACAGGACAGGGCGGCTGCCAAGCCACCATGTTTGGCAGAGAGGCCTTGCGCCCTCCCATCGACCTGCCGGGCCTCGGCGCTATCGACCGCTCCAATTTGCAGGAATTTATGGTATTGATGTGGGGCTGATTAACATTTTGTGCCACAGCAGTTCAATACAGGCTGGTAACAGCTTTTAATGATTAATTGACTTTTATGATTCCGCCTGGGCGCTGTCAAGCCGGCTGTGAATGGCGGGCACGCGCCTCCACAGCCACTCTCTCCGGTGGCACCGGGCAGTGATTGAGTGCCTGGGAAATTAGTGTCCTTGCTGTCTCGTTTTATGAAAGATAAATGCTATGACATTTAATGTAGACCTTAATTTAGAACAGAACTAAACAGATCATTTTGCAATTTAATCATAAACAGGTAAATATCAAAATTGTTTAGCATTTCACGAGTCAGGCAGACAGGCAGCAGAGGTAAAGTGAAGTGGGCAGCAGTGGAATTGCAGAGGTAAGGTGAGGTAAGGTAATGAGACATGGAGCCAGAGATGTTTTAATAGTGGCAGCAGCATAAATTAGATGGTATATCACATCCACCATTCAGGTATGGTCTGCCCATATGGTGATCTTGCTCTCTCTTTCATCTTTTAATTTCATCCACTGTTCCCACTCTAGCTGTAAGGTGACGGCTTCTGACACATGACATGATACATGGAAAAAAAATGTCACCTACAGTTAATTTGTTACCTAAAACAAACATAATCATTATGGAAAATTTGCAAAGGAAAACAGGATTTTATTATACCCCATAACAACTGAAAAAAAAGATTGTCTGGAAGGCTGTGTGCTGTCAACTCCTACCTTCCTGTGTTCATATTTATAGCCTATTCCTTTGCATTCGTGTTAATTAAAAAGATTGTAAGTTTCTTTTTAAATAACTGTCTAAACAAAATGTCATATTATGCGTGTTTATACATACAAAAGCTAAAATGGCATATTTTGATCCTCTTTGAAATTTTATTCTCTATCTTCTCATCACCCCCTCAATTTGGTACGATTTTCAGAGGAAATGAGGATGCAATGGGCCAGATTCTTAAATCATTTTGACCCACTTCAAAAGAGCTGGGGAGCTGCTGAATCTTCCCATTCAAGGATTCCCTTGGCACTAGGGAGTTCCTAGCTCATACAAAGCTGACAGAGCCAATTCCTATGCCATCTGTTCCTACAGAAACCATTTAGAAGAGCCTAGTGGAGGCAGACCAGGGGTGCAATTGAGGTATTTCTGTATTTTCCTCTCCCTTTTCAAGACCCTCATGGAGTCAGTAGTTAACCTGTTACAGTACAACACAAATCCCAGGGACAAAAAGCTAAAATGAGCTCTCTAGCTCTTCCTCTAAGCTTTACCCAGTACAATTTGCCAGGGATAATCCAAGAAGCCATGCAAAACAGACCAGCTCCAAAGGCTCTTTTCTTTAAACCTGAATCACCTTCTGGAAGTCAAGAAACAATCAGATAGAGTTAAATTGCAAAACTGATTGGGCTGTAATATCTGAGGAAAGGGGGAAAGGAGAAAGGGGTACAAATTTCTGGACAAAGCTGTGTGCATCCACCTTTTTACCCTGATCAGCAGAAAATCTCATCTAATAGCAGCCCTCAGCCAGCTATGTGATACCTGGAAGGGGGTACTTAGCTCTTGAATCAAAATTCACAGTGCTGAGAAAGACCCTTAAAGCTCTGTGTACACTGGATGTTTGCCTATGGATTTGTCCTGATGAGCTTTGTGACTCTCCTGACGCTATGATCCCAATGGCGCGTACTCTGGCAGGTTTCTCTGCTTGAAGGCACCAACAATTATCTGAGAGGTAGCAAGGGATGGTTTTTTAAACCACCTCTCAACTGGTGCCGCTTGTTACTCTGTGAGGAGGAGCATGTCCTTCTTCACCATCAGGCAGGCTGGTGAGGAAGCAGGGTCCTGCCTTCCCTGGAGTGAAACAGGAACAGAGTAAACCTATCTCAGCAATGAAGTGGTGACTATGGGCTGAGGGGGAGTCTTGATGTGCTGTTTCTTTGTGTTTTTTTTTTTTTTTAATACCACCATTAAGATATTTGCTTCTTTCTCTCAGCCCAAGCTTCTGAGCAACTGGCACATTTGGAGTGTGACAGCATACCAACCATGTGTGGGACAAACCAAGGATGCCTTGCAATGTCCCAAAATCCAGCATTGTTGCTCAAGGAAGAGAAAGAAGACCAGGTCCCCAGAGCTTTTCAAGTTATAAGAGGGGAGAGGAAGAAGTTAAGCATGTTGAAGAGCCATAGTTGGATGCTGCTGTCACTGGGTAACTGTGGGGGTGACTGCTGATCCTTGGAGGAGCAGCAGGTTCCTTGATGCATACTGACCTCTCACTTTGTGTCATCACAGAGCCTGGATTTCAAGGACATAAGACACGGGTTAAATGGCTATTATAATAGCCCATTATAACCTGGGCAAAGGTCAGTCTAAGCCACTGCTCACATTTTGCTTGTGCTAACAGCTGGCCCTCAACAGAATTCAAGTGTGTCCACACAAGCTGCCATCACAGAATCTCCACTGACCCAACAGTTTGAAGATCCAGCCTAGGGAGTGGCAATCTGGCTTTAGATATCAGCAGTGAGTAAACTCCCAGGTCACAGGCATGGGCTAAGGTATAGGCAACATGGAAGTAGAAAAAGTTTAAATTCCCTTGACACTGACTGGTGAAATCTAGCACTTAAAAAGTAACCATTTGAAGATGAGTACAGTGAGACCTCTGTCTGCTCCTATGGATACTCTCATACAGCTGCAGTTCTGGACCTAAGGTCACAAGAAAATCGCCAGGATGATAGTGTCATGTATTCATTGCCGGGGTCACAGATGGAGCAGACAAGTCTGTCTGTACTCATCAATGTAAATATATCCTAAGCATGGGCACAGCAAGCTAAGTATGTCACTGAAGCCAATAAGAAATCCCAGTAAGGGGAGTTTTGCCCCACATCAGAGCTGCAGTTAAATGTGCCTTTGAATGTCAGCTTCTAAACAAAGCTGTCCTGTCTTCAGCTATCTTACTTGCATATTTGAAGGCAGGTGGCTTGTTTCTTTTTCCTTTGGGATGAGGTTCATAATGATACCACTCTTAGCTAATAACCAGTTGAATATGAGCCCCAGAAGTGGGACTCAAGCTCTATCTCAGCAGACTGTACAATAATGCAGAGAGAGTGGTTTCATCAGAAGGATATAGGTGAGACTGGCAATAGTGATGAGAGAGTGCTTCTGTTTTCTCTGCTGGGTAACTATGCAGCAGAAAGCACAGATTGTAGAGCCAGAGGTAGCAGAAAGGAGTGCCATGAGTGGTGCAGGTAATAAGTATTCCCACTGAGAATGAGAGGCTCTGAACCCTTAAGTTTGGCCCTCCCTATCTACACACAATGTTAAAACAGTGCCTTGCCTTTGCTCTATTTAGCTCTGCAGCTCTAGACTCCTTGACTACACTGCTGCTCACTTCAGAGCAAAGTAGAATGTAGTCCTCTTCCCTGCTACCTCCTCTTTTTCAGTGAGAGTCTCCTTAAGGGACCTTCAAAATCAAGAGAACTGAAAACTTTTGTTTCCCAAAGCATTCACGCTGCCAGGCAATTACACAAAGAGCAGACAGTGGCTGTCATGTTTGAAAGGAAGTGGCTGAGAACACTGAGACGCAGAGTATATGAGACTATGCTGACATGGTCTTTTGCAGATGGAGGTGAGCCTGTTTTGTCCTTTTTCCAAGCCAGATGGGGAACTGCTTTACTGTAAGCTGATCCTGAGTAATGAAACTACACTCCTTCATGTTCAAAAGCTTCTAGTTAGCACCATGTGCCCCCAAAAACAAGAAGGAGGGCTCTCTGTTGCTGCCAAAACCCAGAATAGTCCTACATTATGGTCCTGTGTACCTTTGAGGCAAACCCCATAGGTTCTGACTCAACAGAGTATGAGGTAGGGAGGCCCAGCTTGTGGAAGGAAATAGGAATTGTTTAACCATGTAACTGTAGGAGGGCCAGTTCAAAATGTAAAACAAGTAGGCTGTTGCTTTTTCTGCCACATGTTGCAAAAAAAAAAAACCCCAAACCCAACCCAAAGCAAACAAAAACACGATAGCACTACTTTGCTTCAGACAGAGACCAGAAAAATGAGGCAGAAGCCTGTGTATTGGGGCAGCAATTGGTGCCTCTTATTCCTTATTTCTCTGGAAAAAGCGAGAGTCTTGTTCTCCTGAATCCTTAGGACCTGCTCCAGGCTTTGTCCTTCCTTTCACTGTACCTTAGCACTTTCATGCTACATAGGAAAGCAGGCCCCCAACTCCTCTGCCTGCAGGAGAGTTACACACTCCTTTTCACTTGAGTTGGCTGTGGGTGGCAGTGGCTGGACTCATACAGCGGAACTGTACTGGGCACCTAAGGAAGTAACTCCAGCAACATACATGCCTTGGAGACACCTAATTCAGATTGGCAGGATTTTCTGTGTGACCTTCAGTATGCCCCTACATTTTGCCTGAGTTGTATTTTAGGCACGAAAGAGACTGTTTGGGATTGTGCTCAGGTTCATCCTAGGGTGCCTTGAAGTTCTACCCACTTACCTGCAAAAAGTAGATTTTATGCCTCCTCCTCTCTTGGTGAGGGAGGCAAGGAAGAAGGGAGTATTCTATGTTGTTTGTCCCTGGCAAAAGTTCCACAGACTTCAAAAACTTTCTATTCTATGGCTGCATGTGCTTGTGTCTCACTGCAGACCACTTTCAAAGACACAGTTTTAATAAGTTGTAGGACTGCTGCAAAGGCTGAAATGCGACCTTCACCTTTTTTATTCGGGTGCTACTCTGACTAGCATGCAGCATCTCTTTACATCACACCTGCATCTGGTAATACAGGAAGAGTATTGTGTAATCAAGAAAGTTTTTCTCTCACAATATAGAATGACTGGCATTTAATCTCTTCCCTTGCTATTCTGTCATGTTCCTCTCTGTTCTATTGTATATTGGTCCATACACACACTGGGTTCAGTGAAGATTCCCATATTCAGCCTCACTTACTTTTGTTTAGATGCATGCCTAAAGATACTGGAAAAGTGTGGTGGACTGTATTTATAATTACAGCTCAGATATTTATCCATTCAAAAATAACACAATAAAATTTTGAGCAAAAATAATATTCAGTATTTTTCCAAGAGAGTCTATTGTTTTTCTGCAGTCGCATGCCAGCCATTACTCAACAAAATTCCACACATTATCTTTCTCATGAGTTCAGAGGGCAGTTACCAAGTGAAATTTCCACCTGTAGGCACTGATTTAGTCTTCTTTTTATGATTCCTCTTCCAGATTTATAAGAGAATTTAATTAGGCTTCTTATAGATTTCTTTGGCAATTTTTGAATATATATATCTATCTCCTTCTTGATTACCATCCCCTTTAACTCACTGGATGTCCCAAATTACAAGCTTTGCAAGGAATCAGTTGCCTTTGGCTGTGTTTGGTATTATGTTACCTTCTGTTCAGTTAACGGTGTGGAGATAGACCATAAGCACTGGAAAAACCTCAAAGCTCTTTTCTGCTGTTTTGAAATTGAGAAAGCAGAAACATAATTGCTTTTGTTGGATCACAATCCTGAATAGCAAAAGACTTTTTAAACATCTGCCCTTCCTTTGATTGGCTTTACATCTTCTCTCTTTTTTGTCTACTGTTCATTATTCTGCATTTTATTCACTAATGAAAAGTTCTATCCATGACAATATTTTCATATGCTGTAAAATGACTGCGATTCAATGCATTTAATCTGATCTAGCCCTACAGAAACCCTTAATAGAATGCGACAATATATGTTAATTCTGTGAGGTTTGTATTTCCTTCTTGCTTGTGTAATATCTGATCTGTCCTGCCTACAATCTCAGGGCAATCTCCTGCAACTCTGACTTTTAGCAGAGCCAGAGTCTAACTCCCAGCATGTATTTGCAACCCCTATTGAAGTCGAACAGCACCGTGTAGCTATGTGGAAAGTAAATTTTGCTTTCTTTGTCATTGAAGCCCTTCTCCCATGCAGATCTGTGACAAATCAGCACTGACTTTCATTCTGCCAAGATCAGGTGTCAGAATTATTACATTTTACATGGGATTCTCTCTGATGGGAGAACTTGCATGTGTTTCCAGGTGCTGATCTCCTGCTCGCTCTTTATCACTAACCGAATGACTTGATATGTCTCTCTCCTTTCTTACTTTTTTAATACCACTGTCAAATACCTATCATGACATTACTATGCATTCCTAGGAAAATGTAGCAGCCAGAAATAATGCTGATCCCTGAGTGGAATGGAATAATCCATTCATTCTGCAGGGAATAGCTACCCTATTCAATAATAATATTGAAATTAAGAAATCACATTCGGTCTTTTAACATGGGAAGACAATACAAATAATTGGGGAATTTCCTACTGAGTCTGTTATTAAAACAGTATCTAGAGGAAACCTGAGCACTCAGACAACTGAAATGTGTCCTTTTCTTTTTTCCTGGTTTAAGCATAATGCCTGACATCAATACCACAAGTATTTTCAGTGCTACCTGGG
Source organism: Melospiza georgiana (assembly GCF_028018845.1). Classification (NCBI taxonomy): domain Eukaryota; kingdom Metazoa; phylum Chordata; class Aves; order Passeriformes; family Passerellidae; genus Melospiza; species Melospiza georgiana. Next base: position 20,623,214 of record NC_080431.1, read on the forward strand.
AATAAGAGGAAATGAAGGCAGGAGACTTTTGAAAAATCACTTCTGATTTTGCTCATTTAAGAGCTACGTATTTCAAAAGAAATGAGGGCCAAACTTACAAGTGCCAATAGTCCCCTGTTGGATCCAGATTTTCAGAAAGATTCCATTCTCATTTACACTTCTCAATAGAGCATTTTTCCACAAGCGCTCAGCAGCCAGCAATTCTTTCTGGCCAGGAAGCCATTGAGAAAGCTGGCCTTTTTTTTTTTTTTTTTACCCTTCTGTGCCTAAAAGGGAATGGGGAGCTCTTTTGTGAATAAGGTTCTTCAGACAAGTTACACTTGATGAGCCTGGCTCTGAGGGAAGAAGTGAAGTACAACTTTCCTCTCTGAAGCCTCCAGAGGCTGTGGGCGCTAGAAAGACCCAGTCTACTGTTAGGCAGAGGTAGTTCTGAGAGAGCTAGCTTGGAGACTGGAAGCAATGGAGAAACACCCATAATTCCTGCTGGAGCTTTGCAGTATGTGAGGGAACAAGTATTTCCATGAATACCAGAATTATTCCAGAAGCCTAGTTTCCAATGGAGTTAGTGTTTCATGGCTGACTGACATTTTAAATGAATTATACTATTGCTGCACTGTGAATTCTGCCCTTATCAGACACTGGAGAATCCATGGGGGAGAGAAGCCTTGGCTGTGGAGTGGATTCCCTTATATCTAATAAGGTATAAGCTCTGACTGAAACTTTCCTTCACATACATCCATTCTCTTTCCCAAGTGGATTCTCTCTGTGTCAAATGAGAACCGAGCGCGGGCTGCAGCCTTTCCATCAGTAGAAAAACTCTTCAGTTTTCTGTATTCACAAAAACTTACCAAGTTGATTATCTCTTGAACCTCTGCCTTTCTGCCAGGTTCAGCTACAATTACCCAATGGGTACAAAAGTACAAAAGTTTTTAGGCAACTGTATGTGCACATACACACACAGAGCAATTATATGAGCTGTGCTTCCTCATGGAGCCAGGCTAGAAACACCCACTGATAAACTCTAAATGACTGAAGTCTGCTGTGTCTCTGAGTGAGTTGGGCAGGCTGTAATAAAGGGCTGAGTGGAAAGAGAGATAAATTATTCTGTATCTCCTGTCCTGTATGGCAATCAGGCATGTCTCCCTCCTCTGCTAGCCGTAGGGTCTCCCCATCAGTCGGGACCGCTGCTCAGCCCCTTTGGCACAGAGCGCGCTGCGGGGGCAGTCAGGGGGGCTGGAAGTGTTCCTGGCTGGTCTGCCAGTGTGAAGGATTGGCAGTGTTTCTTGCAGTTTCCTTTCCCATGAGCAACTAGCAGCAATCAAATACAATCTAGCTGTTATTATTTGCCGTTAGTTTCTTTGATTGTGATTTGGAAATACGTTGCTAAGGAAAGCAAAAACCGTGGTTAACTGATTGATAGAAAATAAGAGTCATAGAAAACATCTGGAGAGCCAGATGAGTACAAGTCATTGTTTGGTTTAATACCCTTATAATATTTGCTGCAAACAGCCAAGCTGAAGGGTAGATTCTTCATCATTTTTATTATGTGCTTATTCCAAAATATTAGAGAATGGGCTTTGGCAGCAATGTTTGATTTGTGCCCTTTTGCCCAGATACTACCATGTCTTGGCTTCCTGAGTCTGTGTAAAGCCAAATTATCAGAACATAATATCAAAGTAAAAGAATGGTCATACTGGATAATACCAACATCCCTCTAGACTCTTGCTTCTCATGGTGACAAATAGCAGACATTTAGGAAAAATTACAAAGCCAAAAAATGCAGCCGTTGTTCTCCAACACTCTTGTATCTTCTAGTGATTAGCAGCTAGAGAGCAAGCTGAGCCAGAAGAGCCATCTTTGTGGTTAAGATGCATGGATGGATGCATGGATGGATTTTTTATTTCTGCTTGATTGCTCTTTCTCGGCCTTTAAAGGTAAAAATAGGTAGGTTACATACTGCCTAGGAAAAAATGCTGAGGGAAATCCTGCAGCTGGAAACTTTTGGGGCCACCCATAGGAATTAAACTTCCTCAAGCTGCAGTGGCATGTCTTAGCTAAAGTAGGAGAGAGAGTCAGCCTCTCTGAACTTCTATCTTTGCCCTTCAGCTTAACCATACATTTGTTGAGCAGAGGAAAGCAGGGTGGGGGAATGGGGTGGGGGCTGGGGGTTGAAGCTGACTGCAAGTGTCCAGAGCCTCCCTTCAGGTGGGCTGGAAGAGATAAGACCAGCACAGCACCTGGCTGACCATCCAGCCCTTCAGCTGCAGTCTTGGGAGTCAACACCCTGGTTGAAACATGCTCTTCAAACCCCTTTGAGCAGAGAGGTGTCTGAGTAGATAGAGGTAGTTGACTGAAATGTGGTTAATGGCCAACTTAGTTCAAGTTTTCACAGGTCCATTCCCATGCTGATCACAGTTATTCAACAGCTGCGATTTACACATGTTGTGGATTTTTCTAAGAACCCTCTGTGGGCCCAGGAGGACAGAAAAATATTAGCACATTTCTGATTTTACAGATACTAAGAGTTAAAATCACTATTCTGAAGTTCAAAGTGAACTGGTAACTAGACCAGATATAGAAACTACTCACTCCTAAGACTCCGTTTTCAATGGCTAGCCAGCACTTCCTTTCACTTAATTTACTGTTAAACCTAGAGGCATAACTCAGAGATCCATATACCAAGGGGACTGTTTCCTCACAGAACTTTATTCAATATTTATAGCATGTGCTTATTATGGTGATCATGTACAAAATTACATTGTTTTGACTCTTTATATGGTATTTTAACTAACAAGAATTGTTTCATTACCAAAAAAAACAGGAGACGAAGGGAAGGGAAGGGAAGGGAAGGGAAGGGAAGGGAAGGGAAGGGAAGGGAAGGGAAGGGAAGGGAAGGGAAGGGAAGGGAAGGGAAGGGAAGGGAAGGGAAGGGAAGGGAAGGGAAGGGAAGGGAAGGGAAGGGAAGGGAAGGGAAGGGAAGGGAAGGGAAGGGAAGGGAAGGGAAGGGAAGGGAAGGGAAGGGAAGGGAAGGGAAGGGAAGGGAAGGGAAGGGAAGGGAAGGGAAGGGAAGGGAAGGGAAGGGAAGGGAAGGGAAGGGAAGGGAAGGGAAGGGAAGGGAAGGGAAGGGAAGGGAAGGGAAGGGAAGGTGAGTCCTTGAATGTATTTTGTCTCCCCAAGTCAAGTGACGACCTTACTTCTTCAGGTTCCCTTACAATTACATGAGTTGTTTCCTTACCTGTTTGTCCTTGTTATGAAACCACTCATATTCTAAGTAGTTTTTAATAGTTTACCATGAGCAAAATATTAGCTTATCAGGAGTGGTTGCTGAGTTTGTTGAGCCTGTGGCTCGGGAATGCTGATATCTGAGGAAGTTCTGTGAGCAGAGAACATCCATGAGGGCATCCACTGCAGTCTTTTTTAATTCTCTGGGGGCAATTCCTGCCCTTTCTCACATCACATTCATTTCTAACCAAAACTGATGTGGTTCTAAAGCCACCCCTGAAGAATCATCCTCCAGGGATATGGAGTAGCCCCTGCCCTCTGCTACTCCATTAGATCTTGCTATTACCTGTGAAAGGGTTTTCCAGCAAACCTTCACTAAAATAATGCCAACAGAACCACCTCAGTGGAACTGTTTTGATGAATAAAATAATAAACCAGCAAAAGGACTTTTTTTCCCTGATATTTTTCTGTCCACCTCAGGCAATTGTTTTCATGCTTCTGGCAGACAAAGAAGGATGGCAAAACTTTCTGTGTAGACAAGAAATCCTGAGGGGTGTGGAACAGACTATTCACTGCTGGTTGTGGTTGCTGCCCAGTTGTCTGTCTGGGCTGCCTTATTGCGTGGGGGAGTTTACTTTCAGAAGTGGAGATTAACGGAGATTTTGGGTTGATGTTATTATATTTTTTAATTTTCCCTTCTTAATGTGGCTTATTTAAAGAGAGCACTAGGGTTTAGCACTGACTGATACTATAGGAAATAAAAACAAGGCCAAAAATAAGAGTGCTTTAGAAAGATCAACAGATAGCTAAAGGACTGGAAATGTTTGACCATTGGGATGCATTTATTGGAAGAAGACCCTTTTTGAAGGACAGACTCTGCCTAAGCAACTGTGGAAACAGCCTTCTGAAAGCAAGTCTGGCAGAACTGATAAGCAAAGCTTTGAACTGAGAAAGGAAGAGTACAGAGTCAAAGACTTGAATAATCTCCACATGCCCATAGGGCACCAGAGGAGAAAGTGTAGGCACACGAGGGTATGCCAAAGGATAAAGAAATTCAAGTGATCAGAATGGCAGGAAATAAGAATAAAGAAAGCGCAAAGTGTGAAGAGAGCTGCTTCCAAGGTGGCAATGCAGGGAGTGTCAGGTTCAGCTCTTGACAAAACTGTGTTTATGGGGTAGAGAAATTTTTAAGAACAATGTATGTACCAAAAAAGGGAAGAGCATAAACTAAGCTGTCAGGGCACTAGATGGGACAGGTACACATTCATAACAGAACAGAATAGCAATCACAGCTGGAACACTGGTCTCCAAGCACATGCATTATTCAGTAAAGCAGAGGTAAAGGTGAAGGTGGTGGCAGAGAACTGTGCATTAATGATATGAAACACTGCAAAGAAGTATGTGCAGAAATGATCGAATGCAAAAAGCAGAATTTATTCCAGTTAAAATCATTTTGGGGAAAGCTGGTAAAGGAGAGTACTTGGACAATGCAAGCCCCCTTATTTTGCTCCTGTTATGTGTAAAGTCATAAAGGCATCGGTGATGCCATTAGAGACACAAATTTTCTTGAGTTTGTATCATGCAGGCAAATTTTTACCTCCCCAAATGTGGATCAAGAACAACCACCACTAAAAATTACAGACTCCAGATATTTATGGATGTACTAGTCAGAAAATGTCTTAAAATTCTCACAGAACCATTAAAAGTAATTCTGGTTGAGACTTGGTTTTTGTAACTGATAACTGCAGCAAAAAAAGAAAAAGGACCTTGGTTCAAGTGATCAGGGGTTGACACTTCCTAATTAAATGGAACAAGTAAATGACTACTAATAAGATTTTGCATTTCAAAAGGACAGATTTTGGTAAACTTTCGGAATAGATTATTAAAGTCAGATGGATTGCAGAGTGTGGGCAATAAAGCGTGAGGGGCCTGGAGTTTCTAGAGGTCTGAGCGACTAAAAGTTTTGGGAATCTGTGTACCAGACAAAAGAGAAAGCCTGGTTGTGTAACCACTTCAAGAGATGTGCTGGTACACTAGGTTATGTCTTTTAAAAGAAAGACCAGATCTTAGGCAAGGAATGGACTTAAATGTGACAGGAAAGATCACACCAAAGTCTTCCTAAGCTTTCTTGGATGATATCCTACACAGGAGGAACAGTGTAATACTCTTCACTTGTGTTTCACTACAGGGTTTGGCACAGCAGTGCAGAGTATGTTATTTGTTAGCTGGAGCTCTGCAGAAAAACTGTGTGTGTAATAAGGATGTGGCTCATAGCATACAGACACCACTGAAAAAAAAATCATCACAAGGTTGGACAGAAGCAATTAGGAAGGCACATCAAACCAACTTTAGGGACAAGTCTTGTTTAATATTTTCATAAACTATCATGACACTAGTAATGACTTCCTAATTTTTAAGCATGCAGCATTTAGAGGTATCATTAATTGAATAAAAAGTGTGTCAAGACTCTGAAAACCAGTAAAGATTAAACAAAAACTGTAAATGCAAAGTTACTACAACCAGTACAATTTCCCCTAGGTGCTCCAAGCTTATAAATAAACACAAATACCTGGCCATGCTATGCAAAGTAATTCTTATGCTACAGTATAACCCATACATGAGAATAGGCAACTAAAATCCAGTGAGGCAGATATCAGAAAGGGTTAATACTTTAGCATTAACATTTACAATAGCATTTAGCATTTCTGCTTTAGCAGAAAACCTGAGGAGACCTTGTGTGCAGCTCTGAGCACCCATGCTCAGGAAAGCTCGATTTCAGCCGTGCAGAAGCACGACTACACTGAGGTTGCAGGCTCGATCCCTGTACAGACACATCCCTATACTTAAGATTAGGATTCAATGACCCTTGTAGGTCTCTTCCAACAAAGGATATTCTGTGAATGACATAACTTAGAATCATAGGATTATCACAGATATCCTGAGTTGGAAGGGTCCCACAAGGATCACTGAAGTCCAACTCCTGATCCTGCACAGAACAATCCCAGGAATCACACCATGCGCCTCAGAGTGGTGTCCAAATTCTTCTTGAACTCTGTCAGGCTTGGTGATGTGACAAATCCCCTGAGGAGCCTATTCCAGTGCCCAACCACCTTCTGGGTGAAAAACCTTTCCATAATATCCACCTTGACCAGTAGGAAACAAGAAGAGGCCTAAATAACTTGGATTGTTAAGTTGGAAAAAAAGAAAAAAAAAAAGAAATTAAAGAAAAAAGAAGAAAGAAGCCAACCACAAGAAATCAACAAAAGCAGAAAAATGTTTTCTAGCTGTTAAAGTCATCAGTTGAAAGCAAATCTGTGTGTTTGTGGCAAGAAGAGGTCTTGCTAGTCCAAGTTAGTCTTGTGGGCTCAACCATGGCTGAATATCTGAGGGAGAGATTAAAGGGAGATATTTCCATAATGAAAGAAGACTGCAGATCTCTTTCAATGTTTAATAAATCTTTTCTCAGCTTTTTAGTTCCAAACTGTTGCTAGTTTGGCAAATATGAACTGAAAGACACAAACCTTGAAAAAACTTTTCCTTTCCGTTTGGACCCATATTTTGAAGCTTGAGTCGAATAAGAGGAAGAATGTGGGTTTTCATGGAAAATTTAAAACATCTTTCTCAGACTTGTTTGACTACTCAGCTGAACGTTCCTATCTGAAACATTCAGACTGGCTATGTCCTACATAGAGAAAAAGCCCCATTCACTACCTACCTGGCACTCAAACACCATCAAAAATGAAAATAAAGTTGTCTAGAATATTTGTCTTCTTCCATTTCATGTGCATGCAGTGCTGCTCTTTGCCAGTTTGAAGCTAAACCTACTTGCAGAGCTAAAGACTTGCTCTTCCTCTTGCAAGAGGCCATGGGAAATTACCCATTGGCTTCACTGGGATTGTATATATGAAGTCCTTACAGATGAGCAAGCAGGTATTTTCTTCTCTGCCCACAGGGTCCATCTGCTTCTGCTGTTTCTCCAGAGAGGTTCTTGGAGTGACATTTTCAATAATAGTAACAGTTCCCCTCCTCTTTTCCCCAGATATGTTATTCTGAATGTGCTTGGTCATGCTCCTGCCACTGTTAGCCAGACATTCTCTGTCATGCCCTGCTCTTGAGGTTCACCTGTCTGGTCTCCACCATGACTCTGACAATTTCCTTTGTTCCAGCCCAGTGCTGCAGACTGACTCAGCCTGATGCCCTCCCAAGCTAAATGTGACTGATCCCATCACCATCACCACCTGGCTCCAGCTGATGCCTGAGCCCTTGGACTGTAATACACACAAAATGCTTTGGTGGGTGCATGTTTCTTCTACCAATTCCCAGTCCAGCATCTCCCTTGCTTTCATACCTCCTGCTTGATGGGGTCTCACTAACTGGAAAGTGAGAGAAAAACTTGATTTTATCATGATGTAGATTTAACACTATACAAGTTCTGTGTGCCAGACATGGGTAAAGGGTTATATTTCAACCCATTGAATCCACATGAAAAGGTGTTCCTACATTCATTCCTGCCTGGTTTTGGTTTGGGTTTTGGAAGTCTTTGTTTTGTTTATTGCCTGGCTCCTAGATTCACATTTTTATGCAGAAGATGCTTGAACAAAAGAGAGGGTTCAATTTACCCTGTCATGAAAAAACTGTAAGATCTGCTTCTAAGAATTGCTCCAGCTTGGGTTGCAAATAAAGGGTAAAAGAATAAAAATGCATTTAGTTGGCATCACTATAAATTGAGCAAATGTGCTACAGGCTGGCGTAATTTTTCCTGAACCTGTTTGAGAGATATTATTTGTTATGGGCAAAACACATTGACACTCAGGAATAACAGCACATCTTGACTAGTCCTGAAGCTTGAGCCAGTGCTGAATCCAGCACGTCCTTATTGGCACTGCCTACAGACAGGTAGAACAGGACCCATCTACCCCAACTTCAGCCATCTGGTCAGGTACGCTCTAACTAAGCTGACTGCCTGTCTGCCTGCTGTAATTGACTGAGCCCTGCAGGCAACTTCAAAAGGTGACTCATCCCTCCTTTAGTAGGTGCCTAAGCTGGCACGGATTGCCCTCTGCCTTTCTCCATTGAATGCGGAGGGAGCTGAGACTTGGCCTACACACTAACTAGTATATGGCTAAAGTTAGTGAAGATAAATCCCATCTGCAGTTAGTGCTGGATCTGATAACTCAACTGCTAAAGCTCCATTTGAACTGCAGGCATTGCTTTTAGAAATAGGTATCATGAACTTATTGGTATCAGATGTTACCCATAAATGGGCAGTTCTAAAGGGAGGCCGGGGTGGGGGGAGGGATAGTAACCCCTTGATTGTGAAATTACATGATTACTAAATGAATATGATTCTTCAGCAGGCTGTTTTTAATGTCGGGGTTGTGTTTCTAATGAAGGAAAACATGTTGTATCACTGATCCATATCACAGTCCTCATGCTGTCTGCTATCAAGAGAAAGCAAGCTCTAAACTCAAGATCTATCAGATTTCTATTCATACCTGCAGAAATAAAACCATAAGGTTGTTCTTTTAAAAAATCAAAATAGTCTCTGTGCAGTGTATCTGATTCAAAGCATATTGCTAGCAAGGTGGAACCTTGAAAACATTAAGATTTTTCTATGGTAAAAGTTAAAGATTAGAGGGCCCTGAGGAAATAGAACACATGGGCCAAAAGTTTTAAACCCAAATATTAAAGATAGCCAGCCAAGTCAAAACATTGGCATCTACATGAAGGGATTGTGAATTACAGTGGGACTGAGCACCCGCTGAGTCTACTTATTCCCTAGCACTTCTGAAAACTACTCCAATTTTAATTAAATAACTTCATGTGGATGAACTTGCTTCAATTTTGTACAAAGGAATATTTATGCTCCTTGCTTTACTAGAAGAATCCCAAAAGGGTTTGGCCCCTTGTCTTTCTGCAACAGAATGGGAAAAACAATAAGAGAAGCCTTTGGTTCTGACAGAGGGGTTTTTTTCAGTTGAATCAGAACTAACCCCTCAAAAAACAAAACAAAACCAAGTAAACAAACAAATGAAACCACCAAAAAACAGAGTCCCATCACATAAGCCACCAGTGACTGATCAAAAGGACTTTGGAGAAACAGAAACCTACCACCATAGCTTCAGAAAATTTGAACTCAAAAGCTTATGATGGGCTCAGCCCCATCGGTTGCATAGTGAAAGATACCTCTGATTGCCACAGATTCTGCCTCTCCACAATCCTGCCCCCCCAGGGGCTGACTTGGGAAGTACATTGTGTTAAATTAGCTCAAGGAACTGTTCTCATTTTTGAAGTATGAGAAAATTCTCAACACTGAAGTAATTTAGAAACCAAAGCTTGACTCCTTTGAGTGATAGGGATGCCCCAAAGATTATATAGTAAGAGAAAATAGGTGTCATATTTTAGGTTGAATTACAATCTTTATATCCCATCCCAACAGACACAAATTATTATCTGCTACTGTAGAGCTCAAAGCAGGTCTCCACCACCAATACCAGGAGGACCTTTGCTAAGCTAGAAGCTGTGGCAGCAAAACATGTCATGTGCCATTCTTCTAGATTTGCAGTCCTTGTGAGGTAAGGCATGAGGAATCCTCCATCTAAAAGGCATTGAGCAGCTATTCTTCCATTACTGTTCATGTAGAAGTGGAGGAAAAACTTTTACTTTCTTAGTTTAAAAAACTTTCTCAGCTGAAACCAGTAATTATTTCTCAATATAACCACAATCCTGGGCTTCTCTGCTGTTCCTGTCATTTGCTGGACAGTATGGCTTTGGATAAGGCACAAAAGACTTGTCTGTACACACCTGCTCAATTCACAGTATAGTGAGCCCGTGATGCCAAACACAACATCAAGGATGCCAGTCTTAGCAAAAGGCACTTGAAATTCAAATACTGAGACAACTAACTTTTAAGACATGTAAACCCTTCAGTGGAACTAGCCATAAACCCTGCTAGCCTAACTCTTCCTAGGTGGCTAACAAACTGGAGTGTGTCTCATTTTTCATGCCTACTCTTAGACATCCTAGCCTGACTATTAGAGGCTGTGTATTGCTCATAAAGCCAAAAATGCATTTTCCTTTCAGCACAGATAGAAATTGCCTTTCTTCACAATCATTGAAGAAGAGGAGCATTCCCAGAGCCAGGAATGAAAATCTATTCCTGTCTGTTGCTATACACATTATCTTTTCTTGTCAATAAAACCAGTTCAATGATGGTATGCTATTTCATTTTTTTCATGTGAAGTTTAGTTTTTATTTACAAGCCTTATTTTGATATTGGAATAAACTTGTGCTATTTTTAATTGCTGGTGCTCATAGGGTGTCAGGAAATGACATGGGACAGGAGTTATGAATCACACTTTCACCTCTGAAAGTGCAAACCCTGATAAAATTTGACCAAGCAGCAGAATACTGATCAAGCAGTTGTTACTGTTGCTTGATTGTCTGGTATATGTAGTGGCCTGTGGCACAGCACAATTAGAAAGGATGAAGTCCTGGTCACCTTTCCCTTAAAATTCCTTCTGCTGTGGAGGAAGTTTTTGCTCCATACAATAAACCAGGAAAGAGCGCCTAAAATGTTGATTTCTGGCTATCTGGAGACTTCAGTGTTGAACTTTAAGGTCTAGGTTTTTCAAAACAATTAGTTGTTACTCTGTTAAGAAGGAATAGGCAATGCAGGTGGATGAATCCAATTTCCAAACTATGCAGGTGACATCAAAGGCATTTCAGATGTTTCACCAAAATAAAGAGGGAGTTAGAATCTGAATATTTCAGTATGGGCTTTAAGAATGAGGTCTTAAATATACAACAAAAAATTTGGACTGGTAACTCTAGTTTAAGCCTTTATTTCCCCACAGGTGTCTGAAAGAAGTCAAAATCCCATGCAGGACTTGGTAGCCTAAACCCTCTCTTTTTGGGCTGGGCCTTAGTAGTGGCAATTCAGACTCAATTAATGTCAGCAATGCTCGGGCACCTAATCTGCCAAAATCGCTTGGGCAAATTTAGCCTGGCCATTTAAGTCACATAGGATTTGTCACACACAGAAGTGGCATCCAAAGGCATTGGACAATCTGCACTGAAAAAATAAACACAGTTTGAATGGCTCATGCAAATACAGTTTTTACTAGCCAAAGGCTACAGCACCATTCCATGACTTGAGGTATGGACAGAAAGATTTCTATGCTTCTTTGGTACTCCCTGCCAACATGCATGTACAGAAGACCTAAGTAAACACAATAAAATTGGTACGTGCACTTGAAGACTTAGCTCACATTCTGTACCTGTAAAGGAAATGCAGAAGCAGAAATAAGGAAAACTTCAAACCTAAAGAAAAACTTACATCCTGTTCAGCAGAAATGCCTGCATTGTCTAATTCTAACTTGAAGCCCTAGAGGTAGCAAGACCTGAAGTGAGGCAGGCACCTGTAGAGACTGGATGTAACCTTCAATGAGCTCAAACATTGTGGAGAGTCTCTTTTTCTTTTTGCTGCTCATGCCACAGGCCTGGGGTGCACAGTCTCCTACTAATCTGGGCAACTAATGCAGTGACTTAACAGAACTGGGGTGGCCAAGTCAGATGCCTCCCATCTGGATGAGGACAGAGGCGTGACCGAAGTGCCCTGTCAAAAGGGCAGCATCATAATTTAATGTTAAAAATTAGCATATGCTCAAAAATTTTGGAAACAAAAAGCTTCCTGGGATACTAAAGGTTCTAAAGCAGCAGAATGGGGGCCCTGTTCACTTATAAGACATAGCAGCTGGCTGGGGCCCTCCCTGACCTCCCTGCAAAGGGAAAGAAGTCAAACTTGCTGGGCTAAGAGGTCCTCTCCTTCCACTCTCAACTCTGTCAGACTCTGCTGGAATTTATTCATTCCCCCTCCCTAAAAATATAGCGGTAGCCCTTCCAGATTTCACAGCTACAACGACACAATAAAACCGCAAAGCTGGGGGGAGCTCCTGGAGGATAACCCCGGCCGGGTTTCAGAGCACCTTTCGGGCCGGTTTCATGCGCGGGATGTGCTCCCTTCCCCATGCGGGGGCACCTCCTCGCTGCCCGGAGCGCAGCCCAGCGCGGCCTGGGTGCCCTCGCCCGGCCCGGCCCGCTCCTCCCGTTAGATGGCGCTACAGACTTTGCAACCACGTGTGCGGAGGCGAGGGGGGAAGAATCACAACACTAATAAAAGAAATAAGCCTCGTTCTGTCCGAAACGCGGGGAGTCGGCCTGGGGGAAGCGGCGCCCAGCGTCGGGATGCCCCTTTCCCTTTCCTGCCCGGGGTTGCCGGCAGCCCCGCGGCGGCTGCCGGGGCTTGGCTCTCGGGAGCCACCAGGGCAGAGCTGGGGGCTCGGGAGCCAGCAGGGCGAAGCTGGGGGCTCGTGGCGGAGCCGTCCTTCCTACCGGGAGAACATCCTGTCAGGAACGGGCAGGAAGCGCCGGCCGGTTCCCAGCCGGGGAGCTGAGCGAAACCCACGGGTAGTCTCCCATCCCTCCCCTGTATTATTTCTCCTTTCCAGGAAGGTGCTCGTGCCATGTCCACAGCTTGTTTGGGTTCTGATGGCTGGGTGTTCGATCAGTCCCACTCTTCTCCCCCAACACTTTTTTTTCTTATGGTAGTCCCGCGTTTCCCCTCGGTGTAGAACCCCGCGAGTTTCGGGCAGCCTGTCGGCGGCTGCCGCGGGGCTCCGCCGGAGCGAGGCTGCCCAAGGTGGTGGCTCTGTCCCTCACCCATCCCGGCCGAGCGCAGGAGGGACAGGACCGTGTATGAAACTGCTTGTCCTGAACTCACTAAGTCCAGGACTTATGAGACAACGCTTCTCCGCCCGGTGCCCGGCCGAAAGGCGGCTGGTTGTCCCCAGCCCTGCCGCTAAGGCGATCACCTTAAGAAGGGGTTAGGGCTGTCCCGGCGCAAAGGCCACCGCCGCGCCCTCCTCCCGTGCCTGCCACCGGGCTGCGAACTTCCCGGTGGGGTAAGTTCTCCTTTAAGAAAGCGAACTCTTCCTTATGCATATTTAAGGCTGTTTGTCTGCGGTGCCCAGCTGACACGGGTCTGGAGGCTCACACGCGGGACCCGAGCTCTGGAGGAGTAAATCATCCCCACTTTAAACCCACCCTCTGCCAGGGCTCCAGTTGGGAACTCCTTGCGTTGCTCTGAACACATGTAAGTCATGGAGGGGGAGAGGGGGGATGGGGGGGTCTGGGGAGATGGAAGAGGGAGACTGAGTCTATTTAGGGAGATTAGTAGGGTATTTTGGTAATTTCCATCACCAACACCCCCCCCCCCCGAGTCACCCCCCCCCCCAACAAAAAAAGGAAAAAAACCTTGTCCTTGGATTTTAAAAACCAATTCAAAACAATTTATTACTATTATTATTTTTCGCCCAGCCTAGCATGCCTGGATCCCTAAGATCAGTGAGATTTCCAGACTTCCTCCCTCTTTTTGTCCTGCACGAGAGCGCTTTGCTGGGCGCGCAAGTGTGCGTGTGAGGAGCGGAGAGCGGCGCCGGGAGGGTGCGCGGAGCCCTCGCTGCAGCCGGGGGCAGGAGGGGACCTCTCACGTCACCCGCGGATCAGAGGACTCCTCCGTCGCGCCGGGGGTGGCATCCCGGGCAGCCTCTTCAGCCCACAGAGAGCGGGGGGAGCCTTCCGGACATGCGAGTGCCTCGGAAAAGCCCCCTCCGCAGCCAGGCGCCCTGCCGCCTCCGCGCGGGTGTGCTGCTGTACGGGTGTCAGAAACGCCACAGCGTATGCGAAGGTCAGGCTTGTGAGCTTCCACTGCAGCTCAAATGGGAAGGAGCAACTTTCAGTGCTGTGCTCTTAGCGGTTTCCTGCCTTTTAAAGTGAACTTGTTCGAGTGTGTTATTCAAAATGTGGTTCAGTAGTTATGCCTTCAAATTAAGTTGCTTCTCGGTCCTCATCGGGAAAAGCAGACATGTGTCCTCAATTGTATAGTATATATATATAAAAAATCTACTAGGTACTTTATGATTCCATCTGGAGAAATTAAAAGCCCAGAGCTGTAATGTTTATTCTTACATAGTTTACAAAAAAAGGGGGAAATGTGTGAGACACATGTCTCCAAATATAACCAAAGTGCTTTCCCTTCTGGTTAAAAAGTTGCATGCAAATGTTTTCATTTTAACACTCCCTGCCACCTGTACTTCTCAGGGAAACTTTTCTTGGCGTTAGTGACGAAGCACCAGTAGTACTTATTAATGAATTAATTATTATTATGGCTGCTGAATTGACTTAAAGTGCTTTGGAGGCGAAACTGATCCATGTTAATCAGTTACAATTAATTGTGTTTCAGCTGCTGTGTCAAGCACAGTTTCAAAGACGAGGGGGAGAAGGCTGTGCATGGGATGTAGGGAAGGGGGTGATCCGGAGACTTCCCGGCCCCTTGCTCAGAGATGTCCTCTTGGATTGCAGAAACCCGCGTAATGTTGTCCCGGTGCCCGCGTCAGGTCACACCAAGGTGCGAAGGGCAACTTAGGTGCCAAACTCCTCTTTCTCCTACCAAAAGCTGCAAAGATTAAGAGGGTCTAGGATTGAGGAGCGCAGCCCCGCAGGGAGATTTCCCTCGGGAGTTCGCATTACGGGGAGGGCAGCGGGCGTGGGCTTTGCTGTGCCGTCCCTGCTTGGCCGCTTTGCTCAGGGCTTTTGTGTCGGCGGCGGAGACAAGGAGGCAGCGGTGGGCAGCCAGGGATCCACAGAGTCCTCTCGCGGGGGGGCGACTGCATCCCGCGGCCTGGAGCATCTGGGGAGAGGGAAGCGGGGAAAGAGGAGAAAATAGCTCCCCGAGGGGACAAGCGACAGCTGGGCCGGGCTCTGTGAATGCCAGGGAGGCCAGAGGGACGGCCGCAGGGCCGAGGGCAGGAGAAGCCGGGTCGCGCACACGGGCAGCCGAGGGGAGGGCTATTCCCTGCCGGCACCGGGGTGCTGGGGGTGCCGGGCGGGCTCAGCGGGGAGAGCTGGGGACGAGCAAGGCCAGGGAGAGGCGCTGAGGCAGCCGGGCAGAGCCTGGTGGAGCTCCCCGGGCCTCTGCGCCGAGGGGAGGCCCCAGGGCCGCAGCGGGGCGCAGGGGCGGCCCGGCCGTGCGTGCCCAGCACTGAGACTGCGGGGCAGCGTCCCCTCGGCGGGGCAGGAACGCGAAAGCGGAGCGGGCACCCCCTCAACTGCACCGCGCCGTGCCTGGGGGCGACCTGGCTGGGCCGGGGACCGCGCACCGGCTGCCCGCACCCCCAGGGCAGACAAACTTGCCGTCTTTTGCCAGGGAGATGGGATTTTCCACAATGATAACGACCCCTCCTCACAGAAGTTAGGGGCGGGAGAGAGGGAGAACTGGAGGTTCTCCCCGGGCTGGGCGCCTCACCCTTGCCCTGCCTGCCCCTTGGCCTCCGGCCGCGGCGGGGGGTGAGCCCGACACGGGAGGCACCAGGCATCATCAAGTACTGCTTGTCCTTAGAGATTTACCCTTCGCAAAAGTAAAGCTCTCCCCCGCCTCAGCTTCAATGTGACTTTTTTTTTTTTTTTTTTTTTTTTTTTTTTTTTTTTTTTTTATGTCAGTCCGCAGAAAAGCAATTGGGAAACTCTATTCCCTCCCATCCTCTCTGGAATTGTGTTGCTGGGATTTTTTTGCGGTCCGATTTTTTTTTTCCTTCTCTCACTCCAACTCTTTCTCAAAGACTCCCCTTCCCTCCCTCCCTCTCTCTCTCTTTTTTTTTTATTATGCCCCTTCATCATCCCATTGACTCTACTCAGCTTTTGCTTAAGACGAGCAAGGGAAAAAGCAAACCACTCCACCCTGTATGTGCAAACGGACCTTTCTTGGAGAAAAGTAAAACAAACAAAACCCCTTTTACCTGCAATAGAAGATAGTGTACAAAATTATGCGTCCCCCCGCCCCTCCCGCCCCGTCCTATATAGAATGCAGTTAAAATTAATTGAAAACTGTGGGAAGAGATGCGTTTTCCACTTGTGAACGTAACAGCTAAGGTCGATCGGGTGGACAGGACACCTCGTTCCTGCTCCTCACGGGTGGGATCGCTCTCTCCAGCTGGGATAGGTAGTGTTGCAGGTCTCGCAGAGGTGCAGGATGCAAATCTTCGGTTTTCGTGTATCACGAAAGCAGGCTTCGTTGGATGAAACGCCCATATTAACCAACTTTCTCCCTCTCCCTCCCTAGTTTTATTTATTTTCCTTGGATGCGGGACCGAGGTGGTAAAAACCAAACAAAAGCACTTGCGTTTGTGCCGGCACTTTGTCGTCGGGGCAGCACCCGCATTAGATTATTGCCGGGGATTTATTTGCATGCAGCTGCAAACCCACAACCCGGCTGCTGACCGCTGCGCATAAAGGGCTGCCGGGGCCGGCCCCTGCCCGGCCGCCGCGGCTCCCGGTGGCAACACGGCCCGGGGGCCGGGGCTGGGGGAGGATTTGGGAGCGGGATTGCTCCCGACACGGCCCGGGGGGATGGTGGCAGAGCCGACAGCAGCAGGGTCCCCAGCGCACGCAGGGGCTGCAGGTGCGGGGGATGGGGGAGGCGGGGGCGGCGCTGCCCGCAGCCCCCTCCCCGCCACCCGGCTCGCCCCAAAGGCAGCCGCAGCTCCCACTGGCCTTGCTCACAAGCACATCCGAGAAAAGCTTTTCCTAATGCCTATGTCCCGGGGATAAAAAAGGACCGGTGGCGGATCCTCGGGATTTCTCAGAGCTATTTTCAGTGCTTTGAAATTTGTAGTAATGTTGATGCTCTTTTTCCCCCCCTCTTCTCCCCTTTCTTCGGCCCAGTAGCGTTTGGCAGCGTTTGACGAGGGAGCTATTAACCTTTGAAGCAGGGGCTTTAGGTTCAAACTACCTCCTTCGCAACCCGCTGTATGCCTCTCCCCTCCCCACACAGAGGCACCGTGCGAGGATGGATTTGGCTGTATGGGATCGATGTAAATGTCTCCTCAGGCCTCCTTCTACCTCAAGCTGTGCTACCAAGTCTCCTTCATCTTCTCTCGGAGAACCTGGTGAAGGCGCAGGGTTCCTGGAGCTTGAACTGGGGCCCCTCCGAGCACAGAGGGAGCAAAACCTGCCTCAGAAGCGGGGTCGGCTCGGGAACGAGCCCCAAGCCCCACGGCAGCGCTGCCGCGGTCTGGCCCGTGTCTCCCTCCGTGAGGGGAAGGGGGGGGTCAAATCAGCCATCCACAAACTTAAGGGGACTTCTGCCCATCCCTCCCTCTGCTCCGACGGCCAGCATGGGACTGTAGGAGAAGGGCAAGAAAAACTGAGTTCGGGGAACTTAATTATTTGTCAGAGGAAAAAGCTGTTCCCACTCCATGCATCTCCCTCGACTGGCCGTGAGCAGGGGAGGCCCCTCCGGGCTTTTCTGCCAAAGACAGGGGGCTACGGAGCAGGAGCTGCCCGGCAGGGAGGGCAAGGTCGGGAAACCGGCCCCGAGGGAGAGGCTGGAAGGGCAATGGGGATGCACACAGACACACAGAGGGTCACGTTCGCCCCTCGCATCCCCACAGTGGTGCACGGAGATGCGCTGAGGGGCCGGGGGCGGGCACGGCCGGAGGGCAGCCCACCCCACCGAGCTCCCCCAGCGCGGCCCGGTTGCGGTAGGGACCCGGCCGGGCTGCGCTGGCACAGGAGGGGGTGCTTCCAACCCCATGCCCCCAAAAAACTGGGGAATAGCAGGCTGGAGTGCATGTGCAAATTGGGATGCACCTGTGGGCTGCAGTGGGCAGCATTTGTGGGGAGCAGCTCAATAACACGAGTGGCCAGGGAAAGCGCAGGGAAAGGCAGGAAGGGATGAAACCATTCGCTGACTCCTTGCGGAGCGAGGGAGTGTTGTCATCTTTGTTTTGGTTGTGTTGTTTTGTTTTGCAGGAGATTGGGACAATAGCTGGAGTGGATTATTCATTCCCGTAGGGCAATACTTCCCTGTATGGGCTTCAGGATGCAGTTGGAAGCTTGGGAACAAAGCGGGCATCGAATGTCAAGGTAACTGGTCCCCTTCCTTTGTTTATGCTATTGTTAATGACGGGGCTCACTCAGCCCTGGCCTCAGCCGTGCTGTATGGCATTAATATTGACTTGAGAGAATAGGCCGGGCAATTAAAACCCAAACCCAGAACAACAGCAGCATCCAGCCCAAGCCCAGTTCTTCAGGTAAAACACACCTCTTCTGGGCTACTGAGACTGATATAGTAGTCTTGCCTGGTATTCACAGAAACACACACATCGTTCATAAAATTAAACACATCCCTATACAGCATTAACACGTAGGGAAGACACCGTAACCCTGTCCTTCAGTACCAAATCAAAAGGGAAAGGGCACTATTTTCAAATACCCACTTATTAGCCTGAGGGAATTCTCATCAGAATAAAAAAAAAATCAAAGAAACTAATAAAATATAATTTTAATTTTGATAATCTAAAACCAGTAGCAACCTGAGCATTTATTGACTAATTTTCTTCTTCTCAAGGTAGCGGATGGTATTTAAAGTTCAACATTTCACACAGCTCCTTGTTTAGTTTAATTTTCTCAACAGTCTAGGCAATATCAGCAATGTGGGTTAAAAAAATTTAGTACACATCTGAATACGGATCTGCATAAAACAGAGAAGGCAAGAGAACTGGGGAGAGAATGTTTTATTATTTTAAGAAGAGAAGGGAGTGCATGTTTGCATGTGTGTGTGGATGCATGTGCGTGTGGATGCATATGTGTGAGAGTGAGAAACAAATGGAGAGATTTGCACCTCGCATTTGATCTGTAGCTTTAGTGTGGACTCTGAAACAAATATCTATTAGATTTCTCTGAAAAATATCCCACTCAGGCAGAGAGACCCCTGTTTTGAATGAGAGCTCCAGGTGATGAAAGAAATTTATGTTATTCCAGAACAATTCTTTATCAACACTTTTTTTTTTTTTTTTCTAGAAAGATTAATTTCATCTCTCCTATCCTGGGCCCATTTTCTGTCAGTGAAGGAGTATAATAATGATCAATGCCCAGCACTTCTCATATCTTTTCTACTTGGTAAATATTTGTAATGTTTTGAATGTAGAAGGGAGGTGAAGAAATGAGCCCAATCTCAGCTTCAGAGGATTCTCATGAGTACTCACACAGAGAGAGGAAAAGTCCAAACAACCACGCCAACCTGTTCAGAAGACCCTCCAGCCCAAAACTCTACAGTCATGCAGTTAGTTTTTGTATTTTATCTGCCTGCTTGGTGAAAGGGTCTGCAGACATCGGGCTGTCTGGGTTTATGCGACCAGCTCCAGGTGTACACTAGTACTCCAGTTGAAAGTGGAACCTGGAGCTGTTGAGCAAACAACTCCTGTTTGACTGTAGTGTGGACTGAATGCTGTCTAGTCAGCTGTATGGAGCAGTGGCAGGGAAGTAGCTCCAAATATTTCCAAAACTAATAACAAAAAGGTTACTATATATAATATGTTTATACAGCCCACATTCCCTCAAGTTGTTTAAATTTCGGTTTGATGCATATAAATATAGCAGACATACCCGGTTTCCCATTAGCCAGTCCCTGCTTTTTAAAATCAATTCATTTCAGTTTGAAAGAATGGCCCCATACTCAAGACAGTCAACAACCCTTTGACTTTCTCCACTCACTGTGGACCTCAGGAAGAAACAGCATCTGTCTTTGTCATTTCACATGCGTACCGCAGTGCCTTGACATTGTGCTTTAAGAGCAGGCCTACTACCAGGGAAAGGAACAGTCCCCAGCTGGTTCCCCCTTTCTAATCCATTTTCCCCTTTCTCATCTTAGGATCCTTTTGAGGAAGAAATAGTTCTGCTAGGACCCCATGCCTGGACTTCGGAGGGCATGGGGCAGTGGTCTGATATGAAAGCACTCTCCCTGCAAATGGAAACTCTCCTCTGCCTTGCAAGAGAAGCAGCGAAGGGACACTGGAAGTAACCGAGCATCTGGCATCAAGCCTGACAATCCACTTCACACTATGTGAAGGAAAGTTTGTTCCAAACCACATACTTTGTGGTGCTCAATACTAGTGTCAAACTGGTTTGAACTGTCCCAGGTCTAAAATAAAGATCTCCATTGTGGTATGACAGTGAGCTTGTCTTACTAAACTTTCCCTGTTTATGTTGGAGGTACAGAGCTGGTGTAATGCTGTCTTTTCACCCATGGATGGGCACAATAGGAACAATTCAGAAAAGTTCTGTTTAGCTTTTCCCCCCTTGTAGTTGAAAAAATGCAAGATATCAGAAACAAGCCTATGTTTGAAGGTACAGTTTTCAATATGTGAGTGGGAAACATATATACTGGCACTATTCGACAGCTCTGTAAGGGCTGTGCTTGAATTTTGGCTTTTAATCTCAACTTTGTTAGAGAGCGATGCAAAATGGAATGGAACCTGATTATTTGTGCTATAGCCTTGTGATGCTCATCCTATAACTGTTGGGGAGAGAAGCAAAACACCCTGCTAAAGCTTTGGGTGAGCCTGAGTTTCAGGGGGACTCTAGTCTTCGCAGGTTCTCACTTCACTGCCTTTCTTCCCCCAGTATCTGTTATACAGGATTTTTTTTCTGCTGTTCTACATTTTAAAGTGAGTACAGACTCAATCCTGCTAAGAGAGAGAGCACCCTCCATCACAAGCTCACGTTTGGCAAATGCCTACCCACTTCGACTGCCCCCCATTAGGTCATCGTCCCCTTTTCAGGGGAAAAAAGAAAATCTTAAAAGAGAAAGAGAGAAGCGGTGGTGAGGGGAAGGGGGAGAACCCCCTGATTCCTCAGTGACCTGCACAGCTCGGACAGACCTCCAAGATCCCCTCCACCTCCTGCAGACAAGCCCCGACGGAGAGGAAAAACCCCACATGCCTGAACTTTTAACGTGGCTTGGCGTTTATACAATTCAGGCTCAATTTTTAACAATCCCGGAGCGGGGGCCGGGGCGCGGGGGGGGACAAGGGAGAAGAAAGTTTGGCTTTAACTCTTGGTCGCTAAAGCATCACAGAACCCAAACCCCCAGGCACCAGCAAGAGCGCCCGGCGTGCCCGGCGGCCGGAGCGCTTGCCGCACACACGGGCAGGCAGGGGCAGCCCCGGCGCTGGCTGCCGGCACCCTGCGCGCAGCCCTGCCCCGGGAGGGGGCCGCCCCCCTCCCAACGCCCAGCGGGGAAAGCAGCCCTGCCCGGGCTCTGCGGGGCTGGCAGGGAAGTTTTTTGGTACTGCTAAAGGCACACACACACATAGACACACACACACACACAAATATATATCTATATATATAGCTATATAGATATATATATAATACACACACGTCTTTATATATAGATTTATATGTAGGTGTCTAGTCTATGTTTAAATTATTCTATCTATACACACAGTCCTCCTCTGATGAGGTCATTCTCCCATATATATGAGATTGGGTGTAAGATGCCAGATTCTAACGCCAAGATCTTATCACTGCCGATCTAAAAGCAATATAAAGTAAATGTTAGCAGAAGGGGAAATAAATTTTGGAGAGAAACATTCAACAAGGTGTCCCTGAAGGCTTTTCCCCCGCCCTCCCCAGCCGATGTGCCCACGCACTTTATGCCAAAGAGAGCCACTTCTGCACAAGAGACTCCTGCTTCAGAGCAAGGACAGACTGCACCTCTCATCGTGGGTCTGTGCCTGGCAGGGGCTGCACCTTGACATTTTTAATCCCCTCTTCCCTTTCCCGAGCAATGTTCTCCCCTCTAATGCGCTAATCGGCTGCAGCTTATTTATTTTTATTTTTTTCCCTTGTGGCTCCAAATGTCTTAATTTTTTTTTTTTTTTTTTTAATTTCAGGAAACTCAAAACGGAAGAGGGGATGCTACTTGAAAGTGTGACTCAAAAAAAAGGTTTTGCTTTGCAGCCATCAGTAGCACCAGGAGACAGCTCCATTAAAAAAGTAGTTTTCCACTGCTCTTGAAAAGCCGTTATTTTTTACATCGCTTTTAGGAAGATAGATTAACAAAACATCACATTTCAAGCCACTCTGATCTGTAATTAAATGGAGGAGCCGGTTTGTATTCTCCTATGGCTTTTACAGAAGTTGCAGTGATCCAAAGTCAGGTTGCTGTGTCAGAGTGGCATTTTTATTAATGAGAATACAAAAAGCTTGCATATTCTTAGCCCGGCTTGAATTTAGTTGCTAAGCAACCGCTGTATGGTAATTCATCCGCGAAATTTAAATCTTGGAGAAAGGATCCTGCGTTTTGCTGAATGGTCGCCACGAGGAAAACAACTTGTGGGACCCGCGGCAGCTGCGGCAGCGGCACCGCGCCGCCCGCCCGCCGCTCCCCCGGGCCGCCCGCCGCCCCGGGACCGCCCGCCGGGCACCGGGGGCACCGCCGGGCACCGGGGGCACCGCCGGGCACCGGGGCCGGGCGGGCAGCGGCGGCCGCGCCGTCGGCACTGCCCCGGCCCAGCTGCCCGCGGGCGGAGGAGCGCGGCAGCGCCGTGAGCCCGGGCCCGCCGAGCCAGCCCGGGCCGGCCGCGGGGCGAGCGGGACGCGGGCCCCGCCGCAGCCCCGAGGGCACCGCCGCCGACCCCGCTGCTCCTTTGGGGTCGGGCAGCACGGGATGGGCGGCCAGCCTTCCCCCGTTCGGCCTTCACCCCTCAGCGTTTTGTGCCGCCAAAGGCTCTCAAGCGAAGAACTCCCTACTGCTGTGTCATTGACACTGCGGGGCCGCTCGCCGCCCTCCTCTCCCCTCGCTCCGCCGCCTATTGAAGGCTGCGCCCGCTCCATTGTGCCAAACTGCAACTGAAAACACCGATGGGGCAATAACCACCTCCCTGCATCTCCTCCGACCGCTCCATCCAGCCACCCATTCCTCTCGCCAGAGGCGACCGAGCTCCTCGTCAACCCTGGCAGTAGCAAAATGAATCCCTGTCCTCAAGCACTCGCCCCACGCCTGCCTCCGAGGTCGGGACTTGTTGCGTCCCTTTTAGAGTTTGATTAATTACCCTGGAACTTAGGCAAACTAAAGTACATGTGGCGAAGTAGCTCACGCCTACAGTTTGTCCTGCAGCTTGCCAGCTACAGAGGTAATCTTTACACTCGCTTCCAAATCGGAATGTGCATCTCTGGGCTTCAGAAAGGTATCCCTGTATAAATATATAGAAGTATCGATTTGGCTGTAGCTTGAAGATGTTGATCATTTATTACAAAAATAAACGAATAAATACAACAATGTATTGTTGCTTTCAACAGGATAAATATTTTACAAATATATAATTTAAAAAAACCCAAATGTAATTGTTAAAGTTATTTAAAATAGTACACTTATTGATAAAATTATCAATAGTATATACTGCATTTCATATTAGAACCAATTATTCTCTAAACGTTCCATTTAAAACCATTCATACAAAACAAGTTATGAGCATTGTAATGTGCAAACACGAGTCACTACATTAAAGCATAAGGATTCTGTAAAGATCACTTTCCGATAGGAACTGCTGCGTTTTTAAACCAAAGTAGAGCTCTCTGCTAAATTTCGGAATATACGCAGACCAACAGCAGTGACATGACTATTTTAAATACACCTGAAAATGATTTATTGTGTACAGACTCGACTGGGGAAAGATGGGATGTGAGTGAGAAGACTGGGGCGTAATAGAGGACCGCAGGATATGAAAATGTAAACTATAAATAATCACATCTCGGGATTACCCAGTCTGATCAAACATAACTTTGTAAAACATTTGGCTTTCCTTCAGGCAGGGGAAAAAAAAAAAGAAGATTAAAAAAAAAAAAAAAAAAAGAGTAAGGAAAACGATGCCGACTCTATTACCAAGCACAGAACACTGATATTATAAATAAATACAATTACTAAATTCATTAAGAGATCTGGCGATATATAACAATATTTTCATTATTTACACGTGTAACAATATAACCCTTAGCGCAAACCCTCTCACTTATTATCTACCTCTCGCTATCTCAGAGACTCACAACCCTGAAATTCCTAAATACATTCAAAGGATTCAGTTTCTCGGGGGCGGGGGAGGGGGCGGAGGGGCGGAGGGGGGAGCGCCCATGGCCTCACTTTTTGTGCATAACAAGTCCACGGAACGGGCACATTTTGCCGGTCCCTCCGACCACACGTTTCTCCTCCAGCCTAACCCCCAGCTTTTCGGAGGCAGCAACCCGCAAAGGTTGCCTTTTAATAGAAACCAGCGTGAAGCCTAACGTTAGCTCTTTGTTGCCATCCAAATCGAGTAACCAAATACCGCTCCGAAATTTAAATAGACTTTCTCCGCGGCTGATACAACTGCTCCCCTTCGTGTGTGAAAGCAGGATCCCACCTCGCGTGTCAGCGGTACCCGGCCCCGGAGCGGAGCCCGGCCGGGCCGCCCGCACGCCGGCCCCCTCCCGGCCCTGCTTCCCTCCCCAGCTGCAAAATCAGCAGCGGCTTCTGCTACAACGAACAAAAGAAATAGCGTCCTTTACCCTTTCGGATTCTCTTTCCCTTTGTTGGGTTGGCTTCTTCCCCCACCCCCCCCGCTTATTTCCTCCGTGTCAGTAGGGCCTTTCGGATTTCACAAATCAAACCGACGGTGATATTTACTACGAGCTGGTGTTAAAATAATGCATCCCGGTGCGCGGCTCCCAGGTTGGCTTTGATTTATGGACTTACACAAGGCCTATCTGAAAGGAAGAAATGCTTGCTGTTCCTACAGCAGTTTTCTGGGGGTTTAACCCCTGCCTCAATAGCACGTAGAGAAGCAAGGCAGGAGGGAGGGGGTGCGGAGGAGGGGAGGAAGAGGAAGGTGAGGAAGGAGCCACAGACGAGCTGGATCATAAAAGAAAACCTTATTCTCCAGCAGACTATCAATGGGGGCGGGTGGATGCATTAGATGCAGCTCTCTACTTCCCACAACCTCCCCGCTGCAAAATTAAGAGAGTTGAGGCGGTCGTTCACTTGTCCCCACATTGCAATAAATTCTAGTGGATAAATATGACAGGTCAGCTAGTGCATCTATCGGCATCTCCAACGTTACTGACACGCGCGTGTGTTTGCAAAGAAGGCATGGCAGCGCTATGGCAAAGTGGAGGAGAAAACTAGACTACACCACTTCACACCCCACAGAAAAACCTTAAAACAACAACAACAGCCACAGCAACAGCAACAACAGAAACGGTGAACTAGGCAGACCGCACGTGGGATGCTAAAAATATTATTCTATATATTCGATCGGGAAAAAAATTATAAAATATAATTTCCTTTAAATTATAAAGATAAATTAAATACAAATATTAATACATACATGAAATGAGCCAAAATAAATTATAGGTCAGCCCCCCTTCTCCCTCTTTGCCCCCCCCTCCCTCCCCGCACCTCCCCCCCGTCTAGCCTCAGTTTGGAAAGAGAGGAAACAAGGCTGAACTTTTGGGAACATCCCTCTGAGCAGCGGCCACGCGGGACCTGAGGACGCGCTCAGGTGCCGCCCGCGCCCGGGTGCCAGCGCAAGCCGAGGCGCCGCAGCCCTTTCGGGGCAAGGTGGCGTGTGGCGAGCTCTGATGCCGCCGTCCTGCCCGGTGACACAGGGTCCCGGCGCTGAGGGCAGCAGCGCGGCCGGGCCCGGCGGAGCGGCGGGCAGGGCACAGCCCCGCGCCGGGCGCGCAGCAGCGAGGGCGAGGCGGGGGCACTGCCGGGAGCACGGGCCGGGCAGCCCGCAGGTCGCACCCTCCGCATCCCTCTCACTTTAGCAGTATGTCCCTTCAGAGAACTTTTTCGTTTGTTTGTTTTTCGACACAGTGTTTATGCATCAGACACAGACTATTTCATTCTAACAAATTTATTTTCTCAATCAGCTCTTACGGAATCACTACTCAAATTAAATTACAATCAAATTATCACATCAAAAGATACCCTTATTACCTAACAACTGTCCATATTTTCATTTCATTTTGATTTGTGCTCGTCTGAAAAAAACACGTAATACAAGATCTGGGGAAAAAATAAATTACCGTTTTGCAGCAGTTCATAGGTATTCTGAATAAAATATTAAAAGAAGTCATTTAATGAAAATATAAAGCAAATTTTTTTTTTTAGATCAACAACGGATCTAACAATTCTATATTGCCGTCTTTTTGAAAAGTCTGTTTATTAAAACCTACCAAAAACACTGCTTGGAAATGGCAGTATTATATAATCACATCCACAGCACCCATTCAATCAAAGTTGGCAACGGATTTAGGAGAGGAGAAGTTCAGATAAGTGCAGCTGCAGATGCTCAGTCCTTCTAAATCCCTTTATCTGAATCAGTCCAGAAATAAAAAATAAAAATATTAATAAAAAAAATATTAGCAGTGGATTTTTTTTATGACTCTTCCATGATGATTGGCAGCCGTCAGGAGCAGGACTTTGACAGCCCTAAATTATTTCCCTTTCTTTCCCTGGTTCCTTTAATTCATGCAAAGTCCTTCTACAGAGCTCGAACTTTAGGGACCAACAACATCTCCTTCTCTCACCCTCCCCCTGGCGTCTGTCCCTCCCCCCTTTATCCTCAGGGTCAGTTTTCTCCGCGTGCGGGCATTTATTTCCATATTTTTGTTCTATAGCTATACCTATATATATAGATAAATATATATATATGTATTTGCTTCCCTATTCAGCCTGCTTGTTTTTAGTGCTGTGTGCATATTTTTTTTTTCCTGGAAAAAGTGGACCCTTTCATTTTGCAGAATATATAGATATATAGATATATATGTTTTCAGAGTGGATTATCTGCCTTGCACCAAAATTCTACGGTTTGGCCAAGAAAAACAGGGTGCCGGAATGCAGCAGGCACCCTCTGATTAACCAGATTATTTTTCTTCTGCTTCCCATTTTTTGACTGCTCCCATTGGAAAAAAAATTAAAAAGAGGGAGAGAGAAAGGAGAAAAAAAAGTTTCTGTGATTCATAGAAGAGAGCCCTTTTGGGGATGGGGGGAAGAGTGCGGGGGGTGGGGGGGAGGAGGAGGGGAGAGAAGAAGCGCAGACAGTGGTGTTCCTTACTGCGAGAAGGGGATAATTTGGAGAAAAATAAAAATAAAAATAAAATTTAAAAAGCCCAAGCCCACCCCCCAAGCCCTTTCCCCACAACCAACCAACCAACCCCCCGGCACATCTGCAGTTTTGGTGCATTATGCATCTCCACCCCGTCTTCCCAACACGGTCTAAACGCTCTCGCTCGGATCGACCTTCTCCACCGCTCCCTATTGGTATCGATCTTATATATATATAGATGCACGCATATATCCATATATATATAAACACAAGCAGTCTGAACGAGCCTGGATCGTGTGTGTGTGTGTGTGTGTGTGTGTGTGTGTGTGCGCGCGTGTGTCGGTGTGAGCGTGCGGCTGTGCGCGGCGGTGCTGGGGCCGGCGGCGGTGCCGGCGGCGGTGCCCGGCCCGGCCTGGCCCGCGCTGCCCCGCGCTGCCCGGCCCGCCCGCGGCGCCCTCACTGCACGCTGGTCTGCAGTCCGTGGTGAGGGGGCGGCGTGTCGGAGTTGACGGTGCCGACCTGGGAGTAGACATCGTCGGGGGTCTGCTGCTGGATCCCCGGGGGGGTCATCCGTTTCTCTTTCTGCCTCCGATTGCAAAACCAAACCCTGACCACCTCCTTCTCCAGCTGCAGGCTGTCCGCTAGGTTCGTAATCTCCTGGGCGGAGGGCTTGGGGCATTTCAGAAAGTGGCTCTCCAAGGCCCCCTTGACACTCACCTCGATGGAGGTCCGCTTCTTCCTCTTCCTGCCCTGGGCGGCGATCTTGTCGATGCTGGTGGGACTGCCCGTGGAAGAGTCGGCTTCCTCCAGCCACTTGTTCAACAAAGGCTTCAGCTTGCACATGTTCTTGAAGCTGAGCTGCAGGGCCTCGAAGCGGCAGATGGTGGTCTGCGAGAAGACGTTGCCGTACAGGGTGCCCAGCGCCAGCCCCACGTCGGCCTGGGTGAAGCCCAGCTTAATCCGCCGCTGCTTGAACTGCTTGGCGAACTGCTCCAGGTCGTCGGAGGTCGGCGTGTCCTCGTCCGAGTGCGGGTCGTGGCTGTTGACGCCGCCGTGGTGCGGCGGGTGGTGCCCGGGGTGCTGGTGGTGGTGGTGGTGGTGATGCCCGGGGTGCTCGCCCAGCTCCGGCGTCTCGCCGCGCACGAGCCCCGGGTGCACCAGGCTCTGACCGCCGGGGGGGGGGCTCAGCATGCCGTTCACCGTGAAACCCCCGGGCTGCGAGTAGAGGAGCGACTGCTGCTGCTGCTGCCCGCCGGCCATGGAGGGTAGGTGGGCGGCCGCCGCCGCCCCCCAGGCCGCCGGGTGCCCCTGGTGCGGGGGGCCCAGGTGGGGCGGCCGGTGGTGCAGCGCCGCGCCCGAGTGCAGGTCGTCGCGTCCGCCGCTGCCCTTGACGTCGGGCGGCGGCGGCGGCTGCTGGGGGCTGCCCGTCATGCCCACGGGGCTGCCGGACCAGGGCGAGCCCGCTTCGGCGGCAGCGGCGGCGGCGGCGGCGGCGGCGGCGGCGGCGTGGGGCAGGGCTGTCACCCACTGGTGGGCATGGCTCAGCATATGGCCGCCGTTGCTGGCGGCCATGGCGCCCGGCATGAAGTCGCTCTGGACCATCTTGGCCGCCGGGTCGCCGCGGTAGCCGCCCGCCACCGAGGTGACGGCCACGCTCCCCGGCTGCATGCCGCCGCCGCCGCCGCCGCCGCCGCCGCCCGAGTCCGCGTGGACGATGGAGCCGGCCGCCAGGATGCCGTTGCCGGGGAGGTAGGGGTTAGAGGTGGCCGCGGCCATCCCGCGCCCGCCGCCCGCCGCTCGCCCCCGCCGCGCCGCAGACGCCGCTGCGCCGCCGCCGCCGGCTGCCGGGCGCCCGCCGCGAGCGCCCTTGCCCGGCGCTGCCGGGGCCGCTGCCGGGGCCGCCGCCCGCGCCGCCGCCGCCGCCGCCGCCTTCCCAGCCTCGCCGGGGCGCCGGGGCGCGGGGTTCACCTGCTAGCGCTCCGCTGCGCGCTCTCCGCCGCCCGTCCGCCGGCCGTCCTGCCTCCGCTCCGCGGCGCGCTCGTTGCGGTCGCCGGCTCTTCGCTTCGTCTTTTATATTTTTTTAGCCTTTCTTTTTTTTTTTTTTCCAAAAAAAGAGAAATATTTAGCTGTACATGTAGTTTTCCTCCGCCTTCTTCTCGCCCGGGTTTGCTGCTCGCAGGGAGGAAACCAAACAAAGGCTAAAAAGCGAAAAAAAGGGGGGGGGGGGATCAAAAAGCCCCCGTGCCTTCTCCCCTCCGCTCCCCTAGGAGTACATCTCCTCCTCTCAGCCTTCCCCTCTCAGAGTGAAACTTTTCCTTTTCTTCTTCCTTTAAGGCTTTGTGTGTGGGTATATTTTCCTTTTTTTCTGCCTCTCTGTCTTTCTCTCCTCGGTTCCTCGATCTCCTTTTGCTCTGTTAATTGCAAGTTTTGTTGGTGTCCTAAGAAAACTTCCTGTGATGATGATGGTGGTGATGGTGGTGATGATGCATTTCTCAAAGTTGTGCTGTTGCTGAAGCACTTTGTCCCCTTTGAAACAAGAGTCCTGCCGGAGCCTTCTTGTTAGAGTCACGCTCTGGATAAGACATTTTTTTCTCTCTACCTCTCCTTTTGGCGGTCGAAAAAAAAAAAAAGTAAAAAGAAATTTAAAAAGTTGAATTTTCTCGTTACCTCGCGAATTGTTTCTTTCCCTCTCCCGCTCTCTCTCTCGCTCGGTTTGTTGTCTTTTTTTTTTTTTTTTTGGTTGTGTTTGTTTTGCTTTTTATTTTAATTCCAGCAGTTGGTCGAGGGAGGAGGCGGAGGAGGAGCGCCTTGGTGGAGAGGTGTGTGTATGTGTGTGTGCATATATGGTATCCTTTATACACTAACTCCAGCGGGGAAGTTGGCTGCCGGGCTGGCAGCGCGCACTGGCGGTGCCGGAGTCCCGCCGCTCGCCTCTCCCCGCCTCCCTCTCTCGGGCCGTGCCCGCGCCCTCCCTCCTCCCTCCGCCCTCCCCCCTCCAGTCCGTCCGTCCGTCCGTCGGTCCCTCCCTCTCTCTCCTCCCTCCCGCCGCCGCCGCCGCCCGCGCCGCCAGCGCCCGGCCCCGCCGCGAGGAAGCGGCCGCCGCCGCCCCCGCCGATTGGCTGCGCGCCCCGTGACGGACAGCGCGCCGCCGGCCGCGCGGCCCCCCTTCCGGCCGTTCCGATTGGCTGCTTTTTAATTTAGGCGAAGTGGCGTCGGAGATGGAAGTTGCCCCCCCCTCGCCTGTATCCCTCCTCCCTCTCCTCTTCCTCCTTCCTCCTCCCTCCATCCCTCCCTCCCTCCGCCTCTTAACTCTTCCTGCCCGGCGGACACACGCACCTCGGAGCTCTCCCGCCGTCGCCGCTCGGGCAGGGGCGAGCGCGGGCCGTAATAATTAATACCAACGCTAATAACGACAATAATAACGACGCCAGCACCGGGCTGGATTCGGAAAGGCGTTGGTGCGAGGGTGTCACCACCGGGCACACGCACCCGCTTCTCTCCCGCCGGCGGTGCCCGTACCGGCATTCGGAGCTGCCCCCCCGCCCCCCGCGCTCAGCCCCGGAGGCGCCCGCCCCCCGCCCGCCCCCTCCTCCCTTTGTCCGCCCCCGCACCCCGGGGTGCGCCCGGAGCCCGGCAGCCCGTCCGCAGCCGTCACGCCGGGGGGCTGGCCCGGCAGCGCCGGAGGAGGGCCGCCCCGTCGGCGGGGGAGGTGGCAAGGGGAGCCGGCGTCCGGGCTTGCCCTGCGCGCTGCGGTCTGCTCGCAGGGAGCCAGCCCCGCGGCATGAAACGCTGTATTATTTCTCGTCCAGCGGAAAGAGTTAAGGGGGGCGGGGGAAGGCGGGGGGCGCGGGGGAGAGATGCGACCGAGCGGAAACACTGCGCGCAGGCAACCTCAGTGAACCA
The DNA here is from genome assembly GCF_028018845.1 of Melospiza georgiana. Taxonomy (NCBI): domain Eukaryota; kingdom Metazoa; phylum Chordata; class Aves; order Passeriformes; family Passerellidae; genus Melospiza; species Melospiza georgiana. The sequence continues at coordinate 20,654,326 of NC_080431.1, forward strand.
CGGAGAAAGAGAAAGTGGCAACAAAAACAAGGGCAAATTGAACGCTCCTCGGGGACTGCCGGTGCAATAACATCGCTCGGACACGGAGGGGACACGGCGCTGCCGGTGACCGCCCCGCCGTCCCACGCGCGCTCCCGCCCCGGGTGGCGGGGGCCGCGCCAAGAGAACGCGCGGTGCGGGCATGGGAACGGGCAGCGCCGTCCCCGCCCGGCCCTGCCCGCCCCGCTCCCCTCCTCCGCACGCTGAGCAAGCCGGCCCTGCGAGGCGGGGAGCAGCGCCCCGCTGGCAGCGCCCTCCGCGCCGTCCCGCTCCCGCCGCGCTCGGCAGCCGGGGCTCGGGGCTCCCTCCGGCCCCCGGCTGGCACGGCACGAAATACCATGGCAGGTCGGGTTAGAAAAACCATGCAAGTGAAGCGTAGGGATCTTAAGGGCGGTGGTAAATAACACCAAACATAATAATTATAAACATATATATGTGTATATATATATATATATATATATGTATATGTGTGTATATATATATATATATACACATGCATATATATAGGTATATATATTTGTTCCCATGCGTCCTCCAAAGGTTTCTTTTTTTATATATAAAAGATCCAACACAGATTTCATTGAATAAATCTGAGATCTCCAGGTGCAGACGTTTGAATAGTCAGTGCCAGAACCCCATGTTTTCCTTTCCAGCCGATTTTGCTTGGATCAGGCTCAAAAACCGAGTGAGTCTCGTGGTTTTGTTTACACTGAATGGGGAGGATAGGAACGGTGCCATGGGGCCGTCTTTCATTAATATACAGTGAGGATTTTGTCTAAATTACTGCTATGAATTTCACAGTACACGCTTTCAAAAGCCGTCTCAGGTGGCCTGATGAAACGTGATAGCGCCTCTGCAAACAGATCTACTTTCTTAATAAAAAAGGAAGGTGTGGGGGGGGGGGGGGTGGAGAAATCCCCCAAAAATACTGAAAAAAAACCCAAACCACCGCACACCCTCATAACAGCGACAACAAAAAAATAAAGCTCAAGCTGGAGTATGGTCTTTTATTTTAAAAAATATCCCAACAAAAAACAAACAACCAACTTCGTTCCCCAACTCTTCCCACCCCCTCCCTTGCAGAGTGAGATTGTTTTGTCTGGAAAAAAATCCAAAGTATAACAAGGGGAGAACAGTTAGTGCTGATTTTCATTTGCATAAATTTTCATATATTTTGGTGAAAATAATAGACTAGTGGAGAGCGGGGCTTAGTGGAGTCAGTGCAAAGGAAAATCTTAACATGGATCGTTTCGCTGGAGTTGAGAACATGCTTTTTCCCCCCTGTCACCTTATTAAAATCAAAAATTAAAAAAAATTTCTCTAAATCCTGGGAGTTTGATCGGTAAGTGTTTTACATTTTTTTATCTACTTTTGTTTTCTTTAAAGTCTTCTGGATATATATTTTCAAAAGCTTAGGACAAGACAGGGAAACCCATGGCAACTGCCTTGAAGGAAGCAGGCTGGAAAAAAAAGGGAAAGAGAAAGGGAAAAAAATCCCACCAGCAACAAAAAGCACCTTAGTGAAATATTACATAAAAAGCATGGATTCATTCCAAAGCTCAAGGCAGCAAAGCAATTCTTCAGCGCTGGAAAGTCTTTCTGGTTACTACTTCACTTTTCTGGGCACTGTTAATTATTGTAGCACCGAGACTCGGGGAGGCTGGGCCGGGGCGGGGGGGGTGGGGGGGGGCGAGGAAAGCTCTCGAAAATATTACAGATTTGCGAAGGGGAGGCGAGGCAGAGATGCGGGCTGTGTTCAAACGCTGCTTCGGGGGGGCGGGGGGTCGCCCGGCGGGCGGGGAGGGGGCCCGGCCGGTGCAGCGGGCGGGAGAGGGGCCGGGGCCGAGCTGACCCGAGCACCTGCCGGCGGACGGACGGACGCACGGACGGACGGACGGACGGACGGGAGCGGGGGAGGCCGGGGAAGGTGCGGAGCGGCGGTGCGCGCACAGGGTTAATATTGTAACTAGGGAACAGACGGTTAAGCACAACATCTAGAGCTCCGTAGTGAAAGTCCATCAGAAAGAGTATAATCAATCAAAACTAACCAGGACATCCCTTCATTTTATTCTCCAAGGAGATTGGGGCTGGAGGATTACAGACCAGATTTCACTTTCTCTCTCTTGACAATCTTGCCTGTCTCTCCGCTTTCCCCGAATCCCATCCAATTGCGAGGTGTAGTCTAATGATCTGAAACTCTTCTATAGCGTTTGGGTCAGTGTGATAAATAATGTGATTAATAATGTAGGGTTAAATTAACAGGCCAGATACCGCTCCCGAAAACTTTACCGAACCTTAAATATCTCATTACGTGACTTTAATTTGTTTTAATTTTACCCTGTTTTTTTAAACTTATTTTTCCTTGCCACCTCTGTTGCTGCTCTTTTGGATACACAATAGCTGGTGATCATTGTAATTTCCTAGAATTAGTTACTTCTTTGGAAACGGTCGATAGCCAAATCAATAAAATGGCTTGTAAAACTACGGAGGTATAGGTTTCAATTTGGGGGGGAGAAGAATCGCTCATTTTCCACTTCTTGTTGACGCGCCCAGCGTCTCTTTTGACTGGGGTTAACTCTGTGTGCTCCATCGGAACAGATGCCGTATAGAGCTGCTCCCTCAAGATCATTTGTTTCCTTGATGGGGGAACATTTCTGAGCAGAACATATTGGTTGCCATAGAGAAAGAAATAAAAGGAAGAACACTAGTCACATTAAGCTATATGTTTGTGCACTGGGCTTTAGATAAAAGGACCCCAGTTCAAGCCAGAGAGAACGGGGCCAAAGCAGAGCTTCTTAGCTTCACTAAAACTAGCTTTATTTTGTTTTGGACTTTTACGGTTGAAACATGTAAGCTAATTTTATTGGCTGTCGTTAATTTTATACGATACGGCTTGCTGAACAAAATCAACTTTGGGCGCGCTCCGCCTGGCCCCGGCCGGCCGCCAGGGGGCGCCCCGCGACGCCCCCTCCCCGCGCGCGCGGGCGGGCGGGCGGGCGGGCGGGGGCTGAGGGCGGCCGAGGGGGCTGCGGGCCCGGCCCCGCCGCCGGCGCTGCCCGCACACCGGCGCTGCCCGCACACCGGCGCTGCCCGCACACCGGCGCTCCCCGCCGCCGGGACAGCGCCCCGCCACCCCCGGGGCCGGCGGGCGGGGGAACGGCAGCGGGGGCTGCCGGTGCAGGGGCCGCCCGAAAGTGTCCCAGGCGGTGCGGTGCCTCCAACGGACCCGAGGCCTGCAAGGAGTGAGAGCGGTAATTAAACACAGGCACGGGCACCGCAGCTCGGGGCAACCCGGGGTGCCACGCGGGGCTTTTTTGTGGTTTTCTTCCTGTCCAAATAAGGCGCTTAAGCCTCTGGAGATGCAATAAAACGACTCAGGTTTTTTACATTACTTAATATTTAATCGCTGTATTAAACCTGGAAAAGTGGTTAGTTTTCTTTTTCTTTTTTTTTTTTTTTTTTTTTTTCCTTTCGTTTTTCCCTCCTTCCCCCTCAAGCTGGCCACTCCTCCCCCCGATCCCTTCAGACCTGGCTATGTGCGGGAGCCAGCGACAGAGGTAGCGCCGGGCTCCCCCCGCCTCCCGCCCTGCCCGCACCGGCCGCGCACCCGGCACAAGTTTCGCCGTCCGGGACACTCGCAGATTAACAGCCTCAACTAAGCACAGCATCGGCAGCGACCGCAGCTTAGCTCCTCACAGCCCGGTTTCTGTCCCTTCCCGAGCGCGCCTGCCCTCAGCCCTTACTCCTTTCCTCTGCTTCCCTCGCTAAGAGGGGACAGAAGTGAGAAATTTAGTTGGTGGCTTTTAGTTTTCGGGATTTTTGTGGGGGAGCGGGTTGTTTTGTTTTTTGTTTGTTTGTTGTTTTTTTTTTGTTTTTTTTTTTTTTTTTGTTTTTTTTGGATGGAATTCCTGCTCAAACACGGCAGTTTCTCAGCCCCGCGCCCCCGTCCGCGGGCAGGACACAGGGCACGGGCGGACCCGCGTGGCTGCAGCATCCTGCAAGGCACCTGCGTCCTCCCGGGACGGGCGGGGAGCCGTGGCCGCGGGGGCGGGAGCTTGGAGCCACTTTGTTTCCCCGCGGTGGAGCCCCAGCAGTTTCTGTGCTACAAGGAAAGTTTTATTTCTTGCCTCCATAAAGGAAAGACCAATTGGAACCCTGGAAATCACACAGCCCATAAATATGATAGAACCTGGCAAGATGAACTCCCCGCCTAAAAGCCTAACACATGCATAGCAAAAAAAAAAAAAAAAAAAAAAGAAAAAAAAAAAAAAAAGAAAAAAGAGAGAGAGAAAAGTAATCAAAGACAGAAAACGACCTACAAGAAATTACACTTTTCTACACTTTTCTTTTAAAGTGTTCGTGGGGTTTCATTTGGAAAACGGAGTGAAGTCTCTGTGTGTATTGACCGTGAGGTAAAATGGTTGAGATATTTACATGAACAAAACTTTCCACCTACCGCGTTTGGCTCAATGAGCACTAGGAATATTCCAGACTATTAAAACATATTTCCAGAGCTCAATTCTCCTCAGAAACGTGGTCACTTTCTTGAGATTTGCAGTTTAGTGAACATTTCCCTCGCCTGTGAAGCGGGCGGGTTTTTGAGTTGAAAGAGCCCAGCAAAGTTCATCATCCCGGGGTCGGGATTGAGCGGATTTCCCCCAGCTTTCCTCTGCCCCCCCTACCCCCGATCCTCCAAGCGTAACCTGCGTTATTTTTTAAACAAAACAGGGTTTAGAAGCGCAGCTCCTCTGCTGTGTGCTTGCGCCAGTTAGCCGCAGCAGGCGACTAGGTACCGCAAGCGAGAGAAAAACTAACGCTAAAACGAGCAACAAGTTAATTCGGCAAAAGTAAACTTTTCTAGCTGCCTTTGGAGGACTCCGGTCCGGCCAGGATTGCCGGCTCCATGCCTGCCGTGGCACCTCAATTGTAAGAGTGCTACAGAGTGCATTTTTTTCCTCCCCCTTTTTAAAATAAATGCCTATTTTGTCCTAATGGACGCCTTTGGAAAACGGATGTAGAAGAGATACTGTCATGGAAATAGTGAAAAGAAAGTGTTTACCGTATTTAGTATTCATTTACTTATAGTGGGAAATGATTAGGTATGTACTAATATAACCGTGGAGACCAACTGCCTAATTAGCATTTACAAATTAAAATGTTAAACATAAAGACATATTCCGTATACAGTCTGCTATATGTAAAACACATTCGTGCATAATACAGCAGTCAGCTGCAAACGTGAAGTTGACTGGCTTCCAGATATGTAGCGTTCTTGGCTAATGCGATCTGCTCTGGGTTTTGCAAGCTTACCCACGATGTAGTTCATAGTTCTTATGACCACGTTGATAGCTGCACTAGGGATATTACACTAACCAATCTGGAGAAAATAGGAAAATACACAGATTACTTTTAAAGGCTGACGATAATAACGATAAACACAATAGGCAGGCGGATCATTTATCCATACCTTTTATTCTGAAGGCTTCACTCGGAACCTTATTTATTGTTTTGAGCATAACAAAGCATTTCGGGTTCTGTAATAAATTAGAACAATAATACAGAACTGCACATGCAAAGCAAGATTCCTTTATTTCCCAGCTGCATAATTTTGATATTACCCAACGTGTCTTGCTCAAGGTTCACCTCACACGGACTGTAATGAGAGTTGCCAAATGAATGGAACAATCTATCTGTTGACTTGAGCCCAACGTAGACACATTACATATGATGCAAACCTAATGCTCCCACCGATGTTAAAATCAGAGGGATACATAGTTTCAATCCAGACCCTTGAACATGTAGATTTTTATTAATAAGAATAATTGTGCATGTAGCAACATTAAAAGGGGATTTACAAGTTGGAGTCTTTTAAAAGAGACTGTGAAAACCTTAGCCCTGCTTTTATTAGACATGATATCATTCCGATTTGCGTGCTTGCCATCTCAATGGCGTTTCACATGTGATAAAAAAAAATCCATATGCATTACATAGATTTTCTTTTACACGCATAAGGACTGGAAGTCTTTTAGTGGATATGAGGGTGAATAATTGTGATACACCAGAAAACAGTTCGTGCAGTTTGGCAGCTCTGGTTATTATTATTAGATTTTTTGACATTTGAACTTGTCTATTGTCTGAGGAGCTCAGTGCAGATTGCAGTAGGTCAACCTTAAGGCTGCTCTTTTTGGCATTGCACACAAACATGCACACGCTGTCTGTTCTCCTTGTGTGAATACACCAGCTAGAGATTTATCGTGCTTTTTTTTTTTTTTTTTTTTTTTTTTTTTTTTTTTTTTTTTTAATGCACATCTATTTATATTTATCTAATCCTCTTGGGGTTTTCACGGTCCTGTGATTAGTTTGTACGTGCCTTCATTTTACACCCATTCCTCCAATCTATACATTTGCCTGATGTTGGATACTTTTAAGTACTCAGTCGCTTTTACAGCAGTATAATTCCAGCATCACGACGTTTGATAAAAGGGACTTCAGTAGCCCTGGGATTAAATGACATATTTCCCCGCAGCTTCGCTCAACTCCATCATGACTCCTACAGTCAAAAGTTAAAGTTATTCATCATCTCCTTGCATTTATTCCCTCCTCCCCTCTCTAAATTCAGCCCCACCACCCGACTTCTGAAACAATTTCTCGCCGCCTGCCAAGAGTCAGGGGGGCAGCAGTGTGGGGGGCGGCGGCTGGAACCCGAAAGCCCGCAGCCACCCCGCGTGTTCCCGGGGGGCGACCCCCGACCCCCGGCCTTTCCGCGGGCGCGGAACGGGCCCGGCCACGCCAAGGTCCCGGCGAACGCCCTCCCGGGCGGGGCGGCAGGAGCCACTTCTGAGAAGGAAATCGCGAAATAGGGGTGGATCCCCCCCGGGGTGGGAGAGGGAAGAGGAGCAGGAAAACTGGATCAAACCCGATAGGAAAGTCAGTTTGCACTGGGAAAATCTAGAGATTGTGTCTAAATAACTTTTCCCTGGAGTGGTTTGTGCGTCTTGCTTTCCTCTCTAGTTTGGTTGGTGTTTTAAACTGAGGCTCTTTCCTCATCTGCTGGGGTGAAGGCACTCGGTCCGAACAACGGCCCATCTCTTCTTGTAGCGGTCTGTCATTTAAATTTGTATCTATATAGGTATGCATACATCCAGGCATATACCTCTGGATTTGTTCCCCCCTTCACTTCCCTCTTCCCTCTTTAACAAGAGCCTGATAACGCGTTTAAGGCTTGTTATTTGAACTCTCTGATCAGCATGCAGAAATGTAATTGCAACGTTTTTCATCAGGAAAGAAAAGAAAAGGAAAAGGGGGAGGAAATCCCCCCGCTCCCCTTCACACCCTTACACACGCAGACACCCAGTGCTCTGTAATCGCTGAGTCACCGTGTTGGGGGTCAGTGGGTAAACACGAAGGAGAGAGCAGCAGCTTATTGAAAACCCTGGCGCAAACCGCATCCCTCCTTATCTCCAGACGGTAGATCCCTCCCCTCCTTCTTCCCCTGGATTTATTACTCCGGACTTGGGAAAGAGTGGCCCGAATGCTGCCAGAGCCCTTTTTGTGACACTGTATGTCCTCCTCAGGCGCAGTGGGACCTGCTTTGTTCCGGCAGGGTGGAAGGAAGAAATTCAACATTAAACTGCTATTTGGGCTGCCGGGAATGGGCGTTGTTTTGTGGGCAAGAGGGGAGAAGGAGGAAAAGGGGGAACAACGGCCAGTTCACCTAGGGATATAAAGAAAGCTTTCCCTTTCTCTGGGGCTGGGCTCTGATCTGGGCATATTTACTTCTGTTTAAACGCTATTGTTCCTGCCAGCCTTTGACACAAACAGAAAGGGGGGGGAGCCGCGGGGGGGGGAGGTGGTGGTGGTGGCTGGAACAAAGATGCTCAAACCCCAGCAACCCCCAAAGGCAGAGGAATACTTCTTTTTTTCCCTTTAAAAACGTATGTGACAAGTCTTTCTCTTTGATGTTGCTTTCTGGGTTCCCCCACTCACCCTGTGAGCTGAGCAGAGTGCCTGGCTGTGATTCACTTACCAGGGCCCGTTTAGAGAGGCGCATGTCCCCCCAGTAGGTGCCAGGGAGCCTTGGAGGGACAGCTTCTCCAGCCCCTGGGTCTGAAGGAGAAGACTTGAAATCGGTTTGTGGCAAGCCCTGCAGTGGGAAACAAAGAGGCAGAAATGTTGGGAGCCCAAGGAGGGCCTGGAACAGAGAGAAGCATTGAGCTTCCCAGAGATGCTTCAGCTTCTCAGCGGGGGACAGGGCAGAATCCTTTTTGGGCCGTCTCTATGCATTTGAGGGCTGGACTGTACAGCCCACATTGAATCAGAGTCATTGTGTGTAAATGAATAAGTGCACATTGTTTTGAGATGCTGCTATTGTATTTGGGGTTGGGGGGAGGAGAAGGTTATATTTTGTGTCTGTGTGTGCATGTGGGTCTATGTGCTTGTGAAAGGTGAGTGCAGATTGCAATAGTTGCTGCTCTATTTTTGTTTGTCAAACAGGGCCCTTCTCTTGGGAGAGGGGCATGTGGCGGATCCCAGCCCAGGATTACATTAATCAAAGCATTATTTCCCCAGGGATGTGCAGCACAAATGATAGTAAATCCTAATAAAATTGGATCGCTGAGAAATTGAACGCTTAAAGTAATCTGCTCTGCCTGATAAAAACTTCAAATTTATAAGATATTATGCATCCCCACCCCCAAACACCTTAGGTATCATCACTATGTGTGTATTATACAACTATCTGTAGGAGAGAAATCACTGTTCAGTTTAACAGGCCCATCACTATTGAATATATACATAGATATAAATGTGTTTGTATGAGCATGCACACAGACAGATATTGCCCCCACACACATGCGCAGAGTCATAAAAGAAGCCAAAATATTAATGCACATAACAATAATGACTATGGTCAATATTGTCAGGACTTTACAAGCAACACCTTTACTGTGGCAGGTGCTGCAGAAGGCTTGGACAAGGCTGTACATGGTTGTGTACCAGGACTATAATCTGGCCTGGGGACTTAATTCTCTCTTGCTTTTTACTGATACTCATTATGGACCTCCATGATGGCACCTGTGGTCTCAAGCCACTGAGCAGCTTTGCCTTTTTAATATGGGACCACAGAGATGGTATGAAAATAATAAAAAAAAAAATTAAAATATGTGAACGTGAGTATTTGAAGCTGACTTTAGAAAGCTTTTGAGGGGATGAGCTTCAGAAGGAAACTGTGTTGGACTGGATGGGAAGAGTTGAAGGAAGGAAAGGTATTCCCAGGCCAGTTATTAAGTCTCAGACATGCAGCATACTGTGCCTTCAGTCTTTCAGTACAGGGCCAGGCCACCACCCTGCTGGCGTGGGCCAGAAAAGATCAGGGTAGCTGCTGGCCACTTGCTAGCTTCAGACCCTCAGTCTCTGCTACTTCCTCTCTGCAGAAAGAAAGTTTATTTTTAATTGCTGCCATAGGACATAACAATAGGCTCAAAGAGATCCACTGTCCAGCAGAAAATTTGCTTTCTCTCCCCCCCCCCACCCCCCTTCCCCCCAAGATCGCTGTGCTTCCATATGTGTAAGGGGCAGAAGGCATTTCCACTCACCCAGCTGAAACTCTTTGAAAGGCTGTGAGCCTCCCCCGGCGCTATAAATGCCGATCATTCCTCCTACCCTCGCCGTCCCGGGACCCTGTCACCTCCGCGGGAGCCGGCCCTGCCTCGGGCCCCGTTCGTCTCGGCCCCCCCCACCCGTCCTGCCTACTGCTTTGTGGCCGACGAGTCCCGGAGTCCTCTCCTTGCCCCTGTCTTTTCTGGCATCGCTAGGCAGACCGAAGGCGGCTTATCCCTTTTCCCAGCGTGGGGTTTTCCTTCCCCGTCCCGGCCCCGGGGGCTGGCGGAGAAGGGCGGCCGGCGGTGGTCCCGACCCCGCAGCGCCCCGCACCCTGCCCTGGCCTGCTGGTAATCTGTCCTCCCTGCCTGCAGACAGGGAAGCGGCGGAGGGGAGCTGAGCCCTCTCCCAGCCCCGAAATGACGCAGCCCCTGTTCCAGCATCGTCTCCCGTTTAGGCTGGCTCCATTTCAGAAGCCGTCTCCCTCCACCCCCTTCTTCCCAGCCTTCCTCCTTCCTCCTCCTCCTCGCCTCACCGTCACTCTCAAACAACCCCCCCTCCCCACGCCTCGCTTCCCCCCGCCGCCCCAAACTCCTTCCTCAGGACCGTGGGATGCGGGCGAGCTCTGGCGAGAGTTGCCGGTCTCCATTTCTAAGCGGGGAGCCGCCGGGAGCGGTGAGGCAGCCGTGACGGGGGGGGGAGCGGTCGGGGGGTTAGGGAGGCGATGACTGACGGAACGGGGGGGTCCGCACCCCCTCTCTCCCCATCTGGAGCGGCCGCTGCTCCCGGGAAGGCGCGGCCCCCGCGCCCGCCGCCCGGCCCCGCGCCCCTCGGGGGGCAGCGCTGCCCGCGCCGCGGCTCCCGCACGACTCCCCTGGCCCTGCCCCGCGCGGGTGCGGACCGTGCGGGGACCCACTCACCTCGCCGCTGACGGTGCCTTTTCTCACACCCCCCACCGCCCCAAAAAATAAAACGACAAACAAAGACCAACTATTTGCGTAGCGTTCGGCACCCTCGCTCAGTATTTAGCCCCACTTTTTTTATCACCCGTCTACCTCCGCCCAGACCGACCCTTCTGCCCCACCCCTCTCCCCCGCATCCCGGGTGCAACCGGATGGCAAAAATCAAAGCTGGCTCCAATTTACCCCAGTTGTCTTCCTTTGAACACTCATAAGGTAGGTATGGTGGGATGCTGAGCTCCCACTCCCCATGTGCTCAGTGAGGTGCCTTCCTCTCCACCCTCTCCCCCCGCTCTCTATTCCTTAATTGGCTGTATCTTGATGTGCACTTGTTTTGTTTAGCCTATTTTACCATTGCGGACGAGATAGGCAGGAAAAGGAGTGTTTGACTTGGTATGTCTCTGATTTTTTTCCCCCTCTCCCTGCTTTCCGAAGTTAATTTGCATTTGAGGTCTAATCCATGTTTCAAAATTCTGCCATTTGAGGACCGTATAGGAACAGGGCATTCGTTTCTATTTTTGAGGAGGAGCCTCTCCTGCATTTGCTCCTTTCTGTATAATTTCATTGTGTTCACAAGTGACAGGGATTTGCATCAGTTATTTTGCAATTTATTTTTTGAAAGAGTTGGATCAAATTTTCTTATTTTTAAAATTGCCGAGGGAGCAAATACTAGGCGTTAGAAAAGGAGCATACATTATTAACAATGTTGCAAACTTAGTCACAGACTATATATTCATATATATGTATTAATCTGCATTCCTTGGAGTTGGATTTCTGCCTCCTGAACATCTGATTTTGATGAGAGAAATCAGTCAGAGAAAGTCAACTATACAAATGCTAAAGTGTATTTATAGTTCCTTGCATCTATTTACAGGTGATTTTACTGCTGTTTGCTACTTTTGCTACAGCACTTAGTAATTATTCACTTCAGCAAGGCATTTCATGGGATTAGATGCTGCATTACTCATTAAAGTTTTCAGTTTATCCAGGTGTAACTTTCATCCACATCTCTGGAAATAGCTATGAGGCCACGTGGACTTTATGTAAAAAGTATAAAATATAAATGAACATATAAAAAGATTGGATTTATCCATGGTTCTTTCAGTTCTTTGGATGTGATGAAGAATACGTCTATGTTTAGGACTTTATGGGTCCTTTAAGGACTACTTTAGCATATTTTATTTGTATCTATAAAATGAATTTTCTTTTTGTATGTAGTGAATACATGAAAGGCATATGTTGCATAATATGCATATGAGGCCTTTCAAGTATTTCTGTATGCACACAAATTTATTTTTCACAAATGTATGTGTGTGCATATGTATGTGTGTGTATATGTATATGTTTATACATGTGTGTGATAAAAAACATGCTGGAAGAGAAAACTGCCCAAACCAAAAAATATCCATAAAGGAAAAGTCATTAAGGTAGTTCACTGGGAGTTGGTATCTGATACACTGCAAAAGTCACTTTAGTTTCAAACATTACTGTAAATACCTACATACACCCCCATCTCAGCATAAAAATCCCTCTGTGTGTATTTGCCCTTCTAGAACTAACTAAATGGGACTGTGAATTATGCCTAAAAAGATGCCACTGATATAAAAAACTTATAAAATAGTAATGGAATATGGAATTTTATATAGTGCCAACAACTTTAGCACGATTCTTGGCATAAGCAATTTAGTGCAATTTTATTTGTCTGAACCAGAATGATATTACAAAGTGAATTAATAGAACATTAGTACTGAAAAAAAGAAACAGTTCTTCCTTTGAAATATGAAGTGCCACTAACTTGAGATGAAACCTGAAAGTCAGTGAATAATATATGGGAAGTATTAATATTTTAAATGTATCATATTTAAAATTGCTGTGAACTTAAACAAGATTTCATATCAAGAAAAACCAAGTAATTCATTTTAGGTTCTGATCTTATATGCAATGTTTTACAAATGAAGCAACTCACTAAAGGAGGGAAGTCAGGTATGTAAGCATATCTTGTTATTTTGCACACGAAATACGGTCATTATGGAATATAAATTTAATTTTGGAAATGATAAAAAATAATACTTATTTTATTTTTTCTACTATGATTCAAGAAAAACATTTTTAAGCAGATGATTAATCAGATGAAATGGACTGATATAGCCCATAATACCTGTATGGGCTTTTATGCCTTGTGAAACCCCACCACAATGGGACCTTTATAAAAAGTATGGAGTCAAGTAATGCAATCATCTTTTATATTTAGAATGGGAACTGATGTGATTCAGTTTAATGTTGTGAAAAAGTGAGCCCTCTGGCACTTGGCATTAAATTATTTTAAAATTACTCCTTCAAGTAAAGTTAGTAGAAAGACTGTACCATGGTTGAAGCCCAGCACTAAAGCTCAGGGGCAAATTGGGTGCTGCTCCTTGCCTTGCCATCCGTTCAAGTGCAGGCAAGGTGTTACCCTTGGTCGTCTCCTTAGTTCAAGGTGTATTTGCTCCAGTGTTTCACTGTCCTTCTCCAACGAGTGGATATGACCTCAGCATCTGGAAGCCAAACCTGTGCTGCTCAAGATGGGCCAAATCTTGCTTGTCCCGTTCATTGAAGCTACGTGGAGTTTTGTTTGATTGGAATGAGCAGGACCTAGCTCTCATTCTGCTCCCTGAAATATTTCCATTAGGCCTTAATGTCAGTGGAGAGATTATTGTTACATTTATATGATGTGAATGGAGTTAGGTATGAGGGCCACATTGATCTCGCCCTTGTGCCTCAGCTGTCTAAGGGTTACATCCTACACACTTTGACTAGCGAATCAGGCCAGCAATAATTGTGGTCACTACATACTGATAAGTAGGACATACATTACTGAGCATTTTGAGCGATGAAAAACCCCATACCTGCGTCTTTGCATCGATGGGAAGTGCTGGATGTGTGTGAGCTCAGCAGAAAAGGCAGTTGTGTGTTCTTGGAAAGACTTAAGGCTGCCATGAGGACTGTCAGCACTTGTGAGGTGTCTTGTTGAAGGACAGCAAAAGCCTGGTTAGTCTGTAGACTGGTTCCCACAGAGCCAGTGGCTCCCACCATGAGCTGGCTGCAAGTGCCACAGAAGACAGAGTGGTGTTGGTAGGGAGGGCACGCAGTTATCACTTGCTACACAAGCGGATCTTTTTCTGTCCAGTTTTGGCCAAAGCTCTGGGACATTTGCTATGGTTCTCTCAATTATCTCTCATTAATTTCAGTAGCTTGTGTTTTCATTACAAATGCCCAATGTCCTTTGGAAACTTACTATGCGTATTTTAAATTCAGAATAACTGTGGTGAGAAAAAAACCCATGCTTTTCCTTTCTAAGCAGCTTTACCATTTAATCACAGTTTGTTTAAATATACTTTTCTCTGCTGTGAAATAACCTTTCTTTCCACATTTATGTGCACAATCCTAACTCATAGCATGAAAAACATTTTAAAACACTGTGTCATGCTTATAGGATAATTATTAATCTTGTCAGAATAAAAAGCATACTAAAAGTATTCCATACAAAGGTTTGTGCCTTAACATTTTTGAAAGTTTTTTTTTTTTTAATAATCAGAGATGTCATAACAGAGGGAGAAACCATATATAGCATGTAGTAGAAGTATAAGACTCCTAGAGGACTATTTAGAAATACACAAAGCTTTTTTTTCTCCTTTTGGTTAGCATACTACTTGATGATAAGGTATGTTTTTATTTTTATTCCTGCTTGTATCTTACAGTTCTATGAAGGTGATGGGAAGCTACAAATTCCAGGCTTTAGTTGCTATATATGATATAAAACTAAGAAAGAAAAATGTTCATGATACGCATCTGGAGGAAGAAATACACAATAATGCAATCCGAAAACAGAAAGAATAATTATTTGACAATAAACTCAATGTTAAATACAAGCAGAGTAATATTGTCCTAGTGAGAAATATAGGAAATAAAATGATACTACAAAAAGACACTTATGAAACTTCCTCCGTGTTTAAAACTTTTCCAGTTGAATTTTCCTTTTTAATCATTTGTTACTATTGAGATATAGTTAGTGAACAAGCCAGTCAATACTTTTCTGTCTTGATTTTCTTATCCCATATCTACAAATCCAAAAATGCAACTTGTAGTAAATTCACTTGATGTTAGGAGGGTGATTTTGCTGCTTGTTTGCTTAGATTTTACTTGAGACTTGATTTTGCATACCCTAACTCATGCTGAAATTTCTGGTGCATGTGAACAGTGTTTATTTTGTCATCTACTTATTTTGTGCAAGAAGGACAGCTTTTTCATACTGGGGATTCTGATAGAAACAGAAAAGGGATACTGCAGGAAAGCGACTATTTTTCAAGGGCATTGGGCATTCACACCTTCATTTAACTTCAGTGAGAACTGTGAAAACTCAGTATTTAAAAAAAGTGGCAATTTTTCTTTAGAAAGTCAAATGTCATGGAGATTTGACTTGTGTAAGTCTGGCTATAATAAATAGTAAAATTCTATAGCTGGAAATGTCTGTTTTTATCTTTGTGTGGGTTTAACATTAGCTATATGTATATAAAATGCAAATGTACCTTTCCTCATGTGATAACTGTTTGCTTTGCCTTTTTCTTCTAAGAGGTAGAAAAAATTATTAAAACACCACTGCCCTGAAAAAAAAAAAAGACAGAAACAATAGAAATCATTGTTCACTACTCAGTTAAGAAAATAAGAAGTCTGTAAACTGCAGAGGGTGAATTATGATTTTGTAAACTGCTGATTTGCCTTTCTGAAATTAGGATCCTTGTACTGAACTCTCTTAGCTATTTTCATAACTATTAGGAAAGAATAGGATGCAGATTTCACACACCTGTTAGAGAAACAGCTTTTTGCACTGTGACACTCTGAAACCTAAGGAAAATATACCAAACTTTTCAGGGAGCCACCAATGGCTGGGGAGAGGAGGGTATCTGCACATGCTTCTGCGCCAGTGAATGCTGTAGCAGGTTGTGTGCACCGGGGGCTATGGGTTTTCTTTTCAGAAGAGGACTAGCAGAAGAACGAAAACCCATGACTAGTTATTGATCAAAGTCCCCTCAGTGCAGGACTTTCAAGTTTTAGGATCTGTTTTGACTGGATAGTATTGAGCTGCAACTGGGAAAGGAACAGTCCAAAGCTCTTTGCACCCCCTGTGCCCACATTTGAGAAATAATTCCGTTGTCTGAAAGTGGTGGTTGAAGCCGTGACCCTCCTCCCAGTAATGCCCAGGACAAGCTGGCCCCACAGCCCCCAGTAGGAGCTGGTGTCTCTGGGATGGGAGGGCTGCTCTGTTGTGCAGAACCCATAGGGACAGGGCTTCCCTCCGCATCCCGACGCCAACTTTGTGCTTTGGTTTTGTCTCTAATCTCTCTATTACAGTTTTTAAAATTTTAAATCCTGGCTTCAGTTAGAGATGATTGGACTGTGCTCAGCACTGGCTGTCTTGATAGGTTTGAAATTCCTGGGAAACCTCAATACTGGCATTTTCTAAAAACGGTAAGCAAAGCACACTGGAATATTAATAGGTGAAACATTTTAAAGGGGCAACATCACTTTGTAATTTTGTGAGCTAAAACATGTTGGCTAGGGGCAGCTTGGGGGAGTTGCGGTAAAGCCACAAGTGTTCTTCACAATTTAAAGCTTTTGCATTTTAATTATTTCTCTTTTTTCTGTTAGTGTAAAAGATCCATGGAGACAATGGGGCTGTGACACTTAGCAACAGGTTATCCTCAATGTGCAGGGAGCACCATAAAAACCACAAAATGGACACACAGAATAAAAAACAACACCCGCTCCCCCGCTTCCTGGTTTCTTTACTTTCTGGTGTTAGAGTAGTTACACTGCATCGGCGGTGGGTAAAAAGGAAAAAAACCCAACCAAACAGATGGAAATGTTGTCTCTAAGCTGACAGAGCCTCTGCAAATTTGCTTGAAGGACTATCTTAAAATAATAATAATAAAGCAACATTCTACACTGTTCTGGAATTTATTTATTTAAACAAAAATTTATGGTGCTGGTCACACACTAAAAATTGGAGAGTTTGGTATTGTAAGTTGCTTTGGTATATTTTTCACCATTGTAATGAGCTACAGGGAAACAAAGGAGGATGTGAATATAGGGCATTTGGTATTTAGATTTGGGTGGCACTTTCACACGTTGAAAATGTCTTTTAAAAAAATCTGTTTTTCTTCTATCATGCTATTGAATTGTAGAAGGTGTTGAGATAGAGTTGGAATTATTTAATAACCAAAACTAAGAGTGTTTTCTTGCAGTATATTTCCTATATTTCTCATTGCCAACCTCTTGACCGATAAGGAATTCTAAGGTCCAGGCGAAACTCACCCATAGGGTAGAATGGGCTGTTAGAGAGTGAGATGATAGATGGATCTATTCCTCACCTTCCAAACCCAGTTTCTTTATAAAGCAGTAGAAAACAAACCTTTTCATAGAGCATCAAAAAGCAAGCTCAAGAACAACACTACAATCACACCTTTCACGGTATTTTTTTTTCAGGCGTCTGCCCCTGATTTTAATCCAAAGGAGCTGCTTTTGGAACTGGTGTGTCCGGCTTTGGTGTATGCCCGCTGAGGAAGAGGTATGCCCTTTGTCCCTCACCTGCAGATGGCTTGGATGCTTTTACTTTACCGAGGCAAGCACTTCCCAGTGGGCTGCATTCAGAAAGTGCTTTTCATAGCATTAGTACAGAACCAAGTTACAAAAGAATATTAATCTAATACATTCCAAAATTCAAATATGTGTGATTAATAAGCATTATTATCTATAAATAAGGCTCTAATGATACTTTGGCAGTGTTGTAAACACAAGAATCAGAAGCAATTATTGTCATTATTGTTCTGCAAGTACCTTCCATGAATACCAAATGGATATTACTGTCCAGCTCTTTGGCACATAGAAATCCTGTAAAGAACAGTTGTCAGTCAGTAAGGCCTGGCCGGCTGCTGTTAACTACATTTGTTTAAAATGTAGTGTACCTAAAGACAAAGCCGGCGAGTTATTGAAAGCAAGATGACTGATTAAAAAAATTATTCTTTGTCCTTTGCAATACCCAAAATTATGTTAAATAAAGCCTATGAGAAAGTTTTCCCATCCTATGAGATTAACTGTCTGTGTGATGGTTGTGATTAAAAATGGAAATGGATTCTCTGACAAAAACACTGCCCTTCTTTGTGTGAAAGACACAAAGGTGAGGATGTCCCAGCTGAAAGGTGGTGTGTAAATAATGACAACATCCCCCCACTCCCCAGCTGTAAGAGGTAACTCAGGTCAAGTTTTCAAGGACACAAGATGAAAGGGGTCTTGATCCTCATCACATTTACCTCTGCCCAGTTTGTACAGGTCCCACAGACTGGAGTCACACTGGCGGCCGGGTCCCACTCTCTGTGACTCCCCCACTCTCCTGCCTTTGGCAGTCTCACCTCCCTCACCAAACCTTGCTGCTTTAGACGGCGCCAGCCAGCAGTAGCATTTTGTGGTGGGTGTTATGTTGTTCTTCGGATGCCAGGGTGTCATTGCGAGCGGGAACAGTGTGGGTCTGACTCTCCGAATATGCAGAAAGAAAAAGTAAAAAAAAACCCCAACCATACCCCAAACAGTAAGCTTTACTTTCCAAATGTGTTCAATTCTTCTTATCTCTCCTTGATATTTGGGGCGTGCAGCACCCTATACCATGTGGTTTAACATTTTGTTCTCTATTTGTAGGTCAACATTTCCATGATTAAACTTCATCCTTTATTCAGCCTGTTCTGGCTAGGCTTTGCAGCACATGTGATATAAGCTGTTTTCACAGCTAGTAGGCCAAATCTTACTCTGAATAAGGGAGCCAAACATATGTGACTGAGTCAGACACTTAAATCAACTCCTTGGTAAATGGGAGATAACTCCAGGTGCAGTGATGAACACTGAGAACCAAAAAAGTGGGAAGGGTGGCCAGCGTTCCTCTGTGTAGGAAAGGAGACATCCTATGCACACAGGCAGTGAAATCATAGCCCTACCCAAATTTTGCTCTCCTGCATTTGTCTGATGACACAGAGCCCTCTTCACTGAAGTAATTGGGAATTTTTCCATTCAGGGTCAGGCCAGCCTGGGGTAGGCTCAGCTACAGCTGGGCGTGGAACAGGCTGTGCAGGAGGGGGACGAGGCAGCAGGAAGCGAGCCCACCTTACATTCATATCACCCACAAGAAGGTTGCTGGGGGAACATGGAGCACTTCACCTACAGCATTATGTTTCCTTCGTTGCCCTCCTCTCATCTCTCTTACCGATCTCATTTACGGACCAAGGCTGGTGGCTCTTCTTTCGCTTGGTGGCAGGTATCGGTTGCTCTAAGTCCATGGAGTTGGACTGGGCAACCTATCCACTTAAATCAGTGGAACAATTCCCAGAAGCACTGCCATCCAGAGTGAGTGTGACCTACCAGTAACCCTTGGTGCAGAGGATTTTTGTTAAAGGACTCTGGCTGCAGGGCCAGCAGCTCTCCTCCTGTCCTTCTTTGCCATTGCCTGGTAATTCTGTTAAGCTCTGGGAAGCCTAAAAGGCTCATCAGGCACAAACAGAAGTGTCAGAGGAGGAAGGGATGTCATAAATTATCCAGACCTGCTGTGTGGTTGCTGTGTGATGTTACTGCCTTCACCAGAGCTGGACCGGTCTAGGCTGTTGGGTTGCTCTGCAGCAAGTACCAGAGTGAATAACAGGACAGCTCCTGCAGGAGGTCCAGAGAGGACCTATATTCCTCAAATGGACATAGCTGTACCCATAATATTACAGAGAGAAGACCGTGCTTCATTTATAATTTGGTGATGAGTTGCAGCATCACAGAGAGGACCTGACAACAAACCATTTCTGTAGGAACAAGCACTTCCAGAGCTACACTGGGGCTGCTTCCCTCAGCTAAAGGAAATACAGGCAACATAGCAGGACTTTCAGTGACTTTTTCTTTTTCTTTTTTTTTTTTTTTTTTTTTTTTTTTTGTTTGTTTTAATGGCACCCATTCTTTAGGTTTTGTTCATTTGCTTAGGTTTTTTTCAAATAGCTTTTTTTTTCATTTAGGAAGAAAATCATATCCTGCCCAAAACTAAATCTGCTTGCAAGATCTTCAGTGAAAAAGGTCAAAAGGTGACTACTGTGGCTTTTTGAGTACCGTGTTATTCATAGTTTAGAAAGTCCTGTCCTGATAAGACACACAGTAGACAACACATATAAGATGAAGTTTATGCACTAGTCTGAGGTTTTGAGGACATGCCTCATGGCTGGGCAAATCCCTGGGCATTCATGTGGACATCTGATCCACTTCCCTACCATTACATTGGGAAGAAAAGCCTGCTGGCTACGAGATGTTACCAAGGACTTCATAGAAGGCAGGTGCCTTCTGTGCTTGTCATGCGGTTAAGGGATGCTGTACAGAATGAGGCACAGAAGTAGATGATCTGGTCCAGTGTGCCTTCGGGACATGGAGTGATGCAAGGCAGAGGTAGGATGAACTGCACACTCCTGGAAAGCAAGAGGGAGAGTACCATGATTCTGTTCTCACTGGAGTGAAAGTTAATCAAGAATATGCTGGAATAAATCCCTATGTGCATCAAAGATACATTGGTATCAAATTAATGGAAAGGAGAAGGGAATTTAGGACAGCTAAGATCTGCTGATAGGGTCAGGTGACCTCCCTGTCCTTAGGTCTACATTTTGGAAAGACAAATTGTACTTTGGTTTCACTTTTAAATGTGTAAGCCAAATTGTGATGCTTATAGAGACCAAGAAGATTGGAAGAAGATGGGGAAGTCCTGTAATCAGGGAGCGAAAGGATTGCAGCAGGGTACGGTGAAGTTAAGCAAAAGAAAATTAGAATTTTTATCTCCAGTTATTTAGACAAAAGAAGTAAAATCTCCATTTTCTTATGCTTAAATAACAGTCTCTCTCTTCTATGGTATAAAAGATCCCAAGATCATGCAGGAATGAATTAAGACTGTGGTAACAGACATGATTTCAAGTTAATGTAGAGACAGTATGTTTTGTATTATCTTTTCTCTTGTTTTTGATTGCCGTTTTTGGGGGGTTGATATTACTGTAAGTAAATACATTTGTCTTTTGTTTCATTTTCCCCCTGTGACCTATTTCATTTAATTAGAAGGAAATGCATAATAGGAAATGAGTATCATCACACTGGGCTCCATCCAAAGCCCATGAAATCATCAGGAACCTTTCCCGGGCTTTTCACTATCATTGCGTCCAGCCCAGCAGAAAAGAGGGGCCATTTCCACCTTATCTGGAAGAATGTATGCTGTCAGTGTAAAAATATTACAGTTCTTATTTTAAGGTCTGGCCCCAATACTAGGGAAGGATTTTGCTACTGCATGTGCCTCTCTGTGCCACATGTTTCACATCTGTGGCAGCACATTAAAGGATAAAGGTTCCTAAAACTTTTACTCTGAATATACATATAAAAAAGAAGATAGAAATTAAGGAAAAGATAAAAGATATTGATGGAAGTACAGGAGATGCTCTTTAACATGCATATTATTGACTCAATAGATTGTTACAGCTTCAGAGCTATTAGGGTCTGCTGTGTCAATGTGTACTTGGGGACTGTTTAATATGCAGATGGTTGACATGACAGACTGGAACCATTACAGTCTATCATGTCAGGGGGGATACATGAATACGCACTTTGCCAACACTGTAAAAAGTCCCTTTAAAATGCAGTAGCTGTTTTTTACAATAATTTAATAGGTTTGGTTCTTTGGATGCCCAGAGACTTGAGAGTCTGGATTTATCAGCAACAAAATTTATTTCCAAATTAAGTCATTTTCCATGTGGAATGTGCAGTCTGGAGGACAGGGTGTAATCTCAGATACACAGCTCCTATCAAATCTTGTAAAATTAGCTACTGCACTTGTGCATGTGTAGAAGAGATCAGAATCTATCTGTCGGCATGTGTCTTTTTGAAGAATATAGTTTTGTCTTTTTGAGGGGTAAGGGAGAATGTCGTCTCATTTTTCATTCAAATAATCTTCAGTAGCAATTAAATAGCTTATGCTACCTAAGAGATCAGTTATTACAAGATAAGCAGCATGACAGTTTGGAAAACTGAATAAGTCTTTGATTATTTACTAAGTTTTGATATCTGCTATTTGCCTCAAAATGCTAAAAAGTGAAGTATAAGATACAAACATGAAAGGCTCATTTGATCATCATAAGGAAAGGAATCAGTAGTTTTGCTTTTCTTTTCCTCAACAACTTATTTTTTTATTAAAATAGCAAAGCCAAGCGTTGTGTTTAATAAGATATATTTTTTTCATTTGAATATCAAATGGAAAAATACAATTAAAAGATTTCTGCTTTTACATTAATCGTAGGCTATATTTCAGCAATGCATATATCTAAGAAGCTCAGCATACACATTTGGTATATATTAGATTCTTCTAACAGATGCCCAGACCTCTTCCCCTGATTTTTAATGTTCTTTCTTATGGCACTGGTCCAGGGACATTTTAATTTGCAAGCCTGTGAACTTGGAAATAATACTTGTAGTGGGGCATTATGTCTAGTCCATTCCCTCTAAGTTTATTGTCCTGTGTCACCTAGCTTTGATTTTAGCTGATTTGCTGAACTGGGTTGCATGGTGCAATTACAGCACAAAATTCACTGAGCAAAAGCACTCTGCCTTGCAAATAATAGTAATTTTGCAATATTATAAAGATCTTTCCTCTTATCTGTGAGAGAATTGGGGAACAAATTCCACAAAAATTTGCAGTTTTAGGCAAATGTGATGGCTGATTTCTGACAGCTCCTTTTACTGCCTGGTGCTAATGGGGAGACTGTGAGGGCAGTC
Organism: Melospiza georgiana; assembly: GCF_028018845.1. Classification (NCBI taxonomy): domain Eukaryota; kingdom Metazoa; phylum Chordata; class Aves; order Passeriformes; family Passerellidae; genus Melospiza; species Melospiza georgiana. The sequence continues at coordinate 20,676,774 of NC_080431.1, forward strand.
TGGATGTGGTGGTGGTGGGCGAGTGTGAGGAGGTAGAAGGTGCAGAGAGCACATTTCCCATAACCTGTTACTCAAATGCTCCTGGGTCTTCTGTGAGATTTCTGCAATGACACAGGAAAGCCAGGAAAAGCTTAGGAAAATAGAGAGGTCTGGAAAAGCCCAGGAGGTGGCTTCTTCTTATGCTGAATTCGCCCTGTGCTCACAGAGAGGTCCCTAACAGAGATACCTCTCCCTGGTGCTGAGTTACCTGTGCAACAAGGGAGGACCAAGCAGCAGAAGCCTGAGCTGCAGGAAAATGTGTCGTAGCTTCAAACTGCATCAGTACCTGTGGGAAAGGTGAGCTTTGCTCCCTCCCCAGCTCTGGGACGGTGGGCACATCCTTATGGCAGTGGGTTGTGACCATGGCTGTGGGAGTGGCAGCTCCCCCAGCCCTTCTGCCCCCACCTCTGGCCTCATGTGACTCTCCAGGCCCCTCTGCCCTTCTCCTTCCCCAGAGCAGCCCCAGGGAAGTTCCACATCCCTCTCTGTGTTGTCCATGTGCAGAGAAACATCATCAGCTGAAAGAGGCACGTATGAAGGTATTATGTGAAGCACTGTGTTACCTGGTGCTAATCAATAAAGCAAAAATGTAGCTTTTTGACAGCACTTGTAATTTTGACTATTGCAATGGTGTGCCATTTCTTTGAATGCAGTACGCTTCTGTGCCCCATTAAAGCATGGCTGGCATCGCTTTCAACTATTCACAAATGCTGAGATGTTGAAAAATGTAACATTTACAAAAGATACATCTGGTGTATATTTACGAGGCTCAGGAATCATTTAAATAGTGCCTGTGCCATCACCATATTAGGAGAAAAGTTAGTCCCAGCCGCATATGTGAAATCAGTAGTCAAATGTGTGCTGGTTGAAAGTCCATTGCTGTGATATGGTATTTTGGGGTATTAAACGTGAAAATATCAACCTGAGTAACATGCTCAAATTAGATAAATATAGACCTGCATAACATATGTGACAGCTACCTATAGGCACCTGTATAAACGGTGTGGTCAGAAGAGGGTTATGGGTTTTGAGGGATAAATGCTTAAATTTTTTTTAAAGTAAAGCACAATCTTTGGCTTCTCGTTGCGAAGTGTCATCATACCTTTGTTCCTGTTCCTCAGTGGGAATTGTAAGACCTACCTTGGAATCGAGGAAAAAGCTATTGAACAGCTTCCTTTATATCACATAACATGTCAAGGACAAAAAGGTGTTTGTCTCCTCCTGCCAGTGCAATACCACTTAAGTTACATTTGTAAACTATTTTTTAATTAATGCGACGGGTCATGTTTTCACCACACTAAGGCAGGAAATTCAAGGTAAACCAGATACTCCCTTTCTCAGTCACACAAACATGAATTAAGCATGTAGCATCAGACTTAATTTCAATTTCTAGGTCTGTAATTGAATCTAGCTCAATGTGAACTCTTTTTTCTGTACCATCACATTGATATCTGGATGTTAGTGACATTATTTAAAGCAACAAATCAACCTATAGGACTGTGTTCAACTATGTGTCGTTTGACAGTAAATGGAATAAAAAAATGTTACTTTTCTCTAGAGGCAAATTTGTTAAAGGGTTTTCATCTTTTGTCAAGATATTTAATCTTGGAATGTTACAAAAAAAATGCACAGTTTGTACGAGTGCAGATTTCTGCGTGCACAGTTTGCCTGATTGCTAATTTGGCTGAACACACTTAGCTTTAGCACGCACAAATGAGAGAGGAAAGATAATTTTTGTATATATCCTTCTGAGTCAAGTGTGAGTTGCTGGACTCTAAGGGAAGCAGGTATCCACTTTTGGGGCTGAAGGCTGTCACTCTGGATCACCCTGTACATCAGTCTCAGTTCCTGCATGCCAATGAGTACAAATCCTAACAATGAGCTGTTGAGTGATGCCAGCAGAAATGAATGTTTCTGAAAGCTTCAGGGTTTTTGGAGAAAGCAGCTGAAGCCAACTCTGTGGCACTCACCACTGTTGCCTAACTGAAGGAGGGCAAGATTTTGGCACAAGCCTCCCATGTATGTATGTAATGGACAGATTTGAACACACCTTTGTTTTTAAACAGGCTGAGTAAAGCTGGTATGGGACTATAGAATTAAGCCAAAATGCCCAACCATGTTATTTCCTCAGAGGGGTTCACTAAAGAACAATTTCAACCAAATTATTAGCACTACTAGTAATTATTATTATTAATTCTTTTTGGTAAGCCTGTCCCTCCATCACAGTAGCAATCACGTGCTGGGATGTCTACTGCTTAGGACATCATACTCCTTTGGAAGTGGATGCTTGTTTAATTGATAGATTGCAAAGAAGGTCTGACCTATTGCCTTTTCATGTTTTGCTTTGTTTCAATTGCCCGGACTCTCACAGCTCCTTAGTAGCTTTTCTGATCCATCATGTCAGGCTGGCAGCTGTGCCTCTGCACTGAGCCTGCCTGCCCACCGTGAGCCAGATTTCACTCTCAGATGCTTGGCATACCCTCCACCCTCACTGTTCTCTCACTGGAGAGCTGATTTTGCCTTCACCTCTATTAAACGCCTTGGTTTTAATGGGAACAACTGCTTTCTCTCACGGGTCCTCAGTCCAGTGCTCTAGGTGTGCAAGGACAGAGGAGGAGGTCACATTTCCAGATGTCCCTAGGTGTGTGCTATGCATGCAGGATCAGACGTCTTCCTGACATCTGCAGACCCAGCCCTCTACCCCTCCCAGAAAATGGTCCCACTCAGAACCCCGAGCATTTTAATTTGGAGATGTTTTCCCCAGGCTGTGTAACTTTTGCCCTCACTGTGGATTCCCCACTTCTCTTGAGCCCAATTTCCCTGGGTCATGCAGACCCACAAAGGATGGCATCTCAAATGAATAAACTCCATTTTACATCAGTCCACCTGAAAAATTGTCCTCAGAGGTTTCCGCCCCGTCCCCAGCATCAGGAAAAAAAGGTTGAAATTTTATAAGCAGATTTCCAAGCAGGAACAGATTTTTTTTTTACTGCCAAGCTGTATAATAGGTGTTTTTGAGAGGTCGTTAACTTGAACAGTATAGTCAGAAACACTGTTACACCCCACACTGCATCCATCGTTAAGCAATTAAGTTACTGATGGGCTTTTACATTTATTTACCTTGATGGAAAGATATGTTTACTGAACCTGAGTACAAATCAACATGAGGAGGTGGAAGTTCAGAGTAAATTTGACTAATGATGTTGTGTTTTCATCCTTAAAAGAAAGAAAAAAAAAACCCTCTCTGCTTTTGATGCTATTTTATCTTCATTGGAAGGGATCCGAAATGATCCCAACTGTCATGTGAGCGCTCAGTTAGGCTTAGATCCTCTTTGATTGCAGCTGAACATCTCTCTCCGTTGGCTCATACCTTTCCTTATATGAATACAGCATACAGCACTTCAGGTTGTTTACTGAACAGCACTTTAACTCTTCCTCTGTGAATGCCCTCACGATTATATCTTTAAGCAAAATTTGTGCTGTGGCCACCTTTGCCTGAGGAGATGTTAATGCATCCTCATTGCTGATGTGAAGGGACTTCTGAAATACAAGTAAGAAATATTTCTTTCATGAAGCTTCATTCTCTCTCCTTTTTTTCAGGCCCACTCTTTTCTCCAGTCTTGGTGTGTGGATTTCTCTCTCTCCAAGTAATTCCTCAGCATACCCTTGAATGGCATCTACCACACGTGAGCATCCTCCACAGTCTCTAAGATACTTTTGTTGTTTTTCTTCTTTGAACATTTGTTTTTTTGAGATGACATTGACAGACATGAGGCCTAAGTCTGGAGATGTTCTGTGGGTAGAACTCACATTTATTTCAGTATGTCGAGCAGTTTTAGGATCTGATCCATATTGAAGACTAGCATGGCGTAATGAGGCCTGGGCATATACAACAATATGTATTCTAACACAGCTCACTCAAAACAAATATGTTCCCTTCTCTTTGGCTGGTATAAACAAACAATCTCCATTGTGTTCTGCATGGCTCTGCTGCGCCGCCTTGCACATGGCAAGAGCTTGGCTTCCCTGCTCTCAGAAACAGCATCTCCGTTCTGCGACGCAGTGCGTGCCCAGCGAGACCTGCAGCTTAGGACACTGGCCCCAAACTGATTGCTGCTCTGGTGTTAAGTCCTAGGTGAGGGAATGAGGGAATTTTTCTTGCGGCAGAGGTACTTACACAGGGTCTTGTTTCTGAGTCCTGTGCACTTCAGCCAGACAATACCGACTCTGGATTCCACAGCTGGAAAGCAGAGAGTCAGTTGTTGCAAGATTCCCTCACCTTGACCCACAAAATCTTATATCCCTGCAATAAAAATCGTCAGCTTTGTGAAAAATTCGTGATGATTCGAGGTGGAAACATTAGCAGGGGTGAGCTCAAAACTCATGTGTGAGACCCATTGTCTGTGTGAAGCAGAGTGACTTTGAACCCAGGTGTTCCTTCTGTGATTGAGCTCAGACTTTTATGCCATTTTACAAAGCCATTACCCTCTCCTGTAACTTGTGCTGGAAGGAGAGTGAGCTGTTTTGGCACTGAAATGATTTCATTGTTAGGCTAAGTGTTACACAGATGGCATTCTTAAATGTAAAATTCTTTTTATGATTCTTTCTATTTCATATTTATTTCATTAGATCATTATTTATGTTAAAGAGTCACTATTAATCTGAAACGTGCTCAGCTTGAAAGAAAATGTTGAGAGGAGTTTCAGGTATCTGATCCTCAATCCTTTAGTTTTTGTGTTTTGCATTTTCCTACTTAAAATGGTTTTTTCTGTCTCTAGGTGCTATGTGACAGATCCACACAAACAACAGAGGGGAAAGAGCCTCACTTAACTGATTAGAGAAGAGAAGCAGTGAAAGGGAATATGCACAAAGCACTGCCAAATTCACAGAGCAAAGGAAAAGATAAAAAATAGAATAATTTCACCAGCCTTTTTTTTTCTCCATTGAGTAATGTAAGGTATTTTTTATACTAGCACCAGGGAAAGAATTTTCAGGAAAAAATGTGATTTCTTAATTAAGGATGTCTAATTCAAAATATATTCATTTAATAAAGACATTATGATAGAAGCAACTACTCATTCATATCAATAATTCATTCAGAAGTAAACAATATCAACATATTAGCATTTATTTTTCCATTTAGTAGGTTGTGATTTAAAATAAATCTAAATCATCATAATCATTCTGCTCCATATGCTGGGAAAGAAAAAGTCACCTTAAACCAGATGCATATTGTGAAAAAAAAGGAAAAAAAAGAAAAAGAGGAAGACAAGTTGTTCTAAAGAAACAGCATATGGGAGAAAATCTTAAGCCTCAGTAAAGATGCTCTGCTTTGTAGATGGCAATTTAGTTTTGAACTGAAAGAGGGTATGTTTAGATTGGATATTAGGAAGAAATCCTTCACTGAGAAGCTGGCGAGGCACTGGAACAGGTTGTCCAGAGAAGCTGTGGATACTCTATCTCTGGAATTGTTTAAGGCCAAGTTAGATGGGACTTTGAGCATCCTGGTCTAGTGGAAGGTGTCCCTGTGCAAGGCAGAGGAGTTGGACTAGTTGGTCTTTAAAGTCCCTTCCAACCCAAACAATTCTGTGATTCTAGAATTCCGTGATAACTATGATTCTATGATAGCAAAGCTGAGTTATGCCAAACAAGATTCTGGTCAATAATTTTCAAGAGCTAGAAGTCAAATACTGATTTCTTTCTTTTAGAAAATTAAGAAAAAAAAGGGATTTCTGTAATTTCCTTTTAATCAGGAAAAAGCAATAAATGTGATCAAGAAAAATTCAAGTTTGAAGATGCTGATGTATGGAAACAATAGGCTGTTTGCAAATCCTTATGTATGGAAACAATAGGCTGTTTACAAGTTCCAAGTTGGCTCTGCACGTGTACCTGCCTGTGTGCTTGGAGCTGCATTTATTTTTCCTGTTGCTAATTACATAGCCAATGCCTCTCCTAACTTGTACCCTTAACTACCCACATCATTTTGTCAGCTGACAGCTCTTTTTCAGCTCCCAAACACATCAGCACTCCTGAAGCAAGCTCTGTTAAAAACTTTCATTTCTGTCCCTGTCTGAAGTCCAGAGAGTGGCGTTTGGAGCCTGTGGATCAGGGCTGTATTTCGAATTTTTTTACTTTTGACATACTGAAAAGGGAATGAAGGGCTCAAGGCCTGGTCAGCCTGTGCTTCTCTGCTACAGCATCTTGAGAAGTTTGTGTAGGTCTCCTCTTATCGCTTTTTCTGTTTTTGCTTTCAGTAGGTGAGGCCAGATGCTGTGGTGGGGAGTGGGGTGTCAGCACTCTGCCTTTTCTGCTCCCACCTCCAAGGCAGCACTGACAGCACACTCTTTGGGCCTCAGTGCAGCCATAGGGCCCTCTTGTCCTTGGATGAGCTCAGCAAAGCCCTTTCTCTCCCCCAGACAGAGAGCTCTGTATTCTGTCTGGGAAAATATGACTGTGCATCCCTTCTTCCCCAGAATTCCAGCAGTGATGATCTCGGGGGCCTCTCAAAGTGGTGGCTGCAGTTGCAATGCTGTGAGCATTGCAGGTTAACTCTGCAAAGAGGTGTTTTCTTAGCCTCTCAGGTGAGTTTTGTCACCTGTGTCATTATCCTGTTACTCTTCCAAGATTGTTGTTGCTGTCCCAGCAAAGGCTACCCAGGGATGTACAGTCCCAGGGCAGGCAAGTTTAAAAGGTATCTGGCTTTTGTTCTTTTCCAATCTCTGTCATACTTTATGCTGTTAATATTCCTCCAACAATTTTTAAGGAGAAAAGTGAGTCATGTTTGATTTTCCATACCCTAACAGAGAGGAGCCATGTATTTTCCACAAGCTATTGCATTATTTCTCTCTCCGGTGTGGCTCTGATTTAGTGCTGGATGAAACTCAAAAGGAGGATTAGTGTAGAGAGACTCCCATATGCTTGGATGCATTTCTGAACTGTGTACTATCCTCACTGCTTTTGATGAAAAAAGCTGGGCTATAAACCTGATGAGAACAGGCTTCCATGCAAGATGTTTAGTATTTCCTGCTTCCATTTGGGCCAGGAATATAGCACATCCAGCCACTTTTGGCCCTGTAGCTCTTGGTCACAGGCCTGCCTGAAATTTAGAAAATCACAGTGGTGGAAAATGAGTGGGAGAGTGAAAGGAAGTTGATTTTTCTCCACTTTAATAAAGGCTAGATTAGGGTTTTGTTCCAGTTTTGGCAAAAGCTTTGCTGGGGGAAGGGCACAGGTAGAATGTTTTTATATTAATGGAATTGGTTCATCTGTCTATTAGATGGCTGCACTGGAGTGCAAGTCCCTTTTTATGGTCTTGAGTAAAATAACTTGTGCTGCTTTTTAAGGGCTGTCCTTTCTGGGAAAATGAAAGCTGAGTGCAAAACTCTGACTATATTGTATTTAAGGAAATTGGGAGCAGAAGAAGGAAGCAGGATGAAGAGAATAGTGAAAAAGGGAGAGAGAGAGGCCTCCCAAAGATAAGCTGCTACAGTGAGTTGTGCTACTGCTTGGTGCAACACATGGGGGCTTCACTATACCTAATACCTGATCATTTTTCTAGCTGGTAATTAAATTGTAAACAGTGAAACAAAACAGCACTGAAATTGACTCTAAAACTGCTGGTGTACTGCCATTTGGGGCAATCTTCTGCAGTATTTTCTTTTTTTAGAAAGAATTTCCCAATAGTACTGTTATCGGGTGATAATTTTTACTGATTTTCCTCTCCATTACAAAAGTTTCTGAGTTTGTGAATGAAAGGCTATGAAGGGCCAAATCCTTTGCTCCTCAGTCTATTAGTAAACTAATGTTAACTTACAAGATTTGACTGAAACCTCAGGCTCTGCCAGCTGGATGTTTGAGGAGTCCAAGCTGGCTAGGTAAAGAAACACCTTTTTCACATGACCCAGCTCGGCTCCTGAGTTGCCCCACAAGTTTCTATCAGTACAAAGGCTGACTTTGTCTGCAAGGAGCAACTCAGATTACGGTCCCTTCCAGCTGCATTGCCCCTGACCCCAGTCCTGCCCCGGGCTGCCCACGCTCTGCCCTCCGTGCACACACAGTGCACACTCCGTGCACAAATGCTTCAGCTGCAGCTGACAGCGTTGAGTCTGCTCTTGAGGGTGGCCTTGGATGCGTTTTAAAAGGCAGTGCAGGCGCTCTGTGAGGATAACATGGAATGATTATTTTAGGGCAGATTTTTCCCTAAAAAAAAAAATAGTTCTACATGTGCGCAGTTTGATCTTCACACAAAAGATTTATATAAGAACTCACTTCTCTCTGTCAGTTACAAAAAAAAAAAAAAAAAAAGCATGCTGGCAGGATTTAGGGAAGTGTGCAGGCTAAAGGATAGAAGCAGACAAAAGGGAGTTTTTCGTCTAAGAACATCTGCACAGCTGGAACCCTGGCAGTGCTGTGGTTTGAAAGCCTAGGTGTTGCCTGGCTGGGGCAAGGGACAATATCTGTTTGGCACCCTCCTGACATGCAAATTTGGCCAGAGATTCTTAGAGCAGTCCTCTGCCCTGTCCCTTGCTGTGCATACACCGATGCATGGACATTATTTTGCCATCAAATGCCTGTTTTGGAGGATCTTCCACACTGGAGGTAAACTGTACATAAATGATCTGAGGGTAAAGGTGAAGGGAGAAACTGTGATTTCTTTACATGCTAAAGTAGATATAAACCAGGCACAGAGCTAACAGGAATAGAATATCTGCAGTGCCTCTAGATCAGCAAAACCCAAACATCCTTGACTCCTAGATGCCCAAGAACGTGCCTATAGCTCAGGCTGGAGAAACTTAACAATAGGTCTGTTAGAGAAACAGCCCTGAGAGCCCTCTAGCAAGGATAGGAAGGCTCCCTTGAGGCACCTGCACCCCAAATATCTTTGTACGGTCAGATCACCACCTATGGGTAGAGCACAGGCTGGCTCAGTCTGGTCTGCTTTGTGGCATGAAGGAAATGCATGTGTGAGTCTGGCGTTGTCTGTCTCCAGTCTGGATTTTTGTCTGTCTCAGGCTGGCCCCATTCAGCCATCTCTGCCCTTGCTGGGGAGCGAGTCCCAGATCCAAAGACAGATTCTAACAATACAGCCTGTGTGCATGCCTCTAATATAACATGATGCTTATAACTGAATATAAACAGGGATGAGGCTTTAGATCTTCCTCAAATCTCACTGTAACTTTGAGATTGTCAGACAGTGCTGAAGTGAGAGATCTGGAGTAGGAAAATTAGTGAACACAAAAGTCATGATATTTACTCAGTTTATGCATTTTCTCTCTTTTTTTCCATAAAACCTGCATAACTGGCATGTAATTGTTTTGCTAAGTGAGTCTTGAAAGCAAAAGTCTTGATAGCTGTCACATATCTTCTTTGTAGTACAGTGTGTTGTCCTCAGAAGATAATCAGTAGAACTTGCTCAGAAAAACTTAATCAGCAGAACTGAGCACATTGTCAGTGCTTAACAAATAATAAATTATAATAATAACTGCAGTTCCTTTTGACACAACCTATCAAACTTTTGCTTTATTTCCAGGAGTACCTTACTTACCTCTGTTTAAGATTTAATACCTTCTACAACTCTGCTTGTTATGGTTGAGAGAACTGGTAATACAACCTAACAGGGTGGAAGTATTGACTGCAATAAAATTTTGACAAAGGGCAGAAACAAAATACAAAGAAAATTCTTGAACTGTTCCTTTCCACTTACTAGTGCTGCTTTACAAATCTTAAAAACTGAATTCAACAATAGATTTTATCTATTCTATTGTTAAAATGTTAAACACTATGCTTACAAGTTAATAGAATCACACTTAAATTTTCTGACAGTCTGTTTTTCAAAACACAGACTCATTATGCTTACTTTACAGAAAGGTGAATGTGTCCAGAAGCATATCTCTTATTATTAATTATTTTTATTATAAGGAACTTGGATGGCTCAGAAAGTTGTTAATATAGCTGGGGCTATCACTTTGCCACCATTGTAGTTTTGTCTTGGCTTGGAGTTACTAACACTCATTTCATTTTCTGATAATTTGGCAGTTTTTATGCAATTTGTTGGTGGGTTTTACTCACTTAGAACAAGACACATATTCACGTCATAGAGAAAACCATCGGGTCAGCTCTAAGCTGCTGCTAATTGTCACAGGCTTAAATGGACGCGTTTCAATTTAACCCAGTTGAGGATCTGACCAATGATCACAACTGGCATTAATTAGCAGATGTGTTATCAGACTCCGTGGAGATGTCCTGGGTTGAGTGACAAGAGAAACGCTCAGCTGCTGCAGCCGGTGGAGCTGTGCCAGTTTGGCAGCTGATGGCACAGCACCCGATGCTGGCAGGTGGAAAGGCCAGGTCACCCCTGACAGAGGCACGCTGGTGGCCTCTGTCACCAGTCTCCAAGTAGAAGGAGCTGCCGACAGAGACCAGAGCACCAGGCGTGTGGTTGTAGTAAAGCACAAACAACACAGGACTCCTGGGAGGAGGATGGCAGGCAGGGAAGACAGAGAGGATAGAGTGCTGAACTGCCTGGTCCCTGAAGCTGGATATGCAAAGACATTGCACTGCTTGAGAAGCAAAAGCCACTAGCAAATGTGTTGAGGCTCTGGCTTTCCATGTGTGCCATCTGATCTGACACTGTAATGCCAGTTGCAAGTGTGCGGCAGAAGGGTGAGGGAAACACATTTAAAAGCAGGGGATCCTGAAAAGCAATTGAATTTCACAGAGATAGCTACTGACAGTCTCAGTGCTATTATAGCTGTAAACTAGAGGTTTGGACCATGACTAGAAAAGTGTCTTGAGCAGTTCATGGGGGTGAATGAAGAGCAGGAATGAGAGGCTGCAATTTTATCAGGGGAAAAGGGCATTTTTTCAGGGAAAAAGGCATCCTCCCTTTGCAGATATCTGAGTGCTGTGTGGGTTAACACCAGGCCAGTAACCAGCCCAGATATTGCTCAGTAGCAGCCAGTTCCTCTTTCTCATGCCTACCTACCTTCACAGGATGGTGGCAGGAACAGCTAATGGCATGGGACCTTTGTAAAGATTTATGGTTTCTTAATATTTACAGGACAAAACTGGACATCAGGTAGCTCAGGGAGTAATTTTTTCAGCTCTTGACAGAGTTTGGACATTAGCTTAACTGACCCCATGTATTTTGATGCACTGTAAAAAAAATTATTTTAATTGTGAGATCTTTCTGTCATAACCCAGGAAAGGAAAACAGCAAGAGAGTGAGTTCAATAATACTGGGACTGGAGAAGTTTTTAGACTGGTTGCAGACCTCTGACCCAGCTGATAGGAAAATGCAGACTATCCAAGGAAGGCACTACAACCTGCAAATTCTCTGTTACCCTTTCTGCCATTTCTCTCACCACTCAAAGCAAGATATTAAAAGATGTTTATGCATCTATTTGCTGTGAAAAATCTGCATCCTTCTCTGAATAGTTATCTTTGGGCCCAAGGCCATGAAAGGGGATAACTGAGACTTGTGTGGGATATAGATGTCCAAGTCCAGGTTCCCAATCTACTCATCCTTTGCATTTTTTATCACCTGCATTTTTGATACAAAAGTTCTTAAGACATCTAAAAGCTTTTTTCTGCTCATGTCTCTTTGACAGTCACCAGCTCAGCTAAGTTGAACTTCCCAGCAGTTAATCCTGATTCATCTCCTCAAACCATCCACTGCTTCACCCATATGTCTTCCAAGAGTTCGTGGTAAAGCACATGTAACACATGATCAGGACTGAGCAGTACACAAAGTACAGCAGCTGTGTTCACTGTCATTCAAAGGCATTAACTTCAAACTCCACCCAATCTTCAGGGGCTTCAAGCCCTTATCTCTTATCTGCAGAGAGAGCAGGACCCTTCGGTAGGAAGCTGCATGCTAAATATTCATGGGGGGAGAGATTTTTCATACTTCCTGCAGAAGTGGTGCTGACACATGTAAGGTTGTCTGGGAGGAGTTTAAGGCAATGAGGTACAGAATACAATCTCCAGCCATCCACTGCTGAATTAGCTTGGTGTTTTGGATTGATGCAAGATAGAGGATCTCTTTTGGTATACTCATTGCTGTGTAAGGTGTTTCTAAAACATTGTCTTCATAGCCTAATGAAAATACAGTGATTTTTCAGAAAAATCAGTAGAACATAACCTCAAAGGATATGATGATTATTGGAGTTTTAATTAAAATAGCAGGTAAAATAAGTATTATAGTGTGCTATTACTTCTAAAATAACAACAGAATAAAGATGCCCATTTCTTTTTTGAGTGCAATTTTCTAAATGAAAAAGTAAACATTAATATCTGCAGAGATCTTACTGATCTTGTACGATAATTTAGAAAAATATCCCTATTAGGGATAGTTATATATGCTTTTTGTTGGAAATGCAATCACAGGATATGCACATAGCTGCAATCTGTAGACAGATTAAGTAAATTAAATCACTCAATGTCTTTTTTCAATAGCTCTAAAGTTAAAAGTAATTTGCAAAGAAAATACTCAGTTTCAATTGGTTTGTAATATCTGTTAATGATCTTTGGAAAAATTTCTGATAACATGCAGGAATTCCCTCAGGGGCAGGGTTGTGAATAAGTGGATTTTTTTAAGTTTGAGATGTCATTAGCTAGTGATTTCTTTGAAGTAAAAAGCTGTTACAGAATAAATTGCAGAGGTATACAAGTGAACAGGACAATCATTTTTATGAATAATATACATTATTTCCACTGTGCTTTCTGGCCTCCAAAGAAATAATTTACAATCTAGCTTGCCATTACAAACATCCTGGAAGAGCAACTGCATGAGCATTTTGTGCTTACTTTATGTGTATTCTTTGACTTTATGTAAAAGTACACCTTGATGGTATAAAACCGCCAGTGTAAGGAGCTGATTTGCCCCTTTTAATTTTTTTTGTTTTCTTTTTCCCCCAGGAGATAACTTTTTGAACCCACAAGACTGAAACAACTTCCCTTAACTGAAATGACCCCAGCACAGCTATTCACTAGAAGACATCCTCCTTGATTTCTTGGGGGGGCCCATGAGATGACTGAAGTTGTAGGTAAGTGCAATCATGTCAAAAAGTGCCTCTATTCTCTTGGTACCTTGTCAGCATGAACATATTCTTAACAGTTCAGAGATGAATCAGGTATCTATCATGCCCCACCACAGTAAGGTAATATGAGATAAGGCAATAAGGACAAAAGAGATCTCCTGGTTCTGCTCCCACCTTAGGATATCTCAAGTAGAAAAGAGTGCCAGAAACACCATAGAACACACTTGTCCACGGGGAATGTTGTCCCGTTCCAAGGTTCAGTTAACAATTCAACCATGGGCACCTGAGGATGGACCTTCTGCTTCCTCAGGTTCCTGTGGGTGGTTCTGGGTTTGGATGGGATAGAAGGGATGCAGATGTGGGTAATGGGGCACTGGGACTCCAGTGTGTGCTGTCATACCAGTCAAGAGATTGACCTTTTGATTTCCTCACCTTCCTCCAAACCTTTTTTGCCCTTTTTACCTTGTTGGACTTGGTCATCCTGCAGACCTGCAGACAGAGCTGAAGAACCACCATGCTAGCATGAGTATGACTGATGCCTCCAAGGTTCCCGTACAGGGCTGGAGGAGAAAGAATTTGTCCCATTCTAGAAAGAGATGAGACAGTCACCAATTTGAAAAGCCTCCTGGACTTTCCTGACCCTCTGAAGGCCCATTGTGATGGTTTACCATGTGTGAAGGTGCTGTCCTGACACTGCCTATTGATTGGCACGTACCACGAACCACTGGGATGATTTGGCATCACTGTACAGTAGCAGCTAGTAAAACACAGATTTTTTTACGGCTACAAGCAACCATTATTATTATCTAATCTGATCTTCTGCTTTCAACTGAATTTAACCCAACCTGAGCTTTGTGTGAAGTTTTGCTTTTATGCCTAAGATTGACTTCTTGTTTACAAATATGATGCTGTTTCTCTTACTAACCATATGATAGCAAGTTCCATTAATTAGCTGTACATTGTTTGGAAAAGCAATTCCTTTCATCCATTTAAAATTCAATACCTTTTTGTATCACCTTGCAGGATAGGAAAGACTTTTTCCTCTGCTGCTAATTAAAGTTCAAAGATCCTGAGGACAAAATGTTATTTATATTATAGTCATGCTTAAGTAGAACTCTGACGAAGCCTGGGGATCCCCTCACACAAAGTGAGGGAGACTGTGCAAGTCCTTTGGGACTGAGACTGTTTTAATAGACACATGGCACATTTTCAAGGAAGATGAGTGATTAAACTGAAAAAGTTGCCAGTCAAGTCAATGGATTGTTATCTCTCAACCACCTATGCCTTTCAGAAGAGAAAGGTAGGGAAAAGAGAAGTTTCTAAAAGTTAGACCCAAAAAATGAGTTAGGACTGTAGTCCAGTTCCTTGGAAAGGACTTTTTACAAGTGCATGAGGGTGACAGGACAAGGGACAATGGCCATAAGAGGAAGAAGAATAGATTTAGATTAGATATTACGATGAAACTCTTTACTATAAGAGTTTCTAAGTAAGGCACTGGAACATGTTGTCCAGAGAAGTGGGACGCCTCACCCTTGGAAATGTTCAAGGCTAGGTTATAAGGGACTCTGAGTAACCTGCTCTAATGGAAGGTATCCCTGCTTATGGTGGTGGGATCAGAATTAGATGATCTTTAAGGTCCCTTTCAACCCTAACCATTCTATGATCCTATGATTTAACAAAGGAAAACTGTTTCTAATATGTAGCTCTGTGTCCTGTCCACTGTTCATGAGTCAGATTGGCCTCCAGTGGCTGAAAGTTCTTTAAAACAACAGAGTACACTGAGGAAAATACCTACAATATCTGGTTCATGAAAGGTCCCAGGGCTTTCCAGAACTGCTGGGGTCCAAGGACATTTTCTAGATTGTCTGAGACAACAGCATGTGTTCTAAGTATATGGAGAGGCTTTGTTCAGTTCAGTATGGTTTGGATCATAGACCTCTAAGATCAAGTCCAAACATTAACCTACCACTGCCAAGGTCACCACTAAACCATGTCCCTAAGTGCCATATCTATGAATGTCCCATGAGAATATATTTTTCCTGAGAGACAAGGTGATGCCTATGTTCTTTCTCTTTTCTCAAGAAATTTCCCATCCTTTTGACTTTTATCATTTTTATTACCATTCTCTGGACTTGTTCTATTTCTACTTTCTTTTTTCAGGGATGAGGTGACCAAATTTGAAGACAGTATTCAAAGTGAGGATGTGCCACTGATTTATATAATAGCATTATAATATTTTCCATATTATTCTCTAAAACTCTTTTCTTTGTACAAACCCTGTAAGATTCTTTTAATTCTTTGAACTACAATGCCTTTTAACATCTGTAGTTTACTCTGATCAGATTTTAACAAAGGAATAAAAGGCTCCATTTTTCACATAGAATTTTATTTATTGTTTGAACTTTAGAGGAGAAATTGGTTAACTTACAATTTAAAATTCTTGGCAATGTAGACCATTGGGCAAGGATTTCATTATCTATATGTATTTCTATACTTTCTGTAGAAGTGTGTGAGGCTGAAAGTTAGTGTATAGGATCTTCACTCAATAGGCTTGTCTTTTGCTTTATAGACAGGGACAAAACCTAATTTGGAGCTACCAGCATTCCCAAAATGTCAGAAAGGGCATTCACCTCTACCTCCTTCCTGATGAAACATGCTGGAGCCCAACATTTACATGCTGTTTATCCAGGACCAAGTGCACATGCAGCACCTGAATTTTGCCATCTCCCATATACTGCACCTCAGACTTCCATGCCAGGCCAGGGAAAGATCCCTTTGCAAATGATGCACTTGATGGCTGCAGAGGGTGAGGATCTTGCTCTTGCGTCATGGCTTGGCATTATGCCTTCATTGGGATATTAGAAAAGGCTCAGGGAAAATGGTTACAGCTATTCTATCACCTGAGACACTTCCGGCAGCTCCCGCCTTTCCTTAGGATTTCCAATCCAAGTGGTGACCCTGCCTGACCCTACTTATCTTGTAAAACCTGACAAGATCACAGCCTGAAGCGGTGTAGCCACAGGCTCAATACTGGCTACCAAAGTGTCTGTTTAGTATTTTCAGAAACGTTGTTCTAAAGATTAACAATACCAGCTGCTAGATATATGGACAGCACCAACACAGCTCTGACCCCTGGACATTCAGCCTCACACAGAAATTTGTGTCTCTCAAGGGGCCAACACTGAGCTGCCACAAACTTGTGATTCTCTACCTGCAAGCAAGTGGATTTTAAGTACAATTTGATTATATATATAAGACATTGGGTAAAAATATTTGAAAACTATGGTCTTGAGTTCAGAATTCATGGTTAGTTTATTTAATCAGTTGCATTACTGCTTTAGTGATAGAAAGGTCTCTGCCATTTCTGTGTAATGTATAGAATTTACTTTTAATTTGGTGTAGAGAATTTTCTTCACTCTTCCATGACCAAAGCAGTTTTTCATTAGAAGGTATTTTTAGATGAACTGTAAGTTTCCTCCCCAGCAAAAATTTTAGCTGCACCAAGTGAAAGCAAATGCACAGTTCCTCAGATATTTCTAAGGATAAACACAGGTTTAAATATACAAAAAAATTTAAGGGTTCAGTTGCATATGGGTTCATACACTGGATGCATTAAGTTCTTGCAAAGTTGTGTGGGCTTTTTTCCCCTCTTCTTTTTAGAACAGCAAAGACTGGGAACAGGCATCGAGGTCCTCTTGCTCCTGTCGGAAACTTCTGTTGACTGCAGCATGAGTTGGATGGGACCCAGAGAAACCAAATACAGACAAGTAATGATGAGTTGGCCATACAAGCAAGGAAAATTACAGATAACAGGTGCACACCAATTAGCAATGTATCTTTTGGGTCATCCAGTACATCTTCTTGACAGTATGAAGTTGTTTCTTATGGCATATTTTTTTGGTTTTTTGTGCCTAGATTAAATTTCCTAAGTGATGCCATATCTCAAGGGAGAGGTTGTGTTGCCTAGAGCATCCTGTTGTCAGGAGTTTTTTCCCATTGTTAACGTCATCATGTTTCTTCTATTTATGTCCCTTTGCAAATTTCCTTTTTTCCCTTTGATCTCTTTTAACTAGTGTGATGTTGTCTTTAGATAGCATTAAGGAAACTCATAGGTATTTAGCTCACCTAATCTTTCCTAATGTAGCAGTCCTTTCACCCCTCTTGTTATTCTTCATTTCCTCTCATCACACAACTGCCTGTCAGTATCTTTTTTAGTTATGAGATTTTAAAGACGTGGTGCATTTCTCTGATCTAACAACAGATCTGGTGTAGAGCTGAGCCCCCTTAGTGTCTTGTCACCGTGTCCAGGGGAAAGCTGCAAGCATTCTGAACAGGCACACAGGTATCCTGCTTGAACCACTTCCTTGGTGCCACTTTATTGACCCACAAAACACTACTAAAACAGTTAACCTAGGAGTTAAAAAAATAAAGTACATGGCATTTTTTTATTTATTTCTCATAGAGTAAACAGACAGAATAGCACAGATAAAACATCTTTGATGCTGTTGAGATTATCTAACTCTTGGTCATGAACATAACAGATTAACATTATGGAAAACATCATCTTCCATAACTACATCTGAATGCTAGAAGAGTACATTGTAGAAAGTGATTATATACACAGAGACAAGCCTAGCTGTTCACTTCAGGCAATAAGTTCTGATCTACAAACTACAATACTCCTTTTGTGCTAGATGAGATCTTGGTTGTAATTGACTGTCTTTACCTTTGTGTTCTGTTGGATGGGAGGAATATAATTTTAATCTGCTCTCTTTAAATTTCCATTAAGGAATGTTTCGGCTACCTGCAGCCTCATCCGATGATGCTTAATGAACTCAACTAGCTCGATCTTCTGTGCACCAGCAGGGACCTCTTTAAATGGGTAAACTGTATAGAACGTTGTTTTCAAGTTTAACGTACTTGGAATTAACCTTGTAAAATAATGGCATCTTTAAAGACAGGTTATATACATAGCACAGTCATGTATGTGTGCATTTATATGTGCATGTCTGTGTATACATGTGAATATATACGTAAGTGCACACAGACGTATAGAAATGCTGATGCTATTCACCTTTTTGAAATCTTTACAGCTAGTATTAACATGAATGTGCTGTTAAATTTGGCAGTGTTATACATTTTTGTTGGAGTTTACTTCTGTAAGATAAAATCATAAAGATAAGCTGTGAAACTCGTGCAGCTGATGACATAATTCTAGAATCTCGTGATGCTGAATCTCATATTTCTATGAGTGTGGGATGGATGTTCCTCGCTGAAATAATTATCCTGCCTATTGCAGTGTATGTTTCCTTGTTTTATGTGGGCACTGAGATGTCCAAACTATTAAACATATATGGTACAATGAGTCCTGTGTTTCTTATTTATTTTAAAGAAGGCAATTAATTTCCATGGTTTTATTGTGTAATAAAGCAAATTACTCTAAGAATCTCTTACAAGCATAGAAATAATCTGTGAAAGTATGCATATTTACTTTTAATAATGATGTCCAAATATACATATGTGCATATAAATATGCATATATGTATATACAAACACAGAGAGACATATACACAAATTAAATGAAACCAATTAGAATGTGGCATAAGTAGATTCAGAGCTTACCTGTTATGGCTGTATGAAGGGATAATTTGAGCTACAAGGACATGCAAGAAGACATAGCTCAGTATACTCCATTGGCTCAGTCTCATTATGCTCACCCGTGACAGGCTGTGTGCTAAGGCGGGGTACCAGCAGACATTCGTAATGACAGCTGGTTCAAAACAGAGCTTTCAAAGTAGTGCAACACCCCTAGCTTCCTTCCAAATCTTGGTGTTTGCCAGTGCTTAACTGAGGCTGGTTCTTAAGGTCAGATGTTCAGAAATAAGTTATTCAGAAAGAATGTGATTCTTTATGTTTGAGCTGTAGATATGTTCAACATATAGGCTTTTTGTTGCCCATGAATTTGCATTTGAGCTCACATATGGGTTATGCTTGTCTACTACCTGCAAAATTGATGGATGTTTCTCCCTGATTCTATACCTTATTTGCCTGGTTTGTCCTCTATCAATTTCTTCACTCTCTTGTGGGCTACATAAACTGAGATTCAGGTGAGAGCCCTTTCTTTTTACTGGGACTGAAAAATCTGTCAGCTGCTATACTGAGAAAGGGAGGAAAAGCAGCTTTACTTTAACACCCCTCATACTACACCCCCTATCCTCCACCAACCAGGAACACGGCAAAAAAAAGCCCAACTGAGCTTCAGTTGTTGTGTGTGACTTTTCCTGGTGGATGCGAATAGAATCTGGAAATACACATACTCCTCCTTGGGAGAGAAAAGCAAACAGGTTTTATCTATTTGCAATTGAACTCAGTGAAAAATAACCAGGCAGAGAAAGCATGTTTGAAGGTAAGATATGAATATGAGTAAAGATAAATATCACTACGCTAAATTCAAGGGAAATGTGCCACATTGTTATAATTATTACAGAGAACATGTGCTAATTAATTGTTACACTGTGCTGGTGCAAGAGTTGAGTATTCCATGTGGGACAAAGAGAGGAGCTGACCCTGGGATGCTGTTGACTCTTGTTTAGGAGCCAGTGTGTGAGGAGCATGCCATGAATGTCCTTGTGAAAATGAGACTGGTGAGCTGATTTCGTCTTAGAAATTACTTTTCAGAGGGGTTAGAAAAATATTTTAAATCTCTGATAAATTTTTGTTGTACTGGATGACTGGACTGCTGAGTGTGTGCAGTGTGTTCAAAAGCAGTTTTGTGTTTATCATACCACCTGGGCAACCTAAGCACTAAGTGTCAGGCCTTCTGAGGAATTCAGACAAAAAATAGCCCTTCAGACAAAAAAATCCCTTCTGGAATCTTCAGTGCTCCTAGGACACTTCTCTGTAGATGAAATCAAGGAGACCTGAGCACCAGGGGATTCAGAAAAACATTGACCATGTGTCTATCGGTCCCTTTTGTATCTGCACTCATTTCTGGAGTATTGACTCTGCTTTAGCTGGACGTGCATCTGGGGACATGTTGAGGGGAACAAGATGGGTCGGTCCTCATTTCTGGAGGAGGTATGTGTCTCCTGCAAGCCAGAGGTCTGTGCAGGGCTGTTTCCCTGCAGCAGGCTTGCTTGGCTTACAGACACCCGTCGTGCTAGCTCCAGCATGGTGCGTGTGAGCAGTGTTGGCCACACTCACAGGCTGGCGATGCTCCTGTTTGCCATCAGCCTTCCCTCCTGGATCAGGGCCGCTACCGATTGCTGAGGGGTGGCCAGGAGCAGCTCCCTCTGGTGAAACTCTTTTGTGCTTTTATCTCCCTTTTCTTGGCAGTAAACTGCCACTGGCTCCCAGCCATGGCCCTCTCGCCCTCCCCAGTGCCCAGCTTGCATGCTCAGCCAGTGCCTACATCTCTTCCAGCAGCTGGCCCTACTCTTCCTCCACAGCTGGCTGCTGCCCCCTACTGTGGTAATTATTATTTATTATGGATATTCAGTGTACATTATGTGTCTAAAGTCCAGTACAGTCTGAATCACTACCAGGGTCCCACTTTGTGGGCAGAAGCACACAGTCACGCAGAGTTGTTTCACATTGATATTCACTTGACTCTCACACAGGGAAAGACTGAGGGGAAAGGGGTGAAGGTGGCTGTTGGCACCTATTAGCACTATCTGATGTGACACCTACTCTCTGTGCTGTGTTATGTGACTCCTGCAACAGCACAGCTGAGCCCAGAGCTCCTTTTTCTCCACCTTGCTATCAGTAGCAGGTCTCCTGCTATTCCTGTTACCTAGCTGGAAACACCTGAGGTGTTTTCCAGAAGTCATGGTTGCTTCATAATCACAGTTTAACTCCCTGTTGCTGTGAATGCAGACATTGCTTGGCACAGCATGGCTACGTAGGATACCATTTTCTTTCCTATTTCTCTCCATCACCTTCTTCTCTGAGTTTCTTTGTTCATGCGTCCCTCTCCTAACACTTCAACATTCCATCACACCCTGCCTTCCTGAAGACACTACCCTCAGTTAAAAACAGAGGAGCTGTAACTCCCACAACCTAGTGCACAAGCAAAAGTACCTGGAGGGAGAAGCAGATTCCTGTACATTTGGAAAAATACAGAATCCTGGACATACTCCACACATGTATGTGCATGTGTGAGAGGCAGGCTCTCATCTGTGTCCTGTTCAAGAGGATGGAGCAATACTGCTCCATGGCAGCTGAGGATCTGTCCCAATATGTAAATGTAAATATCTATTTTTACAAACCCTCCTACAGTTTGCTTTTAAAAAAAGCTTTCTTTTTAGACACTGGAAACATACAAGCTAGTCAGAAATGTCCCACTTTCTATATTTTCTCTAATTCCTACCTGTGAATTCCTTTGAAAGCTTTCAAAATCTAATAAATTCAAGACAAAGCAAATTAAAACTGGAAATGCTTTGCCTTCAGTACACTGGGCCTACTCTAGGAACTAAAAATAACTAGGAGAGAAGATGGAAGGGTACAAAGCCATGTAAATCCAGATAATTTTAAATGTTTGATGGTAAATAGGCTACCAAACCAGCAAAATTCCCACTGTCTATTACTTGTAATCTTGTGTCCTTTCAGCTAGCTGCAGCAAGTTAATGTAAAGAACAAATACAGTCTCTGCATCAGAGCACTTTTTGCCATGGATCACTTTTTAAATTGTTTTGGGCTTATATTTAATTGCTTCCTTTGCATGCTATGTGTACACATGCACTCCTCCCACCCCCCATATTTCATATGTAACTGTTGTGTAGGCTGAAGTCTTTGAATATGGAGTATTCAAACCTCAGAGCACAAACCTCAGGAGTTTCTACCCAGGAATTGATTTGTCCTCTTTTAAGATGGGAACCACATGTGTGACATGTGAATCCAGATCTTGGGTGGATTCTGGATACTCTAATTTGAATGCCTTGGGGCTTGGGATTCAGACTCATTTATTTGTTATGACACTAGTCCTGATACCTACTACTGGGTGTTCACCTTTCCCTGTCTCAATAGAAAGAGAAATTCTTCTCATATTCAGTCCTTCCAGACTGATTTGTAGTTCATTCCATGATGGAATCATCATCAAGTATTATTCTCAGTTTTATTTCTTAATATTCTCTGTGACAATTGCTCATTATTGACCTCCATAAAACCTTTAGAATCTTTGGATCATTTGGTCATCTTTCTCTGAGAAGACTCTGTCATCCCACTTTTCCTCTGAAGGCTGCTCCACTGGTTTTTCAAAGTAACTGAGTGCACTTTCCCCCATTTTAACTGCCTTAGTGGTTTGGGAGACTGAAGAACACCTTCATGGGGTGTTCTTGTCCAACAAGCTCTCTCTTGAGCTGTTGTTCAGAACTGGGGTTTTTGGTCTCCCTAAAACTGTGGTAAACTTCAAAACTCTTTTATTCCCAGTATTCTCCTCATCTCCTTTTGACGATAGGCAACATAATAGTGCTTCCCAGCCTTCTTGTGCTGCTGCATTTTTCAAGGGAAGAAGGCATCCTCTTGTCAGTATTTTGGCTTTTTCTCACTTTATTTCCCCTCAGAACTCCCAGATGAACACCATCCGGTTGTGGTGATTTACTGCACTTGAGTTTCTCAAGTTACTCTACAACTTCCTCCTTAGAGACTTCAATCTGTATAAAGGCCACACTCTGATTTTCTTTGCAAAGTGCCTTTGGCACAGGAATTTCTACACTGCTCTCAGCAGCAGACACAATGCAAGAGATTAATTTAACTCCTCTGCTAGCTTGTTGCACTCTCCTGACCCACCGTATATGGCTTTGTGAGGATTTCTGCAATGTTTTTGTGCAAAGTCCAGACTAAGAATAGTATTCACCAACAGGAGAGGCTTGTCTCTCAACTGGTATTCTCTTGCTGTTCCACTGAAGGATATTTCTTTATGTTACTACAGCCAATCCCAGCACATTTTACTTGGCTGGTTTATTAAGCCCAGTATCATTCCTCTGCACTATGTCTGTCACACATGGGTTAAATTCTCGCCCATGCAGACTGGCTCTGTCCCTAGAGAGATGCTCAGGAGAGGAGCTGGTCCTGCAGGAAATCCTTCCCTAGTGCCTTGGCAATCCACCCCCTGACAGGTCACAGCAAACGGGCAGGATGAGTGCTCAGCACCACAATCCAAGAGGAGCAGGGTTGATATCCTAACCCGTGGTCTGGCCCTCATCAAGTGAAAAATCCTTTGGTCTTCTGCCTTTCATAAATGGAAGTTGGAGGGCTGGAGCAATCCCTTCTCTTTTCTGCTCTTTCATTTATGCATTTTTATTTCTGTTTCTTTCCACTCCCTTTCTGTTTTGAGAAAGATGGAAACTGCCGTATGGTAAATTCAGTCTTTAATTATTTTGAAGGACAGAACTAGAACATCAGAAATGGGGCAAATACTCTCCATGTCCTGTTTTATTCCCTGGCCAGTGTAGATTGGCCTTCAGTCCCAATATTTCAAAAGAAGGTCAGTTTTATGAAAAAAATACTCACAAAAACTACTGAGTTTTGTGACTTAAAATATATTTCAATGAACTTTGATGCCCATTACTTGGCTTGTTTATAGATTCAAACCCAAGAAATTATGTTAATTTGTACTGCATTCACTAAAGAAACATATGTCTGATTTGAGATACAGACAAGAATCCCTTTGATATGGTATGGATATGAGACTGATGTTCACTAGAGCTGCCTGAAGCCCAGATATGGAGACTATATCAGAAATCATTTCCATGACCTTCATCCATCAAATTGAAAAGCATTTATGCTGTTGAGTTTGTCCTAGCTTTCTGAAAGGAAAAGCTGTAGAAAGCCTATTGTGGGTATCCTTATTTCACTTTCTTATTTCTTATGAAGAATTAAAATCAGAAAGCTCTATTTCTCATAGGCTTTTGTGAATAAAGACCCTGAGCTTCCTAAAACTTCCTAAATTGAAATGAAATGTGTCTCAAGATTCATAACTGCAGAGCTGCCAGCTGAAGCCCAGCC
Organism: Melospiza georgiana; assembly: GCF_028018845.1. Taxonomy (NCBI): domain Eukaryota; kingdom Metazoa; phylum Chordata; class Aves; order Passeriformes; family Passerellidae; genus Melospiza; species Melospiza georgiana. The sequence continues at coordinate 20,700,857 of NC_080431.1, forward strand.
TATGAAATCTATGTCAAGATACAAACAGTCATGCTCATCCCTAGTACATCTGTCTGTAATAAATGAAAATACCTTAGAAATTAGTTGGGTCTTTCATTTTTTAAAATTTGGCACTTCATGTACAGACCAGGATTCTTTATAAATTGCTGTGGCTGTCTTAGAATTAGCTATCTAGTCTCAGATAACTCTTCTTTCCCTGTCTGTCATGGGTAGCACTTCCAGATCTCTGTTCAACCATTTCATATGGCCATTGTAGGATGGTATCTCGTGCAGCCATATGAAAATAAGTCTCTGTTACTGCTGGAGTTGCTTTCTCTCTCAGCTACAGAGGGAGTGTAGGCAATTGCCTTAGAGCAAACCACTAAGGTGATACTCTCTCTTTGCTAATGTCTTGGTTTATTAACATTTTAAATTCAAGGTAAGTAATTCTGATTTGATGTACGTTTTTCTTTTACTGTAGTCTACAATAATGACAATGCCTCCAAAATAACCCTATTCAAATCTGTTTTTCCTGAAATTATTTCCAGTTTTTCTGCTTATGTAACAAGAAATGCTACTTTCTTGGTCTCATTTTCATAATCTACAGGTATTCTTATTTTAACTTACAATATTTTGACTGAATGTAGTGATATGCTAGGATCCCATTTAGCACATGAGCAAAATGATCTTGTAGTACTGCACAAAGTTAAGATACCGAGAATGAATTGCAGGGAGGCAATTTTAAGATGCTTCTCCTAACCGATATAACCAATTTTGTACAATTGTAATATTGACAAAATATATCAGAATACACATTTGAATTAATTGGAAAGCATAATTTCAATGGCCAGACAAAATATAATGTGTTGATATTTATAAAATATGGTTAGCAATAACTTAGTGAAATGATTGAAATCATACTATGTAGCACATAAGGCAATTTCTCAATTTTTGCACTCTGCCTTCTCACAAAACAAGCAGGATACACAATGCCCTAAAATGTAACATTCTAGGAGATCAAAAATCTTTCAGAGGCCATTGGGAAGAGACACCAAAAGGTATACAAAGCACAGAAGACAACAATAAAGAATAGTCCTGTAGAGATCTATAGCTCTTCCTAATTCAGAAGCAAGGAAAGATGGCCTTTTATTTTAATAATGCTTCCAGAACTTGAAAAGCCTGTTACATGGCCATGCTGGTGAGAGGAGAGTACCAACTACTGGTGTTGGAAAGGTACAAAAAGCAGCAAACCTTTATTTTGGCTTTTGAGTTACTTTGAAGTCTGTTTACTGTGTGGAATGTATGTGCTGTCAGGACACAGGCTGGTCCCTTCTCAAAGGGACTGCTGCTCTGCATCAGCAATCAATTTTTCTCATTAAAACTTGTATGCTATTCTCCTTCTCCATTCTCTCCCTCTATAAGATACTGAAATGATTGTTCAAGGCTCAGATTCTGGTTTACCTGCCTGTGGTCTGATCACACCCACCATCACATCACCCCAGCTCCTTACTACACCTTACCCAGGAATGTGCAACACCTTCCTTTCCTCTTCATGGGATTTTTGCCAGGACTTAACAAGGCAGATAGGTCAAGACAGATAGTGTCTGGAAGTGCTGCCTCCTGTGTCAGTCAGGCTTCTAAAAATCCCCCATGCCCCCATATGGCTTACTGTGGGCAACTACAAGAAATCTACACAGAATGTTTTTTGGAGAATGATTTCTTTGCATTGCCTTTCTCACACATTTCTGCATATTCCCATGCAGTAGTCCGCACTTTTGCTTGGGATGATAGGAAATATTCACAGACAAATAACAAACAGCTGCTCTCATCATCTTCATTGATGTAAAAAGCTGTTGTGTAGGTGAACCAGGAGGGAAAGCCTATTGTAAAGCATGAATCGAGTAAAGACTATGTTGAAACAATCCACACAATTGAGCATGTTTGCAGGGATGATTACTTCTTCACTTCACAGTACTCAGAATACTGCTCTCTTCTCTTGGTAGGACCTACTCCCTGAAGAACTACTACTGAATGGAGGAAATCTGTGCCATAGGTATGATGGTTGATCCAAAATGATTAGGAAACATCTTTCAGTTGGTGTTGAAAACAGAGATGAACAAGAAATGAACTTTAAATGCAAAGCAATTGGTTGATTACATCCATTCCATTCATGGAGTGATTTGTGGTTGTCTTCTCTCTGGAAATTTTCATCAATATTGAAAGGTTTTGCCAAATCTAAGAAAATGCCAAGATCTTGGCATAAATCTTTTACTTGCTCATGAATTTGAGTCTAGTCAACAGTTTCTCATTTAGTTACAAAGCATTTTTAAATTTATCTATTACTTCTGGACTCTTTAAGATTTTAGTAAAGTTGTGACACAAGTTTGGATGTGGAAATGGGATCTTAAGAATAGATGTACATAACTCTCTGAAGAGTTACGATGTAACCTTGGCTTGCAAGAGCCTGTTCTAGGAGGAATTTTGATTAATCTTCAGATGCAAATGTCACAGTTTAGGGCCATTTATTAAATTTTTGAGTCTTGCAACTGGCTCTGAACATTAGTGTACTTGGGAGGACCCATGACACTGTGTGTGGTGTCTTGGAAAGCCAGGTTTTGTTCTTCTTCTTCTCCCCATAGATCCTTAAAAATATGCAAATCTATGTGATCTGCTTCTCATACAAAGAGTTGAAAATTCAGCTATGGATCAAAGATTAGAGCATATGCCTATTATTGCAGCTGCCAGTTAACTGATCCAAATGTTTAACTCTTTAAAGAAAGAGAGGGTCAGCAGCTTTCTGAATAATTGTTTCCAGACAGTCTTCTGTTAGTTGGATTTCTATATCACATTCAACTTCAGTTGCTGCTGTCATTTATCTCCATTCCACAGAGTTTAACTTTACTAGATTCACATGTTAGTAGTTGAGCCACTTACTCTTAGACACATCCAGAGCATGCTCCATGCTCATTCACTGTTTTTTATGTTCTCATAGATTAAATGAGAAAAAGTGATGCCATCCAAACACCTGCCCTGTGTCTTTTGTCATGCTAGAAAGTGCAGAGACAAAGAAACCAGGCCATAAATGACTCAAAAATAAAACAAGTCAGGGTGTGTACCAACCTTTTTGAAAGCTTGTTTTCACTTCTGTATTGACAGTCAGAATGAAAGGTGTTTTGATGACAGCCATGGTGCCACACTGTGAGAGAACACTGGGCTGCACTTCCTTGTCTTTCAGTCTTGTCTTGCCCTCATGAAGAAAAGGTCTTCAGAGGTTCTCTGATCATGTTCTTTGTCCCACTTTGGTGGGCACCACCTCAGTCTCAAGTGCCCCAGACATGGGACCTTGTGTTGGGATCAGCATTACCATCCACATTTCAGTGCTTCCTGCTGGGGAGCCACCCACTGCTGTCTGCAGGCTCTCGTGCTGTGTCAGTCTCTTTTGCCATCTTCCTCCTGCTTTGGTGCAGTTGCCAATCAGGCAGTTGTTATCTGAAATGTTGCAAAAAATGGTGTAGGGACTTTATTTTTAGGTGATGGTAAACTGAAAAATAAAACATATTGGAACTCTGTTCTTATTCCAGTTTTGGTCTGGACTATTCAGTGTCAGCATGCCCTACTTCATCAAGCAACCAAGTCTCAAGTGAAATGCTTTCCTCAACAGATACTTGATTTTGAGAAAGAGAGCAAACGTGCTAGTCTAAATCAAAAAGGACTAAGGAGACAAAAGTGTTAAGGACAGGGTCTAGACCCTTAGGATCTCCTCAGGAGAGAAGATAAACACCTCTCTCTTTGGCCAGGTCCAGTTTCCTACACCTTTCTGAGGAGCAGTAATGGAGAGTGCTATTTATTATGTGTTGGGATGAACGTAGGGAATGTTTTCCACCATTTAAAAAAATAGAATCCAGAATTTATGGGAGTTTGAAAAGCAATTTCCTTTTAAGGTGCAAATTCCTAATTTGCCACATAAAAGTACAGGAATTAAGTGCTAAATCCTTCTTTGCCAGTGAGACTTGTGAAAGGAGGTACGCAAAAAGAGTTACTGTTAGGTTTCTATTCATGTCTCCTGAAAGCCAATGTATGCAAAAGTGCTGAAACAGCCCTGATTTTTTTTTCAAAGCCTTCCTGCCGTTTCTGACTGACTTTTAAAAAATGAACCCTTGTCCAGTTTTATTTGTGTGGTGGGTTCTGATTTTGTTCTGCCTGTACTGTATCACTTTTCTCTCCTCGCCATTAATCTTCCGTGAATGTTCCCTGGGGCACAGTTCTCCCTTTTCTGCATGGAGAATTTCTATTGAAATTAATGGACTTTCTTCTCATGGGTGGAAGGAAGAATACACCCTTATATCAGCCCTGTTGCAAAAGAATATTATTCATTGAAAAAAAGTGTTAGTCTCACTCCTGAAAGCCCAGGCTCTAGTCAGGCAGATTATAGTGGGAGATCCCAACAGGAGGTCTGGTACAGAAGCGAGAACTACTTGTCCAACATGAAAACAAAAGTCAGAACAGAAGACTTTTTAAATGTTGGAACAAAACCCCATGGAAAGTCAGTGGATATACTATATGAAGAAGTGTACTGTCCCAAACCTAACTCTAGGGCAGATCCATCTGGTGGAATACAGCGCTGTTGAAAATATCCATTCATGACCTGCAGAACCACGCATGTTCACAAGAACAGCATGCCACCAAAGACTAATTTGATCTGCAAAGAGGCACTTCAGATTGGCCAGAGGTGCTGGGCCATGCAAATAAAGGTACATTGTGCTGTGCAGATGTATCACCTCATTTGGAACGTGGGCTTGGGAGCTTGGGCATCTTTGACACAGTTGAGCATTGCACAATGTACACATGCTAATAAGCATGGCTACATGCCCTTAGAGGCTTAAATGGAAAAGTCTTATGTTCCTTCACAGAGAACCCTTTGCTGAATTAAAGAGAGTGTTGACAGCCTTCAATTGAAACTGCATAAATTCTCATAGGAAGGATAGTAGTTGCAATATGAGGTCTTGAGGCAGGCAGATGACCTTATAGAATATACTACAGTATCTAAGTTTAGTAAAACAAACACACTTTATTTAAGTAGACTATGGAAATGTAAATATGCTTCAGGACTGGCCCCAAGCAGTTTATGTTACGGTAATGCTGCTGTCACATTTTGGATAGATCATTGCTGTAGATACTATAATCTAAGGCTAGAAGATAGAATTTAATATGCATGGAGAAATTTAAACAGAGGATAAAAAGTCCTCTTTCCTCAACAGTACTTTCAGGAATGAACCTCACCTCCACCTTGTAATCCAAAAAAACCCCAAGCTTGTCTAACAAGGCATTATATAGATGGGCTAGGCCACTCCAATTTCTTTAATGATTTGGGATATTTCACAGGGAAGTCCTTTTAGTAAGGATGACTCCTTCCATGGTGCCTGTTTGCTTCCCATGATTCTTTCTACCATGCAGTGCTAGAAAGGGTAGCAAAGGTTTGACAATCACAGTGGCAGACAAATAAGGATTTCTTGTGTGTTTACGGTTTGTGAAACCTTGATTGTTGTATAATTAACATGTCAGTTACCCTTGGATTTTCAGTTTTAGCAACCGATGTGTTTTTAATGTTTATGTTTGATTTGAGCATCTCTGACAAAGCTCTTGTTACTTATTTTTGTGTATTTTTGGTTGAAGATTATATACATATCTATCAAGATGATTGCTTTAAACCGTGGTCTATCTGCTCCTTCCACCAAACCTGGATCGCTTGCTTTAAAATTAGCCTTGTCAAATTTACTTAAAGTGACCAGGCAAATACATACAACTAATTTTGTTATAGGCAAAATTAACTAATGCTCTTTTTCATGGTGAGGTGCTGTAATGATTTTATATAGCAGTCAAACTATTTAAATACTAATGCTGTCTTCATGCTGTAATCACCATTCTAGTCAGATGTCATTTTTAGTAGCCTATAGGGAATTCCATCCCTTAATTATTCTTCAATACACAAACCAAGCATTCTTTAATTGGTGTAAATTGAACAGTGTTCCAAGGCAAACAAGAAGAGGACAAACTAATCAATGATTCTGTGCATGTCTATTGGAAAGCTATTGCCATTAGATCAAGTAACGAATCCTCGACTCCATTAGCTTCAGAGGAACGATGGGGGAAAAATACTGCTAATGCCACTTCTTACTATCAATCAGTAATGAAAAGTGTGCAGCAAATCCTTTAGCAGAACTGCAGCTTTTCTTGAAAGTGCTCATGGAAATTTAAAATACGAAGATATTTTGACTTCAGACTCCCGAGTCATATGTCTTTGATGGGGATTTGTCTGGAAACAATGTGTTTTGTTCTCTGCTGCCTTTAGTCATGTGGCCTGTTTTTTATTTTTCTTTTTTCAAATAAATGATTCTTGAATGATAACATAACTTTTTGCAACTTGTCAGGAACTTTTGGGTGAATTTTCTGTCTCTTCCAGGCTGTTTTCTGTACATTCATATGTATTCACTACTGCAGCACAACATAAATTGGTTGGCTCTCCCATCTCTTTTTTTAATACAATCTGAAATAAAGGTGCTGTATTTAAGAAACAGATGAAAAATCCTTCTCATAAATGTGTCACACTCACTTTTCATTCTTGTCTCTTTTTATCAGTTCTCTAAAAGTGATTATTTATCTCTGGAGAGAGAGGAAAAAAAAAGTAAAAGGCCCATTACAAACCTCTGGCCCAGATCTGCCAGTCTTAGAGTTTTAGTTAGTGTGGAAAGTGAAACTCCTCTGGAAAGAGATATACTGGCTACGGTTGTTCACTTTTTAATCTATTTGTTTTTGATATAATATGCTATTTACTGTTTAAGGACCTTTCATGTTGCTTTAAATTGAAGTTTTTAAAACGAGTCTAGCATAAAAAGCTCTAAGTGACATAGGCTCAGTAGAAAAATACAGCATCTTGTACAGACAGCCTTTGTTCACCACATTACAGTTAAAAGAAGTGTAGAGCAGCCTTGGTAGATAACCTGCCTTCTTAAAACAAGAGGGTTTCTAATTTCCACACATCCTAATCACAGTCACATTACTTCACTCTCTGTACCAGACCCCTCAGGGCTGGCTCTAGGTTTTGCTGTGAAGTCACATGTGTGGGGCCTGAGGCATTTTTCCACTTTACTTTTTTCTTTTTTAATCCTTTTGCCGGCTGGGACTCTCTAACTGGCTCTGTTGTCATGGGTGGCTGGCTAGGGTGGTAAGGAAGAGAGCAGCACAGGTAATCACTCTCAAGGTTTCATACTTGTTTACTTCTTTACATACTTGAAGACGCTGCAATATGTGTTTTCTGAGGAAAAGAAAGCTTCTCCCCTCACCTCCCTTCCTAGACCAGTGTGTGATTTCCAGGTAATTAATTCTCCTCTGTTTCCCTACTTTTTTCCTCTGCTGGTTGGCTCTTGTGTGTGGTTGTACTATTTCTAAAAAAATTAAAGTGTGCCATCTGGCTTAAGGTAGCTTTCCTCTTTCAGTTGCTCTTCAATATCTTCTGTGGTAGCTGTTAGAGGATGTTGATGCCAGCAAGTGGTTATGACACTTGAAGTGGAGATTGTTGAGTGCTGAAGAGGATTTTCAAGAGTGATAAAATCTTCACTCTGCAGACAGCATGATCTGAAAGCCAGTGGGTCCTTTGGAGTCTGTATCTGCTTCCTTGGTTTGGAGATTCGGCCCCTGAAAGAAAGGGATGCCAAATGTCCAGGGCCCAAGTAGATGGGACACACTCAAGGAGAGACTGTGGGGCGGCTGTGGGGTGCAGAGGGGATAAATGCTCTGAGATGATAACAGGCAGTCTAGAGTCTGACTGTACCTTGTTATAAAAAAAGAGGCCTTTTATAAAGCCATACTATGCATACTATGTTACAAAGGGAAAACTTTATCTAAGCAGAATGTCAGATAAGATATTTCTGTAAAGATTTCATAAAGCTAAACTTTGCATTTTTTGGTAAATCTTGTGAATTTCACTCATTTATAAAAGATAGTTGTACCACTATTCTCATATACATGAACAAGCCTTACTGGAGTTGAAACCAAATAAGAAAAGAATCAGGCCAACTTCAAAACTACACTTGGGATCCAAATGACACAACTGGGAGGATTTAGCATAATAAGTTTACCTGAGGTTGGAACCTATGTTTTCGGTTGCGTGGCAAATGTGGTTTAGGCTATAAGAAAGGGCTAAGATTTGTCATCTGACATTCATGAAAAACAAAGGAAGACGTTTTTATTTTGGTTTATTTTTCAAAAAATGCCAGCCCTAGATTGTTGGGAAAGCTTCAGTAGAATATTTTCTTAATCACCTTTATGTTCTTAGGTGTAGGTGGCCTTCAAAGTCCATATTAAACTCCCCACTGATTTCCTTGGGATTATGCCCCTCAGAATGGATGACAGGAGAAACAAATACTCATCAGGCCTCAGCCATTGCCTCTGATCCCCGCAAGGAAATCCTCAGACAACATTTTACAGGATAAGGGAAATCTCTTCTTTCCCAAGGATGACAGAGAGAAAGACAGACCATGTGAGGCGGGATGCGCCGCTCCCTTTCTGAGACAAAGAGAAGGCACTAACACACCAGCAGCCAAGGGAAGGGAAGCCAGGAGAAGGCTTTTGTAAAAGGCTAGGATAGCTAGTATGGATGCCTCAATTTAAACAGATACAAATGTGTTAATGAAATAATGTGAAAAGTCCTAATTTTAGAGTATGACAAAATTTCAAAATACTTTTTAGCTTGTTACATACTTTAACCCTTATGACTCCAGAGATCATTCTGATTTGAAAAAGTTATGTTTTAAATGATATATTTGTTTGCTTTTTTTGTATTTAAGAGTGAAGTAAATGTTATACAGGTATGACTCTTGGGGATGGTATTAAACAGGGGCAGGAGCTGGACTCAGTGGTCATTGTGGATCCCTTTCAACTCAGCATATTCTGTGATTCTGTGGTTATATGATGTTTTTTCATCAAATATACAGATACTACCTGAAAGAAATAATATTCTCATTCAGACTTACATTATACAGGTTGTATTCTGTGTAGTTTTGGCAAAGTGCTATTATATCAAGTTGCTATTGACATTGGAACAGAGTTTGGGATTGCTTTGTACTCTCTGTTTGGTCACAGTCATAGAGACTCTGCTTCTAAAATCTGTTGCATATACTCCAATTCTGATGATAAAGTTTTGTCATATTGACTTACTTTATTTTATAGTACTTCAGCCAGCTAATTCATCATGGAAAGATTCTACATTTTTATTTTATTTTTATTTTATTTTTATTTAATTTTAATTTTTTTATTTTTATTTTTATTTTTAATTTTATTTTTATTTTTATTTTTATTTTTATTTTTATTTTTATTTTTATTTTTAATTTTGTTCTGTTTTGTTATGTTATGTGAATGAACTCACCTTTGGTCATGCAGACCATTCTATCCATCCTGTTTCAGCAGATTAGTCCCATCCACAATTCCTCTCACTCATAATGGCAGCTGTACTGGGCATTTATAGTGTGTTTTTTACCCTAGATTAATTTAAAAGGGTTTTTTGTTTTTTTTTGTTTTTTTTATGGTACCACAAAAGCAAGAGTTCCATCAGCTTCTTAAAATAAATTAAATATCAATGTAATAACTGCTAAGGAATTGCTGTCAGCTAAAAACTATATTCACATTATTTTGGAAAGTAGCTTGCGCAGCCTTTTCTCAAAGGTTTTCAGTGGAGGAGACTCCAGACCCTCCACAAACAATAATTTCCACAGCTTCAATATCTTCACTGTTAGAAAATTTTTGCCAGCATTTGACCTGACGTTCCTTTGTTTCAATGTAGTACTGTCACTTTCTGTCATCTGGCTGTAGTCCTGAAATACAAACTCTTCCCTGCCTCATCCCAGAAGGCTTTTAGCATTTGAAGTCCTTGGATTTTATGTCCACTCATTTTCTTTTCCAGATGAAATCACCCCAGTTCAGATTTCTCTGTAGGTGACATTTCCCAAATTTCTGATCATTCCCATTCCTCTCCTTCGGACACTTTTGAAGGCAGCTGTATCTTTTTTGAAAAGTGATTTTTTAATGGGGTCCCTGCTAGCGTGCAGCTGAGCAGCATGATCACTGCCTTATCTTACAAGAAAGCTTCTGTCTGCTCAGCTCCCAACAGCTCAGCCCTCTGGCACCCAGATATGTTTCTGATTTTCTTTCCCACAATTCTGGGAGAGAGAAAAAGAGAGATTCTACCTCATTCAAAATCAAGCTCCAGTCTTGTGTTGCCTGCTCCTACCTAGTGGAACCTTCAAAGTTCTTCAGGAGCTGCTTAAGAGGGAAAGAGGGTCTTGGATGTTATCTTTTGGAGGAGAATGAAAACCAAGATTTTTCTGTGTACATGGGGCACATTTGACCCCATGCCATTTTTCTCTTTCTCTCTGTCTTTTCCTTCCAATATGAAAACCGCCTAAAAAATGCAATGCTTAGTTTTATCTTATTTTCTATTTTTTTCCTCATGTAATTATTTGCATTACTAATTTAAGCGAATGTGATAGAAAAGCATTATTTTAAACCAAAAAAGCCCAGAAAGCCAAAACTTGACCTTTTTTTTAACCATTATTTCTTCCAAAGTGGCTTGCATCATTCAGCATAAAAAATTTTTTCATCTTCAGGTCAGTAAAAATTTTGTGAAAAACCCTCACCAAATTTTTGAGTGATTGTTCTCCTTGATTTGACACATTTGAGCAAAATAACTCATAGAAAATTCTAATATAATTCTGCCACCTATGTAAATTCATTCAGATTTTACATCAGGATACCTGGTTAGTTTTGTTTGCAGCAGTATATTTTGAATATTTTTTAAAAAATTGCATGATTTTAATCACAGAAAACATAGACTTAGGTGCCTCACTTCCTTAAAGTTAACAGAAAACTCTCTTGAGCTTCTCTTGGGAAGGGTTGAGCCTTTAATCTTTGTTTGTTTAATAATAAAGTCCCTGAGATAGGCTGATAGAAAAGTTTCTTTGAGACACTCTTGTATCAATGTTAGGTATGGGGTTTTTTTCTGATATACCCTGGTTTCCTAGACTGCTTAAGCAGGTACTAAAGATTTTGCCAAAATTATCTCCTCCTGACCTTCTGGTATGTCTTTCTGTTCCTATTTCATGAAGGTATATAAATATTTTGCAGCAGAAATGTGAAAATATATTATATATTTACTTTTTTTTTTTTTAAGTGTGGTTCATAATTAGTCTTCTGTTTTCTTACTCCATTAAATTCCATTCCACATGATCATTTCTGAACAAACATTTGCTGTCAATATTTGCTGAAAAAGTCCAACTCAACCAGTAAATAAAGCATTAGAAAACATAATTTTGTTTCTTCATTCAGCTAAATCCATTAAGACTTTAACACAAGTAGAAACTAAAGACAAAGGGAATTTCTTAAAATATGAAGGCCTGTAGCACATTTGCATTTTGAAATTAATTGCTGACCTAATTATTTGTCAGTAGTAGGATAAGTTAATCAAATATAACTTACAGTAAAGCTTCTAAACACCCACAGGATTTTCTCCCTCAGAGTAAATTGTCATAGTGGTCCAGTTTGACAATCCATTCTCACTGTCATCTTGCGACCAAAGGAAGACTATCTGCGAAATGGTACCATATGGAGACACAAGAGAGAATGAAATACTTAGATCTCCTGTACAAAGGCATGATAAGCTAACAGTCACCAGAGGAAGTCAGGAACGACTAAGCTTTGAAAAAAGAAATACCCTGCCTTTCAAATCCATTTAGATTTATTTTTATACTCTCTCCAATTTGGACTAAAATAGTCTGATAATAAATATGCATATAAAATAGAAATCAAACGCATTGTGCAATGGTTCATTTCTAGCATATCTGTGGATCTGCATTTCATGCTTAGCGTTAGTTTGATGAAAAGGCCGGTATTTATAGACAAGACTAGGACCTTTCCCTCTTCATCTTAAGGAAACTGACTTTGTTATCCCCAAATAATATGTCACAACCAACCACTTCATGACCTGAGGCTAAGAATGCACAATTTTACTTCAAAATGCTCTTGGAAACAAAATCTGATGAAACCATCAGGTAATGTGACCAATGCATTATTTTCAAAAGGCATACCTAGGTGTTTGAGCTAGAAATACCTCATCAGTAGTAATATGAACTACTTCATCGCTTCTGTTATTACAGTACTGCCTCTCTCCTGTCATCTGCTGGCAATGGCAACCCACAGAAAAGGATGTTTTTCTGATCATTTTGCACTCATTAAATACAGCTGTCACAATAGCGGATGCGAGACTGCATACAAAACTTTTATGCCACGTCAAAATAAAGCAGAAACATTTTAAAAAGATCTGAAACCTTTGAAGCCTTTTCTTGAGAAATATTGAAATATTGCTTTTTGTTGTTGTTGTTTGCGACAATTGAAAATGTTCCACAGCTACACACATTAAAACTCATTGCAGAACAAAACATCATCCATCAAAATTAAGGAAAAAAAGAAAAAAAAAATGGAGAAAACATAAAACCAAACCAAATCTCTCTGAAGCACAAAGTGTTTGGTTTCTGAGAGTCTGAAGTTCTGGTTCATCACCTGATTTCTGGGGCTCAACATCCACTGAGTTTCAAGATCTCAAGGGACCTGACATTTAATTCTGGATTATGGATGAAATCTGCCCCATAAAACTTCCAGCTGAGCGAAAACATCTTCCCCTAGTTCTCCATTCTGAGAAAAAGCTCTCTTTCAGGCTGAGCAGCAGTAAATTCTGTAGTTTGACATTATTTCCTTAAAAAAAAATATTTAAAAGGTCATTGTGAATGACCCCAAAACCATTTGGCGTGTGGTGTGAACAGACAACCCCTTATGAGTAGCATGTGTAATTACTCTTGTTTGGATGCAAGTGTGTTCTGAAATACTGTACCATGCAAGGTGACCTATTGAAGACTTTGGTCACCCTGTAAGAGCTGCAAGAAAGCAATAATTTGCACCTGTCTTGCACCTCCCAAATTCAGAACTGCATGATCATAAAAGAATAAAAAGTTGTTAACTTTGAAGCATCTCCTTGAGTTGATGGCTACTGTGAAGCAGGTCAATTGAGAAGATTACAGATTTTCAAAAACACAGAATTTTCAAATGACACCCAATTGTGGGTAAAATAGCTACTCATATGAACATAGGATGTTAAAGACGGCTGATCTTAAAATTCTATCAAGAGACTTCTTTGAAGACAGGATGATACAGGTATAAATCAATGACTGCTATTACTTGCAGTAACTAATTTAACAAAAATGAGATCCATTTCTTTGTAGTAATTCTGCTCATTGTTGTAAATCTGCCTTCCTGAATGTATGGGCTTGGGCCAATTATGTGATTTACATGTTGTGGGCTTTCCATTCCCTTCTCATTTTTAGACGGAAATTTTTGTCTGTGCAAACAGTGATGAGAAAATTTGCAAGTGCATGTGCATGTACACACGTGTGTATGTCTAAATGAACCTTCAACACACCACTGAAAATTTCTTCATGCTCACAGTCCTGCCAGCAGTAGGATGCATGGAAAGGAGGCTCTTGGAAGCCATGGCTGGTCTGGAACTGCCCCAAGCTCTCTCATTCCCCCTGCAAAGTGCAAGCACATGATGGCCAAAGGGAAGCAATTTCCAGCATTTGTGTGGCTGGCACCCATGCAATGCAAGCTGCTTTCATTATGGGGAGCTAAGTGTGTCTCCATGAGATTTCGTGACACTTACAACTGTTGTGTGGAGATATTATCAGCTCTCACACTCTTTCTCTCTCCCCCTCCTCTCCCTCTCTCTCTGACTTGCTTCTTCCTGACACAACTATTTCCTGCTCCCTTTACTTCTCTTCCTGGATACCCTTTATATTCTCCTTTACCTTTGTTGATGGCATCTTTCCTGAGGTAAAAGAAATAAAACTGTGTCCCTGGCTTCGGGAAAAGGAGAAAGACAGCACAAATTTTACTCCAAGAGCATATTCTCCTAGACCAGCAGTTTTTGTTAGAAGTCATGACAGAATTTGTGAGTGAGAATACCAACATTGGGAAGAGCATTGCTGAGCTCTTGTTTGCAATTACTGCCTATCATCAAAATTCCTGGCTCAGGCAGTCCCAAGATCAATTCATCTGATGTCCCGGACAGAGTCTGTTTCCCAGATTGCAGAAAACTTTTTCAGACAGCACTAGACTCCATAAATCTGAACCTCAGGGCACTAATCCCAGCTATGGCTGCAGGGCCGAGTCACTTTGGGACTTGAGTGAATGGGGATAAATCGCAATGGAGTGACCAGTGGAAGGAAATGCAGCCAGAAGAAATCTCAAACTATAGGTTGTGAATGAGTATGAACAGAAATTAAAGACGGATAATTTGGCATGCAGTACAGGGAAGGAAGGAGTGAGAGAATTCAAATAAAGGGCACAAGTAGTGAAAGAGAGACAGAAGAACAGAGGAAAAGGAGGAATATGAAAACCATGAGAAAGAGAGGGAAGAATGCAATATAGGGAAGGACAATACAGGAAGTGAGAAAACCTTACTGGGAAAGTTGAGACAAAGGGAAGATAAAACCTGTGTGAAACACCTACAAGCAACATTTTGTGTGCAGCTACAACATTTCACCAGCCCAGAGTTCACTTTCTCTCTCAATATGAGAGTCCTCCTGCTGGCCTTGGGCCAACTGAGACACCCCACTGATGTCCTGGCTGCTCCTGTTCCTCCCTTCTGGGATCCGTGTTCCTTCCTACTGCCATCCCATAGCGGGTCAATACACTCAAGTGCCTGACCAACTCCTGTCTTAGGGCTTTCAGAACTAATTTTCAGACTGGACTGTAATCTCAAAATCTGCCTGAGAGGGCACGGTATAATCCCAGCTCTATTTTAAAGGTCAAGTCCTGCAGGTTTTGCCTGGTTTTGACTCATTCAGACCTTCCAGTGATTTCAAAAGCCATTGACCTAGATAAGGGAGGGCAGAACTGGGGCCACAGTCAGATTTCCAGTATAAAAAGTGACTTCATTTTCAGATGGCTTCACTGTACCTGCCGTGAGATTTCACTGCTCTGTATTCCTCATTGAAATATGTGGAAGGTTCTGTACATCAAATACATAAAAGGTTTGACTTTTAATTCCTACCATGTATTTTGGTAAGAGGAATTAAATGTCAAAACACAAAAGCAATTATACACTTAATGGTAAAAAACATATAATCAAGTCATTTTTTATATTTTCAAATTGCGGGGATTGAAATAAAAGGGCAAGAGGGTCTTACTTTGACATTATAGGAGATGGAAAGGCACATTTGTATCCTTTTGTACCTTTTACAAAATGAATATGCCTGTAATCAGACCCATTCATTTTGAAACGGAGATTGTGCTTTAGATCTATGACATATTTGCAAGGGTGTTGAGAAAGTATCTAAGTAAAATGTGCCATAGGAAATCAGCTCTGGAGAAATGCAGCTATTCTTCATGATGATATACAACTAGTTTGGCATAACACTTGGGGTGAAACAAAGCCTGCTTGTATGGGCAAGTCATGGCTGTATATTTAAACAATCATCGCTACAGCAAAGTAGGCAAAATTTCCTAACCTGGGAAATGTCCAAGCTTCAAATTGCTGGAGGCTGGGACAGTGATCTGGGACACTCTGCTAGGAGGTTAGCATCTTCTCCTCTGCAGTAGGCAGCTGCTGGGGTTTAAGACACAGGTCTGTTTTTAAGCTCTGCCTTTGTCAGGTTAATTTTTATGTCCCTTTCCTCTATGTACCTACCAAACTTAAAGTCCTGGTGGTGCCTCTGTTTCTATAGTATTTGAAAATATTGGCTAATGCTGGTGTGTCTGTACAGTCCCTGCCACAGTGAACCAGTGCTCCCTTTGCCAGGCTGGTAAGCGCCTGTCCAGCATGAGCTGGTCCTGCAGTCTGGGCACAAGGACAGGGTGCATCACAGCTCTCTCCTTCCCTGAGGCTGGGGATGACTGATGCGCATTTACAGCCCAATCTGTCATTTCTCTATTGCAAGACCTTCTGAGACAGACTAGAGGTACAGAAATGGACTTCTGTGAGTTTAGTGACAACCGAGTGCTAAAATGTCTCTTTTCCACTTCTACAGCAGTTTATGAGGGAATGGAAGACCTACTAGTGATAAATATTGCTACATTACTGCAATATGGCAATTGCTTATACTCAGCATCAATCTTTGTGAGCCATTAGACCAAATT
Source organism: Melospiza georgiana (assembly GCF_028018845.1). NCBI lineage: Eukaryota > Metazoa > Chordata > Aves > Passeriformes > Passerellidae > Melospiza > Melospiza georgiana. The sequence continues at coordinate 20,717,072 of NC_080431.1, forward strand.
CCTTTTTAACCCTGCAAAATCTACAAACATATCCCATCAAAAACATAACAGATGTAAAGTGTGGGATCATTCCTCCGTCCCACAGACTAGTGTACTCATATTTTTCCAAATTCTCAGGTCTGATTCCTGCTTATGATGATATTGCATTTGTGAAGCTGTCAAAAAACACTAAAAATTATTATGAACACACTGCTGTGTAAGTAAATATATACAGCTAAGTGGCTCTGACATGAGCTAGATGAAAACACCAAAACATCAAGTTTTAAAACACGACTTAAAATGCCCCAAAAATGAAATTCAAGCTGAATTACCAATCAGACCACATTTTTGCCATTCTAAAGAGAAAATATTTATTTGGACCATGGTGATTCCCTGTATACACAGATAGTTGGCACTTTGCTCAAAGCTTATCCAGGTAGCCAGCTTACAGAAGGGATTTCCCTTCAATGGATTTACATCAGCAACCTGTCCGAGACAAAATGTGGGTTATTTACTATGGAGCTGGACAAAGTAGGGTTCTATTTTAATATAAGCTCTAATTCTTGACTTCCAAAATTAATTTTGGCACCTTTTTTTTTTTTTTTGGTTTGGTTTTTCTTTTGTTGTTATTTTTTTTTTTTTTTGTGTAGAAATACTTAAGTGTTTTCTTGATGACTCTTTATAAAGGTATCATAAAGATTAAAAACCTGATCCCAACAAAAATGGTAAAAAAAATCATTTGAGGAAATATGGAAACACTGGCCAGTTCACCTGGAGATCTACTGCTTCTGCAGGCTGCTTCACATCTGTAGAGGTCCTAAAAGCACAGAAAGATTTTAAGAGAATACTTGTATTTATATTTTATGACTTAGAAATGGTAGAACATCTGTTTTGCATGCAAAAGCACTATTATTATATATCTATATTTAGCTTTCACTTTTAGTGGGTGTTAACTGCTAATGTATATTTTGGGGAGTTTGAAAATTTAATGTGAAACTGTGGTATTTTTCACCTCCAGTAAAGTGTGCTTTTGATAACAAAAGAGAAAAAAATCTCCAACCTGCTAAATGGTACTTACTGAGAAAGAGGTTTCTCTTTTCCAGGGAGAAGGAGGCATCGAACTTTTAAATTCTACTTGCAGGATTACAATTTTGTAGGGGAAAAAAAGGATCAGAAAAATCCCATTTTTTACAAAAGTTAATTTCTCTCAAATTTGGACCAATTGAGTTCTATCACGTCGTGTTTCTCCACAGAGAGAATGCAATGACTGGCATAGGAAGACTCTGAGAACAAATTTTTTGATGGACATTTTCTGTCACTCTTTACCATCACAGCATACATTTTCCTGTCACATAATATACGGTAATTATATGGATTTTCCTCTTTCCAAATCATAGGAATGCTTCCTTACTTGAACGGAGGGGCCACAGACTACTAGTCAACCTAAAAATCCTGTTAGCATTACATCTCAGCATAAATAAAGAATTTGGATCAGTGCCTTGTTAGATCACCGCTATTTCTAGCTCGCTGAGTAAAAAGAGCATTTTTTTGCAGCCTAGTTTGATAAGTAAAAGGTGTCTTTCTCACCTGCGTGCACTCTGAATTGTCACTCTCATTCTTTGTTCCTTTGCATGCGGCTGTTGTCAGCTCCCGAGTCACAGAACCACTTGCAGGAACGGCTCGGGAGAGTTTCGGAAGAAAGGGAAGGGAAAAAAGGAGCCGCATTTTTATTTAACGGGAGAAGGAGAACATAAAGAAAAGAAAGGTGTTCTCAAGAACGTAGCCTGCAGCCTTGTCAGGTAGCATTTCTTCAGATGGTTTTTTTCTCACCCCTTTCCCACCCCAAGATCTCTCTTCATCATTTTTTTAAACATCTCTTCTGGGACAGAGACATGAAAGTGAATTGTGGGTCAAAGGCAAGAATTAGGGGTTGCCAGGTCTGCTTTCTGATGGCTTTACTTTATCTTTGTGTCCAAGCTCTTGCCAGTTAGCAGGTACTGTGGGTTATCCATTCCAGTCACATCATTTTCTGCTTGATGACAAGCATCACACATTCATCCATCACATTTACATTTCAAACTGCCACACTGCTCTATTGATTAATTATTTAGCAGCTCTTGGCCACTTGTGAGCGTTTCTGTGCTCACGTTTCACAGGGAAGGTCCATTCTTTTTATTTATGTGCAGTTTTGTAAAGCTAAAAAAAAGAGAAAAGGTAAAGCCTTTTTCATACACACATGCCCCTAACCCATGTGTGTGTGCCTGTATCTATGCACACATGTGTGAATATTTACGTGTGTCTGTGTGTGTGTGTGTATGCTGGTAGAATTAGGCACACACAGGGAGCAGAAGCAGGTAACCTGATCAATAAGCACATGCTCACACTGATAATAGATTTCTGAGTTTTCAGAGCACTGAACAGCAGATCAATGAGACCTTGCAGGTGTGCTGGAGCTGGGAATTGCATCAGCTACATCATGCTCCCTACAGACCTGCAGGGAACACAGACATCGTCCTCTGGGCTTTGTCACTTTGAGCAAAAACAGGTGGAGCATTTTTGCAGGTGCCTGCTAATGGCTGTGTTTCTTCCACATCACAGTCAGGAAAGGGCAGCCTCTGAACAAGGCAGGAGATCCAATTCGACCTAGGGCTCAACTTGCTCCAGAAAATCACTCCAGCCGTCTTTTCCTCAGTTCTCCTTTTATGATATGCAGAACGAGGATCTAATTTTATACTTCTTTTGCTTGCTTTATTTTATTGTCAGATAAAAAGCCACTGAAAGAATAAAATCTACCTGCTCTACCTGAAAATCCAGGTTAGCTCAGACGTCTGTGTCTGGCAGAATGGTGTTTGGCCTTGCTTCTGTGCCCTGGGGCACTCCTGGCCACTCTGCTTTAGCTGGATGCTTTCCTGACCCACCACCCCTCATCCAGCAGCTCCCATGAGAGCAATCTGTAATCCTTGGGTGTCCCAGGGGGTGGTACATTCCAGACTACCCTCTGATATTGGTAACTGCTTGTCCAAGGATTCATGTCCCTAGAAGGAACAGCTGCAAGAGGAAAGCAAGATGCACAGTTCCAAGATCGGAAATGTTTTCAATAAAGGCTTTGGAAAAGTCATCACACACTTATGTTGGACCAGAAAATGAGGTAACATTGAAGTCTAGAATTAATTTAATATTTGGGTCTGTTTTAATGTTTTCTACTGTTTTCTTTTTTTTATAAGTTTATTATGGATATAGCCCAACAAATATAAACAGAGTAATTCTTTTTCCTGTTACTAATTTTCAATGATTTTTGACTCATACAAAGCTTATTAAAATCAAAAAGAGTAGGTATATTACCTTTGTGGATTCTGGTGAGACCTTTGAAGAGCAGGGAGTACATGGTTTTTATTGCTCCATCTTTCACATATCTGTGTTTATCCTTCAAATTGTCAAAGTCAATGTAATACCACTTTTTTGTAAATGGGTGGGATTTGTGTCACTATTCAGCTCATTTTGTGAATGCTGTTAGGCTAGGGTTGGTCAACATTTTTCTGTTAAAATGATTTAGTTTATTATGAAGTACATTGGGAACTTGAACAAGGTGAGTGAGTATCCTATTTATATTTACAGAAAAATATTATACCACTCATACAATGCCACAAAACCATCTGCTTGGTCGATTAGTGTTGCTAGTACACTATGTAGCACCCATAGAGAAGAGAGAATAACTGACTGGGTCCTTTCTGTTGAAAGTATTGAAAAGAAAAAGTGGAGTTAGCCTTAGCTCTGACTTGTGGTGGAGGATTTCGTTGTTTGGTCAAATATAATCCCCATCTCTGAGTGCAGTTAAAGGAAATATTAAATGTTTAATTTTTGCCATTACTTCGCCTCTATGTTCTCTTCCCTTCCTGCCTCATTCAGTCCCTTTCTGTCTCTATTCTAACAGAAACTTCTGTGAAGTGCAAATTAATCTACTTGTATTTTTTCAGCTCTTTCCAGAATTCCTTCACCTCTGGCATTTAAAGTAACCACTTGAGGCTGACAATCCAGACATCTCTCATATCTTCTGCCTTGTACAGCGCCAAAACCACCAAAACTAGTGCCTGACAAAGAAGACCACTGAATCCCTGCTAGTGAGGGAAATGTTTCTCTTGCTTTGGTGTATAAGGGAGGAAGGGAATGTAGCATGTAACTCCTTGGATGGAAACACAGCAATGGATGGTCTTATCTGTGAGAAATCCTGACCTCCCAATTTCCAGTGTACTGTGAATACTCAGAGAAAACATTTTAATTTCTACCTGTTATCCTAAGTGATTTTCACTGATATAACTTCTGCATGTGAAATGTCATTGCAGCAGTATTAAGTTATAATTGGAATAATTAAAACTTCTAGTAATTTGAAAATCAACATTTTCATGGTTAACCAAAGGTGATGATATCTATTACCTCTATAGTAAACAAAATGTCTTATAATGTAAAGCACAAAAATGAAGGACGAAATGTGAACTTTTAACTTATACAGCAGAGTGGTTCCTCTTACTTGAGTAACTCCAACAAGAAAACAAAAATACTGGTACTGTGGCAACACTTGATAAAAGATATTATTATCAAGATCTCTCTGAAGTACTCTTCCACTGTAAAGATCCAAAATTAAAAGAAGATAAATGAAATTCTTTCTCTAATATTGTCATCATATAGTGACAATGTACTGCCTTTTAATTTTCCCCCCTTCATTTCTCTGGAATAGCCCTTCTCTGTAGAATATCAGTCTCTTTTACATACCTGTTCATTCATTGATCCCAAAACTATCTGATACAGGGATGATGTGGCAGCAAAGCTCTTCACACTTTTTCTGTTTTGCTTGCTTCATCTCTTCACATTTGCAGTTAACAGGCTTGCTCTGTATAAAAAGAATAAACACAGTAATTGGTTTGCCATAGGTGTGTTTAATTTGTATTGTCACAAATAAAAAGGAAAAACAGCACTTCATCTTTTTTGGCTAATGAGATCAGGAAAGTATTTTCATAATTGAAAACAAAGAGTCTTTTAAATAAGAGTCTTATATTAGAAAATGAGAACAATATAAAACAGAACCCTTCTAGCGAACTCTTCTCTAAAATGCCAAACATGATAACAAACAAAACCAATTAAGTTATGAGTGGACTTCTTACTTTACATAGATTAAAATACATAAACATAAATTTCTCAATATTTTACAGGATTACACAGACTCTAATTCTTATTTATTAATTTTATTCTTGCTGATTACCATTTCTGACTGCATAAATACTGGCCAGCAAATCCTGCTATTACCACTGATGAGAGAGGTCCCAAGAAATTATATGACAGACAAAAAAAAAAAAATCCAAGTACAGCAACAGGTGGTTCTTCCTATTGTCTATGAATGCAACATTACCTTACTGTTTTGAGGAGCAAATATTCAGCTGCTGCTGAGAAGGTATTCAATTGCATCATCAAACTTAGCTGGCTTCCACTTGGCGACTAGAGTTCATTAAAGATGAACATCCACATCTTATTGTCAATCCTTTTCTGCAAAAGAATTATTGTTAATCAATTTTGATATAAAGGTCAGAGAAGAAGAATGCTATGTCTTCTGCCCAAGCCTGGTCATTCAGTCAACAGAAGGAGCCAGTACAGTATTTTCCAGAGGAATTAAAAAGACAGACAAATAAACAGCCAACCAAACCATGAAATGGCAAGTGATAGATCAAGCTAATAGTGCAGTGCTGTTGCCCATGGAGAACAGCACTCCTGCCTGACTTCCCAGCACATGGTGCATTTGCTCTTACTTTATTAGCCAAGCAGGACTCACTTCTGCCTTTCCAGTACACCCAGAAGTCCCAGAAATACAGTGATGGTTCCATCTGTTATGGTAATGGCATTAACAACTATTCTTTTCAATCAAGGAACCCTATTTATCAGATGGTCACCTGTAGTAGGAAATCCCACAGGTTGACCACATGCAACACAACTAATTTCTTTTTGTTTCCTCTAAATTTACTATCTCATACCATTTAACTACTCTGACTGCCCTCTTTTTCATAAGTAATATGACAGAAAAAACAAGGAGGTCATGACTCATGGCTTAATTAATTACTCCCAATTAATCACACCTTCAGGAGCCTCAGGTAGGTACAATATTGAGAAACAGGCTTCCTTGCTATGCCTTTTACATATAACATTGATCAAGAGAAAAGGGAGAGTGCTCCTGTCCCTCAGGGGTGTAACTCTGCATTGCTTTGCTGGAGAATTACAGCGGGATTGAACAGAGAAACATCTTTGGGAAGTAAGCAACTCACAGGAATACACATTTCTTCTTCATTCCCACCTTTTTTACAAAAATGCTTGGAAAACATGCAGAAGTCATTGATTCATAGGTGCACAAAACCAGCTGTTTGTACACAGTCCATCTTAACATTAATCTGGCTGAAACTGATAAACAAAAAGACACTGTGGGATGAGCTCATTGCAGGCAACTGCTCTGCACCTGCACAGCAGGAGAAAAAGTAAATTACGGTCTGTCTCTTGTTTTCTCCAGACTAATAAATCTTAAATTTTTTCCTAAAGAATGGCATGCAGAGAGGAAACACCCTGATTCAGAGCATTGTGTCTAAGGGGGGAGGTCTCTGCAAGGTGGCAGTGACAAGTCTGGCTGCTCTGAGAATTGAGACAGACCTGGGGTAACCTCATGCTTAGGCTGTTAGGTAAAACATCAGTTTACAGCATCACTGCTGCGACTATGATAATGCTGCAGAGATACCAACAGGGTTATTGATTTATTTGAATCAAATATCGTTAACATCAGCCAGAGGAGAGGACTCTAGGTCCCAAACTGGCTAGGGGCCACTTTGCTGAAAAGGGTTATGATTACAGATAATTGCTGGAACTGGAGTACGGACCTTGCGTTCGTGACTTTGCATGGCCATCTGTTTTTCTTCCCCCTCTGAGATTTCCACCTTTCCCTCCCGAGAATACAAAAGACAACAAACACCACACAAGAAAATACAGTCACTTCTTCAAAGTGCTGCTTAAAACAATGTGCAGTGCCATAGCTAGGCCTGCAGGGAGCTGGCCATTAGGCTCTGTTTCAGTAACCTTCTTTGGGGACAAAGAAGGAGAGGCAAGCACTGTGGTTAGAAGAGGTGCAAGATGCGCAGAGGCACTTCCCGCTGGTTTTACCTCTCCCTAGAAATGGGAAGTCTTGGAAGGAGGAAAGTACTCTAGACCCTACTGACTTGAGATGTCATTGCTTCCACTTTATGAGAGGGGAGACATCCTGAGGTCCAGAATTCTGGTGGCATGTGAGACCTTTTTCCTCTTCAGCTGGAGCTGTGATTGAGCTGTGAGCTGAATTTCACAGTCAATGCAGCAATCCAATAAGATAGTGCCTTGATGTTTGGTGGTTATCTTGATTTTGGTAGTGCAGTGGAAAACGTTTTGTACTTAACTTCACATAAATGACACAGGCACAGAGATGTGAAAAGTCCTGTAGGAGCGGTAGCAACTGCATACAGCTTTTAGGCTAAGGATTAGCTGCCTTTAAGTAGGTTGCCCTCACTAGATTGAGAACTGATTGCAATACCTTCTTGTCTCTTCTTTACTTCAATCAATAATTTTTAGGGTTCAAAATAATCAGAGTGCAATAATTCCTCCACTGGAACAGTCATGTAGTGATGAATTATATATTCCAGTCTTCATAAGTATGAAAGAAGAAAGGCAAATTTTGAACAAAATCTGCTGTACTGAGGCTAAATTTGTGTCTTTGCAGCTGACAGGTATGCATCTTAACCGCCTTGCAAAGTTTTATACTTAATGGGAATAAGCTTTGGTAACACAACAGATATTAAAAAACAGACAAACCAGCCGAAAGCTCAGCTGTATGTGTCCAGTGTGTGCCTTTAAATACTATTAAAATTGAATTTGACTAGACTTGCTCAAATCAGACCTGTTATCAACAACACATTGTCTCAGGAGACCAACATTTGTCCAGTTAGGGCTTCCTTCATTAATCGTCCAGCATCAAGCAAGCCAAATCCAAATCTGTGGAGAAAAAGCAATTAGATATTTTAAGCAGTGATAAGAACACCACAAATAATCAATTTCTATGGCATTAACAGCTACCTGGCCCAGAAAAAGTCTATAAAAGCTAGAATTTATTGCAGAACACCAGACAGCTTACAGAGCATTGATTCTTAGTAGTATGCATAGATTGCTGGATTTAAAGAGAAATCCCTAATGGTTTTTACCTTTAATTTTTTTCCTTTTAAAGGGAAAACAAGGATAAGGTGTTCATGAGGCCAAAATGCAGCAAAAGAAATGTCTAAGCACTGTTAAACAGAATTTGTCTATCTTTCAGATGAACAGAATACTACCACACTGTTTAGTCGCTATTATATGCAAGATAATGCATAAACTTCGTAAGAGATGAGATGCCAAATACAACCATAGTATTCTGTGGTGAGAAAAATACATTAATTTGGCTTCTTTTTAAAACATCTATTGTACCTGAAATGCCAGCAGACTAGAAACCATTTTTGCATTTGTTCTGCTTGTGAATCTTTAGGCTTTAAAGCCTTCTATTCCTCCATAGCAATCTCATATTGGAGTATTTTATTCTGCATTAAACTTTGTGATTTGTAGCTATTTATAAAAGCAAAACAAAAGGTAGTGCAAAACCCAGCAGGCAGAGCATTATTATCTGCAGTAGACAACAAAGTTTTAAAACCTATTTAGTCTTAATGTTCCCCAAAAACAATTTTTGTACATAGGTGTTATAGTTTCTCTTTAAATGTTGAACCAAAACATATCTGAAGTCAGATTTCTAGACCAATGGTCTGAGAAGTCAAAAGGGGCTTTGGCAATCTTCTCCTCTGACCCCCTGTATACATGCACTGGAACCTTTCCCAAGTAGGTGGATTAAACAATGTCTTTCAGAAAGATGTCTAATCTCATT